>NC_136069.1:301628257-302828257 GCF_964261635.1 Lissotriton helveticus | reverse complement strand
ACGCTGATCAGGCAAACCCCATTATTAAAAGGGATTACCTGGAGGGAGGGTTGGGAGGACCGCGTCTCGCTCTACGCGGACGACATGCTGGTCTATCTCACAGAACCAGAAAGAAGCATACCAGAACTACTTAATATCTGTAATACACACGGCGCATTCTCGGGATATACCATAAACTGGTCTAAATCGGTTATGTACATCCTCAGGGGACCGACGCCGACGTTGTCGGAGGATTGTCCTTTGCTGACGACAGAAGACTCATTTAAATATCTAGGTATCCATATCACAGCAGCCGCAGCGGACTTTTTCTTATTGAACTTGGCCCCTCCGCTGGGGAGGCTAAAACGTGAAGTGGCGCATTGGGCATCGCTACCCCTCACATTTCCCGGTAGAGCGGCGCTATTTAAAATGAAAGCGCTCCCAAGATTTCTATACGCTTTAGAAAACACGCCTGATCCAGTACCACCCCGATATTTTCAGCAAATAGCGGCACAAGTCTCCATCCTGCTTTGGGGTAACCGCCCAGCTCGCATAGCACAGACAAAACTACACAGCAGCTGGTACGATGGTGGTATAGCACTCCCTAATCTCCAGCTGTATTACTGGGCCGCACAACTCAAAATCATAAATAAATAGATACATGTACCACACGATGATCCGGCCTACAACGCAGACAGGGCACAACTGGGCACGAACAATATACTGGCGGCACTTTACAATAGGGGCCTAGTCGTGAACCTCGTGGGGCCCACTAAACACATGGCGCTGCTATGGCATAAAGCGCACACCAAGCTAGGATGGAAAGGAGTGATCACGAAACTGACACCGCTCTGGGACACCAAGGGGCTGGGCCAGCTGAGGCAGTGTAAGGGCTTTACACAGTGGGACAACATAGGTATATCCACGGTGGGAGACATGTGGGACAAGGGAGCGGTGCTGCCCTTTACGCAGTTACAGCAACAATACAACTTGGGCCAATATGAAAAGTTTAGGTATTTGCAAATAAGACATGCTTTGATGGTGGCAATCCCACCAGACACTGAAGTCCATGAAGCTTCCCCGTTGGAAGATCGATTGTTAACGGACCATATGTCCCAGGGCGCCACTTCTCTCACGTACCGTAAACTCCTTAACAATCTTCCAGACCCCAGGGGAACTTTGAAGGATAAATGGACTAGGGAGGTAGGAGACATAGAGGACCCTGAGTGGAGGGAAGCGCTGGCGTCACCCAAGGAGGTAGGCATCTCGGCGCGGCTGAGACTGGTGCAACTTAAAATCCTTCATAGGATATATTACACTAGGACCACCCTGCATAAATTACAGAGGGCCGCACACCCATTTTGCCTAAGAGGCTGCGGGGAAGAGGGGACCTTTTTCACACAGTGTGGGATTGCCCAATAGTAACTCACTATTGGAGACAGGTACTTCGCACCATTTCGCAGGTTACAGAAACGTCGCTCTTACCAGAGCCACGAAGGTGCTTGTTAAACGTATCGGAGCCTAACGACCTCACACGCTATGGACTGATATGGGTCACTCTGGGGCTAATAGTCGCCAAAAGAGATATTGCACAGAAATGGGGAGCAGCGGCGGCACCGACGCTGTCGGTATGGAGCAGAAATATAGACCTCACCATGGTCACTGAACGTACTGAACAAGTTACTTACCTTCGGTAACGATATATCTGTAAGAAACAGTAGTTAGTATTAGATTCCTTACCTTAGAATATCCCCAGGCGTCAGTCTGGATCCGGAAACTTTTGCGTAGCAGTACCCCTGCGCGTCGGTAGGCGTCGTCTGCAGGCGTCCCCTGCGGCTCCGCGTCGTCGGCGTCGTGCGCCGTGATGACGTCGCTGGAGTATATAGACGCCGCCTCCGCGCGCTGACGTCAGTTCTTTGCACACAGCTTTTCCGCGCCAGAACACGCAGAGCCATGTGAGAACTAACACCGGTGCCATTTGAAACTAGGGCCCTGAAAGGGATGTCCTTAACCCTAGGTATCAGTTCGCAGAACGGGGAGGATGGGTGGGGCGGTAAGGAATCTAATACTAACTACTGTTTCTTACAGATATATCGTTACCGAAGGTAAGTAACTTGTTCATCTGAAAGAAACAGGTTAGTATTAGATTCCTTACCTTAGAATAGATACCCCAGCAATACCAACCCCGGTGGTGGGTCTGCGAACCAATACAAACCTACACCAGAAAGTCCTGGAGGACCGAACGGCCAAAGAAGCCATCCCTCCGGACTTGACTGTCCAGGCAGTAGTGCCTCGCAAAGGTGTGCAGCGAGGCCCACGTGGCCGCCTGGCAAATGTCCTGCAAAGGGACTCCCCGGCCCAGGGCAGTAGTAGCCGCCGTGGCCCGAGTGGAATGGGCCCTCAGCCCAACAGGAGGCTCCTTCCGAGCCAAAGAGTAGCATGCTTTGATGCACAGGACGACCCACCGAGAGATGGTTCGTTTCTGCACCGCCCTTCCCTTCTTCTCACCCACGTAGCCAACAAACAGTTGGTCATCCACCCGGAACTGGCGTGTGCGATCCATGTAAAACGAAAGCGCACGTTTTGGGTCCAGACGATGGAGCCGCTCTTCATCCTTTGAAGGATGCGGAGGCGGGAAGAAGGAGGGCAAGGTGATGGACTGCCCAATGTGAAAAGCAGAGACTACCTTGGGCAGGAAAGAAGGTCTAGTCCGAAGGACCACCTTATCAGGATGAACAGACAAGAAAGGAGGTTTAACAGAAAGAGCCTGGAGCTCACTCACTCTCCTGGCAGAGGTGATGGCCACCAGGAAGGCCGTCTTTAAAGTGAGAAGACGGAGAGGACAGGAATGAAGGGGCTCAAAGGGAGCGCACATCAGGAAAGTCAAGACCAGGTTCAAGTCCCACTGAGGCATCACGAACGGAGTTGGAGGATACATGTGCGTGATGCCCTTCAAGAATCTTAACACAATAGGGGACTTGAATAAGGATGGCTGATCAGGTAGCCTCAAGAAGGCGGAAAGGGCAGAAAGATAGCCCTTGATAGTGCCCAGAGCAGAGCCCTGCTGGGCAAGGGAAAGGAGGAAGAGGAGAACCTCAGACAGAGGGGCAGAAAGGGGATCCACAGCCTTTGCTGTGCACCATGCCACAAATCTGTTCCACCGGCAGGCGTATACCGACTTCGTGGAGGGACGCCTGGCTGCCAGAATTACATCACAGACTTCAGGAGGCAAGTCAAATGGCCTCAACTGCCGCCGCTCAATCTCCAAGCATGGAGGTGGAGACTGGACAGGTTCGGGTGGAGGACCGTCCCCTGCTGCTGCGACAGAAGGTCCTCCTGAAGGGGCAGGCGGATCGAGGGACCGACTGTCATGCTGAGTAGCTCGGGATACCAGTATCTTCGAGCCCAGTCCGGAGCCACAAGGATAACTTGGGCCCGGTCGCGCCTGATCTTCTTCAGCACTCTGGGCAGAAGTGGTATAGGCGGAAAGGCGTACAACAGACCGCAACTCCACTCGCGCCGAAAGGCGTCGCCGAGCGAGTGCCGTCTTGGAAACTCCAACGCGCAGAACTGATGACATTGCGCGTTCTCTTCTGTGGCGAATAGATCTAACCAAGGCTCTCCCCATTGCTGAAAGAGGCCTCTCGCCACGTCCGAGTTCAGACGCCATTCGTGATCCACCGAGCACCGACGGCTGAGTTCGTCCGCCCTGGCGTTCAGAGAACCTGCCAGGTGTTGAACCGTCAGAGTCACGCCCTGACGTTCCAGCCATTGCCAGAGACGCAGAGCCTTCTGGCAAAGGGTCCACGACCCCACACCGCCCTGTTTGTTGCAGTACCACATGGCGGTGGTGTTGTCCGTGAACACCTGCACTACACTCCCGTTGACAAAGGGGAGGAATGCCTTCAGTGCTAGGCGAATCGCCCGCAGCTCCAACAGGTTGATATGGAGCCGGGACTCCGCCGGAGACCAGATGCCTCTGATCTCCGCCTCTCCCAAGTGGCCACCCCAGCCCTGGAGGGACGCGTCCGTCACAACCACGTGCTCCGGTTGGGGAAGGGAGAGGGATCTGCCTCTGACCCAATCGCGGTCCGTAAGCCACCACTGCAACTGTCTCGCAGTGCCCTCCGAGATCAGGACATGGTCGGATAGGTTGCCCTGATGCTGGGCCCACTGAAACTTCAGGTCCCACTGCAGAGCCCGCATCCGCCACCTGGCGTGATGCACCAGTAGGATGCAGGAGGCCATCAGCCCCAGAAGCCGCAGCGTCAACCTGACCGAAACCCGGGATAACGGCTGAAAGATGGGAATCAGAGCCTGAATATCCCGGACCCGCCGTTCCGGGGGATAAACCCGAAACTGCGCCGAGTCGAGAACCGCTCCGATGAAAAGGAGCTTTTGAGATGGACACAGGTGTGATTTCGGCACATTGATGGAAAACCCCAGCTCGTGCAGGAGGTCTGCCGTCATCTGAAGGTGGTGGACGACTGTCTGGGGCGAGCCCGCCTTCAACAACCAGTCGTCGAGGTAGGGGAAGACTGAAACCCCTAACCGGCGCAGATGAGCTGCGACCACCGCCATCACTTTCGTGAACACCCGTGGGGCGCTGGTAAGGCCGAAGGGGAGCACGAGAAACTGAAAGTGCTCGTGGCCTACCGTGAACCGCAGGTACCGCCGGTGGGCCGGCAGGACGGGGATGTGAAAATACGCATCCTGCAAGTCCAACGCTACCATCCAGTCTTGTGGGTCTAGAGCAGCCAAGACCTGAGCCAAAGTCAACATCTTGAACTTCTCCTTCCGGAGGAAGCCGTTGACGTTCCGTAGGTCCAAGATAGGACGCAGGCCTCCTTTGTCCTTCTTGGGCACCAGAAAGTAGTGGGAGTAGCAACCACACCCTACTTCTGGCCCAGGAACGCGCTCGATGGCCCCCTTGGCCAAGAGGGCCGTAACTTCCTCCTGCAGAAGTGTCAAGTGGTCCCCCGACACACGGTGGTTCTGCGGTGGCATGGCTGGAGGAGTGGACTCGAAGGGGAGGGCGTAGCCCCTTCGAACGAGCTGCAGCACCCACCTGTCCGATGTTATCGCGCGCCAGCGGGAGTGGTGATGGCGAACCCTGCCACCCACTGGCGTCACGTGAGCCCGAAAGCTCGGACTAGGAAGGCTTGGATGCAGCAGCGGGGGGAGGCGTGGACTGACCTCGCCGCTGGCCTCTACCGCCACCACGGCGGAAACCACGGCCGCCACCGCGCTGGGGAGCGTTCTGCGGCGCGTGGCTGGCAGCACGTGTGGGACCGCCCCTCCCTTGGCCACGAAAGGGGCGAAACGAACCCGTCTGCTGGCGCTGGGTCGAAAGACCCAAGGACTTGGCCGTGACCCTGGAGTCCTTGAAGCGCTCCAGCGCGTGGTCCGCTTTGTCACCAAACAGGCGACTGCCATCAAATGGCATGTCCATGAGTGTATTTTGGACGTCTGGCGAGAAGTTGGCAGATCTCAGCCAAGCATGGCGACGAATCGCCACCGTCGTGGACATAGCCCGTCCCAGCGAGTCGGTCGTGTCCAGACCACAACGGATCGAGTACCGCGCCGCATCCCGGCCTTCAACGAAGGCCCGGGTGAGCTTGTCCCGCACTTCCTGGGGGCATTGCGGCAAACACTCCTCGACCGTATCCCACAGGGAGTGGGTGTAGCGGCCCAAGAGGCACGCGGTATTACAAGACCGCAGTCCAGCGCTCAAAGAGGAAAAGACCTTTTTACCAAATTGGTCATACCGCTTTGATTCCCGATCGGGCGGAGCCGACGGGAACGCGGACTGCGAAGTGGAGGCCTGGATCACCAGACTCTCCGGGGAGGGATGGGTGGATAGGAAGGCAGGGTCGTCCGAGCACGGACGGTGACGCCTGGCAACGTTCCGGTCAACCGGTGCACCGGAAGCGGGCCTGGACCAGGTGCCCAAAAGGACATCCGTCAGGGCCTCATTAAACGGCAGCAGAGGCTCCTGGGGGCATGACTGCGGTTTAAACACTTCGGTCAGAATGTTCGGCTTGACCTTCGCGACAGGGAGCTCAAGGCTCAAGGCCTTGGCAGCCCTCATCAGGACCACCGAATAGGCAGCACCTGCCTCAGACGCCACAGGGGTCGGGGAGACAAACCCAGGGTTGGGCGACTCGTCCAGACCACTGGCATCACCCAGATCACCTACCCAGTCCACATCATACTGGCAGGCACGGGATAAAGGGTCCTCAGACCCCTCCCAACCCTCTCCATACTCGTCCTCATCGCCGTATTCTGGATCGACGATATAGACCTCGGGGTCAATGGGCCCCATCGGCGCCGGATCCGGCGTCGGACGACGCCGGTCCGACTCCGCGTCAGGAGTCAGAGGGGGAATGGGGGTGGCGCCGCGTGGCGTCGGTGCCGGGGACCCGACGCCGGCCGGAACCGACGGCGGAGTCGCTGCACCGCGCGGAGGCGGTACCACGGGTTGGCCCAAAGGAACCGACGCCGGAGAGGCCGGTAGACCAGCCGGCGACGAACCTGAGGGGCCCAGCGGCGCCGAGGCCGGAGCCACCGGCGGCGTCGAGGCAGGAGCACCCGAACCGCTCGGGCCCCCAGACGGGACCGACGGGCCCGCAGGCGCCGTAGGCCGTAGGCCCCGCCGGAGGAGACCTCGCCCTCATAGCGATGAGGAAGGCCTCGATCTCCTCACGCGACGCGCCTTCCCCAGGGACCGACGGGTATGGGGCAGACGGCGTCGGCAACCCACGCGGGGCCGCGGGGGTGGGGCCACCCGAGCCCCCGGCCGCATCACGCGGGCGTCGGGGGGAGTCGGGGGTACGATGACGACGCCCCGACTTCTTACGCTTACCTGACGAACCGGAGGAATGGTGGCGACTCCCGGAGCGCTCATGGCGGCTCCGCGATCGTTCCTTCGACCGCTCCCTCGACCTCCGACCGGCCCGGGACCGCTCTCGACGCGGGGCCGACACACGGAGCTCGAGAAGCTTGCGGGACCGCTCCCGCCTAGCTTTACCAGTCAAGGCCCGACAGTCGACGCAGGACTCCACGTCGTGGTCCGCGCCCAGACACCGGAGGCAGAGTCGATGGTGGTCGGTGACCGACATCAGGCGGTCGCACTCGTCGCAACCCTTGAAACCGGGCATCCTACCGGCACCGTAGAAGATTAAGTAGTTAACAATAAACTTGGTCAAAAGACCGGAGTACTGCTCTTCGGATCTGCGCTAACTGGCGCGGAAAAAAGAAGAACTGACGTCAGCGCGCGGAGGCGGCGTCTATATACTCCAGCGACGTCATCACGGCGCACGACGCCGACGACGCGGAGCCGCAGGGGACGCCTGCAGACGACGCCTACCGACGCGCAGGGGTACTGCTACGCAAAAGTTTCCGGATCCAGACTGACGCCTGGGGATATTCTAAGGTAAGGAATCTAATACTAACCTGTTTCTTTCAGATGTATATGCCACCAGAAAATGCCAGAAGAAGTGGAATAAGATATGGGCTGCATGGAATACTTTCAGGGGGAACATCTGTGATCCGCTGCCAGAACTTGATGATGATAGCTCAGATGAGGAAAGAGATGAGGTATTCAGTGAAGGATAGATAGGTAGGACGCTGACACAGAAGTAGGATACTTGTAGCGATGATGCTCTGGGATAATCTAGGGGTGCGTTGTCTGTTGGAATGTTATTTTGGATTGCTACATTGCCTTTAACTGATTGTAATGTTTTCAAGCTTTATTGACCATGTTCTACAAACAGTTTTCAACAAAACATAAAAAACCATAGACCTACGGGCTATCCGGAATACGAACAGACTGATCTATGTACATTTTACTCTACTGCGCCGCCGGACCCCAGGGTTGTCGGCTGAAGGGCTGTGTCTCTCCGATAATGTTGAGCAGTAACGTAAAGCGGCCGGCCCCTGGGGTTGTAGGCTTTATATTGTGTCTTTCAGAATTGTACAATAAAGGTCTTAAAAAAAAAAAAGTGACTAAGGTACGTGCACTAAACGGATCTGCGCTTACAGGTGCGGAAAAAGAAAGAACTGACGTCAGCATGCATGGGTGGCGCCTAAGTAGTCTCTATGATGTAATATCGGCGCATATGGACGTGGAGCTGCACGACGCCACCTACTGACGCGCAGGGGTACTGCTAGCCAAACTTACATGCATGGGCCTGAAATAACTTACTGGAGCACATGGCTTGTTCTTGGCTGAGCGTCAACCAAGAACATCAAACCCTCAATATATCTCCAAGGCTCTCTTCAATGCTGTTTCTATTCTATTTCTATTCCTGCACCAACAGGATAGCACAGGTTACATCGCTCGAGTTAAGGTTCCACGCTGGGCTTCATAGCTTAGCTCATTGGTAAGTTACAGTGTACAGTTTAGGAGTCAGCCTCTGTACTGAAGGGAAGGTTTTCAGCAGCAATTCTAATGGGTGGCGCCATCTTAAAATCATAACAAAACCCTACCACTGGGATCCCAGATCTGAAGAAAGTTGCACAGGAGGGACATGCATCTCCATCCATCACCTAATGGCTTCAAAACCCCACCAGGAGACGGCGCAGGAGGGGAGTTGCAGATGGCAGTTACAGAAAGACAGATCTGTCCTCAGGCCCAGCCTCCGTTCATCATCAGAGTGAAAGTATGGAGGACATGGCGTCTAAGAAACTGCTTACTGCTTTTCTTTGCATCAATGCGAAAACAAACAAATCCATTACCACGACCCACTACCATGAAATTATAACCACATACCTTTTTTATCATGTTTGCCATCAACACTCCTTTTTCCAGGCCTCAACTTCCTCCTCTCACCCTAAGGCCAATCCCACCCATCACCCACGTTCCGGTACTGGTCACGACTCGAACATCCATCAAACCATCTTCTTTTCCTAAAAATCATTGCCTTTGGTGTACCTGGTAACTTTATTTTAAAAATATAAGATTTCTTAATTATTTGGTAAGAATTTCACAAATGCAGTTTACTTTATTGCTTGGAAGAAATCAAAAGAAAGTGTATCAATCACTGATAATGAGCTTGCAAGGAGAAGACTGTCCACATGAAGAAAATGAGGAACATACTTAAAAGTTGGCATATTGTGCACCCAGAGGCCGAGTGGCCCTCAATAGTCCTAACTGCCCTTTAAAAGAAAGGCTCAAGTAAGTGGAAAACTAATTTTTTGATTTGCTCCCTCAAAGGTCTCTGAAGGAATCAGTGCTGTTAAAAGTTAGGTATACACACGTGTACTCTAGGAAGTTGTATTTTGGATGCAGGAGAATTCAGACACAGCAGGGCGGGATCAAACTTTAACTACAGATTTTAAATGATTTGCTGATCTTACTGAGAAAATGCATCACATTTGTTTTGCGTTTGCAAAGGTCTGTCTATGGCTTGAGCTATGTAAATGACGGAACATTTGAAGACACATAATTTGTATTCGAATAACAAGGATCTTGAGGCATTGTTCTACAGGGGAGTCAAATCAACTCAACAAAAGTGACAAAGGTCCTTATTTAGATTTTTGTGGAGAGGGGACTCCGTCCCAAAAGCAATTGACTGCCCTGCCCGTCAAACCCTCAACATGCCTGCCTCACTTGGAGATGAGCAGACCGTAAGCTTTCTGGCTACAAAGCCTGTGTTGGCTCTGTTGACATAAAGGTTGCTCAATGGAGTGGTGGGTGTCCGAGGAAGGACTTCACACCACCGCCCTCTTTAGGGTTGATAGTGTAGAATCCATTTTTTTCAGACTATATCTCTCTGGATAAAACCTGGCAGCAAAAGACAGAAAAATATCTGATGTTTTCTCAGAGAATAAGGCTACAACAAACAGAAGGATTAGCATGGTGAATGAGATGTTTGGCTGGTACAGGAAAACTGTATTTGATGGCTATACATATTAAAACAACAATTAGATCATTCCTGGCCTCTGAGTGTCTGCAAAAGTAGTAAACCATCAATCACCTGTCCCATGCCAAAGCCACCTGCAGATGTTTTTCCAAAGAGACCAGAATCAATTTCAACGGCACCACCAATGCGGGTCATCTGAAATTGATAAGAAGACTACATTGTAACAAACAGGGGTTTTATCCAAAGAGTAACATTGATACGAAGGTATCACCAGTGTGCAAGAAGACAATGTGAGAAGTTGGCCTGGTATATGATGTTCACTATTCTAGTGAACACCTTGCACCAGTCCAAACAACCCTCACGGTGATGGTTGTAAGGCAACCTTATAGACCAGCTATCCTAGTGGTAGCGTGGACAGAACAGTCTTAGGCTAAAAGATTCTTGAGGGCGTGTAAAGCCAGCTGTTTTACCATATGTAACCCCTTGAATATCGAATGAAAGGACACCACACAGGATATATAAAATATATATGTATTTATTTACTAACACACTCCTCTGAACTCTTTATGAGATCAGAGGCATAAGCACATCATCAAACTTTTTTTTTATTATCAAACTTTATTATGTTTTGGAACTCCTTAGAGGTCCACATAAGAGAAGCAACGAAAAAAAACTGAAATATAAAATTCCATTCATAGTGAAAAAAGACGAATTATGAAAAATACTGCAATACAAGGTAACACAATTAATACGCATGCCATTCTTCAGAAGATATCTAAAAAACATTTAAAGAAATTAAAAATGTTGAAACAAAATCTCTCATTAGGGGGGTTATATAGAGCAAACATAAAAGAATTAGCATTTACAATACCCATTTGCAGACATATTTGTCTTAACCATTTACAACGATAAGGGCGCAGCGCTGGACATATAAAAAGTATATGCGTTCGATCTTGAATGGATTGATGACAAAAATGGCAATTTGCGGAAACTCCATACCATTTAAATAAAAGGTTATTTAAAGGTAACAGGTCCTGTCTCAATAGAAACCAGAATCTCCGAATACTATGGGGTAGATTCCAAGTCACATAAGGTTGCACCAATTTTCTTGCGAATGAATCAGTAAGGGGATTAGCACCCTTCTTAGCAAGGATTAAAGTACTGTCTAGTCTATAGCTAAGATCCCAAGTAGCTTCTTTCAAGACAGTCTTTAGCTGGGATACGGGTAAAGAAAAGAGAGTACTCTCTTCCAACTGCAAGAGCGATACAGCTTTTCTGAAGTTACTAACGATTAAGGAATGATCTCTTAAACTTCCTAATAGTTCCGTCTTTAAAAGGGACCTCATAGTCCCCTCTTCTCCTCTGGCTATGCTTGCGACCCAACGTACTACAGCTGCCAGGCCCTGCACCCAACTGCTGCGCAGACCGAACTCAAGTCTGCAAGCAGCCACTGAGCAGGCGGAACTAATAGAGGTTACACTTCTCAACAGTTTTCCCTCCACCTTGTTTAAAAAATCCCAATTCTTTATATCAATTAGTTCCAATCCATATAGAAGAGTGGAAGGAACTTTTGCCCTAAAGACCTCGAATAGATATAAGAAGTGCCTTCTTCCCATTGCCGAATATAGTGCACTTAAGCTTCTCCCCTGCGATAAAGCCTTCCGAGCACTGCTATCGGTATGGGGTTTAGCACTTAAATTATCACAAATTACTTTTCCTAGGAAAACATAACTCTTTACTACCTCGAGTTTGTCATCTCCCACAGACCAGGAAAAATTCGTAAATTTATGTTTTTTCCGGCCGGAGATGCACATAACTTTGCTCTTAGATGCATTAATTTTTAAATAATGGGAATCTGCATATAAATGAAGAGCAAGGAGGCGTTTGGCTAGGCCTTTAGGCATGAGGTCCATTATTATAATATCATCCGCATATAGCATACATGAAATGTGCTTTCCACCCAAAATTGGAGCTATACCATCACAAGGAGAGAGAGAGGCAGTTAAATCAGCAATATATAATGAAAAAAGTAGCGGGGCAAGGAGACAGCCTTGCTTAAGGCCATTACATGAAGGGATAATCTTGGAAAGGCCCCTGTCTCCACCTTGCAAGACCTGACACCAAGTGTCTGTATGTAGCACCTGAATCATATCTAATAAATATGGCGGCATTCCCAAAGCAGAAAGCTTTCTCCACAGCAACGGGCGGTCAACCTTATCGAATGCTGTGGAGAAATCTATAAAGGCCACGTAAACTCTTCCGCCACGTACCCTTACATATTTATCTGTAATAGTCTGAAGGGCGGAAAGATTATCCAGAGTTCCATGGCCTTTACGAAAGCCTACTTGTTCTAGTGGTAAGATTCGTTTTAATACCACCCAATCGTTAATTAGAGATAATAGGCATTTAGAAAAGACCTTCCCAATTGCGTCTAGAAGGGCAATTTGACGATAGTTAATAGGTAAGTTTCTATTGCCCTTTTTGAACATAGGGACCAAAATACTCCCCTTCCAAGATATTGGGATAGATTTTTTAATAAAGCAAATCCTGAAGAGAGGATATAAAATTTTACTCCAGGACGCTGGGTCTTGTTTCAAGACTGATATTGGGAGTTCGTCCGGTCCCATAGCACCTGATGGGCGCATATCCCTAATAGCCAATTCTATAGAGGATTCTGAGGGGCATTCGATTGTGAAGTTACTATCTTCGCCAATTCCCCTAAGTTCCACTTGCAGGTCATTCTTAGCATACAGACTTAAGATGTAGTTGACCCAAGTTTGTTCTGAGATAGGGATTGGAAGGGGGCGCGCTCGTGTGCCGCAACCCTCCCCAATGAGAGTCCAGAATAGTCTAGATTTCCCTTGGGCAGCGGCTTCCCGCAAACCAATCCATAGTAGGTCCTCTTTTTCTTTTTTCATTTTTTTCTTTATCCTACCTCTCCTTCTTTTAAGAAGAGATATTTTCCGAGATCTTTCTGCTGCTCCACATATGTATTGTTCCCTCACCAATTTGTTTATTTCTTTATTAAGGGAAACAACTGCTTTAGGGAGGGTATTTTTTTTCCTAATTAAATTCGATTTTTTTACGGAAAAGATGATCTTCTTCATGAAAGCCTCAAAAGAGGACTGTTCCACCCCCTGCCAGTTATTTAAATTAGATATAGTTTTTCAAGGATAGGTTCCAGGCCCTTCATAGCTTTATAGTCCCAGAAGCATCTTCCTGTTTTTTGGAAGGAGACCGCATCCCCATCAAGCACCCAGGGGTCAGAATCGGGGGGATCAACTAGAAGAGTTAGCATAATGACATTATGGTCACTAAGGGTATTTTCTATAACAACCAGATCCCTTAAGAAAGTAAAAATAGAGTGATCAACAATTATGTAATCCAAAATGGATTTACTATTGGGGGCACAATGTGTGTAGTTTGCAGGAACATCAGATGGAAGCCTGCCATTAACTATAAGCCCCTCCATGCTATATAATTCCTCCAGCAAAATTTTTCCCCGTTTATTTGTTTTTATATTATCTGGGAAGAGGGCTTGGGGAATCAACATAACCTCCTCTTTTAATTTATTCCTGAAGAGCTCCAAACTATGATTGGAGACTTTACAATTCAGGTCACCAACTAACAAAAAGTTAGAGAGGGGAGCTATTTCCTTAGTTTGTCTAATAAAAATAAAAACTTGCTTCAACAGGTTGTTAAAAAGGTCACCGGGCGGTATATAAGTATTTATTATCACAAGGGGATGTCTCTCTCCTGTTTTATCTAAATTGGAGAGAGTCACTGCCTGGAAGAGGTTACTGGGATCTATATAATGGGAGAAGCTCCACTTTATTCTATTGGACAATAGGCAAGCAATTCCCCCCTTTGCATGACCTCTGCTAGAGGGGGTTGCCGCCGCCTCCAATACAAAGTAGTCCTTCCCCACATTCAGTTTGTCAGTACACCAAGTTTCCTGGATACAGATTACGTTGGCGTTCAAAGAAAAAAGATACAACAATTTTTCAGAATTATTATTAATGCCAGCGGCAATCCAGGAAATAACAGAAAAGACACTGCTAAAGATGGGAAAACAGTCTTGGATTATCTGTCATCTTGGATGACAGAGCACCAGGTAACCAGTTCCATTGCTGTTCATTCTCAATTATACCCCTGTTTATTGTTATTGGGGGGGGATAACATGTGTAACTATCCTTTTTGTTTTAGAGACACGAATCTTTAAGTCTTCAAAAGGTTGAGAAGAGCCAACTTGGCCCAAACCCCTATTATAGCCATTCTCCTTATGGTTATCAGTACATATGGGTGTAAAGGACACCACATCAATCCCCTGACTCTGGAAAGTTTCTGCTTTATTTAGTATAAGATTCACTATCAAATTTGAATAGAACCTTACCCTGATAAATGACATAGACCCCGTTCCTAATATTGTTACTAGATCAATATCACTTGATTTGATTAGTTTTAAGCCCTCAATGTCTTTACAACATTTCAGCAAAAAAGATCTATTCATTATCAAATCAAGATCAAATAGAGGGACAAAGTCTAGAGTCAATGAGTCAGTGCGGGTTTACATCACTTTATAGACAGGAATTTGACATGGGGCTCCCCTTTCTGCCCGTATATGGAAAGAGGGAGCTGTGGGGTTAAGAGAAGTGGATAACACCGGGACAGTACTTCTTACTTCCACCACTGGAGAGTGGACCATTTGCCTTTCTTTTTCTACACCCTGTTCTCTCAAATTTAAGTTAGAACAACTAATAATAACTTCATCAATGATAGCGGAAGGCCCCACAGAATCAGGTGACAACCCAATTGAATCATGCCTCAAAGGTCCATTATCCATCTCAACCTTAGCGGGGGAGGAATTATAGGAAACTTGGGGATTCTCAAAGAGAATTTGTCTCTGCCTCCTCTTTTTAAATCTACGGAGACACTTCCTCTTTTGTTTTCCTTTATATTTTCCTTGTTTTCCCACTTTTTCCTCCAATTCCGGCCCCTTATATTCTGAATCAAAAATAGGATATATTGCCTTTTCAGCATTAACATCTGGCAATACAACACTATTTTCCTCTAAAGCAATACCAGGAACTAAATCACTTATACAATTATAAGCAGACGTTTTGAGAATAGGACATAAGTCCTTTAACACAGGTGCAACAAGTATATTCTCAGTTGATAAACTAGGTACTTTAGCCAGAGTTGTTTGAGGTGGAGTTGTAATAAGAGGGTCAGAAACACAACTCCTTTCAGTGGTTTTAGATAGTAAAGCCTTTAAAATTTGGGTGACAGATTCCAATATACAGTCAGAACTACCCACAAATTTGTTCAATAACGTTAGGATTGAGGATAACAGATATTCCAAGGAAATCAGGAATTCAGACATAGGTTTCTCTGATAATTTTAAACTAGGATCATTAATAACCCCAATCCCCGTTATATTGAGTATTGGACTTTTCGACATATTTGTCTGGAAGGATAGATCTTGGAAGTTAAGGGAAGGGGTACTACTATAGAGGTGAAGACTGGGAGGGGTAACACCTATTGGGGTCTTAACAACATCTGACAATACCCTAGGTTCATCCTTCAAATAACGTTCGCATAACACTGGGTCAATTTCCAAGGGCTGTGAATCTTCGTTAGAGTCCTCTCTCAGTTTGGAGAGGTGTAAGGTGCCATTATACAAGACATTGACAGATGTTAGAGGAGTTTTGGTTTTTTGAGAATTATCTAGATTAGAGACCAAGCAATTGTCATTATCACAAGGTGATGGTATAATGGCCACAGTCGAATGTGGACATAAAGTAGAATTTCCCAGTTCCGCCTCTTTCGGAAATTGATTAAGCGATGGGTTATATACTGGAATTAAGGAGACATCCTTATTGGAATTAGTATTTTCCAGAGGCACCTTATCCACCGATTTGTCCCAAAGCTGGAATAACTGATTTTGGCCCTTTAACTGGATTGTTGAGATATTTTTGTTTCGGAGGGGGTTGGATCTAGTCTTAGCTGCTGATCTTCCCCCCAACAATCTCCCAGGTCTAAGCTTTTTTGCAGTCATATTACAGGCAATATCAGGTTGTGAATAATAAAACTATATACAGTATCAGTGATCTAGTTAAGAATATATATAAAAAAATATTATCAAGTCTTAAAACCAGAGAGGCGCGTATACTGAGTCACCAATAGTGCAGCAGTTGCCAAAGTCAATACAGGATGAATGGATTACAAATTTAAAAATGTTATCTAATACTCCACATGTTAATAAATGGGCCCAGCCCAGCCTACTTCAGCCAGTGAGGGCCACAGAGGGCCCGCTCTTTGTCCGGTCTTCGTCCGCGCTTCTGTCCGCGCGCGTCCCGCGTTCGCGTTAGATGGGAAAGCTAAGTAGGAGGACAAGGGGGCGGGAAGAGGCACCAGGTGCGCGCGATGAACAAGCGCTTGCACCTCTGTGCCTCGCAGTCCCGCTCCCGCTGGTAGAATAGGACGCCTATCTCCCTCAGCAAGCACCAAAGTCCGAGATGGAGCGCATGGGCTCCCAAGTCCGAAGAAAGCGTCCTGCAGCAAAGCAGCCCTCGGCGACAGCACGCAAAACGCAGTTTCCAGGCAGTGAGCTGAGGGTCAAGGCAAACACTGCGAGTGGCACCCGCGAAGCGGGGGCCAGGAGAAGTAAATACACCTTCAGGAAGGGGGCGGGAAGAGGCACCAGGTGCGCGCGATGAACAAGCGCTTGCACCTCTGGGCCTCGCAGTCCCGCTCCCGCTGGTAGAATAGGACGCCGCTCTCCCTCAGCAAGCACCAAAGTCCGAGATGGAGCGCACGGGCTCCCAAGTCCAAAGAAAGCGCCCTGCAGCAAAGCAGCCCTCGGCGACAGCACGCAAAACGCAGTTTCCAGGCAGTGAGCTGAGGGTCAAGGCAAACACTGCGAGTGGCTCCCGCGAAGCGGGGGCCAGGAGAAGTAAATACACCTTCAGGAAGGGGGCGGGAAGAGGCACCAGGTGCGCGCGATGAACAAGCGCTTGCACCTCTGGGCCTCGCAGTCCCGCTCCCGCTGGTAGAATAGGACGCCGCTCTCCCTCAGCAAGCACCAAAGTCCGAGATGGAGCGCATGGGCTCCCAAGTCCGAAGAAAGCGTCCTGCAGCAAAGCAGCCCTCGGCGACAGCACGCAAAACGCAGTTTCCAGGCAGTGAGCTGAGGGTCAAGGCAAACACTGCGAGTGGCACCCGCGAAGCGGGGGCCAGGAGAAGTAAATACACCTTCAGGAAGGGGGCGGGAAGAGGCACCAGGTGCGCGCGATGAACAAGCGCTTGCACCTCTGGGCCTCGCAGTCCCGCTCCCGCTGGTAGAATAGGACGCCTATCTCCCTCAGCAAGCACCAAAGTCCGAGATGGAGCGCATGGGCTCCCAAGTCCGAAGAAAGCGTCCTGCAGCAAAGCAGCCCTCGGCGACAGCACGCAAAACGCAGTTTCCAGGCAGTGAGCTGAGGGTCAAGGCAAACACTGCGAGTGGCACCCGCGAAGCGGGGGCCAGGAGAAGTAAATACACCTTCAGGAAGGGGGCGGGAAGAGGCACCAGGTGCGCGCGATGAACAAGCGCTTGCACCTCTGGGCCTCGCAGTCCCGCTCCCGCTGGTAGAATAGGACGCCGCTCTCCCTCAGCAAGCACCAAAGTCCGAGATGGAGCGCACGGGCTCCCAAGTCCAAAGAAAGCGCCCTGCAGCAAAGCAGCCCTCGGCGACAGCACGCAAAACGCAGTTTCCAGGCAGTGAGCTGAGGGTCAAGGCAAACACTGCGAGTGGCTCCCGCGAAGCGGGGGCCAGGAGAAGTAAATACACCTTCAGGAAGGGGGCGGGAAGAGGCACCAGGTGCGCGCGATGAACAAGCGCTTGCACCTCTGGGCCTCGCAGTCCCGCTCCCGCTGGTAGAATAGGACGCCGCTCTCCCTCAGCAAGCACCAAAGTCCGAGATGGAGCGCACGGGCTCCCAAGTCCGAAGAAAGCGTCCTGCAGCAAAGCAGCCCTCGGCGACAGCACGCAAAACGCAGTTTCCAGGCAGTGAGCTGAGGGTCAAGGCAAACACTGCGAGTGGCACCCGCGAAGCGGGGGCCAGGAGAAGTAAATACACCTTCAGGAAGGGGGCGGGAAGAGGCACCAGGTGCGCGCGATGAACAAGCGCTTGCACCTCTGGGCCTCGCAGTCCCGCTCCCGCTGGTAGAATAGGACGCCGCTCTCCCTCAGCAAGCACCAAAGTCCGAGATGGAGCGCACGGGCTCCCAAGTCCAAAGAAAGCGCCCTGCAGCAAAGCAGCCCTCGGCGACAGCACGCAAAACGCAGTTTCCAGGCAGTGAGCTGAGGGTCAAGGCAAACACTGCGAGTGGCACAAGCATAAGCACATAACAAGTTACCCTTAGAAACACTTTAAATAGCACAATTTACAGTTAGGCCCTAGGGGCGCGTACAAGCATATACGAAGTGGTATAAGAACCACGACTTTGGAAAAGGAAAGGCCTAGGGCCTAGAGAATCGCTGGGGCTACACTATCTGACCCTTAGGTTAGGAGTAGGAGGCCCACAGGCGGCGAGTGCAGTGTCAGTACACTCACGCGAGAGTCAATAGAAGGTCAATGGGAACTTTAAAAGGTAAGTAACGAAGATTCGGGACACTTCCGGTCTAACTAGGATTACACAACTAACAAAACTAGACACTAGGATAGTCAATCCCTACAGGAGCACCGAAGTGCTCGTATTACCTCACCCTCGGGCTGCGGGTGCATAGGTGTCAAAGTGTGTCGGGTTTTCTTGTTGTTTCCTATGAAGCCTCGGAAGAAGATGCTGCAGGCGACCAGGAAGAAGATGTCCGGGTGGATCCAAGGGTGGATCGAAGATGAAGGAGACCTGAAAGCAGAGGGGACAGAGTCTAGGTCACTAGCCAGTGACCGGGCGGAACCAGGAAGGAACCAGACGTCGTCGAGTAGCAATCAGGTGCTGCCGTGAAGCTTGTCGTTGCAGCCACGCGGACCAGGCGGCATCGAGGACGACCAGGTGCTGAAGAGGAGCTGTCCCACGAAGGTGCAGATGGAGGGGTCGACTTCAAGATCGGAGCCAACAAGCCTAAGCAAAGGCAACCCACGCAGGATACACAAAGAGCTTCTGGTGCAGACCAGGAGGCTCTGAGGTACTTCAACTTTACAGGGAAACAAGTGCCAGTCTGGAACAACCAGACCAGCGATGGATTTTCAAAAGGATCGTCGTCACAGGGCTACTAGCCAACTGGCCAGCAAACGGGACAACGCGTCTAGCAGAACACAAGCAGAAGGGCCCCACGCAGATCTCGTGGAGTGTGGAGGGCTGGTCTTCGGTGCAGATGGAGCTCGGTGTCGGGGTGTCTCAGTCCCCAGTGCACAGCTTCGAGGATGCCTCAGGGGCTGCGCTGTAAGCAAGTTGAAGACTTTCCAAGTTGCCGGGTTCCACGGGTTCCGACGCCTTCCACGGGACTCAGCTGTGCTGGAGTCGTGCAGTGGGGTCAGAGAAGTCCGGGAGTCGAGGTCTTGTCAGGCTCTGTGCTCGGGTTCCGGCGGGAACGGGGACAAAGCAAGCCGTCGAGTTGCTGGATGGTGCCTGGTTGCCCAGGATGGTCACTCCTTGGCCACAAGGGAGATTCTTCAGTCTTCAGCTCAGGTGAATGTCGAAGGGTCCAGAGTTTCGTTTCAAGTCGATATCAGGATAAATCTAAAGTCTCCTGGGTCAGCTCCTACCTTTATACAACTAAAGGGGGCTGGTTTACTCACTAGGTCCCTCCTATGGGTGGGACCAGGAAGGGGGGTGGTTACAGCCCATTTCCTTTGTCCAGTTTCGTGCCAGAGCTGGGGCTGGAGTGCCCCAGCAACCGGTTTGAACTGGGGTATGCATGGAGCACCTAGTGTGCCCCAGGCAGTGTCTCAATCTATTCAGCCCTCCCTGTCCCAATACACAAAGTCCTGTCTGGGGTGGTGCTCGCACCTCTCCAGGCAGGAAACCTATTGTCCAAACCTCCGTGACTGGAAGGACTCCCAGCAGCAGGAGGTCAGACTTGTGTCTGTGGCAGCAGCATCCATTTTGTGACGCTGGGCTCTGGTTAACTTTAACCGGGATAGTCAGAACTAACATGGCTTCTCCCTCTAGAAGGGTGGAATGCTATCCCCATCGCCAGAATTGGCGAGGGGGTAGTATTCCAAAGCGTATGACACCTTACACCACATGTTTAGATAAAGCCAAACCAAAGTTAGCATTCAACCGCGAGGATTATAATGCACTTAAGAGTATATGGTATGGCGATATCATAGAACAGCTGTAAGGACATGGTTCCGCAAGCTGCAGACAGGCTCAGCTCATGCTAGAGCACCATCTCACATGTAACCAAGCACTCTGCCTCCAGGATTGTTAAGGCCTGCCATAGGAGTGACTTATAGGTTACTGTGTGTCTATATATAAGGGTAGATATAGGAATACTATACCTAAGCAAGGGGTGATTACACGACCTTGCCCCAGCTGAGGGATCAGCCAGTTGTGTCAGTTTGAGTCGCCAGCCAGGGGTGGCATAATACATGCTGCAGCCCCTGGTAGGCCTTGGTTACACCTATGCCCTGAGTACCTAGGGTACACTTCTACAGGGGCTGATAAGGTGAACCAATTCCCAATTGTGGATGTACCTAGAGTACATGGTGTGAATTTAGAGAGAGTGCATCTGGGCTGTGTGTCTGATTAGCAGGCCCACAGCCACATCTAAGTCGAAAACCAGTGAAGCAAAAGCAAAAAGTGGGGGTGACCATAGGAAGCAGACCCTACTCTCCTACAGCCAAGATAATAGATCTAATGTGAGCTTTGTGACTTAGGGCCAGATGTACGACGCTTCCAATTTGCGAGTCGTACATTGCGTTGTTTTGCGACTCGCAATTTGCGACTCGCAAATTGGAATTTACAACAATGTCTCAGACACAGTTAGTGATTCCCAATGCGGTCACAAATTGCCTGCCTCATTAATAATCATGAGGAAGGTGCAATTAGCAACCCCTTTGGGAATGGCTAACACTCCCAAGAATGTTGACCTGCTGGGGTCAGCAGACCACCATGTCTGTTTCTGTTTTTTAAATAAAGCAGTTTTCTTTTTTAAATGCAGCCGTTTTCCTTAAAGGGAAAACAGGATGCATTCAAAAAAGAATAATGAAACGTTTCCGTTTCATTTTTTTTAAGAGTAGGCAGTGATCCGTGGGACCACTGCCTGCTCTAAAAAAATATTTTTGCTGTCAGTCACAAAGGGGAAGGGGTCGCCTGGGGACCCTTTCCCGTCTGCGAGTGGCTTACCACCCATTTGAAATCGGGGGTAAACTGCAAGTGTTTTGCGGCCAGCAAAACAATCTTACTTGGAAGTGCGAGTCGCTATTAGGAAGGGATGCCTTTGGCATGCCCCTTCCTAATAATGAATCACAAACCCTTTTTTGTGGGTCGGTAATAGGTTACCGATTTGCTAAATACGTTTTGTAAGTAGGACTCCCAGGCTCCGAAGGAGCCACAGGGGTGGGGTCCCTTTCTCCATTATCCACATCCGGGGAGCGACGGGGGGACGTCGGAGAGCGACAACGCTTCTTCGACTTCTTTTTGAGCCGTCTCTTACCCGAATCCGAGGGAGAAGACTTGGATCTCGCGGAGCAGTGATGGTGGTCCTGCGAGCATTTCCGGGAATGCCCCCTGGACCTTGAACGGTGCTGGCACGAGTGCCGAACTTCAAGCAACTTCCGGCGCCGCTCCCTCAAGGCCTTTGGGGCCATGGCTCGACAGTACAGACAGGACCGGGAGTCGTGGCCGCGCTCCAGGCAGTAGAGACAGACGTTGTGGGGGTCCGCCACTGACATACTGTGACGGCAGGCCCCACAGGACTTAAAACCAGGCATCCCTACTCGCACCAGAGAAGACCAACAAGAGACAAACGTCCCAAAAAGATAGTAAAAAAGTGACTAAGGTACGTGCTCTAACCGGACGTTAGCGTGCATGGGTGGCGCCTAAGTAGTCTCTGTGATGTCATCTCGACGCCAGCGATGGACGTGGAGCCGCACGACGCCACCTACTGACGCGCAGGGGTACTGCTAGCAAAACTTTCCGGATCCAGTCTGACGCCTGGGGATATTTTAAGGTAAGGAATCTATCACCAACGACTGCACATGAATAATACATATCCCGGCTCTCCTCGAAGGCTCTAGTTAAGATTTTCAGGAGGGAAGGCAAATTAACATCTTGGACCATGGGAGTGATCCCCTAGATACAGAGTTGGACACCTTCACCCTCATCTCTAGTCTCAAAACACAGTCAACACAGCGCTGCTCGAACTCCTGAAACTGAGCAAAAACTTGTTCCCATGGACCCTGTGATTTTCTAGGACTCCAAATCTGGCTTCCACCCTTCCATGCTCATGTTTCAGTCCCAACACAGCTACAAAAATTAACCAGCCTGGCTTCCACTGCTTTGACAGAGAGTGATATGCTCTCTATCTTTCCTTTCATGTCCTTGTGGAGAGTCTTATGTGATTTCAGTAAGGCGTTCTCACTACTGGAGAAGTCCTACTTTTATTTATTTAATTTATGCCATTTGTAGAGCGCACTGTAACCCTGGCGCTTAAGAAAGGTGCGACTAAGAACAATCAGCATTGGGAGTGTCTGTGGCTACTACCCCTGGGAGGGGGATTATACCTTTGGGAAGAGCCAGGTCTTGATTTTTTTGCGGAACAGCAGTAGATCGCTGATTTTCCTGATCTCGATTGGAAGGCTGTTCCAGAGGCGGGCTGCTGCTACGCTAAAAGCTCTGCCACCCTGGGTCTCTTTCCTAATCCTTGGTATTCTGACAAAGTAAGTGGACGATGAGCGGAGGGCCCATGCGGGCACATACCACTGAAACTTGTCTTGGAGTGGTTTAGGACCCTGACCATGTACTGCTTTGAAGACGGTACATAGAGACTTAAAGAGGATCCTCTGAGGTACTGGGAGCCAGTGCAGGTCGGCCAACGCTAGAGTTGTGGAAGATCGGCGGGATCGTAAGAGTGCCAGCTTAGCTGCTGCTGCCTGGATAATTTTGAGTCTGGAGATCAGATATCCAGGTGATTCCAGTAATAAGGCGTTGCAGTAGTCCAGGCGGCTGAGGATAGTACTTCTGACTTCAGTTGGCCTGTACTGGTAGAAGAGGCAGCAGCTTTCGGAGACCTCGCATTAAAGTGAAGCAAGTGCTCACCAGTTTATTGACGTTGGTCTCTAGATTTAAATTTTCATTGAAGCTGACCCCCAGATTCTGCACCGTCTTTACTGGTGTCAGCGGCCCATCCGAGGCGAACGGCCAGAAGTCTGCAGGCAGGCTTCTGGCAATTCTCCCTACTTTGCACTGCATGATCGCTGATTTTCCACTGTTGAATTGGAGCGAGTTCCCCTTTAACCATGCCGCCATTTCCTGCATGCAGGCATGGAAACTCTCTAGGGAATCTTGTAGTCGATTCATTGACTCATGCAGCAGCCTCACACAAGCAAGAGGCCTTGAGTCTGTATAAGTCATCAGGTCATATCAATGCTCTTGGCCATCCATCTAACTCCCAGAGAGTGTGCCATCAGAGTAAGTTGCCTCTCACCTGAAAGAGGTAAAATACATGGACCTGAAATAACTTACTGGAGCACATGGCTTGTCCTTGGCTGAGCGTCAACCAAGAACATTAAACCCTCAACATATCTCCAAGGCTCTCTTCAATGCTGTTTCTATTCTACTTCTATTCCTGTTCTAACAGGATAGCACAGGTTACATCGCTGGAATTAAGGTTCCACTCTGGGCTTCATAGCTTAGCTCATTGGTAAGTTACAGTGTACAGTTTAGGAGTCAGCCTCTGTACTGAAGGGAAGGTTTTCAGCAGCAATTCTAATGGGTGGCGCCCTCTTAAAATCATAACAAAACCCTACCACTGGGATCACAGATCTGCAGAAAGTTGCCCAGGAGGGACATGCATCTCCATCCATCACCTAATGGCTTCAAAACCCCACCAGGAGAGGGCGCAGTAGGGGAGTTGCAGTGGCAGTTACAGAAAGACATATCTGTCCTCAGGCCCAGCCTCCGTTCATCATCAGAGTGAAAGTATGGAGGACATGGCGTCTCAGAAACTGTTTACTGCTTTTCTTTGCATCAATGCGAAAACAAACAAATTCATTACCTCGACCCACTACCATGAAATTATAACCACATACCTTTTTTATCATGTTTGCCATCAACACTCCTTTTTCCAGGCCTCAATTTCCTCCTCTCACCCTAAGGCCAATCCCACCCATCACCCACGTTCCTGTACTAGTCACGACTCGTACATCCATCAAACCATCTTATTTTCCTAAAAATCATTGCCTTTGGTGTACCTGGTAACTTTAATTAAAAAATATAAGATTTCTTAATTATTTGGTAAGAATTTCACAAATGCAGTTTAGTTTATTGCTTGGAAGAAATCAAAAGAAAGTGTATCAATCACTGGTAATAAGCTTGCAAGGAAAAGACTGTCCACATGAAGAAAGAGAGGAACATACTTAAAAGTTGGCACATTGTGCACCCAGAGGCGGAGTGGCCCTCAATACTCATAACTGCCCTTTAAAAGAAAGGCTTCAAGTAAGTGGAAAGCTAATTTTTTGATTTGCTTTCTCAAAGGTCTCTGAATGAATCAGTGCTGTAAAAGTTAGGTATACACACGTGTACTCTAGGAAGTTGTATTCTGGATGCAGGAGAATTCAGACACAGCAGGGAGGGATCAAACTTTAACTACAGATTTTAAATGATTTGCTGAACTTACTGAGAAAATGTATCACATTTGTTTTGCGTTTGCAAAGGTCTGTCTATGGCTTGAGCTATGTAAATCACAGAACATTTCAAGACACATAATTTGTATTCGAATAAAGTTCAAGTTCAAGTTCAATATTTGTATAGCGCACTAATCACCCAGAGGGTCTCAAGGCACTTGAGGGAGGGTGGTACTTTACTTATCGAATATCCAGGTTTTTAGTTGTTTTCTGAAGGAGAGGTGGTTCTGTGTAAGGCGGAGGTGGGTGGGGAGAGAATTCCAGGTTTTGGCCACTAAGTAGGAGAAGGATCTTCCCCCCATGGTGGATCTATGGATGCGCGGAATTGCGGCAAGGGCTTGATTGGACGATCGTAGTTGGCGGGTGGGGGTGTAAAAGGACAGGCGCGTGTTGAGGCATTCGGGTCCTAGGTCGTAGAGGGCTTTGTGTGCGTGGGTGAGAAGGCGGAACGTTATTCTCTTGTTGACGGGGAGCCAGTGGAGGTCTTTCAGGTGACCGGAAATGTGAGCTTGGCGGGGGATGTCGAGTATGAGTCTGGCTGAGGCGTTTTGGATGCAATGGAGTTTTTTCTGTAGTTTGGCTGTGGTTCCGGCGTAAAGGGTATTTCCGTAATCTAGTCGGCTTGTGACCAGTGCGTGGGTGACTGTCTTTCTTGTTTCGGTGGGGATCCACGAATATCAAGGATCTTGAGGCATTGTTCTACATGGGAGTCAAATCAACTCAACAAAAGTGACAAAGGTCCTTATTTAGATTTTTGTGGAGAGGGGACTCCATCCCAAAAGCAACTGAGTGCCCTGCCCGTCAAACCCTCAACATGCCTGCCTCACTTGGAGATGAGCATACCGTAAGCTTTCTGGCTAAAAAGCCTGTGTTGGCTCTGTTGACATAAAGGTTGCTCAATGGAGTGGTGGGTGTCCGAGGAAGGACTTCACACCACCGCCCTCCTTAGGGTTGATAGTGTAGAATCCATTTTTTTCAGACTATGGGCCAGATGTAGGTAGCCAAATACCGGTCGGTAACGGCCGGAATTCGGTAATTTCGGCCGTTACCGACCGGTATTTGGAAAATGAGATGTAGGGGCATGTTAAAATACAGATTCGGTAAATTTACCGAATCGGTATAATTACCGAATCTGTATTTTGACAAGTAGGTAGCACTGTAATCAGTGCTAGAGGGGTTTTAGAATTCTTAATTTACCACCAACTAGAAGTTGGTGGTAAATTAAGAAAACCCTTTAAAAAGCATTTCTTTTGCTTTTTAAACACGGCCATGTTGCAGACATACATGCCCGTCTGCAACATGTGCACCCATGCACAATTGAGGGGTGCAACAGGGTGTCAAAGTGACAACATGTCCCCCTTGTAAATTCGGTAAATTTACAGAATCGGTATTTACCGATTCTGTAATTGACATTGATTCTTATGGGCCTCAAGGCCCACAGGAGTCAATGGCAATTACAGAATCGGTAAATACCGATTCATTAATTACCGAATCATACCGATTTGGTAATTAATTCGGTAATATTACCTACATCCCGATTGCCAGTTGTTAAATACCGAATCGATTCGGTATTTAAGAATCTGTACTCTGGGATTACCTACATCGGGCCCTATATCTCTCTGGATAAAACCTGGCAGCGAAATTCAGAAGAATACCTGATGTTTTCTCAGAGAATAAGGTTACAACAAACAGAAGAATTAGCATGATGAATGAGATGATTGGCTGGTACAGGAAAACGACATTTGATGGCTATACATTTTAAAACAACAATTAGATCATTCCTTGCCTCTGAGTGTCTACAAAAGTAGTAAACCATCACTCACCTGTCCCATGCCAAAGCCACCTGCGGATGTTTTTCCAAAGAGACTAGAATCAATTTCAACGGCACCACCAATGCGGGTCATCTGAAATTTATAAGAAGACTACATTGTAACGAACAGGGGTTTTATCCAGAGAGTAACATTGATACGAAGGGGGCACCAGTGTGCAAGAAGCCAAGATAATAGATCTAATGAGAGCTTTGTGGCTTAGGGCCAGATGTACGACCCTTCCAATTTGCGAGTCGTAAATTGCGTCATTTTCCGACTCGCAATTTGCAACTCGCAAACTGGAATTTACAACAATGTCTCAGACACAGTTAGTGATTCCCAATGCGGTCACAAATTGCCTGCCTCATTCATATTCATGAGGAAGGTGCAATTAGCGACCCCATTGGGAATGGCTACCACTCCCAAGGAGGGTGGCATGCTGGGGTCAGCAGACCACCATGTCTGTTTCTGTTTTTTAAATAAAGCAGTTTTCTTTTTTAAATGCAGCCCGTTTTCCTTAAAGGGAAAACAGGATGCATTCAAAAAAGAAAAATTAAACGTTTCCGTTTCATTTTTTTTTTTAAGAGTAGGCAGTGATCCGTGGGACCACTGCCTGCTCTTAAAAAATATTTTTACTGTCAGTCACAAAGGGGAAGGGGTTGCCTGGGGACCCCTTCCCGTCTGCGAGTGGCTTACACCCATTTGAAATGGGGGGTAAACTGCAAGTGTTTTGCGGCCAGCAAAACAATCTTACTTTGAGGTGCGAGTTGCTATTAGGAAGGGATGCCTTTGGCACGCCCCTCCCTAATAGTGAGTCGCAAACCCTATTTTGTGGGTCGGTAATAGGTTACCAATTTGCAAAATACGTTTTGTAAGTAGGGCAGACCTATTTTGCGGTCGCAAATGGGCCGATTTCCTGTTTGCAACCGCAAAAAACTGTTGTGCATCTGGTCCTCAGCCTGCTAGAATTTTACTTTCCTGCAGAGTACTCACCAATAACTACATAGCTGTTGGGGATGCTTTAGAGTTTCAATGGTGCTATTATTATTATGGAAATCAATGAGATAATCGACAAAATAAAATCTCATTCTTAATAATAGAATCACCCGTTGTGAACTCCACATCTACCTTGACTCATGAATATGTAGCCAAGCAGGAACTAAGACCTAGGCCCTGGATGACTGATTTATGGGTCACAGTGAGAGGGTGCGTAGCTGGCAGGCAAACACTCAGGCAGGAAACTCTTGATCAATCCCACAGATAGGCATAACAAGATTACAATGCTATGGGTATTGCCCCAATAACAAAAACATGGCCTGAGGGGGTACACGCGCTCCTAAAATGCCAGTAAAGTCAGATGCCACATGAGTTAGGAACTATAAGCATATCAGGACATGGCATATGTGGTGGTCACATGCTTCCTATGCTGGTTATCTGGAAACGTTATCCACTGGCTACACAGTGTCGACGCGAGGTTGAGACCCACCTGTAGTAACTATTTGACCATTAATTTATCACTCCATAGGCAGCAACCAACATTGCTTACCATATATGGCACGCCAAAAACGTTTATAACCTGACCTCATGCCTCTAACTATTCTCCCAGACATAACGATTATTTAAACAAACTGTTCCTGTATTGACAAACGCCTAAGGATTTCTAATCCAAGCAACACTATACGTGGAAATCAGTGGTTCCCTCAGCATAGCCATTCAGTCTGGTAATGTGACAGACCTGCAATGCCTGGACTGAGAAACGTGGCTTTAATTCCAGGGAAATCACACAGAAAAAGGATTACTCATTACAAGTCTGTAAATATTTAACAATCATTAATCTGAGACTTCAATACTGAACATTAAGTTGGCTATTTGGAGGGCTTGGCTAGGTATGTAGGTCCCAAGCAGTAAGGCCACTACATATTCGACATAGAGAATAATCAGTGTTGCAAGGATTTCGCCCCAACCGTCAGGCTTGAACTGTGAGAGAGAAGCTGTGAAAGGTAACAACTGCCTGATGACTTTAAGCAGAGCAGTCAGGTTGTTGAATCTAGGCTGGACCGAGCGCTGCCACTGCTTGATGGTGAACCCGGGCTACTTGCGTCAATACTGTTAGCATGCGAGACGAAATATGGCAGGGTACTCAGAGGGGCAACTGCCTTACCAGTTGTTTCTCCAAGGAGAGTGCTCTACTGCTCACAACTGTAATTGTGCACGGACAGGTGGTGAGGTCAGCTCAGCAGCTAGTGCTGCACTTGTCTCCTGGAAGTGTGACAATCAAATGGATGGGCAGAGACTCTGATCATAGGGACACAGCATAAGGTAGACCTGTGGTGGACTTATTAAAGGGGCAGTCAGCAACAAGTGAATGTAATCTAGTGAACTGGACAATATTAACTGCTACTTTGCTGCACCACTGTCAAGAGAGTTGGAGTGTAACCAGGATAATACTGGATTGTGACTCTTGGGTCCTGCTGGTCAATTAACCACCTTTGGGGAACATGCATAATTCTGCTGTATTCTTTACTTGGACTCATTAATTTGTGCTTTACGGGATGCTACCATTCATCATTAGAATCGCGAGTAAACAACAAACCAAGCTTTCCATTCGGTGCAAGAAGGAGCAGGGAGTGCCTGTTACGGGAGACCAAACAAAAGGTTAAAAATGGCAATGGTTAAACACCACAACATGATAATGCTGTATAAAGGTAAACAACCATTACCACAAAACTTTTATCCCGCATACCATCACCCCGCATACCATGATAACGTAAATACCATTACTCCGCAATGCCATTACAATGCATAGCATTACATTTTATATGCTTTTAGCATGCATGCTTTTACAACGAAATTCGTTGTAAATGCATGAATGGTAAAAGCATATGTTGTTAAAATGTAAGTATAAGGTAAGTATAGGGTTTGGGGTTGGAGTGTAGGGGTATATGTTATGGGGGTTTGGGGGTAATTTAAGGGTTATGTGTATGTTTGGGTTTTGAGCTGCTGGGGTATTTTGAGGGTTTAGGGTGGGTTTAGGTTTTGGGGTACTGAGGTATTTAAGGGGTTCAAGGTGCGTTTAGGTTTTGGGGTGCTGGGGTAATTTTAGGGGTCAGGGTGGGATAGGGTTTTAGGGTGTGAGTGGTAATTTTAGGATTTAGGGTGCGTTTAGGTTTTAGGGTACTGGGGTATATTTAGGGGTAAGGGTGGGTTAGGGTTTTCGGGGGTAGGGGGTATTTTCAGGGTTCAGGGTGTTTTAAGGGTTTTGGGGTCCTTGGGCATTTTTAGGGTTCAGGGTGTGTTTAGGTTTTAGGGTGGTGGGGTAATTTTAGGGGTCAGGGTGGGTTAGGGTGTTGGGGTGTAGGTGGTAATTTTAGAGTTCAGGGTGCGTTTAGGTTTTGGGGTCCTGGGGTATTTTTAGGGGTCAGGGTGAATTAGGGTTTTGGGGTGTAGGGGTAATTTTAGGGTAAATGGTGTGTTTAGGTGTTGGGGTATTTTTAGGGGTCAGGGTGGGATAGGGTTTGGGGTGTGGGGGTATTAGTAGGGCTCAGGATGTGTTTAAGGTTTTGGGGTGCAGGGGTATTTTTGGGGTTTAGGGTGCGTTACGGTTTTGGGGTGCAGGGGGAATTTTTAGGGTTCAGGGTGAGGTTAAGGTTTTGGGGTGCAGGGGTATTTTAGAGATTCAGGGTGCGTTTAGGTTTTGAAGTGCACGGGTATTTTTGGAATTCAGGATGTGTAAGGTTTTGGGGTGCAGGGGTAATTTTTAGGGGTCAGAGTGGGTTAGGGTTTTGGGGGGAATTTTTAGGGTCCAGGGTGCCTTTAAGGTTCTGGGTGCAGGGGTATTTTTGGTGTTCAGGGTGAGTTTAGCTTTTGGGTTCCTAGGGTACTTTCAGGGGTTCAGGTTGTGTTAAGGTTTAGGGGTGTAGGGGGCATTTTTAAGGTTCAGGGTGCGTTTAAGGATTTAGGGTGTAAGGGTATTTTTGAGGTTCAGGGTGTGTTTAGGTTTTGAGGTGCAGGGGTAATTTTAGGGGTCACGGTGGGTTTAGGTTTTGGGGTATTTTTGGGGTTCAGGGTGGGTTTAGGGTTTTTGATATATATATATATATATATATAGAGAGAGAGAGAGAGATAGATATATATATCTATATATAGATATATATATGAGGAAATATAAAGGTAAAGCACTTTTACACAATTTATGACTTCACCACGCATGCATTTAAATTGTAAAGGCATACGTGGTCATATGAGTGGTGAAAGTTTGCAGGGTAATGGTATTGCGGAGCAATTGCATTTTCGTTGTGAAAAATGCAGAGTAATGGTATGCAGGATGAAAGTATGCGGGATAATGCTGTATATTTCTGCATAAAGGCTTTGTTAACACAGCTGATCTTTGAACGAACAGGTGCATAATCAGATGTACTGACATGCAAGGTGTGTAACATTAAGCAGACGAGTAGAATTCGACAAGTGAAATAACAAATTTCTGACCTTGAGGACACAGAGACCTCCACCTCAGGAGCGGTCTGTAATTTGAAGTCACAAATTTCACAGCTTCAAAGCAAAGGTCGAAGATCAGAAAGTTTGCTCAGGAGGGAACCACATCAGAATGATTGGGATTGATGAGAACAAGCAAATAAGGATAGCTTGAATCTAGTGGCACAGTGAGCCCAGGACCTACGTCACGGCATATCCAGCACACTTATGGCGAGAAAGCAAAAGACACACAATTGATGAACGGAATGCAGAACAAATCAAAACATTCACCTCAGTCAAGAGATCTGGGTTAAATCCATCATTCTTTTGCTCACCATGCCACCCTAGTGTAGACCTGGCCATAAGCAAATCAGTCTTGAACCTGTGCCTCATGGGAACAGTCCAGCCCGAACCGCCAAGCCAGGTCCTCCATGGACCGGAAACAAGCAGTCTAGGACCAGTTTCGGGGTTTCTTCCTTCATCAGATAGGATAGCTTCAATCAATCACGGAATTTGTAGAGCACACTACTTACCCACGAGGGTCTCAAGGTGCTGGGGAACGAAAAAAGAAGAGAAGGGGGGGGGGGTGCCACTACTGGTCGCACAGCCAGGTCTTGAGTAGCCTCCTGAAGGTCAGCAGGTCTTGGGTCTGTCATAGGCTGAGTGGAAGAGTGTTCCAGGTCTTGGCAGCGAGGTGGGAGAAGGATCGGTCGCCTGACGTCGTTCTTCGGATGTGGGGAACGGTGGCGAGGGAGAGGTTGGCGGAGCGGAGCTGGCGTTTGGGGACGTAGAAGAAGAGCTGTCTGTTGAGGTAGGCTGGGCCGGTCTTGTGGAGTGCCTTGGGTGCGTAGATGAGGAGTTTAAAGGAGATTCTCCTGTTGACGGGGAGCCAGTGCAGGTTTCTCAGGTGGTGGGTGAAGCGTGGCTGTGGCGTGGCACGTCGAGGATCAGGCGTGCCGAGTCGTTTTGAATGCATTGCAGTAGAATGATAAGCTTGGCTGGGATTCCCGCGTGGAGGGCGTTTCCATAGTCGAGTCTGCTACTGACGAGGGCCCGAGTTACTGTTCTTCTAGTATCTGTCAGGATCCACTTGTAGATCTTGCGGAGGATGTTGAAGCAGGAGCAGGAGACTGCGTTGACTTGCTTGGCCATGGTGAGCGTTGAGTCTAGGATGACTCCCAGGTTGCGTGCGTGGTCGGTGGGTGTCGGGGCTGCCCCCAGTGTCGTGGGCCACAAGGAGTTGTCCCAGGCTGAAGGGTTGGAGCTGAGGATTTGTCCGTGTTCAGCTTTAGTCAGCTGCTCTTCATCCAATCGGTGACGGCCTTAATTCCTTCATGGAGGTTGGATTTGGCGGTGAGGGTGTCCTTGGTGAGGGAGAGGATCAGTTGAGTGTCGTCGGCATAGGAGATTATGTTGAGGTCGTGCTGCATGCGAGCACGCCGTGTAGATGTTGAACAGTGTCGGGCTGACGGATGATCCCTGGGGTACGCTGCAGATGATATCAGATGCTTCGGATCGGAACAGGGGGAGGCGGACCCTCTGGGTTCTGCCAAACAGGAAGGGGGTGGTCCATTCCAGGGCCTTGTCTCGGATTCCTGCTTCATGGAGGCGTGCGCGTAGAGTGCGGTGGCAGACATTGTCGAAGGCGGAGGAGAGGTCCAGCAGGATGAGGGCTGCGGTCTCACCGTTAGCTTGAATCCAGTGGCACAGTGAGGCCAAGACCTACATCTGGGCATACCCAGCGCACATAGGGCGAGAAGCACAAGTTACTTACCAACGGTAACGATATATCTGTAAGAAACAGTAGTTAGTATTAGATTCCTTACCTTAGAATATCCCGAGGCGTCAGTCTGGATCCGGAAACTTTTATATAGCAGTACCCCTGCGCGTCGTTAGCGGCTCCGTGTCCGTCGTCTGCACAGGGATGACGTCGCCGGAGTATTTAGACACCGCCCTCACGTGCTGACGTCAGTTCTTATACACAGTTTTTCTGAACCAGAAATGCAGAGCCATGATAAAAACCAACACTGATGCCATGAAACTAGGGTCCTGAGAAGGGATGACCTTAACCCTAGATATCGGTTCGCAGTACGGCGAGGATGAGTGGGGCTGTAAGGAATCTAATACTAACTACTGTTTCTTACAGATATATCGTTACCGAAGGTAAGTAACTTGTGCATCTGAAAGAAACAGGTTAGTATTAGATTCCTTACCTTAGAATAGATACCCCAGCAATACCAACCCCGGTGGTGGGTCTGCAAACCAATAATCACACCAGAAAGTCCTGGAGAACGGAAAGGCCGAAAAAGCCATCTCTCCAGACTTGGCTGTCCAGGCTGTAGTGCCTAGCAAATGTGTGCAGCGAGGCCCACGTAGCTGCCTGACAGATGTCCTGCAAGGGGACTCCCCGACCCAGGGCAGTAGTAGCCACCGTGGCCCGAGTGGAATGGGCACGCAGCCGTACAGGAGGCTCCTTTTTAGCCAGAGAAAACAAGCCTTGATGCACAAGACGACCCATCGAGAAATGGTTCGTTTGTGCACCGCCCGACCTTTCTTAGCGCCCACGTAACCAACAAAGAGTTGGTCATCCACCCGGTACTGGCGTGTGCGATACAGAGAGTATGAGAGCGCACAATTTGGGTCCAGACAATGGAGCCTCTCTTCCTCTAACGAGGGATGCGGAGGCGGAAAGAAGGTGGGCAAGGTGATGCCCTTCAAGAACCTATTTACAACCGGGGACTTGAACTAAGAGGGCTGATCAGGAAGCTTTAAGAAGGCGGAAATGGCAGAGAGTGTAGGAGAGTAGGGTCTGCTTCCTATGGTCACCCCCACTTTTTGCTTTGCTGGATTTCGACTTAGATGTGGCTGTGGGCCTGCTAATTAGACCCACAGCCCAGATGCACTCTCTCTAAATGTACACCATGTACTCTAGGTACATACACAATTGGGAATTGGTTCACCTTGTCAGCCCCTGTAGAAGTGTATCCTAGGTACTCAGGGCATAGGTGTAACCAAGGCCTACCAGGGGCTGCAGCATGTATTATGCCACCCCTGGCTGGCCACTCAAACACGGTACAAAAGGGGGTGGTGATGGACGGAGCATCTGAATCAATCAAACACTCACACCCAGTCAAAAGATCTGGGTTGAATCCATCACTGTTCTTTATTCCACTCTGCCACCCCAGTTCAGACATTGCTATATGCAAATCAGTCTGACCCCGTGCCTCATGGGAACAGTCCAGCCCGAACTGCCAAGCCATGTCTTCCCTGGACCGGAAACAAGCTTCCGAGGACCGGTTTCTGGCATTCCAGCCGTCTTCAGCCCGGCTTGCTTGAATTCAGTGGCAAAGTGAGCAAGGGACTCACGTCTGAGCATACCCTGCCACACTTATGGCAGCTAAAAGCGGTACAAAAGGGGGTGGTGATGGACGGAGCATCTGAATCAATCAAACACTCACACCCAGTCAAAAGATCTGGGTTGAATCCATCACCGTTCTTTAGCCCACTCTGCCACCCCAGTTCAGACATGGCTATATGCAAATCAGTCTGACCCTGTGCCTCATGGGAACAGTCCAGCCCGAACTGCCAAGCCATGTCTTCCCTGGACCGGAAACAAGCTTTCGAGGACCGGTTTCTGGCATTCCAGCCGTCTTCAGCCCGGCTTGCTTAAATCCAGTGGCAAAGTGAGCAAGGGACTCACGTCTGAGCATACCCTGCCACAATTATGGCGGCCACTCAAATAGACACAACTGGCTGATCACTCAGCTGGGGCAAGGTCGTGTAATCACCCCTTGCTTAGGTATGGTATTCCTATACCTACTTATATATAGACACATAGTAACCTATAAGTCACTCCTATGGCAGGCCTTAACAATCCTGGAGGCAGAGTGCTTGGTTATGTGTGAGATGGTGCTCTAGCATGAGCTGAGCCTGTCTGCAGCTTTCGGAACCATGTCCTTATAGCTGTTCTATGATATTGCCATACCATATACTCTTAAGTGCATTATGAACCTCGCGGTTAAATGCTAACTTTGGTTTGGCTTTAGCAAAACATGTCATGTAAGGTGTCATACGCTTTGGAATACTACAACCCTTGCCAATTCTGGTAATGGAGGTAGAATTCCAACCTTCTAGAGGGAGAAGACATGTTGTTGCTGACTATCCCGGTTAAAGTTAACCAGAGCCCCAGCGTCACAAAATGGACGCTGCTGCCACCGACACAAGTCTGACCTCCTGCTGCTGGGAGTCCTTCCAGTCACGGAGGTTTGGACAATAGGTTTCCTGCCTGGAGAGGTGCGAGCACCACCCCAGACACGACTTTGTGTATTGGGACAGGGAGGGCTGAATAGAATGAGACACTGCCTGGAGCACCCTAGGTGCTCCATGCACACCCTGGTTCAAACCGGTTGCTGGGGCACTCCAGCCCCAGCTCTGGAGTGAAACTGGACAAAGGAAAGGGGGTGTAACCACCCCCTTCCTGGTCCCACCCATAGGAGGGACCTAGAAAGTAATCCAGCCCATTTTAGTTGTATAAAGGTAGGAGCGTAGTCCTGAGACTTTAGATTAATCCTGAATTGAAACGTGACACGAAACTCTGGACCTTCGACATTCTGCTGAAGCTGAAGACTCTCCCTTGTGGCCAAGGAGTGACCACCCTGGGCAACCAGGCACCGTCCAGCAAATCAACGTCTTGCTTTGTCGACGTACCCGCCGGAACCCGAGCACCGAGCCTGACAAGACCCAGACTTCCAGACCTCTCTGACCCTCTCTTCACGACTGCAGCATAGCTGGGATCCGTGGAGGCGACAAGACACGTGGGACTGGACATCTTGGAAAGCCTGCAACTTACTTGCTACCTGCTCAGCTCCTGAGGTACACTCGAAGCTGTGCACTGGGGATTGAGAAACCCCGATCCCGAGCTCCATCTGTGACGAAGATCAGCCCCCACACTCCACGAATTCTGCGTGGGGCCCTTCTGCTTTTGTTCTGCTTGACGCATTGTCCGGTTGCTGGCCCGTTGGCTAGTAGCATCTGTGACGACAATCCTTTTGAAACACATCGCTGGTCTGGTTGTCCAGACTGGCCCTTGCTTTCCTGCAAAGGTGAAGCACCTCAGACCTTGCTGGTCTGCACCAGAAGCCTTTGTTGTATTAAGGCTTGTTGACTCCAATCCGGAAGTCGACCCCTCCATCTGCGAGATCCTTCGTGGAACAGTCCGTCTCCAGCACCTGGTCGTCGTCGATGCCTCCTGGTCCACGTGGCTGCCAAGGCAAGCTTCAAGACAGCACCTGATTGCTTCTCGGCGTAGTCTGGTTCCTCCCTAGTTCCACCCGGTCACTGGCTAGTGACCCAGACTCTGTCCCCTCTGCTTTCAGGTTCTCCTCATCCTCGATCCACCCTTGGATCCACCCGGACATCTTACTGCTGGTCGCCTGCAGCATCTTTCTCCAGGTCTCCATAGGATCCAACGATGAAACCCGACACATCTTCACACCTATGCACCCGACGTCTGTGGGTGAGGTAACGCGAGTACTTCGGTGCTCCCAAGGGTATTGACTATCCAAGTGTCTAAGTCTCTAGTTGTTTCCTCCTAGCTAAACCGGAAGTGTCCTAAATCCTTCTAAATCTAACTTCTAAGTTCCCATTGACTTTGCATTGAATCCCGCGTGTGTAAAGACACTGCACGCGCCGCCTGTGGGCCTCCTACTTCTAAACTATTGTTAAGACAGTGTAGCCCCAGCGATTCCCTAGGCCCTAGGCCTTTCCTTGTCTTGTAACGTGGTACTTATACCACTTTCTTAATATATGGTTTGCTTCGCCCCAGGGTCTAACCGTAAATTGTGCAACTTAACGTATAATAACTAAGTGTCTTGTTATGTGCTTTGGCCTCTGACCTCATATAGAGTTTAGAGGAGTGTGTTAGAAATAAATACATATATATTTTATATATATCCTGTGTGGTGTCCTTTCATTTGATATTCAAGGGGTTACATATGGTAAAACAGCTGGCTTTACACGCCCTCTAGAGTCTTTTAGCCTAAGACTGTTCAGTCCACGCTACCACTAGGATAGCTGGTCTATAAAGTTGACTTACAACCATCACCATAAGGGTTGTTTGGACTGGTGCAAGGTGATCACTAGAATAGTGAACATCATATACCAGGCCAACTTCTCACATTGGTGTGCAGCGGTTGGGATTAGAGCTTGCTGTTGTTTTACCACTTGTAATCTTGAGATATCATTTGAAAGATCACGTAGGTACCTATAGGTACATATAAAACAAGTCTTAGTATACTTTAGTTCTCCTGAACTTAGCTGTTGTAGAGCAAAGGGCCTAGCACACCCTGACTACAACTCCTAGAAAGGTTCTGTAGGAAAACAAATAGTGTAGGTAGGTGCAACACCATACCTCACTAGAAACCATGTCTCAGACAGTGAACTCCAGTGGTTCCCTGCCTGCAGAGGCAGATCCCTTGAGGACTGCTTCGAGATATGAAGCCTTAGCTTTCCAAGAATTGAGACAACTGTGTACTTCTAGATGGCTAAAACAGGGTTCAAACCCTACCCTCAAATTCCTGGTTGAGCTCTTAGAAGAGTATGATACTCAACAGCCACCTAACTCAGGTGCTTCAGGTAGTGCAGATGAAGTCCTTCCCTCCACAGATGATACTATTGAACCAGAGGAAGAAGAAGAGGTAGTGGAGGAAGATTCTGAGGTAAACAGCCAGGTCCCAGTCAGAAGACTTAGCCAGGCTAACCTAATCATACATGGGAGTCAGTATGGGCAACCCCCATACAGAACCCAAAGTGGGCTTAACCAGAGGCAGAGGAGAGGAAGATCCCACTCAAGAGAATCTCTCCAATCTCAAGCTTCAAATGGCCCACATGGCCCTGCTCAGAGAGAGATGACCTCTCCTCAGAGTAGAGAACATGAGGCCGGAATGAGAGAGGCTGCTCTGAGGATTGAGAGGCAAGAACTTTAAGTTGGCTTGGCCAAAGAGTAGCTTGCTAGTGCTAGAGAGCACAGAGAGAGTGGGTTAAAACCCACTGGTGGCAGCAATATCCCGAAGGATTAAGATAGGTCCTATGATAATAGAAACCTAAGCAAGATTGTGCCCCTCTACAAAGAAGGGGATGACATCCACAAATGGATAACTGCTTTGGAGAGGGCCTGCAAAGTACAGAAGGTACCCCAAAGTCAGTGAGCAGCAATCTTATAACTCTCCTTTTCAGAAAAAGGTAGAGATAAGCTCCTCACAGTTAGTGATGGGGATGCTAACAACTACTCTGTCCTGAAGAATGCTCCGATTGGTGGGTTTGGCCTAACCACTGAACAATATAGGTTGTTGTTCAGGGATACCCAGAAGACACAGACTCAGGACTGGACTGATTTTGTTGATTGTGCCACTAAGGCTTTGGAAGGCTGGTTATTGGGAAGTCAAGTTAAGGACTATACAGGATTGTATAATTTGATCATGAGAGAGCAAATCCTTAACAACTGTCAAAACCAGTTATTGCATCAGTACCTGATTGACTCTGATCTGACCTCTCCCCAAGAATTGGGAAAGAAGGCAGACCAATGGGTCAGAACCAGGATTAAGCAGAAAAACCAGAACCAGGGCGGTGATCAGAAAAAAAGCAGACCAGAAGGGTAATGAGCTGAAACCAAAAGACCAGAAGTCTTCACCAGGCCCCCAAAAGGCACAGGGGGAGGGTGGCTCCAAAAAGAACAAACAGAAACAAGAAGGCCCAAAGAAGCCCTGGTGTGGATACTGTAAGTCAGTCTCTCACTGGTTTAGTGAGTGCACCAAGAAGGGCACAGCACCAACCACCATTGCCCCTAAGGCAACTGTTCCCCCTAGTCCAGCTGTTAGTGGTGGTTCCCAGCAAAAGGGTGTAGTAGGGTTGACCCTGGGAACTGAGATGGATTCTGGCCTAGTCAGAATACCAACTCAGGCTGTTCTTGTCTGTGATGGGGACATAGTAATGTCCTCTAATGTAAGTCCCAGTAATCGGAGCAAGTACAGGCAGACGCCTTTGATTAATGATAAGATGGCTCAGGCCTACAGGGATACATGTGCCAGTGTCACCTAACTTTGTGGACCCTGAACAGATCATACTAGGTGAGAATTACCTAGTGACCAACGCTACCAATGCCACTACCTCCCATAGTGTGGCAGTTGTTAACTTCTCCTGGGGAGGGGTAACTGGCCTCAAAAGAGTTGTTGTGAGTTCAGACCTTCCTGTAGAGTGTCTGTTAGGTAATGATCTTGAAACCTCAGTTTGGTCTGAGGTGGAGTATAGGACCAATGCAGAAATGCGGGAATATCAGCAAATGTCATGGCTGTGACTAGGTCACAGGCCAAAAAGTGCTTACGTGAACAGGTACTGGATCCTGGAACAATGGATCAGACACCACCCAAGAGAAAGAGCAGTAGGGTTAAGGCAGTGCCTTCCCCCTGCCTCAGGTTGAGGATCAGCCCACCCAGGAGGATGATTCTGAGATCCAAGAAGGAACTGTCCTAGAAGAGCTTGAGCCTGAACAGGTTGAGTTTCTTGGGACAGGGGGACCTTCAAGGGAAGATCTGAGGCAGGCACAATTAGACTGTTCCTCTCTTGAACCACTCAGACAGCAGGCTGCTGCTGAGGCTGTGGGACTGCTCAAGGTACCCATTAAGTGTATTGGGATGATGGGCTCCTTTATTCAGAGGCTAGAGACCCCAAACCTGGTGCTTCCAGGAGGTTGGTTATACCTCTGCAATTTAGGGGCTTCCTTCTTACCTTGGCCCATGATATTCCCTTAGCAGGACACCTGGGCCAGAACAAGACTTGGGACAGGCTTGTCCCTCACTTTCACTGGCCCCACATGTCAGAAGATACCAAGGAGTTTTGTTGCTCCTGTGTTACCTGCCAAGCCAGTGGCAAATCAGGAGGCACAACAAAGGCCCCCCTCATACCACTACCGGTGGTGGGGGTACCCTTTGAGAGAGTGGGGATAGACATTTTTGGACCAATGGACTCCCAAAACAGCATCTGGGCACATATTTATACTGGCGGTAGTGGATCATGCCACCAGGTATCCAAAAGCTATTCCCCTGAGGACCACAACAGCTCCTGTTGTGGCAAGGGCCCTACTTGGAGTTTTTTCCAGAGTGGGGTTTCCAAAGGAGGTTGTCTCTGACAGAGGTGCAAACTTCATGTCAGGACATCTAACTGCAATGTGGAAGGAATGTGGTGTCAACTATAATTTCACCACCCCCTATCACCCACAGTGCAATGGGCTTGTGGAGAGATTCAACAAGACCCTCAAGCGGATGATAAAAGGTTTACCAGAAAAGCTGAGGCGAAGATGGGACATCCTTTTACCCTGCCTTCTGTTTGCTTATAGAGAGGTCCCACCAAAGGGGGTTGGCTACAGCCCTTTTGAGCTTTTGTTTGGGCATCCTTTAAGGGGACCCCAATGTCTTGTGAAGGAAGGATGGGAGTTACCTCTCAAAAAGCCTAAGCATGACATAGTGGAATATGTACTTGGTCTCCGCTCCAGGATGGCTGAGTATATGAAGAAGGCTTCTAAAAACCTTGAGGCTAGAAAAGAACTTCAGAAAGCTTGGCATGACCAAAAGGCTGTGCTGACTGTCTACCAGCCAGGACAGAAAGTGTGGGTGTTGGAGCCAGTGGCCCCAGTAGCACTCCAGGACAAATGGTCTGGGCCCCACACAATAGTTGAACGGAAGGGAGACGTCACCTACTTGGTGGACCATGGGACTCCCAGAAGCCCCCACAGGGTGCTTCATGTCAACAGACCTAAAGTATTTGTCGACAGGACAGACATGGGCTTGCTCATGGCTACAGATGAGGGGCAGGAGGAAGAGAGTGACCCTCTCCCAGACCTGCTTACTCAGAACCCTGATGATGGTTCAGTAGATGGTGTAGTCTTTGCCGACAGCCTCTCTGAACATCAGCAACAGGACTGCAGACAAGTTCTTCAGTCCTTCAGACATCTGTTTTCCCTGACCCCAAGTCAGACAAGCTGGTGCACCCATGAGGTGGACACTGGTGACAGTCTGCCTGTCAAGAGTAAAATCTACAGGCAACCAGGCCATTTCAGGGACTGCATTAGGACAGAGGTCCAAAGGATGTTGGAGCTGGGAGTTATTGAACCCTCAGAGAGCCCTTGAGCCAGTCCAGTAGTCCTGGTGCCAAAACCTCACACCCAAGATGGTAAGAGAGAGATGAGATTTTGTGTGGACTACAGAGGTCTCTATGCTGTCACTAGGACAGATGCCCATTCCATCCCAGGGCAGATGAGCTCATTGATAGATTGGCTTCTGCCAAGTTCTTGAGCACATTTGACCTGACAGCAGGCTACTGGCAAATCAGACTAGCTGAGGATGCAAAAGCCAAGACAGCATTCTCAACTCCAGGAGGACTTTATCAATTTGTGGTAATGCCCTTTGGTTTGAAGAATGCACCTGCCACTTTCCAAAGGCTGATGAATCAAGTTCTCACAGGGCTGGATGACTATTGTGAAGCTTATCTAGATGATATTGCTGTCTTTAGCTCCACCTGGGAGGATCACCTGGTCCACCTGAGGGATGTTTTGGAGGCCCTGCAGAAGGCAGGCCTCACTATCAAGGCCACTAAGTGCCAGATAGGGCAGAGCAAGGTTGTGTACCTGAGCCACCTGGTAGGTGGGGGTCAGGTTCAACCTCTGGAGAGCAAGATCCAGACCATCAAAGACTGGACTCCAATCACCCAGACACAGGTCAGAGCTTTCTTGGGCCTGTCTGGGTACTACAGGAAGTTTGTTAAAAACTATGGGTCCATTGTGACACCACTGAATGACTTAACTTCCAAAAGGATGCCAAAGAAAGTTCAGTGGACAGTTAGCTGTCAAAAGGCATTTGATGACCTGAAGCAGGCCATGTGTACTGCACCTATTCTGAAAAGTCCAGATTACTCCAGAGAGTTCATAGTCCAAACAGATGCTTCTGAGTTGGGTGTGGGAGCTGTACTTTCACAACTGAATATAGATGGTCAAGACCAGCCCATTGCTTTCATAAGCAGAAGGCTGACCCCTAGAGAGAAACGTTGGTCAGCTATAGAGAGGGAGGCCTTTGCTGTGGTTTGGGCCCTGAAGAAGCTGAGGCCATACTTGTTTGGCACTCACTTCAAGATTCAGACCGACCACAAGCCCCTCCTATGGCTAAATCAGATGAAGGGTGAAAACCCCAAACTTCTTAGGTGGTCCATTTCCCTACAGGGGATGGACTTTACAGTGGAACATAGACCAGGGACTGATCATGCCAATGCAGATGGACTCTCCAGATACTTCCACTTAGAACATGAAGACTCAACTGGTCAAGGTTAGTTTAATGTCCCTAAGTTTGAGGGGGGGGTTGTGTGGGAGCGTAGGGTCTGCTTCCTATGGTCACCCCCACTTTTTTCTTTGCTTTACTGGTTTTCGACTCAGATGTGGCTGTGGGCCTGCTAATCAGACCCACAGCCCAGATGTACTCTCTCTAAATTTACACCATGTACTCTAGGTACATACACAATTGGGAATTGGTTCACCTTGTCAGCCCCTGTAGAAGTGTACCCTAGGTACTCAGGGCATAGGTGTAACCAAGGCCTACCTGGGGATGCAGCATGTATTATGCCACCCCTGGCTGGCCACTCAAATAGACACAACTGGCTGATCACTCAGCTGGGGCAAGGTCGTGTAATCACCCCTTGCTGGAGCACTCCAGCTCCAGCTCTGGCGCGAAACTGGACAAAGGAAAGGGGGTGTAACCACCCCCCTTCCTGGTCCTACCCATAGGAGGGACCTAGAAAGTAATCCAGACCCTTTTAGTTGTATAAAGGTAGGAGCTGAGTCCTGAGACTTTAGATTAATCTTGAATTGAAACTTGAAACGAAACTCTGGACCTTCGACATTCTGCTGAAGCTGAAGGCTGAAGAATCTCCCTTGTGGCCAAGGAGTGCCCACCCTGGGCAACCTGGCACCATCCAGCAAATCAACAGCTTGCTTTGTCAACGTTTCCGCCGGAACCCGAGCACAGAGCCTGACAAGACCCAGACTTCCAGACCTCTCTGACCCTCTCTTCACGACTGCAGCATAGCTGGGATCCTTGGATGCAACGAGACACGTGGGACCGGACATCTTGGAAAGCCTGCAACTTGTTACCTGCGCAGCTCCTGATGTACCCTTGAAGCTGTGCACTGGGGATTGAGAAACCTCGATCCCGAGCTCCATCTGCGACGAAGATCAGCCCCCCACACTCCACGAGTTCTGCGTGGGGACCTTCTGCTTTTGTTCTGCTCGACGCTTTGTCCGGTTGCTGGCCCGTTGGCTAGTAGCCCCTGTGACGACAATCCTTTTGAACCACATCGCTGGTCTGGTTGCTCCAGACTGGCCATTGCTTCCCTGCAAAGGTGAAGCACCTCAGACCTTGCTGGTCTGCACCAGAAGCCTTTGTTGTATCCTCCGTGGGCTGCCTTTGCCAAAGGCTTGTTGACTCCAATCCGGAAGTCGACCCCTCCATCTCCGAGATCCTTCGTGGGACAGTCCGTCTCCAGCACCTGGTCATCGTTGATGCCTCCTGGTCCACGTGGCTTCCAAGACAAGCTTCAAGACAGCACCTGATTGCTTCTCGACGTCGTCTGATTCCTCCCTGGTTCCACCCGGTCACTGGCTAGTGACCCAGACTCAGTCCCCTCTGCTTTCAGGTTCTCCTCATCCTCGATCCACCCGGACATTTTCCTCCTGGTCGCCTGCAGCATCTTTCTCCAGGTCTCCATAGGATCCAACGACGAAACCAGACACATCTTCACACCTATGCACCCGCCGTCTGTGGGTGAGGTAACGCGAGTACTTCGGTGCTCCCAAGGGTATTGACTATCCAAGTGTCTAAGTCTCTAGTTGTTTCCTCCTAGCTAAACCGGAAGTGTCCTAAATCCTTCTAAATCTAACTTCTAAGTTCCCATTGACTTTGCATTGAATCCCGCGTGTGTAAAGACACTGCACGCGCCGCCTGTGGGCCTCCTACTTCTAAACTATTGTTAAGACAGTGTAGCCCCAGCGATTCCCTAGGCCTTTCCTTGTCTTGTAACGTGGTACTTATACCACTTTCTTAATATATGGTTTGCTTCGCCCCAGGGCCTAACCGTAAATTGTGCAACTTAACGTATAATAACTAAGTGTCTTGTTATGTGCTTTGGCCTCTGACCTCATAAAGAGTTCAGAGGAGTGTGTTAGAAATAAATACATATATATTTTATATATATCCTGTGTGGTGTCCTTTCATTTGATATTCAAGGAGTTACATATGGTAAAACAGCTGGCTTTACACGCCCTCTAGAGTCTTTTAGCCTAAGACTGTTCTGCCCACGCTACCACTAGGATAGCTGGTTTATAAGGTTGACTTACAACCATCATCATAAGGGTTGTTTGGACTGGTGCAAGGTAATCACTAGAATAGTGAACATCATATACCAGGCCAACTTCTCACAGAGAGGTAGCCCTTAATAGTGCCCAGAGCAGAGCCATGCTGGGCAAGAGAAAGAAGAAAGAGAAGAACCTCAGAGAGGGGGGCAGAGAGTGGATCCACAGCCTTTTCTGTGCACCATGTCCCAAATTTGTTCCACCTGCAGGCGTATAGCGATTTTGTGGAGGGACGCCTGGCTGCCAAAATTACATCGCAGACTTCAGGAGGCAAGTCAAATGGCCTCAACTGTCTCCGCTCAATCTCCACGCATGGGGGCGGAGACTGGACTGGTTCGGGTGGAGGACCGTCCCCTGCTGCTGCGACAGAAGGTCCTCCTGAAGAGGCAGACGAATTGGGGGATCGACTGACATGCTGAGTAGCTCAGGATACTAGTATCTTTGTGCCCAGTCCGGAGCCACAAGGATGACTTGGGTCCGGTCGCGCCTGATCTTCTTCAGCACTCTGGGCAAAAGTGGTATAGGTGGAAAGGCGTACAACAGACCGTTACTACACTCGCGAAGAAAAGAGTCTCCGAGCGAGTGCTGCCTTGGAAATTCCAACGCGCAGAACTGATTACATTGCGCGTTCTCTTCTGTGGCGAATAGATCTAACCAAGGCTCTCCCCACTGCTGAAAGAGACCTTGCGCCACGTCCGAGTTCAGACGCCATTCGTGATCCATCATGCACCGACGGCTGAGTTCGTCCGCCCTGGCGTTCAGGGAACCTGCCAGGTGTTGAACCACCAGGGTCACGCCCTGATGTTCCAGCCACTGCCAGAGACGCAGAGGCTCCTGGCATAGGGTCCACGACCCCACCTCGCCCTGTTTGTTGCAGTACCACATGGCGGTGGTGTTGTCCGTGAACACCTGCACCACACTCCCCCGGACAGAGGGGAGGAATTCTTTCAGTGCAAGCAAGATCGCCGCAGCTCCAGAAGGTTGATGTGGAGCTGGGACTCCGCCAGAGACCAGAGCCCTCTGATCTCCGCCTCTCCCATGTGGCCCCCCCAGCACAGGAGGGATGCGTCCGTCACAACTACGTGCTCCGGTTGGGGAAGGGAGAGGGATCTGCCGCTGACCCAATCGCGGTCCGTGAGCCACCACTGCAACTGTCTCGCAGTGCCCTCCGAGATCAAGACATGGTCGGACAAGTTGCCCTGATGCTGGGCCCACTTAAACTTCAGGTCCCACTGCAGAGCCAGCATCAGCCACTGGGCGTGATGCACCAGAAGGACGCAGGAGGCCATCAGCCCCAGAAGCCGCAGCGTCAACCTGACCGAGACTCGGGATAAAGGCTGAAAGATCGGAAACAGAGCCTGAATATCCTGAACCCTCTGTTTGGGAGGATAAAACCCAAAACTGCGCCAAGTCTAAAACCGCTCCGATGAAGAGGAGCTTCTGAGAGGGGCACAGGTGTGACTTCGGCACATTGATGGAGAACCCCAGCAGGTGCAGGAGGTCGGCCGTAGTCTGGAGGTGGCTGACGACTGTCTGGGGCGAGCCCGCCTTCAACAACCAGTCGTCATGATAGGGGAAGACTGACACCCCTAATCTGGGCAGATGAGCTGCGACCACCGCCATCACTTTCGTGAACACACGAGGGGCGCTGGTAAGGCAGAAGGGGAGCACGGTAAACTGAAAGTGCTCGTGGCCTACCATGAACCGCAGGTAGCGCCGGTGGGCCGGCAGGACGGGGATGTGAAAATAAGCATCCTGCAAGTCCAACGCTACCATCCAGTCTCCCGGGTCTAGGGCAGCCAAGACCTGAGCCACAGTCAGCATCTTGAACTTCTCCTTCCGGAGGAAGACGTTGACATTCCGCAGGTCCAAGCTAGGGCGTAAGCCCCCTTTGCCCTTCTTGGGAACCAGAAAGTAGTGGGTGTAACAACTACACCCTACTCCTGGCCCAGGAACGCGCTTGATGGCCCCCTTGGCCAAGAGGGCCACAACTTCCTCTTGCAGAAGTTGCAAATGATCCCCCGAAACGTGGTGGTATTGCGGTGGCAACGCTGGAGGGGTCAACTTGAAGGGGAGGGAGTAGCCCATTCGGACGATTTGCAGCACCCACCTGTCTGATGTGATGTCGCGCCAGTGGTGATGGCGAACCCTGCCCGCTACTGGCGTTAAATGGGCCTGAAAGCTTGGACTAGGAAGGCTTTGAGGGGGATGCTGCGGGGGTGGATGTGGACTGGCCTCGCCGTTGTCCCCTGGCACCGCCCCGGCGGATACCACGTCCGCCACCGCGCTGGATGTTAGTCTGCGACCCGTGGCTGGCAGGACTTGTGGGGGTGCCCCTTCCTTGGCCACGAAAGGAGCAAAAGGCAGCAGTTTGCTGGAGCGGGCCGACAGGCAAAAGGACTTGGCCGTAGCCCTGGAGTTCTTAAAGCTCTCAAGCGTACTGTCTGCCTTGTCGCCAAAGAGGTGACGGCCATCAAACGGCATGTCCATAAGCGTGTTCTGGACATCAGCCAAAAAATTGGCGGACCTCAGCTAGGCGTGGCGGCGAACCGCCACCGTCATTGCAATCGCCCTGCCTAGCGAGTCCGTGGTATCCAGCCCACATCGAATGGAATACCGTGCCGCATCTCGCCCCTCCGCAAGGGCTTGGGCGAGTTTAACCCGGGCCTCCTCCGGGCACTGTGGCAGCACGTCCGCGACTGTCACACAGAGAGTGGGTATAACGGCCCAAAAGGAAAGCGATGTTGACCGACCGCAACCCCAAACTAAGTGAGGAGAACATCTTTTTTACGTACTCTTCATACCTTTGGATTCCCGATCAGGGGGAGCTGTCGGGAATGCGGTCTGGGAATTAGAGGCCTGGATAACCAGGCTCTCGTGGGTGGGGTGGGTGGACAGGAGACAAGGGTCGCCCGGGGCCGGGCGGTGGCATCTGGCCTGGACCAAGTGCCCAACGGAACGTCAGCAGTTAACGGCAGTAGAGGCTCATTTAACGGCAGTAGAGGCTCATTGAACGGCAGTTGAGGCTCCGAAGAACTTGCCTGTGGTTTGAGGACCTCAGTGAGGAGGAGGAGGTTAGTCCTCACGGCAGCGACGGGGATCTCAAGAGACAAGGCCTTGGCTGCCCTCGTCAACACCACACAGTAGGCAGCCCCCTCCTCCATAGCCACGGTAGGAGGGGAGACAAATCCAGTGTCGGGCGAAGTGTCTAAACCACTGGCCTTCCCTAGTTCACCTGCTCAGTCCTGAAAAGACTGGCACTCCCGTGCCAGAGGGTCCTCAGACCCCTCCCAATCCGCCTGTCCCTCCATCTCCTGGTACTCCGGTTCAAATGATGAGGCCGGATCATAGACTTGCACTTCTCTCAGCGTCAAATGCGGCGGCGATCGATGCCGTTTTGACGCCAGAACCGGATCGAGGGGGGGATCGGGGACGTCGTCGTCCTGGGACGGAGTTGGGGGCGACACCCTAGGAGTCGACGCCGGCAGAGGGGTCGTTAGGGTGACCAGCGGTGACCCGGATCCGATGGGGCCCAGTCGGGACCGCGGGGCCCGAAGGCACTGCGGAACCTGGCGTAGGAGTGAGCGACCTCATGGCCATAAGGAAGGCATCGATCTCCTCCGGCGTCGCGTTCTGCCCAGGGACCGGCCGATATGGAGCAGGCCGCGACGTCTGCGGCTCCGGCGGAGCCGCGTAGGCGGTGTCGACCGAACCACCGGCCGCGTCACGCTAGCGTCGGGGGGAGTCAGAAGAGCGGTGTCGCTTCTTCGACTTCTTGTGCCTCTTACCTGAGGACTTGGAGCCCGACGAGTGGTATCGACTTGCTGAGCTGTGATGACTCCGGCCCCGCGACCGGTCCCTCGACCTCCTCCTGGACCTCGAACGGCGCGGGGGCGACTGCCGGAGCTCGAGGCGCTTACGGGACCGCTCCCGCCTAGCTTTTGACGTCAAGGCCCGGCAGTCGGGGCACGACTTGTCATCGTGGTCGGCCCCTAAGCTATACAGGCACCAGCGATGGGGGTCGGTAACCGACATCAGTCAGTTGCAATCGGCACTGGGCTTGAACCCGGGCATCCCTACCGGCACCGATGGAGTCGTTCGACTCGAAAAACAGATCAAAAAGGATCGAAAAAGTTTAGTCAAAAAATGACTAAAGGGTACCACTTTTTCCGTATCTGCGCTTGTTGGCGTGGAAAAAAGAAGAACTGATGTCAGCACGCGACGGCGGCGTCTAAGTACTCTGGCGACGTCATCCCAGCGCCAATGACGGACGCGGAGCTGCAGACGACGCCTACCGACGCGCAGGGGTACTGCTACGTAAAAGTTTCCGGATCCAGACTGACGCCTGGGGATAATCTAAGGCAAGGAATCTAATACTAACCTGTTTCTTTCAGATAGCAAAATACACACAATTGATGAACGGAATGCAGAACAAATCAAAACATTCACCCCAGTAAAGAGATCTGGGTTTAATCCATCAATCTTTTGCTCACCATGCCACTCCAGTTTAGACTTGCCCATATGCAAATCAGTTTTGACCCTGTGCTTCTTTTCATACCGGTTCTAAGATGCTTGTTTCCGGTCCAGGGAAGGCATGCCTTGGCATGAGGCGAGGGTCAGACTGATTTGCATATGGCCATGTCTGAACTGGGGTGGTAGAGTGAGCTAAAGAATGGTGATGGATTAAACCCAGATCAGTTGACTGGAAGTGAGTGTTTGAGTTGCTCAAGCGCTCCGTCCAACATCCCCTTTAGGATGGCTTTGTTCGCCCTAAGTTGGCAGGGTATGCCCAGACGTGGGTCCCTTGCTCACTCTACCACTGGATTCAAGATAGCCTGGCTGATTAGGAATATGAATCCGAAACCGGTCCCAGGATGCTTGTTTCCGGTTCAGGGAAGACATGGCTTGGCAGTTTGGGCTGGATTGTTCCCATGAGGAATAGGGTCAGACTGATTTGCATATGGCCATGTCTGAACTGGGGTGGTGAAGTGAGCTATAGAATGGTGATGGATTAAACCCAGATCAGTTGACTGGGGGTGAGTGTTTGATTTGCTCAATCGCTCTGTCCATCATCCCCTTTAGGATCACTTTGTTCACCCTAAGTTGGCAGGGTATGCCCAGACGTGGGTCCCTTGCTCACTCTACCACTGGATTCAAGATAGCCTGGCTGATGAGGATTATAAATCCGAAACCGGTCCCAGGATGCTTGTTTCCGGTCCATGGAAGACATGCCTTGGCATGAGGCACAGGGTCAGACTGATTTGCATATGGCCATGTCTGAACTGGGGTGGTGGAGTGAGCTAAAGAATCGTGATGGATTAAACCCAGATCAGTTGACTGGGGGTGAGTGTTTGATTTGCTCAAGCGCTCCGTCCTTCATCCCCTTTGGTATCTCTCTCTTGAACAGCTCAGACAGGAAGCTGCTGCTGAGGAGGCAGGGAGTATCAGTGGGTCCCACAGGATCTATTGGGAGGGTGGGTTCCCATTTTCTGACTGAGAAGAGACTGGGGCCACCAGGAGGTTGGTCATACCTCAGAAATTCATGGGTTTTCAATTATTCCTGTGATTTTATCTTTCATTTTTTTCTTACGTGCATCATGTGGCATTGTGCTTCTGGCACTTGCTGCCCTGAACTTATAAGAGAAAAAAGAAAGCTTAAGGCAACAGGGTACTGGATTAAGTATTGTCATCTGCATTGAATAGCATCACATAGCTGTTAAAAGGGCCAGAAGGGTGCATCCTGGATCTGCATGCTTGGGTTTAGTTCTGGCTTCACTACTTCTGAGGTAGCAAAGGCACTAGTTTCTTTGCGTGGCATCCAGTCTGGAGCCCGCAGGTGTGTGGTGTAACCTAACACTAGTCTGTTCGGTCTCATGCTCCATTCTACCTTGGAGTGTTTATTGTATTGTTCGATTCCTTGGGGTTCCGAGTTGGGCAGTTGCTGCCGGGGAGTCGCTGTAACTGGACCGAATTAAGCAACCTCTTACCTGACGGTGTTTGTAAGAGACTTCTTTTCATTGGCAACGATTAGTTCCAGTTTTCAGCCTCCCCATCCTTCGTGATGATCCTATGATTTGCCTCGTTGAAGTCCTTGGTGTCTGGAGTTTCCTGTCAGTTTAGTTTTGAAGTTCCACCCCCTTGCGGATCTGCTGTTTCCAGTCCAGTACAGTTCCTTCTCCTCTGATTCCCGTCTCTGTCCGATGCTCAATGCCAATTTCGGACATTTTCTAGCCTTTTTAAAAGTTTTGTGGTAAGTAACTCGAGGCGGAGCTCGAGACGTGCTCAACCTTGTCACTCATCAGCACTCATGTCATCTGCTACGTCAGTGCGCACGTTCAATTTACCAGCGTGCAACCATTTTGTTAGTACTGTTGGCATAGCAACCCCACATACGGAGATTCACCAAATTGACGATCATACACTGAAGCGGTGAAATGTCAGGCATGATTCCACCGATTAACATTTAAACTGCTTTTGCCTGCATTGGTGAATGGGTTGCATTGGCGCTGGGCTGTTTGTGATATGTTGTGGACAGTGAGAACTACTCCTCATGTTTCTACTGGCATTGCTCCGTTTACTCTATAGCGAGGAAGAGTTGCAGGAACCAAGCTGAACAAAGAATGGATGTCCAGGAGACTTGTGAATACGGAGGGTTCGGCTGTGGTAACTGATGTCAGAACTGCTGTCCAAGCTAAGTATGACACCAGATCTGCTGTTTCTTCTTTGCTCAAAGTCAAAGTTGGAGATTGGGTGAGGTTAAAGAAACCTGGTTTTATTCGCAAGGGGGAGTCCCGGTTTTCATCTCCCAAAAAGGTGTCTAGTGTGAGAGATTATGTTGTTGTGCTTAATGATGGAAGGATTTGGAATAAGAGTACTGTCTCCATTGTACCTGAGCCTATGCTTGATCATGTCAACAAAAGGTTCGGAGTTCATTCCCCTCCTTGTGTTGATTCTAACAGCATCCATGGAAGAAATGTTTCACGGTCTAACCTTATCCCTGAAAGGGGAGCTTCTTCTAGAGTGAAATCTGTTCCAATAAAATTTCAAGATTATAAAATGTTATAATTTGAACAAAATGGTATAAATCTGTCTTCTGCATAAAATGTTATTTTGAGTACATAATTTCATGAATCTGTTAGTTTTCTGTCCTACATATGCTTTCTTTCTTTGTTTTCTCTTGTTTTTTTTCCCTTCTCTTGTTTTCTAACTTTCCTGTTTATCTTACTTTGGTTTCTTTACTATTGTTATGAAGGAAGGGGGTGTGGTGGGTCTCGTGCTCCATTCTACCTTGGAGTGTTTATTGTATTGGTTCGATTCCTTGGGGTTCCGAGTTGGGCAGTTGCTGCCGGGGAGCCGCTGTAACTGGACCGAATAAAGCAACCTCTTACTTGACGGTGTTTGTAAGAGACTTCTTTTCATAGTCATTGTCTCCTGTCGACATAGCTGAGGGGCAGAAGAAACGGAAGAAGAAATAGCCAAAAGAACCAGGAGCCAAAAAACAACAAAAACGAATTAGTGATTAACATCTCATCAAAAATTATGACAACAGCTCAAATGGCAGTTTTAAATAAAGGTACTTCTTTTGTCCCAACTTACCATACAAATGTGGCAGAGACAGAAATTTCTTTATTCAAATTTTTCAGGATACTCAAACTTAAGTATTTTTTCAAAGATATGCCTAATACGACGCCATCAACCACCGGAGTATTCAAACCCAAAAGCACTTTTTGCGCACCTTCCTCACACAAAACAATCGAGGCATTTGAAAGATCTGTCATTTCGGACATACAAAAAATCAACTACAATAGAACAAACAAAAAGAATCTATCTAAAACAGAATGGAGCATTTTGAAGAATTTATCAAATGATCGTGATCTAACCTTTCAGAGAGCCGACAAAGGAGGAGCTCTCATTATAATGGACACCACCTTTTATGAAAACAGTGTTGAAGAACACATTAATGATGTGAACATTTATATACCACTTGAGTCAGATCCCACAGAAGAATATCAAAAAATCTTAACTCTAATTCTTGAACATGCAGTAACGATGAAATGGATCGATGGAAAAACTTACAAATTTTTGGAAACTAAATACCCACGGCGACCAAAATTGTATATGTTGCCTAAGATTCATAAGAATCCCTTGAAACCACCCTTTAGACCCATCGTATCAGCTTGCGGGTAAATATCTGAGAGTATTGGCAAATATGTTGACTATTACCTACAGCCCATCGTGCAAAAAAGTTCATCTTATATAAAAGACACTACAGCTTTCTTGAACCTACTCGACACCATTCAACTGGATTCGAACGATAAATTTTGGCTGTGCACAGTGGATGTTGTATCCTTATACACTTCAATCCCACTCAACGAAGGCTTAGAAGCTTTAGAATGGAACCTTTTAAGAGAAGAGGATTGTGAAGCCAACAGAATATTTTTGATTGAACCTATGCATTTTTCACTTTTTCATAGCTATTTTGCATGGAAAAATCAGTTCTACAACCAATGCAATGGTACCTCAATGGGTTTTGGGGGGGCCCACTCCTACGCAAATCTATTCATGACTAAATTTGAGAACTATCACATTTTGAACAATAATGACTGGACCTCCAATCTGGTTATTTTCAAGAGGTATATCGACGATATATTCCTTATTTGGAAAGGTCAAAAGGATCAACTCATCCACAACTTATCTGCATTCAACTCAATAAACCCTCGCATTCAATTCACCCACACTATACATGATGAAACTATATCCTTCTTGGATGTTCAAATTACCTTAGTCAATCAACAGATTCAGACCAAAGTCTTTAAAAAAGCTACAGACCGCAACTCCAGCCTACAATTCCAGAGTTTTCATCCTATAACTCTCAAAAAACACTTACCTACTTCACAATTCATTCGTCTGAAACGTATCACTTCTGATGAAAATACCTTGAAAGATTCACTCCTTGATCAAAAAGAACAGTATCTAGCAAGAGGATATCCCAAAGAAATTCTGGATGAATCTCTAAAAAGAATAACTAAACTACCCAGAGTTAATCTTTTGAAACCTGCTACACAAACAACTGAGCAAAAAACAGTCTGTGTACTTACTTAAATTTTCCACGGATTCACATAAAATCAAAAAAGCCATAAATCGACATTGGTCTTTAATCCGAGATGAACCAGATCACCAGAACCTATATAGTGAACGTGTGACCTTCGCATTCAAAAGATCAAAAAACCTCAAAGAAATCCTCACAGAAAAAAGACAACCAAAACCCATCCATAAAGGCATGACAAAATGTGATAATTGCATTCACTGCAATAATGTTATAACAGGTAATATCCTGATGCACCCCACGAAAGGTCATGAAATTAAGCTACAATATACAGGTTCTTGCGATTCAAAAAATGTAATCTACGCGATCAAATGCCCATGTGGCAAGTTATACGTTGGACAAACTGAACGTAAAGTCAAAATCAGAATGACTGAGCACAAGAGCAATATACGCAATAAGAACAACAAGTCCAGTTTAGCTATGCACTGGCTTGATGCAAAACACCAAATAGCGCAACTAAGATTCACCATACTCGAGATACTCTCACAACGCTGTGACATGGATCCAGTCAAACAAAGATTACAAGCCGAATACTTCTGGATAAAAAAGTTGCATTTCCTCCATCCAACTGGAATGAACGACAGAATTGAACTATCATGTTTTCTATGAATGATCTTGTTTTCCATTAACCATTTTTGAATGTCTCACATCGACAACCATGGTCCTTCCACCCCCCTAGAACTTTGAGTTTCACCCTAACCTACCCACAATTTAGCCAATACACACATTTCCTTTGTGTCAGAGTATACTGTATCCATAGATCTAGCAATCACACTGATTTTGTTAATTGCAGTGTTGAATTTTCACGTTACCTCACGGCTGCTAAGTCCATTTTTTCATGAAGTCTTTTTTGTGATTTGCACGAATTTTATATGCTATAATTGACAATGTACATGAAGATATGCCACCTGTTTTGTAACGTTACACACATCTAACACTTCAACTGTATTCAGACTCTTCTTTTTATTACAATCTTTTTATCACAATTTTTTCATTACAACTTTATTATTCATTCTCCTCTGCCCCGAACATAGCCAACACATGATCGGAACATCGTCCAATTACAGACCACATTCTTAAGTCCTCACGGCATCATCCCGAACACAGTTAATATGTGATCGTAACACCGTCCAATCACAGATCACGACCTTAAGTCCCCATGGCAACCGCCAGTTGCAACACGCCTTTATTCATTCGATTCACTTTTCTCTCTGATTTTGTTTTTGTAAACCTCTTGTTTAATGATTTGAGGTTTTTGCTTACTCACAAAACCTCGGCGCGCCAGTTTTTATGCATTTTACGTGAAGACACACCTTCTAATAACACCCCACCACATGACCGTGTTTTTTGCTTTTAAGGTGTACCATAGGTTCCGCGATCACCCACGTGATGCGGATTAGATTCGTGAGATTTTGCAGTCGCACGTAAGTGTTTTTTCGAGCTCCCGACCCATGTTAACTCTTCCTATTTATCGGCGCATTTATAGTTAATCACATTCTTGTGATTTTCTTATACGACACATTTTTGTGATTTCCTCATACGATACATATTGGCTGTTACCCCGTACACCGACATGGCTACGTTGATTGTTCACAGTGCACGTTCTAATTACAACCTGCCGTTTTTGACCACACTATGCTTCCGTTGTTATTGGCTAAATTCATACGATTCTACATGTTGATTTTCTTTGCAGAAGTGTTTACATAAATGTATTTAACCAACGTCATGTAGCCTGTTTGTTTATGATACTTGAGTTTATTTTAAATGCTGTTATGCACTCGTATTGTGCTAAATGTTAAGGTCCTGTTTGTTTTCTCATTATTTTTGACAGGCCCCTGACGAAGGGTTAGTTTCTCCTACCCGAAATGCATTGGGCATAATTTGAACTGCTGAATTCTCATGAATACAATGAATTTTCAAGAATATTGTTGTATAATCATCTAAAGACATGAACTATTAACTGAATTAAAAGAATATATGTATACAATGAAGACATTTGATTCAGTTGCATAAATATATGGAACGATAATAAATCACCTAATTTGAATGATAGAGTGAAGAAACTCTTGCGTTTCACTAAAAAGGAGCGCGTCCTGAGTGGTTGACTGACCACATTGTGCTACGACATAGCTGAGGCGCCATGCCCTCTGTTCTAACAGAAGGGTGGCTGTGTTAATGTGGAGCAGAGTGCCCTGGCCAGGTTTTAAAATAGCCTGTGTTCTTTTGTCAGGCTCCGCCTCTTCCTCTTCGGAACTGTGCTGAAAAACCCACACCTTCCCCCGAAGAACTACCCCAATGTCGGGATCAAAACACAGACCATTGAGGTAGTTTCACCGGGGAGGGAAAGGAAGGGAACAGCGGGGAGGGAGATCTGGAATGACAAATAAACAAACTATTAGAATAGTACCCCCCGTACCCACTGCTTTCTAACACTCCTCCTACTCGAATACAAAGCAATTTTATAACCTTTCCCTCATACCTGTAAAAGAAAATAACAAGGACTAATGCGAGGAGAAGAGACTTGAGGTGATACCAGGAATTCTGTTTAGCTGTATAAGAGACAAAAGAACCTGCATGAAACCCTGAGGTCGACAAAGACTTCACTATTCACTCATACAGTTCTACGCATACCATCTCCAGAATGCTCACCTAACAGCACAGGACCCCTTGAATTAGATACCCCTCTCTCGTTTCTCCTGTATGTGAAAACAAAACAAAACAAGGTTGTGGAAAGAACAAACAAAAGACAGCAAACAGGGTCAATTCCTCCTTAACGTTGTTTGCCTACTGGATTTATTAATGTCTCTATGCTCGTGTTGCCAATCCAGTGAATCCAAACTTGACTAATGCATCTATGCGACGTTGTAACACTGCGCCGGTACTTATGAACATTTGAAGTCCTCTCTGATCAATTTTGACCCCTCTCAGCCGAGAGAGTTACTGGAAATCCTTCACACATGCTACCTGCGTGTTCAGAACTGAGGCTCAATAAAAGTCACTGGATGTCCATAACACACGCTACCTGCAGTCCACAAAAGATTATTGAGGGTCTCAAGGGTACCCGTAACAGTGACCAAAAAAGCTTACCGCTACCACTGCTTACCGCACCAACTCCTCCGGACTAAGCTGAATTATCGGCGCCGCAGCTGGTTTCAGATGCGGTCTTTATTTCCGGGTGAGCGCCTGACCCAGCGTCTCCTACGTGACGCGATTCTCGGCATGCCGGGAATTGTAGTTCCAACTCTGGCCGTCGCGGGACTTAGCGATGTTCGGTGCTGCTCCACACACGGGTGGAGTGTTGATTTCTTGTCATTCCGGGGGAAGGGGGGGTCGAGATCTGACAGTCTTACCGCTACCACTGCTTACCGCACCAACTCCTCCGGTCCGGCCTTCGCGGGACTTAGCGATGTTCGGTGCTGCTCCACACACGGGGGGAGTGTTGATTTCTTGTCATTCCGGGGGGAGGAGGAGGGGGGGTCGAGATCTGTCATCTTTGTTGCCTTTCTTACAAAGTAGATCGCCTGAGTGACGTCAGTCGATGATGTCACTTAGGGAAATGTATTTAACGCAGTTTTATATAGCACAAACTTTACCCAAAGGTGTCAGAGCGCTTTACAAAAGAACCAGGCAAGTTATGCAAGGTCACAAGATAGACTAAACACGCTAACAAGTTACATATATACAGGTACAAAAGTACACAAGACAGGCTGAGAACGCTAACAAGTTATATATATGCAGTTACAATGCTAACAAGATGCATATTTATATTGTGAAAAATAAAAGGTGTCCGTGTTAGGTTAAAACAGGAGTAAAATACATATTTACAAAGTTGACCTCATGGGAGTGCTAGATGGCCATAAGGGTCAAGAAATGGGGTGAATTATTCCAGGGAGTGCCTTTGGAAAAGGAGGGTTTAAGAACTGTTTTGAAGGTCCGTAAATAGGTGGCGGTTCAGAGGGTAATCCACGTTTACTACGTATCTTTCTTTCCGCGGACTTTGACTCTGCATACCATTACTACGCGAGGTCATTGACCCCGCATACCATCACTCCGCATTTTTTCACAATGCGTGTGCATTTACCACGCATGCCTTTACAACGAATTACGTTGTAAACGTATGTATGGTAAATGCACATGCGTTGTGAAAAATAACCAGACTTCATGAAGAAGGAACCAGGAGGAGAGAGGAACCACGACGAGAGAGCGGTAAGGGGGTTTGGGTTCATTTTTTTAGGGTTCGTGCTGGGGTAGTGATTGTGTAGTGTAGGGTAGTGTTTGTGTAGTGTAATGTAGTGTAGTGTTGTGGTGGTGGTGTAGTGTAGGGTTGTGCTGGGGTAGTGTTATAGGGTTTAGGGTAGTGTTGTGGTGATTGTGTAGTGTAGGGTAGTTTTTTAGGGCTTAAGGTAGTGTTGGGGTCGTGCAGGGTAGTGTTTTACGGTTAAGGGAATTGTTGTGTTGATTGTGTGGTGTAGGGTAGGGTTTAGGGTAGTGTTGTGGTGATTGTGTGGTGTAGGGTAGTGTTTTAGGGTTTACGGTAGTGTCGGGGTCGTGCGGGGGAGTGTTTTAGGGTTAAGGGAATTGTTGTAGTGATTGTGTAGTGTAGGGTTGTGTTGGGGGTAGTGTGGTAGGGTTTTGGGTAGTGTTGTGGTGTTTGTGTAGGGTCATGCTGGGGGTAGTGTTTTAAGGTTTAGGGTAGTGTTGTAGTGTTTGTGTAGTGTAGGGTTGTGTTTTAGGGTTTAAGGTAGTGTCGGGGGTCGTGCAGGGTAGTGTTTTAGGGTTAAGGGAATTGTAGTGATTGTGTAGAGTAGGGTTGTGTTGGGGGTAGTATGTTAGGGTTTTGGGTAGTGTAGGGTCATGCTGGGGTAGTGTTTTAGGGTAGTGTTGTTGTGTTTGTGTAAAGTAGGGTCATGCTGGGGGTAGTGTTTTAGGGTTTAGGGTAGTGTTGTAGTGTTTGTGTAGGGTAGTGTTTTATCGTTTAGGGTAGTGTTTGTATAGTGTAGGGTAGTGATGTGGTGTTTGTATAGTGTAGGGTCATGCAGGGGTAGTGTATTAAGGTAGTATTGTAGTGTTTGTGTAGGGAAGAAAAGTTGTTTATGGTAGTTTTGGGGGGTCGTGCTGGGTAGTGTAAATATAGGGAAAGGACTGGGCGTCGAGGGTGGGTTGTGCAGGGGTTCTACATTAGGGGGTAGGGTAGTGTACTCTCACTTACCTTTAAAACTTTTACAATGAGTATACCTTTAACATTCATGCCTTTGCGTTGTAATGATTCAGAAAAGGGGGTGGTGATGGACAGAGCATCTGAGTTAAACAGAACACTCATACCCAGTCAAAAGATCAGGGCTTGATCCATCACCGTTTTTTAGCTCACTGCACCATCCCAGCTCAGAACCTGGCTACATGCAAATTAGTCTGTCCCTGGCCCAGTGCATCATGGGAACAGGGCAGACCAAACTACCAAGCCAATTCTTTACTGGAAAGGAAACAAGCTTCCGGGGACAGGTTTCTGGCATTGCAGCCGTCTTCGGCCTGGCTTGCTTGAATCCTAATGGTGCAGTGAGCAAGGGACTCACATCTGAGCATACCCTGCCACTCCTATAGTGGCCAAAATGATTCAGAAAAGGGGGTGGTGATGGACAGAGCATCTGAGTTAAACAGAACACTCATACCCAGTCAAAAGATCAGGGCTTGATCCATCACCGTTTTTTAGCTCACTGCAACATCCCAGCTCAGAACCTGGCTACATGCAAATTAGTCTGTCCCTGGCCCAGTGCATCATGGGAACAGGGCAGACTAAACTACCAAGCCAATTCTTTACTGGAAAGGAAACAAGCTTCCGGGGACCGGTTTCTGGCATTGCAGCCGTCTTCGGCCCGGCTTGCTTGAATCCTAATGGTGCAGTGAGCAAGGGACTCGCATCTGAGCATACCCTGCCACTCATATAGTGGCCAAAACGATTCAGAAAAGGGGGTGGTGATGGACAGAGCATCTGAGTTAAACAGAACACTCATACCCAGTCAAAAGATCAGGGCTTGATCCATCACCGTTTTTTAGCTCACTGCACCATCCCAGCTCAGAACCTGGCTACATGCAAATTAGTCTGTCCCTGGCCCAGTGCATCATGGGAACAGGGCAGACCAAACTACCAAGCCAATTCTTTACTGGAAAGGAAGCAAGCGTTGTAATGGCATGCGTGGTAAAGGCATAGTCGTTGTAAAAGTTTGTGTTGTTGTCGTGTATTTCTATAGGTTCTGAATCAGTCCCCCTATTCCTGACCCTATTCTGGTTAAACTAACTATCAAGTTAACTAACAGTCAGCCCATGAGGCAAGAACAGCCCCCATGATGCACATACCGTTATCTGACGCAGTCACACTACGGCACAGGAACGTGTTATCTGATTAGGTCATAACGCTTGAGATCTAATTAGACAAGCGACATTCCTCCAGCCCCTGATAAGGCATACGACGTTCTCATAACAAATCAAACCTATGACAACCTGGAAAATCCGTGCGGCCATTGTTTTGATTTCACAGAGAACTTCAGTAAAAGAATGTGCTAACGAGCAAGTCGTATGACATCTTTATTGACTTATTTATGTCCATCCTTACGTCAATCTCGGCACCTTTAAGGTATAAATATTGCCGATCTTGCCCTATGCAAACACACGCGTGGTGACGAGACGGAGCAGCCATACTTGCCGAAGCCGAGAGCAGAAGCAGACCCCGCTGGCAGCAGCCCCGCCTTCCTGACGCGCTGAGAGACGCGCTGCTATCTCAAGCCGAGAGACCCAGCACCGGCGCTTTCGGGCAGCCCTCGCAGGCAGCCTGGAATATCGAGAGCAGAGAAAGAGATACTATTCCTCATCCATCCTAAATTCCAGGTACAGAACTGAATAACCCCTCACAGAGAATTCTTTAGTTATTCACTTGGCAAAAACAAACTTAACTTAAACTGTAACTTTCTATTCCCGCCCACGCATTAGACTTAGGTCAGGTACACGGGGTAGGCGTATTTAGAAACACCAGTTGAGTACGTTTAGTCAAATGTATATGTGTATGTAAATATATTTTAATCATTTTAAACATCATATGGCTCAGAAACCATATCAATGTTTTTACAGTATTATTTTATACTCTTGTTTTTAATGTATGCACTTTACTTAACTATAAGTATTGCAATAATATCGATCCATTTCTCATGTATGAGAAAAGAGACTGATCAATAAATAACACCTTTTTATTGAACACGCCCGTCTCTTCCTTTTCTCTACATTCTGATGAGACTAAGAATGCACGTACTGACTGAGTAAAATAATTGCCTTGTGCTCACACGACTCTCGAGATTGACTCTTGATTAGGGGATAGCAAAGTTGTCATGTTCTATGGTTGTCAGAAACTAAATCCCTTCTTGTCTAATCAGGGGAGTTAATTCCTTCCTTGAACATTCGAGAAAGTTTCTAGCGAACTCTGAGCTTAGCTGGCAAACCCAAAAATTAAGTCTAGTATCGACAGTAGTAGACCTAGTTAACGTCTGGCCTTGGCCTTTACTGCTGTAGGTACTATTCCAATGCGCAGAGCCTATTGGGAAAATAGGAGCTACACTACATGGCGCCCAACGCGTTTGGAAAGGGCGATAAAACTAACGTAAGACATTTAGAGTAACTCAGTCGTGCTTTCTCACTCAGACCCCTTTTCCCAAAAACTCCAAAGACGTCTGGAGTGGGTGAAAGGTTATATCCTCAAAAACCTCGCAGGAGGGAACTCCTATGTATGGTTCTTGGTCAAGTCAACGTTGAAGGATAAACAGTTCCAAAATATTGTGCATCTAATCTTTGTTCCATAAAGAAACCTGATCTGCAAATAGACATAATACCATCCTGTCTGTAAAATGGGAGACAGTGATGAAGAAAGAGAGGCAGTTAGATTAGCTACTGAACTCGCAGATGCTGATGCTACCATGCAAGCAGCAGACGCGGATATAATACTCATTCCGGTCATTAAAAGGAGATCTATAACCTTAAAACTTATAGAAAATGGACTGACACCTAGAGGTGGCACAGTCATATTCGTAATTGAGGCACACTAATATCGGCAGACAGAGGTATACTATTCATGGATACATTTTCCAGCTGCAAATGCTGTAACAAAGTACTTCCACTATTACAAAGTAGAGGAACCTCCTGAAACATACACTCCTTTCGAGGAGGTGGAAGTACCACTCAAATTCCAAGAGCATTTGCTCTTATTTGATGGCGCCCTAAAACATAACAATCACATTACCAGGCTCGGTCCTTTAGGTAGACCAGGAGCAACGTGGCCGGTCTTAGCCGGATACACACCACATCCAGACATCGAAAGAATGCCTGCAGCAGAGCTGTTAATACAGCTAAAACAACTACTAAAAATTCATAGACAATTAGTTCAGTATGTAATGCGGACTTCAACAATTCAGCCAGCGATTAAACTTCCACAGCTGACCCCTCACCAGGGGAACACAAACAAAATTACACCACAGAACATCCAATCCTGCCTAGGTAAAGTTCCAGCTAAACGGGAACAGATACCATTCTGGTTGGCACAGAAAATTACCCAAATAGAGGCGGTGTTTCCTGACACCACCCCATTAGAAAAACACAGGATTCTGACTATATGTCTCCCAATGGGAATCGCACCACACATTGAGGACTGTGACACTTGGGGTACAGTCTTTGCTTCCATCTACACAAAAACGCATGGTGTTCCATCCATTTCGGTAATACCAGATGTGCTAAAACAAATTCAAGATGAATACGGTCCAGAACCTGCTTTAACTCTTGGTATGAAATTACTGAAAGACTTCAAGCAGGTCTCGGCTATATTACTAGCCAACATAAAAGGTGAAGCAGCAAATGTGGCGATCCGCCAGAGGTTAAAAGAGACAGATATAGCAGACCAACCAGCTGAAATTGCAAGAATCATAGAAAAATCCTATGAAGAACTAGGCAGAGATAGTCTAGGTGGAATACCAGTAAAACCGCAACTGACTACAAGTCCAGAAAAAATATTTTTTAATAATAATAATTCACCAAAAAAGAACTGGGATGGAAACAAACAATCCAATCCTAAAGAAAAGAAATTCCAGTCCCGAGGAAGGTCTCCTAGGCGAAGAGAGAAATCTCCAAACCAAAGACAGAGGTCACCGCAGAGTGACCCCTCGGGGAATAGATATAACCTTAGAAATAGGGATAATATTAAAAAACCTGATAGATATCAAGACATTGATACACGTCCCTCTCAATCTTTTCAGAATTCCTCGCAGAAATCGGAAAGAAGAGGACGATCAGAAGAGCACGCCAAGTCCAAAGACAAGGAACCTGCTCAACTAAAAAAGAAATTACAATTTCCAAAAAAGAAGGTAGCCAGTATCAAGGTAGTTAAAAATGCCGAGAATACTGAGGACACAACTGAAAAACGGAGAATGGGCTCAGACAATGCTAGACAGCGCAGCAGAGGTGAGCATAGCTCGCAAAGTCCTTATGAATCATCTGGAGACAGTGGACACGAATGAATACCTTCAAGTGGAAACTGCAGACACCAGAGTTAGCAAGCCCCACAAGATATACGAGATAACATTACGTATAGAGGGAGATAAGACTAGGAAAATTAGGGGACTATTTTGGGATAACCTCTCCAAAGGCTATGACATCCTTCTAGCTGAAAAAGACTGGCCACCAGAGTTTGTCAGGGAGTGCCCTCATGGCGAAGAAGTAATTATGCCTGCCTTCTCGAATCAAATACCGATTCATAAAAAATACACACTTGCTAGAAAGTGGGCAGTGGCCTTAGCACCTGCTTTATATAAAAATCATGTAGGATGGGATGAGGATTCTCCTCCTCACAAAATCCAGTTAAAATCACAACCTACTGCACAAAGGCAGTACCCAATTAAGCAAGAAGCTAAAAAACAGGTAAATGAAATACTAGATCAGCTAGAATACCAGGGGGTGATTGAAACTTGCACCTCACAAATGAACAATCCTTTGTTTCCGGTCTCCAAACCAGACAATTCATATCGTCTAGTTTTGGATTACCGACACCTTAACACATGTTGCAAAACCTTTGCAGTGCAAAACTCACACAGTGCTGCACTAATGAATAACATAGTGCGCAAAAAATACAAAACAACCTTGGACATCTCCAATGGATTCTTTTGTCAAAACATAGCACCAGAGAGCAGATATTTAACTGCATTCTCAGTAAATGGCACGCAAAAGCAATTCTGTCGGTTAGCCCAGGGGTACAAGAACAGCCCGGGGGTATTCTCAGCGAGAGTAACAGAATTACTACAACTATATGATGATGAAGCATTATCTTATGTCGATGACATTTACTTAACAGATGATGACTTGGAGACTCACTTGAAAAGGGTGAACACCATAATACTTGGGTTCGCTGCAGAGGGTTACAAATTCAACTTCAAAAAGTCCAGAATTGCCCATCTGACGGTCCTATTCTTAGGATATGAGTTATCAAGTGAAGGCAAAAGCTTGGCTGACAATTTCCTAGAGAAATGTGCCGTAATCCAAGCTCCTAAAACACTAAAAAACCTACAGTCAATTCTAGGCTTCCTAAATTTCGGAAGAACATACATTGCAAATTACGCAGAAAGGGTCAAACCCCTTTATGATCTAATTAAACCAGATTTTAAAAGATCCAATTGGACTCAAACACACACAGAAATTTTGAGATCCTTACAAACAGACATGCTAATTAAAACAAAATTAGAAACACGTGATAACACACGCAATCTTGTGATTCGAGTCATCCCAGGGAGATGCGGATTCACATACCTGACTTCTAATGAAGGAGAAAAGGTACCAATTGCATTCAAATCACACTTGTACACAGAAGCTGAACAGAAATTCAGTAATACAGAAAAAATCATTCGTGCAGTTCAAACCGCAATAGCTAGAGAAAAAGACATAGCTGACGGTAGACATATCACAGTCAGAACAGCAGAATCAGCCTTTGAGGCACTAACAACACCGTGTAATTTACCAACAACAACATTGAATCCGGAATGGATACAATGGGTGAATTCAATCACAACGGACAAAGTATACTACTACTTTGATCCAGAACTAGAAGAATTAAAAAATCTAAAGTATGAAAAGACGTATCCTCTGCCAATCGACATTCTGCCTCTACGACATTACGCCTGTGTAATCTATACAGACGGACATGCTCAACCCTCCGTTTGGGGAGAACATGCATACAATCCCACATGTGAGATTACAAAAGAAGTGTGGCGCGGAGGTAAACTAAGACCTCTATTAACAAAATCACACTCAGTAGAAACTAATTCAGAACAACAAACTGAAATAATAGCTTTGAAAATGGCGCTAGATAATGCGGATCGCGAATTCCCGACGCTTATAGTGTCAGATTCATATTACTGCGTCAAAGCATATAACAAGGATTTGCAGACATGGATTCAGAACGGTTACAAAGATGACACAGATGCACCAATAAAGCAGAAACTGCTCTGGGAACAAATAGCTCTTTTACAAAAAGAACTACCAAAGACTCACGTGACACACTCACTGAGTCATCAGCGTGATGGCGTTCACGTTGTGGGGAATTCATTGGCTGAAGCAGCCGCAGCGGCAGCCACTAAACCGGCTCCCGTAGATCGAAAAAAGCGTACATTAAAATACATTGACGGTGAAACAATGCTGGCGGTGAAAACGTCATCAAAAGGCGACTGCTCAGCGTTACAGATCAACTATCCACTCAATTATACATACATAATCGATGCAAACTCCGTCCCTTTTGCTCGAATCCCTGGAGTGGGGGATAGAGTAATTCCAAACATGGACAGGAGAAACTTGTTAATCGCAGACGCACACATGGGCGAGGGTCTCAGACACCTTACATTAAAAGATTCTCTGGAAGAATTACAATCACGGTACTGGTGGCCAGGCATGAGCCTGCACTACACCATGTTTGTAAAAAACTGCCCAAACTGCAACAGAGATCGCAGTGGGGAGAGAAGCAGTTTAATACCTCGTCGTATCAAGGCAGATAATATTACCAGCAAAAAGAATGGCTTGCGATTAACATATACAGGCTAGTTTCCACTTATAATGTAGATCACCAGCACTCGGCTGACGTCCGGACTATTATACAAGATTTGCGAGTCTAATTGGCATATACGCTAAGAGCATGTTACGTTTGACCATTGTTTTCACTCAGGCAAACCAGCCTGGGGGGAAACATGGCCAAATGAGCACAGCCCAGCGGGAATCTTCTCACTTCCTTCCTGAGGGTACGGGATGGTGTAAAGAAAAAACCAAGGCAGAAAGCAATCTATAATAGAAAGGATATTAGGTTCGGGAGCTGGGTGGGTCAAACATCTAATAAGTGTCCAACGTAGTCTAAATAACTTGCCAAGAAATTCTCTGAAGGGATTCAGTCCGTACGAATTATTATTCGGAACTAGGATGTTGATCTCTGACCTTGATAGTCAGACTTCAGTGGTAATAGAAAAAACCTTTGATGTCAAAGACCGTTTGGCTATTTTGCAGGACTTAAACAAAACAAGAAAAGACCTGAGAAACATACAGTTGAAACAACAGCCAACAACCACTGAAGAATCACCACCTGTCCCAGCAAGACCTGTCTGGATTCCAAAAGTCGGGGATCTAGTCAGGGAGAAGATCGCGGTAAAGAAGGAATTTGGGCCTTCTTACAGAAAAGCAGTTCCTGTCTTGTCTGTCAACGGGACAAGATCAGTTGTACTACCGCCACTTGCTGGTAAAAAGGAGAACCAAGTTGTATCCATCGACCTGGTAAAACCACAACATGTGGCCGATAACAAACAGTAGGCCAAGTGGACTCCCAATAAGTAGCAGAACACCAAGGTTTGCTACCAGCACAGAGGTCCTAACAAAAAGGCTCATCACATTCGAAACGCCTAAAGAAGAACAAGAAGGACTATGCAACAATGCAATAGAACTCAGACCTCTTAAAACCCAAATAAAGACATTTAGCAGAGACACACCAATCTACAATGAAGTACCAAGTGAAAATGCAAAAAACAGAAATCCTGAACCAATTGGAACAATTGACAGAACTGCATCCGGTTACTTCATCAACTTCGATGATTCCTCTGACGGCTTCAGTGAATCAAAGACACAGCCATCATCAAAATCCTTTAAAGACAAAGCGAAGGAACTTTTGAAACAACTGAAAGAAACATATCTGGTTTCTCCATGGATTGAATTTTGGGTGGGTTTTGGCGCATTTATCCTCATACTTTGGCTCATCATGGTATTTACTTTGGGACGCTTCATTGAGGGAAAATATGCTAAAATGGACACAGCAAGTCAGAACATCAACTTGGTCCTCAAACCACACACATCTTCACACGTCGAGAAAAGAGAACTTTCTTCAGCCAACTTCACAGCCAATCCTATACCTGGTGGGGTAGCCTGGGACAACACTGACTATGAAATTTATGGTCCGGTCGAGATCCTGAAATATCCACACCAAATCAAGATCTCCTTGAGTGACTTTGCAAAACCAAACTCATTTGCTGATGATTGGGACTTCGAAAGTATTAACAACATGATGTCTGACTTAGTAATGTCTGCTAAATTTACAAAACATGATTATTTGCAAGGTTCTACAAATTATGATAGTATGTATTGCTATAACCATTATGGTAACCATTTTTTACATAAATCTGCACAACCTAGAAATGTTTTAAGTTATAATCAATGGGAACATTGTGCTACACCTCCAAAAGGAAGCTCTAGAACCGTATATGACAAATATTCATATTTTTCAGGTTTTAACATAAGTAATGCTGAAACATTTTATTTTAAATTGTCAAACAAGACAGGGATGAAAACCATGATAACCAACACAAAATTGATATATTCAGATTCATTCTTTGAAAAAATGAATACTTTTGTATTTGATTATTGGGACAATAATGTTGATTTGAAAAGTGTTTGGGGTACAAAAGAATGGCAAGTACAGGGTATAGAAGCTTTGTTTAGAGCCTGCATGATCCCAGAACAAATGATATTTTTAAATGACACTGTTCAACAAACCACCTGTCTTGGTTTTGCCAAAATCAAAGATTTATATAACCCGTCTATTCCAAAGCCAACAATGTTTAGCAATAGCTCTGATACGGATGAAGAGATAGACGTAAACCATATATTAAACCAAAACAGAACACATCCTGATTGGAAACAATGGTTGATCTGGCCCACAGATACAAATTACTGTCAAGATAGATTCCTGAATAAAACACAGGGTTTCAAAATGACCAGGCCAGACCCTAGATATCCCCAAAGACATCACCCAGGGATAATAACAACCTACAGTGTGGGCAAATTATGCCTTCAATGGCTACAGACTTCCACACTGCCTGAAATTAAGCAACACCTAACTTTACTTACTGATGGTGCTGACTTGCATGATTTCATAATGGGACCACGCAAACAGCGTCAAAAGCGTTTCATAGCAGCCTCTGTATATGCAGCATACAATGAGGCCTGGAAGGTTACTCAAATTGAGACAGCAGAAAGAATACGGGAAATTGACCGTATTAATTTGGAAAAATCACTTTCTGTAGTGGACAATGGGTTAATGACTCTGTCCTCCAGAATTTTTTCATTGGACAGCATTGTGTCTTCAGCAATCGATATATTATCGCAAGACTTACTGTTATTACAACATGGTCAGTCACAATTACGTTCCATTGTACAGCTTGGCTGGACGTTACAAAATCTGCGTTCAGGCTACGTGCCTTGGCGTTTAATCAACACAACGTCACTATTCCAAATCTTTAACCTTACTGATAGACAAATCGGTATGGCGCAAAAGGGTGCTGATTATACAATCTTGAGCATTGAAAAACTAGAAAGATTACCAATGACAATGTCAGAACGACCTGTCAGTGAATGGATAATCCACGGAATCATAAATATTCCAATCTCAACCTTCAGGTTTCAATACTGCCAAAAATATATACAGGCTGGCATGTACGAGAAATTAGGAAAGGGGTACCTTAAAACAACTTGGAACCTGCCCTATTCACATGCATGTGTCAGTAATAAAGGACAGAAAGTGTTTCTTAGTGGCAACAATTGTGCTATGTCACTAAGCGGCACGCTTCTGTGTAACGGAATTAGTTTGCATGGAGCCTGTGAAGGGAATTCATACAACCTTTCATGTCACCAGCAAGGCGCACCTGCAACTGAAATAGAACCATTCTTTCAAAGACTCTATAATGGGAGTTACATTATTATTGTAGACCGCAGATGTTGTAGTCTTATGCCCGGGACTCCTTATCTAGTCACTACGACGGCGAAGGTCAAGTGCTGTGGACGTTCTTTATTCCCCAGCTCCTTTCCAGACAGGGAGGCAAGGGCATGGCCCAGTTTGAAAATTACTTCTATTCGAATAGATACTTTAAGCAGAATGAAAACAGTGCTTCTTCAGACGCCTACAAGGCTCACGTCATCAAAAGAAACGTATGATCTACAAGTCGCAAGGACGACTGCAGAGATACATACATTATTATCAACTAATTCCCCCGTACATTTCGCGGAAATCCTGAGCAAAATCTTAAATATTTCTGATACCAATGGGATCTCAGGGGTATTTAAGACAGTATTTTCGATGGCATTAACACCATTCAAAGCCATACTGGGTATTTTTCCAGATTTCGTCCATTCGATTTTTGGCGGACTTCCCCTGATCCTGGGACTAATTGCAGGAATCCTATTCTTAGTCCTTATTTTTCGTTATGGCAACCCATGTCACAGATCAAACTCTCGCGACAATGGAAGATACGATCCTAGCCATTGGATACCGGGACCGGATATCAAAAATCCTGGGACTCTCCCGGCTTAGAGACCTAAACATGACTTGGTTTCTATCATTTCGACCAATGTGGCAAAGGTGTGTTTTACCTGTACTAAGGTGTCTGCTATGCGGAGAAGAATGCGTGTTAGACACCTGTCTGACGCTACAATCGGATGCGCCAGTGGATGCAGATACACTGTTGGTTCCTACCAAGGTTCACGCTTTGTGCTGCCCTCAAAGGCTGCCAATCCTGATGACGGCATTCCTGGAATCTTCACCACTGCGATTGAAGAGTAGTGAAGTTCAAGATGAAAGCAGCATCGAACAGGTACGACCTTCTGTCAGCAATGCGAATCAGAATGTCAATGCAGACAATCATGCGCACGAATGCATGGTTACCCCTATTTTCCGACTTAGTGGAACTTTCCCATGAAGCTGTTGACAGTTTTTTCGAAAGCCTGAATGATATGATGTTCTCTCCAGAACAGAAATAGAGACTTTTGAGCAAGCTCGCACACGGCGTTCCCTGAATTCGGCCTTCAACTTTAAAAATAAAGTCACATGAACAATTCTTCCCACCAGTTCACGGACAACAATTTTTTAGCAGCCCCAAATTATTTTTCACAAATTTTTCGGGACACTTACCTTCTGCTTAAAGTAAGAAACTATTCCTAGAGAACTAAGATTTCTATTTTTAGATACTTTATAAAACTTTAGTTGCCCGCTGGGATGTTCACAAATATTTTATTATGTGATGAAATGGTCTCGAACTTCCTTTCTGTATAGCCATATTAAGAGCCATTTCATGTGTATTTCTCATATACCAATAAGCAATAATGCATACAAATGCGTGTTTACTTTTGCATTTAAACCATAGCTTAAGTGCATACAATATATATGACTGCAATTTTTCAGTATATTTGAACATTTCGAAATGCATTTATGTATTTTGGGGTGGTAAGGTATACACTATACTCTATAGTATGTTGTACTATGTTATACTATGCATAGATTAGTAGATATGACCATAGTTAGCGTGGAGTGGGTGTCGTGTATTTCTATAGGTTCTGAATCAGTCCCCCTATTCCTGACCCTATTCTGGTTAAACTAACTATCAAGTTAACTAACAGTCAGCCCATGAGGCAAGAACAGCCCCCATGATGCAGATACCGTTATCTGACGCAGTCACACTACGGCACAGGAACGTGTTATCTGATTAGGTCATAACGCTTGAGATCTAATTAGACAAGCGACATTCCTCCAGCCCCTGATAAGGCATACGACGTTCTCATAACAAATCAAACCTATGACAACCTGGAAAATCCGTGCGGCCATTGTTTTGATTTCACAGAGAACTTCAGTAAAAGAATGTGCTAACGAGCAAGTCGTATGACATCTTTATTGACGTATCTATGTCCATCCTTACGTCAATCTCGGCACCTTTAAGGTATAAATATTGCCGATCTTGCCCTATGCAAACACACGCGTGGTGACAAGACGGAGCAGCCATACTTGCCGAAGCCGAGAGCAGAAGCAGACCCCGCTGGCAGCAGCCCCGCCTTCCTGACGCGCTGAGAGACGCGCTGCTATCTCAAGCCGAGAGACCCAGCACCGGCGCTTTCGGGCAGCCCTCGCAGGCAGCCTGGAATATCGAGAGCAGAGAAAGAGATACTATTCCTCATCCATCCTAAATTCCAGGTACAGAACTGAATAACCCCTCACAGAGAATTCTTTAGTTATTCACTTGGCAAAAACAAGCTTAACTTAAACTGTAACTTTCTATTCCCGCCCACGCATTAGACTTAGGTCAGGTACACGGGGTAGGCGTATTTAGAAACACCAGTTGAGAACGTTTAGTCAAATGTATATGTGTATGTAAATATATTTTAATCATTTTAAACATCATATGGCTCAGAAACCATATCAATGTTTTTACAGTATTATTTTATACTCTTGCTTTTAATGTATGCACTTTACTTAACTATAAGTATTGCAATAATATCGATCCATTTCTCATGTATGAGAAAAGAGACTGATCAATAAATAACACCTTTTTATTGAACACGCCCGTCTCTTCCTTTTCTCTACATTCTGATGAGACTAAGAATGCACGTACTGACTGAGTAAAATAATTGCCTTGTGCTCACACGACTCTCGAGATTGACTCTTGATTAGGGGAGAGCAAAGTTGTCATGTTCTATGGTTGTCAGAAACTAAATCCCTTCTTGTCTAATCAGGGGAGTTAATTCCTTCCTTGAACATTCGAGAAAGTTTCTAGCGAACTCTGAGCTTAGCTGGCAAACCCAAAAATTAAGTCTAGTATCGACAGTAGTAGACCTAGTTAACGTCTGGCCTAGGCCTTTACTGCTGTAGGTACTATTCCAATGCGCAGAGCCTATTGGGAAAATAGGAGCTACACTACATTGTGATCATTTGCGGGGTGATTGTACTTGCAGTATAATAATTGCGGAGTGATGGTATGTGGGGTAATTGTTTGCAGGAAAACGTCACATATTCGGTTCAGAGGGATGGAGGAAGTGAGTTCCAGATTCTGGCCGCATTACCAGAGAAGGATTGAGCCATAAATCTTGCCCTTTTGAAGGTAGGAGGATTGAGCAGTAAGTTTTCCGTATTGCGTGAAGGTCTAGAGCCTCCAGAGATTTTGAGTTTATTAGCCAGATAGCTTGGGGTGGAGGTGTGTAAGCATTTGTGGGTGATACAGGCAATCTTGTAAATTGACCTTGCTTCAATAGGAAGCCAGCAAAGAGACAACAATATGGGTGTGATGTGATCATTTCTTTTAACCTCACATACGAAGCGAGCTGCTGAGTGGAGGATGGATTTTAGAGGGGAAAGGTGGGATTTGAGGAGGCCAGCAAGGAGAGAGTTGCAGTGGTCCAATCTGGAAAGAACCAATGAATTGACCAAGGTTTTTAGGTCTTGCTCAGGATAGGAGCACCAAACCCCCCAGAGAAGGCCCAGTTGGTAGAGGGCATTTTTGGCGATGGTATTGATATGGGACTGTAAATTGAAATCGCTGGGATAAAGTCTCAGTCCAGTTTTCAAGTGTGTGAGTATCAAGGGTTCAGTACAATTAGAAACCAAAAGCCCTGGGTCAAGGCAATCTGACAAGGGCCACAGGCACTCCGAGAGAGAAGCTCACGCCCTGGCCTGCAGGGTGCATGGGTGAAAGTGTGCAGAGCAACTAGCCAGCACATTTTTATTTATCTGTGTTTATGTTACGGAGACAGATGGGCTTGCTGCTGCGAGGCTATAGTGAACTGTGTGGGAAGTTGGCCTGGTATATGATGTACTATTCTAGTGAACACCTTGCACCAGTCCAAACAACCCTTATGGTGATGGTTGTAAGTCAACCTTATAGACCAGCTATCCTAGTGGTAGGGTGGACAGAACAGTCTTAGGCTAAAAGACTCTTGACAGCGTGTAAAGACAGCTGTTTTACCATATGTAACCCCTTGAATACCAAATGAAAGGACACCACACAGGATATATATATATATATGTATTTATTTACTAACACACTCCTCTGAACTCTTTATGAGATCAGAGGCATAAGCACATAACAAGTTACTCTTCGAAATACTTTAAATAGCACTATTTACAGTTAGGCCCTAGGGGCGCGTAAAACCATATACTAAGTAAGTAGTATAAGAACCACGACTCGGGAAAAGGAAAGGCCTAGGGCCTAGAGAATCGCTGGGGCTACACTATCTGAAGCTTAGGTTAGGAGTACGAGGCCCACAGGCGGCGCGTGCAGTGTCAGTACAATCACGCGAGAGTCAATAGAAAGTCAATGGGAACTTATAAGGTAAGTAATTGAAGATTTAGGACACTTCCGGTCTAACTAGGAATATACAACTAACAAAACTAGACACTAGGATAGTCAATCCCTACAGGAGCACCGAAGTACTTGCGTTACCTCACCCACGGGCTGCGGGTGCATAGGTGTCAAAGTGTGTCGGGTTTCGCCGTTGAAGTCTATGGAGCCTGTGAAGAAAGATACTGCAGGCGACCAGGAGGAAGATGTCCGGGTGGATCGAAGATGAAGGAGACCTGAAAGCAGAGGGGACAGAGTTTAGGTCACTAGCCAGTGACCGGGTGGAACCAGGAAGGAACCAGACGTCGTCGAGGAGCAATCAGGTACTGTCATGAAGCTTGTCTTGCAGCCACGCGGACCAGGAGGCGTCGAGAACGACCAGGTGCTGGAGAGGAGCTGTCCCACGAAAGTTCTCGCAGATGGAGGGGTCGACTTCCGGATTGGAGCCAACAAGCTTAAGCAAAGCCAACCCACGCAGGATACACAAAAGGCTTCTGGTGCAGACCAGGAGGGTCTGAGGTACTTCACCTTTTCAGGGAAGCAAGTACCAGTCTGGAGCAACCAGACCAGCAATGGATTTTCAAAAGGATCGTCATCACAGGGATACTAGCCAACTGGCCAGCAACCGGGACAACGCGTCGAGTAGAAAACAAGCCCCCACGCAGATCTCATGGAGTGTGGAGGGCTGGTCTTCGGTGCAGGTGGTGCTCGGTGTCGGGGTGTCTCAGTGCACAGCTTAGAGGATGCCTCGGGAGCTGCGCTGTTAGCAAGTTGAAGACTTTCCAAGTTGCCTGGTTCCGTGGGTTCCGACGCCTTCCACGGGGCTCAGCTGTGCTGGAGTCGTGCAGTGGGGTCAGAGAGGTCCGGGAGTCGAGGTCTTGTCAGGCTCTGTGCTCGGGTTCCGGCGGGAACAGGGACAAAGCAAGCCATTGAGTTGCTGGATGGTGCCTGGTTGCCCAGGGTGGTCACTCCTTGGCCACAAGGGAGATTCTTCAGTCTTCAGCTCAGGTGAATGTCAAAGGGTCCAGAGTTTCGTTTCAAGTTGATATCAGGAAAAATCTAAAGTCTCCTGGGTCAGCTCCTACCTTTATACAACTAAAGGGGGCTGGTTTACTCACTAGGTCCCTCCTATGGGTGGGACCAGGAAGGGGGGTGGTTACACCCCCTTTTCTTTGTCCAGTTTCGCGCCAGAGCTAGGGCTGGAGTGCCCCAGCAACCGGTTTGAACTGGGGTATGCATGAAGCACTTAGTGCGCCTCAGGCAGTGTCTCATTCTATTTAGCCCTCCCTGTCCCAATACACAAAGTCCTGTCTGGGGTGGTGCTACCCCTCTCCAGGCAGGAAACCTATTGTCCAAACCTCCGTGACTGGAAGGACTCCCAGCAGCAGGAGGTCAGACTTGTGTCTGTGGCAGCAGTGTCCATTTTGTGACGCTGAGGCTCTGATTAACTTTAACCGGGATAGTCAGCAACAACATGTCTTCTTCCTCTAGAAGGGTGGAATGCTATCCCCGTCGCCAGAATTGGCATGGCGGTAGTATTCCAAAGCGTATGACACCTTACACGACATGTTTAGATAAAGCCAAACCAAAGTTAGCATTCAACCGCGAGGATTATAATGCACTTAAGAGTATATGGTATGGCGATGTCATAGAACAGCTATAAGGACATGGTTCCGCAAGCTGCAGACAGGCTCAGCTCATGCTAGAGCACCATCTCACACATAACCAAGCACTCTGCCTCCAAGATTGTTAAGGCCTGCCATAGGAGTGACTTATAGGTTACTGTGTGACTATATATAAGGGTAGATATAGGAATACTATACCTAAGCAAGGAGTGTTTACACAACTTTGCCCCAGCTGAGTGATCACCCAGTTGTGTCAGTTTGGATGGCCCGCAGGGGTGGCATAATACATGCTGCAGCCCCGGGTAGGCCTTGGATGCACCTATGCCCTGGGTACCTATAGTACACTATACAGGGGCTCATAAGGTGAACCAATATCCAATTGGAGATGTACCTAGGGTACATGGAGTCCATTTTACAGTGAGAGCAGATAGCCTGGGGCCCTGATTAGCAGGATCCCAGGCCAACTAAGTCGAATACCAGCTAAACACAAGGCAAAAAATCTGGGGTAACCATAGTCAGGTATCCACCTTCCTAGACACTGTTAGAGTCGCTGATACACCATTCACCAAGCACTTACAGCAACAAAGAAACACACCCATAGTGTCTCGCGCGGAGGTAGTGTATGGAAGAAGAAACAATAGGATCTGTTTGCAATGGATGTCAGTAAATAAAGTGAATCTTACTAGCCAAAAGCTTTACTAGCCCAGCATCAAATATTAACACCACAATCAGCCAACGAAACAGGAGGCTTGTTTTTCACTGCCAGAGGAATCCTTTCGCTAGACCTCGTGACCTGGTGTCCTCTTCCGCACTAACATATGTCTTGAAGTTATTAAAGTAAAGAAAAAAAATAGACTTACGATTTTCTCGCTGCTCGGCGAAAAGAAGCTCGACCCAGGGGATGATCCAAGCGTAATCGGCATTGCATACTTTCTACTAGTCAAACGTTCGAAGAGATCCGGTGCAGGCCCAGCTGAAGACGCAGGTCCAAATGAACACGGCATTGGCCTTGCTGAGCCCGGCATTGGTCTTGGTGAACCGGGCATTGGTCTTGCTGAACGTGGCATTGGTATTGCTGAATTAAACACCGGTTCAGTTAGAGGAGCAGAAGCACCAGTGAACTTGAGCATCTGATACTCAGGCTCAATTGAAAATGCGTCTGTGTAGCACGTGCTGGTAGGCATGTCCTTGTTATATACCGAGGCGACGTTCAGGCTAGGAAGCTCATAGTGAGTCATTTCTGCGTCATCCTGCAACGGTGCAGAGAACCCACGAGAAGAGCGCAATTCCATTGGCATGGGTCTTCGGAGGATCTCACGCCGCCGTTGCACCTCCATGGGCGGCGTTGCTTCTAGGCTCTGCAGGAATGAAGGCGCTGTCGGGTGGTAGGACGGGGACCGTGGTGCTGGGGCGTCACGTAGAGGCGCGAATAATCCTCTGGGAGGGGGAGGGGGAGGGGCCGGTGGCGGTATTGCACTTAGAAACCTTGCACTTGGCGTTGAGGATGGCGGTGCTGGTTCGGGACGTATCATACAAGGTGCTGGGGCGTCATGTAGAGGCGCGAATAATCCCCCGGGAAGGGGAAGGGGCGGTGGCGGTGGCGGTACTGCACTTGGAAACATTGCACTTGGCGCTGAGGATGGCGGTGCTGGTTCGGGACGTATCATACATTGGAGTTCCATATACTCTTCTGCTGCAGGCGATGGAGACCGTCGACGACTAAGTAGCCTTTTTTTACTTTTTTTAAGCGCTTGTCTGTCTTGCCTGGGCTGTAGTTGCGGTGCATCAGCTTCAGGTGCTTCAACACATACCTTAGCAGCCATCTGTTTCACACAAGGGGAAAACAACAACAAACAACAGAAAACGGGTTAATGTGGAATGATATATAAAGAAAATAATACACATAGCATAGATTATGGTAGCCTGCAGTTGTCGCAGAAGAGGAAGACAAGCCGCACCAACATGCATGCCATCAAGGTCTTTGCAGTCAGGGGCAATCAGCATCAACCGCTACCTATCTTATTATATTTTATTGGCCATTACACTACACAATACGGGTGGGCAGTACTTTATTCCAAGGTTTCACAGTATATTGTGAACTTATTAATACCATGTTTAGCATAAGTGTAAAGGTTAAAAACATGAAACTTTAGGATAGGTTAAACATTGAAAACATAAATGTTTAGGATAGGCGTAAACGTTAAAAATATAACACATGTTTAGGTTAGGTGTAAACGTAAACAAATATGACAAATGTTTAGGATAGGTGTAAACGGTAAAACAAAATGACTACTAATACAGGGAGTACGGAATAGAGAGAAAGGGAAGTGCTGGACTATTTATCCTCATTCTGGCAGAAAAAAATCAAAGGGGCAGGTGAGATATGGGAGAGAAAACATACAAAAGGTTACAGCGCACGATAAAGAATCAAAGAGGATAATACATACAACTCAAACAGCCACTTTAGAGATGTATTCATTTTTTAAAAATCAGTTTGGCGTTTGCACGTTACCATTCCTAAGTAAGCTTGGATAATTATCTCTTAAAGTCACCACTCAAAAAAACAAATATGTTTGTATTTGAAAAGTCAATCGCTCCTGCTTTCCCGAGGTGTTAAGATGGTTATTTACATTTTTATTTGCAAGCACATGCTGCAAACACTAAAAGTTAAAAATAAAAATGACTGCCAAAATGTGCAGCCATTAGCTTGTCCTAAAAATTCTAAATTAAAAAAAAACTACCATCACAATGAAAGAACCATAATTGCAATAAGCCTGTACAAGTGCTTCCTAGCACACAGTCGTACGTATGAATGAATGAATGAATAATTTTATTTGCATGGTTACTCAAAACCATTACAATAGAAAAGAAGAGCACTACATTTAAAAGAAAACAGTAGGATTAAAATCTAGAGGTCTAAAATCCAAAGTCTAAAAAGAGATGAATCTATGTACGCAGCAATTGTTAAAAGTTTTACATGCTTCAGTTAAACTAGTCAGGTAATAAAAGATGAAAGGCAGCCTCTGCACGAGTGCCTGCCTGATTGCTAGGGGGGGAGTGTCCATCAACTTTGTGCGGGTATACTGTACAAATTTGCCAAACGTAGCCATGGGATTCACTGTGTCCAGAGTGTAAAGTCGATGGACTGCCTCCTTTGCGGTACGAGTACCCAATTGTAGCAAGATGGGCCTGAGATAGATTATGCAAGCTAAGCGCAGAGCCGGGCAGCAAAATAAGATGTGGACCAAAGACTCACGTTTATATTTACAAAGCCGGCACTCCACGATCAGGCATTGACAGCAAGCAGCTGAGAGGTGGAGAGCCGAGCGGCAAGCAGGAGCACCACCGCCGGGGTCCCAGAGCCAAAATCTGTAAGCCGAGCCGGACTTCGGTCTTCAGACTTGCCGCCGCTGCCCCCCCCCTCCTCGGGCCCACAGCCCGCGGCGGTGAGGAGAAGACGAGGAGAAAGCGAGGGATAGCGGGACGCAGGGCCGAACTATGCGGAAGGCGGGACCTGCACCCGCACACCTACCGTAGCGTGCTCCACACCGCCACCGCCATAACCCATCCATCGCTGCCCTCACATTTTCTCACCCCCCCCCCCCCCCCCCCCCCCCCCCGGCGTCAGCGAGAGACAGCTAGCGGGCGCCGCGGGTGTAAATAGCAGCCAGATAAAAGCAACTGGGCGCTATTGAAGTAGTAAGCAAGCGGTGAGCAGCTGCCTTCCATCTCCAAGAGGCCAAGGCAAGAAAAGGCGCAAGGCTTCCTCCTGCAAGCCGGCGGACCCCACAGAAAAGCAGGTGGCAAGAAGCAAGCGGCACCACCAGAAAAGCGCAGCTACCCCCCTCGCCCACCGCCTGTCTGCACCCCCCCGCCCTCCCCGGTAGAGCGGACTCTGCCTGGGTCCTGGGACCTGGGACCCGGGTGTAGAGGGGCAGCCAGGAGAATATGGGGGGGAGAATCAGGGGGGAGTGCAGCTGAGGGTCAGGACCGCCCCCAGAGGCCCCCAGAAGCCAGGCACCGGACGCACTCAACGGACTCTCAACTCCTCACAACCCCCACAGGGCCAGGAGGTCAGGGGTCCAGCCCCCCCCGCATTGACGGGGGCCAGGAGCGCCGCGGGCGCGCAGCACCGAGCACCCAGCAGCACGAATCAGCCCAGAGCCAGAGTCAGGGTCCTAAACCTGCAACTAGCATTGCCCACCAGTACAAGCATCGGACCTCTAACAGTACCAGGGGGGCCAGAGCTCCTCATCCAGCAGGAGATTCCAGGATATTCCAGGAGACTCCCACAGTCTCCATCCCTCACGCGGGCCTCATCAATCGAGTCGCAGCAACCCAGGAGCCGACAAGCCATCTAAGTCAACTCCAAAATGAGGACTAGAAACTCCACTCTAACTCTACCCCAGGAGAAGCCCCAGGAGAAGCCCCGGAGACACAGCTCTGCCAAGAGACGGAAGGCGAAGCTATTCTACCCTCCAGTATTAGAACTAGGGGGGCCTTACCAAGGTCCAGGGCCCTGGGATGAGGAACACGCAGGAGGAGCGGGAGCAACTGGAGCTACCCCAACTTTTCCGGGACAGTACATCGCTCTCACCGTGGAACCGCTAGCTCCCCCCCTCCCAGCCTACCCCCCGACTGACATCATGGGGAAGCCCCCTAGCTCTGTGAATCCAAACGCGCACAAGCCCAGGCCTTGCATTAAAGAAAGTTCAAACCGTTGCGCTGGGAACAGAGACATAAGAAGTTTCCTGAACCCCAAAACACCCTCTACCCCCGCCTGCCCCAGGACTTCGGACAGCTTGTTCACTAACAAAGCAACGGAGGAAGAAGAGTTGAATTTAACACTCGTAAGCCCTCGGGCACACAGGATACCCCTCTCTCCAACAATACTCACCCTCCAGAGCGGCATGCCCTCCAAATCTTTGATACTGGAAATGGTGGCACTCGGGCCCACCCAACCAAACATCATAGCCCAGACCTCTCCCCCTCCATCGGACCGCCAGCGGTGCAGCCCTCCTGCAGCCAAAGCGGACACATATGTCCTTTCAGACAGTACCCATGTCGACAAGAGAGGAGGCATAACTCCCCCCTTCATACCGACGCACACAGACTTGTCCTATGACCCTCCCGCCATTGAGGAAGGTGCAACCCGTCAACTATTCGACACGACCCCAAATCATCCACTGAACCTATCAAGAGCGGGCCTTTTAGAAAATGATAAAACGGCCCCATCCCCGCCGTCCGATAGCGGCCCTGTAAAGACTAACTATCTATCATTAATTAGTGAAGCTCTTGTCTCAATGACAGGAGCAGCGATAATGCACGCGGACAAGCTCGATGTGCAGATTAACATTCTACAAATAGTGGCAAATCTGATCTCGGGGATAGACTCAAAATTGGACAACCTGAACGCCCTGATACGCAGAGCGCAGGACAGCACACAATTTAAACCAGAGTCATGCAGCTGCAGTCCGATCCTGCACAGTCCAGAAAAACTCCCAACTATTATGACTACACTAATAGAGGACCTCAAGGGCGAGGCAAATAAAAAAAACTATTTGAAGAGCAAGCCTTTAATTACACAGGGTCTCGCCCAGGCATACTCCTCGGATAACATCCCATTAATTCCCCGACCAAGTAACCTGGAAAAGCCAGCCACCCTGGCATCGTCTTCTGCTGGTGGCACAAAAACAACCACGACTAAGGTTGAAAGTCAAGTTCTCCAACAAACCCTTAAGCCATCCGGCCACGAGTCACAAAACTTGTCAAGGAAAAACAAGAAAAAGCTAAGAAAACTCAACAAGGAGAAGAAAAATAACGCATATGCCACCAGCGTTATTCACAATTGGTTACGACCTAATAAGCAACCTCCTGTCCACACCATCATAGACGAAAAATCTAATATGGCAGCCCATATGCACATAGCAGAAGTTACAGAACTTTCGACTGGAATCTCAAAAACATTAATTCCAGCCCAGGATCCAAGCCTGCAAGCCCAGCCCGCGGCTTCTCAAGCCGACACAGTGCCAATAACACAAAAACATGCGCATGCACTGCAGGCAATCAGCCACGATGAAGCCACGCAACACACGCAGGAGCTCCGTCAAACAAGCTTTGAGAACTCAGCGCATACCAAGTCTACAATGAGCGAAGCACCAGTCTCTAATAATTCAAAAACCATCAATGTCATCATCGGAGATTCTCAGAGCGTTTCCAACGGGCCAACATCCTTTAAGCTGGAGCAAGCCGCCAAGAGGCAATGGAATGAGAACAGTTCACCTAGAGCAATGCCCACGGTGGCACCTCAACCGACTACAGGACCGAACCAGCAGACAAACTCTAACCAGCCTGGTTTGATAGTGACCCCCCCAATTGAAACCCATGGTAAAATTTGGCCCAACGAGGCCAGTGCAAGTCAAGCTCACGCAAAGGACCGGAAAATACTGTTATACCCAGAATACACCTCGCAAGGAAAATGGGACATCCTCAACCGAAGTAACCTCCTAACACTCTGCGCAAACCTCCCAGGATTGAAAGGAATAAAAACCAAAGATATCGAAACAGTCTCTTTCCTGCCTCCGGACGCAGAAGAAATAAATGAAACAACTGAATTAACTTTCACCAGAGCAGACCTGGCGGAGGCACTGAGGAGCCAACAATCCCTACTAGAAAGCTGGGGTATAAAGTTGAAGGCAAAACCGACCCAAAAATATCCCTCAATTTTAAAAAAATCGATCGTACACTCTAAGCCGGACAATCAGGCAAAGGGCATGATTGACTCTACACTCACAAATGCTCCTCCCATCCATCGGGTAAAAACCGACTCCGTCCTACAGGGGTGCAAAGGTAGCATAAACAACAGCTCAACACATGGAACCCCTATTAAGGTCACAACCAACCTCAGTCAAGGAAAACGCTTGTGCATAACTAGGGGCCAATCAAGTAACGACTGGTCCTGGCTGTCATCTGCACTAAATCCCAGTTCCTAATAAAGTTTTCTTCACAAACTCAGTCCGAACACCTCAACACACTGTCAGTGAGCGAGAAAACACTTTAAAGAAAAAGGAGAAATTCAGCGAGAGTTTAAAAATACTAACGTGGAACGTCTCAGGCCTCAAAAAGCTGTTACTAAGCCCAGCTGCAGTGAAATTCCTGGAGGAAGCAGACATCATATGCACACAGAAAACCTGGCTGACCCAACCACTCTCGCTAAGAGGATATACAGAATACAGTAAAGCGGCTAAAAAGACCAACATATTCGGAAGACCTTCAGGGGGGAATTGCGTTTATATAAAACACGCCTTGAACATAGAATTCCTGGAACTGCACAATCAACCAGACAACCTACAGGCGGGCATTCTGAAATTCCCCCACTCCATCAATGGAATCCCACCAATACTACTAATCAACATCTACCATCATTCGCAGGAGAACACATCTAACTCGCTCACACTTGTACACCAATTAGAATCTTTGCTGCTAGGCCACCCATCATTAGACTGCATTATCCTCGGTGACTTTAACATTCATAATATAGGGGTCTCTACTGGGCAAAATCATCACCGCGGGGGGACCGAAGCACTGAATGAACTCATAAAATCTTATAAACTGGCAACGGCCCACACACTGTTCTTAAAGAATACCCCGGGAGCCTCGATCAGTCATACGTACAACAACCAAACGACGATCGATTACGTCATCTTAAGCGATAAACTGCAAGACAAAGTGACAAACTTCTCAGTTCACCAACGCAATGACAGTGATCATGCAGCCCTAACAATTACCAGGAACTTATCAGTGCAATCACGATACAAGCCAATATGCGTGGGGGCATCGGATGGCCAAGAATTAATAAAGCTGCCCAGAAGAATAAAATGGGGACAGGTAGCCACAGCAACCTTCAACAACTGGGCAAACACGTGGGCAGGCTGACCCCCGAGCAAACACAACCAGGAGTCTATAGCTATATGGGATGGAATCACTTCAACCCTAGCAGCAGAACTTAGGGGAGATGGGGACAAACCAAGGGCAACACACTGGCACCCTCCGACGGCCCTTGGATTCAACGCAGAAATTAAAACTAGCGCAAAGGATTTAAACAAAAAACGAAAAGCCTACAGCAAAAACCGCTCAATCAAAAATAAAATCCAACTGCAAGAGGTCGCAAAGAGCCACTCCAGAAAAGTGTGGGCTGCTAAGCGTACTCACTGCGAGGCTCAGTGGCTGAAAATTTTCGATCTGTTGAGCCCTGGGAAATCACAAGAATTCTGGAGTTATATTAGCCATCTTGGTCGAGGGACAAACCATAGAGAAAACTCCCTTGAGGCATCTGTCTGGGTCCGTCATGTCACAGCGCTTTACAAGGAAGAAGGTCTAACCACCCAGCCATACAACATGACCCCACAAAAAGCGAACATGGCTTCAACAACTAATACAACATCCCCTCCCGGAAAAGCTCTAGTGTCCAAAATCCTAAAAAAAAATCAGAGCAAACGGCGCACCGGGCCCCAACGGTCTACCAGGCCATCTGTTTAAATCAAACATCAAATTTTGGTCTGAAAACTTGACCCACCTATTCTCAGACTGCTGGATGTCGGGGGAAGTGCCTGACTCATGGCGAGGCTCGCTCCTGCACCCAATTCATAAGAAAGGGACTAAATCAGACCCAACAAACTACCGTATGATCGCCCTGTTAGACATCGAGGGTAAAGCCTATGCAAGCGCCATCCTGAAAGACCTCACAGACTGGGCAAGCGAAGAAAACCTACTGCCTTTCTGTCAAACCGGCTTCCTCGACTGTAGACAACATCACTGCACTATCTTATCTAGTCAATCAAGCACGGCGGCGCAAAAGTCTCCCTCTGTTCACCTGCTTCATCGACTATTCTGCCGCGTTCGATGGAGTAGACCGCACCATTTTATGGAGAAAACTGGTCCTTTGGAACATCAATCCCTCCCTGTTAAGAGCGATACAATCTCTGTACCAAAACACCTGGGTAAGAATCAAACTTTCAAATGATTCTGCAACTGACAAGATAGACACGAATCGCGGTTTAAAACAAGGGTGCGTGCTGGCGCCCCTATTGTTCAATCTATACACAGCAGACATGGAGAAAGCTCTGCTGGGGGCTGCCCTAGCAACGCCAAAGATTGGGGCAACCAAAATACATTTTATGCAGTATGCGGATGACCTCGTAATTCTGGATCATACCAAAACAGGACTCCAAAAGGCACTCACCGCCCTGGCAATATATAACAACAAAAACAGGCTGGTAGTAAATCCGACCAAATCAAAAATAGTCATTTTTGGGCAATACCCCAACAAAAAAAAGCAAAATGGAGCCTTGGCCATTTAACTTTGGACAGCACCCAGAAATACATATACTTAGGGGTCTCCTTCCACGAATCGGGGTTGTGCGGGACCCATTTAAAGAAAATACAGGGTAAAGGAAAGGCCATCACCTTTGCCCTATGTAAACTTCAAGCCCTCCTACATAGTCCATCAGCAACGGCCATTCAAAGAATCCTCAAGGCCAAGTTAATGCCGGCCCTTAATTACGCACAACAGGCGTACCCAGGCAAACTGAATAAGGAGCTGGAAAAAATTCATTGTGGGGCATATAAGACTGTACCACCTACCGAAATGCACAAGAAACACTCTAATTTGCTTGGAATTCTCTCTTAATCAACAAACTCTGGAAGAGATGGCAGCCCTAAGTAAATATTATTACCTCACAACAGCGGCACGCGATAACACACTGAAGGCTGTCCTGAAACATATTTTTATTGAACCAGGGAACCCCTGGTCAGCTACCATCGAAGCAGCCATGTCGCAATTGAACTTGGCGATTGAGTCGTGGAACCCAGATCTTGTCAACTACACGACCATCAAACACGCGACAAAAAAGCAAGTGCGCGCATGCTCTCGGGACATGGACTTGGAGTCCCTTACGAAAAGAGCCTTCCACAAATCCCTATGCTTGCCACACACCGCGTACAATCCCCGAAACCATCTCACGCAGGCTGTGGGCCTCCCAGCTCTCCATAAGATTCTGGCCTACAGACTGCACCCCCTGCCGCTCAAAGAACTATATCATCAGGAAAATGCAGGCACAGAAGCTCGGGGTTGCAGACTATGTAATTATAAACGAGAGTCACTGGCCCACTTACTACTTTGTTGCCCTGCCCTACGTGCGCCACGCACCGTCTACCTTAGGCCCATCCTTAGGGACGCTGGGACACGCACAGCTAAGGAAGCGATCCATCATCTATACACCTTGAGCGTAGTAAAACAGATGGCTTCATTTGGAAAATGTATACAACAGACTCGGCTCGAGCTGATAGCTGCTAAGGCCACGCAGGAATTGTGACTTCGTCGCGGGACACCTAGAGGTCCTCACAGGTCCCCGACCACGTGTGTCCTTATGAACTCTGGGAACTTCTCACAAACGCTTGTCTATAGAAATTTTTAAGTTTTGTAATTTTATACCTTGGTCTTAATGTAATGGTTTTAAGTAACCACACAATAAAGTTATTCATTCCATCATTCCATCTACTCACTCCACGATCACTGGTCTTGATGACCTGGTAGGGTATAATTCTTTAAGGGGGAGAGGATGTAGTCTGACTGCTAAGATCTTGTGTAGGGCTGGTCCCCCCACGGCCTGCGTAAGATGGAGTTTGAGGTTGTGCTCTGTATGTGGGAGGCTTTGGGACTCATGGAATCCTCTTGTTGCCCGGGATTCCATGTCCAAGGTACGAGAGCGTAGACTTACTTGTTTTTTTATTGTGCTTTTGATATCAGCATACTCGACTATCCTGTGGTCCAAGGTCTCTGTTGCAAGTTGCAAGAGGTCTTTAGCGGAGGCGAGACCGGCTGACTAAGGATTGCCGGATACTAAAAAAATACTTTTTATATCAGCCTTCATTGTGTTCTCCGGTGCCGCCATTGCTAGGTAGAAGTATTTGCTCAGAGAGGTCATCTCTTCCAGTTTTTGTTGGTTGAAGTTGAATTCCAACTGAACCAGATTGTTCCTGGTGCAGGAAGGTAAGTGAAATAGCTTTTTGTAAGCTGTTCAGTGGATTTTTTCTAGATCTTTAGTGAATTTCCCTGGGAATGCCTGTTGTGCGTAACTAAGAGATGGTATTTATTTCGCCCTCAGAACTCTTTGGATAGCCGTTGTTGTATGACTATGTAAGGTAGCGTATAGTTTACAGAGGGCGTAGATGATGCTTTTCCCTTTCATCTGCATTTTGTGGAGATGGGACTCCTGGGCGGCCTGTTTCACTAAACCAAACCCCCAGGTAGTTGTAATGATGTATGCAGTCTAAAGTCAGCTGACCCAGCCTCCATTTTGCCAGGTTGTTTTTTAGGGTAGTGCCCAAAAATCACTGTTTTGGACTTTGTTGGGTTGGCAACCAGCTTGTTTTTGGTATTGTAAGTAGCAAGGGCCGTGAGTGCTTTTTGTAAGCCAGTTTTGGTGTGATCTAAGAGTACCAGGTCGTCAGCATATTGCATCACGTGGATCTTGGTACACCCAATCCTGGGTGTGGCTAGTGTAGCTCCAATCAAGGCTTGGCCCATGTCTGCAATGTATAAATTAACAAGCATTTACAATGCAACGGTTGCACAAGTTAGAGCTATTGGCATTGTAAATGACAACATTTTTATTTATGTGTTGGTTTTGAAAACAGATAAATAAATGGCATTATTATTTTTAATGCCAATAGCTTAATCTTGCAAATGCCAGAATGTATTGTGCACTTAGAGGGACAGTAAGGAGGCATTTGCGCTGAGAGGGGCAGTGAGAAAGTATTGCGCGTTGAGGGGGCAGTGAGGAGGTATTGTGCGTTGAGGGTTCAGTGAGTAGGTATTGTGCACTGAGGGGGCAGTGAGGAGGTATTGTGCGTTGAGGGTTCAGTGAGGAGGTATTGTGCACTGAGGGGGGCAGTGATGAGGTGTGGTGCACTTTAGAAATAATCTGAAACCAAGACTCAGTAATCAGCTGCTACCCTGTCACAGGACTAATTGCCTTCAATAACACAGCTGTCTTCGCGTGAGCTATGAACCCGTTTTATGAAAGACTAGAGAACAAAAAAAATGTGGATGTTAAATTGATCCCAGCGCACAAAGGGTCGAGCTTCTGCCGACCTAATTTTCTCATCTTTATTTAAGCACCAAGTAAGGAGTCAATGATCTCCCACCAGTACTGACAATGATTTTCACAAGACAGCTAATTGAATTGCAAAGGCCAGTTATTGGACGATGCTGTCATAGACTTCCCTCTGCATCAGTAAACATTACACAGCCACGCTACATTAAGGGATGGAGGTGAGGTCACGCTTCCCAGGGACAACATGAGCTTGCGACCCTCCCCGCAGAGATGAAAGTTGCGTCTGCTGCGCCGTCAACACAACTTCAATGAACAGTGAAGCCACAGCCACGTGGACAGCTCGAGCGTGAGCTCAGTGCGAGCCCCCGCGGAGCTGGGACGTACAGTCCGCTTTTGTGCAAGAGCACAGAAAGCGCATTCATATAAGCGCCAGGATGTGACATGAATGTCCTGCTGGAAGAGTGTGCAGAGCCTTGTCAGACTTGTAAGTCACCCTTCCTACACACTGGCTTTTATTTTGTGTTCCTGAACCTGCAGAGCTCGTGACCCCCCGGATGAATATTTATAGCTGCGCGCGAGCCAAAGGAAAAACAATGGTGTAAGGAACCCCCTATGAATTCTGTCTCTGTGTTATGTGACCAAGTGACCCTCATGCAAATGGAGGAATCTCGGAGTTTCAAAACTTTTTAACTTTAGAAAAGACTCTTATGCGCTGCACATATTATCAAATTAAGTAGTAGGAAGGTTGTTCAATCGAATGCATGCTGAAGAACAGTTGCATTGATTGGCTGCCAACCAAAATGAAAGAAATTGATGTTTTTTCTATTTCTTACATTTTGGTATAATTGCGGCACCCGCGCTTTACTTGTAACATTTTAAAAGTAAAGCGCCGGTACCGCGATTATACCAAAATGAAACAAATAGAAAAAAATCTATTTCTTTCATTTTAGTATAATCGCGGCACCCGCGATTTACTTTCAAAATGTTACAAGTAAAGCGCGGGTGCCGCGATTATACCAATATGAAAGAAATAGATGTTTTTTCTATTTCTTTCATTTTGGTATAATCACGGCACCCGCGCTTTACTTGTAACATTTCAAAAGTAGAGCTCGGGTGCCGCAATTATACCAAAATGAATGAAATAGAAAAAACATCTATTAAGTTAAAGCCATTTGCTTTGCTACACTATTAGCAAAGCAAATGGCTTTAACTTAATCAAAGGCTAGCCCAATTGCATTTTCAATGCTTGTCTTTCTTAAGTAGTCATGTAAAACAACTATCTTTCTTTCTTTCTTTTTCTTTCTTTCTCCCCTCTATTGCCTGCCCCGCTTTCTTTTTTCATTTTTCACTCTGTCTATGCTGCTCTGTTCATCATTCTCCTACTTTTCGCAGGCTAATCTGTTGCTCATCCGACTTTTGAAATAGCACGCGTTAGCAGGAATCCCATTCACTGCAGCCCAAATAAACAAGATTTGAAAAAAATATTATTGTGTACGGGTGCTCGTGGAAAACAATTTCACTTGGGGGGCGGGATGGGGAGAGAGGAGTCACACAGTGTGACAGAAGCCCACTCGAGGGCCTAAAGTCGCGCCAGTCATGCGGTAAAGCATCCACTCCAGGGGGGGGCAGAGTGGGCCGGGCTGCAGACACAGTGAGCTGGATGTCAAGGTGACGTGATGCCCGATTTATGAAGTTCTGCCTTTAACCCAGTCCCACATACTATTCACAAACCCTGCCCTGCGTTCTCACAATGTGTCTGGCTCTGCCATTGTTACCAACTGTGCCACACAACTGCCCTGCCCGTAGAACCTTCAAGTTGAGTTGCACAGAATTATGGAGAACCTTCACAGAGCAGAAACTGGGATCCAGGAAGCAAAAGTGAGAATGCAGCTCAGTCTTCACAAGAACTCGACGATAGCAGTATACCGACCAGGTAGAAGTAATGGTGGAAATGAGCCACGTTGGATAAGGCTGCATTATTCCATAAAACGGAGTAAGGTTTTCACATGAAGGCCATGCTCAGAGTAGAATGCAAGGGTTTTTTGTTATTTACATCAGCAAATACTGGAGGGTTTGAATAATGTGAGACGGGATGGGGTGGGACGTTCAAAATGGGATATTGTATTATGTGACAGGCGCCAAGCAGCTAGACATTCATATTGAAAGCGTTCAGCAAATGGAAGGAAACCGTGTTGAAGCAGAGTTAGGACACTAGGCCAAAGTTTCCCAAACTGTGGGCCCGACCCGATTTTTGGTGGGTCACGAGAGTTAAAGCAATAAAGATGCATTTAAATCCTGTATTTATATTTTCACATCTGCTGCGCTTCAAAGACAGCGGTCAAATGTCACGCTATGTCGTCTGATAAATTATTGCTTTTTTATTAACATGGAGAATGTGGTTTATATATATATACAAACTCCTCTCATTTGCAGTCGGTCACAAGATGGTCTTCACTTTTCTTTCTCAAACTTGCTGGGGTTCAGGTGTTTACAAGGAAAAGAAGCAGCATATTATTTTTGTAAAAACAAAACGTAAATGTCTGCAAGTGAAATGTATGCATTCAGACGTTAGGAAAGCAAAAGCGAAGCCCATTTTTCGGGGTAACGTAAGTGAGACAAAAAAACAAATCAAGACACTTTAATTAGTGAATCACAATTCTAAATATTTACTGAAACCCGATGTCAACACATTCTCACTTGTTTACAATGAAGTTTTATCAGTACACCTGGATGTCTGCACACATTCAGTGGCCTTCTCAAGCAGGCTCTGCGTGAACACATCCCTGCTAGCACAACATAAGGAAAGGGGGGACCGCTCGGCCCCGCCCGCACGTATGGCGGGGCACCGGCCCCCTCCTTCCCCTATCTCTATCGTGGTGGAGCGTGCCCACGCCGCGCCTGGATGACGCGGCGAGCGCGCCCCACCACCGATTGGTGCAGGCTCCCCCGTTGACCCGGAGGTAATCTAATTGCTTCCGGGTCAAAGGGGGAGGAGCCGGGGGGGGCGGACCAGTAGCCACTGGTTCGCCAACAGTGGAGTTAAAAGGCCGGGGGAGCGCGGTGGGCGCCCTCTTGTTCCAGCGCTGCCCAGGCTATCTCCCCCACCTCAGCGAGGCGCCCCGTAATTTTTCTTCTGTTTTGTATTTTCAGGCGTTTCGTCGGCAGGAGAGCGAGAGCAGCACTCCTTTGCACCGGACCGGAGGTGTGATCGTGTCTGGTTTAAGAAGCGGCAGGAGTTGAGGCGGGAGAGCGCTGCACTGCCGAGCCTGCAGGCGCGCTGGTGTGAGGCTTTTTCACAGCGTGAAAGGAGGTGGTGATAGCGTCTTGTTTTAGTAGCTGGTAAGGCAGAATGAGCGCGACGCGCGGGAGGCCAGGGCCGAGCAGGGCACTGTGGGGCGATTCCCAGATTGGGAGCCGATCATAAAGGCGAAGCAGGGTCGGGCCTGGTTAATATGTGGATGGGAGACAGCATGGAAAGAAAAAGTGCTGGAAGTATTTAAATAGCCACACAGCTCCACAGGCCAGCGAGGTTGATCTTAAAAGCGGTTCATCGAATTTTAATAATAAGCAGGCATAGTGTAATTTGGTGGGGGTTAACACTGGCTTTGGGGGGGGAACTGTTTTAATGAACACAGTTTTGATTAACATTGAGGGTGCTTGACAGAACAGTTCAGGCGGGTCTGGTGGCTCAGTGGACTAAAGCAGCCACTGCAGGGGCCTGTGTTTGACCTCATGGCCACAGGTTCAAATCCCGGCTGGTCCACTCAGCCTTGAAAAAGGAATCTGCTAATAAGCACAAGTCTTTTGGTTAATATTGTGTTTTACGCTGGCGTTTGTTGCACTGATGCTCAAGTAAAGGGGGCTCGGATACAGCTAGAAGATTGGCAATTTTCTTTTTAGGTGTGACAGTACTGTATGCTAATTTTCTTTTCAACGTAGGACCTCATTGAGGGGGACACTGCGGGCTGAGCCAACAGAGAGTGGCGCGGTGGACAACGCTATCCGAGGACACGGCAGGCCTGCACTTCACTGCTTCAGTTGGGCTGCCGGGCTAGAGTGCGCTCACCCAACACCCAGGCTAGCTGGTGTGTCGCGGTCACAGTTGCGTGGTGCTTACGGCCAGCCTGTGTACCTCCAACTTGGTACAGGTAGAAGCCAGGCAGGCCCTGGTGGGTGCAGGAATACATCGCGCTCATAGGGTTGGCATAAGTGTAGGTGGTTTTACCTTTTGCAAGGCAAAAAAAAAAGAGGATGGCTAGTAGACGTGGCGCGAAGCGTTCCTGCGTGGAACATATGCTGCAGGGCATGATGCGCGAGAGGGCAGCTATGGACAGGAGATGGGGGGAAGTGGACCAGATGGGAAAAACGTGGCTGAGCTCACGGAGAGGTTGGATGCTCAGGCTGGGCCATCTGGGAGACCCAAGCGAATAATAGTGCCCCCGCAGCCCAGGGGGGAATTGGGTGCTTTGCCCAAGCGGGTCAGGGCCAAGAAGGGTAGCGGTCGGGGGCCCAAACAACAGGGAGAGGGGGGTCCTCTTGGGGGGGTCCCAGATGGGGGGCTCACACCGCCGGGGGTTCCTATGCCTACTCCCCTAATCCTGGCAGGTGTGCCGGTAGCACCGGTACCTGCCACACCGGCACCAGCACCGAGCATAGTGCCTCTGGCGGTCTCAGCGGTAGTCCCGGTGGTACCCGTGTGTAACCCAGCACCTATCCCAGTACCCGGCGCGGCACCCCCATTCCAGTGGCAGCGCCTCAAGTGGTTGGTCAGGTACCCCCAGAGCTGGCAGCACAGATAGCGGCAGTACTCCCTTGGCTGGGGATTGGGGGGATGTTACCTTCTTCAGTGGGCGCAAAGGAGGTGGGAGAGGATCCCTTAGCGGAAGCACAGAAAATGGTAGCAAGGATCATGACTGCCCCTGGTGGCACTGGAGTACTAGGCCCAGTGTGCCTAGTACTCCACAAGCAGCATGTCCGGCAGCGACTCCGGAAAGGCCAAGATTGTTAAACCAACGCGGGCTGCAGAAAGTGGTAAGGAGGTGGCATTACCAGTACTAGGTGTGGGTTCAATACCCTCAAGGAGGGAACATCTGGGGCAACATGTAACACAGGAAGTGAAGGATTTGATCTGGGCAGGCAAATATGTCAATAAGTTTTCTTTGTTAGTGGATAACAGGGAAATGGAGTATGCTAGGAAGAAGTAGGACTGGATGATGCCTAGCGAATGGCGGAGAGAAATGGCAAGATTCAGGGTGGAGGAGACATTGATCAATTGGATTAGGGCCTCTTCTGTGTTCATGGCGATTACAGCCGAGCGTTCCCCTAATTTATTTATTTTTGATAATCAAATTTTATTAAAGTTTTGGTTACATAGAAATTCATTGGCAATAAGTCACACATCACATGTAAAAAAAACCTATTCTTCTGATAACATCACAACACTCAGTAGTCACTTCTGAATAAAGAGACAGCCCCTCTGCACCAGACCACCAAAGCGGACTGGGGCCTTTCACGGCGGAAGCAGGCCGAACCATTTGCCCCACACTCTGTTGAACCTTTCCGGGCATCCCCGAGCCTCAAAGAGGGACTCCTCCTGTACCCCACACCAGTCCACACCCCTCCGCCATTTCTGCAGTGTCGGTGCCTCAGCCTGTGACCAACTAGCCGCTATATCTTGTTTCGCTACTGCTAGTGCTGTACCCAGAAAGCGCTTATCAGCCCGGGAGCCATCCAGGCTTTCGAACACTCCCAGCAGCGAGTCTCTCGGGTCGTGGGGAACTACCCATCCCAAGGCCTGCGTGAGCTCACGTTCCACCCCTCCCCAGAATTGATCCAATGCCGGGCAGAGCCAAACCATATGGTAGAAGTCGGCAGGGGCACCAGAGCAGCATGCGCAATCCGGGGAGGCTCGTATGCCAGCGCGAAAAAAACACGCCGGAGTGAGGTATGACGCATGGAGATAGTAAAGCTGGACCAGGCGTAATTTGGAAGATGTGGTCAGGGTTTTGGGTGCCATAAGGGCATCCCGCCAGTCCGCCTCGTCCAAAGGGCCCACCCACCCTTCCCATCTCTCCCTAAGCCGGTCCTGGGATGCAGGACAGTTATTTACCAGGGCACGGTATATACGGGACTCCCCCCTCTCCCCAGGTTACCCATCATAACTTGTGCTTCTAGTGGGCTGAATTCTGGGAGGGAGGTGGGTGTTGGGAGGTGTATGTGAAGGGTGTGGCAGAGTTGTAAATATTTATAGAACTGGGAGTGTAGGAGAGTATGCCTGTGCTGTAGGTCAGAAAAGGAACGCATGTGGTCCCCTACCCATACATCCCCCAAGTTGTGTTATCCCCAAAAGTCCCAACGGCGGAAGCCCTCCAGGGAAGAGACCTCATTCAGCCAGGTGCCATGCCAAAGGGGTGTCTGTCTAGTCAGCTTCCGGTCCCAGGTCACCAAGCGAAGGGCAGCGCGCCAGGCTGTGAAAACCGACCTGGTGATTGAAGGCAGGACTTGTGGCACCGGGGAGCCATATAGGAAGCTTTGAATCTGTGGAAAATCCAGGGCACCGAGCTCCACTCGGTAGGCTGGGTCGGACCAGCCACCCGCAAACCAATCATGGATCACTATGAGTTTGGTAGCCAAATATTAGAAATGGAGATTGGTGACTCCCATACCACCGTCGAAGGGGGGGATTCGGCAATGGGACAGGGACAATCGCGACCTTCCACCACCCCATAAAAACTGAGTTAGGGTGCCATCCAGTTCTCCAAACCAGCTACTGGAGAGGGGGATCGAGGTGTTCTGCAGAATGTAAAGAAAGCGAGGGAGGATCATCATTTTGAAAAGGGCACTTCTGCCAGTGGGTTAAGGGGGAGAGACTGCCAGTTCCTAAGGTCATTTTTCATCTGGGCGACCAGGGGGGTAATGTTAAGGGCCCACTCCAATTCTGGCAGAAGGGTCACCCACACTCCCAGATACTTAAATGACTGCCTCCGAAGGGGAATCATCTCCTGCCAATCGTAGCAATACCGGGAGGGGTGAAGGGGGACCAGGGTGGACTTCGCCGGGTTGAAACGAAGGCCATAGACCTGTTCGAACTCAGAGAGGGCAGCAAGAGACCTAGGGCCAGAATGTTCCGGGGCGGCCAAGTAGAGCAGAACGTTGTCCGCGTACAAGGCGATTTTATCCACCTGGCTCTGATCCTACACCCATTCCCGGATAAGGGAGTCCTGCCGGACGAGCGCTGCCAGAGGCTCCATCGCCATAGCGAATAGGAGTGGGGAGAGGGGGCAGCCTTGCCTAGTGCCTATTCGGATCGGGAATGGTTCGGAAAGAGCACCGTTGACAAGGACACTAGCTCTAGGGCGGTTGTAAAGGACCCGGATCAGGTGGCGGAAGGGGGGGGCGAAACCCATGCACTCCAGAACATCCCATAAATATCCCCAGTCCACCGTGTCAAAGGCTTTTTCAAAGTCCACAAGGGTAAGCGCCAAGTACGGGGAAAGACGGTGCCGATGGGCCAGCGCCAGGTGGAGGCGACGGATGCAGTGGCGGGTGCCTCTGGCCGGCATGAACCCGCACTGGTCAAGGTGGACCAGGTCGGGTAGAAGGGGCCGAAGTCGCTGGGCTAATGCTGTAGCGAAGATCTTAACTTCGGTGTTCAGCAGTGGGATTGGTCGGTAGTCAGAGAAGTCTAGGGAAGGTGGCCGCGTCTTTGGGATGACCACAATGATCGCCACGTCGGATTCAGACGAGAAAGACCCATTGTCAACCACCTGGCGGAAGAGCTCCGTTAAATGGGGGACCAGGTCGTCTCGGAACGTGGAATAATATTCTTGGGGGAATCCATCGGGTCCGGGCGTCTTGCCGGAGTGCAGTAGGGTGATAGCTCCATGGATTTCCTCCGGGGTAATGGGGCCGTCTAGGGAGTCTGCGGTTTCACGGGGGAGGCAAGTCCCAGACCTCTCCATCAAATCAGCAAGGGAGACTTTGGGAGGGCGCGACGCGTACAGGGCCGCGTAGTAGTGGGCGAAGGTCTGCCCAATAGCCACTGATGTCACTTGGCGAGTCCCATCGGCTGTTCGGATCTCTGGGATGATGCGATGGGCCCTGGGGTAGGATATCAGGTTGTGGAGTAGTTTGCCATTCTTGTCAACCCAGCCATAGACTCCAGGGAGAGCCGGCGGATCTCGTCCCGGACCAACGCCAGCTGCCTGGAGGAGTCAGCGTCGTCTCTGGTCAGCTGAGCCTGCTCCAAAAGAACAGCTCGGGACTCCAGCTGCGCCAGTTGGGTGACCTGGGCCGCACGTTTGGCATGCACCAACCCCCTGGCCACCCCACGTCCCACCGCCTTACCCTGCGAAGAAACCGAGCTCGCGTTAGCGGAAAAGTACTGGCAGAGCTCCTGGCCGAGGGACTCGACCAGTGCGGGATCCTGCAGGAACCAGGCGTTTAAGCGCCAGGTTGTCCTAGGGCCTGTAGGGGGAAACCCAATACGGAGTGAAAGGGGGGAATGGTCGGAGATTCCCCTAGGGAGGATCTCGACCCCGGACACCAACTGGCAGTCTGTGGCAGGCATCAGAATGAGGTCTATGCGGGAGTGGGTATGGTGAGAGGCCGACGTGTGTGTGTATTGGTCTTTTCGGGGGTTCCACACCCTCCACACATCACAGAAACCCATAGCCGAGGTCCAACCCATGAGGCTCCTTGCGGAGGTTAACCAGTGCATCGAGGGAGGGCCCGTCCCATCCCGGGAGGGTTGCAAGACGGCATTGAAGTCACCCCCTGGGGAAGGGAGGAGGTGAACTCCTCCCTTCCCCAGGGACAATGAGGCCCTGGGGAAGGGAGCAGATCACCTGTGTAAGGCGCCGAAGGGTGGAGGACAGGAGCGTCGTGGGAACATAAGTGCAAAGGAGATTCACGGGATTGCCTTCAACCATCCCAGACACGGCCACGAACGTCACTTGTGGATCAGTGACAACGTCGACTACAGTGAATGGGAGCCCACGTCTCAGCAGGTTGGCCACCCCCCTGGAGCCTCTGGCGAAGCCGGAATGCCAGACCCGGTCAAACCCGTAGCGGGCCAGGAAGAGGCAGTGGGAGCCCAGAAGATGTGTCTCCTGTAGGAGCAGGGCAACGGGCGGGCTGCGCGGAGCACAGCAGTGCGTTTAATGCGGTCTAGGAGGCCGTTCACGTTCCAGGAGAGGATGTGTAGGGGCTTGTTAAGCATGTGGGTCATTTGTGAAGGTGAGGTGTGTTGTGAGGCAAGCGGGGAGGATGAACCCCCCCGCGGTCAGGGGGAAGGCCCAAATCGAATCTGGGGCACCAGGGCATAGTTGATTGGAGCAGGAGTGTAAGTGACAGCAGAGGAGGACAATAGGACATGCGACTACCAATATGAACAACACATGGCGTCCTGTAGGCGGCAAAAAACAACAAACTCTGGAGAGACAACGGTCCCTCTTCCCTCCCTCTTCCCTCCCTCTCCCCCCACCCTATACTTCAAAACAGGAAGCATCTGTCGCCCTTAAACAGATCACAAACACCTCACAGGGAGGCAAACAGCTAAACTAGAACGGTTAGCAACCACAAGATTGGGACATGGCTGAGTTGGACCCCCCTCCAAGCGTTTGGATGAGGTGTTAACTGCAGGTTAAAGAAAAAGAGAGTAAACATGCATCTGCAGGGTAAGGTATTCAAATAGAGAAGTGCATCAATGTGAGGATCCCGACAGATCAGGATGGTGAGTTCCGTGTGAGCTTGATCACAGAGCTAGAGACGTGGCCATGGATGATGAGCCCCGGGCAGGAGCTCCCGGCACTGGCGGTAACGTCAATCATGATCCGGTATCCCCATCTGAGCCGCGGACCACCAGGCTCCCGGACAGGTCAGAGTCTGACATGGCGCGTCGCAAAGTTTCATTAGGTCCGGGGACGCTGCCCAGGTCAATCAGGGAGGAGGCCAGCGGCGGGGGAGCAGGGCCCCGCTCCTGAGTCTGGAGCGAGGGGTGTTAAGATCGTGTTTCCGGCGAATGGGAGCCTCCACCCCAGTGGCCGGACCTCCTCCGGGATCCAGTCCTACGGCGCCTGGGCTTCGGCGTGGCGCAGTCTGCCCCCTCCGGGGCTCTCTGGGACGGGAAGAGAATCGTCTGCAGTCGGAGGGGCCGTTCCTCCGTAAGCCATGTCCACGCTGCCTGAGGGGAGTCGAAGAAGAAGGTCTTGTTCTGAAAAATCACTTTAATCCGGACCGGGAAAAGGAGCCCATAACGAAGGCCTAGCGCTCTAAGTTCTTGTTTAACTTCGTCGTACGAGCGACGCTGAGACTGAACTTCCCTCGAGTAGTCCGTGTGAGAAGTTGGCCTGATATATGATGCTCACTAGTTCTAGTGATCACCTTGTATCAGTCCAAACAACCCTTATGGTGATTAGTTGTAAGTCAACCTTATAGACCAGCTATCCTAATGGTAGCATGGACAAAGCAGTCTTAGGCTAAACTCTTTTGGCATGTGAATCCAGCTGTTTTACCACAATATAACCCCTTGAATACCAGATGAAAGGACACCACACAGGTTGTTATGAAAATAAACAGTCTATTTATTAATAACAACACCTCTGAACTCTTTATGAGGTCAGAGGGCTAAGCACATGACAATCTCTTACGAAAAATACTACAAGTTGCACAAAATTACAATGGTGCCCTAGGGGTACGACAAACCATATACTAAGTAAGTGGAATGTGAGAGTCGATAAAGGAAATGGAGCTGTCCAGAGGCTGTAGGATCGATGGGACCACGCTATAATAACTTCAGGTAAGTAATAGGAGGCCACGGAACGCGTGTGCAGAGTGTGAACTCACACGCGAGATGCGTAACAACGTCTATGGACAGTACAGTTCAAGTTAAAGGTGAGTACGGACAATCCTGACTAGATAGGACTAAAACAACTGTGGACACTAGGATAGTTAAACTACCCTTGGGCACCGAAGTGCTCTTGTTACCTCACCCACGGGCTGCGGGTGCACAGGTGTCAAAGTGCGTCGGGTTCTCGCATTGAAGTCAATGGAGCCTGAAAGAAAAGATGCTGCAGGCGACCAGGAGGAAGATGTCCGGTGCAATCCAAGGGTGGATTGTTGAAGAAGGAGACCTGAAAGCAGAGGGGACAATGTTCACAGTCACTAGCCAGTGACTGGGGTGGAACCAGGAAGGAACCATATGTCGACGTCACGATCAGGTGAAGAGTGGACGCTTGACTCTGCAGCCACGTGGACCAGGAGGTGTCTTCGACGACCAGGATGGAGGCACGAGCTGTCCCACGCAGGCTCTCGCTGTCGGCGGTGTTGGATCCGGAATCGGCGTCAACAGGCCTTGGCAAAGGCAACCCACGCGGTGAGTGAAGAAAGCGTCTGGTGCGTACTAGGAGAGTCCGAGGTGCCCCTCTTTTGGAAGGGAGCAAGGGCCAGTCTGGAGCAACCAGACCAGCAGCAAAGATTCAAAGGTTCGCCGTCTAGGAGGCCACTAGCCAGCCGGCAAGTGACCAGACAACGCATCGAGCTGCAAACAAGCAGAAGGGCCCCACGCAGATCTCGTGGATGCTGGAGGGCTGATCTTCAGTGCAGGGGCTGCTCGGGGCTGGGGCTTCTCAGTCCCCACAGCACTTGGTCGAGTTTACCTCGGGAGTCGTGCTGGAAGCGAAGTGCAGGTTCGTTCAAGATGGCCGGTCCCACGTGTCTCGTCGCACCCACGGGTCTCAGCTTTGCTGCAGATGTGAGTTGAGGTCTGGGAATCCGGGTCTCGTCGGGTTCTGAAGTCTGGATCCTCGAGGGAAGACGACAAAGTGAAGCCGCTGGACGCTTGATGGTGCCTGCAGTTGCAGGGTGGACACTCCTTGTCCACAAGGGAGATTCTTCAGTCTTCTGTGGAGCAGAACGTCGAAGGCCAGAGTTTCTTCTTGTTGAATAGTTCAGGATAATCTAATTTGGAATGGGACCAGCTCCTACCTTTATTCTCCTAAAGGGGGCTGCACTACTGACTAGGTCCCTCCCCTGGGTGGGACCAGGAAGGGGGGTGGCTACACCCCCTATCCTGTGTCCAGTTTCCCGCCAGAGCTGGGGCTGGGATGCCCCAGCAACTGGTTTGAACCGGTGTATGCACAGGGCACCTTGTGTGCCCCAGGCATGTCTCATTCCTTTCAGGCCTCCCTACCTCAATACACAAAATCCTGTCTGGGGTGGTGCTAGCACCTCCCAAGGCAGGAAACCCTTTGTCCAAGCCATCCTCGCTGGAAGGACTCCCAGCAGCAGGAGGTCAGACTTGTGTCTGTGGTGGCAGCATCCATTTTGTGATGCTGAGGCTCGAGTTAACTTTAACCGGGGTTCACAGTTACATACATGTCGTGTCCCTCTAGAAGGGTGGAATGCTACCCCCGTCGCCAGAATTGGCGAGGGGGTAGTATTCCAAATCGTATGACACCTTACTCAACATGTTTTGATAATGTTATACCAGAGTTAGCATTTAACCGCGAGGTTGATAATGCACTTAAGAGTATATGGTATAGCGTTATCATGGAACAGCTATTAGGACTTGGTTCCGCAAGCTGCAAATGGGCTCAGCTCATGCCAGAGCACCATCTCACATAATTCCAAGCACTCTGCCTTCAGGATTGATAAGGCCTTCCATAGGAGTGACTGATAGGAATATATGTGTCCATTTTAGGGTTAGATATAGGTATACTATATCTACAGCAAAGGGTGTTTACACCACCTTGCCCCAGCTGTCATGCAGCCAGTTGTGTCAGATTTAGATGGCCAGCCAGGGGTGGCATAATACATGCTTCAGCCCCTGATAGGCCCTGGGTACACCTATGCCCTGGGTACAGGGACTGATAAGGTGGCCCAGTACCAATTGGTAAATGCACCTAAAGTACATGGTTGTCAATTTAGAGAGAGAACAGCTAGGCTGTGGGTCTGATTAGCAGGCCCACAGCCAGGGAAAGTCGTAAACCAGTGAAGCAAAGAGCAAAAATCTGGGGTGACCATAGGATTGCAGACCCCACTCTCCTACAGTCCGGGAACACCATTATCCTAGAGTCTTGGTGGTTCAACGGCCCAAGCTCCCTGGCCGCCCCCAAATTGGCGTCCCTGTCACGGAAGTTAAGAACACGGAGGATGATGGGACGGGCTGGGGCTCCAGGTGGCGGCTTAGGGGCAAGGGAGCGATGGGCTCGCTCCACCGCAAACCAGGGGGGAGAGCTTCTCCTTGGGCATCCAGGAGCGGATCCAGGTCTCCATAAAGGTGGCGGTGTCGTCCTTCTCCACTCCCTCCGGGAAGCCCAGCAGACGCAGGTTGTTTCGGCGCGCCCTGTTTTCAGCATCCTCGGCCCGGCGGTGGAGCTCCAAGGTCCGCGATTGGAGACAGGCCATTTGGGACTTGAGGGTAGTGATGTCATCTTCCACGGTGGAGATCCGGGATTCAGCATCCGTGATGCGCTCCGTGGCCTTGCGAAGGTCCTGGCGGATGAGGGCCACATCGATCCGCACCTCCCCAATCTTGCTCTCAACGGACGCTTGGGATGCGGAGATCGCTTGGAGGATCGTCGATAGGTCCCCCCCCAGCTGGGCCAGAGCCAGGCACTGCTCCGCCACCGGGTCCCCGATCCGATTTCGCAAACTGGTCCAATGTCGTTTGAGTAGTGGGGCCGGGAGGGCGCGGGGTTTGCCCATGGATGCGGAGAAGCAGCCTGCACGTGGTGGGGGGGGGTGGGCACAGGTCCGGCGGCCCCGGCCACCCGGTATGATGAGCGGATCTTCTCCGGGACACCTGGCCCGTCTATATCAGAGTCCCGTAGGCGGAGGGCTCAGAGCAAGGACGGGCCTGAGGGGGGAGAAGGCCGCCCATAGTGCGCTGGTCAGTCCTCCCGGGGCCAGGTCGCTCCCAAACGATGTGTCCGGGGCACGGTGGCGCTCAGAGGCGGGTCTCAGAGAGGTCGGTCATAGGGCGGGCCACCTCCGGCCCACGGCAGGTAGTGGGCCCGCTGTGTCTCCCCAAGGCAGACGATCCCAGGCTGGCCTGTGTCTCGGTGATCCACCCCGGGGTCCCCCTATGGCACAGGCGCACGCGGCAAGGTGCAGGTGGTCACAGTCGCCCCGGAGGAGGAGGGGCCGCGTCTATGGCCTCGTGTCGGTGGTCAGGTCCTCCCGCCGAGCAACTCCCGGGGGTACAGGCACTCACACCAGCGGCAGGGGGCTGGGGGGGCCACCTTGTAGGGGGCACAGAAGCGGAGCGAGCACAGGGCCAAGTCCCTGGGGGGGTCACGCGGGCTCAGTCTCTCCCCCTCACTGACGCTCCCGGCAGCTGCGGCCTCCCCGGTCAACGGGTTCACCCCCGGGAGGGACGGCGGCTCCCCGAGGAAACCCGGCCTCCCGCCGACAACTCCACCGCCCCTTCACCGCCTCAGGGGAAGTAGGCCGTCTCCGTCTCCAGCCGCCGGCCTCGCACTGGCAACAGGGGGGCCGGCGGTGTTCCTGCACATGGGAGGGCAACGAACCGCCAGACCGTCTCCCACAGGCCCCCCGACGATCACAGTCCACCACCAGGGGGGTCGGGCCCGAGCAGGCCGCTCCAGTACCAACAGTCCGTGGGCCGCCCCCCAGGGCCACACCAGCAGACCTGACGAAGTCTATGGCCCGAGGCAGAAGGCAGGGGCCCGGCCGACTCCAACCCCCTTGGGAACTCCTCACCGTGGAAGCACTCCCTCGCGTTCCCCTAATTTACAGGCAGAGATGGCATGTTACCAGAGTAGGATCACAACATTCAGTGATAACTATGGAGGGGAAGGGTGGAAGGAGTATGACATGAGTTTCAGGAAGGCTAAAGAGTTTAACCCATCACTCTCATGGGATCGGGTGGATTCCGTTTCGTGGTATGGCCAGTTCACGGTAGGGCAACCAGGGAGCGCTGGGCCAAGCTGGAACAAAAGCTACCCCTCCAATCCCAGCAGCCCAGCGGCCGGCACAGGGGGGTGGCACGGCCCCTAAGACAGGGAACAGTGGGGGGCGAAAAGGATTTCAACAAGCGTTCATGTACCAGGGCACAAGGCACTTGCAAGTTCAGGCATGCATGTTCCATTTGTAACCAACTTTCCCACCCAGAAACAACTTGCCGTAATAAAGGTAACGCCCCTGGAAACAGCGGAAGAAAGAAACAGGATTAGGGAGGGAGGACAGCTGGTGTCTCATTCGCCCATTGACGTTCTGGCTATGACTCCTTGGCTGAACTGGTACCCAGACCATGCCTCGGCAAGGATGTTGCAAGAAGGTTTTTGGCAGGGTTTTAGGATCCCAGCAGTAGGATATACCGGAACGGCAGAATGTAGAAACCAACTATCTGTAAGCGACAACCCAGAAGTTGCAGCGATAAAAAATTGCTGAAGAGCTGCGCCTAGGCAGGATAGCGGGTCCTTTTAATAACATCCCTGTGCCTAATTTTGTTTGCTCGCCTCTCGGCGTGGTGCCAAAGAAGGAGGAGGGAGAGTTCAGGCTCATTCATAACCTATCAGCACCTAAGGGCGCATCTTTAAATGACGCCATTGATGAAGACATTTGTAGCGTCAGGTATGCGTCCTTTGACCAGGCAGTGGATATGGTGAGGACTCTGGGACCTGGAGCCTTGCTGGCAAAGTCAGACATTAAATCTGCTTTTCGGCTACTGCAGGTTTATCCCCTAGATCAGCATCTGCTAGGCTTCTCTTTTCAAGGAAAATTCTATATGGATAAGTGTACGCCCATGGGTTGTACTGTTTCATGCGCCTACTTTGAGAAATTTAGTTCTTTTCTGGAATGGGTTTTTAGGCAAACGACAGGACACCTCCATGTCATGCATTACTTGGATGACTTTCTCGGGTCGGCGGGCACACAGGAGTGTGCATGGGCATTGCAGGAATTTTGCGTACTCATGCGGGCTTTTGGTGTCCTGCTGGCGCGGGGGAAGACTGTGGGTCCAGCAATCACATTGGAATTTTTAGGTATAGAATTGGACTCAGTGGAGGGTTGTTTCAGGTTACCCAAAGACAAAATCATGAAATTTAGAGCGGCCAGCAATGTCTGGCCAAAAACAAAGTGACGCTACAGCAGACTGTGGGCCAGTGAATTCCGCACTAAGAGTGATACCTATGGCACGCCCATTCTCCCGCTCAATCTCACAGACCATGACGGGCCTGCGGGAGAAACCCTATCGCACTAGGCTGCCGGCAGAGGTCCGCCAGGACATGCGTATCTGGATTGGAGGGCTTCAACGGCAGAGTGGTGTGGTGCAGGCCCCCCACTACTTCTGCAGAGTTGGGTCTATGGACTGATGCTGCGGGCAGTGTGCGGTTTGGCGCCATACATGGAAACAAGTGGGTGGCCCAACGGTGGCTGGTTTGGTGGGAGGAGAACGACCTGACAGCTAACATCGGTTTCTTGGAGCTATTTCCAATTCGGGTGGCATTAACAGTTTGGCCTGATCAGCTGTGTAATCGATCTGTAATCTTCTGGTCAGATAACATGATGGTAGTGGAATGTATCAACCAGCAGGCGGCACGTTGTAAATTTATACTTCCCCTACTGAAGGAAATTGTGCTGGATTGCATGAAACTCAATGTACAGTTTACGGCAAGACATGTCCCGGGGGTTTTGAATAATGCAGCTGATGCACTCTCTCGCAGGGAACATCTACCATCTGCAGAGGCGACGCCTACACATTTCCCAGCAACTCTCTGGCAAATTGGTGCCCCCAGCTACAGAACCTCGTGGCAGTTAGCCTAGCGTCCAGGACCAGAACCGCTTATGAAGGGGCGTTTTTGTCTTATTGCTCTTTTTTGAGACGGGACTGAACAGAGACATGGGATCAGTCAGATAAGTTCACTCAGTACCTAGATGCATTACATAAAGGAGAGCGCTGCGCATCAACGGCTAGCAGGCACATGGCGGCTGTCTCTTTCTTTGCGCAGATTAAGGGGGCCAAAGATCCAACGAATAGTTTCATAGTGCGGAAGGCACTAAAGGGGTGGCGGCGCCTGCAGGCAGCCACCATGGACACCAGACAACCGATAGGTTTAGAACGTCTGGCGGCATTATTGAATGCCGTGTCTGACATCTGCAGTTCAGTAGGGGAGGTACTCCTGTTCAGAGCCGCATTTACATTGGCCTTTTATGGGGCATTTCGGGTAAGGGAACTGGTGGCTAGCAGTAAGCAGGACATGCTGGGTGGGCTCCGGCTGGAGCACACAAAAGTATTGGGTGATACGCTGCTGATTACCATACGTAAATCAAAAACTGATCAGGAAGCTTGGGGGGGGGGACTGGTTCTCCATCGGGCACGGACTAATCCTTGCTGCCCAGTGTCCCACGTAGAGGCCTTCATCAAACAGAGAGTAGGCGCAGCGGAGGGAGCATAGTTAATGCATGCAGACGGTACCCCACTGACCAGGTTCCAATTCCAAAGAGTATTGGCAATGACAGTGGACAGGGCTGGTTTCAACCCGAAAGACTTTGGGACACATTCTTTTTGAATATTTTTATTGAGAGGTCAACGTATAGTAATAATACAGAGCAATAGGTTGAGGAGGGTAAAATAAAGGTTAGCTTTGCCAGGCATATCAATGAACATGCACAGCTACAGTATTATACATTACAGTCTTCTCATATCTTAGCTGTCGATGCTGAAAAGGAAAAACAATACATGAATCATATAACAGTTTCTAGTGGTACTTCATACTGCAGAGTGTTGCCTGTCTCCACAGAGCTATGGACCATCAGCTAGAAGGGAGATGGCGCTTAGTAACTGAGTCGATGATACATGTCATGTGGTTGTGGCCCATCGTGTGCAGCAAGTGTGCGCCCAGTGGGGTGTCGTAAGGGAAGGTCGTCGCCCGGATCTGTTGTAAATGTGGTGCATTCCGCTTATGCGCACCGGTTAGGACCCAGCGTCATTCATATGTGACGGCTCTTATCGTCTCGTATCATGCCGAGTAGACCCGTTATGCGAAGTGTCTCCTCAGATAAAGGCGTGCGTGTTGCGAACCATTAAAGGAACAACCGTATGTTATGTGTCACGGTGGGTTTCGATCAGTTTAACTATTGCGTCCATTAATGAATTCTTAGGGACATTGCCAACTTGGCTAACTGGGGGGGAGAACGGATATGCAGGTGAAATAATGAAAAAAAAGGGGGGGGGTCGATAATAATAATAGGGAAAAGGAATACAAGAAGCACTATACTGGGGTAAGGCTAGAAAGGTGTATATGCAGGCAACGTGTTCGCTTGTGTCGAGGTATGCATGTCATTGCTCTCAGGTATGGGGAATGTGGCGTTGGGGTGGGTGGCCTTATCTGCAGCGTGGTCACAGTGGAGCATCGGTGTCCGGTGTTACATATGGGGGGCGGGTTAGAGTTGCTTATCGGTGGTGCGCGATCGTTACCTTGCGTCGTGTGCGTGACATGCTGTTGTCTACTGGGACCCGGTCACCTCCCCCAGGTGCGCTGCCCTCCTTCACATCTGTTATTACAATGATGCTCTACCTATTTGTCGTCTATGTGAGTCCCTGGTCAAGACACGCCTGGTGAAATGATTTGAAAGCCTCATCCCAAGGTAGTGCTATTGGTATGGCTCTCAGTCCCACCGTCTCCTCCCTGTGTAGGGTTGCGCTTTCCGCTGCCGCCCAGTTATTAAGGGAGGTGCACCAATATTGGAGTTGTGGTGGGTCTCTACTCTTCCAGTGCTTGGTGATAAGTCTCTTGGCAGTGACTAGTCCGAGATCCCAAAACCTGGTGTGAACTTTAGTATGTTTCGTTCGTTTAAACAATCCCAGCAAGCATGCCTCCCATGTGTGCGTCAGTTCCACGCCAGCCCCTTTCGTTAACAATGACGTTATGCCTTGCCAGTATGTGAGTAGTCTAGGACAGGTCCAGAGCATGTGTAGGATGTCCGCATTTGTTAGTGAGCAGCGTGGGCATGCGGACGTGTCTATTGCGAAATATTGGTTAATTTTGTCCGGTGACAAATATGCTCCATGTACGATATAAAATTGTATGATTTTAAAACGCGCGTTGCGTGGGATATTAATGGGTCCCTCCAGAATTCTCTCCCATTTTTGGGACACATTCATTCCGGATAGGGACTGCCACTGAAGCATCAGCTAGAGGGTTACATGCGAGCAGTGTGAAAAGGATTGGGAGATGGTCTTCCAACTGTTACAAGCGTTATGTGCGGCTGCACATGTTATGAGGTGGCAGGATGATTTCTGCTGACGCCTGTCTTGTTTGTTTGCTTATATTTCAGTTTCTCGAGCCTGTCACGCAGGGCGGAAACTGTTGTCGGTTCACCAACAGCAAGTACCTTCATCACGGCGGACCCAAGCACAGAAGAACGAGACACAAGTTGTATGGGTTGTTGGTCATTCATTTGTGAAACGTGCTAACTCTGTTTTCCTTGCAGGTAACTATAGACAGAGGGCGGAACAGGGGGGTTTCAATGTTTCCTTTCATGGTAGGGGGGGCCTCTGCCTCAGTCAGTGTAGGGGGTTCTTTATAGAGTTGCTCGATAGACACACCCCGCCGCCCATAGTGGTTATCTTACATCCGGGGGGCAACGACCTGGTGAAATTAGGCAGGAGGGTCCTGATGGAAAACAGAATCTCAGAGGTAAACTGGTTGGCTAAAACACGCCAAGGCTGCACCATAGTTTGGTTGCAGATGATTCATAGACTCAGATGGAGGGGGGGGCTCTGTCAAGGCGTTGAATCACTCGGTAAAGAGGATCAACAACAAGGTAGAGAAATTATTTTGGTCACCTCAACTGCAGAACATACCACATGGGTGTGTCAGGGGGGAACAGTTCTTCTTACAAGACGGGGTCCACCTGACTAGGGCAGGCAACAAACTACTTCTGGGGAACATTTTGGCATGGCTGGGGGGGCGGTTTCTAAGTAGGCATGACCTTTCAGAGGAGGAGGATAGGGGGGGCAGATAGTCGGTCAACCATGCTGGCCTGTGGCGGTAAGGTCATCATCGGTAAGCAGTCAATTTAAGGTCCTTAGGGGGCGGCGCCATTCTTGAATGGGGTCGCCCAGGGGGAGGGACAAGTGATCTCTCCTAGAACTCCAGGGGCGGTACATCCGCTTGGTTGGATGGGTGCAGGGGAGGGGGGAGTCACGCTTTCTTTGGGCTGGTTAGCCACCCCGCACGTGCACTATGATGTCATTAAACGGCGCAGAGTGCAAGGGCCCCCCTTTTGGTTAATGGAGTTCATGGATCGTACGGGGGTAACCGGGAGGGGGGGGGGGAGAAGTACCCTCACGGTAAACGGGCCCTCTGGGCATGCACACTCATACGTTATGGCATAGCTGGCTGATAAGGATTTGACACCGGTTAGCGACCTTGCCGTGGGCCCTAAATTAGGATATGCAGAAAAATTCATAAGAGTGACATGTTAGATTCGGTTAGGAAACACGCTGTATTAGACGTTTGTTAAGGTTAGCCCTTTGATACCTGTCTACATTGTTTGTAATCTAATGTCAGTAGATTTTTTCTGCATAAATGCTTGTGTAAATATTGTTCATTTCAAATTTTTTATTTGTTTTCATGTTTTAATAAATATGGCCGTATGACCGGGGGGTCATGTGACCCCCCGCCTTCCAAAGAAACTCTTCTCATGTCCAATTTCTATTAATTGTGGGGTCGCACAAGACAGGGAGGGGGATGGTCGGTAGTCCCTGACCATACACCTGTCTGCACGGACAGGGAGGGCCTCTGCTGCAAATAATGCATTGAGGGGCACCAGGGACCGCAGAGGAGACGAACCACGGACAGCCACACAGGCTACTGTGCGAGGGAGGCCCAGACCGGCCTCGGCACAGCACTGCCTTAAAGCTACCGAGTGACAGGGTTAAACAGATTATATTATGCATGATCACTCTGTTCTGCGATTAAAACGCACTTTACAACCCTCCCTGCAGCCCCCTCGCTGCAGCCCCCTCTTGCTCAGTGTGACCATGTAACCTCTGCACACTGCCCTCGTCTCCAGCTCCAGCCAGAGGCGATGACCAGGGGCCCCATCTGGCTCAATATAAACAAATACCCACTGCCCCGTCTCCAGCCCAGAGCCCCCATAGCACACACCGGCAGGGGCGGCGACGGGCGACAGGAAGCGATGCATGGAGCCGGCGGGACAGGCAGGGGTGGGTGGGGCTCAGTCTGTGCCGGGAGCCCAGCGGTGACTTCACATATTGGCACCCCCGAGCTCCTCGCCGCCGGGACACGTGAGAGACGCACAGAGGAGGCACTCTGGGAGTGCACACTGACCCCAACCCTTGTGCACAGTAGGATCTAGGGATGGGGCGGGGCGGCCTGCAGGCCACGTACCCGGACTGAGCCACCGGCTGCCGGAACGGTGCCGGGATTAAAGGGCCGTTTCCAACATTAAAGGTCCACAGGGAGTTGACGTGATGCAGCGCACTGAAAGGGACAAGCATGACACAGGCAGACGAGACCACGCGAGGCAGGCGACCCCATACCCAGTGCGCGCAGGTAGGACAGGAATTCTCGACCCCATAGTGGACAGCGCGCCCCAAGGCCGCACAGGCGTCCCCCGCGGCTTACAGTACACAAGGAAGAGCTAAGGCAGATATAGAGGGAGGGAAGAGGCACACAAGCCGCTAGAAGAGCCACCATCATCAAGAGGTCACAAACCAACAGGGAGAGAAGCACATGGGCAGAGAGCGAGGAGCACAAGGAAGGAAAAGAAGAAGGGAAACAGGGGAGGGGACACGAGGGAGAGGAGGAGGAGCAGGGGAATTTAAAACTAGGACAGGGGAGGAGAAAGCGGTTGTGTGACGTAGTCTCTCTTCCCCCGACTTCCTTCTGCTGTAAAAAGTTTCTAAAATTTATGGGGCAGGCTCCATAAAGATAACAAATCTTTAACAACAGAAGGAAGTCAAGTAACCCAGTATGAAAAGGACGGGGCTTGAAGAGAAAGAAGAATGTCACTAGGACCTCTTCTCCAATGGCTGGCCACCGTTTTGCATGAACGATGATGCCAGCCAATGGAAAAGAGGGGCGGGGCTTAACCGCGCTAGTGAAAATCCCTCTATGTCATTAAGTCTCGCCAGCTCGACTGCATGTGCGCAGTCTTTCGCAGGCTGAGACCTAAAAAGCATCGGGCCAAGATGCAGCATTGCTTTATACCGCGGTCCTTGTCGATTTTCTCATTAGCAAATTCGCTCGAGAGTTTGATTCTTACCCAAGTTCGTGAGTACAACGATCTGATCGCTTGTAATAGATATGGGTTGATATTCCAGTGGGCCAGCTTCTGCCAGAGTATGGCACAATCTACACCGTCGAAAGATGCTGCGTAGTCAATAAAACAGGCAAAAAGCGGCAGGCTTTGGTGAGTCACAGCTTGTTGGGCTAGATATGACCGGGCAATTATGTTGTCCACGATCGATGCCCCAGGTCTGAACCCTGTTTGAAAAAAGGGCAAAAGGCCTCCAGTGCTGGCCCAGTTTGATAGTTCTGCCAAAAGGGTGCTTGCGTAGGCCTTGCCCTTGATGTCTATCAGGGCGATCATACGGTAGTTTTTCGGATCGGATTTTGGCCCTTTCTTATATATTGGATGCAATAACGATCCTCTCCAGGAGTTTGGAACGTCCCCCAAGAACCTGCATTCGGCATGTAGCTGGGTCAGATTATTCATCCAGAAATCTGTGTCTGCCCTGAAAAGGGAGCCAGGCAGGCCGTTGGGACCCGGTGCCCCATTGTGTCGAATCTTTTTTTAAATTGTGTGAACTAAAGTTTTACCTGGAGGAGCTCGGTCATCCAACGTTTTTGGTGCGGCTGTAGTACTGTCTGTTCCTTAATTTGCAGTAAGGGATTTATTTAGAGAAGTTGTACTTTGATCATCTTAATACAAAGTTTTCACGTGGGCGGCCCAGGTACCTGCATCGAGTGAATTCTCTCTGTTAGTGGCGCCTTGGATTAAATTATTTAAGTAACGCCAGAACTCTTGGGATTTACATGGTCTCAGCAAATCGAAGATCTTCAGCCATTTCGCCTATATGAATTTCCGTTTTACGGCCCAGACCTGCTACGAATGGCTTTTTGCAGGAAACCCTTTGCAGGTAGCTGTGCGCCTTACAAGTTTTATAAAATAAATATTCTTTAAGTAGCCTTTTGGCAGATGCTGATCCAGTTTTCCGATGAGCCCTGCATTTGGCATTTAATTGTTTGGCACTTTCCTTGATTGTTGGGACGAATCCTAGAGTATATGATGAATCTAAGGGAGTTCTGCGTGTTGTATTCCCCCGAAGCAGTGAGGCTAATTTGTTGGCAAACTGATCCCATTAGTTTATAACGCTCCTGTTTGCGCCAAATTGCCAGCCTGCCCACGTTTTTTCCATTTATAGATCTTGTTAATTTGCGATGGCCCCCATTTAATTATTCTTAGTAGTTTGTGCAGTTCTTTTCCTTTGGGTGCCCCAATGCAGCGTAGAATGTGGGGTATATCTGCTGTGAGGTTTAACTGAATCAGTAAGGCGGCTGATCGCTTCGTGGGTGCACTGTATCATTTACCATGAGTTTTTGTATTCTCTTGCTTAATAAGATGTAGTCTATTGTTGTTTGATTATTGTATGTGGGAGCAAAGAATGCCCCTGGTTTGTTCCTTAAAAACAGAGATTGTGCTGTTGTCAGATTATAAGTCTGCATTAGGGCATTACAAATTCCTGTGGGCCCGGAGTGGTGACTTTGTGGTGCAATATCCCCTATATTGTGTGTGTTAAAATCCCCAAGGATGATAGATTCCGTGGATGCAAACTGTAAGAACAGAGTTTCTATCTGATTTATCAGCTGAGTCAGCTTGTCCTTGGCACCCGGCCCATGGGGATTATAGTAAACATTAATTAGAAGGATTGAGAGTGGGCCATCAACTGTGGAAATGCCTTTCAGGGTAACCGCCAGAAACATGTTTGATGGGGTTTTTATTTCTGTGAAGTGTATTTTCAGAGAATGCTTGATGTATATACAAATCCCACCTGAGGGTCTTCCGAATATATTGCCTTTGATAGCTGGCTTACAATATTCCGCGTAACCTCTTATTGATATAGGTTTAATTGCCCATGTTTCTTGAGTGCAAATTAGGTCGACACCTTCAAGGAATGTTAGTGCCAGTTGTACGTATAGACACCTTTTATTTTTTTAGTTTTAATGCACATAATAGGAAAACATGATTTTTATTGTTGTAAAAAAGGTATTATTGTCTATTGGCTTTAATTTACTGTAACCTCATAACAGTTTAAACACTCAAGGATGATTTAAAAAAAGAAAAAAGGATAAAGAATGGAAAGAAAAAAGCATTAGCAGTCTAAAATATTGGGGCACCAGCCCTCATACTGAAGTACAAGTTACTTACCTTCAGTAAAGTAATATCGAGCCGCAGATGCCTTAACATTTGAATTGTCCCCAGACACCAGACTGGATCGGGAAATCTTTCAGCAGTACCTCTGCGTGCCAGGAGACGGTATCGTACGGCTCCTTGTTGACGTCCACTCCGGTCATGACGTCAGTGGAGCCATATAAGTCCCCTCCGGGACGCGGCTGCCAGTTTTTTCTGTGAAACTTTCCAGGCCAGAACATGGAGCCATTACAGCAATGGTGGCTGGTGACATTTGAAAGTGGTGAGGTGTAAAAGTTACGGATGAGTTTTGAGGAGCGAGCGAGCACTGCTTTTTCATTTACTTTCGCCTTGTTATTATTTTGAAGACTGTGCACCCCCATAATGGGGGTCCCATCACACCCATTTGCACAGAATCACAAATACAACAGGAGTACACGACCATTACCCTGTGCTCTCTGCAGAGAGGCCAAGAATTGGATGGGCATGTATTCTGAACATATTTCTGACTGACTGGCACACACTGTGAGAAACTCGCAGTGCCTTCAGCCTCAGCTCTAGAGCTCTCAATTGCAGCATAAATACGCAGTGCTGCTAGTGTGACTCGGTTCAAAGGATAGGTGATCAGGAATGAAAAACTGCTCCAATGTGTTCTGGCCTGAGATATTGAGTGAACTGATTTATAAGGCCGCTGCATGCCTCTTCTGCAATATTAATTCCGTAGTGTAAGGACAGCACCTCCAATGCAAATCATGTAACGAAGCTGGCACCGTCTTATCTGTTTTTTTGGCGTGCTGCTGACGTATATGTTTCTGAACAGTGTGTAGAAAGTTAACATGACCTTTGCTGCGACTGCAGTCAGATGTATTAGAACACATTAATTAGATAATGAGTGTGCCACAGTGAAATGTTTACCGAGCTCCTTTATTGAGGAAACTACAACTGGTACCTCTATTGGCATATAATGGGAACAGAAAACGGGACATCCGGGCGCACAATTTCATCCTACATTCCCGCAGAGACTTTGGCTTAAGATTCCGACAGGCATCACACTCCTCAGATTCGTGGTGCTTACCCAAGCACCACATACAGATCGCGCCTGGGTTCGTCGCCGACATCTGCCGGTTACAGGTCTCACACGATTTGAAGCCCGAAGGCATTGGCAAACTGTTCCCGGACGCGAAAAGGCGTCAGTAAGGCCTACAAAATAAAACAGGCCAGAGGAAACGCTTCTCCAAGATCCGCGCTGCAGGCATGGAAAAGAAGAAAACTAACGTCAGTGCTCCGGGAGGGACTTATATGGCTCCACTGACGTCATATCTCTGGACGACATCAGGGCGGAGCCATGCAGCGCCGTCCCCAGGCACGCAGAGGTACTGCTGAAAAATCTCTGGATCCAGTCTGGCGCCTGGAGGATATTCTTCTAAATTAAGGAATCTTCAGACAGATGTATCTATCAGATTGACCATGTAAAACAATGGGGCTTCCTAGAGTTCAGTGTCTCTTGGTTTTCTCTGAGAAGCTCTGAGTGTTTATCTCGACCCCCGGGTTGTCTCTGTAAGGTTTTATGGTAATTCGGTCTAGTCTGGTGACTTGCAGCCTGTGGCCTGTGCCGCACATTGACATGTGAACTAGGATTAGAGTTTTTAATTTACCCTCATTGTGGACAGGCTGTCACTGCATTTTACTGAGAATCAGGATGAGGAGCATATGGACTCTCCGAGGACTACTCATAACTGATTATGCTGCCATGTAATACAGTATTTTGAGTTATATTCTCCTTTGTTGTTACCACTCACACCCTCATTGGAGATGCACTGATTGGGTCCAAATGCTGCCCTTTTTTTTATTACTATTACCATGCACTAACACCCCACCAGTACTTTTGCACTAACACCCCACCAGTACTTTTGAACTAACACCCCACCAGTACTGTGCAATTATGACTTAAACTCCTTAGAATGGGGAATACATGTGTGTAACTGGATTTTACAGTTTCATTTGGGTTATTGCTCTCATTTACTACTTGAAAGAAGCAGATGGTAAAACGAAGGAAGGTGGGGAGGGTGGGAGGAAAGGGAAGGAGGGTGGGGGAAAGGGAAGACGTTTCCTGGCAGGGGGAGAATTCTATGCTTCTTCTTTGTCCGAGAAGGAGGTCGGCTGGGTCTGGATGATAATGCCTGACTTCTGTTGCTGCTAAATCCTGAAAGATTTTTTCAGATAGGTTTTATAGCAAGTAAAATCAGCCCAGTATTCTCACATCCAAGAATCGCGTACAAAAACACTAGTCCCTTCCTGATCGGGTGAACCAGAATTACATATAGAGATTTCAATGTGTTTGATTCGTGATGAGCGCCTAAGAACGAAGCAAGGTAGTTGATCTTTGCTTCAATATTTTGCTTCTTTTTTTTTGCGATGGTGTTTCTGGTCATATGTGTCTAAACCAATAAAGGAAAGTCATGCCTCAGTAATTTTAGATGGTCTTTAGATCAGGATATAATTGTATCAATCGTGCTATGTTATTGGTGATGTGGTTTAAAAGAGGCAGGTTGTTTCAATAGGGTAGTTCTGGTCTAAAATCCGAAACATAGTGGACAGTGATGAGAAAGGTGGAAATGATCCGTGGCATGTAACAAGTTTTAACCCTCAGTTGCTGATTCTTACTGGTGAAACCTGAGAACCCTGTATCTTCAAAAGTATATAGAACTTTGTATTTCCACAGGCTTTATGAGAGTCTAATACTGAATAGATAGAAAAGCAGAAATCAATTGTCAAATACTGCCCAGATGTGGGTCTCACCTTTTTTATGTCGTAGGACTCAAGCTGCCCGGTGTTGATAAGTCCCAATAAGTTTGAAACTGGTTTTGGTTGTTTATCTTCCCATTTAGGTGGGACATAGTCTGGCAGTTTAGGGGGAGGGCCCAGTCTGACTGCCATAAGGTTTGTCTATTTCGTTGGGGACACAGTCGGCACAAAAAATAGCTAACTGAAATATGGCCCACCGTACAGTACACAAAAAAATATTAGACTTGAATGTGACTAAGAGTAACTACTAAAGTCTGACATTAGTTCCAGCATTCAACCCATTACTTTTAAGTTAGGCCAAAAGACTGCTTTTGCCATGTTGCCAGCTTCATGTGATAAAAAAATCGTAAAAAATGTAAACATATATACAAACATAAAGGGGTTTTGAAGCAGACCCCTTCATCCATGGAACTGTTCCACCGCCATTCAGTTTTGCTTCCACTTCCCCCACAGCATGGGGCAATGGGCCAACCCACTTCAGCTGTTGGCTCTCTTGCCCTGTGAGTGACAATATATTTTCCCTATCATGTGCACATCCATCTAAACAGAAGTGCACATCTGATAGAGACATCTTGCCACAGATTCCTTACGTTTTTAATTCTCCCCAGACTGAATCTGGAAATTTCTCAGCAGTACCTCTGCGCGCCGGGGGACGGATTCGAGCTGCTCCGTGATGATGTAAAAATCCGGTCATGAGGACAGTGATGCCGTATAAGTCCTCTAAGGCACGCTGACGACATTCTTCTTTTCTGTGCTGCAACGCGGATCCAGAGAAGAAGTTCTTCGGGCCATTTGTATTTTGGCCTACTTGAACGCCTTTTTGCGTCATGGAACAGTGTGCCTCAGCCTTTGGGTTTTAAGTTGTGCAAGACCTGTCCTCGACAGATGTTGGCTACGGATCCCCATCCCATCTGCATGTGGTGCTTAGGAGGGCACCACGACTCTGAGGAGTGCTACGCCTGTAAACGGCTAAAGCATAAGGCCATGCGGGAATGAGAGATGAAGCTGTTGTCAGTCCAGGCGACGTCAGTCTCCTTCCCATTCTGAGGTTCCTGCCCGGGGCTGTTCAAGAAGGTGTTCTTGCACGCGCCACTCATCCAAGTCGTGAAAATCCCATCATAAGGGATCAAGGTCACGGCGGCCTTCAGCCTCACCGTGTCGTGACTGCTGGTTCCTCTCATTCCTTACCTGAGGATGTCGCAAAAGAGTCGACCCTGAGCCTCCCTCCTTATCCTGAAGCCGGGGAGACTATGATCTATATGCAGGTATACTATTCATGCCTTGTATGCCTTTTTTGGGTCCCTATCTCTCTCTGGAGCGCTTTCGGGTCCCGAGAAGGTAGGGGGTATTCCATTTGGAAACACACTGGCGGGTTCGTCCTCGGCGCCAGTCGAGGACCTTGACTCCATGCCTGGGGTCATTATGGCGTTGGTGCACAGCCCAGTGCGGCTTCCAGTTGTGATGCCGGAAGCATCAGATGAGGTTGTACTGAAGGTGTATATGATGCCGCCCGACGTCGGTCAACGCCGTTCATGTTGTGATACGACAACGCCCAGATGTTGATCAGAGGCGCTGCTCATATCCACTGCGGTTTCCGTGTCTTCTCCTTTGCATCTGAGGATGAAGCAGGCTCTGTTGTAGTTTCTCCAGCATTGCAAGGTGGCTCAAGTGACGCCGGTAAGGATAGTAGTTTGCAATGCTCTCCTGCTTCTCATCTGCTTTCTCCGCCACAAATGGCGACAGAGGCTAGTGCAGCTTTTGCTGAAGTTATAAAGAGAGCTGCTCAAGTCTTGAAATTCCAGCTTTTTACGGTGACTTTGTCATCTGATCCCTCATTGGATCTGCTTCACCAGGGTGTGACAGGTGTTGAACCCTTACTGCCTTATGGAGACTCTGTATGATATTCTCCTGGGAACTTGGGCAAGGCCAGAGAACGGTGTCTCTGTTGATCGTGCCATTTCCCATCGTCATCCTACTCTGGACGACCCTGCTTATTTTTCTTGACACCCTACTGCTAAGAGATTCATTGCGCAAGCTGCTACGACTTTGCAGAATCTAGATGTTTCTCCTTTGCTTACACCAGGTAGAGAATCTAGGTGGTTAGACCTGTGAGGCCGGAATATCTTTGCTTCAGCTAGTTTGGCTTTGAGGACATCAAACACATCTTGTGTCTTAGGCAGGGCTTCATAAGCTTTATGGGACTCTGTCACCCATCTGCTTCCTGCCCTTCCTGAAGGGGTCGGGGCTGAACTCATGGAGCTTGCGCAAGATGGCCATGAGATGGCAAAGTTTAATATTTAGTAAGTATTGGACACCACCGATTCTATTGGCAGAGCTATGGCTAAATCTGTTGTTCTTCGTAGACACGCTTGGTTGCGTGAGTCAAAATTCCCAGATAATGTTTGGGAGAGCTTGAAAGACGTGACCTTTGATGGTGTTTGTTTATTTGACAGCCATGAAGATTCATCAATACAACGCCTATAGGCTGGTCACTTGTCGTTTGGCCTTATCAGGTCTTTTGCTTATATTTTATATAGCCACATTCGTGGATCTTTAGGTTAAGCCTTCAAGTCACCTCTTAATCAATCCCCCCACATCCTCAACCCTATCCAACCCTTCAGCTACTCCCCCAGATTCACCTACCTACCCTCCATTATCCCCCTTATCTAATATTTCTCTCTCCTCTACCCTCCTCCCTCCCTCTAACTCCCACTCCCCCTCACCCTCTGATGCGCCTCATCACCTATTCCCCCGCTCAAAGGTCTCCCTCACCTCCCCACCAACTCCACCGACACCCACCTTGCACACTCCTTTGTCCTCTCCATCATCCCACAATTCTCCAGGTACCCCACCCCTTACTGACTTTCCACCTCACTCACCTATCGGTCCTTTTAAACTGAATACCTCCTCTACGCCTACTTCCGATATACCCCCCACCTCTATAAATGATCCACCCCCTCACTATAATCCCCCATCTGCCCCTCCAAGCTTTCCCCCCCTTCCGCCCCATGCTATCCCCCACCTTGATATCCCGTACTCTACCAACCTCTTTAACTTAACTGATACACTTTACCCCTCAATTCCCTCCCAATCACTCCTTAAAGTCGAACTTCTACTTTCATCCCTCGTCTTAGAACTCTCTTCACTCAGAAGTGATATCTCTCTCCTCCTTAAAGCCCATCCGTCTAATCCAGACCACACTTCAACGATGTCAGAATGCGCCGTACCGTCGCAAGACGACACTCATCTCAATCCGCCCACAAACAGACCTCCTATTGTATTGACCTACACCGGCACCCCTCACCTCCCCAGTACATTCACTGCCCGAGCTAAGCATAATGATAACTCCCTAAGCACCCCACCCAGCTACTCTAACACATCCTCTCCGCCTCATCGAGATACTCGCATTTTAACCTCGGGAACCAACTCTTCTAATAACCCCCCTGACTCCCCCTCTCCATCCTCGCCCACCCTCCCCTATCTATCTACAATACCTGTCCTCTTAAGTACGAACAGACTCCCTCCTCACCCGACATCTCCTAGACCTCCCCAACTACTTAGACCTATCCCCCCTTGTCCCCCCACCCCATCTCCTGTCCTTTCTCCCCTCCGCTGCATGTTGATAAACTGTAGATCCGCCTCCTGCCACGCTACTGAGATTGCAGAAACCATTCTCAGTGAAAACATGGACATCGCATTCCTTACTGAAATCTGGCTCACCGCCCACTCCACCCCTATCCTCGACCTGCTTGTCCCTCCAGGCTTCGCTATTATCAGGAAGGATAGAATCGAACAATTAGGAGGAGGCCTTGCCCTTATCTTTAAGGAGAAACTCGACATATCACCCGTCCAGCTCCAAGACCCTTCGTCCTTTGAATACCTTTGCGCTGACCTCTCTTTTCCTGGCCTTCCCTCCACTCGGCTACACACCATCTACCACCCCCCAGGAAATTGCCTCCCCTTCACCGAAGAGATGACTGATATTATTATTCAAGCATCGATCTCCCACAACAGGAATCTCTTCCTGGGTGACTACAACACCCACTGGAACAAAAATGATGACCCTGCGGTCACACTTTTTAATGAAACCCTAGACATCACTGACATGACCCAACTCTGCCTTGCCCCCACTCATAGCAAAGGCGCCACCCTAGATGCTAATCTGACGAACAAGGATATGGCCTCTCTCTCTAATATACTTCCTGTAGATTGGTCTGATCACCACCGCATCCTCTTCACCTTGAACAGCCCCACTACTCCCCCACCCCTATGAGCACTCTTCACATGAAACCCACTCGTAAAATTCACCTCATCCCACCTGACGAACTAGAATCCACAATTAAAACTCACTTACTCCTCCCACCCCCTCTCTTAACACCAAAGATCTCACTGATCATTACAACAATTCCATTCTTGACGACCTCGACCTAATTGCCCCTATTAAACTCAAAAAACAAAAAAACATCCCGCCTAAGTCCTGGTTCAACACCGACCTCAATAACGAAAGACGGACCCTCAGACAATCAGAACGCGCCTGGAGGCGTCATCCCTCCTCTGAAAACCTGGCCCTACTGAGAACCAACAGAGCCCATTACAAAAAGCATATCTTCAACGAAAAAACCACCTTTCTCCGGTCTCAACTTGACCAGGCCAGAAACCGTCCCAGAGAACTGTTTAACATTGTTAAAAAACAAACTTCCTCTGGCCCTCCTAAACTAGCAGCCTCTGTGGATGGATGCGAAGAAATTGCTAGTTTCTTTTCGAATAAAGTCAACACAATTGAACTATCCTTCTCTTCCCCTCCTCTCTCTCTCCAACCACCCCCCATCCAATTCACCATCTCTAATATTCCCAACTCACCTTCTTCCTCCTCCCCCCTACTCTCACCCGACAACCTACCCCATCCAAATCTCCCTCCCTAGCACTCCCAATTCACTTATCTCCTCCTCCCCCCGCACCTCGACCCCGCCCAACCCCTCCCTACTCTCACCCAGCCTGATTCATCCTCGACCAATCCTCTTCCTAAAAACAACGCTTCACGGAGCGTATCTAATCCAACTTCTGAAGCCACTATCATCAAGATCATCTCCAAACTCAAACCGTCCTCACATTCCAATTACCCTCTCCCCACCCATTTAGTTCAGGAACTCAAACACATCATTGCCTCAATTTGGACCGATATCATCAACTCCTCACTTTCCTCCGGCTGCGTTCCTGCCTCCCTTCAGCTAGGTCAAATCTCCCCCATTCTTAAAAACCCCACTGCCGACCCTAATGATCTGAACAATCTGCGCCCTATCTCCAACCTTCCCTTCCTCTCTAAAGCCCTTGAAAAATGTGTTCTGTCTCAGTTAAATAACCATATCTCCTCCTTCAATCAACTCGACATTTTCCAATCTGGGATTAGAAAGGGATGCAGCACAGAAACAGCGATGCTCAATATTACTGATGACATTCATCGCTCTCTTGACAAAGGTGAATCCTCACTGCTAATCCTCCTTGATCTCTCGGCTGCCTTTGATACGGTACACCATCCCACCTTGCAGAACACCCTAAAAGATCGCTTTGGTTTTGAAGGCATTGTACTCAAATGGTTCAGCTCCTTCCTCCAGAATAGATCACAACAAATAAAGCTCAGTCATTGCCTATCCAAACCTCAACCTGTCGCTCTCGGGGTCCCCCAAGGGTCTATCCTCTCTCCAACCCTTTTCAACCTCTTTATGGAACCCCTCCCTCTCATTCTCAAACAAGCCAAAATCAGTTACCACATCTATACCGACGATACCCAACTATACTACAAGATTAAATCCCACAATGACATCCTTCACCTCAATGACACTCTGTTGAGAGTCCAAGCCTGGTTCCATCTTAATCATCTCAAACTTAATCCTAAAAAAACCGAAATCATCCTTTTCACCACCAAATACAATTCCCTCCCCATTCAACTCTGGATTAAAGACATCAAAGCTCTTAATTGCTCCCTCTCCACCTCCAATTCTGTCAAATCCCTCGGTATCAGCATCGATCAGAACCTTACTCTCATCCCCCACATTAAAAATACAGCGAAAAGTGCTCTCTTCACCCTGTACCACCTCAAAAAAGTTAAACCTTAAATTCCAGCTGATGTTTTCAAAATCGTTGTCCAATCTCTTGTCCTATCCAGGATTTACTATGGTAACGCCACTCTGGCCGGCACCCCCAAAGTCCACCTGGCACCGATTAAATCTGTCCTCAACATAGCCGCCAGACTTATTTCGGACTGTAGAAAATTTGACCACATCTCTCCTGTCCTCAAAAATCTTAATTGGCCCCCAATTGAAGGTAGATCCGCCTACAAGATTGCTTGCATTATGCACAAATCTCTTCACCAAGACACCCCTTCGTACCTTTCAAGCAAACTACTAAAAGCAGGGAGCACTAGATCCCTGAGAAGTACAAACTCCCTTCTCCTTATCCCTCCTAAACTTAAATGTAAGAAAACCCAATCTCGTGCATTCTCTGGTAATGCCCCAACCATCTGGAATTCACTACCCAAAGACCTTCGCTGCAACCCCTCCAACCCTCTCTTCAAAAAGAGACTCAAAGTACTCCTCCTCAATGAATACTGGGGCTCTTAATATTTATCGTTCTTGAACCTGCTCATCACCCTTCTACCATTGGTCGCTCTGTTACCCAACCCCTCTCCCCCTTCCATCTCACCCCCCACCTCACCCCCTTCTTTAGCGCTATTGTCAACTCTCCCTGTCCCTCCTCTATTCTGCTCTCCTGACCCCTATCACTTACTTAACTCATTGTTCCCTTTATTTTTACTTTCTTTTAATTTTCCTGTGCACTTCCATTTGTATATTGTACTTAATATGTACTTGTTTTATGTTCTTGTGTTATCACTATGTAAAGCGCTCTGATACTCGGGTCCAGCAGCGCTATATAAAACCTTTTAAATAAAAATAAATAAAAAAAGTCCTGCCTCTGCTGTTGTTGCTCTTTGTGTTGTTGAAGTATTAAGCACTACTTCTTTCTTACTGCAAGAGTGTTTGACTTTGGATTTGTCTATTTTAATCTCCGGGTTGTCTTCGCAGCTGTGTAACTGATTTTTTCTTTCATTTTATTCTGATGAGGAGATAGTCTCACAAGTTCATACCCTTTTTATGGGTATACGTCTTAATCTATGTGGGGTATTGGTTTGCTATTGTATAGTTCTTTTGGTATACTACTTACGCAGTCTATATGATCTGGTAGAGACTCTATCTAGCCACAGATTCCTTACTTTAGAATATTCCCAAGGCGTCAGACTGGATCCAGAAATGTTTGAGCAATACCCCTGTGCGCCAGTAGGTGGCATCCTTCAGCTCTGCATTAGTATCGTCCGAGCCACCTGTAGTAAAGGGCCCCTTTTTGACATGGTCCCCCCCACTTTTGGCCAGTAGGTACTGATGTTTGTATAAAAGAGCCCCTTTATAACATCGTCACCCACAATTTTTCCTGGTATTCTATGTGATTTTCACCGCAAGTGCATTGGGTTCCTGCTAACCAGGTCCTCCCCACCAGATCTCTTTCACAAACCTGTGTAATTGTACCCCATTTGTCAACACTGTTAGCACCCTTTGTAAGTCTCTAGTAAATGGTACCCCTGGTACCTAGGGTCTGAGGTACTAAAGAGGGTCCCTCAGGGCTGCAGCACCTATTGTGCCAACCTAAGAGACCCCTCACCAAGCACAGGCAGCCTGCCGTTGCAAGCTGCGTGTCTTGGTGCACACAAAAAGTGAAAGCACGACAGGACACACATCTCTGTGTGCCATGTCACCTAACACTACATGAAATATTCTTGTGAGCCACTCCTGCAGCAAGCCTTACAACCCTATGGCAAAGTGAATTATATTATATGTGAAGACATATCAGCATGAGCACTTATGCCCATGTGCTCGTCAGTTCCATCACTCCCAGATCCGGTAACCAGGGTAGCCATGTTAAGAACATGTGCTGGACAGTGGCGCCTCGCCGAGGGAGTGCTGTGGCGCAGGCGAGGGGCAGGGGGGTAGAGGAGTCAGACATACGACGGCCAGGAGTAAAGTAAGTAAATAAATAAATACAACTATTAATCTTGCTCCTGCGTGCATCGCCACTCGCCCACTCCTGGCCATCGTATGCCCGACTCCACTACCCCCTCCCCTGCCGCACCTGCCCACAGCACTCCCTCGGCGAGCCGCCACTGGTGCTGGACACTAGAAGAAAACATGTTCCCCAGCTACATGATCGCTTCACTGAAAATAGAGATGTTTGGTATCAAACATGTCATATTAATATACCCACACTGATTCCAGTGAAGTATTTATTAATACATGTACTCAGTGGGCACCTTAGAGGTGCCTCCTGCAAATCTATCTACTACTAGTGTGCTGACTGATTGGTTTTAGCCAGCTGCCTCAGACGAGTTTCTGACCCTCAACGGTGAGGGCTTTTGCTCTCAGGAGGTCAGATCAAAAGCCTGCTTGGGAAGAGGGTGTTTACAACCCCTACCACTGGATGACCTGCGCATTTGCATTCTAAGGCAGGAAGCTTCACAAAGTCCACCACCATTGGCATGCGAATCCGGCTTTCCTCACAGGAGACAATGTCGATCCTCCTTGACCATAGTCCCTTTGGCACCTGTACAGGCGGGAAAATAAGTAGTCAGATAGGCATGCCCATCCCCAGGCTAGTACCACCGTAAGGTGGGCTACCTGAAGTAGATACGAATTTCCAGAGTCTGCTATCTTTGTGATGGCAAATATAGGAACTCTGAAAAAGTTATGCCCACTTCCCCCAGTAAGTGATCATATAGGGGACGTAGGGAACCTAGGGGTAAGTAGCCCATTGGCTACTACCCTACACTCCCCTATTGCCTCCAAAGAACAAGTTACTTACCTTCGGCAACAATGTATCTGGAAGAGACATATATTAGTTGTAGATTCCTTAGCGTAGAATTTCTCAGAAGCGTCAGTCTGGATCCAGAGATTTTTTTATCAGCAGTATCCCTACGCGCCTGTAGCTGGCGTTGATTGGTTCTGTGTCAGTCGTTGGCATTGTTGGTGCCGGGAGGATGTTGCGGAACCTATATAGACGCCACTCATGAGTGCTGACATCAATTCGACTTTTCACGCCAGAAGAGCAGAGCCATGAAAGACAGTGACCACTGGTGCATCCAAACTAGGGCCATGTAGGGGAGTCAATATCCCTATAAAGCAGATCGCAGAGCTGGGAGGACGGTTGGGGCGGTAAGGAATCTACAACTCATATATGTCTCTACCAGATACATTGTTACTGAAGGTAAGCATCTTCTTCATCTGATAGAGACTACTAGTTGCAGATTCCTTACCTTTGATTAGATACCCCAGCAATACCATCCTAACCAAGGGATGCCCATGTCACCGCCTGACAGATGTCAAGGAGGAGGGCTCCAAGTGCTAACGCAGTGGTTGCCGCAGTTGCCTTAGTGGAGTGAGCACGCAACCCCACAGGAGGTTCCTTCTTCGCCGAAGCATAGCATAGTCTAATGCAAAGGACAACCCATCGAGAGATGGTCTGGAATTGCATAACCCGACCTTTCTTGGCACCCATATAGCCAACAAAGAGTTGTTCATCCACCCGGAAGTTTTTGGTACAATCAAAATAAAAAGACAACACACGTTTTGGGTCCAGCCAGTGGAGTTTCTCCTCCTACTTGGAGGGAGGCAGGGCGGGTAAAAGTTGGGCAGAGTGATGGATTGTTTCAAAGGAAATGGTGTGACCACTTTAAGAAGGAACAAAGCTTTCATTTGAAGTATCACTTTATACAGATGGACAGACAGATAAGGAGGCTTGGAAGATAGAGCCTGAAGCTTGCTAAGTCAGTTGGTAGAGGTGATGGTAATAAGGAAAGACGTTTTGAGAGTCAGCAGCCTGCGACACAATTATGAAGGGGCTGGAAGGTAGCCCACATAAGAAAGGTTAAAACCAAATTTAAATCCTATTGGGGCATTATGAAAGGACATGGAGGAAAGAAGTGAGTAAGGCCTTTTAAGAACCTACTAACAATGGAAGATTTCAATAAAGATGGGTGATTTAGAAGCCGAAGAAAGGCAGAGATAGCTGCAAGATCACCTTTAAAAGGGCCCAAAATAGAGCCCGGCTGGGCCAAAGAAAGTATGCCAAAGAGAACCTCTGAAAGAGGGGCAGAAAGGGGATCAACAGCCTTTGTTGTGCACTATGCCACAAATTTGTTCCATCTAAAGGCATATACCGATTTAGTGGAGGGACGCCAAGCTGCCAAGATGAGATCACAGACTTCGGGTGGAAGGTCAAAAGCTGTCAACTGCCGCCGCTCAATCTCCACACAAGGAGGTGAAGACTGGACAGATTCGGGTGTAGAATCGCCCCCTGCTGCTGTAACAGAAGATCCTCCTGAAGGGGCAATCTGATCGGGGATCGCTGGCCATACTCAGAAGGTCAGAATACCAGATTCTTCATGCTCAATTCAGAGCCACAAAAATGACTTGAGCCTGGTCATGCTTGATCTTCTTGAGCACTCTGAGAAGTGGTGTAGGAGGAAAGGCATATAGGAGGCCGGAGCTGACATTGTGTGTTCTCTTCTGAGGTGTACAGCTCTAACTAAGGCTCTCTCCACCGCTGAAAGAGACCTTACTCCACCTCTGGATGGAGAATTCATTTGTGATCTATCAGGCACTGACGGATGAGTTTGTCAGCTCTGGTGTTCAGAGAACATGCCATATGTTGAACCACCAGGGTTCTGCCCTGATGTTCTAGGACCCCACCCGCCCTGTTTGTTGCAGTACCACATGGCAGTAGTGTGGTCTGTGAACACCTGCACACTTTGAGAGAGGGAAGGAATGCCTTCAGTGCCATTCTGATTGCACAGAGCTCCAGATGGTTGATCTGCATCTGACCCAATCTTGGTTCATTAACCACCACTTCAGTTGTTGTGCATATCCCTCCGAGATCTGGACAAAGTCGGAAATATTCACCTGATACTGCACCCATTGCGTAAAGGTCTCAATGCAGAGCCCGCATATGCCATCTGGCATGATCCACCAGCAGGACGCAGGAGGCCATGAGGCCCAGCAGCCTCAGAGACATTCTCACCTAAATCCGGGATGGAAGCTGAAACATCGCTATCACCAATATCCCAGACTCTCTGCTCAGGAGGATAGGCCCGAAATTGCACCGTGTCGAGAATCGCCCTGATGAAAGGAAGCGTCTGAGAGGGAGTCAGGTGTGACTGCGGCACGTTGATAGTGAACCCCAGTGAGAGTAGGAGGTCTACCGTCGTCTAGAGGTAGAGATGACAGCCTGGGGCGAGCCCTCCTTCAACAGCCAGTTATCGAGATAGGGGAAGACTGGAACCCCTGATTTCCGCAGAAGAGCTGTGACCACTGCCATCACTTTTGTGAATACACGAGGGGCACTAAGGCAAAAAGGGGAGCACAGTGAACTTAAAGTGCTTGTGGCCCACTGTGAACCATAGGTAACGTCTATTGGCTGGACGAACGGGGATATGCAAATAAACGTCCTGCAAGTCCAACGCCACCATCCAGTCTCCTTGGTCGAGAGCAACAGGGTAAAAGTAAGGATTTTGAACTTCTCCTTCCGGAGGAAGAAGTTGAGGGCCCGGAGGTCTAGGATAGGATGCAGGCCTTAGTCATTTTGGGCACCAGAAAGTAGCAGAAATAACAACTATGACCTTCTTCTGGCACAGAGACCCTCTCTATGGCTCCCTTGGCCAAGAGAGACGAAACATCCTTGAGGAGAAGGGCCAATTGATCCTCCGACATGCGGCCGTAAGAAGGTGGCATGGAAGGTGGGGGAGGAGTAGTGTAGTAAGCAGGCTCTGTAACTACTACACCAAAGTGAGGTATATTGTGCACAGAGTCCAATGATTCCCCAGAGGTATAGTTGAGGCTAAATTAGACAATCACCAAGAGCTCTCTTTGTGGTAGTGTGGTAGTGTGGTGAGCAGTTAGGCTTATCAGAGGGTGTGTTAGGCATTTACTGTATTCACTCAGGCAATGAATGATGGCACACAGTCAGACAGAATCCAGACGAATTAGGTAAGTATAAAAAAGGTATACTTTTATTTTACTTTTAGAACCAAGAGAGGCTTGGCACAGGTAAGTAGAATATACTTTCAAATGCAAAACATTACAAACATATGCAATTGTAGGTTGAATGGAATTCTTACAGGTTTGTATTTGCTTTAAAAACAGTTCAGATTGCTGTGAAATTACTTTTAGATTACTTTTTAGTTACAGTTGCTTGTTACTCGGGCTGATACGCCTAGACACCACACCAGGACTTTTTCCAAACACAGGTAAGTACAAAAAAGCAGTTACTGTAGTTTCATAAAAAAAGCCAGGTCGAAAGAATATTTTCATAGGAAAAACCACAATATGGGTTTCTATGCGGAAAAGAAGGTTACCAGTTTGCAGGTAAGAAATAACCTGCAAGAATAGTTATTGGAAGTTAGAACCAAGGGTCCCCAAAGTTAAAGTTGGCACTCCAAGTGCACCACCAGCAGCACTAGGGTGGCCGGGTGCAGAGTGCAGGGGCCCAATGTTAGCCAATGGGGCTGGGAAAGCTGTCAGTCAGGGGCTGCTTAGGAGCAGGCCACGCGGTTGTATGAACAAAGCTCCTGGGGCCACAACCAGCACAGGAGCTGCACCACCAGCAGCACAGAGGCGGCCAGATGCAGAGTGCCAAGGGTACACTGAGAGCCCTGTGGATTCCAATGGAGATCTCCGGCTCGGAAAAGATGCTGAAGGCTTGGCCAAGGAGGCTTTTTGAGGGAAACCACCAGCAAGAGAAGGAAGTTGGGATCTTGAGGGATGCCTGGACATTGGTTGGGTCACCCAAGGCAGTGGGGCATCCGGTGCACGGGTGTCTTGAGGCATCAGGTTTTCCTACCAGCTCCGGTTGTGGTCAGGGAGGCCCTTCAGATTGAGGTTGAAGGCATGTGGTTGAAGATCATGGCAGGTCAGGAATCACCAGATCCCAGGACAGGATGGCTGGGTAGACCTCCTCGTAGTGTTGGGCCAATCGAACTCAAGCCGTGGGCATAATGTGCAGAGTGGTGCAGAACCAGTGAGACGCCTGGATCCGGGTTCTGTGTTGGAGTTTTTGGTTGAGCAAATCCAGTGCTCATGGGAGACAGAGTCCTTCAGATGAATGCAGGTCAGGTCCTTCAGGTTCTGGAGGGCTGCTGGTTGCTGAACAAGCCGGAGTTTCAATGTAGGCAGGTCAGAGTCGGGACTCGCAGGTAGGGCTGGGGCCAAAGCAGTTTGTGTCCTCTTCTTCCTGGGTCAAAACGGCCCTTCAGTCCTTCTTCCTTTCTCGAGTCTGATGAGGCAAGCTTCAGGGTTGCCCCTAAATATTACCTTTAGGGGTGTTATAAGGGTGTACAGGTGGGGACCAAGTGGTCTCTACCTTGGCCTGGGTGCATCTCCTACTATGCCTCTCTCTAATTGGCTTTGTCTCCCCATCTTTGAGATGGCGGGGGCTGATATGTGTGCTTCACCTCGCCGCCCCCATTTGAGGGTCGGGTTTGGCAAAGGTGGGCACACCTCTCTTCCTCACTTGGTTTTCTCATCAATTCTCCCACCAAAAGAGGGGGTCAGAACCAGTGGGAGCCAGTTGCTGGGGGCAGCAAAAGGAAGGGTCAGCTGACAAAGGTGGCAGGCTTTTGAAGCTTCCCCTTCATGGACCCAGCCCATCCTGGGGGGGGGGGGGAGGCATGACACCTCTGCCCAAGACAGGCTTTGTCTCTGGACCCAGAAAGCGGAGGCCCTCTACCCAGGTGTCCAGAAACCTGTCTGGTGGTGGCAAATGATGGGTAGCCATTCAGGACCACAACAGGGATGGTCGTTTTTCAGGGAGCATCTCTAAGATGCTCTCTAAGTGCATCTTACATTAAATCCCACACTGGCATTAGTGTGGGTTTAATATGCTGAGACGTTTGCTACCAAACCTCCCCGGTTTCAATAAAGACATTGTGGAGCTGTCGAGTTCATAAGGACCAACTCCCAGACCCATAAACTCTTTATGGTTTTACTGCACTTACAATGTCTAATTATGGACTTGGACACTATGTTGGCACAGTGCTCATGCAATTGTACCCTCACCTGTGGTCTAGTGCGCCCTGCTAGAGGGGTGACTTACCTAGGCCACAGGAAGTGGTTTGCAGGCATGACACACAAGGATGTGTGCCATGTCAACTCTTGACTTATCTCTGTACCAAAACACGCAGACTGCAATGGCACTGTGGGGTGTCAAGGTACAGGGTCTCTAAGAGTGGCACAGTAAGGGCTGCAGCCCTCAGAGGCATTACTTGGTCACAGTGCCCTTGGTACCCATAATAGCTTTTACAAGGCCTTACCTGTGGCCAGATATGTGCCAGTTGTGGGTACGAAGGTACAATTTTGGGGAAGAACACAGGCCCTGGGAACCTGATTGGCAGGGACCTAGGGCACATCAAGTCAAAGTGTATCAAGTGTCTGGCAAAAAGTAGAGGGTAACCATGCAAAAAGGGGCACTTCCCTAACCCCCCCTCCCCCCCCCCTCAAAAGAAAGAGAGTCCTCATTGTCTAAGTGGAAACACTTGGAAAGACCATCTGCATTGGCATGGGCAGTCCAAGGACTATGTTTCACTGTAAAGTCCATTCCCTGTAGGGAGATGGACCACCTCAAAAGTTTTCAGTTTTCACCTTTCAATTGCATTAGCCATCTGAGAAGTCTGTGTCAGTTTCAACTATGAAGTGAGTACCAAACATATATAGTCTCAGCTTCTTCAAGGACCAGACCACAGGAAAGTTCTCCCTCTCAATGGCACTCTAACACTGTTTCCTGGGGAGCACCTCCAGATAATGAAAGCAACAGGTTAGTCCTGGTCATCAGTGTTGGTCTTGGATAGGATCGCTCCTATCCCTAGCTCAGAGGCATCAGTCTGCACAATGAACTTCTTGGAGTAATCTGGAGCCTTCAGAATGTCCATTTAACTTTTTTATGCATCTTATTGGAGATGAGTTCTGCCAGGGGTGTCACAAGGATCCATACCCCTTCACAAACATCCTGTAGTACCCAGTCAAGCTAACAAATGCCCTGACTTGGGTCTGGGTGGTTGGAGCTTTCCACATCCAGAATTTTCCTTGCCCTAACCAGCATTTGGAAGCCCTGATAGTTAGGCCTGCAGCTTTCAGGACCTGTACATCCTTTCCCATGTGGACCAGGTATTCCTGACAGGAAGTGCTAAACACTGCAATATCATCAGGATGAGCTGCACTAAAGACTTCCAACCCAACAAGGACTTGATTAACCATCCTTTGAAAAGTGATCGGGCATTCTTTAGATCAAAGGGCATCACAGTGAACTGGAAGTGCCCATCAGGTGTGGAGAAGGCTGTCTTTCTTTTGCTCCGGGGGCATGCCAATCTGCCAGTTCCCTGCAGTTAAGTCAAAGGTACAGAGCAATTTGGCAGCCCCTAACTTATCTAGCAGTTCATCAGCACTGGGGATGGGGTGAGTATCTGGCTTGGTGACAGCATTGAGACCTCTGTAGTCCACACAAAACCTAATTTCTCTCTTTCCAACCTGTGGATGAGGCTTGGGAACTATGAGCACTGGGCTGGCCTAGGGACTGTCAGGGTGCTCAATGACCCGAACTCCAGCATCTTGCTGACCTCAGACTTGATGCTTTCCTTAACTTGGTCAGACTTGGTTTTGACAGGCAAGCTGTCTCCAGTGTCCACATTATGGGTACACCAGTGTGTCTGACCAGGGGTAAGAAAAAGAGCTGTGCATACTGTTGCAGGACCTTCCTACAATAAACTTGCTGTTCGACTGAGATGGTATCTGAGTAAACAACACCATCCACTGGCCCATCTTGGGGGCTGTAAGAGAGGAGGCCAAGGAGAGATTCACCCCCTTTCTCCTAATCATCATCAGTACCCATCAACATGGTTACATCAGCCCTGTCACAGAAATATTTCAGGCGGTTCTCATGTATCACCCTTTTGGGGGACCTGCTAGTGCCCAGGTTTACCAAGTAGGTGGCCTCACTCCTTTTCTCTAGGATAGGGTAAGATACACTCCATTTGGCCTTTAGATCCCTTAGAGCAAGAGGCTCCAAAAACCACACTCTCTGCCCTGGTAGGAACTCGACCAGTGCAGCCTTCTAGTAATACCAGAGCTTCTGGAGCCCCTGGCTTGCCTCAAGATTTTTGGTTGCTATCTTCATGTACTCGGTCATCCTGGAACGAAAGCCTAGTACAAAGTCCACCACATATTGTCTTGGTACCTGATGGGGTTTCTCCCACACTTCTCTCAGGATAGCCAAACAGAAGTTCAAAAGGTGAACACCCTACTCCCTTCCAAGGAACTTCTCTGTAGGCAAAAAGCAGGCAGGGCAACATAACATCCCATCTCCTTTTGCGCTTTTTAGGAAGCCCCATTATCATGCCTTTTAATGTTGTGTTAAATCTTTCAACAAGGCCATTGTTTGTGGGTGATAAGGTGTTGTGAACTTGTGGACCACTCCACACTCATCCCACATGTGTGTCACGTAAGCAGACATGAAGTTGATACCTCGGTCTGATACTACCTCGTTAGGAAACCTTACCCTGATGAAGACACCAATGAGGGCCTTGGCTACTACAAGGGCTGTAGTAGACCTAAGGGGAATGGCCTCAGGATACCTTGTGGCGTGATTCACTTCTACCAGTATGTACTTGTTTCCTGAGGCTGTGGGAAGTTCCAGTGGACCCACTATGTCCACACCTACTCTTTCAAAGGAAACCTGAATCACTGGTAGTGGAATTAAAGGGGGCTTTGGGTGTCCACCTGCTTTGCCACTGGCTTGACAGGTGACACATGAGCTGACAAACCCTCTACTTTTTGGGACATCTGGGGCCAATAAAAGTGGTAAACAGTCTTTCCCAAGTTTTTGTCTGGCACAGATACATAGCTAGGAGGATGTCATGGTCGAATGTGAGCAAGAAATCACTAAACAACAGAGGTACTGCCGCTGTCCTAGTGGCACCAGGTTTGGGGTCTCTGGCCTCAGTGTACAGGAGTCCCTCATCCCAATAGACCACGTGGGAGCCACTGACATCTCCCTACTCCTGTGCAGCATTGTGCTGTTGTCTTTACACACGCTATGTTAGGGATGTTTAGCATTGCTGCACGGGTTCTTTTTTCTACCTCAGCCCATGCTGAGGTCTCCAGATCATTACCAAACGGACAAGGGAATGTGAGTTTTTGTGGGACAACTACCTGTTTCAGGCCAGTAACCACACCCCAATCTAATGTTACCATAGCCAGGTGATGGACTACAGTATCATTATCTGCATTGGTTACTAGGAAAGATTTCCCGGTTAGGAATTGTCCTTGGGAAACCAGTGATTCAGTCACAATAGCGACACTGGCTCCTGGATCCCTCAGGGATTGGGGTGCTACATGTATGTATTTAGGTTTGTGGGCCATACAGCTAGGGTTGCCAAACTACCCCACCCATGGAGACTAGTGAAACTTACATGTGCACTCTTATTTGTTCAGGGCAGACCATTGATCCCATCTGAAGATTTGCCATTACAGGGTTAGCTAGAGGGGGACTAGGGGCTTGCTTGTCAGGGCAGGCAGGGTCTCCAGTTCTGGTGTCCCTTCTTAATACAGTATAAACACCACGCCTTAGCAGGATCAACATTTTCCCTCTTATACCCACCAGTGGGCTGGGAATAGTTCTTGGACCCACTCCCTCAACAGGATTTTGGGGGCTTTTAGAAGAGTCATGGGTTTTATCTCTGGGTTTCTCACCCTTTCCCCCTGGGGAGGCTTTGTATCCTTTTTCTTTTGGTCACCCCTAGTGGTTGACTTTTTCACCCTTGTCTTGCCTTCTTTCCTAATTCTTGGGGAGAAATTGGACATTGGTCTACCAGATACTGATGCAACTTTTCATTAATGCAGTTATTTAATATGTGTTCCTTCATAAACAAATTATAAAGACCATCAGAATCCTACAGTTTAATTACAGTTAATCAGCCATCTAGAGTTTTGTACTAAGTAGTCTACAAACTCCAACCAGGGCTGACTGTTTTTTTAGTTGCCCTTAATTTAATTCTGTACTACTCTGTTGTGAGTTCAAGTACCTCAATCAGGGTGCCCTTCATAAGTTCATAAGACTCAGCTTCTGCCCCATTAACGGTCATGAGCCTGTCCCTGCACCTACCAGCAAACAGTTCCAAAGGAGTGCTATACAAGCCCTCTCAAAGGCTATGAGCCACTTGGTGATCTCATCACCATCCTGAAATTAAGGGAAAAACCCCTTTGGGGATTTTAGGATCATAAGATCCTTCCTAATCTTGGTTATTTGAATTGCTGCCACCATTGATGGGTCCTAGGCCCAACTCGGCTTTCTTTTTCTAGAGCTAGGAGCCTAGTCTCTACATATAGTCTCTTGATCAACCTTGCTAAATAGTTCTCCTCTTCAGTGAAGTTGTCTTTACAGTCTTGTACAGAGTCTGCCATACATCTGTACGTTCTAGACCATCTACTCCCTGGCCTGGAGGAGTAAAGCAAAAAGTCACCTTCCCCAAAGTTGTTGAGGTGGTGTGTTAAATACCTCATCCTCCCCACTACTTTCTCTATTCTCCTGAAGATCCTCACCTTCAGTAGTGGGGTGGTCCCTTGCACACCCTACAAGGAACTCCTAGAGTTGTCTCCTGGTAGGGTTGGACCCGGTTCTTATTTGTTTAGCTTTACAGAGAAGCCGTAGCTTTCTAACCAGTACACTAGGGGTGAGGTTGAGCTGCTCAGCCATATTCCCTTAGTTGCTCATTATTTTACTAAAGTGGGGTTCATTTTTTTTAGAAGACCTATAAAAAAGGTTCTAACAACTTCCCCCTAAATTCAATCAAGAACTTGTAGAGCGCACTACTTACCCGTGAGGGTCTCAAGGCGCTGGGGGAAATAAAGGGGGGGGGGGGGGGAGAGACGCTACTGGTCGAACAGCCAGGTCTTCAGTAGCCTCCTGAAGGTCAGCAGGTCTTGGGTCTGTCGTAGGCTCAGTGGGCGGGTGTTCCAGGTCTTGGCGGCGAGGTGGGAGAAGGATCTGCCGCCAGTGGTTGTTCTGCAGATGCGAGGGACTGTGGCAAGGGCTAAGTCGGCGGTGCTGGCGGTTGGGGATGTAGAAGAAAAGACGTCTGTTAAGGTAGGCTGGGCCGGTCTTGTTGGAGTGCCTTGTGTGCATGGATGAGGAGGTTGAAGGAAATCCTTTTGTTGACGGGGAGCCAGTGTAGGTTTCTCAGGTGGGGGGTGATGTGGCTGTGGCGTGATACGACGAGGATCAGGCGTGCCGAGGCGTTTTGAAGGCGTTGCAGTCGTTTGATGAGCTTGGCCAGGGCTTCGGCGTAGAGGGCGTTTCTATAGTCGAGACTGCTACTGACGATGGCCTGGGTGACTGTTCTTCTTGTATCTGTCGGGATCCACTTGTAGATTTTGCGGAGCATGCAGAGGTTGTTGAAGCAGGAGGAGGAGACTGCGTTGACTTGCTTGGTCATGGAGAGTGTTGAGTCGAGGATGACTCCCAGGTTGCGTGCATGGTCGGTGGGTGTCGGGGCTGCCCCCAGTGGCGTGGGCCACCAGGAGTCATCCCAGGCTGAAGGGTTGGAGCCGAGGATGAGGACCTCCGTCTTGTTCGTGTTCAGCTTCAGTCAGCTGATCTTCATCCAGTCGGCGGCGACCTTCATTCCTTCGTGGAGGTTGGATTTGGCAGTGAGGGGGTCCTTGGTGAGGGAGAGGATCAGTTGAGTGTCGTCGGCGTAGGAGATTATGTTGAGGTTGTGCTGTCGGGCGACTAGTGCGAGCGGGGCCATGTAGATGTTGAACAGTGTTGGGCTGAGGGATGATCCCTGGGGTACGATGCAGATGATCTTGGATGCTTTGGATCGGAATGGGGGGAGGCGTTCACTCTGGGTTCTTCCAGAGAGGAAGGAGGTGGTCCATTCCAGGGCCTTGTCTCGGATCCCTGCATCGTGGAGGCATGTGCATAGTGTGCGGTGGCAGACAATGTCTAAAGCGGCCAAGAGGTCCAGGAGGATGAGGGCTGCGGTCTCACCGTTGTCCAGCAGGGTCCTGATGTCGTCGGTTGCAGTGATGAGGACCGTCTCGGTGCTGTGGTTGCTGCGGAACCCTGATTGGGATGGGTACATGATGCCGTTTTCTTCGAGGTTTCGGGTTAGCTGTCTGTTGACGATCTTCTCGATGACCTTGGCTGGGAAAGGAAGAAGGGAGATGGACCGGAAGTTCTTGAGGTCTCTCGGGTCCGCCTTGGGTTTCTTGAGTAGGGCGTAGATCTCAGCGTGTTTCCGGCTCTCTGGGAAGGTCATGGTCTCGAAGGAGAGATTGTTGACGTTGCGCAGGTGAGGTGCGATGGAGCTGCTGGCTTTGTTGAAGATGTGGTGCGGGAATGGGTCTGACGGGGAGCCGGAGTGGATTGTGCTCATGGTCTTGATGGTGTCATCAATGTTCACGTTGGCCCAGGCTGGCAGGGGGTCGTGGTCGATGGTGTGCGGAGAGTCTGGAGTGTCGATGTCTGATGGGGCTGTCTGGGTGTTGAAGCTGTTGTGGATGTCAGTGATCTTGCGGTGGAAGAAAGTGGCGAGGGAATCGCACAGGGTTTGCGACGGCGGGATGTTGTTGGTGTTGGAGCTGGGGTTGGAGAGTTCTTTTACGATGTTGAAGAGCTCCTTGCTCTTGTGTGCGTTGTTGTCGAGGCGGTCTTTGAAGGAGGTCCTTTGGCAGACCTGATGAGGTGATGGTGTTTGCGGATGGTGTCTTTGTGGGCATTGAGGCTGTCCGGTGTCTTTTCATTGTGCCGTTTCTTCTCTAGTTTCCGGCATGTTCGTTTGGAGGCTAGGAGTTCTGGGGTGAACCTGCTGGCTCTCTTGCTGGTGTCTCTGTGGGTGGGTTTCTTCAGCGGGCCAGGGTGTTGGCGCAGTCGTTGATCCAGCGTCTGAGGTTGCGGGCAGCGTTGTCGGTGTTGGAGGGGTCTGTGGGTGGGCTGAGAGCGAGGTTTGCATGTAGTTGGTCTTCTGTGATTTTGCTCCAGCATCGGCGGGGAATCTGTAGGGTGCGGTGGTGTGTGGTGGGTTTCTGGAAGGTGAAGTGGATGCAGCGGTGGTCTGTCCAGAGGAGTTCGGTGGTGTGGCTGAAGGAGACGTGGGAGCTTGAGTAGAAGACAGGGTCGAGCATGTGGCCGGCGGAATGGGTCGGCGTTGTGAAGAGCTGCCTCAGTCCGAGGTTGGCAAGGTTGTTGATTAGGGTGGTGGAGTTGCTGTTGTTGTTGTTCTCAAGGTGAAAGTTCATGTCTCAGAGGAGGATGTAGTCCGTGGAGGTCAGGGCGTGCGTGCTGATGAAGTCGGCGATGGAGTCGCTGAACTGGGGTCGTGGTCCTGGGGGTCTGTAGACGAGGGTGCCTCTGAGGGTGGTCTTGGGGTCTGTGTGGATCTGGAAATGCATGTGTTCGGCGGTGCTGAGAGTGTCGTTGGTGCTGGTCGAGACCCTGATGCTGTTCTTGTGGATGATGGTGATTCCTCCTCCGACTCCGTTGGTGCGGTCTCTACGGGTGATCTTGTAGCCATCTGGGATGGCTATGGCGAAGTCGGGTGCGGAGGAGTCGTTAATCCAGGTCTCTATGTGAGGAAGGCGACGTCCGGAGATGGTGTCGAGCATGTCCCAGAGGTCGACGGCGTGTTTGAGTACGGAGCGGGTGTTCAGTAGGATGCATCAGAGGTGGTTGAGGTCTTTCTTGGCGGGTGGTTCGGTGGCTCTGAGGCTGGTGTAGCTGCAGTTCCAGCAGGTGAAGGGACCATGTGTGCATTTCGGGGTGGCCTTGATGCAGGTGTGTGTCCGACATTTAAAGTTTCTAACAAAAATACTACAGGGACTTAATCCAAGGTCCAAACAAGACTTTTAGAAATTTGAAAAACAGTCAATTCGAAAAATGTGTTGTATTAAAGTAAATTTTTGGATTTTTGTTGAGTGATCAGGCGTTTGCTAAGTTAGCCCAATAAATGGTAGGGTTTACATCCCACAGCTGATCCACCAATGTAGGAAGCTGGCTCTGTATATATACTATCCTAAAATAAGGTATTGTGTGCACATCGTCCAGTGGATCCCCAGAGGTATAGCAGAGGCTCAATTCATGCTGCAGCCCATGAGAGAAGCCTGGTGAACCTATGCCCTGGGTACCTTAGTACCATATAGTAGAGACTTAGAAGGATACACCAGTAGCCAATTGGGAAGGTAACAAAGTAGTTACCATAGTCAAATTTAGGGAGAGCACAATGACTGTGGTCCTGATTAGTAGGATCCCAGTCAGATTAGTCAGAAAGCAGTATAACACCAGCAAAAAGCGGGGTTAACTATGAAAGCAGATCCTACTCTCCTACACAACCGCCTACCCCCCAAACGAAAGGAGATGAGACTAAACTTGCCCAGTTAAGTCTTCATTTTCGAAGTGGAAATATCTGAAGAGCCATCTGCGTTGGAATAGTTACTCTCGGGTCTATGTTCTACAGAAAATTCCATCCCCTATAGGGAAATGGACCACCTCAAATGTTTGGGATTTTCACCCTTCATCTGTTTAAGCCATAAGAGGGGCTTATGGTCTGTCTGAACAGTAAAGTGAGTACCAAACAGCTATGGCAAGCTACTGGTTGGTCCTGGTCCTATGCATAAAGTTGTGACAAAACAGTCCTCACCTCTATCTCAAAAGCATCTGTCTGGCCAATGAAGATTTTGGAGTAATGAGGACAGTGCAGAATGGGAGCAGACCACATGGCTTCTTCAGGTCATCAAATGCCGCCTGACAGCTAACTGTCCACTGAACTTTCTTAGGCATCCTTTTGGAGGTGAGACCATTAAGGGGAATCCCAATGGACCCATATCCCTTAACAAACCTCCTGTAGTACCCAGTCTGGCTTAAGTAAGCTCACACCTGAGTCTGAGTAGTAGGAGCAACCCAGTCCATTATGGTCTGGATTTTACTCTCCAATGGTTTAACCTGGCCTTTACTGTAGGAGAGTAGGGTCTGCAATCCTATGATTACCCAGATTTTTGCTTTTTGCTTCACTGGTTTACGACTTTCCCTGGCTGTGGGCCTGCTAATCAGACCCACAGCCTAGCTGTTCTCTCTTCCAAATTGTACCCAGGTACTGAATTGGCACTGGGCCCTCTCCAAGTCCCTGTACCCAGGGCAGAGGTGCACCCAGAAGTCTCCCAGGGGCTGCAGCATGTATTATGCCACCCCTGGGCTGACTAACTAAAACAGACACAACTGGCTGCTTGACAGCTGGGGCAAGGTGGTGTACACACCCTTTGCTTTAGATATAGTATTCCTATATCTAACCCTAAAATGGACACATATATTCCTATCAGTCACTCCTATGGCAGGCCTTATCAATCCTGAAGGCAGAGTGCTTGGAATAATGTGAGATGGTGCTCTGGCATGAGCTGAGCCCGTTTGCAGCTTGCGGAACCAAGTCCTAATAGCTGTTCCATGATAACGCATACCATATACTCTTAAGTGCATTATAATCCTCGCGGTTATATGCCAACTCTGGTATCGCTTTATCAAAACATGTCGAGTAAGGTGTCATACGAATTGGAATACTAACCCCTCGCCAATTCTGGCGACGGGGTTAGCATTCCACCCTTCTAGAGGGACACAACATGTATGTAGCTGTAACCCCGGTTAAAGTTAACTCAAGCCTCAGCTCCACAAAATGGATGCTGCCACCGAGACACAAGTCTGCCCTCCTGCTGCTGGGAGTCCTTCCAGCAACGGAGGCCTGGACAAAGGGTTTCCTGTCAGGGGCGGTGCCAGCACCATCCCAGACAGGATTTTGTGTATCCCAGGTAGGCAGGGCTTTAGAGGAAGGTGACTGCAAGTGGCACCCCGGTGCTCACTGTGCATAGGCCGGCTTGAACCAGTTCTAGGGGCACTCCAGCCCCTGAGCTGGGGAAAAGCCCGCCAAAGGAGAGGGGTGTAACCACCCCCCTCCTAGTCCCACCCATAGGGCAGGACTTAGTCGCGTGCCAGCCCCCTTTCCCAGGATAAAGGTAGGAGCAGGCCCCCTTCCAAATTAGATCATCTTTGAATCCTGAAACTACTTTCCACAAAAGGAACTCAAGACTCTTCTCAAGATTTCTCCCTTGTGACTAAGGAGTAGTCACCCTGCAGCAGCAGGCACCATCCAAGCATCGCGGTCTGCTGTAAGTCTCTCCTCCGGATCAAGACTGCCCAGCTCGACGAGAACCGGCTTCCCTGGCACCTCTGACCTCTACCTACATCGTCAGTTACGCTGAGATTCGTGGGTGTGACGAGACCTCGAGGGACCGGCCATCTTCAAGACTGCACGACGCTTGCCCAGCACGACTACTGAGGGATCCTCCCGTGAGTGCTTTGGGGTCCGGGAAGCCCCAACCCTGAGCAGCTCCAGCACCGAAGTCCAGCCCTCCAGCATCCACAAGATCTGCGTGGGGCCCTTCTGCTCTTTGCTGCTCCCCGCGTTGTCCAGGACACTTGCCCGTTGGCTAGTGGCCCCTCTGACGACGAACCACGACGACAACACCGCTGGTCTGGTTGCTCCAGACTGGCCCTTGCTCCCCTCCAACAGAGGAGCACCCCGGACCCTCCTGGTCCACTCCAGACACCATTTTAAGTCCACCGCGTGGGCTTGCATTTGCCAAGACTTGTTGCCCCAATCCTGGGTCCAGCGACGTCGACAGCAGACACCACCGTGGGACAGCTCGCCCCTCCATCCTGGTTGCCGACAACGCCTCCTGGTCCGAGAGACTGCAGAGCCCAGCGTCGCCCACTCACCTGGTCGAGGTGACTTCGTCCGGTGCCATCCTGGTGCCCACCTAATCACTGGCTAGTGATTCAGAACTTGGTCCCCTCTGCTTACAGGTATCCATCTTCATCGATCCAGGCTTGGATCACCACGAACTTCTTCACTGGTCGCCTGCCAGCAACTTCTTTCTTCAGGCTCCATAGACTGCAACGAGGATCTCCGACGTCTTTTCGGCCCTATGCAGCCGCAGCCCCTGGGCTAGGTAAACTGAGCATTTTGGTGCTCCAGCATAGTCTAACTATTTAAGTGTCAGGATCCTTTGTCGTTTCAGCTCTACCAAGTCGGGTTCGCCCGAGAACACTAACTTTGCTTTTACTAGCCTCCATAGACTTTTTCCCGCCTTACGCTTGAGAGTTCCCACTCTGCACACCACGTCCCTAGGCCTCCTGCTTGTAATCTAAAGGTTCAGTAGTCCAGTCCTAGCGATCCTAAAGCCTATGAGAATAGTTACTTACCTGCTAGTATTTCGCATTCCACTTGTATAGTATATGGTTTTTCGTGCCCCTCGGGCATTTGTGTAAATTGTGCGACTTTAAGTATTTCTTCAAGAGTTTTGTTGTGTGCTTAGCTCCCTGTTTCATAAAGAGCCAGGGTAGTCTTGTTATAAATAAATATACTTTATTTTTCATAACAACTTGTGTGGTGTCCTTTCACTTGGTGTTCAAGGGGTAAATGTGATGGTAAAACAGCTGGCTTAACACGCCCTCTAGAGTTTAGCCTAAAGACTGCACGTGTCCATGCTACTAGGATAGCTGGTCTATCAGGTTGACTTACAACCAAACACCAATAAGGGTTGTTTGGACTGATACAAAGTGCTCACTAGAATAGTGAACATTATATATCAGGCCAACTTCTCACATTTACCTACCAGGTGATCCAAGTACACAACCTAGCTCTGCCCTATTTGGCACTTTGTGGCCTTTATAGTGAGGCCTGCTTTTTGCAGGACTTCCAAACATTCCTGATGTGGACCAGGTGATCCTCCTAGGTGGAACTAAAGACAGCAATATCATCTTGATATGCTGCACTATGAGCTTCTGGACCTGTGAGAACTTTATTTATCAACATCTGAAATGTGGTAGGTGCATTCTTCAAGCCAAAATGAATTACAATAAATTGATAATGCCTACTAGGGGTTGAAAATGCTGTTTTGGGGTTGGCATCCTCAGAGTCTGATTTGCCAGAAGCCAGCAGTCAGGTCAAATGTACTAGGATATTTGGCTGAGGCCAAAGTATCAATTCACTCATCTGCCATTGGAATTGGATGGGCATCAGTCCTAGTGACTGCATTGAAGCCTCTCTAGTCCACACAAAATCTCATCTCTCTCTCGTACTATCTTGGGTGTGAGATTTTGGCACGAGGACTACTACACTAGCCCAATGGCTATCTGAAGGCTCAATGACCCCCAACTCAAGCAACTTTTGGATATGATCAGGCTGTCTGTAAATTGCATTCTTTACAGGCAGACTGTCAACTGTGTCCACTTCATCGGTACATCAAGTGGTTTGACTAGGAGTCAGAGAAAACAAGTGGGCAAACTGATTGAGGACTTTCCTGCAATCAGCTTGCTGTTCGTCATTGAGGCTGCCTGCAAAGGCTACTCTATCAACTGACCCATCAACAGGGTCCTGCAAGAGGAGATCAGGGAGAGGGGCATTATCCTCCTTCTGTCCCTCATCAGCGGCCATGAGCAAGCTCATGTCAGCCCTGTCAACAAAAGGCTTTCGGTGGTTTACGTGAAGTACCCCGTGGGGACTTCCAGGGGTGCCTTGGTCAACCAAGTAAGTGACTTCACATTTCTTCTCATAGTCCACAATGTCCTATTCAGGAGGTTTGAGAGGCTGCTCACATCCCTCTTTAACCAAACACGATGGCCCCCTGACTGGATTTCCAAACAGAAGTTCAAATGGGATGTAGCCCACCCCTTTCTGAGGAACCTCTCTGTAGGCAAAAAGGCAGGGTATTTAGACATCCCCTTTTTCCCTAAGCCTTCTGGTAGTCCCATGATAATACCCTTAAGGGTCTTGTTGAGCCTTTCAACAAGCCCACTGCACAGTGGATGGTAGGGTGTGGTAAACTTGTAGCTTACACCACAATATTTGCCACATGTCAGTGATGTAACTAGACATGAAGTTTGTACTTCTGAATGTTAAGACCTCCTTAGGAAACCCCACTCTGGAGAAGGACTGCCAGAACATCCCAAGCCACAAGAGGAGCTGTAGTGGTCCTAAAAGGAATAGTCTCTGGATACCTAGTACGCAGAAGACTGGCAGGCGCAACATTGGGACCAGCAAGGTCCAAGGGACTCACCACATGCAGGAGAGTCAGAGCAGGCCCCAAGCAAGCAGAGGAGCCCATTGAAAGCAGGAGAAGACCCTTGAGAGGACCCATGGGCCAAAGGCATAGAAGTCGCAAGAGGACCTCGAGCATCACACCAAATATGAAGGCCCAGGGAGCTTCTTGTAACCCGAAGATCTCTGTAGTGCAGAGCCAACAAGCCTTGTCAATAGTTAGCCGATGGTGTTCCAAGGAGTTCAGTCCGAGCGGTACCGACAAGGGATACTGGCCTCAAAATTGCAGAGGCGATAGGTCAGGCCTTGCTTGAGGGAGTTGCAGGACCACCACCTGTGTTGCTGAGCCTTTCGAAGTCCGTGAGACGTCAGGAGCAGCATACCATTCAGCTTTGTTGCGATGCTAGCAGATGCAAGGGAGTGACTTCTTAACTCCAAGGGAGATTACTTCGGGTGTCCTTGATGCCCACAGGTCTGTTGAAGATCCTGGAAGAAACACAGTCAACAAATGGGACTTGCAGAACATCAAGACTAGGAGCAGCAAGAGTCTTCCTTGATGCAGTCTCGGTTCCAGGCGAAGTCCAGTGAAGTCACAGTGTCCAGACGGTCAAAGAGTGACGTGGTTTCAGACTAGAGTCTGAAAAGCCACCCAGAGGCAAGCCCTTAAGGACCCTAGGGAAGGGGTTGGAACGACTCTCGGGTCTCTCCCAGAGGAGAGGCTAGACAGAGAGGAGGCTACTCCCATGTCCTTTGTCTAGTTTCACGCCAGAGCAGGATCCAAAGGCTCCCTGAACTGGCTCAAACCGGAGTATGCAAGGAGGGCACCAAATGTGCCCTTCAAAGCATTCTGGGGGCACTAGCAGGAACCCCAAAGGCAGACCAATACACTAAGTCCTGTCTGGCAGGTGGCCACACCTTCCTCTGACAGTAAACCTATTGTTCCCATGGTCGAGCCCAGCTGCACAGCAGGATTGCAGAATCGAGTCTGGGTTCGGCAGCAGCATTAACTTGCTGGCAGACCCTGGAAGGCTGTTACAGGGAGTACTGGGGGTTTGCTTGTGGAGCACCCCAGAGCATAGAATCATACCGCCAACACCGATAACAGTGTTGTGGTAGGATTCCAACATGTTTGATACCATAAATGCCCAGGTTCGGCACAGCCACTATTTAGTCAGCCATCGGGTAATGATGGATGGCCAATATATGTATTAAAATGGCTGACCTCACTTTCAAAGCCTGGAGAATCAATTCTGGGGTTTGTAGGAGTGTCCTCACACTCATAACCCAGCACCCTGCCTTCAGGATTGACTTATAGGTTTTAAGTGTAGTGACATCAGAAATAAAAAAACGTATCTCTCTTGTAAGTCGTGCTAGCACCAGCTTACACAGGTTGCAATGGGAGGCCTGGAGTGGTCTCTCATGGGTGGCATATTACATGCTGCATCCCATGGGACACCCCTTGTGTACCTATGCTCTGGGAACCTCAGTACCATTTACCAGGGACTTACAGGAGGACACCAGTAGCCAATTGTGGAGGTACAGAAGTACTCTCCATGTTGAATTTAGAAAGGAAGCATAGTGACTGGGGTCCTGATTAGCAGGAACCCAGTCAGACTAGTCAAAAAAACATACTGACACCATCAAAAAGTGTTGTTAACCATTAAAGAAGATCCTACTTTCCTAAAGTTTGCTCCAAACTTGCCCATGACTTCACTGACTTCAAGCCCACTTCTGGGTCTGAGTCATTCTGGAATCTGGTGTCAGGTGTACTGGACTGGAAGTTGTACTTCCAGTTTTGCGTAAGCACCTTACCACTCAGAGTATTCACCTCAAGCTGGGTTATAGGGGGAGTCACTATGTGTCCAGCTTGTAAATCAACAGAAGAGAGCATCCCACATATTCTATTTGTGTGCCCAGGCTTTGCCTCTCCTCTTTGCACTAGGTTAGCCCTATATGCAGGTTACTTGGTGTAAGTACCCACTCGGTCACCCATCGCATCCTCAGGGCTGACCGTCGTCCTGTAATAGCAATCTTCATTGTGCAATTCCTGGGTGCTATGTGGGTGCTCTGAAGGAAGGCTCTTCCTCCCTCTGTTACTTGACTTTACCCAGATTTCCTACCTGGCTTTACCTTGCTGTACTGTTTTCTAAATGCCCAGTACACAGGTTCTCCGTTTCTCTCCTGGCAGTCATATGTATTGCCTACATATCTAATGGGCGTTAGGATGATGTATGATTTTTACACACATGCTCATGTAAAACTTGTTTTATATATTGTATTCTGTTCTTTCATTTTAGTCTTGCTTGTAAAAACTTTTTTATGCATGTTTTAATCCATTATATTATTTTTTATATTGTCTGCACTTTTATGGCCCTGGCGGCCAAAAGAACAAATTATTTACCTTCGGCAACGCATTATCTGGTAGAGACTCTATTTAGCTGCAGATTCCTTACCTTTGAATTTCATAGACATCGGGCTGGATCCGGAACCATTTCCTGAGCAATAACCCTTGCGCGCGATGTCGGGTGGCTCTATTCGGGTCCGCGTGTTGTCGATGACATCGGTGGCGTCAGTTATGACGTGGGGTTTACATAGGCGGCACGTGGACGTCAGAACTTTTTGTTTTTCCATGCCAGAAGCACAGAGCCACAAAGTGACTGAGGTAAACATGTGCACAACTTGGGCCCTGATAGGGGAGAAACCCTAGACTTGCAACAGCAGTCCGCAAAGCAGGAAGGCATGGGTGGGGCTGTAAGGAATCTGCAGCTAGAGTCTCTACCAGATAATGCGTTACCAAAGGTAAGTAACTTGTTCATCTGATAGAGACTTCTAGCTGCAGATTCCTTACCGTTGAATCAGATACCCAAGCCATACCATCCTGGCGGTGGGTTGCGGACTCATGGACTAGACTAAAAAGTCTTGCAGGTATGAGCAGGCAAAGTGTCAGTCCCTGCACCCTTGACCATCAGCCAATAATGTTTGTTGAACGTGTGCAATGATGCCCTGACAGTTGTCTTGGACTGGGACACCCTGTGCCAAAGCTGTAGTCGCAGCCTTTCCCCTGGTGGAATGGGCCCTTAATCCTTCAGGGGGCTGCTTCTTCGCCAAGGCATAACACATTTTAATACAGAGAACAACCCAGCGAGAGATGGTCCTTCCATGCGCTGCCTTTCCTGCCCACAAACCCCACAAAGAGAGTTGGTTATCCACCTGGAACTCTTTTGTGCGGTCAAGGTAGAACGACAACGCTCTTTTTGGGTCCAGACGGTGGAGACGCTCCTCTTTCTTAGAGGGATGTGGGGGAGCAAAGAAGGTGGGCAAAGTGATAGACTGACCCAGATGGAAAGGGGTCAGAACCTTTGGTAAAAAAGAAGACCTGGTGCGAAGCACCACCTTGTCCTGAAAAGACAAAAAATAAGGAGGCAAGCTGAACAACGCCTGTAACTCACTCACCCTCCGGGCCAATGTACTCGCCACTAAGAAGGCTGTTTTGATGGTCAACAGCAGGAGGGGACAATTGTGCAAAGGCTCAAAAGGAGCGCATTTCAAAAAAGTGAGGACCAAATTAAGGTCCCATTGTGGCATAATAAAGGGCGTGGGTGAAAACAAGTGAACCAGCCCTTTTAGAAACCTATTTACAATAGGAGATTTAAAGGGAGAAGGTTGGTCTGACAGCCGCAAAAAAAGCAGACAGAGCAGACAGGTGACCCATGAGAGTTCCCAAAGCAGAGCCCTGCTGGGCAAGGGTCAGAATGAATAAAAGTACAGTAGAAAGAGGAGCAGAAAGAGGGTCAATAGACCGCACTGTACAGTATAATACATATTTCTGCCAATGACAGGCGTATACCGACTTAGTGGAGGGCCGCCTGACCGCCAGAATAACATTACAGACCTCGGGAGGAAGGTCAAAAGTCATCAACTGCCGCCGCTGGGTCTCTACGCATGGAGGCACAGAGTTGACAGGTTTGGGTGAATAACCCTCCCCTGCTGCTGAAACAGAAGATCCTCCCGAAGGGGCAGCCTGATCGGAGGATCGACACTCATGCTCAGAACCTCTGGATACCAGACTCTCCTTGCCCAGTCCGGCGACACAAGGATGACTTGGGCCCGGTCGCTCCTGATCTTCTTCAGAACCCTGGGCTGGAGTGGTATGGGCGGAAAGGCGTATAATAGGCCTGACCTCCACTCGAGACAAAACGTGTCACCGAGCGATAGCCGTCTTGGAAACTCCAGCGTTCAGTACTGCTGACATTGCGTGTCTCTTCGGAAGCGATCAAATCTAACCAAGGTTCTCCCCACTGCTGAAAGAGACCTTGCGCCATCTCCAACTGGAGGCACCATTCGTGATCTGCTAGGCATCGACGGCTGAGATCGTCTGCCCTGGCGTTCAGAGAACCTGCCAGGTGTTGAACATCAGTGATATGCCCTGATGTTCCAGCCATGTCGAGAGACGCAGGGCCTCTTGACAAAGGGTCCATGACCCCACCCCACCTGGCTTGTTGCAGAACCACATGGCGGTGGTGTTGTTTGTGAACACCTGCACCAACTTCCCCTTGCGAGAGGGAAGGAATGCTTTCAACGCCAAGCGAATTGCTAGGAGCTTCAACACGTTAATGTGGAGCCCCGTCTCCACCGGAGACCAGTGACCCCTGATCTCCATCTCTCCCAAGTGGCCGCCCCATCCCAAAAGTGACGCATCCCTCACGATTGTAAGATCCAGTTGGGGAAGGGAGAGAGGTCTCCTTTTGACCCAATCTCGGTTTGTTAACCAACGCTGCAGATCCTTCGCACTTCCTTCCGAGATCTGAACCACATCGGTGAGATTTCCCTGATGTTGTGCCCTCTGGAACCTCAAAATGTTGCAAACAAGGACAAGGGACACCCTACTCACTTGGAACCAGGGTAAATTATGTGTGACAGAAACAGTGGTTCCTGTGGGAAAGTACTTATCTATATTGATAATACTGTGCGCAATCGCAATAGTTATAGGTTACTTAGATGTCAGACGGAAAGGAGACCAAGAACACTTCCGTTTGTGTATACAACAATTTTTTTACATATTTTATGAAAAGTATATAAATATGAACAAATATCAAACAGGTTTTTTCAGATAGTGCTTAGTGTCCCCAGTGTAAATGGAACCAAAACAAACAAAAGAGGGTTAGTGAGTTTGTGATATATACATTTTGAAAGACGACCATCTACAAGTATGTAATGAACAAGTTACTTACCTTCGGTAAAGCTTTTTCTGGTAGATACAATATCTGTCTGTGGATTCCTCACCTTGTGAATATCCCCTTGCGTCAGCAACATTTGGAAATTCTTTTTGTAGCTTCGTGCCGACGTGGACTTGGACGTCATAGAGGCACGGCATCGCTCGCGACTCCGCTGACGTCACCCACGCCTATAATAGGCCCACGCCGGCGTGATGACATCAGTTCCGCCCTTTTTTCCGTGCCTTCGAGGCACACGGACGGACCAATGACAGTAAACATATACACAGTATACGCAGTACAAATATCAAGGTAACACACACAGTGTGAAGCAAATGCAATAAAACATTTGAAATAAACAACTCCTTGACAACAAAATAAAAACATTACAGAAAACTCTGGTATAGAAGAGTGGACAACGGGGAGGCGGGTGGGTCAGTGAGGAATCCACAGGCAGATATTGTATCTACCAGAAAAAGCGTTACCGAAGGTAAGTAACTTGTTCTTCTGATAGATACATCTGCCGTGTGGATTCCTCACCTTGTGAATAGAGTCCCACAGCAGTCCCCACTCCCGGAGGAGGGTGTCCACTCTTCTAAACCAGGAAATCCTGGAGGACAGAGTGCGCAAAGTGGCCGTCCCTCCTCACTTCGGAATCCAAGCAGTAATGCTTCGCGAAAGTGTGGAGGGAAGACCAAGTTGCCGCCCTACAAATATCCTCTACAGGAACACCTCTAGCCAATGCTGAGGTTGACGACTTAGCTCTTGTGGAATGAGCCCTCATACCCTCTGGAGGTTCCTTACCGGCCAAAGAGTAGCAGATCTTTATACAGAGGACGATCCATCTTGACAAAGTTTTTTTATGGACCGCTCTTCCTTTCTTGCAGCCAGCAAACCCAATGAAGAGCTGGTCGTCCAAACGAAAGTCTTTAGATCTGTCCAAGTAAAAGGACACCGCTCTTTTGGGGTCCAGACGGTGTAGTCTCTCTTCCTCCTTAGAAGAGTGAGGGGGAGGATAGAAGGTAGGAAGGGTAATGGACTGTCCTAGATGGAAGGGAGTTACCACCTTAGGCAGAAAAGCAGCCCTGGTCCTAGGAACCATTTGATCAGCATGAATGGGCAAGAAAGGGGGCTTGGAACTAAGAGCTTGAAACTCACTTACCCTCCTTGCCGAGGTTATTGCAACGAGGAAGACTGTCTTAAGAGTCAGAAGCCTCATAGGACATTTATGAAGAGGCTCGAAAGGGGCACCCATCAAAAAAGTCAAAACAAGGTTTAAGTCCCACTGAGGTACAATAAAAGGAGTAGGAGGGAACTTATTTGTGAGGCCCTTCAAAAACCTTAAAACCACAGGAGATTTAAAAAGAGATGGCTGGTCAGGCAAACAGAGAAAAGCCGACAGCGCTGAAAGATAACCCTTCACTGTGGCAACAGCAAGCCCCTGTTGCGCCAGCGAAAGGGCAAACTGGAGAACATCAGACAAATGGGCTCTCAAAGGGTCAATAGATTTATCCCCACACCACGTGACAAATTTTGACCATCTATAAGAATAGATGGACTTAGTGGAGTCACGCCTGGCCGACAAGATGACATCCACCACGTCAGGCGTGAGAGAAAAGGAATTCAGGTTGCCAAATTCAATCTCCAGGCATGAAGGTGTAATGTCTGGAGGTGGGGGTGTAAAACCTGCCCCTCCATCTGAGAGAGGAGGTCTGCCCTGAGAGGGAGACGGAGCGGCGGGTGAGAGGAGAGGTGGAGATGATCTGTATACCACAGCCTTCTTGGCCAGTCCGGGGCGACCAATATGACTTGGGCCCGGTCCTGGCGAATCTTCCTCAGAACCCGAGGAATCAAAGGTATGGGAGGAAACGCGTAAAGGAGTTGATTTCCCCAACTCAACTGAAACGCGTCCCCCAAGGCTCCTTGCATCGGATACTGGAGACTGCAGAATGACAGGCCGTGAGCATTCTCGCGAGTGGCAAACAGGTCCACCCGAGGAGTCCCCCACATCTGAAAGATGTCGTGAACCACCTCCGGGTGAAGCCTCCACTCGTGGTCGGCAGAGAACTGCCGACTGAGACTGTCTGCACGAACGTTCAGAACTCCGGCCAGATGATTTGCCATCAGACAAATCAGATGGTCCTGAACAGAGGACCAAAGACGCAGAGCCTCTCTGCAGAGACACTGAGACCCCACTCCTCCCTGTTTGTTGATGTACCACATCGCGGTCGTGCTGTCCGTCAGGACCTGGACCGAACGACCGCGAAGGGAAGGGAGGAAGGCCTTGAGCGCCAAACGTATCGCCCGCAATTCTAGAAGGTTGATGTGAAGCAACCTTTCCTCTGGAGACCAAAGACCCTTGACCTCCAGATCCCCCAGATGAGCACCCCACCCTAGAGTGGATGCATCTGTTATCACTGTGGCCACCGGAGGAGGCAACTGAAAAGGCTTCCCCTGAGACAGGTTGCCTTCCACGCCGAACCAAGACAGATCCGCTTCTCTGGAGATCCTCACTGACTCCCTGAGATCTCCGTTGTGCTGATACCACTGCCTGCGGAGGCACCACTGGAGCGCCCTCATGTGCCAGCGTGCATGGTTGACCAACAGAATGCATGAAGCCATCAGACCGAGCAGGCGAAGGACCTTCAGGACTGGAACGACTGCTCCATTGTAAAATAAAGGAATCATTTCCTGTATGTCGCAAATCCTTTGAGCAGGAGGGAATGCACGACATACAGTTGTGTCCAGTACAGCACCTATGAACAGGTTGCGCTGGGAGGGCACCAGGTGAGACTTGGGTACATTTATCGAAAAACCCAACCTGTACAACAACTGGGTTGTCTCTTGCAGATGATGGAGCACTCTCTCTGACGACTCTGCTTTGATCAGACAGTTGTCCAAATAAGGGAATACAGGAATCCCTGACCTTCTGAGATGCGCCACCACCACTGCCATCACCTTGGTGAAGACTCGAGGCGCAGTAGTAAGTCCAAACGGAAGGACCGCAAACTGATAGTGCTGCGATCCCACTGTAAAACGGAGATACTTCCTGTGCGACTTCAGGATGGGGATGTGAAAGTACGCATCCTGCAAGTCGAGCGACACCATCCAGTCTTCTTCCAGCAGTGCCTGAAGAACCTGAGCAAGGGTGAGCGTCTTTAATTTCTCTTGTTTCAGATACAAATTCAAGACGCTGAGATCCAGGATTGGACGAAGCCTGCCATCCTTTTTGGGAATCAGGAAATACCGGGAGTAGCATCCCTGACCCCTTTCCTGCTCTGGGACCACCTCTATCGCTCCCTTTCTTAACAAAGTCTGTACTTCCTCCTGTAGAATCAACAGATGTTCCTCTGAGCAATATCCCTGGCAAGGAGGGTAATTGGGAGGGAATTCCCGAAAGGGAAGGGCATACCCATTTTCTACGAGATTGAGAACCCAAAGATCTGATGTAACCGATTCCCAATCCTGTAGAAAGTGGGTAAGCCGACCCCCCACCGGACCCACATGATCCTGAATGGCGGATCTAGGGCTGCTTTTCTGTGGCTGGGGTTTGGAGGAGGTGGAGGAGAAAGAGGTTTGACGTCCTCGAAGACGACCCCTTTGCTTTCCCCTGTACAAGGTGTTCTGCTGCTGCTGCTGTTGTTGCTGCTGACCTTGTCTAAAGTTCCGAAAAGAAGAGCGTCCAAACCCTCTGAACTTTTTGGTCGTAGCACCTCTAATCTGAAGGCCCAAAGATCTAGCAGTAGCTCTGCTATCTTTAAACCTTTCGAGGGCTGTATCTGCCTTCTTGCCAAATAGTCCTTCTCTGTCAAAAGGCAGATCCAAAAGCGCTGCATGAACATCAGCAGGAAAATCCGAGGACTTTAGCCAAGCTGATCTTCGTGTAGCAACTGCAGTACCCATAATTCGAGCCACAGAATCAGCCGTGTCAAGACCGCTCTGAATTACCTGGCGTGCCGCTGCTTGGGTGTCAGACAATACCTCCTCAAAATCACTCCTGTTCTCATCAGGGATTTTAGGAGCCAAAGCACGCATTGAATCCATAAGTGCGTGCACATACCTCCCCATGAGACAAGTGGCATTTGTAGATTTTAAGGCCAGACTAGCAGACAAGAAAGTTTTCTTGGCCACTTGATCTTGTTTTTTAGCCTCCTTGTCCCCAGGAACTTGGGGAAAAGCACTTATAGATTTCTTAGAGCATGCAGCCTGAATCACTAGACTCTCTGGAGAAGGGTGAGATGTTAAGAAAGCAGGGTCCTCTGGAGCTACCCTATATCTCCTAGCCACACTCTTGGAAACAGCAGGAGCAGAGAGCGGCTTCTTCCAAACCTCCATAATGGGCTCAGTTAATGCTTCATTAAATGGAAGTAAAGGCTCCACAGCCGAACTTGGAGAGTGAAGAACTTCCGTCAGAAGGTTCGATTTAAATTCAACTGTTGGTAAAGTTAAATTTAAAAGACCAGCAGCCTTTTTCATTACCACATGATATGGTTGGACATCCTTTGAAGGCGTATCATGTCCAGAAGGTAATTCCCACTCTGGGGAAAAATCAAGGCCACTGGCATCAGCCAGCTCTTCAAAACAGTCTTCTCCCAGCTCACCTTCTTCTAGATCAGGGTGAGAGTCGGCATAACTTCTTTCCTCTAAGAGACGCTGAGCTTCTCTTCTGGATCTCTCCTTAACACGCCTCGGTACCGGATCCATCAACAACTCCGATGGAGTCGGAACCGACGTCGGTACCGACTTCGATGGCCGAGGTGTATGCTCCTGATGTCTACTCGGAGCGGGCGACGTCGGCATTGGAATCATCGACTTCGGACGAGTCGGTGACGACCTCGGCGGAGCTGGAAATTGCCACGGCGTCGATGGGGCTGGCATAAACGGCATGAATGGAGCCGGGGCATATGAATGAGGAACCCCCAAATTAAATTCCAGAGGACCCATGGGACCCAAGGTGCACCAGAGGGGTACCACGCCCTTGAGAAAACACCATACATAGCGTTTAAGAACGCTGAAGGGTCTTGGCCCGGTGCTGGAAAAGGAGGTTGAATACCTTCAGGCTGACCTCGAGGTGGGATCGAATCCGGCTCAACAAAATGCGCAGATTCTTCAACTTCCACAGGAACCACCTCTTCCACTTCTCGAGTCGGAGAAGGCGCCGGAGATGGATTGGATTCCGGAGCCGGAGAGGGAACCTGCGACCTCGAAGGCGAAGCCTCACCTTTCTGATCCGGAGACTCATGTGGAGGGACCACCTTCGAACGAACCTTCTTGGGCGACCTCGACCTCGAGTCAGACTTCTCACCCGAGTGATGACGAGACTCATGTCTCCTCTTCCTATGCTTCTTCCTTGACCTAGAAGCATGATCCGAAGAAGATTTCAAAGCCGAACCTTCACGAGATCTGGACCTCGACTTCGATCTCGACTTAGACTTATTTTTCTTCGAGTGAGATTTAGATGTTTTCTTACTCTTGTCGGCTCTAAGTTTAGCCACAAGCAGCTTGGTTTCTCTCTCCCGCAGGGCCTTCGGATTCATCTTGCGACATGATGAACATCCATCCACGTCGTGATCCGAACTTAAACACCAAATACAGTCCTCATGTGGATCCGTGATGGACATCATCTTCCCAAACTCTCTGCAGGGCTTGAAACCGGTTTTCTTCGACATTATATCGAAATAAAGAAGCAGAAAATACAGAGTAATGAAACAAAGTCACAGTATTGTAACTGGGATTCCCGAAACCGTTAGCGTCGACGACGCGGAAAAAAGGGAACTGATGTCATCACGCCGGCGTGGGCCTATTATAGGCGTCGGTGACGTCAGCGGAGTCCCGAGCGATGCCGTGCGTCTATGACGTCCAAGTCCACGTCGGCCCGAAGCTACAAAAAGAATTTCCGAATGTTGCTGACGCAAGGGGATATTCACAAGGTGAGGAATCCACACGGCAGATGCATCTATCAGAAAATCACAACCACTGCATACAATAGTCAGTGCTAGTCACAATGGTTCGCTTTGCTCAATTGTCGACGACGTTTCGACCGTTCAAAGATGTAGGGTCTCTTCAGGACCTATGGATGTAGGGACATCTGAATACAAAGAGGTATTGCGCAGCCACGTGAAAGATGTGAGGCACCGGTCAAGTGAGAAGAAAAAAGTAAAGGAATACTCACACTGGACCCAGCCGGGTACCCACAGTGAGAAACGGGGTGAAGGGCTGGCAACCATTGATCAGTACAGCAGGGCAAGTGCCCCAGTGTAAGGAGCAGGTATTCCATGAGTACATCCTGACTAGACGGGACGATCGAGGTCCCTCGTTCATGTCAGCAAAATTGTAGTTTAAGCAACAGACCCGGCCATTCCCGTGGCGCTCCCTTGAGAGAACCCTTAAGCCCACAGGAATACCTGCTCCTTACATGGGCAGATAAGACCTGAGCCAATGTGAGCATTATGAATTTCTCCTTTTTGAGGAAGAGAATGAAGGTCCAAAGATCCAAAATGGGCCAAAACCCCTTGTTCTTCAGAATCAGAAAGTAGCGGGAATAACAGCCACTGTCTACTTCTGAAAATGGAACCTTATCTATAGCTCCTTTGGCTGAAAGAGCCGTAACTTCCTCTTGGAGCAGCTTTAAGTGATCCTCCGCCAGCCGTTCCTGAGTTGGCAGAATAGTAGGAGAAAAAGAAAGGAAAGGAAGAGAATATCCCTCCTGGACGATCTGCAAGACCCACTTCTCCCACCCACTGGAGTAGTGCGGTCCTGCAGAATCAGCCTAGGAGTGCTTGGAGGCTGCCGCTGCTGGGGGCAGTGTGGCAGACGACTTCCGACCTCCATTCCGCAGACTGAATGTACCGCGTCCACGTACACGCACGGCTTGGGCAGTCTGTGCAGGACGGTGGCTAGGATAGGGCTGACATGGCTGGAAACCCCTTCCGTTGCCGTGAAAGGGGTGAAAGGATAACTGGCCACGAGGAATGGATGAGAGACCCATGGATCTAGCTGTAGCTCTAGAGTCCTTGAACCTGACCAGGGCTGAGTCAGCCTTTTCCTCAAAAAGGTGGGTTCCATCAAAGGCCATGTCCATCAAATAGACCTGCCCAGCGAATCGGTTGTATCTGGTGAATTTTGCAGCATCTCTCCCATCCTTGATAGCCTGGGAGAGCACAGCTTGGGCCTCCTCCGGGACTTGTGACAGCACTTACGCAACCGTCTCCCAAAGAGAGTGGGAGAATCGGCCCAATAAGCATGCGGTATTCACCGACCGCAATGCCAGCCTGGAGGAAAACATTTTCTTCCCCAATGAATCCAGTTTCTTGGATTCCCTATCCAGAGGGGCGGAAGGGAATGCACCCTGGGAATTAGAGGCCTGCACCACCATACTTTCTGGGGTAGGATGTTGGCTGAGGAACTTTAGGTCGCCTGGTGCAGGGCGATTGTGGCATGCAATCATCCTATTCACAGGAGCCCCTTCACTAGGCTTGGTCCAAGTTCCTAGTAGGACGTCCGTAAGTGCCTCATTAAAGGGCAAAAGGGGTTCAGAGGCGGAAACACCAGGTTGAAGCACTTCAGTCAGGAGATTAGTTCTGACCTGAACTGAAGGCAGTTCCAGTCCAAGGACCTCAGCTGCCCTCTTAACCACCATAGCATAGGCCGCCCTCTCCTGGGGAAGTATCCAAACCACTGGCTTCCACAAGTTCCCCATAGCAGTCCATTGTCTCCTCAGAGACATCCTGGTTCTCTAAAGGGCCTTCAGACTCCTCCCATTCCTCTCCTGAGCCTAGGATGTCCATAAAGCGCCGGGACGCCCCGTTGCTGGGGCAGCTGTTTGCGCTCTAACAAAATTTTAACATAACATAACATAACAAAGTACTCAGCAGCCGGCACCGACTTTGGGTTCGACACCGGGGAAGGTTGCGGAGCCTGGGGGCTCACCAACGGTGTCGATCCGCTCAAATACGCAGCGCATGGCCTCGTAAAACTCCTTCATTTAAGCGGGAGTCGCTCCGGCTCCCGATAATGGAGGGAGGAGCGAAGTCGACTCTGGCTCCGCAGAACCGTGCCTAGAGCGTTGGTGCTCCTTACCTCTTTCGACGACGGACACCAGTTGAGGTGAAGTCGAAGTCCGCTTGCGCTTCTTCTTTTTGTGCCTCTTCCCCGAGTGTCCAGATGACCTCGAATGGGAGGAAGAGGACTTAGGGCTCCGAGAGCGATCCCGTAACATTCTTTTCTTCGAATGGGATCGTGACCTCCTCGGAGTCTCGCTCAATCGTGTTGACTGCCGGGCCAGAAACAACGTCAATGCCCGCTCCCTCAAGGTCTTGGGAGCCATCCCCCGGCAATCTGGACACAACTTCAAATGGTGGTCGCATTCAAGACACCACAGACAGACACGGTGGGGATTGGTAACCAACATTGTGCGGGAACAAGTCCCACACAGTTTAAAACCTGTCTTCCTATCCGACATACCTTGCACACAAAGTCATCAAAAATTTCGACAAAAGTCAAGAAAAAAGCCTGCCAAAAAGCATCAGAGGGGTAGCTCTTCCCAGATCGGCACTTAACTGGTGCGGAAAAAAATGAACTGACATCCACGCGCCTGGAGGGCGCCTATATAGGCACTGTGATGTCATAACTGACGCTACCGATGTCACTGACGACACGCAGAGCCGAATGGAGCCACCCGATGTCACGCGCAAGGGGTATTGCTTAGCAAAAGTTTCCGGATCCAGCCTGACGCCTAGGAAATTCAAAGGTAAAGAATCTGCAGCTAGGAGTCTCTATCAGATTAAAGTGATTTGAACTGAACTGTATTGCACCAATGCTGACATCCGATCCGCCTTGACAGAGTTTTCTTTTGCACCCCCTGGCCTAATTAGTCTCAGCAAAACTTACAAAGAGATCATCATGTACCTAGAGGTCTCCTGAGTGGTTAGTGTAGAAACTCAAAGCTTCCTTAGGGTCAAGTTAATGAAGGCTCTCCTCCTCTCTTCAGGAGTACGGAGAAGCAAAAAATACCAGCAGGGTGATTGAATGACCAACATGAAAGGGCGACAGCACCTTTGGCAGGAAGGCAGCACAAGTCCTAAACACCAATTCATCTTGAAAGGGGTTTAGTGAAATTGCACCAGGACGCCTGCAGTTCACTCACAGTGCGCAAAAGTAATAGCAATATAAAAGACAGTCCTCATAAATCATAAGTAGCAACTGTGCATAGGCTCAAACGTAGAGTACAATAGGAACGCGAGGACCAGATTTAGGTCCCCTTATTGCATGACAAATGGCTATAAACAAAACATGTAAGTCACGTCTTACAGAAAACACGTCAAAACTGCTTATTTAAAAAAAGAGAGTAGATCTGGCAAACATAAAAAGGCTGAAATGGCTAACTAGTAACCCTTGGATGTGGCCACTGCAAAGCCATGCTGAGCCAACAACATTAGCAATATGACAGGTGGCCACATGGCGATGTCTGTAAGGACTACACCAGCATCTCCTTGACTGTCACAAAGGTTTTCAAGAACAGCAGATTGCACAAGTTCCAAGACCTTGATATGGAGCTAACTCTGCGCTGGAAACCAAAAGCCTCTGATCTTAACCTCTCCCAAAAGACCCTTCAAATCCAGCACCAACATGTCTGCTACATGTGAAGCCTGAATGGCAAAGAAAGAGTGACTGTTGCAGGTCAGATTAGTGCTCATCTACTTGAACAGAAGATCCTGAGAAATGTCCTGCAAGATTGGGATGGAGTTGGGGAGGCAGCCATGGTGATGGGCCCACTGTAACCTGAAGCTCCACTGCAGGGCCCGCATGCCCCATCTGGAGTTGGAGTAATGGAGACGTGCAAGGCTAGGAACTCAAGGAACCAAAGAAAAAACAGAATCATATCATAAATGTCCAGGAATCACTGCAGCGATCAAAAGGCAATGACCATCACCATGTCCAGGATGGCCCCTAAGAAGGAAATTCTCTGGATTGGTGTCAGGTAGCTCTTTGTGTCACTAACGGAAAGACAGAAGGGCAATTGTCATGTGGAGTTGGTTTGCGACTGTGGCAAGCCCACCTTCAGCAGACAGTACGGGAATTCATGTGCCCTGGACTACCAAAGATGAGCTATGACTACCATTCTCACTTTCGGGAACAATCATGGGGCTGCGGTAAGGCTGAAGGACAACACCACAAACTGGAGGTACTGGCTGTGGAACTAGAGGATGGGTTCATTGAAATGTGGGTCCTGCAAGTCAAGGAACACCATCCAGTCTCGAGGATCCACTGCATGAAACAAGGGTACTGTTGGTGAGCACCTCCAGATTAAAGGACAAGTTCAGGACCTCTTGTAGTCAGAGACTGGCCTGTGAGACGCCACAGTCATAAAGTAAAACTCAGTGTACCACATACAGACAGTCAGGCACTCAGCAGGAGAACACACCTGTTTTTCATGCAGGGGACATTTCCATTCCAACACCTAACATCACAGCAATGGTTACAAAGAGAGCCCAGAAGGATGCACTGCACCATTTACTATGTCTGCCCCATCTCAAGATCTCTCTAAGTTTAGATACAAACTAAAGACATGAAAGGGGAATAACTCCCCTAAGATGGGAGACCTATTTGTAAGTAGTAAGTACTTATCATTAGTGGGCATATGAAGCTTTTGGTGTATCCAACACCCAGTTTCCAGTACAACTACACTGCGGCAAGCTGCAAATGAAGAGTAGCTAGGCGTCTGATATCCTAAAAGCCCTATTTCTCCTGGTAGACTATTTTTGCCTAGCAGACAGAGAGTATTTTGAAACTAAGGAGCTATGCAAAATGTGCAGGGGTGGGTCTCTTTCAATAAAGGTACACTGGGAGATTTACTGACAAGGACAGAATGAGACAAGGTGGGTTTACAGATGAATTGCAGTGCAGCAATAGGTTCAAGCTAACCCAATTATTTCAGCACACCCTAGGGTTATCACCTTACCATAAGAAAAATACGGGCTGTTTGTTCACATTTTAAGATTATGCAAAGACCCAGACATGATACATAAAAAGAATTAAATTGTCTTCATTCATTTTAACATGGCTTTTCTGTCTTTATTTACTTTAATCACGGTCATGGATCATTAGGGCAGGAACACATTTTAAAGTGTTTTCTTCTTATATTTACTGTTTAAAGTAAGTACCCATAAGGAGAAAAAATACGTTATTTTCTTATTTTTTGTACTGGCAGGGACATTAAAAATACTGGTCATGCCAGTATAAACCAATCAGGTGGTAACCCTAGCACACCTACAAAATGATGGTTTGGAATTGACCAAAAATATCTGAAAAAATAACACTGATAGGCTAGGAAAGTCCTTGGTCATGGACTGCACACTTGATCCTAAATCCTGTTTGCTGTGTATAACCAATGACCCTTGAGGAAATAAAGTCATGAAAATATTGATGGTTCTGGTCCAGGTACCGACCTAAAGCTGTATAACAAAGATGAAGTAATTCCTCTGGGATAGCTAAAAGGACAGCAGTCACAGGTAAATGCATAAAATACATTTACCCACAGTAAAACAGTCCCAACAAAATCATGGTACAGAAATAGTAAATTACTGGCCAGAGGGGTTGACTATAGAATATACCTCTCTGTGGAGAAGCGTGGCTCAGTGGTTAGAGGCGGCAGACCCGGAAGCTGAGATCGACCGTGGACCAGGGTTCGATTCCCCGCCTCGGCGGGTCTCGGGCTCAAAAATTCCACGGACTCGACAATTCTCGCTCCGGTGCCTACTCGAATCACAGGGTCACACTCTGCAACTCTGGGCAATAGCTTGCTTAATCTCCACTACGGCCCCTCGCGGCGGGATGCCTGGCTTTCACCTTGTGGACACCCTGCCGGGGTTTCTCACAGGGGAATACCAGGACGGGTTCCCTAAGCAAGCGCCAGGATGCCCTTTGGGTGACAGGTTTGCGCTATATAAGTACACCTACATTTACATTTACATATACAGCAGTCACTGCCATGACAAGCGTGGCTGCATCCAGGGCATATACCATTTAAATACATGGCCAGTGCAAGGGTGCAACAGTTGCAGTTTTGCCTTCAGACACTTGAAGGGATGTGTACAGGGTCCTTATGTGTAGGTAGGACTTGGGTGGGTGCCAGGATGATCTAGTGTTGCAATAGGTGAATCTTCAATTTGCGCCTGAAGAAGAAGGAGGGAGGGGCGCTGCAGATATGCATATGGAAGATTTTCCGGGTTTTAATGCAAATTTATGGACTCTGGTCCAGCTTCTGGGTGCAGCTAGAATGTTTCCCCCTCTCCAAGAGCACAACAAGTGGAATGGGTGGCAATGTTTAATTTTGCCTTGCAGGTATATGGGGGCAGAGCCTTCCTGGCAACTGTAGGTCAGGCAGAGGACCTTACAATTAGTTATTTTCTAAACAGAGGGGCAGTGGTGGCTTTTTAGATAAATTGTGGTATTCCTTACAATTTCCTTTATGGTCTGAATCGGCCCTCATTACTTTAAGGAAGTTGTTGTGATCCTATCTGGTTAATAGATAGGGCACAGCATACAAGTTTCTTCCAATTTATCTAGTACCATGAAATTACAGTGTACGAGCAATTCACAAATAACCATTAACATAAAATAACACAACACCACAGCATGGGTTTCTAGTATAAAGTATGGTTTCATATGGAAGACTGTACCCGTTAGCGTGAATCCTATCTGTGACTTATGGCTTACAGAAGGACCTCAAGTTAATCGCTGATTTCTTAACTGGATTTCATAAAAATAGTTTGGGAGAAAAAGGCAGGTGGGAGCCATAGTTGGACTATTGTGAGAGGTAGTGTTGGGGCCCTAGAACAAGAATTTCTGTTTTTGACCTGTTAACTTTGAGATCGTTGTAATCCATTCAGATGTCAATGTACCTCAATTGGCTATTAACGCCTTAACCCCGGCGGATTTTCTGCCGTGGTGCGGGCGTTCTAAAGGGTGGGCGGGGCTGCGTCGGCCGCTCGCAAGCCGTAGTAAAGGTTGGAATCCCTCTCTCTTGACCTGCATTCGTGGGAGCTCTGCCAGCTCATCAAAGGAGTTTCGTGACCTGCCTTCATGGGAGCCCTGCCACTTGCCCTTACCAGAGGCTGAGGGTACTGTTGTTCAGAGAGGACGGGGCCAGGACTGCGAGGCCAAGCATTCTGAGCGGCCAGGCAATCGCTGCAGCTGGAGCCTCTTCCCCGCCCCGCCTCTCTGCAGTGCTTGAAAACGGCTCACGGTCCCCGCTCTGTGGGTGCCGCTCGCAAGCCGTAGTAAAGGTTGGATTCCCTCTCTCTTGACCTGCATTCGTGGGAGCTCTGCCAGCTCATCAAAGGAGTTTCGTGACCTGCCTTCGTGGGAGCCCTGCCACTTGCCCTTACCAGAGGCTGAGGGTACTGTTGTTCAGAGAGGACGGGGCCAGGACTGCGAGGCCCAGCATTTTGAGCGGCCAGGCAATCGCAGCAGCTGGAGCCTCTTACCCGCCCCACCTCTTCCTATTTAATCACTCCCTCCCCCGCGCACGCAGAACGCGCACCGGGACGAAGCCCGTACTAAGGGCGGACAGTCTGTGACAGTCCGGGACTGACCGTGACTGGGCTGGACCAGGACCTTTGACCGTCGTTGCCGAGGGACACCTGTGGTATATAACCAGTGAGACCTATTGTTTTTTTATTTTATTTCTTTCATCTATATTGTGGACTACCTCTGCTATTGTTTCACTTGAAACCGCTATTTATTGCCTAAGTACAGGGTTACTGAGTGTGTGTTATTAGCTACCTGTGCGCACTATGTCAAAGCATAAGACTCCCTCAGTATCTAATGCTATGGACAATTACTTAGTGCAGGTCGTGAGTCAAATTAACAGCAATAGAAGGATGTCACTGGGGTTGAGCTCCTACCCCATTACCACACAGAGTTCCCTGCTCGAATCTTCTCAAATAGAACTTCCGGTACAGGCTAACAGTAGCGATGCTCTAGTTACTGATTATCCTACACATGATATCTCGGAACAAAGTATACCTCCCATTGTTGACCTAGAAAATGATTCAGAAGATATGCCAAACATGATAGAAGAAAATTCCCCCCCCCCTGTGCCTGTAACTAGAGCGGTTAGAGCGTGTAGATAAGGCCAGACTAAGCGTGGCGGGTCACGTTCGGGTAGAAAAAGGATCGCTTCACCACCCAACAACATGGTTACAAATGAAGTAAATGGTGTGGATGGTGGGAAGGTGATCATGGAAGATGAGCAATTGAAGAAACTAGTGAACATGTTCGAATCTAAAATCAAGTGTATCATTAAACCACTGCTAGCTAAAATTGACCAGCTAACAGTAGAGGTAAACAGATTAGGAGGACTCCTAAACAAGACAGTGGAGGAGGTGGGCAATATATCAAACATAGTTTCAAGTAGAGTGGAAACTAACAAGGAGCTATCTGGGAGTATGGAGGAGGGCGGGGAGAAAGTGGTACTGAATCCTCCCCCCATTCAGCCCACAGCAGATAAAGGTGCCCAGGTAATGGCAAAAGAAGACCCCCATTAATACCTACCGCATTGCGGCCTGAGAAAGGCTCAGTCCAACTCATTGTAGAGGCTTCTCCCTTTGTTCTGGTCTTGGCCAATGTTCCCCCCTTGAAGCCAGGCCAGGTGGAATCTACATCTTCTTTGATCAGCAAAGCGGTGCATTGGCTATCAAATAATATGTTGATATCTCCTTGGGGTAAACAACAGCTAGCTGGGGAAGTCAACATGGCAAGAAGGGTAGACTGGATAGGGAATAGCCCGAAAAAATTTGGAGGAGATTGTTTAGTTCTGAATTTTTCAGGCCCAGATGTTCTTCCTAGTGTCCTGTTAAATATATTCCCCCCACAACGTAGGAGCACTGATATAATTCCTCTAACACTTGATTTTTTCTATTCTAGAGGTAGTATAGTGAATCCCAGCATATTAAGGACAAAGTGGAATTCGGTGCCAAATGGGTGGGGTAGGGGTGTTCAAACCAGTGAATGGGGAATTAGCCTTGAAAATAGGTTTGCGGCACTGTCAGACTTGAACAAATGTGATTGACTTGGGAGGGCTGATAGTGTTGTGTTCAAAGAATTAGCTGAGCCTGTTAGAACGTGTGCTCCCATAATTGAGGGGATTACTCCTACCAATGTAATGTCTACGACCCAAGTAAAAAGGGGGGGTGAATCTAATCCTACAGGGAAGAGAATAGAGAGTAAAGATCCCGAACAGCAGATCTGCTACAATTCGCTAGAGACATGTATTACTCCTGGGTTAGAGGTACTTCCATTAGAACCAACAGGTTATTCATCTATTTATAAAGAACCTGAATCGGGATTGGAGGTTGAATCCCAAGGAATGCTAACAATCAAGGAACCTTCTTGCTGCCCAGGAGTTGAGACTGGGTTGTCCTTTCTTTCTTGGAACCTTGCCGGAATTGTTAACAAGTTAACTTCCCCAGAATGGTGTAATTTCGTCGACCAATTCGACATCATCCTGTTTCAGGAAACGTGGTCATTGATCCCAGTACATCGTTCTGGGTTCCTTAACTTCCATGTACTAGCCACAAAAAACCCTAAAGTCGCCCATCAGGGGTCTTGATAATCTGGATTCGCCAATCATTATGTTGTAGTATCCAGCAACGAAGTTCCCTATCAAATGACATTTTGTCGGTTAAAATTACATGGGCTAATGGCCAGGAGGTGGCTATTTTTAACATCTATGCTAGGGGAGTGGTGGGGGGCCAAACATCCGAAGTAATCAATGCCCTTGACCACGAGCTTGAGGCGCTCCCAACCCAGTTGTCTATCATTGTGGGGGAGATGTTAATACTTCCTTCGAACCACTTGGTCAAGAGGACCAAATTCTTGTTGCTGAAGAGGACAGCAAATGGGGCGTCCCCCAACTTGAATTACCCGCAGTTAAAAGATGGACAACAGTGGCCATCCAACTGAAGGCTCTATGTCTAGCGAGAGGCCTTAGAGCAGCTAATGGACGTACTCCATCAGATCACCAGGGGGAGAAAACATTTAATAATGGTAGGTTTTCAAGTAGAATAGATTACTTCCTGGTGGATATCAGAGAATGACATAGGCTGATTGATATGATTGTAAAAAATAGGATGTAGAGTGACCATAACCCTCTTTGTATGGATATCCAAGTAAAAGTGGGGTTGAGGAAACCAAAACCAGTGAGCGGCAAAGTTACCCTAGATATTGTAGCCTCGAACAATCTGCGCCATATAAAATGGGGTAGATTGATTGAGAACCCGGAGAGACTGGAGGAACTTAAAAAAGTAGTGGTCGAAGAAGTGGGCAAGATAAACACACACAGTAAAAATCAAAATTTTCCTGAAATCATGCTAGAGGCTCACACCAAATTTTTTACTAAGCTTCAAGGGTTCTTTAGGAAGACCATAAAATTAGATAAGGTCAACAAAAACTTTCCTAAGTTGGGGTGGTATAACCAGTCCTGCAAAGTAGCCCGCCAGAATCTTAGTAGTGAACTTAGAAGCAGGAACTTCTCAGGTGTGAGAAAAGCAAGGGATATATATAGGAAGGCCCAGAAAGAAGCCAAGAAACAGTGGGATGAGGATCACTGGCGTGATCTGAAATATGCCAATGCATCAAAGGACCAAAGGCAATTCTGGGCTCTAGTTAAGTGGGACAGAGGAGGGATAGCACAACCCCCGCAAAATAACGTTGCTAAAAACCAGTGGGTAGACTTCTTCAAACCACAATATGCTCGTGATTTAGTTGAAGAAGAGAGCACACTACCACCTACAGTTTTTTATCAATGTCAGTTATTCACCATAAAAGATGTTAGTATAGCGCTGGACTGTGTGACAGGGGCAGAGCTCCAGGAATGGATGGCATACCCGCTGATGTGTTTTTAAGTGATCGATTGTCTTGGTGTCAGTATTTTGTGTGGTTAGCTAATTCGGTGGCCAGGGGTGCACCAATACCGACCCCATGGAAGGGTGTCGAAATAATTCCGTTTTTTAAAAAGGGAGACAAATCACTACCTAGTAATTATAGACCTATCAGTCTTATAGACTCGGCACAAAAAAGAATAGGTCGATTAGTGCAAAATAAATTACAATCATGGATAGAAGAAAAATATATTTTGTCCCCATACCGAGCTGGTTTTCGCCCCTGTACAAGTTCAGTTGATCAGGTTTTCTTTTTTATAGCTCTTTACTGGAAGAACGTGGCCCTAACCAATGGGACCCTTTATGCTGTTTTTGTAGATCTAAAATCAGCTTTTGATTTAGTCCCTCGTTCTAAACTTTGGAGTGTACTTGCTGAAGCTGGGCTGGGCCCGGAAATGTTAACACTTCTTGTCCGCTTGCACGAGAACAATTATGCAAGAATTAGGTGGGGGGCCCAGGGTAAGGTGACCAACTCTTTCCCTGTTGAACGTGGTGTCCGGCAGGGGTGTGTCTTGGCACCCACACTGTTTTCTATATACATCAATGGAATAGTAGATTATCTAAGCCGCTCCCCCACTGATGCTCCTGTACTAGCAGGAGCACACGTGCCAGTCCTCATGTTTACGGACGACACGCTGATAGTTTCTCGAACTCCGAGTGGGCTTCAGAAGGCAGTTATTGCATTCGGTGAGTTCTGTCAGACGCATGGACTTGAGATAAACACCTCCAAAACCAAGTTCATGTGCCTGAACCAGCGGAAAACATTCAAAGGCACCATTAATTATAATGGAACTCCTTTAGAACAGGTTGAGGCCTTTACGTATTTAGGAATATCCCTTCAGTATAATATGAGATGGAAAAATCACATTGATATGGCTGTCCTAAAATTCCATCAGTTGGCGGGCGTAGTGGGACTCAAGCATAAGGCTTCACTGACTAAGCCAATCACCCCTGACTTAGAAATTTATAACATGAAGGTGATAAGTGCCTCCCTGTACAGTTCGGAATTGTGGGGATTCTCCAATCTCAAACAGTTAACATTGGCGGAGAATAGGTTCCTACGCCGCTTAGTGGGGGTTCCCCAAAGTACTCCAACTGTCCCATTAACATATGATCTTGGCAGGAAGAACATAGAGGATTTGGCTCGGCTACGACCGTTATTATATTGGAGACAGATCATGACAACCCCTGAACTAGCTCACTATGCCACTGCCCTGAAGGACATTATCAGGGCAGATCGCTTTCATTCCATTCTGTGGCTTAAAGAACTAAGGGGTATGTTAATTAAGCTGGAACTAGATCATCTTTGGATTAATCCCAATGCCTTAAGCTTTCCATCAAAGGCAACTTTAAAAAAAATTTACTGGGACATGGTCTGGTCGATTGCTCATGGTTCTCTATCTAATACCAACTTAACTGGTCATTTTCTTGATATCAAACCCATTCCATCATGTGAGCCTTATTGGGACATTATCGAAAGGCCGTTCGATAGAAAATTGTATTTCCAATTTAGAACCGGGACCCTGCCTCTAAAGGCATTTACTCACAAATGGTCACCAACCCAGGATGATAAATGCCACTATTGTAAAGATTTAACTGAGAACATTTCGCACTTGCTATTCGTATGTCCCCTTTATGTAAATCCCCGTCGCAAGTGGATTAAACCAGTGTGTATAAATTTAGGTACACGTAGGTACATGGAGGCGTTAAGATTACTTGAATCAGATTGCTCACCTTGTATGGCGATAGCCGTTGCAAAATTCTTAGGGTGGGCTTGGATTATACGCACCCGCTTTCTGCAGTTCCCAGATGCTACCCAATGATTTTTATGACACCACTTAAAGTATGTTTAACTTTTCGATCAATGTTTTATTGTACTGCTTGTAATTACTTTGTATAAATTGCTTTTATTTTGGAAAGTGACAGCACAATGGTTTAATGAGTTTTTAGATCAACCTTGTAGTATTTATAATGAAGTGTTAGGATGTATAATCGCTTTTATGACATGCTGTCGAATAAAGCTTTGAAATTTGATTTGTAAGTACCCATAAGGAGAAAAAATAAGTTATTCTCTTATTTTTTGTACTGGCAGGAACATTAAAAATACTGGTCATGCCAGTATAAACCAATCAGGTGGTAACCCTAGCACACCTACAAAATGATGGTTTGGAACTGACCAAAAATATCTGAAAAAGTAACACTGATAGGCTAGGAAAGTCCTTGGTCATGGACTGCACACTGCACACTTTATCTTAAATCCTGTTTGCTGTGTATAACCAATGACCCTTGAGGAAATAAAGTCATGAAAATATTGATGGTTCTGGTCCAGGTACCGACCTAAAGCTGTATAACAAAGATGAAGTAATTCCTCTGGGATAGCTAAAAGGACAGCAGTCACAGGTAAATGCATAAAATACATTTAGCCACAGTAAAACAGTCCCAACAAAATCATGGTACAGAAATAGTAAATTACTGGCCAGAGGGGTTGACTATAGAATATACAGCAGTCACTGCCATGACAAGCGTGGCCGCATCCAGGGCATATACCATTTAAATACATGGCCAGTGTAAGGGTGCAACAGTTGCAGTTTTGCCTTCAGACACTTGAAGGGATGTGAACAGGGTCCTTATGTGTAGGTAGGACTTGGGTGGGTGCCAGGATGATCTAGTGTTGCAATAGGTGAATCTTCAATTTGCGCCTGAAGAAGAAGGAGGGAGGGGCGCTGCAGATATGCATATGGAAGATTTTCCGGGTTTCAATGCAAATTTATGGACTCTGGTCCAGCTTCTGGGTGCAGCTAGAATGTTTCCCCCTCTCCAAGAGCACAACAAGAGGAATGGGTGGCAATGTTTAATTTTGCCTTGCAGGTATATGGGGGCAGAGCCTTCCTGGCAACTGTAGGTCAGGCAGAGGACCTTACAATTAGTTATTTTCTAAACAGAGGGGCAGTGGTGGCTTTTTAGATAAATTGTGGTATTCCTTACAATTTCCTTTATGGTCTGAATCGGCCCTCATTACTTTAAGGAAGTTGTTGTGATCCTATCTGCTTAATAGATTGGGAACAGCATACACATTTCTTCCAATTTATCTAGTACCATGAAATTACAGTGTACGAGCAATTCACAAATAACCATTAACATAAAATAACACAACACCACAGCATGGGTTTCTAGTATAAAGTATGGTTTCATATGGAAGACAGTACCCTTTAGCGTGAATCCTATCTGTGACTTATGGCTTACAGAAGGACCTCAAGTTAATCGCTGATTTCTTAACTGGATTTCATAAAAATAGTTTGGGAGAAAAAGGCAGGTGGGAGCCATAGTTGGACTATTGTGAGAGGTAGTGTTGGGGCCCTAGAACAAGAATTTCTGTTTTTGACCTGTTAACTTTGAGATCGTTGTAATCCATTCAGATGTCAATGTACCTCAATTGGCTATTAACGCCTTAACCCCGGCGGATTTTCTGCCGCGGTGCGGGCGTTCTAAAGGGTGGGCGGGGCTGCGTCGGCCGTTGGCCGACGGCAGCACTAGGGAGGTAGTGCTCCCGTCAGAACACGGCCTACGGCAGCAAATGAGCAAATTGGTTTGTCTCTTTTGATACTTTTCTAGTTAGCATAACTGGGTTCTGGTCTGTGTACTGCTTTGACCCTTAAGGCCATTGTTCCTTTCAAGCCATAAATGGTCAAAATTATGTGTATGACATGGTTAAATGTCAATAATTTGCAGGGCTGTTACATTGCTCCCCTTTATCTACAATGCACCTTATTTTGTAATATTTTATCTTAGAAGCCAAATTGAAAATATGATTTTAAAAAATGCCTTCACTAGATGAAAGCCAGGTTATGCATATAATATAAGGATAATAATGTGATGCCTCTTTAGTGTGCTCCTGACTTTTCTACTTGTTTAACATAAGATGCTAAACCACAGAATTGTGTCCATGGGTGCCCAGATGTAGTATGATGATACTGACAAGATTTACTTCCACTTAGTGCGTCTGTACTGCAGAGGGTACTAACAACATTATAATGAGATCATGTTTCATAAAGCGGATACCAACCTCATAATGGTCTGCGTCGTCTTCTACCATTAGAAAGTCGTCATGGGAAGCAGGACGCTGTAGGAGAAATATGTTGACAATTAATACATTTCGAAATTATACTATTAAAAAGACCAGGTAATTTATTTTTTCTAATGCAAGTTTTACTTTTGAATACAAGTTATTTAACAGAAATGTGAATGTCATTTAATAGGTAGCACCCCTATATGTTTGTTGTAGAGGTAATTTTACCATAAGCATCTCCAGACTCTTTGGTCTACTTCAATCAATTTGTGTGCCAAACCAACCTTGTAGAAAGGTGTAGGAAGCTGGCTCTCTATACATTGCACCAAAATGATGTACACCGCGCAGAGATTACATGCGACCCTTATTGGTTTACAGCACTTGCTTTAACAATCCCAAAGTGCTCTAATTTTAGGTAGTGTAGTCGAGAAGCTTTACGTTTATCAGAGGGGAGTGTTGGGCATTCGTTGTACACATGGAGTCAATAAATGAGACACACTCAATGAAGAAATTTGAGACAAATTAGATAGCATGGATTTTTCAATTAATTTAGACACCAAGATTATTGGATTCAGGTAGATACTTTTCGACTTAGGGATTTTTAGAAATACAGTAACTACAGCTTTCAAATGTTAGGAATGGGCCTCGAACACAGTAATGTTATCATATGGGAAAAACATACACTGCATAGGTATACCTGCAAATTACTGGCAGGATCATTCTTCTGGACTTAAGGAAAGTAGGGGTTAAAGTCCAAGAAAACACCAGCAATTAAAGATTATGTCCCGTGGGGAATGCAAGTGCAGAGGTGCTATTGGCAGTGGTAGCTTCGAAAGCCACATGATAAAGTCAATGAGGAAAAGTACCTGTAAGAAAAAGATTGCAAGTGGGGACTGGGGGACCAGTCCAGCCTGGCAGAACCCAAGGGTGGGGCTCAACTCTTGAGGGTCTCAGGACCACAGAGACACTGTTGGTTTACTTGAGCCTGGGCTGGGGGGCTCGGGTGCAGAGGTGTTTTGTCAAGCGGGTCGATGAGTTAGAGGCTCTCATGGTTCTTGGAGCACGAGCAGAAGAGGGAAAACACAGCAGGGCCACTCTCGGTGCGGAGCTGGTCTCTCTCGAAGTCCCTTGACATGCAGGTAAGTTCTGGCGGGGTGGTGTTCTGACAGAACACAAACAAGTCTTGGTGCTTGCAACTGGCTCCAGTACCCTGGGTATTGGTGCAGAGAGGCTCTGGGAAGACTCAGTGACCTCTTCCTAGTGAGATGCTCGCTCGATGGACCCGATGGTCGGCAAAATGGTGGACCAGGCAGCTGTGGTCAGTACCTGTAGGCTGCAGGGAATTGGCTCCTCCACTTCAAGGGAGATGCTGGCTGGTAGGCAAAGTGCTGGCAGGCCTCCAAGTCTTTAGAAGAATGCACAGCTGTAGAACAAGTTTGGTCTTTATGAATGTCTGGATAGCAGCAGCCGGGCAGGGTTTTGCACTAAGTTTGGTGCAGGTCCACAGTTCGCACGTCTTCGGCTCTTCTTTGCCCTTTTTCTTCTTTCAGGCAGACAAATCTGTGTTCCTGGTGTCAGGGGGACATCTAAATACTGAATTTAGGGGTGTTAACGGGAGTGTAAGGTAGTAGCCAATGGGCTACTTACCTCTGAGGTGACTACACCCCATATATGACCAGTTCCTGTGGGGAGAGGGCTTAACTGTCCCAGTGTACCTAATTCCACCAAATCCAAGATGATGGAATCCTTTTGTGGAGCACATCAGGTTGCCCATCTTAGGGGTGTGACTAGTCTGGGGGTGCTTCAACCTGTAATCTCAATAGTGTGTCCCTGGTGAGGTACAGACTTAGTGACACAAATCAATAAACACTGACCCAAGTGGTTGAGAAAGTAAATCTTCAGTATTCAGCTTTCTCCATATTTTTGACTTATATCAAGCATTACTTATGCTGTCCAAGAAACAAGAAGACATATACAATACAATACAACGTGATATGTGAGTGACTAATACAGGTTACAAAAGAAAACATAAAGGTTGCAATTGTTCAAGGTTGTCAACTGTAAACACAATAGTCATAAGGCAAAATACTTTCTTTTGTTCCTATCCGACTTTGTACAGTTAGTTCTATAACATGGAGCGTCGACATTTCGCCCCTAGAAGTGATGAGCTGACTACGTGCATCTGGGGCGGGTCTTCATCAGGACTGAGACAAAAGGTGGACAGCCTATGGGTAAGAATAACAAAGTGTCAGGGCTTCCAAGGGTCAGTGAGGGATCGGTTTGGTATACGGGGCATCTAATATTGTGCTCACCTTGAAAGTCTTTCGTCCTTTCAGTATCTTCAGGTGTCTGTCAGCCGACTAGGCACGCTGGATGGGGATGGATCACTGCTCCTAAGGGTAATGCAGTGAATCTTAGTATCTATCTGGTGGGTGGTAGTATGGTAGTACTGACATGGTATAATATTGTCCACATACCTTGAAAATTTCTTTAAGGCCAACCTGGAGGTGATCCATTGTACATTGCAAATATGTCATGGCAACACTAAGATTGTAGTTAAAAGTGTATTTATGCATTTTATCAGTGAATGTTTACTGTTTTAAATGATCTCTTAGGGTGCCTGCTAAAGAGTTTATTAATTTGCAGGCCCATCTGATTGTATTTGCCAACCCTCTGGTGAAGGTACTAGTGAGGGAGAATTCTAGCTATAATGCCTCGGCAGGAGCTGCCTAACTTAGAGAAGATGGATTACGAAGTAGTTTTCATTCGTATTGGTTCACAAAAGACCAGGAACGGAGGGTAATGTACTCAAGAGCATAGGATAGGGTGGATGGAATCTTTGTAAGGTAACTCTCAAGATAAGCTTTAAAATAATGCTTGCCTCTGACATTTTGACATTTTTATAGAGCCAATATGGGCCAGTGTGTGATAGATGGAACCTAACTTCCAGAGATTGAGAGAAGACCATTTCAAGGTTAATATAAGTGTTTACAATATCTAAAGGGTTTCCACCCCAGTTCCATTTAAAAAAGCAATACTCCCTCTTACCTCTAAGTGGCATAACCTTTGTCTTAGTTATATTTACTGTCAAATAATTATCTCTCGCATACTTAAAAAGAACATCTAAATTACGAGGAGTCCAATTGGTGTAAGATCAAAAATGACATCATCATTAGCGTATAGTACAACATGCAAGTCTTGCTGCTCTATTCGAGCGGGAATTTCTTAGGGTTAGCAAAGTGGGAGGGAAAATCGCATAAGTAAATTGAAAACAAAAGTGGGGCCATGACAAAGCCCTGCTTTAGAACATTCTGTGTCTAGATTTGCGGAGACAAACCCCATTAATACTTTAGTAGGAGACAAGTATAATGCTATAATTACTCCTTGTAAATTAAAAGGTATCCCAAGGCAAACCAGTTTTTTTCAAAGAGTGGGTCTATCAACCCAGTCAAATGCAGTTTAAAAATCGACAAACAGAGTATAAAACCTGAGACTTAGACACCAAATATTTGTCAATGAGAGGGTGAACAATTGCTGTATTGTCTATCACTGAGTCATTGGGTCTAAAACCCGCTTGGACACTTTGAATCACCTCTGATGAGTATGCCCATTCTTCAGGATGCTGTACCTGAAGCATCCAGCAAGGTTATTTGATGATAATTACTAGACAAAGAGCAAATTCCCTTTTTGTGAATCATTACAACAATGTTCCTTGTCAATGTACTTGGAATTTGCCCCATAACATAGCACGAAGCAAGAAGGTGTGCTAAGAATTTACTCCAAATTTCCAGGTCGTTCTTCATCACTTTTATGGGAATCGCATCCGGACCCATCGCTGATGATAATCTTGCTTTGTTATTAGAGACACTATTGGTTTGTCATTTGGGGGATTTATTTGCCAATTGTCCATAGTGGTTTTTCTGTAGATAATAAAGACAGCTACTATTCTGTCAAGGCTGTGTTTCATGCATACACCTCAGCAAAGTATCTGACCCATTCAAAAGGAGTAGTGGTAATTGCAGCGGAAGCTTGGTTACAACCTGTGAATTTTTTAAACTTTATTGCATGTTGCAGATCCAGCCTATTCAAGTCGGCTGCTTTTCTCTTGAGCGCGGAATGGATTTTCCTCTTCTTATTCCATAGTGCTTGTATTTCCTAACCTGTGAATACTGATGGAGCAGACTTATTCTTTGAATCTAATGCATCACTTCCGACATTGTGTCTTCAAAGAACCTGATTGGATCTCTTTTCATCATTTTATTTTAAACCACTACAGAAAAGCGCATCTTATTGAACGAGGCGATGGTAGAAGAGCTCCAAATAATTCGGCTCTCCTTCAGAGATACAATTGCCCTGTCATTTCTCTTGTTTAATGACCAAGACAAGGTCAGTTGGTGAGGTGTCTCAAAGCTTAAGTGAAGTATTGCATGAGCTCTTCTGTGGGGGAAATCCACTTTAAGTGATGAGAATTTGTGGAACGAATTATAGCTGGCAATAATATAATCAATAATAGAAGATCCACATATACCCTTTCTTGTGAATGACGCCAGGATATCCCTGTCAACTTTCCTATTTAGAATCACTCCATTTATACCTGATACCCGATATAAAAGCAGACTACCCAGTTTATCCGCTATTTGATTGGGAGGGAAGGTGGAATCCGGAATATTCCATGCCTCATCTAATTCCTTATGTTTGTGGGTATTTAGTGCCTCGTTGGATATGTTTGCATTAATGTCTCCTATTATAATCATCTGAGCAAGCTCTTCCAAATCCAGACCGGTTTCAGTGAGTCTGAAAATTTCCATTAAAAGTAAAATGTAACAGGATCCAGGGGGAACACAGACGTTAAATACAAATAAAAAATCTGTTCACTGAAACTCTGGAGAGAATAACAATTCCGCTTGCTCCTAGCATGGCTTTTCTTAACCTTCTCAGCTGGCACATCAATTGTGTAAAATATTTCAACATTAAAGAGGGCTATAGACCAAGTGTCCTGAAGACAAATAATTGAAGCATTAGAGTATATACAGCTCTTAAATTTGCCTACTATCAGACCAGCTAAGTTCCAGGAATTTATCCCTAGGCTATCGCTAAAAAAGGAGGTATGGCTGGGTCCAAAGCAGTAGGTGTCCTCTTCTTCCTGGGTCAGCATGGCTCTTTGGTCCTTCGTTCTTTAAGATGGAGGGCACCCCGACTGCCCCACCTGAGGGTTGGGGTTGGCAAAGGTAGACACACCCAGGCCTCGAAAAATCATAAACAATGTTACTAAACATGCAGGTATAGTGATTCAAATCATCTACTCAACCTATTTGTAATGCTCTTGACCAATGAATTAGTTTCAAATTATGTGAACATGGGTAACTATTTTAATTCAATGAGCCGCCATTTTCTTCATTACCACATATGAGAGCACCTTCAAATGTGGAGTTCATCATGGCTGCTGAACAAAAAACTTTTGTTTGATTTAATTGACTAACATTTTTCCATATATAATACAAATCTAGCCACAGGATGCACTTGACCCCTGACTTGCCTCTTAGTTTATTAACAGCATTATCATCAGTGTGGGGCAGGAATGTTTCTCAAATCATGTTTAAAAACTCTATGTTTTAATAAATACATAATTAAAGCATGAAGTGGTAGGACACTGTCATTTGTAGTCAGCAGATTTTACATTGAAATGGCCACAAAGTTCCACACTGACATGTGGTTTTACTGATTAACCTATATAGTGTACAAACAATAATGATTTGAAAAAGAGTTTCAGCAAATATGTGTCATTTGCATATCACCAAGTAAAGCTTTCTGGTTTGTTTTGCTCCTATTTAACTCTTTGTTTGCATCACACTTCTTAAATACAGAAAAATGTGCTTTCATAATTCCTTATATATTTGTAATAATAATTAACAGGCTATTTATTTAAATGCTATATGTTATAGAAACATAACTGACATCTTCAGACAGCTCACTTGACAAAGACCTCTAACTCTAGTAAGAGAGAGAAAAATAAACTAAATTTTCAAAGCAGCTGTTAGTAAGACAAACTGACATTTGACCTCTAGTCTTTTCTTGAACAGACAGGAAATGTGTCAAGATAAAAACAAGATTTAATATGATAAACAGAACACCTGCTCCTTTCCAGCCTAAATTCACTCACCAGATGGGACTAGCAGGTGCTAAAAATAGCTCGACCTGATAAAATTTTACTCGCAATTGCGAGTGGACGAGTAGACTTTTCAAGACCTGACACCTCTCTTCCTAACTTAGTTTTCCCGCGCAAAGTGGGGGTCAGAACCAGTGGGAGCCAGTTGCTGGGGGCAGCAAAGGGTAGGGTCAGCTTCAAAGGTGGCAGACCTTTGAAGTTTCCCTTTCGTGGACCCAGGCCATCATAGGGAAGGAAGCATAAAACCTCTGCCCAGGATAGGATTTGTCTCTGGACTCAGAGAACGGAGGCCCTCTACCCAGGTGTCCAGAAACCTGCCTGGTGCTGCAAAAAGCAGGTAGCCATTCAGGAACAACACCAGGGCTGGTAATTTTTCAGGGGGCATCTCTAAGATGCACTCTAAGTGCATTTTACATTAAATACCACACTGGCATCAGTGTGGGGTTAAGGTGCTGAGAAATTTGCTACCAAACTTCCCAGGTTTCAGTAAAGCCATTATGGAGCTGTGGAGTTCGTAATGACCAACTTCAAGACCATATACTCTTTATGGCTTTACCACACTTACCATGTCTGAGAATGGACTTAGCAAGCACAAGGAGAAGATGGACGGAGAGCTTGGCAGTTCAGATCCAGCCATATGCAAATCAGTCTTGACCCTGTTCCTCATGAGAACAGTCCAGCCCAAACTGCCAAGTCCAATCTTCCCTGGACTGGAAAGAAGCATCCTGGGACTGGTTTCGGGGTAACACCCCTCATTAGCCAGGATAACTTGAATCCAGTGGCAAAGTGAGCAAGGGACCCACATCTGGGTACACCCTGCCAAATTAGGGCAAACATAGAACATAAGGAGATGATGGACGCAGCACTGAAACTTTTTCAGGCATTCACCCCCCAGTCACAGATCTGGGTTGAATCCATCATCGTTCTTTAGCTCACTTCACCACCTCAGGTCAGACCTAGCCATTTGCAAATCAGTCTTGACCTGTTCCCCATGGGAACAGTCCAGCCCGACCTGCCAAGCCAGGTCTTCCCTGGACCAGAAACAAGCATCTGGGACCGGTTTCGGGGTAAGACACTGTAAAGATCCAATTTCCAGTCAATTTAATGAAGGTCAAATAGCTTTATTTGAGAATTTCCAGTACAGCTTCACAGCTCAAAGATCAACTCCTATAATCAAAAGCTAACATTCTATCCTAGCAACATAGCTAACATTCTAATGATGACATTCAGATGCACTCAACTCTACACATATCCTTACTTAACATACACTAAATAAATTATTAAAAAAAATTCTCCATATAAATCATATTTAAGGAATATAATAAATTTCCATTTTTTATATTAAAAAGACATCAATCTTCAGAAACATGAACCAGAGCACGGCATTTTCATATGTTTCCAGCACTCCAAGCTGATCCATCGGATAGGATAACAACATTTCTTTTTATAGACTTCACTTGAATCGGTGCAGAAAATTTGCTGTCACCCTTTGTAGTTACACCACCACGTTTTATGGTCACCCAATCACCAATCTCAAATTTAATATCTTAAACACTCTTCCTATCATTATAATATCTAGTAGATTCAGCTTGCATTTTAACTACTTTATCTTCCACAGCAGTTCTCTCCACCCACACACAATCTTTCACTTTCAACCAACCAGGAACCTCTTTGACACCAGGTTCACGTCCCTTTAAAGATGTAAATGGAGAAACCCCTGTTATTGAATGCGGCGTAATCCTGTAAGACCACATCAATTTTTTAAATTCTTCACGCCAAGACAATCCATTAGACAGGGACAACTGAATATTATCCATAATCAATCGGTTAATTCGTTCCACTAAACCATTAGGTTTAAGTCAATCCCCCAATCTTTCCCCCCTAAGCCCACCACCAAACTCTCCGTGGGTAGATATACCATCTCAGGATATGGGAAATGAAGCCCCAGATATAGAGACACATGATAGCGGGACTCTTAACCATAGTGTACTTATAGAATCCGACCAAGATTCAACCCACGAGAATGATACCGAGTCCCAGATAGAACATATAGAACAAGACACCCCAGTACAGGAAGGCACACAGATGAATACTGTAGATGAAGACCCTCCTGTTCATGTACCGGTTACACGTGCGTTTAGAAAGTGTAGAAAACCACAAGTACATCGCAGTGGGTCTCATCCAGGGAGAAAGAGGGTTGCATCGCCACCGAAAATCAGGGATAAAAGTAGGGGACAGGGAGATGAAATTGGGAAATATATGGACGAAGAGTTTTTAACTAGGATAGCTGACATGATTGACTGTAAGTTTAAGGCACTCATTAAACCAGTAGTGGCAAAATTAGACAAACTCTCTGCTGATGTAAAGAAACTAGGTGCGGTTCAGTCTAAGATAGCGGAAGAGGTGACAAATATATCAACTTTAGTCACAAATTTAGCTAATAGCACAAAAGAGCTTACCGCGAGAGGAATAGAGGGAGGTGCAAATGAATCACATACCAACCCCACCGGACAGGCACCAGTAATAGAGCATAATCAACCAATAATAAGAGAAGATCAGCCTCCAAAACTATCTGTATCAACCTCATTAAGTACAGAAAAAGATTCATTACAATTCTTAGAAGATGCGTCACCTCTTGTGTTGGCACTGGCGAATGTCCCCCCTTTGGTTAATGACCAACTAGAATCCCCCACAGCATTGACAAGTAAGGCCCTGCTTTGGCTGTCTGGTAATATGCAGATGGCACCTTGGGGGAAACAACAGCTAGCAGAAGACCTTAAGTCATCCAGAAGGGTACCTTGGATAGGGCAAAATCCCAAAAAGTTCAAAGGTGACTGTATAGTTTTAAACTTTGCAAACTCTGCTGCATTACCAAATATTCTATCAAACATTCTCCCTCCTCAGTGCAGGAGAGGTACCATTGTTCCACTTACCCTAGAATTTTTTGGTAAAAAACAGCGAAGCATGATCTACCCAAAGACAACCCATAACCATACCAGGCCAGTGTGGACTGGAACAATAAATGGCTGGGGCTCAGGTACCCCGGGTAATAATTGGGGGCACAGTTTAGATAGATGGGAAGGACCTCAACAGTTACACCAACAAGAATATCAATACCCTATCCATTTTAACAACCAGTACAATATTCCCATTTCTAATAGGTTCGATGCTTTCTATGGTCAGGGAGGGTTGGAAGGGGTGGAATGACTATTCGATATACCCTTTCTTCCTAGCCATAGTGATTGTACAAAACAAGATGTAGGACTAGGAAATGAGGACCATATATCTGCGTCGCATGGATTAAATACCGAGATGATAGTTCCACCGGCCCAGATAAATGGACCCAAAAGCTTATTAAATGCACAAAATCTTGTTCCTATCCAAGCTGTCATAACACATAACTCTGTGGAAGCACAGGTAGGCAGTTGTATAGGCCCAATGTTCCCTGTTCCAGCTGTAGAGGAAATTGTAGATAAAACTCTGTGTTCATCATTAACATGTAATGAAAGTTTATTATCTTGGAATATAGCCGGGCTCTATGATAAATCCAGGGATATTGGTTGGCTGTCTTTTGTCAAGGAATATGCAATAATATGTCTCCAAGAAACATGGTTGCTGGACAAAAATGTACATATTGAGGGCTATCAAAGCTTCTTCACCCCTGCAGATCCCTCAGTTAGTGGCAGATCAAAAGGGGGGTTGGCAATATATGTCAACTTGGCTCTTAAATGTCTTAAAGTTGAACATCACACTGGAAACAGAAATATTCAGGTTTTAGAGTTAAAGAGGGGAAAAACTAAGTTCACACTGATTAATTTCTATAATGCAGTGAATCAGACTGGCGATTGCAATATACAGACTCTATGTGAATTCTTAAGGGATAATGCTGGTCATTTGCCCCGCCAAATACTAATTGCAGGCGATTTTAACACACATCCATGTGGGAACCCTGGAGAGACCGCTATTGGCCAACTGGGTTGTAATAACCTGGAAGGTTTCCACTTTGATCATCCGCGGCGTGGGACAGAACTAAACACGCTAATGAGTGAAAACAACTTAATCACAGCAATGTCTACAGTGGCGGATCAAACTATTTTTCCTACTCCCACATTTAAAGGCCATGCAACAGGATCATACATAGACCACATTCTACTGTCTGTTGACCTCGCTAACGTTGTTCGGGACTTCTGCATTCAAATGAGCATTTATAGCGATCATAACCCTATATGTATCAAAATGGGTGGGAAAATCTTTGAACAACGAAAACCATGTGTGGATCGTGGGTCCATAAAATGTATAAATGGAAAGCGTCGCTTAAAATGGTCATTGGTGAACTGTGAAAACCTGTATGCTTCTATTAATAACATATGTAGTCCGGAACTCTCAGTGTGTATATCATCTGCATCAGTACCGCAACAAATCCTAGAATCCTTTGAGGATGTCGCTTTAAAAGTAGGGTCACTGTTAACGGTCTCAGTCAAAGGGAATACAAATAGTAACCCAAACTGGTTTGATAAAGTTTGCTCCAAGGCCAGCCGTGAGCTTAAGATAGCGCTGAAAACAAAACCTAGAGATCCGGCGCTTATCAAGGTCCTGCGTGCTAGGTATAAAAAGTCCCTCGATAATCGCAGGAGAGAGGTAAAGAAAGGTGTCTGGGAGTCTTTGCTAGATCCTGAAACACTGAGAAATAGCTCTAAGTTTTGGGATATTATAAATAAACCCTTATTTGATCACCCAAGAAATCCTGCTGTGGGTACTAATATCCCAGAGGAAGAGTGGGTTAATCATTTTAGCTCTATTTTTAAAAACAATGAGTTGCAGGCTGAAAACATTCCGGTTAAATTTAAAGAAAACCTGTTGCTCTTCTCAACAAACGAGGTTGTAAAGGGAATTGAAGGGCTGACAAGCAACAAGGCCCCAGGACCGGATGGTCTTCCACCGGACCTTTTTAAATCCTGTGCATCACTATGGGCACCAGTTCTTACAGCCGTACTCAATGCGGCCGTGGCTTGTGGTTGCCCTAAGTCATGGGGGGTATCTACCATCGTGCCCGTGTTTAAAAAAGGAGACCGTAATAGCCCCCTCTGCTATAGACCAATATCTTTAATCAACTCTGTTGCTAAAGTAGTGGGGGGAGTAATTCTAAATAGACTGGTCACATGGTCAGATGAAAATAATGTAATATCCCCAATCCAATACGGATTTAGGCCCGGCCATTCCACGATTACCCAATGTCTAAATGTATACCTAATTACAGGGAAGTACACCAAGGCCCGACAAGGAACAATTCACATGGCGTTCATGGATCTTTCGTCGGCTTTCGATTGTGTGAGCCGTAGAAAGCTCTGGGATGCCATGGCGAAAATGGGCGTGGAGCAGAACTTAATTAACCTGCTAGAAGATTTGCACTCTGATACGAGAGCAAACGTTAGGTACACACAAGATTTGAAAGTGACAAAAGACTTTGGAGTGTATCGGGGAGTCCGACAAGGATGCATCCTGGCCCCGTTCCTTTTTAATTTATACATAAACGAACTGGAGGAGCATCTTTTAAGTACAAACGCAGACTATCCTTACATTGGACAAAAGGGACTGCCGGTTCTGCTATATGCGGATGACGCAGTCCTTTTGGCCAGAACTGCTAATGGTCTTCAAACCTTACTAAACTCTTTTTTCACCTTTATGAAATCCAGAGATTTGAGTATAAACAACTCTAAATCTTTCGTAATGAAGGTTGGTCAGGGTAACAAAAAGCCAAATCGTTTAAACGTTAATGGAGTATCAATTCCTGTAACAAATACATTTTCCTATCTTGGAGTCCTGTTTGACCATCAATTAAACTGGGGACCCGTAATACAAAAAAAAAAGGGAGAGGTAATCAGGACAAATGCGGCAATACTTGATTTCTCAAGAAAAATGGGCAACAGCCCAGTGGCTGCATTACTCCAACTTTACCAGGCCAAGAGTGTTACTACTGCATGTTATGGCAGTGAGATATGGGGATATGCCCCACTGGGAGCCCTAGAGATAGTTGAAAACAATTTCCTTAAGCAGCTACTAAGAGTTCCTAGGGGAACAGCAAATTTTTCTGTATATGAAGAGCTGGGTATCTCATTTTTATGTGATAAATTGGCAGTAAACCCTCTAGTATGCTGGCTAAACTGCTGGTTAAATGATGACATACCTCTCACTCAGCTCATACTGAGAGAAGCGTTAATATGGGAAAATAGGCTGAAGGTTCCCTGGATAAAGTATCTGAGTAACTGCTTTAATGATATAGGGCGACCCGAACTTTTCTTAACACCAAACTCCATTACGAAACTGGATGTTATTCATGTGAAGAAAGTTTTTATTTCTTCCAGACTCATAGCCAGGGAGTCTGGTGAAATGAGGAAAAGTAGTGTACGAAATTATGTGCTAATAAAAACAACTTTGCTCACGGAACCATACCTATTACGGCCAATGTCAAGTTATGATCGTTTTCTGTTGACAAGGTTCAGGCTGGATTTATTTCATTTACTCCTGGCTGTGCCCAAGGGATCTCATCGTGGACAAGTGTTGCCGGCTTGCGGCTGCGACGAAAAGTCTCCGCAAGACCTGGCACACTTCTTATTTTTTTGTCCTTTTTATAATATACCAAGGAGACTATATTTAAAACCTTGCCTTAAAAAACTGAACTTTATGCAATTCAGAACTGCACTTTATTATCTCCAGCTGCTAAGTTGTGACTGTACCATGTTCGTATGTAGCTTTTTAAAACTGGCAATCAAATTTAGGAAAAGTATGGAAGGATAGTAGTACTGTTAATTGAAAGGATAGCCTTTTTATGTTCTTAGAATATTTCTATTTAAGAATCTGAACGTTTTAATATGCCTGTAACTTTTTGTGAGTGTTTTTCTTGTTATGTCATTTTAACTGCTTTTTATGTAATTATGAGCTAATATGTGTATAGTGTGTAATGCTTTTATGGTTGTTATTTTAAACAACCGAATAAAGTTCCCTTGACTTGACTTGACATTAGCTTTTGCCCTAAATAGAGCAACCCTCACGAATGATCCCAAATGTAGAAAGAAATTGCTGCATTTCTTTCGACAGCAATTGCACACCATTATCTGACACTAGTGTCTTGGGTATCCCTTCATTCATAAACACCCTTTCCATAAAACCAACAACTCTTTGAGTATTTATAAATTCTGTGCTTTCCACCACAAACCATTTAGAATGGTAGTCAACAATGACCATCAAAAACTTGCTATGAGTACCAAGCTTGACAATTGGCCCAAGAAAATCAATCGCCACTCTTTCCCATGGACGTTTGGGAAAAGTTGTAGACACCAATGAAGGCTGCCTTACAACTTTAGTTTTATCCGCTTGAGCACAAGCTAACACTCTCTTACTGCCTCCTCAATCTCTCTATCCATTCCAGGCCACCAATACGATTGTCGGACCCTTCTCTTAGTCATATTCCTGCCTAAGTGTCCCTCGTGAGCAATATTTATAAGTTTACCTCTCAGACTTGCTGGTGGTACAAATTGATATCTCCTCAATAGTTTTCCTTCACTTACACTCAGTTCAGCCTCAACATGGTAGAAATTTCTGAATCTTACATCTTCAATAATGTTTTGATGCCACCCATGAGAAACACAAGTAATCACTTGTTGTAAAAGTTCATAATTTGACATTGCATTTGTCCATTCCTCCTTGCTAAAAGCATGTTCAACTCCTTTAACATCATGTACTACATCAATCATGTCGTCCATATTTTCCCCTCCCTCAACTGGCATTCTAGATAAATAGTCTGCTACTACATTCCTGAGACCCGTAACATATTCAACAACAAAATTGAAATCAAGTACAGACAAGATCCACCTTGAAATCCTAGGGGTAACATTTCCTTCTAATCCTCTGCCTCCTTTGAAAAGATGAACTAACGGTTTATGATCAGTTCGCACATGAAAAGGAAGACCCCATACAAAGTACTTAAAGTGCCTAATCCCTCAACACGCTAAGGCCTCCCTCTCTATCACAGAATATGATAGTTCCGCATCTCGCAATCTTCTGGCAGCAAAACCAATGATCTTTTCCTCACCATTACTCAACTGAGTCAAAACAGCTCCAACCCCTACTGCACTTGCATCAGTAGTAACAAAAGTCTTATCCTTAACATTAAAATGCCCAAGAGTAGGAGCACTAATGATGCTTCTTTTAATGTTATTAAATGCCTTGTCACAACTCTCATTCCAAGTAAAAATAACTCCTTTCTTCATCTGAAGTCTCAGTGGTTCAACAATTTCTGTAAAACCCTTGACAAATTTTGAGCAATACTCAGCAAGTCCTAAAAACGACTTAAGCTGATCCTTATTTTTTGGAATGGGAGAGTCTCTAACTGCAGCAATGATACATTTTTTAGGCTTAATACCATCTTTGCAAATTTCGTGTCCAAGATACGTCACACTATCTTTTCTTAACTGACATTTTACTTTCTTTATGGTCCGTCCATTATCATCCATTCTTTTCAATACCTCATTCAGAACAATATCATGGTGTACACTGTCTTTTCCTACAATTAAAACATCATCCTGAAAACACAAAACATCATTCATGTCTCCAAAAATCCTCTCCATCACTGTCTGAAATACCGCAGAGGCGGATGCTGGTCCAAAAGGCATCCTACAATACCGATATGCCCCTAACGGCGTCACCAAAGAGGTAAGTTGTCTTGATCCACTTTCCAAATCTATCTGATGATACGACGAAGACCTATCGATCACACTGAAAACAGTACCACCACCCATAGCTGTTAGCATTTCAGAAATATTTGGCAAAGGTTGTCTATCTACCCAAATATTTCTGTTTAAATCGCGTAAGTCCACACACAAACAAATTTTGTTTCCATCCTTTGGCGCTACGACAATCGGGGCCAACCACTCGGAGGCCTCGATTGGTTCAATAATTCTTTGAGCAAGGAGTTTTTTAAGTTCATATCACAATGATTCTCTCATTAAATGGGGTACATTTCTAACTTTGTGTACTTCTGGAATAGCATTTCTCTTTAAAATAATTTTGTGCGAGAAGTTTTTAATTTCCCAAGGTCATCAGAGAACACTCTTGAGTACTTTTCAAATAAATCATTTTGATAGATAGAATTAATATAGTGCACAACAGCAGACATAACAGGTTCTTCAGCATTAGGGTTGAGGATAATATTTAAATCCTTTTGATGGCGCCAGCCCAACAAATTCGAACCTTGTTTGGTTAAATACACCCTTCCATATACTTTCTTTCCTTTAAAGAATATTAACATCCATTTGTGGCCAATTATATCAATAGTTTTTCCTCCATAACCGACAGCTCTGATGTCAGGCTTATTCCATGAGTTAATATCAGATTTACTTTTCCACACTTCATTATACATTTCCATGGATAACAAAGTGTAACGACTCCTTGAATCAACTAGCATATTAACACCATATGAGTCTAATTTTATGATGCAGTGAGGCTTGGTCAACAATTCAGTGCTTTCTCTAACCACATCACAATCCAAAACTGAATTTTTAGAATGTGATTCTAAATTATTACTGTACACTTGATCATATTTAGTAGAGTCACTGTAACCATCAACACAACATAAGCTCCTGCATATTATCAGTAACATCACCCACTTCATGTACTTGATCTGATTGTGTCTGTCCCGACTGGATCTTGGTCCTACACGCTTTGGCAAGATGTCCCCTTTTTCCACAAATTCTACACAAGGCATTCCTCGCAGCACATTTGGGACTAGAAGCAATGTGACCAGGTGCCCCACAACGGTAACACTTAACAGTCCTCATGTCAAATTTTGGAATATTATTATTACCTACAGATCTATCAATTTTGACAGGATTTTTTATAGGATATTTCTCTATTTGCTTAACTAATTTAGTTTCATCAGCATAGGCTCGAGTTTCACATTTCTTATTATTCTGATCTCTACTTAATGAATCACTACAAACTTCAATTTCCTTAATCCATATCTGGGTATGTTCTAGACTTTTAGCGATTTGAATTGCCTCTTCTAGAGACGGATTTTTAATGAGAAGTTTTTCTTGTATTATTAGTACATCTTACTATCTGGTCTCGAATAAGAGAATCTGCGAGGTTTTCAAATTGGCATGAAAGAGATAGACCCCTTAATGCAGCAACATAGGTACCAATATCCTCATCAACTTTCTGTTTGCGACTAAAAAATGTATGCCTCTCAAGGACCACATTCACTTTAGTAGTAAAGTGTAACTCTAACATTTTCATTGACATTTCATATAGATTAATGGGTTGACCATCTCCCAATCCTAGAGAGATCTCAGGTAGATCTTCATATAATCGACGCCCTTCAACTCAAAGATGATGGAGTAATATATTTTCTTATGGGTCCATATTTATCTGCCCCAGTAGCCAAAGTCAAAAATTGTTTTTTCCAATCTTTCCAAGGGATCGCCGGATCACCTGGAGTAGGAAGAAAACTTGGAGGAGCAGACAAAGATTGATAACCCATAATAATTTTAAAAAAAAGGATTAGAATATATATAATACAATGTACCTGGAAGGAAAGTGTTGGTTAAGAAAACAACAAATCAAAAGAATAAGTTAATATAAAAAGATAAAACAATAGTTTAAAATAACAAACCAGATTATTTGATGTCTTCTATTTATTAATTCCCTTCCAGTCCTTCTATTTATAATTCCAAAGACTTCTAAACTGTTGTAGTCTTTTCCAGTTCAATACTTCCAAAAAGTAGAAAACTATTCTCCTCTTTTCTTCAAATTCAAATATTCCTCAAGATAGATGCAGTTTTCTAAAGTCGCGATCGTATTTTGATGAAAATTCTTGTAAAGCAATGTTTTTCTAAAGAAAATCCGCCCAATCTCCTAAAATGGCCGCCAAAAGAAACACTTGGTCCTCTTTTCAAGGGAAATAGGGCTTACTTCAAAGAAAATCCAATATGACGGCAAAAAGAAACACCCGGTCCTCTTTTCAAGGGAGGTAGGGCTCGCTTCGAAGAAAATCCAATATGGCCGTAATCACCATATACCAGTTAGGAAGCAGCTCAAAGAATGCAGTCTAGAACACTCTTGAAATTTCTCAGGCAAGGACGTAAATCCTTAAAGTTTCAGTAGTAAAACATCCAGGTTCTATATTAAAACATCCAGGTTCTATACTTAAACAAACAAATCTTCATAAGTTTTAGTAAATATTAAGGAAAATAAACGTTTCCTTTCCTTATTGGAGAATCCAGATTTTCCAATTTCGAATTAAATCTTGGTAAGTGTAGTAAATATTCTTTCATCCAACAAATTTTACTCACAGTATATCCAAAGGAGGTAGGACACGATTTCAGCAGTTGTAGGTTCCAACTAAATCTCAACAGGTAGATAAATCTACAATAAGTCCATAAATTCAGGGGTGAAGGTATCAAGGTCTCTGCCCCCCTGTGCAGAGAAGACCACCTCGTCGCCAATGTAAAGATCCAATTTCCAGTCAATGTGATGAAGATCAAATAGCTTTATTTGAGAATCAAGGCAGATACCTCCAGCACAGCTTCACAGCTCAAAGATCAACTCCTATAATCAAAAGCTAACATTCTATCCTAGCAACATAGCTAACATTCTAATGATGACATGCAGATGCACTCACCTCTACACACACCTCTCATCAGCCAGGCTAGTTTGAATTCAGTGGGAAAGTGACCAAGCGACCCACGTCTGGGTATACAGTGCCAACTTAAGGCGAACAAAGCAAACACAAGGAGATGATGGACGAAGCGCTGAAACTTTACAGACACTCACCTTAAGTCACAGATCTGTGTTGAATCCATCATCGTTTAGCTCACCTCACCACCCCAGTTCAGACCCATCCATATGGACTTACACTTTGTAGGGGTACAGTGCTCCTGCAACTGTACTTTCACCTGTGGTCTAGTGCACCCTGGTACAGGGGTGACTTACCTAGCCCACAGGCAGTGGGTTGAAGGTATGGCACACTGGGATGTGTGCCATGTCGACTCTTCACTTTTCTCAGCACCAAAACAAGAAGCCTGCAACGGCAGTGTGTGGGTGTTAAGGTGCAGGGTCTCTAAGACTGGCACAATAGGTACTGCCGCTCTTAGAGGCCTTCCCTAGTCAGTGTGAACTAGTTACCCATGATACCTATTTCAAAGGGCTTACTTGTGGCCAGAAATGTGCCAATTGTGGACACAAAGGTACAGTTTTGTGAAAGAACATTGGCCTGGGTACCTTATTGACAGGGACCCAAGGCACATCAAGTCAAAGTGCATCAAGTGTCAGGCAAAAAGTGGGGGGTTACTGTAACAGAAACCCACTTTCCTACACGGCCCTCCCTCCTCAGCACAAATGCCAGGACACTCAGCCACATCTGGGAGAGTCCTCCTAGTCTTTCAGGCAAAGAAAAGTAGAGGAAGTGGTTTGAAAGTTGCATGGCTACTCTGCCTTACATCCTACTGTTCAGGTCAGTACCTTTAGGGGAGCTGGCCTAACTCAACAGTTTCCTCATGCTCCTAGTATCTTTACCCCATCTGTTTATTTTGGGTTCAGATGTGCCTATGTCTGCAAATCAAATTCTAATTTAGCTAGGGCAAAACACAGCTTACCCACATAAGGTCAGGGTGCCTAACTTGCTATTTGGCAGAGGGCTAGACCACGACACCAAGGACAGTGCTGCCATGAAGGCTAACACCCAGTAGAGGCCACTGACAGCTGTCAGTACCCAGAACCACACCTTTAGCGCTTCACTGGTAGATCAAGGGGCTAAATTACACACTTCATAGTGAACACCCTTCTTCCACCCACTGTTTTGTCAGCTGAGGAGCCCCCAACTCAGGCTGGACGCACAAGTTACTACTTGTGTAACGATATATCTGTAAGAGACATTAGTTAGTATTAGATTCCTTACCTTAGAATATCCCCAGGCGTCAGACTGGATCCGGAAACTTTTGCGTAGCAGTACCCTTGCGCGTCGGTAGGCGTCGTCTGCGGCTCCGCGTCCGTCGCCGGCGTCGTGGGCGCCGTGATGACGTCGGAGTACTTAGACGCTGCCTCCGCGTGCTGACGTCAGTTCTTAGACACAGCTTTTCCGCGCCAGAAACGCAGAGGCATGTCAAAAAACCAACACTGGTGCCATTGAAACTAGGGCCCTGACAGGGGACAACCCTAACCCTAGATATTGGTTCGCAGAACGGGGAGGATGGGTGGGTCGGTAAGGAATCTAATACTAACTAATGTCTCTTACAGATCGTTACACAAGTAGTAACTTGTGCATCTGAAAGAGACACGTTAGTATTAGATTCCTTACCTTAGAATAGATACCCCAGCAATACCAACCCCGGTGGTGGGTCTGCGAACCAATAATCACACCAGAAAGTCCTGGAGGACGGAACGGCCAAAGAAGCCATCCCTCCGGACTTGGCTGTCCAGGCAGTAGTGTCTTGCAAACGTGTGCAGCGATGCCCACGTAGCTGCCTGACAGATGTCTTGTAAGGGCACACCCCTGCCCAGGGCAGTGGTAGTCGCCGTGGCTCGGGTAAAATGAGCCCGTAATCCAGCAGGGGGCTCCTTCCTAGCCAAGGAGTAGCATGCCTGGATACACAAGATGATCCACCGGGAGATGGTCCTCTTGTGCACCGCTTTCCCCTTCTTAGCGCCCACGTAACCAACAAAGAGTTGGTCATCCACCCGGAACTGGCGTGTGCGATCCAGATAAAATGAGAGCGCACGTTTTGGGTCCAGACGGTGGAGCCGCTCTTCCTCTTTAGAGGGATGCAGTGGCGGGAAGAAGGTTGGCAAGGTGATAGACTGCCCGATGTGAAAGGCCGTGATAACCTTGGGCAGGAAAGAGGGTTTGGTACGAAGCACCACTTTGTCCGGATGGACAGACAGAAAAGGTGGAGTACAAGAAAGAGCCTGGACCTCACTCACTCTCCTGGCAGAGGTGATGGCAACCAGGAAAGCAGTCTTCAAAGTCAGAAGGCGAAGAGGACAGTTGTGAAGTGGCTCAAAGGGAGCGCACATCAGGAATGTTAAAACCAGGTTCAAGTCCCACTGAGGCATCACAAACGGAACAGGAGGAAACGTGTGAGTGATGCCCTTAAGAAATCTATTTACAATAGGGGACTTGAACAAAGAAGGCTGATCAGGTAGCCTGAGAAAGGCTGAAAGGGCAGAAAGGTAGCCCTTGATAGTGCCCAGAGCAGAGCCCTGCTGGGCAAGAGAAAGAAGGAAGAGAAGAACCTCAGAAAGAGGGGCAGAAAGAGGATCCACAGCCTTTGCTGTGCACCATGCCACAAATCTGTTCCACCTGCAGGCGTATACCGACTTTGTGGAGGGACGCCTGGCTGCCAGAATGATGTTACAGACTTCAGGAGGCAAGTCAAATGGCCTCAACTGTCGCCGCTCAATCTCCAAGCATGGAGGTGGAGACTGGACAGGTTCGGGTGGAGGACCGTCCCCTGCTGCTGCGACAGAAGGTCCTCCTGAAGAGGCAGACGAACCGGGGGATCGAGAGACAGACTGAGTAGCTCTGGATACCAGTACCTTCGAGCCCAGTCTGGAGCCACAAGGATGACTTGGGCCCAGTCGCGCTTGATCTTCTTCAGCACTCTGGGCAGAAGTGGTATAGGCGGAAAGGCGTACAACAGACCGCAGCTCCACTCGCGACGAAAAGCATCTCCAAGCGAGTGCCGCCTTGGAAATTCCAACGCGCAGAACTGATGACATTGCGCGTTCTCTTCGGTGGCGAATAGATCTAACCAAGGCTCTCCCCATCGCTGAAAGAGGCCTTGCGTCACGTCCGAGTTCAGACGCCATTCGTGATCCATCATGCACCGACGGCTGAGCTCGTCCGCCCTGGCGTTCAGAGAACCTGCCAGGTGTTGAGCCACCAGGGTCACGCCCTGGCGTTCCAGCCATTGCCAAAGGCGAAAAGCCTCTCGACAAAGGATCCACGACCCCACCCCGCCTTGTTTGTTGCAGTACCACATGGCGGTGGTGTTGTCCGTGAACACCTGCACTACACTCCCCCGGACAGAGGGGATGAATGCTTTCAGTGCCAGACGAATCGCCCTGAGCTCCAACAGGTTGATGTGGAGCCGGGACTCCGCCGGAGACCAGAGACCTCTGATCTCCGCCTCTCCCAAGTGGCCTCCCCAGCCCTGGAGGGACGCGTCCGTCACAACTACGTGCTCCGGTTGAGGAAGGGAGAGGGATCTGCCGCTGACCCAATCGCGGTCCGTAAGCCACCACTGCAGCTGTCTCGCAGTGCCCTCCGAGATCAGGACGTGGTCGGATAGGTTGCCCTGATGCTGGGCCCACTGAAACTTCAGGTCCCACTGCAGAGCCCGCATCCGCCACCTGGCGTGATGCACCAGTAGGATGCAGGAGGCCATCAGCCCCAGAAGCCGCAGCGTCAACCTGACCGAAACCCGGGATAACGGCTGAAAGATAGGAATCAGAGCCTGAATATCCCGGACCCGCTGTTCGGGCGGATAAACCCGAAACCGCGCCGAGTCCAGAACCGCTCCGATGGAGAGGAGCTTCTGAGATGGACACAGGTGTGACTTCGGCACATTGATGGAGAACCCCAGCTGGTGCAGGAGGTCTGCCGTCGTCTGGAGGTGGCTGACGACTGTCTGGGGCGAGCCCGCCTTCAACAACCAGTCGTCGAGGTAGGGGAAGACTGAAACCCCTAACCTGCGCAGATGAGCTGCGACCACCGCCATCACTTTCGTGAACACCCGTGGGGCGCTGGTAAGGCCGAAGGGGAGCACGGTAAACTGAAAGTGCTCGTGGCCCACCATGAACCATAGGTAGCGCCGGTGGGCAGGCAGGACGGGGATATGAAAATAAGCGTCCTGCAAGTCCAACGCTACCACCCAGTCTCCTGGGTCCAGGGCAGCAAGGACCTGAGCCAGTGTCAACATCTTGAACTTCTCCTTCCGGAGGAAGCCGTTGACGTTCCGTAGGTCCAAGATAGGGCGTAGGCCCCCTTTGCCCTTCTTGGGTACCAGAAAGTAGTGGGAGTAGCAACCACACCCTACTTCTGGCCCAGGAACGCGCTCGATGGCCCCCTTGGCCGTAACTTCCTCCTGCAGAAGTCGCAAGTGATCCCCGATACACGGTGGTTCTGCGGTGGCATGGCTGGAGGAGTCGCCTCGAAGGGGAGGGAGTAGCCCCTTATGACGATTTGCAGCACCCACCTGTCCGACGTGACAGTGCGCCAGTGGAGGTGGTGATGGCGAACCCTGCCTCCAAATGGCGTCACATGGGCCTGAAAGCACGGACTAGGAGGGTTTTGAGGCGGATGCTGCGGGGGAAGGTGTGGACTGACCTCGCCGTTGCCCCTGACCGCCCGGACGGCGGTTCCCACGGCCGCCACCGCGTTGGGTATTGCCCTGCGGTGCGTGGCTGGCGGCGCGTGTGGGCGCACCCCTTCCGTGGCCACGAAAGGAGTGATAGGCAGCCGGTTGCTGGCGTTGGCCCGAAAGGCCTAAGGACTTGGCCGTAGCCCTGGAGTCCTTAAAACGCTCAAGCGCATGGTCTGCCTTGTCGCCAAAGAGGCGACGGCCATCGAACGGCATGTCCATAAGCGTGTTCTGGACATCTGCCGAGAAGTTGGCGGACCTCAGCCAGGCGTGGCGTCTGACTGCCACCGTCGTAGCCATCGCTCTGCCTAGCGAGTCGGTGGTATCCAGCCCACACCTAATAGAGTATTTTGCTGCATCCCGGCCCTCCACAAGGGCTTGGCCGAGTTTGGCCCGTACCTCCAACGGACACTCTGGCAGCACTTCCGCGACCTTGTCCCACACCGAGTGGGTGTAACGTCCCAAGAGGCAGGCGGTGTTGGAAGACCGCAGGCCGAGGCTCAGGGATGAGAAGATCTTCTTCCCATACTGGTCATACCTCTTGGATTCCCGATCCGGCGGGGCCGACGGGAATGCGGTCTGGGAATTGGAGGCCTGGATGACCAGGCTCTCGGGGGTGGGGTGGGTGGACAGGAAACATGGGTCGCCCGGGGCTGGGCGGTGGCGTCTGGCCACGTTCCTATCTACGGGCGAACCCGTAGCGGGCCTGGACCAAGTGCCCAAAAGAACGTCCGTCAAGGCCTCATTAAAGGGCAGCAGAGGCTCGGCCGAGCTTGACTGCGGTTTAAGGACCTCAGTGAGGAGGTTAGTCCTCACGGCCGCGACGGGGAGCTCAAGGCCCAAGGCCTTGGCAGCCCTCATCAGCACCACACTATAAGTTGCCCCCTCCTCCGAAGCCACGGTAGGAGGGGAGACAAAACCAGTGTCTGGAGAGGTGTCCAGGCCACTGGCCTCCCCAAGGTCTCCTGTCCAGTCCTCATGAGACTGACACTCTCTGGTCAGAGGGTCCTCAGACCCCTCCCAGTCCTCCTCCTCACCCATCTCCTCAAATTCAGGGTTCTCAATTAATGGGGCCTGTTCATAAAAGTGAAATTCACCAAACGACGTCTGGAGCGGCGCCCAATGGGGCCGTCCCGACGGCTGAACAGGAATGGGGGCAGGACCGGTGCCGGCGCCGCCCGGAGCCGGCGCCGGAGGCGACACCTGAGGCGACACCTGAGGGGCCGGGGAGGCCGTCAGATCCACCGGCGACGAACCAGATCCCGAAGGGGGGCCAGCGGCGTCCTGCGGCGCCGGCGGCGTCGGAACAACTGGACCCCTCGGCGCCGCGTCCCAAGGCGCCGGCGGCGTCGGGATAACGGGGACCTGCGGCACCGGGCCCGAAGGCGCCGGCGGCATCGGGCCGAAGCACCCGACGGCGTCGGGGCCGGAGCCGCCGACCGGCTAGGACTCCCAGACGGGTCCGCTGGGCCCGGAGGCGCCGCAGAGCCCGTCGGAGGAGAGAGTTTCCTCATGGCCATGAGGAAGCGCTCGATCTCCTCCTGCGACGCGTTCAGCCCAGGGACCGGAGGGTGTGGAGCCGAACGCGGCGCCCGCGACTCCGACGGAGCCGCGTGGGTGGTGTCACCCGAACCCCCGGCCGCATCGTGCGAGCGTCGGGGGGAGTCCGAGGAGCGATGATGCCGCTTGGCCTTCTTGTGCCTCTTACCTGACGACCTCGACCCGGAAGAGTGAGGCCTACTCTCGGAGCTGTGGTGGCTCCGGGCCCGCGACCTGTCCCTCGACCTCCCGTGGGATCGGGACCTCTCACGGCGCGGGACCGACTGTCGGAGTTCGAGGCGCCTACGGGACCGCTCCCACCTGGCTTTCGAAGAGAGGGCCCGACAGTCGGAGCAGGCCTTGTCGTCGTGGTCGACGCCCAAGCACGACAAACAGACGCGGTGAGGATCCGTGACCGACATCAGCCGGTCGCAATCGTCACAATGCTTGAAGCCGGGCATCCCTAAGGCACCGAATCGGAGTCGAGAGACTTCGAAACAGGATCAAAAGGATCAAAAAGTTAGTCAAAAATTGACCAGGGAACTGCTTTTTCCAGATCTGCGCTTGCTGGCGCGGAAAAAAGAAGAACTGACGTCAGCACGCGGAGGCGGCGTCTAAGTACTCCGACGACGTCATCACGGCGCCCACGACGCCGACGACGGACGCAGAGCCGCAGACGACGCCTACCGACGCGCAAGGGTACTGCTACGCAAAAGTTTCCGGATCCAGTCTGACGCCAGGGGATATTCTAAGGTAAGGAATCTAATACTAACGTGTCTCTTTCAGATAGCTCCGTTACTCGTCAACTCCTTTAGCAGAGGTCAAAGCAAGAAGTGCCACTTTCCATGACAGTAATTTAATCTCCGCCTTGTGTATAGGTTCAAAGGGATGCTTCATGAATTGAGACAGGACCACATTAAGGTGCCAGAGTGGTGGAGGAGGCTTGACCGGGACAAAGACCCTAAAAAGTCCCTTCATGAATTGTTTGATGATTCTCGCTGACCATTAAAGAGGGGCCTGAAGAGGTTCTTCTAAAACATGAAATAGCCACGAGATGAACCTTAATAGATACATGAGCTAGATCAGCTTTCGCCAATGAAAGGATGTAAGGAAGAATCTCATGAGCCGAAGAAGAGAAAGGATGAACACCCGATTCGTGGCTCCAGATACTAAACCTCTTCCATTTCATCTGATATGTTTTGTTAGTGCTCTGTGCCCGGTTGTGAGAAAGAATGCAGTTACACTCAGTTGACAGGTTCAGATGGGTGCACAGTCAAAATATCGACTACAAAATATCGACTGGACACAATATCGAGTTTTAAATATTGAATGGACAAAATATCGACTGGACAGAATATAGACATCAAAAATATTGTTTTTAAGGTAAGTAATGTAATATCGAATGTTAAAAATATAGACATTTAAAATATCGAAGTATATAATATAGGTTAATAAAATTATCTAATTTTTGATAATATTGCATTTTTTATAGTGTTTTTTATGTTATTATATGTGTTAAAAGTGTATTTATGTTATAAATAATTTTAATTAATGACATTTTTATTTTTTAATTTTTGCGTAATTTAATTCTGTAGCGGGTTGTGGGTTTATAGGGGAATAGGGTGGGAAGTAATTTAATTATAATTAATTAAATATGTAAATCTATTTATTGTTATTCATTTTTAGTTAATTAATTTAGATTTGGTAATTAATTAACTTTTAATTGGCAATTAATTTAAATTAATTGATTAATTGCTAATTAGGTTAATTTTACTAATTTATTTTCTGTAGTGGGTTGTGGGTTTATAAGGGAATAGGATGGGAAGTAATGTATTTATAATTAATTAAATAAAAATTTATTTAATTGTATTTAATTTGAATTTATTGTAAATTAATTTTTAATTGTTAAATTATTAATTGTTAATTAGTAATTAATTTGTATTAATAGTTAAATAATTGTAATAATTTTAATTTGTAATTTTAATTGATTAATTATTATATTATATTAAATTCGTAATTACTTTTAATTAATTTGTGATAGATATTAATTAATATTTATTGAAATAATATATGAATAATTTAATTTCACTACTGTTGCACTCTCTGGAGTGGGAATAGTAATTTTTACCTCTACGCTATCCAACGCTTTCCCTACTGTTGCACTCACTGGAGGTGGAATAGTAATTTTTACCCCTACGCTATCCAACGCTTTCCCTACTGTTGCACCCACTGGAGTGCAAATAGTATTTTTTACCCCTACGCTATCCAACGCTTTCCCTACTGTTGCACTTTTTGGAGTGGGAATAGTAATTTTAACCCCTACGTTTTCCAACGCTTTCCCTACTGTTGCACTCACTGGAGTGGGAATAGTAATTTTTACCCCTACGCTATCCAACGCTTTCCCTACTGTTGCACCCACTGGAGTGGGAATAGTAATTTTTACCCCTACGCTATCCAACGCTTTCCCTACTGATGCACTCACTGGAGTGGGAATAGTAATTTTTACCCCTACGCTATCCAACGCTTTCCCTACTGTTGCACCCACTGGAGTGCGAATAGTAATTTAAACCCCTACGCTATCCAACGCTTTCCCTACTGTTGCACCCACTGGAGTGCGAATAGTAATTTTTACCCCTGCGCTATCCAACACTTTCCCTACAGTTGCACTCACTGGAGTGGGAATAGTAATTTTTACCCCTACGCTATCCAACGCTTTCCCTACTGTTGCACCCACTGGAGTGGGAATATTAATTTTTACCCCTACGCTATCCAACGCTTTCCCTACTGTTGCACCCACTGGAGTGGGAATAGTCATTTTTACCTCTACGCTATCCAACGCTTTCCCTACTGTTGCACTCTTTGGAGTGGGAATAGTAATTTTAACCTCTACGCTATCCAACGCTTTCCCTACTGTTGCACCCACTGGAGTGGGACTAGTAATTTTTACCTCTACGCTATCCAACGCTTTCCCTACTGTTGCACTTTTTGGAGTGGGAATAGTAATTTAAACCCCTACGCTATCCAACGCTTTCCCTACTGTTGCACCCACTGGAGTGGGAATAGTAATTTAAACCCCTACGCTATCCAACGCTTTCCCTACTGTTGCACCCACTGGAGTGGGAATAGTAATTTTTACCCCTACGCTATCCAGCGCTTTCCCTACTGTTGCACCCACTGGAGTGGGAATAGTAATTTTTACCTCTATGCTATCCAACGCTTTCCCTACTGTTGCACTCTTTGGAGTGGGAATAGTAATTTTAACCTCTACGCTATCCAAAGCTTTCCCTACTGTTGCACCCACTGGAGTGGGAATAGTAATTTTTACCTCTACGCTATCCAACGCTTTCCCTACTGTTGCACTCTTTGGAGTGGGAATAGTAATTTAAACCCCTACGCTATCCAACGCTTTCCCTACTGTTGCACCCACTGGAGTGGGAATAGTAATTTTTACCCCTACGCTATCCAACGCTTTCCCTACAGTTGCACTCTGTGGAGTGGGAATAGTATTTTTTACACTTCTGCTATCGTATGGTAATAATATTGGATATTATTTAATTATATTATATTAATATATATATATGTTTTAACAAATATGATTGTAAAACATTTTTTTATAACTTTCATTAATTATTTAATTATTATGATTTAATGTAAGTATTTTTAAGTATATTTTAGTAATTAATTTTAATTTAATTTAACACTGTTTTTAATAAAGTCGATATTTTTTAAAACTATATTTTTGTAAACGATATTTTGTACTCGATATTTTTGTACTTACCTGTTTGTAGATACAAACTCGATATTTTGTCTGTCGATATTTTTTCCTCGATATTTTTGCAAGTCGATATTCTGTCAGTTGATATTATCTCAGTGATCCGTTCAGATGATTGAACTCTCTGTGCTCAGGAGCCATGCCCCTAATCGAGGCAATTTGGGGTCCGGATGCAGTACTTGACCCTGGGACATCGTCAGTAGTCATGGGATAGGATACAAGAGAATCGTCTGTCTCTCTGAGAGAAGAAGGAGTTCTGTGTACCCAATACTGGTGTGGGCAAGATGGGGCTATGTGGATCATTGTGCAGGGCTCTGCCCTCATCTTCATGAGAAGCCTTGGCAGGAGGGGAATGGGAGGAAAAGCGCAGGCAAAGGTGCAGACCATGCAATCGAAAATACATTTCCCCAGGATCCTGGATGGTGATGCCAAGTTGCGAAATACTGGCATTTCCTGTTTTCCAGCGTTGTGAAAAGGTCTATTGATGGCTTGCCCCACAGTCGACAAATGTTGTCCAGTCGACAAATGTTGTTGAGCCTGTTGAGAGTATCCCCTGTCAAGTTGGGATTCCCTGGAAGATGTTCTGCTCTTAGGGAAACCCCATTCTGGATCGCTCACTCCTAGATGCATTGAGCTTCCAGTGACAACAGAGGGGACCTTGTGTCCCCTTGCTTCTTGACATAATGCTTCGCCATTGTATTGTCTGTCCTGATGGGAACTGATGAGTTTCTTATCCTTGGAAGAAAAGCTTGCAGGGCTAAATGAATTGCGCTTAGTTCCAGAAAACTGATGTGGAGAAGGCAATGATGTTGCTGCCAACGACCACTGATTTGAAGGTCTTGGAGGAATGCTCCCCATACCTCCAGAGACGCATCTTTAGTTATTACTCGCGGACCAGGGAACCCCAGAAAAAAAGGCAGACCTTTTGAAATGTTTTTCTGCTGAGTCCACCAAGAGATGGCTTGGAACAGAAGTGGAGTTACTTTGATGATACCCTCGAAAGATCCACGCAGCTGGTGCCATTGTAAGTCTAGTTGTTCCTGAAGGGGGTGCATCTGCAGGCTGCAGAAGGGAATCAGGGGGATTCAGGATGACATTTCCCCTAGGAGAGACTTTTAACGGCGAACTGAAAGTGATTTCTTTTCTTAGGATGAGTTCAGCCATAGTCATCCGCTTGTTTTGTCTTTCTAGCGATGGGAAGGCTTTGTTCAGAGACATGTCCAATATGGCTTCCAGAAAGGTAGTGCTTTTGGACGGGTGTAGCTTTGATTTCTTCTTGTTTAAGATAAGCCCCAAATTTTGTAATAGACCTGTGCAAGCTGTAGTGGAAGCCCGGGCTGCGGCAATGGACGGAGCTTTAATCAACCAATCAACCAAGTAAGGAAACACCTGGTTGTGGAAATCGCAGATAATTGCCTTAGCATGAGCTGAAGCCATTTTAGGTGTGGCATCCATTTGTTAAGCCATGTGATTCTGCTGTCTTCACTGTTGCCTGCCTTTCTATTCTGCTTGAGTCATCAGCTTTAGTTAACTCCTTCTATTTAAGCCAGAGCAATGTGTAAGCTCAGAAAGGCCTGTATTTGCTAGAATGTATCCGTTTTAGAATGTAACTGTCAGGCTATTTCAACTGATGTAAGCAGTTCTATCTCCCCTCCCACTCTGCTGACAAAGTAGTTTCTACCTGTACATGTTAGTCAGTATCTCTTCCTGTGTAGGCCTGTTCCTTCCATTTGAGTCACCATGCTTACTGTGCAACAAATAGGGTATAAACGACCCTTGGTTTCTGTATTCCTTTCACTACCTCATACAGTGCCTGAGGGTGTTGCATTGATGTAGTCCCACTCATGCGTGATTAATAAACTTGTTAGTTGATATTCCAGCTTCCGTGCGAATCTCTGTTTTGTTGGTTTAAGGACCAGTGGACAGATACGGGTGAACCCCTGCACCAGTGGGCCCCCTAAAAAGGCTCATTTCCACATGGTGATGTTTCCTCCTGAGAAAAGCCGCCACAGGGGCCAGACACGTTGTAAATATCATTGGTGCTGATCTTAGGCTGAATGGCAGCACCTTGAAATGATAGTGGCCCACAGTGAAGAGAAAAGATACTTCCTGTGCGATGGATGAATGGGACTATGGAAATAAGCGTCCTGCAGGTCTAGAGTGCTCATGAAATCGCCTGAATTTAGAAGCAGTAGTATGTCTTGCAAGGAGACCATATAGAAGGACTTCCTGCTGAGAGTCCTCTAGTCTAGGCTAGGCCGTCACATTTTGAAAGCCTTCCGTACCAAAAAGAAACCGTGAAAACCTTTCCCTCTCTGGGATGCTGGTACTGGTTCTATTGACTCTTTTTGGAGCATCAACCAGGCTTCTAGGTGCAGGCGGTATAGATGGATTGTCGCCTGTAAACGAGGTAGAGTGGATGGTGGAATTCAATCAACTCTAACATATGGCCAAACCGAACAATATTGAGTGCCCATTGATCCGTTATCTTTCACCATTTTTGGATGTATAAAGAGATTCTTCCCCCCACAGGTGCCTGCACGTTGGAAGGAAAAAGAGCCGGAGCATGAAAGTTGTCATTGTCGACATATAGAATCCTTCCCCTGTCGTCCTGCTCTTCCTCTGGGTGCTGATCTGGAATAAGCCATAGACTAAGATTGTCCCTGAGTGTACTGCGATCAATAAGGTTGTGTAGAGGAGGAATATGAGGGGTACCTTTGTTTGTAACCACCTCTATATGAGGGCAGACATCTTCCCCGAACCCCGCGAAAAGGAATCTTACCGTACTGGAGCATCCCCAATGACTTTGCCATTTCCTTGTTCCTCTTTATATCCTGGAGAGCCTCATCAATGTGCTTATCAAAAAGGGCCACTCCGTCAAAGTGAAGATCCAATATTTTAGTCTGAACCTCTGGCCACAAAGATGTTGCTCTGAGCCAACCCTGTCAGTGTAAGACTGCTGATCCCACCAGTGACTGAAAAGCCATTGTAGCGATGTCCATCACGCAGTCCATAACCTCTGAGGAAGCCCTCTCACCCTCCCAGAGGATTTTCTTTCATGGCGTCTGACCGACTTCCATCAGGGAGTTGGCTGCCCTGATCATCAGTTCTGACATCGAAGAGAAACGCTTGCATGCATTGTCAAGGCATCTGCCTTCCTTGTCCGGAGGTGTTGTGACCGGAGCAACTTGTTTCTTGGATTTCCTTTGAGCCGCTTGGGATTTTACTGAGTCTGGCTTTGGGCGACTCATCAAGCAGGCCGGACTATCTTCTCGGGCCTTATACTTCTTCTCCAATCTAGGAACAACAGGAATCACTGTGGCTGGGGTCTTCATAACCTTAAGGCCCTCCTCCCATATGTAAATAACAATGGGGATGGCTCGCACTGATGTCTTAAAGGGTTCTTTGAAGTGACAAAGAAAGCACTCTGTTTGCAAAGTTGGCATGGGCAAATAGAATCTTTTGGCTGCTCTTTCCAGAAGGTTATAAAAACCACCAATGTCATCAGGTGGAGAATCTATAGCAACCAGTGAGGGAGAACACGAGGTGGGAATAATATAGTCGTCCAATTCCATGTGCAAATCTGGAAGCTCCCTCTCCTCCTGGTCATCATCAGATGTGACAGAGTGCTGGTCAGGAGGCGGTGTCGATGGTGGAGCAGTAACTGTGTCACTAATGGAGGGTTGGAAGTCCAAGAATGTTGTTTAGGAGGCAACAAAGTAAGTTCCGGAACAGTAGAAGGTGCTGGAAATCTTTTCTTATAGCCCAAAAGCATAAACTGTAGATATATGAAAGCAACGAGGATGGTATACAAACCATCTCCTCCTTATACTGTTGGTGGTAGCCCTGAGGAGGCACGTATTAGTATTCCTCCTCATAGTCCTCCACAAAGTAATCTTCCTGGCATTTTACATGCAACTCCAATGAACTGCGGGCATAACCAAAGAATCATCATTCTCTGAGATGTGAAGGAATCGAAGATGTCACCTTACTAGGTGATGTGATTTCTGGAGTTAAGTGTCTGAATCTCGATTTCTCTGCAGGAATTTTCCCCCTCGTCGACGAGGTCTGCGGCAGTGTCATCAATGATGACGTTGGTGGAGCCACTGTCGCTGTCGACGGGGTCGAAGGCAAACTATACACCGTCGCAGTCAATGCCATCAACTGCACCATAGCTGTCACTGTCGTTGTCCGTCTTCACTGCTGTTGTCGCCGACGAGAAAGATGTCGGCGGTACAGTAACCAGCGATGCTTGCAGAGTCTTCGACGACAATCCCATCGTTGATGCCATCGTTGGAGGAGGTATCGACGATGACTGTCCTTTGACTGCGGATACCTGGAAAGCATCCAAGGCGATGGCGATGATCTCTTCGTCGACGCCGCTGGTAAAGCCTTCGTCGACTGTTTCTTCTCTGTTGGACAGAAGAAAGCTTCTTGAAGGCTTTCGTGCCCTCCGGAGGTGTTGCAGGCGGCGCAGAACGTGCCCTTTTAACCCTGCTATCCCCTGACAGATATCCTTTCCTCTCCTTTTCACCTTGGTGAGGAGATTTTGTAGGACTAAGTTTGTAAGACCCATCCTTTTTTAGGCTTTACGATGGGGCTCACCATATGAGTGAAGTTCAGATCTTTCTCTCTTTAGAGACCTTCTGAAAGACAAGGAAGAAGAGGCCTCTTCACTCTCCTCACTAGATAGGTTATTTTCTGGATTTCAGCTTTTGGAGCCAAATGAGAAGTCATCCCTCACAATACCTCCGCGCTTTTTGTGGAGAAAGTACGACATAACTCACAATCCTTGGCTTGTGGTCAGGGTACAGGCAGCAGATACAGTCCTTGTGAGGGTCATCCACATGAAGCCTTTTCTTAGAGCAGGTGGCACAGGTTCTAAAAAGACTCTTCTTCTCCGTGGCCGACATCAGGAAAGTAGATTAACTAAGCCCAATAAGTAGACTTATGAAGAAAATTTAGGCAAAACCTCGCAAGAGAGTAGGTAAGGAAATAAAATGAACAGAGCTCAGTAGAGACTCCCTAGCACAACGTGCGGTAGAAAATCTGAAGTTCTCTCAGGAGGGTTCTAGAGGGTGGGGTGTTCTGAATGGCTAAAGCCTTCTCTTGGTCTCTTCTACAAAAAGAGATTGATATGTTACAAAACTGAAATGGGCCTATGCCTGTTTTTCTAGTTTATGCTAACTTTGCATTGCTGTTTTGATATACTGGGGACTCCCATGTCTATGACGGGGAACAATTAAAGCATGTGACTCTATAAAAGTTCCAAAAATGGAGTAACTGCAGGTTCAGCTACCCCAGATTTTGGACAGGCACTGGACTAGTACCTTACTTGGGCTCAGACCAACCTCTGGGTGGTCATTCCCAAGGAGACAATCAAGGGGGAGGTCTTTATTAATCACCACCTTTCTCCAACTATGGGACCCAGCTATTATTAGGGGCATTACAGCCACAGGCCTAACAGTGACCTCCCCTGGGATAGCCCTTACTCTTTTTGTATCCCCTGGGACATACTGGTTTGAGAGTACCAACTTGTCATTCACTACAGTGTGACTGGCACAGGTATCTCTCAGGACAGTGGTAGGGATTCCATTCACCAGTAGGTGGTGGAAGTGTCTACTCCCCTCTGGAATCTCCAACTCCCCGTTAAGGCCCATTTTCCAGTTGAAGGCTATATGGATTTCCTCATCTGCGGGATTACCCTCGTAGACTACACTGGTAACCCCTGGAGCTACACTAGAAGCCTACAGGCACATGCATCAAGCAAAAAATGCATCGCAAAAATTGCAATTTGCTAAAAAAGGCTGTTTGCGAGCGCAATAAAGCCCTTCCCATTGCACGAACACAATTACCGAAACACAAACAAATTCGGAAAAATAAGATATCGCACATATTGTGAGAACCAATTATGCGAATCCTTATCTGAAAGTCCCTTAACAGCGATAGCAAATAGCAATTCGCTAATAAAGAATCGCATTTTCACAGGAAAATCGCTATTTTGCAATTGCAGAATAAGGGGAATCACAATCAGGTGGTAAACTGGAGTAAAAGAAATCACATAGGTGCAACCACTCAGAAACCTACTTAAACTGACCCACAAGGCCCCTGAAGCTTTTCACAATGGCAGCGCTCTATGTGGTGGTGAGGAGGATGAGGATCCATGCAGCAGGCCAGAGCAGAAGGAGAATACAGGAGCCAATTTTCAGAGTGCGCATCACATTGCTGGGACAAACAGAAGATGAAATCTATGACAAGTACAGGCCGAACAGTGCAATGATCCTACACCTAATAGCTGAATTGGAACCCCTAATGCAGCGCCAGACCCGTAGGACCCATGCCATCCCTGCTCATGTACAGGTGCTATGTTGCCTGCACCTACTTGCTTCAGGCAGTTTCCAGGGGGTAGTAGGTGTAGCTGGAGGGGTATCACAAAGCTCCCTTTCACGTTTCTTCAAATCCTTCCTGGACGCCATGATGACAAGGATCCACACCCATATCACCTTCCCCACAACCCAACAGGAATTAAACAAGACAAAACTGGACTACTACCAGGTAGCACAGTTCCCTCATGTGATCGGTTGCATAGATTGTACGCATGCTACTATTTGTCCCTGAGCAGCTAATGAATACGTTTTCAGGAACAGGAAATCCTATCATTCAAACAATGTGCAAGTAGTGTGCAATGCAAACCATATCATAACAGACATTGTTGCACAATACCCTGGAAGCACACATGACTCCTATATATTTCGACACAGTGGCATCCACACCGTCTGCTCAGGGGTGAATTTGGCGAAGGACATCTGCTTGGTAAACACATATACTTATTCTCAACACAAAAAGACAAAATGTCAATGCATAACTCTAGCTAACCCTTTGCTTACTACCCTGTAGGTGACAGTGTATACGCAGCGCGGAACTACATATTGACGCCATACCTCAACCCAGCCACACCACATGAGCAGAGTTACAATGCAGCACACATCAGCACACGGAATGTAATCGAATGCACTTTGGGACTACTGAAAAGTCGCTTTCGCGTCCTAGACAAAATTGGTGGAGCATTGCAGTACAGGCCAAAGACCTGCTGCAGGATTGTGGCTGCATGTGCCATGTTGCACAATATTGCCACCAGGAGAGGTATACCCATTGAAGTGTCCGACGGTAAGTCTGAGGTGGACAACCAGCCACAGCACAACTACGACATGCGCATGGGGCAAGCTCAGCAGAAGGGCAAACGAGACATGCAGACATCACACAACATTATTTCCGAGGTATGTAATGATGAGACATGACACTTAAATTTCGAACAGAAAAGTATTTACTAACACGAGCCCATGTAGTATTGTGTAGCCACACAGAGAATGGTGCTAAATAGTACAGTGATTGCATGCAAATAACAGCAAATTAAACAATTCCAGGACCTGGAACTCGATCACTATCATGGTTTTTCCCATGGTTACGTCACCATGGGCAAATGAAGAAGGACAGGTCAGTCTAGCGCTTCTTGCCACGCACCCCCAAACGCCTTTCGCCTGCATCAGCAACATCCACCTGGTGTGCACCGGAAGGTGTTGTGCTGCGGGTACTGCGCCTCCTGGCAGTGGTCACTGGCACCGACAGGCTGCTAAGGCTGGATGCCTCCTCACTCCCCTCCTCCCCAGTTACATGGCTGCCACCAACAGTAGCAGCCTGGATCTGTTCCATGGCAGTGGTTACTTGGCCAAGGGCCCTGGCTACATCCCCACAACAATGGCCCATTTCAATTTGCATGGCAACGGACTGACGTGACAGCAGTGCAGTGGTGTTGCAAAGGTTATTGTTTGACCGGGTATAGCCAGCCATGCGCATCATGAACTGCCGATGCCTTCTCCTCGGTGTGTCGTGGCCCTCAACCATCACCCTGGTCAGCTCCTGTATGCTTGCGTTGGTCTGCCTGTTTCCCTCCACCACCGCTGTAGTTAGTTCCCGCACACAATCAGTCATGACTGTGATGTTCCCGGCCAATTTTGTTCGTTGCAGCTGGATTGACCCCATATGTCTTGCTTGCAGGCGCTGCACCCTCAACATCGAGGAATCCACACCACCACACACATTTGGAGCCCTGTCATCTTGAGCAGCAATGCTGGCCTTTGAGCTGTGCCTCCGCCTTTGTCAGAACTGTGCCTGGGGTGAAGTTGGGGGGCTCACACGAGGCTGGCTAGTCACAGGTGCGGATTCAGAAGCCAGCTCAGATTCCATGGGCTGCAGTGATGGAACTTGGGCCCTGCGTTGTGGGTGAGGAGGATGTGCTTGCTGTGGAAACAGGTGTCTCCACGTCAGTCTCAGCAGGAGTCTCCGAGATGTGTAGACAATCACTGTAGTCAGTGTCTCCTTCTACTGCATCTGTGATGTTAAACAGTGCAATGTTAATTTGTATTAAGGCTACTGTTGTGTGACATTAAGCATACATGGCTCTCATTAAATCACTGACTGCAATCACTGACTGCCATGCAGTGTTGGCGTGTTTTACTTGCCATTGTTGTTTTTGACTACCCACTTGCCTGACATGCCTACAACTCCCATAATGCATTTGGCTTCTGAGGGAAAACGTGGACTGGAGTTTGATCTGTAAACTGGAGTTGGACTGAGGGGATTGGCAATATGAATAGTACTTTGATGTGTATGGTTGTATGCATATTACCTTGTGCGGTACTGGCCGCTCCGTATGTGTCCAGCTGGGCCACTCCCACCACTGCTTCTGGCTGGATTGTGGACTCCATCAGGTCCTCCAGGGCTGTATTGTCCGGAACTGTAGATGGTCCCCCTCCAGTACCCCTGGCCTCCTTCAGCCTGTCTGCTATTCGCTCCTTGGCACGGCTACACAGGTCATACCATCGCTTCTTGAGGTCATCTATACTGCAGTGTCAGACCCCCACAGCATTGACCTTGCTTTTGATCCGGAGCCATATTTTGCGTTTTTCAGCCTCTGGCACTTTCAGTGAGAGTTTGCCAAAGGGCTTGTCATGGCTCTTGGCCACCTCCTCTATGAGGTTTTTCAGTTCCCTCTCGCTAAATTTCAATTTGCGCTTCCTGGGCGTGTCACTCGCCCCTGATGTAGGTTGCTCCATTCTGGTGCACTCAAAGTTCCCGAAACAGAAGTTGGATGTTGATTCAGCTCAGCTCCAGCACTCTGCTTCCTCCTCTCACTCTCTGGGCACTGAATGAAGCATGGGCTGGATGACTTCCTGGTTGTGATGTAATCAGCATGCTTCCAATGCGATTTCGCAATTAGCGATTTCGCTAAAAGCAAAATCGCAAAAAGTGTTTTTTGGTAATTTGCAGATCTCTATTGTAAAATGGGTATTTGCGATTGCGATTTTTACCGACTCGGTAAATGTTCGCAAGGGGGTTTATGCGTTGCAGATAGCGATTTCCTAATAACGATTGCTTGAAAAAAGCTATTTAGGAATCGCTAAATCTGATTTTGATGCATGTGCTCCTTTGTTTTTAGGACAGCTAGGGTCCTTGGTGTAGTGTCCTGTCTTTTGACAGTTCTAACACCATACCTTGTTGGGATCCCAATTCGTACCTTGGTACCCAGTTTTATGATATGAGGGGCCTTTGTCCCAACCTTATGGACAGGTTTTTGGGGGGCTACCTAGGATTTCTTATTTTTGTCCCTAGGATAATCACCCTATTTCCCCTGGGGAGGTTTGGTAACCCCTTTCTTTTAGTCACCTGCAGAGATGTTTTGGTCACCCTAGTCTTGGCCCAGTAGTCTACCTTCTTTTCCAATACTTGGGGAGAAAGTAGATCTACCAGATACTGATGCATCTTTTCATGAATGCAGTTACTTAATGTGTGTTCCTTCATAAACAAATTATAAAGTCCATCATAATCATGCACTTCACTTCCAGTTAACCAGCCACCTAGTGTTTTTTACTGAGTAGTCTACAGATTCCACCCAGGATTGACTCTGGGTTTTCTGAGCCCCCCTGAATTAAATGTTATACTCCTCAATTATGAATCCAATTCCCTCAATCAGGATAGCCTTCATGAGTTCATAAGATTCAGCTTCTGCCTGAGTAAGGGCCAAAAGTCTGTTCCAGCACTTACAAGTGGCCAGTTCCCAAAGGAGTGCCCTATAGTCTTCCTCACTTTCCTGGCTTCCCAACCCCGCTCACAGGCTAGGAACCATTTGGAGATATCATCACAATCCTCAAATTTAGGGACAATCCCTTTGGGGATTTTAGGATCATAAGATCCTTTTTTCTCTTGGTTAGTTAAATTGCTGCCACCATTGTTGGGTCCTAGGCCCATCTCTGCTCTTTCTTTTTCTAGAGCTAGGGGCCAAGTCTCGAGTTCTAGTCTTTTAGCCATCCTCACTAGAAGGTTGTCCTCCACAGTGAAGTTGTCCTCACTTTCTTGTATAGAGCCAGCCCTACCTCTGTAGGATCTAGACCCTCTACTCCTTGGTCTAGAGGGGTAGGACACAAAGTCCCGATCTGCTCTAAGTAGTGGATGTCGAGGGTCTAAGACCACATCATCCTCACTACTTTCTCTCACAACATGAAGATCCTCACCTTCAGCAGTGGATCGTTCGCTTGCATACTCTGCCAGAAACCCCTGGAGTTGTATTATGGTAGGGTTGGACCCAGTTCTTGTTTTTTAGCTTTACAGAGAAGCCTTAACTCTCTAACCTCTAGGTTGGAGTAAGGGGTGAGGTTGAGATCGTCAGCCATCCTCTCTGAGTTGCTCATTATTTTACTAAAGTGGGGTTCTTTTTAGAAGACCTACACAAAACGTTCTGAGTACTTCACACCTAACTTCAGGGAGTTTTAAAGTTTCTAAAGTTCTAGATTTAGAAACAGATGCAGAGGGGGAACTTCTTTCGTGGAGTGCAGCCTATCTGTTCCAATAGCATGAGGAATTATGGAACACACAAAACAAGATCCAGTAGTGGTCTCTGAGCTTATGTCTGACAAATGCTGATACCACATCTTATTTGACAGGTGAGAGTGGACATTACACATTGTTATTAGAGAGCTCCGTTCGGACACAAAAGGCATTCAAACTAGAGGGTACGTTGCTATCAAAGAGCAGAGAGGAAAGAAACAAGAGCCAAAAAAACAACAATACACATCGTTTGTGTTATTTCAAAAAATCGTCCAAAAGCAGAGATGGAGGGGGGGTGCTTTCATGATGACCATCTTCATCCCCCCTCTTGTTCCATTTGCATTGTTCATGATGTTTGGTGAGAGGCTGGGTTGAGATGCACGTGGCTGCGATGATACCAGGGCTTCATGCCATGCACCTTGAGGGCTGTTGGTGTAACCATGGTAACTGTGTAGGGGCCCTCAAATCGTTTGCCTCGCCGTTTATAGTCAACATTTTTACAGATACTTGGTTTCCCAGATGCACACGTGGGAGGCTGAACTTGCCAGTATTATTATTATTATTATTATTCTGAGTTTTGTATAGCGCCTGGTTACCAAATAGGCATCCCAGCGCTCGCCAGATAATAACACTACCAAAGAATAATGCAGGGTTTAAGCAGAAAAAAGAAACGTCTTTAAAAGTTTGCGGAACCGGAGAAGACTAGCTTCCGAACGAAGTTGTAGGGGCAGTGAATTCCACAAAGTGGCCACATTTATCGAAAACCTTCTGCCACCAGTTCTAGCCCTCTTCACCCTCCCGACCTGAAGAAGATGTTGATGGTCGGAGCGAAGAGAGCGAGGAGCCTTGTAAGGCTGGACCATCTCCCCCAGAATAGGTGGGCCTACCCCATGCAGAACTTTATGGGCTGTACAGAGTGATTTGAATTTCACCCTGTCCCTAACAGGGAGCCAATGCAGAGCCCTCAGCGCCGGGCGAGCAGACTGACGCCTGGGGAGACCCGTCAAGAGCCTGGCGGCCGCATTCTGCACTTGCTGCAGTTTGTTCAGGGTAGATTCAGGTGCACCCAGGAATAACGCGTTGCTGAAATCCAGCCGCGAGATGATCAATCCCTGGATGAGAAGCCTCCTAGTGGACGCTGGGAGCAAAGGTAAGATCTTCCGGGCTGAGCGGAGCAGGCCAAAACACACGCCAGCAGTCTTTTTAGCATGCGTTTTAAACGAAAGGCCCCGCTCCAGCCACACCCCCAAGCTCTTGATCTCCTGCTTGGGGGTGGGTACCGGTCCCAGACAGTCAGGCCAGCTGCTGGGGGACAGAGATGGAGAGGAGTTCCCCAGCAGCATGAGTTCCGTCTTGGAGCCGTTCAACTTTAGCGCTGAGCTGCACATCCACGTGTAGATCTTCTCTAGACACGAGTGCAGCCGGTCGGGATGATGCGCCGACTGGGAAAGGCCAACCACCAGCTGAGTATCATCAGCATAGCTGATGATTTTAATACCCAGCGGCAGTACCACACTCTCCAGGGGGGCCATGGAATGCTTTTCCTTGTCCGAGGTTACCTGTTTGGAGATGACTCTAGCACGTTTTATCAGTTCACACAAATACATGTGCATTTCAACATTCAAGACTTCTGACGAGTTTTCTCCCTGTATTTTACCCCTAGTGGCAGGAACTTTAAAATATTCATAGACCACCCTGTCACTACTTGATGGGGTGTCAAGTGATGGTCTGAACTGGTGTATTCCTAATGGAAAACAGTGCTATAAGTAAACAGTATCACCATTTCTTTTTCAATGTAGCGCATTATTTACTGATATCACTCTTAAAGAGACCACTCAGGCGCTTAACAATGCCATTACTCTGAGGTTGGTACACAGAGGACAATTTATGCTTTGATCTTAACTGCTTTGTAATATGCTCAAATATTGCATTAGAAAAATGAGTGGCGTTGTCTGTTCTTATCCCTTCTGGAATTGCCTATCGTGGGATTACTTAATGAATTAGGAATGTAGCTGGATATTTGGCATCACAATGGACGCATGGTCCGGCTTCAATCCATCGGGAAAATGGGCAGTCTACCACAATAAGGTACCTGTAGTTACTGCACCTTTCTATCATATCCACAAAGTCCAGATGAAAAGCTCTAAAAGGACTTTGGGGTTGCTGAATAGTGGAATTTATCATTTTTAGGGTGGGGAAAACTGCTGGCAGATAATACAGTTGCAAAGATGCATGGTAATTGTGTTGTGCAAATTGGGACTAAACCAATCTTGTTGGATTTGCATTGCCAAATAATCTCTGAAGTCATGGGCTGGTAACTGGGTCGGATCAATGGCTATTGTAAGCAATGCCTGTGGCATCACTGTTTTTTCGTAGAAAGGTATCTGTACACTAGGCCATTCCGACTGGATGCATCCTCTATTTTCTCATAACTGTTTTTCTAGCAAAGGAGCGGCCTCCTGCAGTTCTCTTAGGTGTAATCTCGCTGTCTCAGTATAATGAGGCATGTTGTCTTTGGTAACCTTGGATTCAGTGGTGATGCAGTTTGAGCCACCAGAACAGGGGCAGGTTGTGAGTCTAATGGCACAGTTAGGGGCGTGCGCCTAGCTACACCTTTAGCTGTCTGATCCTGTAGTGCATTTCTCCAGGAAGTAAAATCCTGTCCACTTGTGTGCGCTGTACATTTCACAACCGCTACTGCCTGTGGTGAGCCAAGTGCCTCTATTAGAACCTCTAAGAGGTTTTTATGCATCACAGGACCACTGTCTGATTTGAAAACCTTTTCCACTGGAGTGCGCAGTGGTTGTTACATAAGCTGAATCTGAATATATGGTAATGACTTCTCCTGCTATTATCTTAAGGGCTGCTATTAGAGCCATTAATTCTGCTGGTTAGGCGGAATAATATGTTGGTAATGTCAGCTACTTTACTACTTGTAGTGTATCAGATGAATCGTGCTGCTTGCTTTGACCACTGCGGCAGCTGTGAGTCTAATTCCTGTTTACTGATCAACAGTAGAAGAACCGTCAACAATATAGACAATGCTACCTGCTGTAGGGTCCTCTATTGCTTGACTATATTCGTGGGGGCTATAATTTTCACAGTTGTGCTTATCCTCCTAGGAGTCCAATAGCGGATGGGCAAAGAAAGTTGCAGGATTCCCTGAATGACCCCTCACAACCTTCAAATATGGTAGTGACAGTATCATCTCATATCCTGACACTCTCTGGGTGGTCAGAGCGGTCTTCGCCTTCTGAATAATGGCAAATATTGCATGTTCTACGTAGACAGTCAAAAGTGCCCCTATAACTATGGGTGTGCTTTTCTGCACTTTTAAGGCTGCAGATGCTCACAAGAATAATGTCCTTTCATGACAGCATCCAGCTGTCCACTGAAGTATGCAATGGTTTGTGTCCATGAGAATACTTCTTTGTGAGGACAGCTGTCATCACCTGACCATTTCATTAGCAGAAAAAATCAAATTCCTTTGTGTGATCAGGAGTTCCCAGGACTGCAGCATTAGTTATTTCAGTTTTCAGCTTTTGAAAAGTCTCCTTCATCTCCTGTGTCCACGTTATCCTGTCCTCTCTGTCTCTTACCGGTTTGATAGCTGCTACCAAGGGTGATATTAATGCGCTATTGTTAAAAACTCACTGCGGGGGGCGTGGCCTGGCAGCTAAAGAAGATGGCCGCACACTAGGCGAGCAGCGCGGCAAATCCTGTTGTAACACCCCATATCCGACATAATCCGACAGACTTGGTGGTACCTACCGCCTTGTATAGCTGGAGATAATCAGCGTACGGTCTCCGGTATCAGTGCAGATCTGCTGTCGGCGTCCCTGGGCTGTATTGCAGGATCACGGCCCGGGTGCCTTGCGGACTTGAAATGGCGCCCGCCGCGGCCCGCTCTGAGGATGAGTCCTGGTGCCGCGAGGGAGACTCTGCTACGTGGCCGCTGGACGCGGTGAGCAGCATTCTGCTTGGTTTTGCCCCCCACGGCCTGGAGCGGGTAGCGGCTCGGCTACCGTGGTGATCTGTGTTTGCGGCAGCGGTCGGGCGGGGACAGGCGGCCGTCCCTGAGACAGGGAGGTGAGAACCTGCGCAGCGGGAGCTGACACGGGGCAGAGGAGGGCCGGGCGTGCTGGAAGCTGTCGCGCTGCGGCAGGCCCCGCGCTGGCTCTGGGAGGAGTGGAGGACCTTGCACATATTGAGGCACAATAAGGCGGCAAGTCAGAGGACTGAGGGGCAGTGAGCCATCACGCTGGTGTCTACCTGGGTGCCCGGAGCGGGCAGGCGGAGCCAGGCTGGGCCTGAGGAGCTGGGGCTCTGGTGGGACAGCACAGACCAGGGCCGGGTGCGAGTGGGAGGCGGACGTAAAGCCCCAACATCGGCTGCAAACAGTGAGAGAGTGCACCCCCCAGTGCAGGTACGAGACAATAGTGCGGCCGGGAGCGGCAGGCTGCATCAAGCTGAGGGAGGACTGGTGCGGTTTGACAATCTGGAAGCTGGCGCCTTGGGGTGCACACAGGCGGGCCCACCTTGGCGGTTGGGTCACTGAGCCAGCCGCAGGCCACTTTTGAGAGCGGAGTCCAAGATCATCGCAGGGCGTCTCGTCGGCCGTGGGGGGCTCGCGTGCCGGACCCTGGGCCCCCCTGGGGTCCTCATGTAGATCAGTGAGAGACCCCACCTGGGGTACAGCCAACCCCGCTCAGTTTGACAATTCCCACGCGGAGTGTTTATGTTTAGGCAACTTGTATAGCGCGCAAATACCCTAGGGTGTCTCGGCGCTTGTGGACTTAAACCCAGAAAGGAAATCGCTACAGAGAGTGGTCATTGGTTGAAAAGCCAGGTTTTTAATTGTTTCCTGAAGGTGATGAGTGTGGGACTGGTTTTAATGAAGAGAGGGAGGGAATTCCAAAGTCTGGCCGTGGAGACTAGGAAGCGCCGTTCTCCCAAGAAGCTTTCTTGGTCCGTTGGACAGGTAGTAGATGTGCTGTGGAGGAGCGTAGTGGTCTGTTGGGTGTGTATAGGGAAAAAGCTTGTTTTAGAAACTGTGGTCCCGAATTATTGATCGCTTTGTACGCGATACATAGAGCTTTGAATTTGGTCCGGCTTCTGATAGGCAGCCAGTGGAGTTGGCGAATGGCAGGTGTAATGTGTTTGAATTTGGGGATGCCGAGTAGAATTCTGGCTGCTGAGTTTTGAACCAACTGAAGCTTGCTAAGGACTTTTTCTTGGGCATTGAGCAGGAGTGCATTGCAGTAGTTAGTGTTGGAGAAGATTAGTGTGGTGATCAGTGTTTTGCCGGCTGAGACGGGGATATATGGTAATACTTTCTTCATTTTCCTCAGGATATAGAAGGAGGAAGAGACGACAGCATTTGAATGGTGGATGAACGAGAGCTTACCGTTGGACAGGACCCCCAGATTTCTGACCTTGGTGACGTGTCTGGTGGTGGACCCAACTCATTGGGCCACCAGGTAGGGGACCATCCTGGGGCGAGATTGCCGAAGGTCATTACCGCCGTCTTATCAGAGTTTAGTTTTAAGCAGTTGCTCGTCATCCAGGAGCTGATAGCTAGCTTTCCCTCCTGGAATCTGGACGCAACTGCTTCCCCGTCATTGTGGACTGCTAGCACCAGCTGAGTGTCGTCAGCATAGGATGTTAGACTCATCCCGTGTGTTTTGATCACCCTCGCTAAGTCCTAAACATAGATGTTAAATAAGGTTGGACTTAGCGAGGATTCTTGGGGCACACCACAGGGGAGGGTGAAAACTAGTGAATAGAAGGAGCATAGATTTACTGATTGGGTGCGGTTGGTAAGGAATGAGGCTAGCAGGGCCCTGGCTGTGTGGTTGATGCCTAAGGAGGAGACACGGACGATGAGGGTGGCGTGATCGACTGTGTCAAAGGCGGTGGATAAGTCCAAAAGTATCAGGACTGCCGCGCCGCCTTGATCTAAAATCATCCTAATCTCGTCAGATGCCTTTATAAGGGCCGTTTCGGTTCCATGGCCCTTTCTGAAACCGTATTGAGTGTCATCCAGGAGGTGATTTTGATCAATAAACTCCGATAATTGTCTGTTAATTAATTTTTCAAAGATTTTAGATGGGAATGGCAGACAGTCGATAGGTTGGTAGTTCATTGAGGCTGAGGGGTCAAGGGTGGGTTTTTTCAAAAGGGGTTTGATAACGGCCTTTTTCCAGACTGAGGGATAAGAACCTGTGAGGAACATCAAGTTACAAATGTTGGTGAGAGAGTGAGTTATGACATCGGGAATGAGTTTGAGGATAGAAGGTGGGCAGGGATCAAGAGGGGATCCTGATCTTATGGAGGAAATTCATTCTGAGATCTGTTCGGGGGAGACCTGATGGAAATTAGAGAAAGTGGAGGAGGTAGTGCTGATGGGGGGGGTCAGGATTCGTGGAGTTAGGGTTAGTGTGAGAGGTGAAAGCTGAGTATATAGTAGTAACCTTGTTTGCAAAGAAGTTGGCAAGGGAGTTACAAAGGTCGAGAGGTGTCTGAATTTGGACAGGTGGGAGGATCAGAGAGTTTGTTTACAACCTGGAACAGCTGTTTGGAGGAGTTTTGGGCAGATTCGATTTGTATTAGATAGAAGTTCCTTTTCTCAGTGATAATGAGGCGTTTGTATATGGCCAGTGCATCCTTGTATGATTGTTTGTCGTGAGAGTTGTAGTGTTTGCACCAGTGTCTTTCTAAGTTTCTGCAGTGTTGTCTTTGGAGCCTGAGCACCTCAGTGAACCAAGGGGCGGAAGGTGTAGTTCGATTGGAGAAGATTGTCTTGGGTGGCGCCAGCGTACTAAAGGCGCCATGTAACCAGTCCAGGTACTTGTTGGATGCTATGTCGGGGTTGGGGATGAAATCATCAAGAGTATTGGAAAGGGTAGATGTGAGTAGGGGGATTTCAATGTTTTTCCAGGCTCGAGTGAGTTTAGGAATACGGGCGTTGGGCCGGGGGAGGTTGGTGTACCGGGGCTGGATGGTGAAGAGTACTGCCGCATGATCTGTCCAGGCGAGAGGGATAGCAGAGAGGAGGGCAATGTCGGTATTGTTGGTAAAAAGGCCGTCAAGAGTGTGGCCGGCTAGGTGGGTGGGTTTGGTTACTAGCTGGCAAAGTCCGACTGCTTGTAAATCGGTAGTGAGAAGGGCGGTGTCCTTATCGTTGTGGGATTCTAGGTGGAAATTTAAGTCTAGTAGTATGGTGTAATCGGGGGCTCCTGCCATAGGCTCAATCACGCTATCTAGGGCTGTGAGGAAGTTCGTTGGGGGGCTCGTAGGGCGGTAAAGGAGGGTTCCTTAAAATGATTGATTGTTGGAAAGGGCAATGGAGAAGGTGAGTGCTTCACAGACCGAGGAGTCTAGGGCTTCTATTTTGGTGTTGTATCGCTCTCTGTGAAAAATGGCTAGGCCACCTCCCTTCCTGATAGGTCTGTCCTGTCTGAGTACACCATAACCTTCAGGCATAGCGGAACAGAAATCAGGCCCGGAGGAGGGGTCACCCAAGGTTTCTGTTATGAATAGGAGGTCCAAGTTCTGGCTAGTTAATAACTCTAGAATGTCAAATTTGTGTTTGGGGAGAGAGCGGGCATTTATAAGAGCAGCGAGGAAGAGAACAGGGGGGTGGGGTGTTGCAGGGGAGGGGGGTGGGACAGAAGGGGGAGTTTGAAGGTGCATAAGGGACACTGAGTGGGTTCTGAATTAGGGCTGGTATCTAGGGCAAGAGGGGGACAGTGATGACTTTTGGTAAAGGTGTTGATCTCCCTGAGGTGGGCTGAGGAATAGGTTAATGCGTTGCAGTTAGGTGGAAGGGCCAGGCGCGGACGGGCGGGCATGTCGTTTTTATGCTGGTGGAGGCGAGCAGCTAGACTGCTAACCTTCTTCGTAACCGGAAATGGGAGGGGGACACATCAGGCTATGACGATCAATCCCTCCACTCAAACTGAATCGTCAGCGGTGGACCGGGGAACACGCCAGTGCAAGAGGAGTGGTGAGTATTTACAATTTAAAAGAGCTTGACAATATTTTTTAAAAAGGTGGAGTGCAGTGCAGTAAAAATCAGCTAGGAAGCCCATGACCAGGCGCTTCCATCGGCGATCAGGACAATGCTCTAGTTACCTTGGCAGTGATTGTATGGAGACCTATCTCTGGTTAAAATGCAATGTCTGTGTGCTCAGTGCGCTTGGCTGACTGAGTTAATCCAACTGTGCTAGTCGATGTGGGGGGTTTTATGATGGTGGAGGCGAGCAGCTAGACTGCTAACCTCCGTGGTAACCGGAAATGGGAGGGGGACACTTCCGGCTATGGCGATCGATCCCTTCACACAAACTGAATCGTCAGCGGTGGACCGGGGAACACGCCAGTGCAAGAGGAGTGGTGAGTATTTACAATTTAAAAGAGCTTGACAATATTTTTTCAAAAGGTGGAGTGCAGTGCAGTAAAAATCAGCTAGGAAGCCCTTGACCAGGCGCTTCCGTTGGCAATCAGGACAATGCTCTAGTTACCTTGGCAACAATTGTAAGGAGACCTATCTCTGGTTAAAATCCGATGTATGCGTGCTCAGTGCCCTTGGCTGACCGAGTTAATCCGTGACTGACTGAGTGTGATCGGCAGGAGTGACGCCAGATGCCAGTCATCGACGTGGAGCAGGCTGCGGACCGGTCGGGGAGTGGGGCCAAGCGAACAGCGGAGAGGGTCATAGTGGACACCACCACCATGGGCCACAATCGGCCACTAACCCAGAGCCAGTCCAATCATATAGACAAATACAGGGTCAGTCTGGGCAGGGAGAAAGACCCGCAACACGGACGACAGCAGGACGAGGCAGCCGAGAACGGGTCTGACCCTTCGCTCAGGGACATAATGTTAGCCATACAGGAGATGCGCGGTACCCTAAAGGATATGCACGCCACCATGGAACCCAAGCTGGATTCCGTTACCGAGGAAGTCAACCTACTACGCAGCAAGATGTCTGACAAGGTCGCGGAGGCAGAGATCAGTATCGGCAGCCTGAAATCTAAAACAAAGAGGTTTGAGGAACAAGTTGCAGCGCTTATGAAAAACCCGCCTCGAGGATCAGGAGGGCCCGGCGAGGCGCAATAACATTTGTATAGTGGGGGTCCCGGAGGGCATGGAGGGCCCGTCCGCGGACTGGTTTGTGGAGGACCTCATACTCAAGCATCTGAAGCCAAAGCGCCTCTCCAATTTCTTTTCAGTGGAACGCGCCCACTGCGCATTAGGGGGGAGGCCCAAGCCAGGGGCACCCCCGCGCACGATAATCACGCGGATTCTGAATTATCGGGACCGCAATGCTATACTGCAAGCGTCGAGGGTATCCAGGGACCTACAGATAGATAATGTCACAATTCGTTTCTTCCCGGATTTCACACTAAAGGTACAGCGCCAGCGCAGGTCATTTGATGGTGTTAAAAGAGCCCTCCGAGATCAAGGAGTCAAATACATGATGCTGTATCCTGAACGTCTGAAGCTCCTGGATGGGGAAAAGGCGTATTTCTTTGATTCACCGGAGGAAGCGAGCGATTGGATGGAGGGATGGTGGACCGTGGGCCGCCGGGGTGGATCGCGCCGGCCAACTCAACATCGCACGGGGCAGGAGAGCCAAACCAGCAGCACTCCATCTCAAGCATCCCCACAGATTGAGAAGTCTTAGCTCAAGGGACTTTATGAGCTGTGCCGACATAGAGCGTTCTGGACAAGGGAGATAAGGGGGGAGGCCTGCTCCCTCGGTATTCGGAGAGCTTGAGGCTGCAAGATGTTGGACTAACATATTTCTGGGAGTCTCAGGCTGGAACTGTGGCCTATGGTGCACATTTAGAGACTCCTGCACCAGTTTGCTGGAAGGGAGGGAGAGTTGGGGGAGGGTGGGGTAGGGGATTGTTATTTAGGATCCCTCCAGGGGGTGTGTACTCCGTGCTTCTTTTGCGGCTGCAGACTTACGTTCCCTAGTTGTGTTGCTGTTGGGATCAATGGGGCGACAGGCACTCTGCATGTTACAATGGTGGGTGGTTGGGGGCGCACTTAGCAGGAAGGCGGGGGGTGCGGGGAGAGGGCAGCGGGGGGTCGTCCTGGGGAAGTTCATGTTTAACTCATAGTGTCTCAGATGCACCAGCTCAAGTGGTATATATTGGATTTAAGCAGTAGCCAGGAGAAGATTCGACACAACCCAGGCTCCTGTACTTGAATGGGTGACCAGACGCGCTTAAAGATATGGGCGTGGAATGTGAATGGGTTGGGTAATAAAATTAAGGGAACACTGGTCCTGCAACACTTGAAACGCCATTCCCCAGACGTAGTGCTCCTTCAGGAGACCCACCTACTAGGAAACAAATGTAGGGCTTCGGATCGGTTCGGATATAGGATGTTGGCCCACTCTGGGTTTACATCTGGCTCTCGGGGATGGGCATACTAGTCCGTAATGCCCTTCCTCTCACTGTCACGGTAACGTCGACGGAAGACTCCGGGTGTGTGGCAGCGGTGACGGCCCGATGGGAGGGGCGCATGATAGTACTTAGTGCATGCTACATTCCACCCGGTCTACATACACAGACGCATGCGAAACTGGGGGCCCATCTGACGGACCTTCCTCTGGGGACTCTGGTGTTTGGGGGTGACACAAATGCAGTCATGGATGATGACCTGGACCGCTCTGGGGAGAGGCTGGGCGATAGAGGGGAACTGGGCCTGCGGGGGTTCACAGCAGCAACGGGGCTTACGGACATATGGCGCACACACAACCCCTCCCACAGACAGTATAGCTTCTATTCTACTAGACATAGATCCTTTTCTAGAATAGATCATCTCTTCGTTCGAGTGGATCAGATAGGTGACTTCACGGACTCCTGTATCATGGCCAGGGGTATTTCGGACCATTCACCGGTGGGTGTCACTCTCAAGGGACCAATGACAGATAGGCCGGCCTTTGCTAGGATTGACCCTTGGCGTCTCAAAGACGACTATCGCTGATAAACTGAGGGAGAGCTCACAATTATACTTCGCAGAGAATAAGGGCTCGGTTGATTCCCAAATAATACTATGGGAAGCCTATAAAACTGAATTACGGGGACAGGCTCAAACTTTATTTGGCGCCCTAAAAAAAGAGGAAGTACTCCAAATTAAACAGCTGGAGAGTGCAATTGAATCCCTGGAGAAAGACATTACCGGATACCCCTCGGTGGAGAGCTGCCACGAGCTAGCCCTTAAGCAGAAGAAACTCCGGGCGTTGGCGGAGGGCGAGGCGCGTGCCTACTCCCTTGCCACGCAGCACAGGATTTATGATGCAGGAGACAAATGCATGAAGCTCCTGGCGTGGCTGGAACGGCGAGACAGGGAGCGGTCTTGGGTGGCTGGGGTGAAGGATAGGTCCGGGGTCTTGGAAACTACTAGCTTTCCCATAGCAGAGGCCTTTGCATCATATAACAAAGGGGTCTACACGCCTGTATGTGTCAGGTCTAAATCGGACTGTGAGGAGTTTCTGCTGGATTTTGCCTTGCCAACCCTGACTAGCGAACAAGCAGACATCCTGTAGGCTGAACTCACAAGGCTGGAACTAGGAGATGCCCTTAATTCCCTTCTGGTCGGGAAAGCTCAGGGGCCTAATGGGCTGCCGGTCGAAATCTACAAGAGGCAAGCCAACGTTGTAATAGACCCCATGAGGGAGATGTTCCTCGAAGCGCAGAGGGTGGGACGGCTCCCGCCGGGTCAGCGGGAAGCCACCACTGTGGTCATCCACAAAGCCGCCTGACCAATGCTCGTCATATCGGCCTATATCACTCCTTAATGCAGAGGCCAAGGTTTTGGCCAGAGCCTTGGCGTCAAGACTACTTGCGGTACTGCCAGACCTGGTGCAGGTGGATCAGTCTGGGTTCATGCCGCACAGGAGCACCAGACTGAATCTGCGTTGGTTATATGGGGTCCTATATATGACAGAGGGGGAGAATGATACCCCAACGGCATTGATGGCGCTGGACACCTAAATGGCCTTTGACAGCATTGAATGGCCGTATCTGTTTAAGGTTCTGCAGCGCCTTGGCTTCGGTTCGGTGTTTTGCAGTTGGGTGTGCCTCTTATACGAACAGCCAGTGGCTAGAGTACGGGTGAACGGAGCGATGTCTCGGACATTCCCCCTGCACAGAGGTGCCAGGCAGGGATGTCCACTGTCCCCGCTTTTTTTTGCTCTGGCCCTGGAGCCGTTGGCCCACTGGATCCGAAGGGACAGGTCGTTTTGGGGCCTGTCCCTCACGGATGAGTGGGAGGAGCGTATATCATTATACGCCAACTATATTGTCCTCTATATGGCTCGCCCATATAACTCAATGGCACAGGCGCTCCATCTTTTTGAACTTTTTGGCAGCTACTCCGGGTATACAATTAATTGGACCAAATCATTGATCTACCCCCTCTCCGGCCCTCCCCCGAGGATCGCATCCCGATGCCCTGCCTGATAGACACCGAGGGATTTAAATACTTAGGGGTGTATGTTACCAGGGACAGAGCGGAGTTCTTTAGCAAGAACCTGGAGCCCCACTTAGTGCGTTTGGCATCGGATGTTACCCATTGGCAAACCTTTTTTTTTATTTTTATTTTTTATTGGTTTTCAATTGCCAAATATAAGCATTAAGGTATTAGCACCGTACATTTCTTATTCTACATAGATCAGGCCTTGCAGTGTCACATGCATTTTTTTTCCCCAATCTGAGCAATCAACATATATTTTGTTACAGCATTATTAATTTCCCAGCAATGTCATGCAGAGGATGGCCACCCACCTCACACATCTTCAATAAATCAGTTCCAACACCCACTTCCTTCTGCGTACAGTTACAATCGAACATGGGGAATTAATCATTCTTATCAGATCTTGTATCCCACGATACCAGGTCCCGTCAATACAAATATCTGACATTATGTCAAATTTCGTCTAGAAGTCACCGACCAGACCTGCCCCTCTGTGCAGTTCATTCGTAGCTCCGCTCTCTACCTCACACGGGTGCACCAGTAAATAGCCCTGTAGTGGTGCCCATATATCTCTAGGCCTCGATGTTATTGGCAGCAGTTCCGCATAAGTCAATAATCTTTCCTGGCACATTACTAGATCTGCAATCCAGTCTCTGAACCTGGGAGCGCGTCCCCTGCCCCACCGGCACGCCACCCTTCTTTTAGCCAACAGGAGCGCCAGCGCTGTGAACTGACGATGCTCAGGACGGAGTGTCCCAGCAATGCAATCTGTGGCGTGGCCTCTACAGTTGTATCAATCATTTTGCGCAGTGCATGAAATATCTGATCCCAGTATTTATTTATCTCAGGGCATTCCCATGCCAGATGCAAAAAGTCCGCTCCAGCTGCGTGGCTCCTGCCACATCTGTCATCTTCTCGTAACTTAATCATGTACATCTTGGCCGGGGTATAATACAATCTATGTAAAAATATATAATGAATTAGCCAAAGCCTACTACTGGCTGAAACCCGCTCTGTTTGTAGACAACTCCATTCCCACTGCTCGTCAGTTAAAGCCATCCCTATCTCCTCCTCCCACCTCCTATGCGAGGTCGGGGACGTCACCTCTGCTTGTGTATGAATCGTGTGATATAAGAACGATATAAGCCTCTTGGGTGCGTCCTTCTCCAATATGAGATGTAATGGAGTAAAAACTGGCGGTTCCGCAGGGAATTCGGGGGTAATAGAACGTATCCCGTTCTTCAGTCTAAGATAGATAAATATATCTAGCGGTGTTCTGTGTCTCCTGAAACATATGGTCTATGCTACGGAATTGGCCTTCGTGATATAGGTCTCCCCAAGTAAGTACTTGAGTCCGCTGCTTGAATTTTTTAAAGACTCCCTCCTGTAACAGAGGGATCTTGGGGTGGTACACTAGGGGCAACAAGGGAGAGTATATCATGGGCTTGTCCAGCATGCGCTGTATGTGTGTCCATGCTACTATAGTGCCAGTAAGTGCACTGGAAGCCGCGTCTCTATTCCTCGTTACTACATACAGCGCACCTTCTAGTGGTGTGGGATGCGCCAGCCAGTGTTCCGCTGCCACCTGTGGCATATATGTCGGCTGCTTCACCCAGTACCATGCATAATGGGCCTGCGCGCACATATAATATAACTCAAAATTCGGAATCCCAAACTCTCCTTTCACATAAGGCCTCGTCATCACCTCCCATTGCAGTCTAGGTTGTTTTCCTCCCCAAACTAGTCGTATCATCTCGGATTTAAGTGATTTGAAGAAAAATGCCCCTGGATGAAAGGGGATGTTCAAGAAAAGGTTTAGTAACCTGGGGAGTACTACCATCTTTATCAATGATGCGGACCCGCCATTGATAGGGGCAGCGCCACCCAGCGTGTGACACAGTCAGTTATTTTAGCTATGGCTGTGCCGTAATGCGATCTCATAAGTTCGTTCCTATCTCTAGTGATTCTTACTCCTAAGTATTTGAATTCCTCGTCGCACCATTCCAGGGGAAAGTCCGGTGAGAAAGGTGTTGTAGCTAAAGTCAGTGGAAAAATGCATGATTTCCCCAAGTTTATTTGTACTCCCGATAGTTGCCCTAAGACTATAAAGTCTCTCAGTATCGGGTTTAGATTCTGCTGAGGGTCGCGAATGTACAGCGTGATGTCGTCAGCGTACATCGATATCAACACCTGACGCAGATTACATCTGAGGGCCTTTTCATTGTGGTGCTGTCTTAATTTAGCCGCAAGTGGCTCTGTCGCTACAGCAAATAATAATGGGGAAAGCGGGCATCCCTGCCTCGTTCCCCTAGTAATGTTGAAGGTCTGTGTAGTGTGTCCGTTGACGAGGACCTTAGCCACTGGTCTGCAATATAGCAATTGAATCCATGACAGGAATAGGAGGGGGAAGCCCATGCGCGCCATAACTCCAAAAATATAGTCCCATTTGATGGAGTCGAATGCCTTGGTGGCATCTAAAAAGATTGCCGCCATCGGCAAATCAGACGAGACGTTATTTTAAAATGGCAAACAGTGTCCTAAGGTTGTGAGAGGTGGCTCTGCCAGGCACAAAGCCCGACTGGTCAGGCAATATTAGCGTTTCCATTAATAGACTCAGCCGTGTTGCAATTAATTTGGCCAAAATGTTTGCATCGCAATTCAGGAGCGATAATGGTCTATAGGGGTCACACTGCGCTGGTTCCTTACCCGGCTTCAACAGCGACAGTATGAGCACCTATCTCATGGAGGTTGGCAGGTGGCCCACATCCAATGCATCTTCCTAGACTTCCCTAAGGATGGGGGCCATTATATCTATGTATGTTTTGTAAAATTCTGCCGGGATGCCGTCTGTACCCGTGGCCTTTCCCGACTGCAGCCCCATTATAGCCTCTCGCACCTCATCGAGTTCAAACGGTGCACTCAGGAATGCTCTCTGCCCGTTGTTGAGCCATCCAAACGCCACATCTCCCAGAAAGCTATCGAGATCCAATGCCTGCGTTCTTGTAGTGGTGTAGAGTGTCTTGTAATGCTTCATAAAGGTATGAAGTATGTTAGGTGTCTCTAGGCAGACCCCCCGTCTGGATCCTTCACCTCCATTACATAAGTGTTACACCTAGGCTTCCCCACCCTTTGTGCTAATATCATACCATGTCTATCTCCTTCGCCATATTGCCGGGCAACCCAATGTTTCCCTCGGAACTGTACTTCCCTCTGAGCCTCTTCCATATACTCTGTGAGCTTCTCCCTGAATGTGGCCTGTGTGGTGCTCCTTGGATCTTTCGCGAGTTCCAGCTCTAGTGCCTTCAGTTCCGCTTCTAGGGTTCGCAGAGTACGCAGGATGTCCCTAAGCACTCCAGCCCCTTTAGCTATGCAATACCCCCTGAGTGTTACCTTAAAGGCCTCCCATACAGTTTCTACACTATCAACCGAGTCCTTATTGCGTTAAAAAAATTCACTGATTTCCGTTCTCAGCTCCTCTTGAAAAACTGGGTCAAGCAAAATTGGGGCATGCAGCTGCCAAGGACTGCGAGGAGTGCTAAAATCAGGTGCGGAGAGTCCCAACACTACTGGTGCATGATCAGAATACGTCCTAGCCGGGTGTTTCACCCCAGCTATCGCAGGAGCCATGCCCCTGGATACTAAAAAATAGTCCAGTCGGCCCAGGATTGTGCTTGTGCAGTAAAATGCGTGCCCTCCTTCCCATTAGGGAATCTATGCCTCCAGGTATCAGTCACTTGGTAGGTATTGATGATCACTTGTAAAACTCCCTGCGCTTTGGTGTAATGGTGAGGGGCGGGGTGCGACCTATCTAGTCGAGGATTGTAAGTCACATTAAAATCCCCTCCCCATAAAATGTGGGTGGTATTTAATTCAAATATCTATGCCCAGAGAGTGTCAAAAAACCCTGGGTCATCTGTGTTTGGCCCATAGCAACATGCCAATGTGATAGACTGTGTACCCTGTCGGCCCCATGCGAGGCAGTACCTTCCCCCCGGATCCTCCAACTCACCCTCCTTCCTGAAAGGGACCAGTTTCTTAATCAAAATTGCCGTTTCCTGTGCATATGTTGAGTAAGAGGAGAATACTCTATGTTCTGCCCATCGAGTGGCAAAGGTGTGCTGTTTCTTACTCGCTAAATGTGTTTCCTGCAGCATAACTATATGCACGTTATGTCTGTCCAGATATGACAGTATCTGCCTTTTCTTCCTCAGGTCTCCCAACCCCCGCACATTCCATGTAACAATGTTAAAGATGTCTATAGTCGGATTAGCCATAGCCTCCGTTCTCTGCCTGTCTTGTAATGGTAATGCATGCAACGTGTATCCGACCCTGCACTTGCAGACCTCCTTTTAGACAATACTCTACGTAGGTGCTTTACTCTACCTATCCTAACCAGCCGTACTCCCCTATGGGGAATAGTTTTGTACATTTCTCTACGGGCAAACTTACCATCCCAACTTTTCCCCCTACCTTCCCCCTCCCACTGAAGCAACCCAATTATGCCACTATCCAATTCCCACCCCCTCCCCCGTCCCGCAACTGCAACAAACACAACATCACTCCCCTTCCCAATAGTGTGTTGGTGTCTTCTAGAGGGGAATACCCTTGGGGGGTCATGTCTAGAGAGCTACGCTGTGCACTTAAGCACCCCCCGGCATCGTGCCGTACCTCACAGGGGGTGGTGGACGCGGATCCTGGAACAATAACAACTAATTAGTAAATGCGTCAATACAGGATTTCTCACCGCCCTTCATTTCTCTGTTCACCAGTGCATCTCAGGTAGTTGCTCAGCACAGTCCGGCACATATTAGCATCACTGGGGAATAGTCACTCGACATCCTCGTTTTCAACATTACGTACAGGATTCTGAGAGGCCCCCCCATTCCGATTTGCACGTCTCACGGTTCGGAGAAAATCTTCCACCTGCTGCTTGTTCGTGAAGAATCTTTGTTTACCCTGATGTGTCACTGAGTTTTGCTGGATATAGTAGCGCATAGTCAATTTGCGCCGTCCTCAGTTTCTTCTTGACTTCCACGAATTTACGTCTCACTTCCTGTACAATGGGAGTAAAATCTGGGTATAGCGAGAAGGTGACGCCATCAAATGTCAGTGTTTGCTTCTGTCTCGCCGCTCGTAGGGCCACGTCGCGATCTCGGTAGTTCAATAGCCTGGCGATGATGGGGCGTGGGGGATTGCCAGGTGTTGGTCGTGGACCGAGTGATCTGTGCGCCCGTTCTACTATAAACTGGGAGGAGAACGCCTCTTTTCCAATAGTTTCCAACAATATCCTCTCTATATAGTCCTCCATTCTACCCGTATGGGTCGATTTCGGCACACCTACGACGCGTATGTTGTTGTGCCTGCTGCGGGCCTCCAAATCCTCATTCTTCGCCGCTACTGCACGCAGCAGTTTTTTCATTCTCGTCAGCTGCGTGGTGTGCCTTGCCATAACATCATCTACATCGGAGATCCTGCGCTCCGCCTCCTTGATGCGGTCTTCATGTACATCAAGCTTTTGGGCTATAGCGTCCATTCTGGAGGTCATCCGGTCCACTTTGTCCACCACTGTTGCAAATCCTTGTCGTATCTCTTGCAAAATATTATTCATATCCGATGCTTGCGACGTGGACTCTCCATTTGACTGCGCCTGAGACACCAAGTCTTGATCGTCTTGCAAGGATTTGCTCCCCTTCTTTGCCGCTTCCAAGTTCAGTTTCGGTTGCCTAGTGTCCGGCTTCCCCATGACTGTCTCGGTGTGTTAGCACTAATGTTGGCTACACTGAATCCACAGCAATATTACGTTTGTCACACCCCAGCAGCAGAGTCAGTCTTTGAGGTGTAGAGGCTTTATGATATCCCAGCCCTCCTTATCTCTGAGCGCTCGCCCGTGCTCTCCAGTGGGCCTGCTGACCTCTCCCCTCGCTGCAATGTAATCTGCACTGCGTAATGGCTTCTGGCGCCGTCACAGAAGCGGCTCGACTCTCCTCATCCAATACTGTGTTCTATGTCGTTTAGTCGGGTGTAGACTGTTCAGACCCAGCTCTCCCGGTGCACATATTCCAATTGGCGGTAACACTAACTACAGGGGTCCTCGGGCACCACCATTAACAGTTCTCCTGTGGAAGCGCTCATATTCCACGTTGCAACAGTGCCATGGCACAGGGAGCAGGCATGGGGAGATAGTCTGCACTTCCACAATTACCCAGGGGCTCTGCTCTGGTTCCCATAGGTCAAACGATGTGTGTGGGGGGGGCATCCTTTACAACGCAACTGTTACAACGAAGTACCTTTACGACGCAACCATTACAACGCAACTTTTACAACGACTTGCGCTGGGGGGCGCCCTAGGAAAGGGAATAGTTTCCAACACCTTCCCTATTATCCACGGGGACTGGAGTTGGAATAGTAAATTAAACTATTCACTATCCAGCGCCCCCCAACGCAAGTCGTTGTAACGACTTGCGTTGTAAAACTTGCGTTGTAATAGCATGCGTTGTAACATCATACATCCGGGGGGGGGGGGGGGGGGGTTGATAGCCTTCTGCCACTCCTGCAACACCTCTCGATATACAATCACCTCAGAGGGGCCCTCGGATTCACTGCCACAGCCTTATGTGAGCCAGGCCTGTCGGCCAGCTGTTGCGCTGCCTCTCTCGTACAGCGTGCCCGAGTGCAGCCTCCTCTCGTGGATCCTCAGGTTCTCCGCTCCCAACGTCGCATACCACCTCTAGCAGCGCCGCTCGGGGGTAGGGGACTCCCACTCTTCAGTGGCCGCTGCTGTGCTGAATGTCGGTCCCTGTTTCACCGCTCGCTTCCTCTACCATGCAGGGGAACGGGGAGGGGGGGCCCCGCGACACCTTTTTCGTGGCTCACCGCACTCGCGCCCCTCCTCCGACAGCCTCCTCTGCTCTCTCAGTGGCGAGCCGGTAGTCAGTCATACGGCCGGGGCCATGTTTTTGCCAGTTTCAGGTCGTTCTCCCCAGCAGGCTCCGGCTGCAAGTGAGTCCACACAAGCCTGCAGGCGTCGTATGCCGCAGCTGCCCACTTCGCCGTAGCTCGCAATCCCGCCGGTCACCTTCCAATCACAACAGGCTTCTCCTCTTCATTTCAGCTGTGAGGCCTATACTCCACATGTGAAGCCCCAGTCTTTCCTCAGCTTGACAGCCGCGGTCCAGTCCCACACTGTATCAGTCAGCAGCACGACTCAGACTTAAATTCCCCGGGTGTTCCATTCCGCAGCAGCCATCGTGCCGAAACTTGCCCCAAGTGCTCAGGGGGCTAGATCTTTAAATGCCACCCCTTGTAGGCGAGATATACGATCATTTACCCAGGATAATTATAGGATAGAGGTTCCAGGTCGCAGGAGCCTCACATCAGTGCGGCCATTCTGCGTGCGCGGCCTCTAGCGCCCCCCCACCCATTGGCAAACCTTGCCTCTATCCCTGATGGGCGCGCCGTGCTTTTTAAGATGCTGGCACTGCCACACCTGCTTTATATCCTGCAGAATTCGCCCTATCTGATCCCGGCAGGGGTGTTTAAGCGCATCACCTCATCACTGCGAACGCTGCTCTGGGAGGGGGGGGAACCCGAGAATAGCGGTGCGAAAGCTCACAAAAGGGGTGTACGAGGGGGGGATGGCCCTCCCGGACGTGCAATTGTACTACTGGGCCTCACAGTTGCAGGTGGTTAATGACTGGGTCGCGGTCGGAGCCTGCCTGCAGCATCGATAGGTATGTCATGCCGGGGGGCTGCTGGGAGCCTCTATTATACGAGCGTAGGCAACGCAGAGACCTTCTGTCACATACGCGAGTAGTCCTGCAGTGCTGGAGGGACGCTAACAAATTCTTGGGTTGGGCGGGCACTCTAACCGGCAGGACTCCGCTCTGGATCGGGGACCTGCTGACCGAGGTCACCAGACTCGCTGGCTTCAAGGGCTGGAGGCTCATTGGGATTGACTACCTGGGCGACGTGTGGAAGGGGTACGCTCCCAGATCCTTTGCCTATCTCCAGAAAGAATATCAACTGTGCGACTCCCAGCACTACCATTACCTGCGCCTCACACATGCCCTACGGACACACATACACACAGACTCCTCACTCCCAGAATACTCTCCCCAGAGGACAGACTCCTACTAGACCCAATCCCTGAGAAACCCATATCTACCATCTACCGCAAGGTCATCAATAATATGCCGGACCCCCTGACGACTCTGCGGGAACGATGGGAGGGTGACATTGGTAGTCTTGAGGATGAGGATTGGCAGGATGCCCTGCAAAGTCCCCGTGAAATAGCGATTAGAATCAGGTTCCGCCTGGTGCAATTGAAAATCCTGCATCGGGTGTACTACCGGTGTACCCACTTGTTCTCCTGGGGGAGGTGCCTGACTCCTTTGTGTGTGCGGGGTTGTCAGGAGGAGGGGACCTTTTTTCATATACTGTGGAGCTGTCCGTACATAGTGCCCTATTGGACGAAAGTAGCACAAACAATGGCAACTGTAGTGGGGTCGCTGGACCGGTGGAGCCTAGGGGGCTATTGCTATTGCTAATGATTAAAGGAGCCACTGACTGGTCCAGATACAATGAGATTTGGTTAGCAACAGCGGCGGGGGTGGCGAAATGGAATATAGCCAGTAGCTGGGGGGCACGGGCGCCCCCTCAGTGGGATCAGTGGATGAGAGACCTGGACTGGTGCCAGAGAGCGGAGGAGACTATAAGTCGAGAGGATGTGTGAAGAAATGGAAAAAAGTGTGGGGCCCCTGGTGCAGATACCAGGCCGAGCGGGCAGGGGGGGATAAGGAGGAGTGTATTAATTGCCCATTTCTCTTTTGATGTGTCCTTTCAAGTAAATGTACTGCTGATTTTCTGTATGTCTTCTGATCACTGCTATGAATTGTATGAGACCTCGAGCACATTTAATAAAAAGAATTAAAAAAAAAACTCACTGCCTCACATAATTACAGAGACCTAGAAACTTCTGCATTCCTTTGACAGTTTTTGGTTCTTTCATTTGGCGGATGGAGGCTGCCCTTTGAGGTGTTACACATCGACCAGACACTGACAAAATTTTTCCTAAGTATTGGACTACTTACTGGCAGTATAGAATTTTCTCCCTCTCTACTTAGTATGTTCTCTTGGCAAGAGTGGTTAGAAGAGATATAGTGTCTTCTACACTGTAGCATGGGTACTACAAATGAATATGTCATTGACATGTATTTCAAGTAAAAATCTTTATTCGGTTTAAAATATACCATAAAACATCCAGCTTCATACACTTTATATGTAATTCCATACAATCTATAGACCTGCCCATGTCAGAGGTTAGAACTGTGTTTCGATCATGGACATTTACTATTAAATCTGTGTTAAAATTACTTAAAACACCATCAGATTTGACCAGTAGCGTGGAGGCCATGCTCTGTCATTTCAAAAGATAAACAAAGAGGTTATAATAAAAGTATTATACATATTAAAAAGCAATTGTAATGCAGAAAGGTAAAATATACTTGAGATTCCAAAACTTAGGCCCAAGTTCACAAATATCATACGGCTTTCCAGGATACAACAGATTCAATCAATATCATAGGCAATAGGGGATCCAACAGCATTGTAAAAATTAGGCTATACAATACGTATTTTGATAAGTGCAAGATAAAAATATGCATACTATATAAGGTGAAGTTAGTTGTACTTGTACCTGACTACTATAGTCCGGTTTACTAAAAATCCATTCATTCCCTGGGTATGATACAGTCATGGAGCTTATACATCTGTTAGATTTCGGGAGCTATGTACGAAACGTATTGAACAATTGAGAGATAACTAGCAGGGTTATGGGGATGGCAAATAGTTATTTTCGCACCATCTTCCGTAAAATGATTGACAATGAAATGTACTTGTAAACAGTGTGGCAAACCATAGCTGTTTGTAATAGCTGTAGATATAATAGTGCAGGTCTAGTATTGCTTGATTTTCAGTGAGCTCAACAATGGTACTAGAAGATTCTTCATAATCCTTTTATATAGCTTGCAAACAAAAGAAAAAGTGCAGGCCTGCTCGCATCTAGCTGTTGAGGGATAGGCAACAAGTAGATGTGACAGACCAAGGCGGAATCTGACTAGGTAAAAACAAAGGGAGCTAGAGATGATGAGCAGGTATGACTCCATGAATCTAGTTTTTACTAACATGCCGTAGAGTTTGACTCAAAGTTTGCTGAGCTCCTCCTCCTCTCTTTTCCTCACCGTATAAGTCATTCATTCTATCTTGACCAGGATTTTCATGGCCCTAGTAATGCTGGGGGGGGTTAAAAAGATCTTGTCAGTTGGGTTTTAACAAATTTCACCCAGTCAATACTACCTGCCTTATCTAGCTTCAGACAATCGTTGATTACGGCCTTGGTTAATGTCATTTCAGGGCGATACCAATCTTAGATCTATATCATTAATGGAGATAACAAAATGAGATCTCTTACGTGGTCATGGCCTAGTTCTTCGTGACAAATGGATGCCGGTACAGACCTGGGTAAGCGTATAAGATTGCCCAACAATTTATTTTCTGCAACCTGTAGTAGGAAGGGCTCATGTATTCCCCATATCCCTGCTCCATATGTGGCTGCTGAGACACATCTAGCCTTGTATATTTTAATCAGCACACCCACTGGGGAGGTGCCTAATTTCTTAGCAAACTTATGAATTGCACCCACATTTTGTTCAAAATTAAAGCATCTTACCAGGGCCAAGTTTTTCCACTTGCATGCCTTGTCGAAAGGTAACCCTAAATACGTAAATGTACTCACTGTTTCCAGTTTAGTGCCCTGGATATGAAATGGTCTCGTCTTCCTTTTAGAGGGGACGCAGATTATAGTAAACAACTTTGTTTTGTTGGTTTGCAGCCCTAGAGATCTCATATATGCTACTAATTCCTCCAGCAACCTCTGGAGACCCATAGTTGTTCTCGACATACGGACACAGTCATCCACGTACATTAATACGGAGATGGCTCTGGTCCCTGCTCTTGGGGCGATCTGCCACAATTTCTCCTAGGTGTTTCTCCAGAGCGTTCATCTAATCCAATAAACATCTGGCAGTTCCCTAACCCCCCGTCCATGTTAAAATTAATCATCAATTCCCATGATTTAGATGACGGGAATCATTAAAGACCTGGCTATAGTGTGTCACCCAGGTTTGATCTAAGAAGGGTAGATCTGTGTTACAATTGTGATTGTGAGCAAAATTACGGGGAATTAACAACTTTTCAGAAGGTGTTTGAATCTTTCTCTATAAAGGCCCTCTCCAGCTGCTCCTATGTCTCCGCCCTCAAACTCACTTTCCTAGCAGCAAGTGTGGCCTTGTAGATGCGTCTGCAAGAGCGAATGGTCTCCATATCCCTAAGTGAGACTTTCAATGCTTCCTTAAATTGTGTATGTGCCCTACTACAGTGATCGACAAACCACTTCTTGACCTTTTTCGGTCGTTTTGGTGGTTTAATTTTAACAACTTCAATATACTCCCACAAATTTCTAAGTATGCCTCAACAACTCTTGTTGAGGGAGTATCACAACCTAGGCATTTCACTCTCACAGCTGCCCAGCAACTGTCTTAGGAGCTCCCCTGAATCTACCTCCGCTAACCTCCACCTAAGTCTCTGATTTTTAGAATAATCAGCATTAGGTACAGGCTATGTTGTTGCACAAGATGCTAGGCCCAGTTTTAGATACATATCTTGTGGGTTGAGATCGCTCATTTTGGTGGGTAGGGTGACAATCTATAATGCTGTGTCGAATCTCTTGCGACAGCAATAAAGTCAATTAGGCTCTCAGAGCCTCTCCCCCTGAAAGAAACTAGTATGATACTATACAACAACATCATGCTGTGGCCACCTTTCATTAATTTTCTGCCAGCACATACTGCTCACTTTGTTTTGCTTTTTGTGTCCGTATTTAGTAGTTGATATGCAACAATATTTGAAGGACTCCCGACATTGCAGGGAAGAGGAGTGAGCGCTTTTCAGATAGTTCTGGTTGACTGCTCCCTTATGTTAATGATACTGCTTCAATACAGACTAGGATACAACACTAGATTTGCGATGGGCACACACACCTTAAGGTTGGAGGTTACATGTTTTTACCTTTAGTTTATTTCTTATGTTTTTGGTTTGACTATATACTTCTCACTGAGCCCTTGAAATCCAATTTTTAACCCCTACTAGAGATACTGATGAGGTGAGAGACTGTGTAGTTGGTTGAGTTGGATTAAACACATTTTTCGTTGAGGTAAGAATTGTTACTTTACTGGGTACAGAATGAAGGGCGATGACATGGATTGGTGATTGGGCACCTATACTGGTAACATGTGTCCTTGTTCATTTGTTTTACAGAGCCTTCTGACCACTAACACTGATGGAATTTTGGTCAAGTATTGAGACTTAGATGCTACCCATGAATCATCACATTATTATTTTTATGCACTGTAAATAGCAGAGTGACTGTCTAATACAGGCCCTGATGAATGCCCGGAAATTGATTGTCGCTAGGGCACAAACATGTTGACCATTAGATAGGATATATATCCACAACCCTACATTTCACTTGCTTTTCAACTACTACCACATAGGAAGGAAGAATAAAGTTGTTGCCCCTATGTAGGTAGTTTTTAATGCAAGTTTTAATTTAATTTTTGCACTTTGCCCCTACTTGCCACTTTCGAGTTGGTAAATCCAACACGTGCTTTGCTCTCCTGCTCCTTCCCCCTTGGGTAAGTCGAAGCCCACACAGGGTGCCTTGCACTCCCCGTGTTTTGGAGGAACCCAATGATGAAGCATGTCACCCTCGGGTGAGTGAGGGTTTTCATTCATAACTGTGTTGTGCCCCATTCTTTTCTTGTTCACTTTACACATTTCTCTCTTTCCTAATAGTGCTACCCTATATATTGTGTGAGTTTTATGATTATGGAAGTAATATAGGATAGAATCGCTACATTGTAGCATAGTCTTCGTAAAGACCCTCTTGTGTGAGATACACTTTTCATTCAAACATGAACATTCTCACTCTCAGCCAAAAAATATGAAAAACTTTGACTCTAGGGCGATAATCACATTTCCATTCTAATGTTTGGTAAATGCAACTAGAAACCCCTGGCCACTTCCCCCAACGCCCGATAGGGGATGCTTTTTAAACCATGCATCTTAGAGACCATGGAGTGACTTTCTGGACATTAGGTCCAGCACGGTTTTTTGACTGTTCAGACTTTAACTGGAGGTAAAATTTAGCGACACCAGCCTTTCAGCTGTCCCTCAGTGTCAAATTGTACACATATTGGCACCTTCCAATTTTAAATCACCCAAACTGACCACTTCCAACTCGTTGTTGGGAATCACAAATTGTCTAATCATTTAGGCGCCTTAACTTATTGTGCAGCACATGTACACAATCCACAATCTCGCATGCGGTACCCTTATGTCTCCTATAACTCTGTATCTTATATTTTCAACATAGTTACATCTGTGGTTCGCACTGCCAAGAAACGTTAATGCACAAACAATTATCATGATCAACTGTGTCCTCACCTTTAACCCGTGCAGGCGTTCGATTGCGCGCGGGGGGGGTCGCGTCGGCCAACGGACGTGCGCAGCACTACCGAGGTAGTGCTTGCGACGGCCGTTGGCCGACAAACGCACGCAAGGGGTTAAAAAGACATTAATAAAAGCATTATTCTGTAACCAAACTATTGTAGGTTACACATATATATAATAAAATCTTCTAAATTTTTTGTTGTAAGAAAGACGGCAGTCCCAAGATCCTTCCCAACACCTGTATACAGGCAAGTTAGACACAGTGTCTGCTTATCTCATCAGAAAGTTTGCAGTGTTCTCTGCAGCAGGGGGTAGGCTGTCTTCCAGTGCCAGCAGCCAGGTGGGGGCAAAAAGAGATCACCTAGCTGGCTCGCTAAATGTTGCAGGGTGACTGAAACTGAAAACCCTTCTAAGTTTCCTATTTCATCGTATCCTTCAGTGATCTTTTCACCTTACTCGTGTCAGTACGGGAATTGCGCACATACTGGTTTCTAACCAGGAACAGCTGTGTGGTGTCTGCTTGGCTTATTGTGTGCTATATGTGAGAAGTTGGCCTGATATATGATGCTCACTAGTTCTAGTGATCACCTTGTATCAGTCCAAACAACCCTTATGGTGATTGGTTGTAAGTCAACCTTATAGACCAGCTATCCTAATGGTTGCATGGACAGAGCAGTCTTAGGCTAAACTCTTTTGGCATGTGAAGCCAGCTGTTTTACCACATATAACCCCTTGAATACCAGATGAAAGGACACCACACAGGTTGTTATGAAAATAAACAATATATTTATTTTACTAACAAACACCTCTGAACTCTTTATGAGATCAGAGGGCTAAGCACATAACAATACTCTTCAGAAAAATACAATAAGTCGCACAAATTACAATGGTGCCCTAGGGGCACGACAAACCATATACTAAGTAAATGGGTTAAGTAGAACAATAGGAGAAATGAAGATGCCCAGAGGCTGTAGGATCGCTGGGGCTACACTACCCTAACCTTAGGTGAGGAGCAGGAGGCCCACGGGATGCGTGTGCAGAGTGTGAACTCAGACGCGAGATGTGGAACAAAGTCAATGGGCACAACAAGTTACGAAAAAGGTGAGTAAAGACAGTTCCGACTAGTTGCGACAAACTACAGGATACCTGGACACTAGGAGAGTCAATCTACCTATGAGCACCGAAATGCTCTCGTTACCTCACCCACGGGCTGCGGGGTGCATAGGTGTGAAAGTGTGTCGGGTTTCCGCGTTGAAGTCAATGGAGCCTTGGAGAAAGATGCTGCAGGCCACCAGGAGGAAGATGTCCGGAGTGATCCAAGGGCGGATCGAAGATGATGGAGACCTGAAAGCAGAGGGGAAAATGTTCAAAGCCACTACCAAGTGACCGGTGTGGAACCAGGAAGGAACCAGATGCTGTCGTCGCGATCAGGTGAAGAGTGGACGCTTGACTCTGCAGCCGCGTGGACCAGGAAGTGTCGTCGACGACCAGGATGGAGGCACGAGCTGTCCCACGCAGGCTCTCACTGTCGGCGGTGTCTGATCCGGATTCGGAGTCAACAGGCCTTGGCAAAGGCAACCCACGCGGTGAGTGGAGATGGCGTCTGGTGCGGACCAGGAGGGTCCGGGGTGCTTCTCTTTTGGAAGGAAGCAAGGGCCAGCCTGGAGCAACCAGACCAGCGGTGTAGATTTCTTGGGTCGTCGTCTAGGAGGCCACTAGCCAGCCGGCAAGAGACCAGACAACGCGTCGAGCAGCAATCAAGCAAAAAGGGCCCCACGCAGATCTCGTGGATGCTGGAGAGCTGGTCTTCGGTGCAGGAGCTGCTCGGGGCTGGGGCTTCTCAATCCCCAAAGCACTCACTCGAGGGTGCCTCAGAGGTCGTGCTGGAAGCGAAGTGCAGTTTCTCCAAGATGGCCGGTCCCACATGTCTCGTCGCACCCACGGGTCTCAGCTGTGAAGCAGATGTGGGTAGAGGTCGGAGAGGTCTGGGAATCCGGGTCTCGTCGGGCTCTGAGGTCTGGTTCCGGCAGGAAGGACGACAAAGTGAACCGCTAGGACGCTTGATGGTGCCTGCAGTTGCAGGGTGGTCACTCCTTGGCCACAAGGGAGATTTTTCAGTCTTCTGTGGAGCAGAACGTCGAAGTCCAGAGTTTCTTCTTTGTAGAGTTGTTCAGGATAATCTAATTTGGAATGGGACCAGCTCCTACCTTTATTCTCCTAAAGGGGGCTGTACTAGTGACTAGGTCCCTCCCATGGGTGGGACCAGGAAGGGGGGTGGTTACACCCCCTATCCTTTGTCCGGTTTCGCGCCAGAGCTGGGGCAGGAGTGCCCCAGCAACTGGTTTGAACTGGGGTATGCACAGGGACACCTTGTGTGCCCCAGGCATGTCTCATTCCTTTCAGCCCTCCCTACCTCAATACACAAAATCCTGTCTGGGGTGGTGCTAGCACCTCCCAAGGCAAGAAACCCTTTGTCCAGGCCTCCCTCGCTGGAAGGACTCCCAGCAGCAGGAGGTCAGACTTGTGTCTGTGGTGGCAGTATCCATTTGTGATGCTGAGGCTCTGTTTACCTTTAACCGGGGTTCACAGTTATGGACATGTCGTATCCCTCTAGAAGGGTGGAATGCTACCCCCGTTGCCAGAACTGGCGAGGGGGTAGTATTCCAAATCGTATGACACCTTACTCGACATGTTTTGATAATGCTATACCAAAGTTAGCAATAACCGCGAGGATTATAATGCACTTAAGAGTATATGCTATAGCGTTATCATGGAAACAGCTAAAGGACTTGGTTCCGAAAGCTGCAGACAGGCTCAGCTCATGCTAGAGCACCATCTCACATAATTACAAGCACTCTGCCTTCAGGATTGATAAGGCCTGCCATAGGAGTGACTTATAGGAATATATGTGTCCATTTTGGGGTTAGATATAGGGATACTATATCTAAAGCAAAGGGTGATTACACCACCTTGCCCCAGCTATGTTACCAGCCAGTTGTGTCTGTTTAGATGGCCAGCCAGGGGTGGCATAATACATGCTTCAGCCCCTGGTAGGCCTTGGGTGCACTTATGCCCTGGGTACCTATGGTACACTGTACAAGGACATATAAGAGTGACCCAACATCACTTGGTAAATGCACCTAAAGTACATGTGTGTCAATTTAGAGAGAGAACAGCTAGGCTGTGGGTCTGATTAGCAGGCCCACAGCCAGGGAAAGTCGTAAACCAGTGAAGCAAAAAGCAAAAATCTGGGGTGACCATAGGATTGCAGACCCTACTCTCCTACACTATATTCTTGTGTTTCATATTTCTGCAGTGTGTTCATCTTGTATATTTCCTATAACACCTGCACCCCCTTGTACTGAGGTGATGCTTGCATGAGACTGCCGGATCGGTAAACTGGGCTCAATACAAATGAACACCAAGATGGACGACTACAGGGTGGTCCCATACACAGTTCCACACTGCCCATGGATGATAATTTTTTTCATCAATAGCACCCAGCAGGCACAGCCCCCCTACCGAGACGGCGTTGTATGGCCTGTTCTCTGTGCTACCCTCTTGTGTAATCCCGATGTAGATACTGAGCTGGGCTGGTAATGGGCGCACGTTGGCCTTTGCATGTGGATGGGATGAGAGGGTGGGTTGGGGGTTGCTAATGTGGGTGAGGGAGGTATGGAAGTTGTGTAGAGGTCTATATCTGCCATTGAGAGTGGGACGAGAATGGCATGTATGCAGTTGGCCTATTGAACGGATTCCTCCATGCACTGGGACAGGGATCTTAGAATCACCCGCATAGATCAGAACACAACAACGACTATCAATATGACGGAGGCTAGCGAACAGAGACAGACTGGTGGTGGGTCAGCACTCATGGCATAGGATATGCATGGTCTTCACAACCCCCTGGCAAATTTTACCCTACCTCGATTGACATAAAGTCGATATAGCACTGCTGCAGGAGACTCACTTAGGGGCCATTGCCATTATTGGCATTATTATTATTGCCAAATGATGCAGTTATTGGCCCTAGCCTCATATTCCTCCGATGCGGGAGGAGTGCACTATTGGTCAAACAGAGGATACCCTTTCGGCTTCTACGTGAGGACATTTATGCCCAGGGCCGCTACACCATCATTCTGGCCCTGATACATGAATGACATTTCACTATTATAAACAACTGTGCACCCAACACTCATGATTCCAAATTTTTAACAGAAGTCTAGGGTTTATACTCGCTTCTGTCCCCTCAATCTATAATATGAGAGAGGATTTCAATGTACTACTTAATAAAGCCTTAGACTGCAGAAACACCACCAGCCGCTCACAGAACACTCCTTCTACCACACTATTATATTTAATGACGACTAAGAGATTGTTTGACATGTGGAATCTCATTATCATTGCCAAATTATGCAGTTATTGGGACCTAGCCTCATAGTCTTCCGATGGGGGAGGAGTGGCACTATTGGTCAAACAAGGGACACCCTTTCGGCTCCTACGTGAGGACATTTCTGCCCAGGGCTGCTACACCATCGTTCTGGCCCTGATACATGAATGACATTTCACTATTATAAACAACTGTGCACCCAACACTCATGATTCCGAATTTCTAACAGAAGTCTGGGGCTCATGCTCGCTTTTGTCCCCTCAATCTATAATATGAGCGGGGATTTCAATTTACTACTTAATAAAGCCTTAGACTGCAGAAACGCCACCAGCCACTCACCGAACGCTCCTTCTACCACCCTATTAGATCTAATGGCCACTAAGAGATTGTTTGACATGCGGCACCTCTGGCAGCCCTCCCTTAGTGAAGGAACACGTGTCCTCTGTCCACAAATCATGGGAGAGATTGGACTACTGGCTTGGGTCCAGTGATGCATGCACTTGGTTGCAATCAGCGAGCCACCTTCCTCGCACTTTTTCTGATGACACCCCGGTCAAGTTAGTGCATGTGCTACCCCACCTCCAGCAACATGCGTTTTCATGGTGACCGAACCCTGCTGCCTTACTAGATACTGTATTCTGTGACAAAATGAGACTAGAAATCACAAATGTTTTCAACAAGAATAACAACTGGGTTGATTCGGTCGGCCCTGTTGGAAGACCTTTAAGGCCTATCTGCGTGGGGTGTGTATATTGCTAAACAGCATGGGCTCCGTAAGGCACTAAGGGAGCACCTGAACAGACTGGAGAACTGCTACAGTCTAAAGAGCAGGGTCAGTTTTCTGCCCAGATAATGGCGAAATGCATGCCAAACTGGACGATTTAACTGAGATAGCTGAACAAGAAGTTAAACGTCTACACAGATTTGCAACCACCAGGGCATAGGGCGAGATGGAGAGTCCGAGAAGGGCACTAGCCAGGCTACTGTGCCATGACTGTGCACCCAAAGAGATACTCCAAATTGATAGGGAGATGGGCAAGACGGCATATGAGACGAGGACATACTGGAGAGTTTGTACAGTATTAATTTTATACAACCCTCTATACAGCTGCACAACTGGAGACCCGACTAATTATTCAGCGTATTTTGACCTTATCGCTCTGGCATGACTTTAGGGTGGCCCCAATGCCAATTCTTGCAGAACCAATCACTCAAATCACCAATTTATCTAGCAGACACTTGATCACCGCACTCTACTGTACAATACAAACAGAGACCCTGGTAACCCGGCTGCAGGCCAGACTGCAATGGGAAGCTGACCTGGGGGACCTGCTCACTGCCAAAGAATGGACTTATTGCTGTGAGCAAATAGGCGGGTTGCCCTCCAATGGCAGCATGTGCCTCATTCATTTTTAAGTTTTTGCATCAAGTATATCATACCCCTCAGAGAGTGGTCAAGTTTAGGGAAGAGTCGGCCTCCTCCTGTCGCGAATGCAAAGCTCCAGCTTAAGACTTCATGCACCTGGTCTGGTGATGTGCATGTATTACAGAGTACTGAGACGAAGTGTTTTGCTGGATTTCACATATGATCGATGAACTGCTACAACCATCCCTGAAAATGGCCTTGGTGGGATGCTGCAGTTTGTCTCCCAACCTTTGTTTATAGCAGAGAATCAAGTGGCCTGTGCCTGGGGAAGGGAGAAAGCTTCTAATGCAGACAAATGGGTAAAAGACATGGTGTACTGCAGTGGCAATTGGAACTATACTATTGTATGCTGTCAGTGGTCAGCCTGCATAAGTATACATGGGGCCCATTACACATGTATTTGTTGAGTATGACTGTCAAGATTGACTAGGCCTGGCAGCTGTGGGATCCGGGAGGAGGGGTTGACTCCGCTACTCTGGTCCATTTTTTGTAACCAATTGGTGCACTTGAGTTTGATCTAACATTGGCTTGCTGCTGTCCCTAGGGAAGGGTGGACACTTTACTGACAATGGAGAATCGATGTGGGGTTGCGCTCCAATGGTTTTGGTCAGAGTCGACCCATCTTGGCTGTGTGCTATGGATATTGCCTCATTGTTGTTTCCCATTTTTTTCTTACTTTTCCTTTCCCTTTGTTACTCTTTTTATTTGGTAATGTTCCCCATGATGTGGGGGATTCCAGTGTGTGGAAAACCTGCAATTTTAGAATAAAATAAGGCGGATTTTTAAAAAACATTAGTGTGGCATGTGAGAGTTGGAAAATGGCCCTTTCTGAAGGGTCACCTCAAACTTTTTGCCTTCTTCATCCTCTTTTTTCTGATCTTGTTTTAGTTGGCTTTAGGACTCTGAGCACTTTACTACTGCTGACCAGTGTTAAAGTACATGCGCTTCTCCCCTAAATATGGTAACATTGGTGTATGCACAATAAGTATATTTAGTTTACTTCTAAGTACCTTGTAGAGTGGTATACCATGTTCCCAGGGCCTGTAAATTAAATGCTAATAGTGGGCCTGAAGTACTGATTGTGCCACCCACCCAAGTAGCCTTTCAAACCTGTCTCTGGCCTGCCACTGCAGGGCCTCTGTGTACAGTTTGCTGCCACTTTGAATTGGCATTTAAAACCCTTTGCCAAGCCTTAAACTCCCCTTTTATTACACGTAAGCCACCCCCAAAGTAGGCCCTAGATAGCCCAAGGGCAAGGTGCTGTGTAAGTAAAAGGTAGGACATATACTTATAGTTGGTAGTGAAAAACACCTACATTTGTTTTCACAACTGTTTGACCTACTTCTCTCAAAAGTTAACATTAGGAATTCCTTAATGCACTTTTAAGCTATAACTCCTGGTTAGAAAGCAGTAGCTGCATAGTGTTTTATATCTTTGTTCTGGTAATGATAAATCCTCTTTACTGGTAAAGTTGGATTTAACGTTACTATTTTAGAAATGCCACTTCTAGAAAGTGGAAATTTCACAGCTCTTACTTCTTGTGTGCCTGCGGCCTGTTTCCGATATACGTCTGGAGTGGGTGACAGCTACAATTTGTCCGTTACCTCTGGACAAACACAGGAAGATTAGGTGTGTCGTACAAGTTACTTACCTTCAGTAACGATGTATCTGGTAGAGATTATTCTAGCTGCAGATTCCTTAACGTAGAATTATCCTCAGGCGTAAGACTGGATCCTGAAAATGTACTTTGCCGCAGCATCTCTGCGTGCCGGGGGGCGGTACCACATGACTCCGTCCTGACGTTGTCCGCGGGCGTGACGTTAGCAAGGTCACATAAGCCCTACCCCGGCGCGCCAATGTCAGTTTTCTTCGGAGAACTTTTCCGCACCACAACGCGGTGCCATCACAAATAAAAACTGTGAGAATATGGGAACAGTGTGTGAAAAAAATCAGATAAACAGAAAGGGAAGAAACGAATGGTGAGGAACAGCCCCATTCGGGAGAGTGCCAGTGTAGGAGAGTAGGGTCTGCAATCCTATGATCACCCAGATTTTTGCTTTTTGCTGCACTGGTTTACGACTTTCCCTGGCTGTGGGCCTGCTAATCAGACCCACAGCCTAGCTGTTCTCTCTATCCAAATTGTACTCAGGTACTGAATTGGCACTGGGCCCTCTCCAAGTCCCTGTACCCAGGGCTGAGGTGCACCCAGAAGTCTCCCAGGGGCTGAAGCATGTATTATGCCACCCCTGGATTGACTAACTAAAACTGACACAACTGGCTGCACGACAGCTGGGGCAAGGTGGTGTACTCACCCTTTGCTTTAGATATAGTATACCTATATCTAACCCTAAAATGGACACACAGATCTCCTATCAGTCACTCCTATGGCAGGCCTTAACAATCCTGAAGGCAGAGTGCTTGGAATCGTGTGAGATGGTGCTCTGGCATGAGCTGAGCCTGTCTGCGGCTTTCGGGACCCATCCCTTAGCCGTTTCCATGATATCGCATACCATATACTCTTAAGTGCATTATAATCCTCGCGGTTAAATGCCAACTCTGGTATCGCTTTATCAAAACATGTCGAGTAAGGTGTCATACGAATTGGAATACTAACCCCTCGCCAATTCTGGCGACGGGGTTAGCATTCCACCCTTCTAGAGGGACACGACATGCCTGTAACCTATAACCCGGTTAAAAGTCAGACAGAGCCTTAGCATCCACAAAATGGATGCTGCCACCGAGACACAAGTCTGCCCTCCTGCTGCTGGGAGTCCTCCCAGAGCAGGAGATAAGGACAAAGGGTTTCCTGCCAGGGGCGGTGCCAGCACCGTCCCAGACAGGGTTTTGTGTATTGTAGGTAGGCAGGGCTTTAGAGGAAGGTGACTGCACGTGGCACCCCGGTGCTCACTGTGCATAGGCTGGCTGGAACCAGTTCCAGGGTCACTCCAGACCCTGTGCTGGGGAAAAGCCCGCCAAGGAAGTGGGTGTAACCACCCCCCTCCTGGTCCCACCCATAGGGCAGGACCTAGTCGCGTGCCAGCCCCCTTTTCCCAGATAAAGGTAGAGACTGGCCCCCTTCCAAATCAGATCATCTTTGGAATCAAGATACCACTTTCCACGAAAGGACTTCACGATTTCTTCCTCAAGATTCTCCCTTGTGGCTAAGGAGTAGTCACCCTGCATCCGCAGGCACCATCTAAGAACACTGCGGTCTGCTGCACGTCCTTCCTCCGGAATCCGACTGCCCAGCTCGACGAGACCCGGCTTCCCTGGCACCTCTGACCTCTACCCACCTCTACAGCACAGCTGAGAACCGTGGGTGCGACGAGACCTCGAGGGACCGGCCATCGCCAAGACTGCACGACTTCTGCACAGCAAGCCCACCGAGTAATTTCCTGGTGAGTGCTTTGGGGTCCGAGAAGCCCCCACCCTGAGCAGCTCCAGCACCGAAGAGCAGCCCCCCAGCATCTCCACGATCGGCGTGGGGCCCTTCTGCCTTCTGCTGCTCACCGCGTTGTTTGGCTACTAGCCCGTTGGCTTGTGGCCTTCCCGACGACGCCCGACGACATTTCTGCTGCTGGTCTGGTTGCTCCAGACTGGCCCTTGCTCCCTTCCAGAAGAGGAGCACCCCGGACCCTCCTGGTCCACTCAAGACGCCATTTTGAGTCCACCGCGTGGGCTTGAATTAGCCAAGGCTTGTTGCCCAATCCTGGGTAACTTCGACGCCAACGACTTCATCCTTCGTGGGACAGCTCGCACCTCCATCCTGGTCGCCGACAACGCCTCCTGGTCCGAGAGACTGCAGAGCCCAGCAGCGCCCACTCACCTGACTGCGGTGACTTCGCCCGGTGCCATCCTGGTGCCCACTTAATCACTGGCTAGTGATTCAAGAACTTGGTCCCCTCTGCTTTCAGGTTTCTTCTTCCTCGATCCAGGCTTGGATCCAACGAACTTTCCTTCACTGGTCGCCTGCCAGCAACTTCCTTCTTCCAGGCTCCTGGTCCGGCAACGAGATCCCCGACGTCTTTTCAGACCTATGCAGCTGCAGCCCCTGGGCTAGGTAACTTCGGCACTCCGGTGTCCCAGCATAGCCTCACTATCCAAGGGTCAGGATCCACTGTCGTTTTCTCCCTACCAGGTCGGGTTCGCCCGTGAACACTAACTTTGTGAATTCTAGCTCCCATAGACTTTGTCCCGCATCCCGCGTGAGAGTGCACACTCTGCACCCGAGTTCCCTAGGCCTCCTGCTAGTAATCTAAAGGTTCAGTAGTCCAGTCCTAGCGATCCCAAAGCCTCTGAGAATCGTTACTTACCTGCTAGTAATTCGCATTCCACTTTTAGCGTATATGGTTTTTCGTGCCCCTCGGGCATTTGTGTAACGTGCTAACTTAAAAGTATTTTCGTAAGAGTTTTGTTGTGTGCTTAGCACCCTGTCCTCATAAAGAGTACAGGGTTGTTGTGATTCTAATAAATACATTGTTTATTTTCATAACACTTGTGTGGTGTCCTTTCACTGGGTGTTCAAGGGGTACTGTGATGGTAAAACAGCTGGCTTAACACGCCCTCTAGAGTCTTAGCCTTAGACTGCTCGTATCCATGCTACTAGGATAGCTGGTCTATAAGGTTGACTTACAACCAATCATCAATAAGGGTTGTTTGGACTGATATATAGTGATCACTAGAATAGTGAGCACTGCACATCAGGCCAACTTCTCACAGCCAGGCACTGTGGCACCAAAAGTCATAGAAGGGAAGAGCAGAGCACAGCTACTGCGAAGCAACCCTGCAAGGAAATACAACATCCTCCCTGGGGCAGAAAAGCATGTGAAAAACGTCACAGCAAACAAAAGAGGCGTGCAACCCCAGTCTATAAACAGTAAGGGACAACAAGGCCAGAACAGAAGAGTAACGACAATTTACCACAAGACAACGCCAGCAAAGAGAGGCGCAGGCCCTGTAAAGAGCTAAGGTACGAGGCACAGCCAAGAGACCCCAACTCAAAGGACTGCAGAGGAGTCAATCAATCAATCATGGTATTTGTAAAGCGCGCTACTCACCCGTGAGGGTCTCAAGGCGCTGAGAGGGGGGGGGGGTTCGCTACTGCTCGAAGAGCTAGGTCTTGAGGAGTCTTCTGAAGGCGAGTAGGTCTCCGCTCTGCCGTAGGTGGGTAGGTAGGGTGTTCCAGGTTTTGGCGGCGAGGTAGGAGAAGGATCTGCCGCCGGAGCTTGTTCGTTTGATGCGGGGGACGGCGGCGAGGGCGAGGCTGGCGGGTGGGGGTGTGGAAGCTGAGTCTGCTGTTCAGGTAGGCTGGTCCGGTGTTGTGGAGTGCTTTGTGTGCATGGGTGAGGAGTTTGAAGGTGATCCTCTTGTCGACGGGGAGCCAGTGTAGGTTTGTCGTTGACGATCAGTCGGGCGGAGGCATTTTGGATGCGCTGTAGTCGTCGTAGGTGTTTGGCTGGGATTCCGACGTAGAGTGCGTTGCCGTAGTCCAGCCTGCTGCTGACGAGGGCCTGTGTCACCGTTCTTATTGTTTCTGTCGGGATACACTTGTAGATCCTGCGAAGCGTGCGGAGGGTGTTGCAGCAGGAGGAGGAGACGGCGTTGACCTGTTTGGACATGGAGAGGGAGGAGTTGAGGATGAATCCTAGATTGCGTGCGTGGTCGGTGGGTGTCGTGCTGTCCCGAGAGTGGTCGGCCACCAGGAGTCATCCCAGGCCGAGGGGTTGGGTCTGAGGATGAGGACCTCCGTATTGTCCGAGTTCAGTTTCAGCCAGCTGCTCCTCATCCAGTCGACAATGGTCTCCATTCCGTCGTGGATATTGGTTTTGGCGGTGCGTGGGTCCTTGGTGAGGGAGAGGATGAGCTGAGTGTCGTCGGCGTAGGAGATGATGTTGAGGTTGTGGTGGCGGGCCACTTGTGCGAGGGGGGCCATGTAGATGTTGAACAGCGTTGGGCTGAGGGAGGAGCCCTGCGCGGGGTCCAGGCGCAGACGGGCATACCTCTGGAGCTCCTCCGGCGCGGCCGCGCAGCGTTTTGCATTAAGAAGGGGTGGAGAGAGGGAGGAGCAGCTGGGAGGCGGGTAGCGAATGGGAGAGGAGGGGGCGGGGCCGCAGGGGACACAGCAGCGGGAAAAGAATGCGGGAGTGCGGGGAGCGGGGCGGCGAAGAACTAAAGGCACAGCAGAAGGAAACAGGCAACAAAAACACAGGCAACAGTTATTTAAGCAGCGCACAGAACATTTCAAAGTCAGAAAATTTCAAAGTCAGAAATTTCAAGTAATGAAAAAGGGAAAAGAGCATGAGTAGGCTCCACACTGGAAAACCAGGGTGCAGGGACGCAGAAGTAACCAGGAACCCACCAACGAATCGCCAGAAAGGAAGGAGTGGATCAAACAAACAGAACGAGCATCCCACTAGGGAGGAAGCAAAAGAGGGCACTTGCAGAAGACAAAACCACCCCGACGCAGGTGAGTGCAGAAGACTAAGCTGAAGGTCCTCGCAGAACGGGGAGGACGGGCGGGTAGTGAAGGAATCTGCGGCTAGTATCGTCTCTACCAGATACATAGTAACTGAAGGTAAGTAACTTGTACATCTGATAGAGACTACTAGCCGCAGATTCCTTAATGTAGGATAGATACCCTAGCCATACCCAGAAGGGAGGAGGGCCTGCGAGAGAGCCTCCCAGTAGGAAGAAACACAGGGCCCCAGCAGGGGATGTATAATGGGGACAAGAAGGGCGGCCCAGCCCCCGCCAAGCAGAAGGAAGCAAGGAAGAGGCGAAGGGAGGCCTGGATACCCCAAGCCCATCCAAGGTACCAAGGACATCCGCCAGAAAGCCCCGGAGGAACAGACAACAGCAGAGGAGTACAGAGGAAGAAGAGAAGTACTCCAAACTCCAAGGAGAAGAGGTACTAATGGAGGCAAAACCCTCCACAAGAGAACACACACACAGTTAAGGGGACAGCTGAACCGGCCTCAGCCTCGAGCCTGCGGACAAGGCAGGAACGGCTCCACAGCCAAGAAAGGCAGGCGTGAGAAGAAAGACGTAGTCTCGCAAGGCTCCAGCTGAACAAGAGGCAGGAGCGCAAGGGCACACGCCAAAGTCCCCGGCTGTGGACTAGAAAGAGCAGGCATGCGCAGCCAGCAAGTGCCATGAAGCTAAGCGCCCAGACCAAGCCAAGCGCAAGCGAAGGCAAAGGCCAGGGATATCCAGAACAACCCTTAAAGGAAGACCGTTCCAGACATAAACCGACCCATGAAAAGAAGTGGGACCTGCCAAGAAGAGGAGAAATACGTAGGACGGACTAAGACGTCAACCAGAACACAGGAATGTACCAGGAAATCCTATCCCCCCTTGCACACCAGGCAGAGGACTAGGCCAAAACGCCCGACAAAAAGGGCTGAAACACCACAGCACAAATGATGGCATGCCACAGCTGGTCTAGCGAGCAGCGGACACTGAAAATGACAGAACCTGGAGCAGCACAAGCGACGCCCAGACAAGGATCAAAGAAACCCCACCAGCGGTATTCAGCGACGCCAGAAAAGGCGAGGAACCCGCAAAAGGGAGTCCACACCCTCTCAGTGTAGGACAGAGCTATACAATAGCTACAAGTACCCCACTTAGGGTATGACACGTCCCAAAGAAAACATGGGAACCACTCTTAGGGAAAATCCCGTATCAGAGAACAAGTACATAAGACCTGAGGTGGGTACCATAGACGGCTTAGCAATCAGCCAAAAAATACACACTTGCCAAAAGGGCTGAACCAGCAGCCAATAGAAGAGAGGGGCCAACCAAGGGACCCCGAAGGCACGTCAAACCAACAGAACACACAAACGGGCCACTCAAAACACCAGATTCCAGGAAGCAGGTGGGATAACATCTCCCATCAAGCCGCGGAGGATCAACAAGCCAGCCTACGGAGGGGGAGGAGGACGAAGGCCCACAAGGAGACGATGAATGGCGGATTCCGCATGAGTGTTAAACAGAAGGACCCCATCAAAGGGCAGGTCAACCAGACGCTCCCTAATATACTCAGGGAAAACAGCATCCGCAGTCAAGCATGGCGACGGAGAGCCACAGAACTAGCCATAGCACGGCCAAGAGCATCAGCAACATCCAAGGCCGTAAGGAGAATAAATGCAGCCAACTCTCGACCATCCAACACATGGTGTCGTAGATCAGCGCGGGCACCCTCATGGGAGACATGAGAAAGAAGAGACTCCACAGAATCCCATAGGCTGGAGGTAGCCCTGGCCAACACACAAAGAGTGTTGAGCTCCCGCAAAGCAGCACTGGATAAAGCGAAGATGTAACGCCCCCATGAATCCAACCACTGGGCCTCCCGAGAAGGAGGAAAACAACACCACAGGCAAGAACGGAAAAGCAGTCCGCAGAAGTGAGCCCTGAGTAGAAGGGTGGAAGGAAAGGCAGACTGGGTCATGCAGAGCAGGACGGTGGCGATGCAGGAGCAGCTGAGGCACCGGATCACCAGTGGTAGGACGCCCCCAAGCCCCCAAAAGAGTTGTGGAGCAACGCTTCGAAAGGAAGGAACAGCACCCGTCCACCAAAGCCCTGGTGGAGAACTTCCAAGAGATTATCTGTAGGGAACGGGGTGACGGGGTTACCCATTCGCAAAAGGCCTGCGGCTGTGGGAATAGCTCGAACAAAGGCAACACTGGCCTCCGTAGGGCACCGCGGGGGAGAAAGCAATTCCTCTGTGGGCGACTGTTGCAAACTGAGCCGTTCGTTCCCAAGTCCAGCTTTATGCGGAAGCCGCCAGCCCCTGAATGGTGGAGGATCCACGGACGAGTGGGGAATCTGAGGGACCCCCGGGGAAGGCGGAGAAGCCGGTGGAGGAACCAACCGTGAGCTCCGGAAAAGAGGGTCAGAGGATTGAGGCTGCGGGGACGGCGAGGAGCCCTCCCTGGAAGACGCCGGTGAAAAAGCAACGATGAACAAGTTACTTACCTTCGGTACCGATATATCTGTAAGAAACAGTAGTTAGTATTAGTTTCCTTACCGTAGAATATCCCCAGGCGTCAGACTGGATCCGGAAATTTTTACATAGCAGTACCCTTGCGCGTCGGTAGGCGTTGTCTGCGGCTCCGCGTCCGTCGTCGGCGTCGTGCGCGCCGTGGTGACGTCGTCGGAGTACTTAGACGCCGCCTCCGCGTGCTGACGTCAGTTCTTAGACACAGCTTTTCCGCGCCAGAACGCACAGCCATGTTAAAAACCAACACTGGTGCCATTGAAACTAGGGCCCTGAAAGGGGATGACCTTAACCCTATATATCAGTTCGCAGAACGGGGTGGATGGGTGGGACGGTAAGGAATCGAATACTAACTACTGTTTCTTACAGATATATCGTTACCGAAGGTAAATAACTTGTTCATCTGAAAGAAACAGGTTAGTATTAGATTCCTTACCTTAGAATAGATACCCCAGCAATACCAACCCCGGTGGTGGGTCTGCAAACCAATAATCACACCAGAAAGTCCTGGAGGACGGAATGGCCGAAGAAGCCATCCCTCCGGACTTGGCTGTCCAGGCAGTAGTGTCTTGCAAACGTGTGCAGCGAGGCCCACATAGCCGCCTGGCCAATGTCCTGCAAGGGGACTCCCCGGCCGAGTAGAATGGGCCCTCAGCCCAACAGGGGGCTCCTTCTTTGCCATAGAATAACAAGCCTTGATACACAAGACGACCCACCGAGAGATGGTCCTCTTGTGCACCGCCCGGCCTTTCTTTGCGCCCATGTACCCAACAAAGAGTTGGTCATTGTAGGAGAGTGGGGTCTGTAATCCTATGGTCACCCCAGATTTTTGCTTTTTGCTTCACTGGTTTACGACTTTCCCTGGCTGTGGGCCTGCTAATCAGACCCACAGCCTAGCTGTTCTCTCTCTAAATTGACAACCATGTACTTTAGGTGCATTTACCAATTGGTACTGGGCCACCTTATCAGTCCCTGTACAGTGTACCTTAGGTATCCAGGGCATAGGTGTACCCAGGGCCTACCAGGGGCTGAAGCATGTATTATGCCACCCCTGGCTGGCCATCCAAAACTGACACAACTGGCTGCACGACAGCTGGGGCAAGGTGGTGTAATCACCCTTTGCTGTAGATATAGTATACCTATATCTAACCCCAAAATGGACACATATCCTCCTATCAGTCACTCCTATGGCAGGCCTTAACAATCCTGAAGGCAGAGTGCTTGGAATTATGTGAGATGGTGCTCTGGCATGAGCTGAGCCCGTCTGCAGCTTGCGGAACCAAGTCCTAATAGCTGTTCCATGATAACGCTATACCATATACTCTTAAGTGCATTATCGACCTCGCGGTTGAATGCTAACTCTGGTATAACATTATCAAAACATGTTGAGTAAGGTGTCATACGAATTGGAATACTACCCCCTCGCCAATTCTGGCGACGGGGGTAGCATTCCACCCTTCTAGAGGGACATGACATGTATGTAACTGTGAACCCCGGTTAAAGTTAACTCGAGCCTTGGAATCACAAAATGGATGCTGCCACCACAAACACAAGTCTGACCTCCTGCTGCTGGGAGTCCTTCCAGCGCGGGAGGCTTGGACAAAGGGTTTCCTGCCTTGGGAGGTGCTAGCACCACCCCAGACAGGATTTTGTGTATTGGGTAGGATAGGCTTGAAAGGAATGAGACATGCCTGGGGCACACGAGGTGCCCTGTGCATACACCGGTTCAAACCAGTTGCGGGGGCATCCCTGCCCAAGCTCTGGCACGAAAACCGGACAAAGGATAGGGGGTGTAACCACTCCCCTTCCTGGTCCCACCCAGGGGAGGGACCTAGTCAGTAGTGCAGCCCCCTTTAGCAGGATAAAGGTAGGAGCTGGTCCCATTCTAAATTAGAATAATCCTGAACTACTCTACAAGAAGAAACTCTGGACTTCAACGTTCTGCTCCACAGAAGACTGAAGAAATCTCCCTTGTGGGCAAGGAGTGTCCACCCTGCAACTGCAGGCACCATCAAGCGTCCAGCGGCTTCCCTTTGTCGTCTTCCTTCCAGGATCCAGACTTCAGAGCCCGACGAGACCCGGATTCCCAGACCTCTCCGACCTCAACTCACATCTGCAGCACAGCTGAGACCCATGGGTGCGACGAGACACGTGGGACCGGCCATCTTGCAAGAAACTGCACTTCGCTTCCAGCACGACTCCCGAGGTAAACTCAACCAAGTGCTTTGGGGATTGAGAAGCCAAAGCCCCGAGCAGCCCCTGCACCGAAGATCAGTCCTCCAGCATCCACGAGATCTGCGTGGGGCCCTTCTGCTTGTTTGCAGCTCGACGCGTTGTCTGGTCACTTGCCGGCTGGCTAGTGGCCTCCTAGACGACGAACCTTGAAATCTTTGCTGCTGGTCTGGTTGCTCCAGACTGGCCCTTGCTCCCTTCCAAAAGAGGGGCACCCCGGACTCTCCTAGTCCGCACCAGACGCCTTCTCCACTCACCGCGTGGGTTGCCTTTGCCAAGGCCTGCTGACGCCGATTACGGAACCAACACCGCCAACAGCGAGAGCCTGCGTGGGACAGCTCGTGCCTCCATCCTGGTCATCGAAGACACCTCCTGGTCCATGTGGCTGCAGAGTCAAGCGTCCACACTTCACCTGATCGCGACGACGACATCTGGTTCCTTCCTGGTTCCACTCCAGTCACTGGCTAGTGACTGTGAACATTGTCCCCTCTGCTTTCAGGTCCTCTACTTCCCCGATCCACCCGTGGATCGCACCGGACATCTTCCTCCTGGTCGCCTGCAGCATCTTTTCTTTCAGGCTCCATTGACTACAACGCGAGAACCCGACACAACTTCGCACCTATGCACCCGCAGCCCGTGGGTGAGGTAACGAGAGCATTTCGGTGCTCAAGGGTAGCTTGACTCTCCTAGGGGACCTTTTACTTGTATTTTAACGCCGACCTGCACAGAGTACTTGAAACTCTGCAACGTTTCATCTGACCCCGCTCCAGCCTAATCCAAAGCCTCGCCGGACCCGCTCCGCGGGTCCCGCAGCGCAGCTACAACCACCGGAGCTGCTTGGGAAGGGGGCTGCTTTATACTGACCGGCAGGGCTGCGAGCACCAGCAGGGACTCCGAGGACCAGGAGCCCCTGCACGCCCAATCCAGACCAGCTGGGCTGCTCTCCCTGCCGGCCCCGCCCATCCGCCCACGGAGCTAAAGGGCTGCACGGCCAGAAACCACCTGGGACCTTTTACTTGTATTTTAACGCCGACCTGCACAGAGTACTTGAAACTCTGCAACGTTTCATCTGACCCCGCTCCAGCCTAATCCAAAGCCTCGCCGGACCCGCTCCGCGGGTCCCGCAGCGCAGCTACAACCACCGGAGCTGCTTGGGAAGGGGGCTGCTTTACACTGACCGGCAGGGCTGCGAGCACCAGCAGGGACTCCGAGGACCAGGAGCCCCTGCACGCCCAATCCAGACCAGCTGGGCTGCTCTCCCTGCCGGCCCCGCCCATCCGCCAATCACATCACTTGTTATTTAAAGGCAGACGCGCCCCCGCTGCGCGGGAGCGCGCGGGACAGCGCCGGGAGAAGCCCGGGACAAGGGCGGGACCGTCTGTGTCCGTCCGGGGCCGGAGGAGGCCGGGCTGGGCCTATTCCCTTGGCCCCGCCGCCCACCCCCAGGTATAGAAGTTGATCATCAATCTCCCAGCTTGGACTACATCCCAAAAGACTATGCCGTCCCCGGCAAAGGAATGTACCCCCTCAAGACAGGCAGGAACAAGAAACATGACCGTAGAAAATTATTTCCCGCGGGCGGGGGTAGAAGGGGACAAGGAAAACACGTTAAGTCGTCTTAGGGCTGAGCGGAGACGCTCTATTGACAATTTGAAAGGTCGACCCCTAGGAGACCATCCCCCTACACCCACCACAGATCTAACACTATTGGAAGACGTCCCTTTTTTGCTCAGGGACGGTACAAAAACTCCCCCAGAAATACCAAGGTCCTCAACCCCAGTGAGGAGCGAAAGCCCAACCAGGGAGATGATAGATCTAATCTCCCAACTCCCCCCACAAACCAAGCCTAGAAATGCTAAATCCAAACAAATTGTTGCGCAGGGTGTATTTGGACCCCCTCCAAATAAACGTAGGAGGAAGTCGAAGGGGGCCCAGGCTAAAAATAAACCCAAGATCTCTCACTCCGAATTTGGGAAGCCACCGAAACATACCACACCAACTGTAACTGGGGCGGTTGATTCACACCCTGTTCCCACGGCGCTGGAGGGTGGGGCCCCCATTGTGCCCAACGAGATGACTAGTAACGCCTCCAATGCCCCTCTCCCTGTTGCACTCATTGTACCTAATGAGATGGCTAGTAACACCACCAATGTCCCTCTCTCTGTTGCCCCGCTGGGCAATTTGGAATTCCTACTTAGGTCACTTTTGCTACCTATTAGTGAAAGTATTAAAAAAGTGGAAATAAGATTAACAATCCTTGAGGCCACACTAAGTAGCATTAAAAACCCCCCCAAATCCCACGAAAAGGACCTCAAATCTACTGTTAGCCCAAAAGCCTTGAACAGCGTACTACAACTGGCCCCCCCACAGGCGCCCATTACGACCATTCCACCACACACCCAGAGGAACATTCCCGCCTTAAATAAACCATCTCATAGTACAGGACCTAGCACCCCTGTAAAGGTAAACAGTGTTCCTATAGTACAGCGGAAAGAAAGTGTTGCCCCAAACCCATTAATGAAGCCCCCCCCTAGGCCACGCAGACCCAACCTACCACCAGAGGCGAATGACTACACAGTAGTCATGGCGGGCGTCCCACCGTTAAAGGAGGGTGAAGTTGAGGATTTCTGCACTTTAAAAACTAGGGTGATTAAGTGGCTAAATCAGAATAGACCCTTACCTGTACACCTAAATAACGAGATAATAATGGTAAGAAGGGTACCCTGGATAGGGAGAACTCGAAAATCCATCACAGGGGATTGCATATTGGTGAGCCTCAGGGATACTGGAACAGTTGCTCACATATGCCAGGGAAGGAATAGATCACTAGTGACAACAATCCAAACACTTCAGGTGTCCTTTTTCTTTCCTCCCGCACCGGCTCGCACACACGGGACCCGTTCTGATGTTAATTGGGAAAGGGTGGGTCGAAGGGGCGCCCAGCACTATGAGTTCAATCCAAGGCCTCCATTTAATAGGCCACTACCATCTTTCCAAACTCTTAATCGGTTCCATTGCTTGGAGGGACTAGAGGGGGTGGATTGACAAACAGATCTCTGTAGGGGGGATAGCGGGGGCAGAGGTGCCCAAAACTTAGAACAGGAGACTCCCAGCCTCCTAGTAAGAGGTAGTGCCCAGAGTCAGGTGTTGGATGAACCGAGGGTTGTAGAAAACGCTCACATGGGGGATACGCAAGGACCAGTCTTGGGGGAGGTAGGGCGAGAACCTCTAGACGGGATGCAACGAAATGGGGACCAGGTGGGGGATGCACTAAAAATTATTTCATGGAATATAGCCGGTTTGGCCGGGAAAATCAACAACAAGGAGTGGCTTGAATATATTAGGAAATTCCACATAATATGCCTGCAGGAGACCTGGGCCATGGAGAATAATTTTCACCTAGAAGGGTATAAGTCCTTTGTTGTACCCGCGCAAAAATCAAGATCAGGGAGAGCCATGGGAGGTTTGGCTATTTATACTGACCTGAGCCTACCGGGAAAATATGCTAGCCTTGAGTGCAACTCTCACAGAATTCAGGCTGTTAGGTTCACGGGGAAAGGACTTAGATTCGTCGCTGTAAACCTCTATAACAATGAGATCGCGGGATCTAACTTTCCTCTTACCCCCGAACTGGATAACAAGTTGAGTCAGGTACTTACAGGTCAAAAAAACGGGCCTTCTTATGGGCTAGTGGTTATGGGAGATTTTAACTGCCATTTGTGCCCTGTATTGGTCCAAACAAATATAGATTGGTCCCGATGTCCACTGGAGAATGGACCGCATTTCTCACACACGCCGTTGGGCCTTGCCCTTAGGATGTTACGGTCTAAATATGATCTGGGACATACCATTAACAAGGTAGTGTTGCAGGAGGGTGGCACACTCCCCCCCACATTTAAGGGTAGAGGATGCTCCTCTTTTATAGATTATATCTTGGTTTCGAGGGCACTAATGAATAAGACAATCAGTGCTGGGATTGAGTGGAGTGGTTTTAGCGACCACAACCCTCTTACCCTGGAACTGTTGTACTTGGCAGGCCCAAGACCTAGAGCCCACCCCACTATCACTGAGAGGGCAACAGACCAGGGCAGGAGACTAAAATGGGCAAAAATTGATGGGGAAAAGTTTTATAAGGGCTTGGTGGATGCAGGGAGACTAGCTATTAATGACTGCCTGGATACCGAAGTCCATGGACCGAGGGTAATGGCAGCCTTCGACCAGATTGTCAAGCTGGTCGACGGTTTATTAAAAACCAGTGTGCCTCTCAAGTCTGATGGGAACCCGCGTTGGTTTGATAAAGCCTGCTCTAAAGCCCTGAGGGAGCTGAAAAGTTGCCTTAAAGCCAAACCAAGGATCCCCCATAAAGTTAAAGAGTGTAGAGACGCTTACAAAAGAGAAATTAAGAGGAGGAAGTTTGCCTTGCAGGCGGAAGCATGGGCAGATCTTCGAGAAGCGGGGGAAAAAAAGGACCTAGTGGGTTTCTGGAAAATAATTAACAACCCAACCTTCCAGGAAAAAGACTCCCCGGATGTAGGGGCAAATATTCTCCCTGAGCAGTGGATTAACCACTTTAGGGGCCTGTATAACCATGAGACGGGTCCCATTGTAGACTCCCCGGCCAGTTCTATTGAGGCTACACCGGTGGAATTTTCCATCAAGGAAATAATTGCAGGGATTGAGGGCCTGACCAGAAATAAAGCACCGGGGCCCGACGGAATTCCTCCCGACCTTTTTCTGAGTAACATCGAACTGTGGGCCCCCCTTATGACAAGGGTAATAAACACCGCTATTATTTATGGCCTGCCCCGATCCTGGTCCACGGCAGTAATTGTGCCAATTTTCAAAAAGGGCAACAGGGATGACCCAAAGTGCTACCGCCCGATCTCCCTGATTGATGTGTCAGCAAAGCTTTTGGGGAGGGCAATCCTTAATAGATTGTCCGAGTGGACCGAGGAAAGGAACATCTTCTCGGACACCCAATATGGCTTTAGGGTAGGGAGGTCCACTAGCGATCAGTGTTTGAATCTATATATGCTGACTGCCAAGTATACCATAGCTAGTGATGAACCGATTTACATGGGTTTTATGGACTTGGCAGCAGCATTTGATCACGTGAACAGGGAAAAACTGTGGGGCATGACGCTCAACCTGGGGATAGAGAGCGGCTTAGTTAAGATCTTGAAAGAACTGCATAGTGATACTACTGCCAAGGTCCGCTTTAATAGGGAGGGGGGGCTGACTAGTTCCTTTCCTTGCAAGAGTGGAGTTCGTCAAGGCTGCATTCTTGCTCCCTTTTTGTTTTCCCTTTATGTTAACAACTTAGAGCAGTTTCTGCTAGGATTGAAGGCAGATTGCCCAAGGGTGGGGTCGCGGCATATCCCCGTCCTGCTTTATGCAGATGACGCGGTTTTGATCGCACGCACACCGAGGAGCCTTCAAACCCTGATTGATGGATTTGTTAGCTTTATGGGCGCCCTGGATCTTTCAGCAAATCTCAGTAAATGTTATGTGCTCCGGGCAGGGAAAAAAAATGCCTCTAAATTTACCTACAAAATAGGGAGCCATACATTGGAGGAGGTCAAAACATTTCCATACCTTGGTGTTACATTTGATGGTGCCTTGCGGTTTGATACCTTGGTGGAGGAACGCTGCGGTAAAATGTTATCATCGAACGGGGCAATTGCTAGTTATGGCAGGAGGCTAGGAAGATGGTCCCCGGAACAGGTGTTAAACCTGTATAGCTCTGTATCATGCTCCAAGGTAATTTATGGGGCAGAGGTATGGGGCTTTGTTAACACCACTAGCATACAGAGAGAAGAAAACAAATACTTGAAATCAGTTTTGAGGGTCCCTCAATGTACCGCTGGTTCGATTGCTCACAGTGAGCTAGGGAGACCACACATAGAAGATCTGATAAAGTTGAGGCCAATTATAGCCTGGCTAAAAATTTGGGTGAACCCGGAGGCGTCACTAAGTAGGGAAATTTTATCAGATTGTCTAAAGAGGGATAAATGTATGCGTATTCCTTGGCTCCTTTATGTAAAGAATAACTTAGTGGAGCTAGGCCTGGGGAACCTCTTCCTTCACCCTACATCGATTGTAGCCCAGGACAAACAGTATGGGGGGAGAATATTCCTGGAACAGAAAACTATGTGCAGAGAGGTGGTTGAAGGCTGTAAAAAAACCGTGAGGGCCCATCGCCTAGTAAAAAGTGTTCAAGGCATGGAGCCGTACTTGTTTCTCATGCACAATGCCCAGGATAGGTTCATGATGTGCCGATTTAGACTTAACTTACTCCCATTCATGTTGGCATCACCAGCTGGGTTTGTTACAACAATAGACCAGAAGGGGCCCTGCGGCTGCGACAATAGGTCTCCGCAGGATTCCCTTCATCTGGTCTTACTTTGCCCTCTCTACTCTATGCCCCGGCGTAAATATCTTGTAAACATCTTGAAAAATGCTAATTTGGTTCACGCAAGGGAGGCATTAGTTTTCTTACAGAAAGCTGAGGACCCTTTTACACTGTGTAGTATTTTGAATTTCATTAAAGTTGCCCTAAGATTAAGGCTCACTAGAGGTGTAGATTGAAACTTTTTATTCTGCTTTTTTTTTTTTTTATGTTAAATATGGTCATATTACTGCAACTATGTCTGTAAATTTACCGTACAAAGAATTCTGAAATGTTTAATGCTTTTTTATTGTGTATATATGAATGTGCTTTTATGGTGTTTTTTAATCACCGAATAAAGATTCTTTGAACTTGAACTTGACTCTCCTAGTGTCCAGTTCCACAGTCGTTTTGGTCCTAACTAGTCAGGATTGTCCGTACTTACCTTTTCTTTGAACTGTACTGTCCATAGACTTTGTTACGCATCCCGCGTGTGAGTTCACGCTATGCCCCGCGTCCCGTGGGCCTCTTATTTCTTACCTAAGGTTAGGATAACGTAGTCCCAGCGGTCCCTCAGCCTCTGGAAAGCTCCATTTCTTCTATTGACTCTCACATTCCATTTACTTAGTATATGGTTTGCCGTGCCCCTAGGGCACCATTGTAATTTTGTGCAACTTATCGTATTTTTTCAAGAGATTGTCATGTGCTTAGCCCTCTGACCTCATAAAGAGTTCAGAGGTGTTGTTATTAATAAATATACTGTTTATTTTCATAACAACCTGTGTGGTGTCCTTTCATCTGGTATTCAAGGGGTTATATTGTGGTAAAACAGCTGGCTTCACATGCCAAAAGAGTTTAGCCTAAGACTGCTTTGTCCATGCTACCATTAGGATAGCTGGTCTATAAGGTTGACTTACAACCAATCACCATAAGGGTTGTTTGGACTGATACAAGGTGATCACTAGAACTAGTGAGCATCATATATCAGGCCAACTTCTCACATTGGTGTGCAGCGGTTGGGATTTGAGCTTGCTTTTGTTTTTACCACGTATAATCTTGAAATATCAATTGAAAGATCACATAAGGTACTATAGGTACATATAACAAGCTTAGAAATACTCTGAGTTCTACTAAACCAGCTGTTGTAGTAGAAAGGGCCTAGCACACCCTGACTACAACTCTTAGCAAGGGATCTGTAGGAAAACCCATAGTGTAGGTAGGTGCATCACTTACACCTCACTAGAAAGCATGTCTACCCATGGAGAGACTTCAGAGACTCCCCTAGTGGTTAGTGACCCTCCACAGGTCCTTTCCAGATATGCAGCTCTCAGTTTCCAGGAGATGAGACAATTGTGTACCTCCAGGAAATTGGAACAGGGTTCTAACCCTACCACTCCTTTTCTGTTAGGTCTCTTAGAGACATATGGTGCTAGAAAGGCTTCTAACACAGATGGGAGCATGCCAGCCTTAGATGGTACTCGTGGTGATCCTGACCTCCCTGAAACAGATGGATGAGGAAAACCTCTGGGGATGAGGCAGACAAAGGTTCTGTAGTAGTCAGCAGACTAACCAGGGCCAACTTAGACATGCATAGGGAAGGAACTGGGTGACCCCCAGTGCTGACCCTAAGCAGGCCTAACTTTGGGGTTAGGAGAGATATATCTCCTTCTAGGGACTCCAATAGATCTGGCACTCTCATGCATCTGCTCAGAGGAGAATGACGCCCCCTCAGAGGAGAGAGCATGAAGCAAAGATGAAGGAAGTTAATCTGAGGATCCAAAGGGAAGAACTTGCCCTTGCCAAAGAGAAGCTTGCCTTTGCTAGAGAGCAACAGTTGAGTGGGGTAGTCCCCACTGGTGGCAGCACTATCCCTAGGGATAGAGACAGGAGTTTTGATAATAGACACCTGAGTAAAATAGTGCCCTCCTATAAGATAGGAGATGATATCCACAAGTGGATAACTGCTTAGGAGAGAGCCTGCAAAGTACAGCAGGTACCCCAGAGTCAGTGGGCAGCTATATTGTGGCTGTCCTTTGAAGGTAAAGGTAGCGACAAGCTCCTCACTGTTAGAGATGAGGATGCTAATGATTACCAAGTCTTGAAAACTGCACTGATTGATGGGTTTGGCTTAACAACTGAACAGTACAGGTTGATGTTCAGAGACACCCAGAAAACTCAGGCTCAAGATTGGACTGACTTTGTTGATTGTGCCACTAAGGCTTTGGAAGGTTGGTTATTGGGTAGTAAAGTTACTGATTACACAGGATTGTATAATCTAATTATGAGAGAGCAAATCTTAAATAATTGTCAGAACCAGTTGTTGCATCAGCACTTGATTGACTCAGATCTGATCTCTCCCCAAGAATTGGGAAAGAAGGCAGACAGATGGGTCAGGACAAGGGTCAATCAGTAGAACCAGAACCAGGGTGGTGGCCAGAAGAAAGCAGACCAGAAGGGTAATGAGAATAAGCAAAATGACCAGAAGTCTTCAATAGGGCCCCAACAACCTAAGGAGGGTGGGTCCCAAAATTCCCAAAAGAAGAAGAATGATGGTCCTAAGAAACCATGGTGCCAATACTGTAAAAGTAAAACTCACTAGTTTAGTGAGTGCACCAAGAAAGGCCAAACTCCTACCACTACTGTCCCTAAGACACCTGCAAACCCTAGTACAGTTAGTAGTGGCAGTGTACCTCCCAAGGCTATAGTTGGGTTAACCCTGGGAACTGAGGTGGGTTCTGACTTAGTTAGAATACCTACTCAGGTAGTTCTTGTTTGTACTGGGGACATGGATATGGCCCCTACAGTAAGTCCTAGTACTCTGGGCAAATACAGGCAAACGCCTTTAATTAATGGAAAGATGGCTCAGGCCCACAGGGACACATGTGCCAGTGTCACTATGGTGACACCAACATTTGTGGACCCTGACCAGATCATGCTAGGTTCAGATTACCTAGTGACCAATACTAGCAATGTCACTACCAATCACAGTATGGCAATTGTTAATTTCTCCTGGGGAGGGGTAACTGGCCTCAAAAGGGTTGTAGTTAGTTCAGACCTCCCAGTAGATTGTCTTTTGGGCAATGATTTGGAATCCTCACTGTGGTCAGATGTGGAGTACAGGATTCATGTAGAAATGCTAGGTCTCTCCTCACATGTCCTTGCTGTGACTAGGTCACAGGCCAAGCAATGCCCAGCTGAACAAGTGCTGGATCCTGGAAGAATGGACCAGACACTACCCAAGAGAAGGAATGGTAGGGTTAAGGCAGAGCCTTCCCCCCTGCCTCAGGTTGAGGATCAGCCCTCTCAGGAGGCCGACCCAGAGACCCCAGAAGGAACTGTCCTAGAAGAGCTTGAACCTGATCAGGTTGAGTTTCTTGGGACAGGGGGACCTTCCAGGGCATACTTGAGACAGGCCCAATTAGACTGTTCCTCTCTTGAAACCCTCAGACAGCAGGCTGCTGCTGAGGCTGCAGGGAATGCTACAGGTGCCCATAAGGTATATTGGGAAGATGGACTCCTATACTCTGAGGCAAGAGACCCCAAGCCTGGTGCTATCAGGAGGCTGGTCATCCCCTTGTCTCTGAGAGGTTTCCTTCTCACCTTAGCCCATGAGATTCCCCTTGCAGGTCACTTAGGCCAGAACAAGACTTGGGACAGGCTTGCCCCACACTTTCACTGGCCTCATATGTCTGAAGACACTAAAGAGTTTTGTCGCTCATGTGTCAACTGTCAAGCCAGTGGCAAATCAGGTGGCACAACAAAGGCCCCCCTTATACCACTACCTGTGGTGGGGGTACCCTTTGAAAGAGTGGGGATAGACATTGTTGGACCAATGGACCCCCCAACAGCATCTGGGCACAGATTTATACTGGTGGTAGTGGATCATGCCACCAGGTATCCAGAAGCTATTCCCCATAGGACCACTACAGCTCCTGTTGTGGCCAGGGCCCTGCTTGGAGTTTTCTCCAGGTATGATAAAAGGGTTACCTGAAAAGCTTAGGCGAAGATGGGACATCCTTTTACCCTGCCTCCTGTTTGCTTACAGAGAGGTCCCACAGAAGGGGGTTGGCTACAGCCCTTTTGAGCTTCTGTTTGGGCATCCTGTAAGAGGACCCCTATGTCTGGTGAAGGAAGGATGGGAGTTGCCGCTCAAAAAGCCTAAACTTGACATAGTGGACTATGTACTTGGTCTCCGCTCCAGGATGGCAGAGTACATGGAGAAGGCATCCAAAAACCTTGAGGCCAGCCAAGAACTTCAAAAAGCTTGGCATGACCAAAAGGCTGTCCTAACTGTGTATCATGCCGAACAGAAGGTGTGGCCCCAGCAGCTCTCCAAGACAAATGGTCTGGACCCCATACCATCATTGAGCAAAAGGGAGAGGTCACCTACTTGGTGAACATGGGAACTCCCAGGAGCCCCCACAGGGTGCTTCATGTAAACAGACTCAAAGCATTTTTCAACAGGGAGGACATGGGCTTGCTCATGGCCAAAGATGAGAGGCAGGAGGAAGAGAGTGACCCTCACTCAGAACCCTGATGATGGGTCAGTAGATGGTGTAGTCTTTTCTGACAGCCTCTCTGAGCATCAACAAGAGGATTGTAAACAGGTTCTTCAATCCTTCAGACAAATGTTTTCGCTGACCCCCAGTCAGACAAGCTGGTGCACCCATGAGGTGGACACTGGTGACAGTCTGCCTGTCAACAGTAAAATCTACAGGCAACCTGACCACGTCAGGGACTGCATTAAGAAAGAAGTTCAAAAGATGTTGGAATTGGGAATCATTGAACCCTCAGAGAGCCCTTGGGCTAGTCCTGTAGTTCTAGTGCCTAAACCTCACACCCAGGATGGTAAGAGAGAGATGAGGTTTTGTGTAGACTACTGGGGTCTCAATGCTGTCACTAAGACAGATGCCCATCCAATCCCTAGGGCAGGTGAACTTATAGACAAGTTGGCTTCTGCAACTCTCTTGAGTACATTTGACCTAACAACTGGTTATTGGCAGAACAGGTTAGCTGAGGATGCCAAGGCCAAAACAGCATTTTCTACCCCAGGAGGTAATTACCAATTTGTGGTGATGCCCTTTGGTTTGAAAAATGCACCTGCCACTTTTCAAAGGTTGGTGAACCAAGTTCTCACTGGGTTGGATGACTTTTGTGCAGCATATCTAGATGATATTGCTGTCTTTAGCTCCACCTGGGAGGATCACCTGATCCACCTGAGGAAAGTTTTGGAGGCCCTGCAAAAGGCAGGTCTCACTATCAAGGCCACTAAGTGCCAGATAGGGCAGAGTCAGGTTGTGTACCTGGGCCACCTTGTGGGTGGAGGCCAGGTTCAACCCTTGGAGAGCAAGATACAGGCCATACAGGACTGGGCTCCTCCAACCACCCAGACACAGGTCAGAGCTTTCTTGAGCCTTTCTGGTTACTATAGGAAGTTTGTCAAAAATTATGGGTCCATTGTCACACCACTTAATGACTTGACAAGCAAGAAAATGCCAAAGAAAGTTCAGTGGACAGTTAGCTGTCAGAAGGCATTCGATGACCTAAAGCAGGCCATGTGTACTGCACCTATTCCCAAGAGTCCTGACTACTCCAAAACCTTCATTGTCCAAACAGGTGCATCTGAGTTGGGTGTGGTAGCTGTTCTATCTCAACTGAATATTGATGGTCATGACCAGCCCATTGCTTTTATAATCAGAAGGCTGACCCCTAGAGAGAAACGTTGGTCAGCTATTGAGAGGGAGGCATTTGCTGTGGTTTGGGCCCTGAAGAAGTTGAGGCCATACTTGTTTGGAACTCACTTCAAGATTCAGACCGACCATAAGCCCCTCTTATGGCTAAATCAGATGAAGGGTGAAAACCCCAAACTTCTTAGGTGGTCCATTTCCCTACAGGGGATGGACTTTACAGTGGAGCACAGACCAGGGACTGACCATGGCAATGCATATGGTCTCTCCAGGTATTTCCACTTAGAACAGGAAGACTCACCTGGTCAAGGTTAGTTTAAAGTCCCTAAGTTTGGGGGGGGGGTTATGTAGGAGAGTGGGGTCTGCAATCCTATGGTCACCCCAGATTTTTGCTTTTTGCTTCACTGGTTTACGACTTTCCCTGGCTGTGGGCCTGCTAATCAGACCCACAGCCTAGCCGTTCTCTCTATAAATTGACAACCATGTACTTTAGGTGCATTTACCAATTGGTACTGGGCCACCTTATCAGTCCCTGTACAGTGTACCTTAGGTATCCACGGCATAGGTGTACCCAGGGCCTACCAGGGGCTGAAGCATGTATTATGCCACCCCTGGCTGGCCATCCAAACTGACACAACTGGCTGCTAAGACAGCTGGGGCAAGGTGGTGTAATCACCCTTTGCTGTAGATATAGTATACCTATATCTAACCCCAAAATGGACACATATCCTCCTATCAGTCACTCCTATGGCAGGCCTTAACAATCCTGAAGGCAGAGTGCTTGGAATTATGTGAGATGGTGCTCTGGCATGAGCTGAGCCCGTCTGCAGCTTGCGGAACCAAGTCCTAATAGCTGTTCCATGATCACGCTACACTATATACTCTTAAGTGCATTATCGACCTCGCGGTTGAATGCTAACTCTGGTATAACATTATCAAAACATGTCGAGTAAGGTGTCATACGAATTGGAATACTACCCCCTCGCCAATTCTGGCGACGGGGGTAGCATTCCACCCTTCTAGAGGGACACGATATGTATGTAACTGTGAACCCCGGTTAAAGTTAACTCGAGCCTTGGCATCACAAAATGGATGCTGCCACCACAGACACAAGTCTAACCTCCTGCTGCTGGGAGTCCTTCCAGCGCGGGAGGCTTGGACAAAGGGTTTCCTGCCTTGGGAGGTGCTAGCACCACCCCAGACAGGATTTTGTATATTGGGTAGGATAGGCTTAAAAGGAATGAGACATGCCTGGGGCACACGAGGTGCCCTGTGCATACACCGGTTCAAACCAGTTGCTGGGGCATCCCTGCACCAGCTCTGGCGCGAAAACCGGGTAAAGGATAGGGGGTGTAACCACCCCCCTTCCTGGTCCCACCCAGGGGAGGGACCTAGTCAGTAGTGCAGCCCCCTTTAGCAGGATAAAGGTAGGAGCTGGTCCCATTCCAAATTAGATTAATCCGGAACTACTCTACAAGAAGAAACTCTGGACTTCGACGTTCTGCTCCACAGAAGACTGAAGAAATCTCCCTTGTCGGCAAGGAGTGTCCACCCTGCAACTGCAGGTACCATCAAGCGTCCAGCAGCTTCCCTTTGTCGTCTTCCTTCCAGGATCCAGACTTCAGAGCCCGACGAGACCCGGATTCCCAGACCTCTCCGACCTCAACTCACATCTGCAGCACAGCTGAGACCCGTGGGTGCGACGAGATACGTGGGACCGGCCATCTTGGAAGAAACTGCACTTCGCTTCCAGCACGACTCACGAGGTAAACTCGACCAAATGCTTTGGGAATTGAGAAGCCCCAGCCCCGAACAGCCCCTGCCCCGAAGATCAGTCCTCCAGCATCCACGAGATCTGCGTGGGGCCTTTCTGCTTGTTTGCTGCTCGACGCGTTGTCTGGTCACTTGCCGGTTGGCTAGTGGCCTCCTAGACGACGAACCTTGAAATCTTTGCTGCTGTTCTGGTTGCTCCAGACTGACCCTTGCTCCCTTCCAAAAGAGGGGCACCCCGGACTCTCCTAGTCCGCACCAGACGCCTTCTCCACTCACCGCGTGGGTTGCCTTTGCCAACACCGCCGACAGCGAGAGCCTGCGTGGGACAGCTCGTGCCTCCATCCTGGTCGTCGAAGACACCTCCTGGTCCACGTGGCTGCAGAGTCAAGCGTCCACACTTCACCTGATCGCGACAACGACATCTGGTTCCTTCCTGGTTCCACTCCAGTCACTGGCTAGTGACTGTGAACATTGTCCCCTCTGCTTTCAGGTCCTCTACTTCCCCGATCCACCCGTGAATCGCACCGGACATCTTCCTCCTGGTCGCCTGCAGCATCTTTTCTTTCAGGCTCCATAGACTTCAACGCGAGAACCCGACACAACTTCGCACCTATGCACCCGCAGCCCGTGGGTGAGGTAACGAGAGCATTTCGGTGCTCAAGGGTAGCTTGACTCTCCTAGTGTCCAGTTCCACAGTCGTTTTGGTCCTAACTAGTCAGGATTGTCCGTACTTACCTTTTGTTTTTAACTGTACTGTCCAGAGACGACGTTACGCATCCCGCGTGTGAGTTCACACTCTGCACCCGCGTCCCGTGGGCCTCCTATTTCTTACCTAAGGTTAGGATAGCGTAGTCCCAGCTGTCCTGCAGCCTCTGGACAGCTCCATTTCTTCTATTGACTCTCACATTCCATTTACTTAGTATATGGTTTGCCGTGCCCCTAGGGCACCATTGTAATTTTGTACAACTTATCGCATTTTTCCAAGAGATTGTCATGTGCTTAGCCCTCTGACCTCATAAAGAGTTCAGAGGTGTTTGTTATTAATAAATATACTGTTTATTTTCATAACCTGTGTGGTGTCCTTTCATCTGGTATTCAAGGGGTTATATTGTGGTAAAACAGCTGGCTTCACATGCCAAAAGAGTTTAGCCTAAGACTGCTTTGTCCATGCTACCATTAGGATAGCTGGTCTATAAGGTTGCCTTACAACCAATCACCATAAGGGTTGTTTGGACTGATACAAGGTGATCACTAGAACTAGTGAGCATCATATATCAGGCCAACTTCTCACAGTCATCCACCCGGAACTAGCGAGTGCGATCCAAATAAAATGAAATCGCACGTTTTGGGTCCAGACGGTGGAGCCGCTCTTCCTCTTTCGAGGGATGCGGCGGCGGAAAGAAGGTGGGTAAGGTGATGGACTGCCCGATGTGGAAGGCCGTGACAACCTTGGGCAGGAAAGAAGGTTTAGTCCGCAACACAACCTTGTCCGGATGGACAGAAAGGAAAGGGGGTGTGGACGTAAGAGCCTGGAGCTCACTCACTCTCCTGGCAGAGGTGATGGCAACCAGGAAAGCAGTCTTCAAAGTCAGAAGGCGAAGAGGACAGTTGTGAAGTGGCTCAAAGGGAGCGCACATCAGAAAAGTAAGGATAAGGTTCAAGTGCCACTGAGGCATCACAAATGGAACAGGAGGAAACGTGTGAGTGATGCCCTGCAGAAAGCGGGAAGAACCTCAGAAAGAGGGGCAGATGTAGGATCCACAGCCTTTGCTGTGCACCATGCCACAAATCTGTTCCACCGGTAGGCGTATACCGACTTTGTGGAGGGACGCCTGGCTGCCAGAATGATATTACAGACTTCAGGAGGCAAGTCAAATGGCCTCAACTGTCGCCGCTCAATCTCCAAGCATGGAGGTGGAGACTGGACAGGTTCGGGTGGAGGACCGTCCCCTGGGGCTGCGACAGAAGGTCCTCCTGAAGAGGCAGACAAATCGGGGGATCGACTGACTGAGTAGCTCGGGATACCAGAATCTTCGTGCCCAGTCCGGAGCCACAAGGATGACTTGGGCCCGGTCACGTTTGATCTTCTTTAGCACTCTGGGCAGAAGTGGTATAGGCGGAAAGGCGTACAACAGACCGCAACTCTACTTGCGACGAAAAGCGTCTCCGAGCGAGTGCCGCCTTGGAAATTCCAACACGCAGAACTGATGACATTGCGCGTTCTCTTCTGTGGCGAATAGGATCTAACCAAGGCTCTCCCCACTGCTGAATGAGGCCTTGGGTCACGTCCGAGTTCAGACGCCATTCATGATCCATCATGCACCGACGGCTGAGTTCGTCCGCCCTGGCGTTCAGAGAACCTGCCAGGTGGTGAACCCAGATGTTCCAGCCACTGCCAGAGGCGCAGAGCCTCCTGGCATAGGGTCCACGACCCCACCCCGCCCTGTTTGTTGCAGTACCACATGGCGGTGGTGTTGTCCGTGAACACCTGCACTACACTCCCCCGGACAGAGGGGAGGAATGCCTTCAGTGCTAGACGAATCGCCCACAGCTCCAAAAGGTTGATATGGAGCCGGGACTCCGCCGGAGACCAGAGTCCTCTGATCTCCGCCTCTCCCATGTGGCCTCCCAGCCCTGGAGGGACGCGTCCGTCACAACTACGTGCTCCGGCTGGGGAAGGGAGAGGGATCTGCCACTGACCCAATCGCGGTCCGTGAGCCACCACTGCAGCTGTCTCGCAGTGCCCTCCGAGATCAGGACGTGGTCGGACAGGTTGCCCTGATGCTGGGCCCACTGAAACTTCAGGTCCCACTGCAGAGCCCGCATCCGCCGCCGGGCGTGATGCACCAGAAGGATGCAGGAGGCCATCAGCCCCAGAAGCCGCAGTGTCAACCTGACCGAGACCCGGGATAAAGGCTGAAAGATCGGAATCAGAGCATGAATATCCCGGACCCGCTGTTCGGGCGGATAAACCCAAAACTGCGCCGAGTCGAGAACCGCTCCGATGAAGAGGAGCTTCTGAGAGGGGCACAGGTGCGACTTCGGCACAGTGATGGAAAACCCCAGCTGGTGCAGGAGGTCTGCCGTAGTCTGGAGGTGGCTGACGACTGCCTGGGGCGAGCCCGCCTTCAACAACCAGTCGTCGAAGTAGGGGAAGACTGAAACCTCTAACCTGCGCAGATGAGCTGCGACCACCGCCATCACCTTCGTGAACACCCGTGGGGCGCTGGTAAGGCCGAAGGGGAGCAGGGTAAACTGAAAGTGCTCGTGGCCTACCGTGAACCGCAGGTAGCGCCGGCAGGATGGGGATGTGAAAATAAGCATCCTGCAAGTCCAACGCTACCATCCAGTCTCCTGGGTCCAGGGCAGCTAGGACCTGAGCCAGTGTCAGCATTTTGAACTTCTCCTTCCGGAGGAAGCCGTTGACATTCCTCAGATCCAACATAGGGCGTAGGCCCCCTTTGCCCTTCTTGGGTACCAGAAAGTAGTGGGAGTAACAACCACACCCTACTTCTGGCCCAGGAACGTGCTCGATGGCCCCCTTGGCCAAGAGGGCCGTAACTTCCTCCTGCAGAAGTCGCAAATGATCCCCCGATACACGGTGGTATCGCGGTGGCATAGCTTGAGGGGTCGCCTCGAAGGGGAGGGAGTAGCCCCTTCGGACGATTTGCAGCACCCACTTGTCCGATGTGATGGTGCGCCAGTGGAGGAGGTGATGGCGAACCCTTCCCCCCCACTGGCGTCACATGGGCCTGAAAGCACGGACTAGGAGGGTTTTGAGGCGGATGCTGCGGGGGAAGGTGTGGACTGGCCCCGCCGTTGTCCCCGACCGCCTCCACGGCGGTTTCCACAGCCGCCACCGCGCTGGATGTTAGTCTGCGGTGCGTGGCTGGTAGCACGTGTGGGGGCGCCCCTTCCTTGGCCACGAAAGGAGCGAAAGGCACACGTTTGCTGGCGTGGGGCAGAGAGGCCCAAGGACCTGGCCGTAGCCCTGGAGTCCTTAAAGCGCTCAAGCGCGTGGTCTGCCTTGTCGCCAAACAGGCGACGGCCATCAAACGGCATGTCCATGAGGGTATTCTGGACATCGGCCGAAAAGTCGGCGGACCTCAACCAGGCGTGGTGACGAATCGCCACCGTCGTTGCCATCGCTCTGCCCAGTGAGTCGGTGGTATCCAGCCCACACCGGATGGAATACTTTGCTGCATCCCGGCCTTCCACAAGGGCCAGGCCGAGGTCGGCCCGTACCTCCAACGGACACTCTTGCAGCAACTCCGCAACCGTGTCCTACAGAGAGTGGGTGTAGCGGCCCAAGAGGCATGCGGTGTTGGAAGACCGCAGTCCCAGACTTAGGGAAGAGAATACCTTCTTTCCGTACTGCTCATACCTCTTGGATTCCCTGTCCGGCGAAGCCGACGGGAACGCGGTCTGGGAATTTGAGGCCTGGATGACCAGACTCTCGGGGGTTGGGTGGGTGGACAGGAAACATGGGTCGCCCGGGGCTGGGCGGTGGCGTCTGGCCACGTTCCTATCTACAGGCGCACCTGTAGCGGGCCTGGACCAAGGGGCCAAAAGAACGTCAATTAAAGCCTCATTAAACAGCAGCAGAGGCTCGACCGAGCATGACTGCGGTTTAAGGACCTCAGTGAGGAGGTTAGTCCTCATGGCCGCGACGGGGAGCTCAAGGCCCAAGGCCTTGGCCGCCCGCGTCAACACCACACTGTATGTTGCCCCCTCCTCCGTAGCCACGGTAGGAGGCGAGACAAAACCAGTGTCTGGCGAGGTGTCCAGACCACTGGCATCCCCTAGTCCGCCTGACCAGTCCTCTTGGGACTGACACTCTCGTGTCAGAGGGTCCTCAGACCCCTCCCAATACTCCTCGTCACCCACCTCCTGATAATCAGGGTTGTCAAAGGATGGGGCCGGCTCATAGAAGTGAAACTCCCCAAGCGGCGTCGAAAGCGGCGCCGTTCCGACGCCGGATCGAGGGAGGCATCGGGGACAGCGCCGCCCGAGGACGGCGCCGGAGGTGACACCTGAGGGGCCGGCGGCGGTGAGGTTGTCAGGTCAACCGGTGACGACCCGGATCCCGAAGCAGATCCGGTGGGGCCCTGCGGCGCCGGGCCCTGCGGCGCCGGCGGCATCAGAGCCCCTGACCCCCTAGGGCCCCCAGACGGGTCCGCTTGGCCCGAAGGCGCCGCGGAGCCCGTCGGAGGAGAGAGGGACCTCATGGCCATGAGGAAGCGCTCGATCTCCTCTGGCGTCGCGTCCTGCCCAGGGACCGGAGGGTGTGGAGCAGGCTGCGACGCCTGCGACTCCGACGGAGCCGCGTGGGCGGTGTCACCCGAACCCCCGGCCGCGTCGCGAGCGTCGGGGGGGGGGGAGTTGGAAGAGCAATGACGTCTCTTCGACTTCTTGTGCTTACCTGACGACGACTTCGACCCGGAGGAGTGATGGCGACTCCCGGAGCTGTGATGGCGACTCCCGGAGCTGTGATGGCTCCTACCCCGCGACCTGTCCTTCGACCTCCATCGGGACCGGGACCTCTCTCGGCGCGGGGCCGACTGCCGGAGTTCGAGTCATTTGCGGGACCGCGCCCGCCTAGCTTTCGAAGTGAGGGCCCGGCAGTCGGAACAGGTCTTGTCGTCGTGGTCGACGCCGAGACAGTGGAGACACCGACGGTGAGGGTCGGTGACCGACATCAGTCAGTCGCAATCCTCACAAGGCTTGAAACCTGGCATCCCTATCGGCACCGTCCGGAGTCGCAAGACTCAAGAAAGATGATCAAAAAGGATCAAAAAGGTTAGTCAAAAATTGACTAAAGTACTGCTTTTTCCAGATCTGCGCTTGCTGGCGGGGAAAAAAGAAGAACTGACGTCAGCACGCAGAGCGGCGTCTAAGTACTCCGACGACGTCACCACGGCGCCGAGCCGCAGACGACGCCTACCGACGTGCAAGGGTACTTCTACGCAAAAATTTCCGGATCCAGTCTGACGCCTGGGGATATTCTAAGGTAAGGAATCTAATACTAACCTGTTTCTTTCAGATGTGGCGTCCTGTCTCCGGAGAAGAAGAAACCAAGAGATGACAAACCTCAGGAGAGGAAGGAACCTCTGGAGACGAATCAAGGACCCGACGACGGCACGGCGCCGTGGAGTCTGCCACAGGCGCCGGCTCGACGTGCTGTGAAGACTGCGGATGAATTCCTACGGGAGGGGCCATCCCAGCTGCTCGCCCCAGCAGAGACAGCTTCCTTGATAATCAATCAATCAATCAGGTCATTTATAGAGCGCACTACTCACCCGTAGGGTCTCAAGGTGCTGGGGGGGGGGGGGTGCCGCTACTGCTCGAACAGCCAGGTCTTGAGCTTCTTCCTGAAGGAGAGGTGGTCTTGGGTCAGGCGCAGGTCGGTTGGGAGTGAGTTCCAGGTCTTGGCGGCCAGGTAGGAGAAGGACCTTCCTCCTGTTGTCGCTCTTCGGATGCGGGGGACGGCGGCGAGGGCGTGGCTGGTTGATCTGAGGAGGCGCTTGGGAGTGTAGAAGTTGATCCGGTTGTTGAGGTAGCTCGGGCCTTGGTCGTGTAGGGCTTTGTGCGCGTAGGTGAGGAGACGGAAGGTGATTCTCTTGTTGACCGGGAGCCAATGCAGGTCTCTTAGGTGTCCGGAGATGTGGCTGCGTCGGGGGATGTCGAGGATGAGTCTGGCCGAGGCGTTCTGGATCCGCTGGAGTCTCTTCTGGAGCTTGGCGGTGGTTCCGGCGTAGAGGGCGTTGCCGTAGTCCAGTCGGCTGGTGACGAGGGCCTGGGTGACCGTCTTCCTCGTCTCGGTGGGGATCCACCGGAAGATCTTACGTAGCATGCGCAGGATGTTGAAGCAAGACGAGGAGACGGCGTTTACTTGTCTGGTCATGGAGAGGGAGGAGTCCAGGATGAAGCCCAGGTTGCGTGCGTGGTCCGTTGGTTTAGGTGCGGTGCCCAGGGCGGGGGGCCACCAGGAGTCGTCCCAGGCGGAGGGCGAGGAGCCCAGGATGAGGACCTCCGTCTTGTCCGAGTTCAGTTTCAGGCGGCTGGTCGTCATCCATTCGGCTACCTCTCTCATCCCTTCGTGCAGGTTGGCTCTGGCGGTGGCGGGGTTGTTGGTCAGGGAGAGGATCAGCTGGGTGTCGTCGGCGTAGGAGATTATGTGATAAAGATGTTTGGGAGGCTTGCAAATGCGCAGGTTTCCTCACCCCCCCCCCTCCCAGGATGAGTCGAAAGTTGGCAGGCGTGCATGGCACTTCGGCCTTGGATGAGATCAGGTGGGAGCTAGGAGGCAGCGGAGTGAGAAAGAAGGCTCTGCTTGTTATCTTTGACAACAGGCCCAGTTAGGGTCCGCGTTAGCCTGAGTAGGGAGGTGCAGCGCTTAAGGGGGGATTGAGAGACAGCACACAGATGATAGATTGAAAAAATAAAGTAGGAAAAAGTTACATACAGAGAATAGGAGTTAAAAGGTGTCCTTTTGCCATCCTTGAAACAGATTTGAACATTAGTTGAAGAGATGTGCTTTTGAAGCAATTTGAAAACAAGTTCGTTTTTTTTTTTTTAAGAGAGAATTAAATATGTACTCAAGCCATTTATTTTTACCAGCTAGGATGAGTCAGATGTGAAAAAAAGTGAGGGACCTGTCTGCTGTTTGCTCCACGGACCTTTGCCCTCGGATACTCGTGTGGGAGCCTCTCACTCTTTGAACGCCCACACCTCGCCGGACCCTCTCCGCGGGTCCCGCATCGCTCCTGAAGCCTGAGGGGAACTGTTGCTTCAAGGACAAGTGCTAGCTGGGGAGTTCAGGGCTGCTGCTGGGCTGTGAGCGAAGACCGGGACTACAGGTCGCAGGAGTTCCCGGTCGGCCGATCACCATCACCTGGCCCGCTCTCCCTGCAAGCGCCGCCCCCAGCTCACAGGTGGGGTTAAAACTTCTCCCTTTACCCTCCTCTGTGGGACCTGTCTGCTGTTTGCTGTTTGCTCCACGGACCTTTGCCCTCGGATACTCGTGTGGGAGCCTCTCATTCTTTGGACTCCAAGGCCCAGCATTCTCCACTTTGCGCAGCTGGTGCCTCTTCCCCCGGCGGCCACGCCCCCTGCCTTCACGTATTTTATCGGCGCAGCACCATTGTGCCGCGGGACGCGCGCGGGACACAGCACGGGGCGAAGACCGGGCAAAGAGCGGGCCGTTTGAGGCCGTTCGAGTACGGAGGAGAACGGGCCGGGCCCACCCCCCCGGCCCGTTCATCCTATTCAAGGATCGAATAGAAGTAACCCCAGATAAATTGTGTTTTGGCAGAAGGTATTTTACCTTCACTTTGTGGGTTTCATAGAGCTACATGTACATTTGATACTATTAGCGTGATACAATATAGGTACTGCTGGCCCAAGTAGAAGTAGATTGAAACATGCCTTTAAGATCAGGTAAAGATCGTACAGTCCAAATACCATCAACCAAGGGAGTTGTTTCGGGCCCACTCGATGTTTTTATCACCCGAGCAACAGGGATATTGGAAAAGGAAATAGCGATGGTGGAAAAGAGACTCTCCTTAGATCTAATTAGCGGTAAGTGTTCCTCGTTGGGGGGGATAGCAACAATTCTTAGTCCTTCTGCCCATGCATCATCAAACGCATCTGTTACTACTGAGGCACTGGTTCACATAGAAGGAGAGGGGGTGGGTCCTTCAGCTCCTCCAGTTAATGTTGACCAGAACTTGGATGATACTCAGCTAAGCAGGGGGAATGAAACTCAGAACAGTGGGGGGGATGAAACTCAGAACAGTGGGGGGGACGAAACCCAGAATAGCGGGGGAGATGAAACTCAGAATAGTGGGGAAAATGACGTTAGTTTGGAAATTCTACATTCATCTAATAATGCTGTCTTGAATCTTCCAGTAGAGGTGGACCCCTCGGGATCCGGATTAATATCCCATAAGAGAAAGCAAGTTTTGAGTCACCAGGGGGGGGGAGAGATCATAAGATGCCCAAACTAAATGATCCTTCTGGTATTGATGCTTCCGCCCCTGTGCATCCCCTAGGTTCACTAATACCCTCTGTATTCCCTAATGTGCTATGCCCCCCCTTTATTCCTTTGGGGTCTTCTGATCCCTGTCCAACATGCCTTAATAGTGACGAAGTCCTATTGGTAAAAATGGAGGCCATGATTAAAACCCTCCTGCTCCCTGTTTTGGAGAGAACAAGGTTGATGACCACAAAAATAGATGCTCTGGAGACGGTAGTGAGCACAAATTTGGGCCTGCTACAAAAGCTAACTATCTCCAGTCCAGTGGGAGGGGTTTCTACACAGTCAGTAACTAAAACAAAATGTATAAACAATGCTTCCACTAGTAAAGTCAATAACCCAGCACCTACAGGGGTAGCCATTAGTAAATCGACAGCGGGGGGAGGCCTAGAGATAATCCCAGCACCGCAGCTGTAGGTACATTGTCACAGGCTCTTAAGAAAAAGGTCATAGCTAAACCCAACCCAGATAGGTCCCAAGTACCCCGGTCGGCTGATCGAGTCAAACCTAACCCTAGCTCCTTATTACAGCCACCCCCAGGGAAAATAGTTAATCACCAGACCATTAAAACCCCAATTGTGGGAAAACAAAATAAACATACTATTCCCCGCGCAGACTTACCCCCGGAGGCTAACCAATACACAATAGTGTTTACTGGTGTTGCCCCGTTAAAAGTTGGAACTAAGGAGTCGTATGGGGATTTACACAATAAAGTGATATTCTGGTTGAATAAAAACCGTCCCTTGCCACCATTATCTCCCACTGAAATTATTTTCGTAAGGAGAGTGGACTGGGTAGGATATGGCACTAAAGATTTGGAGGGCGATTGTATATTAATATCGTTTAAGGACCTTGGGTGGTGGATACCATTCGAAGGGAAGCCAGGTTTGCTAGACAGGGGGACGTACAAACTTTGGGGCTTGCTTATTTCTACCCCCAAAGACATAGTAACTTTCCATTAGGCCCCACTTACATGAGACCACCAGTTAGGAGGCACCCTATATTAAGAACCCCACACCCCCAGCAATATCCTCTACTTTTTAATCATTTTGGGCCCCTCTCAGACCTTGAGGCTATAGACTGACTTCATATTCCGACTAAGAAGATTAAGTCTGTTGAGGTCTGTGGGAATGTGGCAGTGATGCCAAGATGGGGGGTCCCACCTCTTGTAAATAATGGAGAGGCAAGTTTGGGGGTACAAGCAACTGAGGAATATGCAGCAGCAGCTGCTGAGGATTCAATAGATGTTATGTCAGTGGGGGTAAGTTTGGATAATGTTGACAACAAGAAGAGTAGGGTAGGAAAAGGGAGTGAATTGGTGACCCCGTCCGTATCAGTAACAACGGTTAACCACCCAGCTCCCATCGCAGTTCCCCCATCAGAAACATCTGAAACATTCAATATAGTGTCCTGGAATGTTGCAGGGGTTAAGGGACGTATGCACTCTGAAGACTGTCTGGAGTTTGTTGATAAATTTGATGCTGTTTTATTACAGGAGACTTGGGCACCAGATCCAATTCATAGGACAGGTTTTGTAAACTTTTTCAAACCAGCTATTAGGGGTAGTAAAGGGCGAGCATCAGGGGGGTTGGTGATTTGGGTGAAGCAGTCGTCGGGCTATCATCCAACTGAGATATCTGTAGAGAACCCGGACCTTCTGGCCATTAAACTAAGTAAGGATGGCCATCAGGACCTGATTATTATTAACATATATGCACGAGGCCTACCTGGTGGTCGCTGCCCTGGTATCTTGGATGTATTGGACAAATACCTTACTGGACTGGATAGAGAACATTTTATTATATTAGCAGGAGATCTGAATTGTACTTTTGAGCCTCTTTATGTTGCTGGGGACAACTGGGGGTCCACAGAGGACACAGCATGGAATATTCCGGATTTGATGACTAATAAAATTGTTAAAGCGACTGAGGCTGCCTTGAACTGGATGGCTCTATGTCTAACCTGGGGGCTAAGGGCTGTTAATGGCCGCTCTCCATCTGATCTAGGCGCCAATTATACATTTGACAATGGATTAAGGAAAAGTCGGATAGATTACTTCTTGTTAAAGTTGGAATTTTGGTATCTGTTGGTAGACATGGAAGTGGTACCCCGCCCAGAAAGCGATCACAACCCCTTGACACTCAAGATAAGGTTGCCGGGAATGAAGAGATTGAAGGAACCAGACTTCTACCGGACAGGGGATGTTGTTTTGACTAATGACCGAAGAAGGTTAAAATGGTCTAGGTTAGCGGGGGATGACACCCTACAGGAGAGCATTGAGACTGTGGTTTCCAACATGTTAAACGAAATTTCGCCCGATGATTCAGTGGGGGGTAGTTCTGAGAACATTATTATTGACCTCTATGAGTGTTGTTTTGATCAGCTTAAGCTTCTCCTTTCTCTACCATGTCAGAAGGGAACCGTTAAATCATACGTACCCCGCCAGAAATGGTACAATAAAAAGTGCAGGGAGGCCCATAGTCATCTTGTTAAAGCGGTTAAGTCCCGAAACATGTGCGTTGTAAAGGCAGCTAGGGTGCAATATAAGAAAATTCAGTGGGAAGCTAAACGGGAGTGGGAGGACACGTATTGGTCCGACCTCTTGGTTGCCTCTACTTCGAATAACCAAACTAAATTTTGGGAATTAGTAAAATGGGGCAAGGACTTAGACTCTCGCACTCCTACAAACCATGTGCCCCCTGAAGCTTGGGTGAAGCATTACTCGGCCCAATTTAGTGTTGAGAACTCTGTACCCCTGTCTAGTTTGGGTGAGGTGCCCTTGACACCTATATGTAGGGAGAAATTGATATTCTCAAAAATTGAGGTAGAGCTAGCACTCGGCCTGACCCAGCGGGGGAAAGCACCAGGGATGGATTTAATCCCTGCTGACTTGTTTAAAGCCAACCCCGCCCTTTGGGTGCCGTATATAAATAAGATAGCAAATGCAATAGCTAAAGGGGCAAGAATTCCCAAGTCATGGAAGGGGGCGGAGATCCTCCCGATCTACAAAAAAGGCGACAGGTCCAACCCGGGCAACTATCGCCCGATCAGTCTCATTGACTCCCTCCAAAAAGTCATTGCACGTATGGTTCTGGGCAGAGTTCAGGGTTGGATTGAACTAGAGGATATCCTTTCTCCTATGCAAGCGGGCTTCAGATCGGGTACGAGCACCATCGACCAGGTGTTCAGATTTTGTCTGATCTACTGGAAGGTGGTTTTGCTCGGCGGTGGAACCATCTTTGCCGCGTTTATTGATCTGAAGTCCGCTTTCGATCTCGTGCTGAGGGATAAATTGTGGTGTGTTTTGAGGGATTTAGGATTACCAATGGAACTACTTGATCTAATAGTTAAAATGCATGAAGACAACTATGCAAGGGTGAGGTAGGGAGATCAGGGACAAGTGACGGAATCCTTTCCTGTGACCCGAGGATTCCGTCAGGGGTGTGTCCTGGCGCCAACGCTCTTCCTGTTATTTATTGATCAGGTAGTCAAATTCTTCGTAGACACTCCCACCGATGCCCCCTCGTTGGCAGGGACAAGGTTCCCAATGCTTATCTTTTTTTTTTTTTTTTCCAGAGTTTTATATAGCGCGAACTAGAACCGAACCGAATCAGTTATCAGAGCGCTTTACATAGCACCAGTTACGTTACATGAGGACACACTTTCATTTTAGGCACGGAGAGATTAAGTGATTTGCCCAGAATCACAGGGGGTTTTTGGCGTCGTTACCGAGACTCGAACCCAGATCCCCAGGTCCGAGGTCGAGCGCCTTAGCCGTTAGGCCAACCCCTCTCCCCTCTTTGCCGACGACACCCTACTCCTCTCCAAAACACGTAGTGGCATACAGCGGGCTTTGGACCGCTTTGAGGAGTTCTGTGTCATTAATGACCTAAAGGTAAACGTGGGCAAAACTAAGTTTATGGTCCTCACCAGGAATCATTCTGTCCGGAGCTCTGTAAGTATGAGTGGAGACAACTTGGAACAAGTTGAGACCATGACGTACTTGGGGGTTACCCTGGATCGTCGCTTGCGATGGAAAGAGCAAGTAGGCGCCCAACAGCTTAAATTTGCCCGACTAACTGGCTGTCTTTTGAGTGAGCAAAAGAGATCGATTACAAAACGGGTCACCCCAGCATTAAAGATTTATGACACTAAGATCAATGCTGCAATCCTATATGGCGCAGATCTCTGGGGATACATGGATCTCTCAAGCCTATTCAAAATTCAGTGTAAATTCTTACGGAGTCTGGTAGGGTTACCCCAATCCTCCCCCTCTATACCCCTTTGCCAGGATCTGGGGTGCAACCCAATTAACGAGATGGCAAGATTTAGACTGGTGGCCTTTTGGAGGCGTATATGGACCTCCCCTGATCTTACCCTCTTTGCGAAGGAATTGGCTGAAGTCAAGTCAATTAGGGGTTCTGGGAGAATTCCATGGCTACAAACGGTAAAAACCATTCTGGGTCTGGAACAGCTGTGGGTATCTCCGAGTACTAATGCCTTTCCCTCCAAACAGGAATTCAAGGCATTGTATTGGGCCTCGGTCCGCCAATCGCTGGTGACTGCTTCCAGCTCTACTAGTCTAACGGGAAGGTTCCTGACCATTAAGTTGGAAGACCTCCCGTGAGACTTATTGGGATATTATCACCAAACCGCTGGACAAGAAACTTTACCATCAGTTTCGGGTAGGAGCCCTGCCACTGAATTCTTTCACAAAATATTGGGTTAATGGAGGAACGGAATTTTGCAGTTGATGTCCAGGCCACAAGGAAACAGAGGGTCATTTCTTGTTTGCCTGTCCGACCTATTTAGCGCCACAAACAAAATGGTTAAGACCTTTGTTTAAGCGACTCCCATTCAGAAGATCATCTGAGGCTATTTGGGTTTTAAAAACTAACACCTCAGAGGTGTTCGTGGTGAGCCTAGCCAAATTTTTAGGGTGGGCTTGGGCCATCAGGGCAAGAAGCAGAAAAAGCCATCAATAGGGCCTCCCAATTTAATCATTTAAGTATAACCATTTTCCTTAAAAGTAGGATAATGTATACTGTATTAGGAATGGTTTTATCTATATTGTATTTTTTAAAAAAACAAACAAAAAAAAAACTCTTTTTTATATCTTTTGGTCAGGTTTGTTGTCGTATTTCTTGGATGTTTAATAACTTTTTAACTTCGAAAGTGTTTTTAGTACAATCAGAATGAACTTTGACAATGTCGCTGCTACTGTAAAATGCTATTATAAAGGAAAATTGTCAAGATGTTCAATAGTCTTAAACATGTTTTAATTGTTGTCTTTTATGATTTTGATATCGAAATAAAGACTTTAAAACCTGATAAACCTGAGTTTAGAGAACGTGAGGAAAATGAACAGACCAGTTTTTTTTTTTGAGTTAACAATCGCTGTTCGTAGGTATAAATTAGACATGTTGGTGAATAATACATTTTGTTTTACAGGGAGGAATGTTATCTTAGGAAATGAAGGCAGCAATGTTTTTAACTCTGCACAAGCAGTTTGTGTAGAATGGTTTTAAAATGTAGTTACTTTAGAAATGTGACAATGTATTTTGTGTGTCAGTTCAAGAGAAATGTGTTCTTTATAGTTTTTGTAATAACCAGGGAAAGGAATTTTTTTTATTTTTTTAAGTTACAGATACTTTTGTGTTATTGCGCATTGACAGATACTGGACAAAGAGTATTACAATTAAATACAATTTGATTTCTCAGGTCCTCATGAAAAGTCCAGGGGTAGAGATTGAGAATATAAGATTCCCCAGAATGTGCTGATGGAGCATGACTGAACCTTTGATTTCCTTACAGATGACAAGGCTAAAGTCTTGGAGACATGATTCAGATTTGGTGTGCATACCTAAATACGAGCACCTAGGAGATAAAGATCATACAAGCAGGTAGGCAGAAAATGAAGGGATTTCCCCTAGATTTAATCAGAATTGTGATTCTTATGTGCCAGAATGCACAAGCCAGACAAGTCCCATAGAAAGTGAAATGCCGGTTGAGGAAAGGAAAATTACCGGAGCAGATGAAGTGTCCTGGGTTTTTGCCAATAGGTAAAGGGAGCACGTGTCCGGGGGGCGCTAGGTGGCGACGGACCGCAATGGCTGCGCTGATGTAAGGCTCCCGCCGATCCGGGCGGACTTATAAACATAAACCCCATCCTGCCACCTCACATCGATCCGCAACTGTCACCATTCAGCAGCAGAGGGTGCACTGGTGCCGCTGTGTAAAATTGGAGCTGGCAGTCCGTTTCATGCTGGAGTTACGCGCTGGTGAGCACGGACGCGGAGCATATGCTTAACGTCCTGGAGGGCTACGCCGGCTGAGGGAGAGACGCGAGGCCGCTGCTGCACAGGCCCGCTCGCTGGGCTATCGGAGACACTGCGCAGAGGTCCGGGGCTGGCTGAATTGCCCCAGGGACCGGCCCCCCTTCTGAATAGACCTGCGGAGAGGGATACAGGCTGCACCGCGAAGGCCCTGGCAGATCATTGTATGTGCCTTTCCCCGAGCACGCGAATGGCGACTGAGACCGGAGGGGACACTTGTGACCCGGCTGAGGAGACCGTGAGGAGCGGTGGCGGCTGGAGGTACCGGAGGCTCTGATATTGCGGTGAGGCCCTGGGAAGGACAACGACGGAGTGGGGAAGATCGAGGGGGCGCCCTGAATGGGTGAGGATCACTGGCGCCGAGGAGCGCAACCGGAGCCGCCATTTTGAATCGACGACAGTTACTAGGCCCCTGGAGCTAGCGCAGGCACAAACGTTCACCGCTGGGGCTGCATTGAGGTTTGGCTGGCTCTGTTGACACTTGCCCACTGGATACTCCTAATTGCAGCCTGCTGCCCCCCACGCTCATCGGTTCCCTCAGGGTCAGCACGTTGCAGGGAGGACCCGAGGAGGAGGAGCAGGCCGCCCGTCGACGTTTTGTGAGAGGAGCGGACACATGCACTCACAAGCAGGAATGGACACCGATACAGGTCGCCTCAGAACTTGAGACCTGCCAGCGCCCTGCTGCCCGGACACAGTGCCTACCCGAGGCGGACCCCTGCTTCTTGGTCTGCCCTTGATGACCAGTGCTGCCGTCCCGAACCGGCTCCGGACTGCTAGGTAGGACTACGGGGTAGCCTGAGAGACCACACGAGTGAAGGCCGCCCGTGGGGACACTAACGGTGAGCACTGCGACTGCTTTCCAACGCAGCTGACACAGGCCAGATGTAGGCTGCAGACACCAGATCGACATGGGCAGGACAGAACCAAGACAGTCGAAGCTAATGTTCGACACACGCAAAACACCCAGCTCCTCTTCCAGGGACCAAGGGGACGATGACCCTCCGGAGACCAGAGATGAGGGGTGGAAGGCTCTTCTGGTGGGGATGCAGCAGAGCTTCACCTCCATTGACTCTAAAATGGACGCCATGAGCAATAGACTGGAAGTTGTCGTGGCGAAGTTGGATAAACATGAAGAGCGGCTAAAGGAGGCGGAACACAGGGTGTCAGAATTGGAAGATGGAGCGGGGACCAGCCGGCAACACATGCTACAAATGGACAAACTGCTAAAGGTCATTGCCGAGAAGAATGAGGAGTTGGAAGCCCGCTCCAGAAGAAACAATGTTCAAATGCTAGGCCTAGCAGAATCTACCAACACTGGGAGGCTGGAAGATTTTATGGAATGCCTGCTGGCTGAGCTGTTTGGGAAAGACTCCTTTTCTGTGCACATGGTCATCGAAAGGGCCCATAGATCATTGGCGGCACGCCCCCCCTGGGAACCCGCCGTGCCCGGTGATTATGCGGTTATTGAATTACCGCAACAGGGACACAGTACTACGACTGGCGTGAGAAAAAGGTGAAGTGCGGTATGAGAACACCACCCTATCCTTTTATCCCTACTTCACCCAAACCGTGCAGGAAGCCCGTTGCAAATTCATAGCGGTGAAGAAAAAGCTACAATCCAAGGGCATTCAGAACGATATGCTGTACCCCGCAAGGCTACGGATTCAACATCGGGGACACGCATATCTTCAACCCACCACAACAGGCGGAGGAGTATCTTAAGCGAGACAGATGTTGGCATAATTGGCCGCCCGGTCACTCGCCTCCATCCCGTCAGACCGACCCCTGAGCCTCAGGTGGTTGCGGATGGGTGTGATAGAGGGGATGTGTGGCTATGGCGGGAGTCCCTAGTGGCCCCCAATCGAGGGCATTCCCCCTGTTTCTTGTTGAATGGTTAGATGGTTGGAAGCGCAGAAGCTCTTTGTTGGGGCGGTTGACTGGGGGGGGGGTTGTTTATTCCTGGCGAGTTGGGGTAGCCGGTGTGGGTTATGGGAGGTGGGATGGGGGGGGCACCGTGAGTTGAGATTTATTCATGTGAGACTGAGAGGTGAATGCGACCAAGAAAATACACAGAACGCAATGTATGATAGTCATGACTGACGACCACAATGATAGAACAGACCTTCACATCATCTCCTGGAATGTGAGGGGATTGAATGACCCCCAGGAAGCGTAGGCAGGTATTGGGGTATTTGGACCGCCATCATGTCCACGTGTCTCTGCAGCAGGAGACCCATCTCTCACAGGGAAGCGCACCCAGGTTCGCATCACGATGGGCTTCACATAGCTGCTTCGCATCCTCCTCAAGTTACTCTAGAGGAGTGGCCATACTTATCAAGTGAGGCGTTAGATTTGTTGAGGGTGGGATGGATATTGACCCTGAAGGGTGGTTCTGTTTGCTGAGGGCAGGCTGCACTCTCACGATGTAGTGTTTGCAAATTTTTAAGGGCCCAATGTCGATGATGTTCATCATATGCTCACACTACGGGGCAAACTACACACGATTGGACACAGATATGTTCTTTGGGGGGAGACTTCAACACCGTAGTGGACCCCAGCCTAGATCGATCACATGCCACTGCGGCACACTACACCAACTCTCAACGCACTTTGCAGGACACCGTAGCCTCTGACAACTTGCTAGACACTTGCCGATACCTGCACCCTACACTGATGGAAGGTACACACTATTCAGCGATGCACAATACATGGGCCAGATTGGATTATGTGTTCATGTCGAGGGGCATGGCACACTGGGTTGGTAAGGCGGCTCACATGGCTAGAACATTTTCCGATCACTCCCCAGTGTTAGTTACCGTACAGCCCCCGGTGGAACTGACCCCCCATATTAACTGGAGGTTCAACCCCCTACACTTACAAGACGCTGTCTTTAAGGCAGAGATGGAGCAGGAGATTACTGAATTCTTCCCCAGAAATACGGGCTCCGTAGTCAGTTTGACAACAGTATGGAAGGCATTTAAAGTTACCGTGCGAGGTTGGTGTATCTCCAAGGGAGGGGGCATACTGAAGGATCTCCGACGGGACTTGAACAAACTGGATAACGAGCTGAGGGGGTTGGAGCGGGAGATACTGGGGGGGGGACGAGTGAGGCATCCTAAAAGCTAGCTTGCGTGAGAAAATAACGGAGTACAAGGAGGTTGCTGAGAGGGAATGTAAATTCCGGGGGAAACACTGTGTGGCTCGAGTAAATGGAGAGGGCGATAGGCCTCGGAAGTCCCTTGCGGGAGCAGTGAGACCCCCTAGATTTCGTAACTATGTCACTGAACTACAAAACAAGCAGGGAATGGCATGCAGGACTCTCCCGGACCAAATGACTACCCTTACGAAGTATTACAAACAGCTTTATACGTCAAAGAGACAGAACACACTGGACCTTAGGGACTACTTTGGGGACGTAGCCCTGGCATGGCTGGGAGACGCGCAACGCAAATTCCTAGCTCACGAACTAGAAGTTGACGAGATCACAGAGGCTATAATGAGCATGAAGTCTGGAAAATCCCCGGGGTCTGATGGGATTCCGATAGACTTCTATAAGACCTACGTTTCCATCTTAGCACCCATACTGAAGGCGGTATTTTATGAGGCGCTGGAGGAGGGATGCCTACCTGAGACCATGAGGGAGGAACACATTTTGTCCCTGCTCAAACCCGGCAAACCTCCCGACCAGTGCGACTCGTACCGACCCCTGTCACTTCTTAACAGCGATACCAAAATGTTGGCAAAAGTGCTAGCTACGAGATTAAACCTCCTCCTAGAACGTCTGGTACTGCCTGACCAAGCGGGGTTCGTGCCGAATCGGGCCACAGCTCACAACCTCCGGACCCTCCTGGCTGTACTACAGGATATAGATCCGCGTAGAGCTGCAGTGGCTGTCTTTCTAGACGCCACCAAAGCGTTTGATTCTGTAGAGTGGGATTATGTGATGGGGACGCTGGCGCACATGGGGATGCCGGAACCTTTCCTATGCTGGATCAAATTACTCTATACTGCGCCATGTGCCAGAGTTGTTCTTAATGGATCTCGCTTGGAGACCTTTCCGATTACTAGGGGGACGAGGCAGGGGTGCCCCCTATGCCCTGTTTTGTTTGCCATAGCTATAGAGCCCCTAGCAGCTAAGTTGAGGCAGCACCACAATTATAGAGGCCTTATATATCCCGCTAGGCAATTGTTAGGTGCCGCTCGTTCCTGCCTGCTTGTACTCAGAGCCTGTCAGCATTTCACTCAGTGTTGTATCCTGATTGCGAGGACTGTGCCGCCCAGAGACGCTATTTTCGAGGAGCTAGGAGCTCGTGTGCTCCTTTGTGTACTTTCATTGCTCTGACCCAGGGTGAGAAGCGTCCCACGCTAGGAGCGGGAGCGGGACTGCGAGGACCAGAGGTGCTAGCGCTTGTCCATCGCGCGCACCTGGTGCCTCTTCCCGCCCCCTTTCTGCAGGCTATTTCACCTCTTGCGGCCCCCGCTCCGCGGGTGCGGCTCGTTCCTGCCTGCTTGTACTCAGAGCCTGTCAGCATTTCACTCAGCGTTGTATCCTGATTGCGAGGACTGTGCCGCCCAGAGACGCTATTTTCGAGGAGCTAGGAGCTCGTGTGCTCCTTTGTGTACTTTCATTGCTCTGACCCAGGGTGAGAAGCGTCCCACGCTAGGAGCGGGAGCGGGACTGCGAGGACCAGAGGTGCTAGCGCTTGTCCATCGCGCGCACCTGGTGCCTCTTCCCGCCCCCTTTTTCCCTCCTATAAGAACTAACTGGTATACGCGAACGCGGGACGCGCGCGGACGAAGACCGGACTAAGAGCGGGCCCTCTGTGGCCCTCAGTGGGCTGAAGTAGGCTGGGCTGGGCCCACTCCCTAATTTCTATTTTAATAGATATATTATAATTGTCTATCCCATTGATTGTGTGTCATAGTAGGCAAGTGCTGTTTATCTAGTGACTTTATACATGCCTTTCATTGTTCGCTTGTGTGATTAGATAGCATCTATTTTTACTTATATATAACTTGTGTATTTATATTTTAAATTCCCCACTTTTCTATAGTTTGATCTTAGTTGTAGTATGACTGCCAAAAAGTTGAGATCTGGAAGAGTGTTGGGGGGAAGATCTACAGCTAAGACTAGATCAAACCCCCTTCGAAATAAGAATATTTCAACGATCCAGTTGAAAGGTCAAACTCAGATTTTCCAGCTTTGGGAGAAAGCGATAGATGGTGTTTCCCAGGAAAATATTGCACCTGATAAGAGCATCTCCCTGGTCTCAACCCCTATCCCATCTTTGGCCTGTCAACCGAAGGAGGTAGAACTGGGAACTCCTGGTCTTAGCTCATGTATTTCTGGGGGTATTCCATCTACTACGTCTGTATTTCAGGAGAATGAGAAATGTTTAATTTCCAGCCCAGTTAATCCCAGAAATTCTAAGACTTTATTAACTTCCGGAAATGCTTTGCACAATGGGTCTTCGTCCATCTCTAAGTCGAGGGAGGATATAAATGAAGATTCACAGCCCCTGATTATTGACCCTGTGTTGTGCAAACGTTATTTGGTTGACGTCCCCAGGGCATTATCAGAAGTTGTAAAGTCTCCTATGGGCGCTACTCCTTCTGGCCTCCATCTTTTTAGCAGTACTCCTTCTCCCAACTCACTAGATCCCTCATTTAAAACAAACATGTCTTCAAGTCCATTGCTCAATATAACCGGGATTGAGGCTATTAATGATCCTAGCCTGAAATATTCCGAGAAACCCATATCTGAATTTTTACTTTCATTGGAACAGCTGTTATCCTCAATTCTCACGCTACTTAATAAATTCGTGGGTAGCTCGGATTGCGTATTGGACTCTGTCACTCAAATTTTAAAGGCTTTATTACCAAAGACCTGTGAAAGGAGCTGTGGCTCAGACTCTCCCACTTTAATACCTCCTAATAATGTTCGGGCTAATACATCTTGCCTGTTGATTGAGAATACGCCGGCGGCTCCGGTAGTGAAGGACGTGTGTCCCACGTTGAAATCTTCTGCTTATAATTGTATAAGTGATTCCATCCTAGGTATTGTTGCTGAGGAAAATAATTTGGTAATTCCTAATGTTATTGCCGAAGTGGCATTATATCCTATTTTCGATCTTGAACCTAAGGGGTTGGAATTGGAGGATAAAGCGGAAAAACATGTAAAACCTAAGGGGGGGAAAAAGAGGAAGTCTCTCCGCAGATTTAAAAAAAGGAGGCAGAGACAAATTCTCTTTGAGAATCCTAAAGTTTCCTTCAAGTCCCCCTCTGTTGAGGTTGAAGATAACAAGGACAAGGATAAGGTATTTCTGAAGCTTGATCCAATTAGGCCATCCTCTGATTTTTTGGGGCTCTCCGTTAATTCTGATGAAATTATTATGAATTGTTCAAAATTAAATCTAACAGATCAGGGTATAGGAACAGAAAAATCTTTGACCCTCCGTTTAGTTGAAGAAGAAAGATGTTCTGCCTTGGTGGCTCCCACTTCTTTAAATCCTTCTGCACCCTCTTTCCATACCCGGTTAGAGGGGGCAATTGGGGGCCAAAACACTGTTCATAAATTCACGGAACTCCGTACTGATTCTTTGTTTTTGGACTTTGTCCCATTATTCGATATTGATTTAAGTCTGAATAGATCTTTTCTGTTGAAATGTTGTAAGGATATCGAGGGACTAAATTTAATTAAATCAAGTGACATTGACCTAGTAACATTATTGGGATCAGGATCCACGTCATTTACTAGGGTAAGATTCTACTCAAATTTGATAGTGAATCTAATATTAAATAAAGCTGAACTTTTTCAGAGCCAGGGGATTGATGTGGTGCCGTTTACAGCCATTAGTGGTGACAATCACATTGCGAATGGTCCTCATAGGGGATTGAGTTCGGTTGGTCTTTCTCAACCTTTTGATGACTTAAAAATTCGAGTGTCAAAAACAAAAAGGATAGTAACGCATCCCATTCCCTCCCCTATAACAATAAACAGAGGTTTATCTGAAAATGATCAGCAATGGAATTGGTTACCCGGTGCCCTGGTGACTAAGGTGACGGACAACCCTAGACTGTTCTCTCACCTTTAGCAGTAGTTTTTCTGTCATCTCCTGGAATGCAGCTGGCATTAATAATAATCCAGAAAAATTATCATATCTTTTTTCCTTGAATGCTAATATTATTTGCATTCAGGAAACTTGGTGTACTGATAAATTGAATATAGTGAAGGATTATTATGTATTGGAGGTGGCGGCAACCCCCTCTAGTAGAGGACATGCAAAAGGGGGAATTGCCTGCCTTTTATCAAATACAATAAAGTGGAGTTTCTCTCACTATACAGATCCCAGTAACCTTTTTCAGGCTGTGACCCTCTCCAATTTAGATAAAATTGGGGAGAGACACCCTTTTGTTATAATAAATGCCTATATTCCGCCTGGTGATCTTTTTAACACTTTGATGAAGCAAATTTTTACTTTTATTAGACAAATTAAAAAAACAGTCCCTCTCTCTAATTTTTTGTTAGTTGGCGACTTAAATTGTAAAGTGTCCAATTATAGTCTAGAATTATTCAGGAATAAAGAAAAAGAGGAGGTCTTATTGATACCCCAAGCCATCTTTCCGGATAACATAAAAACAAATAAACGGGGCAAATTGCTGCTGGAAGAATTATATAGTACGGAGGGACTCATAGTTAATGGTAGGCTCCCTTCTGATGTCCCTGCAAACTATACTCATAGCTCCTTCAACAGCAAATCAATTTTAGACTATATAATTGTTGACCAACCTATTTTCTCCTTGTTAAGGGATTTGGTGGTCATGGACACTAGCCTTAGTGACCATAATGTTATCGTACTAACGCTCTCTCTAGAGCCTCCCAATTCTGATACCTGGGCGTTGGACAGGGAGGTGGTCACCTTTCAAAAAGCAGGAAGATGTTTTTGGGATTATAAAGCCATGAAGGATTTAGAACCCCTTCTCGAAAAAACTGTGTCCAATTTAAATAATTGGCAGGGGGTGGAACAGTGCTCTTTTGATGTTTTTATAATGGAGGTCATCTCTGCCGTTAAAAAATCGAACCTAATTAGGAAAAAAAACATCCTCCCAAAAGCGGTTGTTTCCCTTAATAAGGAAATAAACAAACTGGTGAGGGAACAATATTTAGGTGGTGCAGTAGAAAGATCCCAGAAAATATCTCTTCTCAAAAGGAGGAGGAGCAGGTTAAAGAAAAAAATGAAAAGAGAAAAAGAGGACCTGTTATGGATTGGATTGCGAGAAGCCGCTGTCCATGGGAACTCTAGACAATTCTGGACCCTTATTGGGGAGGGATGTGGTTCTAGAGTGCGCCCATCTCCAATTCCTATCTCCGAACAAACCTGGGTTAATTACATCTTAAGTCTGTATGCAAAAAATGATCGGCATGTGCAACTTAGGGGAATTGAGGAAAATACCACCCCTATAACTGAATACCCCTCAGAATTATCCATAGAATTAGCTATAAGAGACATGCGTTCTTCAGGTGCCATGGGCCCTGATGAACTCCCGATATCAGTCTTAAAACAAAATCCAGTATCCTGGAGTAAAATCCTTTTTCCTCTCTTTAGGATTTGTTACCTTAAAAAATATATTCCAGCATCCTGGAAGGGGAGTATTTTGGTTCCGTTGTTTAAAAAGGGTGATAGGAACTTGCCTATCAATTATCGCCAAATAGCTCTTCTTGACGCTATCGGGAAAGTGTTTTGTAAATGTCTATTATCACTAATTAATGATTGGGTGGCGTTAAAACAAATCCTTCCCTTAGAACAAGTAGGCTTTCGTAAGGGCCACGGAACGCTGGACAATCTTTCCGCTCTTCAGTCAATTACTGATAAATATATAGGGGTACGTGGCGGAAGAGTCTACGTGGCCTTTATAGATTTCTCCACAGCATTTGACAAGGTTGACCGTCCACTGCTGTGGAGAAAGCTCTCGGCTATGGGAATGCCGCCATATCTATTAGATATGATTCAGCTGTTGCATACAGACACTTGGTGCCAGGTGCTGCAAGGAGGAGACAGGGGGCTTTCTAAGATTATTCCTTCATGTAATGGTCTTAAGCAAGGTTGTTTACTTGCCCCGTTACTCTTTTCGTTATATATTGCTGATCTACCCGCTTCTCTCTCCTCTTGCGATGGTATAGCTCCAATTCTGGGCGGAAAACACATCTCATGTATGCTATATGCGGATGATATCATAATAATGGATCTTATGCCCAAAGGTCTTGCTAAACGCCTCCTTGCTCTACATCAGTATGCAGTTGTTCATTTCCTAAAAATTAATGCAAGTAAGAGTAAAATTATGTGCATCACAGGCCGGAAAAAACATAAATTTAGGAATTTTACCTGGTCTGTGGGAGATGACAAACTGGAGGTTGTAAAGAATTATGTTTTTCTTGGAAAAGTAATTTGTGATAATTTAAGTGCCAAACCCCACACCGATAACAGTGTCCGTAAGGCATTAGCTCAAGGAAGAAGTTTAAATTCACTGTACTCGGCACTGGGAAAAAGGCATTTTTCGCATTTACTGGAGGTCTTTAGGGCAAAGGTCCCATCCACCCTTCTATATGGCTTAGAATTAATTGATTTTAAGCACTGGGATTTTTTAAATAAGGTGGAGGGGAAATTGCTAAGAAGTATTACTTCAGTCAGTTCTGCCTGCTCCGTGGCAGCCTGCAGACTTGAGTTCGGTCTGCGCAGCAGCTGGGTGCAGGGCTTGGCAGCTGTGGTGCGCTGGGTCGCAAGCATAGCCAGAGGAGAAGAGGGGACTATGAGGTTCCTTCTAAGGACTGAATTATTGGGAGGTTTAGGGGAACACTCCTTGATTGTTAGCAACTTTAGAAAGGCTGTATCCCTCTTGCAGTTGGAAGAGAGTACTCTCTTTTCTTTATCTGCATCCCAGTTAAAGTCTGTCCTGAAGGAAGCCACTTGGGACCTTAGTTATAGACTAGACTTTACTGCTATTTTTGATAAGAAGGGTGTTAATCTTCTTACTGATTCATTTGCAAGAAAATCCGCCCAACCTTATGCCACTTGGAACTTACCCCATGGTATTAGGAGATTTTGGTTTTTACTGAGACAAGATTTGTTACCCCTAAACAATCTTTTGTCTAAATGGCACGGAGTATCTGCAATTTGCAATTTTTGTCATCATTCTATTCAAGATCGAATACATGTACTTTTGATATGCCCAGTGCTGCGTCCTTATCGCAGCAAGTGGCTAAGACACATATGTTTGCAAATGGGTATTCTAAACGTGAATTCTTTTATGTGTGCTTTATATAATCCCCCCAATGAGAGATTTTGTTATCATATTTTTAACTTTTTTAAATGTTTTTTAGAAATCTTTTGAAGATTGGCATGCTTAATAATGTGTCACTTTGTGTTCCAGTAATTGTAATTGCTATGATTTGTCTACTTTCGCTGTGAATGATATTTCTATATTGTACTTTTTCTTTATGTGGACCTCTAAGGAGTTCCAAAGCATAATAAAAATTGAAATTGAAAATTGAAAAAAAAAAAAAAAAAAATTTGAATAGTGTCCCTCTACACGGACGACATCACTTTGTATATACACATACCACAAGACAACCTTAACCCGGAGATCACCAAATTTGGGGCAATAGCCAGGGTACAAATAAATTGGGGCAAGTCTGCAGTTTTCCCCCTAACCGACCACACGCTCCAGCGCCCACTGGACTATCCATTGACGTGGGAGGCGGATGACTTTAAATACTTGGGAATCTATGTCACCAGGGATAAGGATGCCTTGATGAGGACGAACTACGGGCGTACTATGACTAGGGTGATGGACAACATCACGAGTTGGCTCAAGCTACCCCTCTCGATGGCTGGGAGGGTATCATTAATTAAAATGATTACAGTGCTCACATTTTTATACTTATTCATAAACATTCCTTATTACCCGGGTGCTCACTTTTTTAAAACATTGAAAACGCAATTGGTCCGGTTAAAATGGGGGGGGGGCAAACAAGCGCGGCTGAAGCTGGACACCCTTACGCTGCCGTACCATTTCGGGGGATTTGATGTACCTGATTTCGAACAATATTATCATGATATGATATGATATGATATGATAAAAGAAATTTATACAGCGCACGTACACCAGCGGTTTCTTGGCGTTTTCGAGGACGAGCAAAGACAGAGCAGCGAGGAAGAGAAAAGTTAATTGTATGCTTGAGAGAATAGCCATGTCTTCAGAGCCCTCCTAAATAAAGGATAGGTGGGGGTGAGATGGAGATCAAGGGGGAGAGCATTCCAGAAACGTGGGGTTTGCGAGGCACATCTCAATCCCTTGAGTTTCTTACGCTTGAAGGAGCTAGTAGACAACAGGTTAGAACCTGAAGATCGGAGAGCCCGGGACGGGGTATATCGGTGGAGGCGGGAGGCAATAAACGCCGGGCCTTGATGAGAGAGGGCTTTGTGAATCAAACAGCCCACTTTAAAAAGGCTGCGCTGGACCACCGGGAGCCAGTGAAGGCTCTTCAGGAGAGGCTTAACCTGACTAGACTTTGGTTGTCCGAATATGAGTCTCGCTGCTTGGTTCTGAATAAGTTGAAGTTGATGGGATTGATATGCAGGGATACCAGTGTACAATGAATTTGCGTAGTCAATCCGGGAAATCACTAATCCCAGCGTGACTTGGACTAGGGCATCATGGGTAAGGAATCTGCTCATTTTCCTGATGGGCCGAGGATGGAAAAAGCATGCCAACATCACTGATTTAATTTGAGGTCTCAGAGAGATCCTTACTGATGGTGACTCCTAGGCTCTTAACTGAGTTGGCCGAAGATGGTGAAAAGCCCAGGGAGCGTGGCCAGAAATGAGAGTTCCAGGGATTTCTAGGGGGCCCGGTGAGGACCAGCTCAGTCTTATCAGGGTTAAGCTTGAGCTGGTTAGCATTCATCCAGCTACTGATGAACGTCATGGTCGACTGAACATTCTCAGTGGAGGCAGGGGAAGAATCAATATTAAAGATGAGTTGGAGGTCATCTGCATAATTAAGGAGGACCACTGGCCTTTTCCGAAGTTCTGAGATTAGGGGGAGAATGTACAAATTAAATAACAACTGGGAAAGGGAAGAGCCCTGGGGGACCCCACACGTGAGGCCCTTGGCTTCAGACATAAAAGTAGCAAGGCGGACCGCTTGCTTTCGGTCTTGTAGGAATGATGCAAGCCACCTCAGCGGGGTGCCCTGGATGCCGGCGTTCTCGACCCGTTCGAGAAGGATGACATGGTCGACGGTATCGAACGCCACTGACAAGTCCAGGAGCACCAAGGCCTGTGAGATGTTTTGGTCAGCCCCCTTTCTGAGTTCATCGTGAACTGACACGACAATAGACTCAGTGGAGTGTTGGGGTCTAAATCCTGCTTGGTGCGGGTCTAGGAACTGAGAGCTTTCCACAAAGGTGCTATGGCAGTTAGTTACATAGGCCTCTAGGACTTTGCCTAGGAAAGGGAGCAAGGATATAGGGCGGAAGTTACTCAGGACCTCAGGGTCCGCCCCAGGTTTTTTAAGAATGGGGGAAACAACTGCTGATTTAAATACATTAGGGACCTCCCCTGAGCAAAGAGAGTTGTTAAGCAGGGAGATAGGTACACCTGGAAGATTAAGAAAAATCTTACAAGTGATGTAGGCAGGACAACTGTCCAAGGGTGAACAAGATCGAACTTTACTAGGAAAGGGAAAATAACCTCTCTTGAGTAATCAGGGGGAAGTTTAGGAGAGACAAAGAATTCCCCGGAATGCTACCTGGATTAAAATTTGGGTCGGTCTTAGGAATACTGGTTTTAATATTGACTACCTTATCTACAAAATAACTGTTAAGGGAGTCACATAAAGACTGTGATGACAAAGGCTTAATGGTTACACGGTCGGGTTTCGCTAGTTCATTAACTATAGAAAAAATATCTTTTGATTTATTGGAGGAGTTCAGAATTTTTTCAGAGAAGTGTTTAGTTTTAGCCCCTAGAATGGCTGATTTATAATCTTTTAGAGCGGTAAGAAAAATGAGTTTCTTTAGAGGACAATAATCTGATCTCCACTTACGCTCGGATTGTCGAAGAGCGAGTTTCATATTTTTCAAGTCCTGAGTGAACCAAAGCTGGGCGTCATGAGGCCGTTTGTTTTTAAGTTTTTACAAGGGGGCAAAAGTGTCCCTGGCCTCGGCCAGCCAAGTGTGGATATTTTCGGCCTGATCATGGACTGAGAGTAATGAGCCGGATGGGCCGAGAGAGCTCAGAATCGTTTCTGCAAAGGAATGACAAAGAGAAGGAAGATCTACTCGACCCCAGTTCCGGATCGAGAGGGGGTCAGAAGAACAAGATTTAGTGGCAACAATCTTAGGTAAATAAAAAGAATTAAAAAAATGATCCAACCAGGCACATGGGGAGATCTGAAGATTTGATACATCCTGATTTAATGACCAGACCTGATCCAATATGTGGCCCTTGACATGGGTGGCTACATTGATGTGCTGATTAAAGTTAAGACTAGTTAGCAGATCCGTAAACTCCCTAGAGGGGGAACTTTCGTGCTGAGCGTGGGGCCAATAGTTAAAATCCCCTATATTGAGACATTTGGCATGGTTTATCGCCAGCTCGGCCGCCATACTACTGAATAACTAAAGGAAATTTGGTGATTGACCAGGTGGTCGATAAAAAAGGGCAAACGTTAGGGGGAGACTGTCAAAATCGAGTTTGAATAATACAAAATCAACCGATGGGATTAAAGACATTGTGATTGAATTAGCTTTATGGGTATGAGAAATAATGGCAGCAACTCCGCCCCCCACTTTCCCCTGTGGCCTATTTGCCTGGAGAATGTAGTAGTTATCAGGAATAGCGGCCAGGATATCTGGGGTAGACTCAGGTGTGAGCCAGGTTTCAGATAGCAACAGTATATCTGGTTTGACAGTGTCTAAGAGATAAAAAATCTCCAGCTGGTGTTTAACCAGCGAGCGGGTGTTCAGATACCAGATAGATAAATAGTCCTGGTCCTTACTATGACAATTGGATAAAGTAACCTGAAGAGTGTCGGGATAAGAGTGGGGCGTAGGGTGTTGGTTGCAATATTCCGTTGTTCTCAAGGGTGCCAAGAAGATGTTTGGATATGGGCTCATAACCTTGCAGGGATATAAGCTCCTCTGCTGTGTAAGTGTAGGTCTGGGAGAGTCGGGCAGGGTGGATGGCCCCTGGTCACGGTCGGGCGCGGACGGGCGCAGACGGGCTAGCCTTTGGCGCGCCCTCGGTGCGCCCCCTGGCGCGCCCGCTGCGCATGTCCGCTGCGCGTCGCCCCCAGCATCCGGTTTTGAAGAGAGGAAGGCATGAGCGCTAGAACGCTCACCTCCCCCTACCGGAAGTAGGAAAACTAACTGAACTGACTCAGCCAATAGGCTCCCTCCACAACAATCGAGCTCTGCTCGCGGTGGACCAGGGAGTCTAGAGGGTCTAGGCAGCAAAAGGTGAGTCAAATAACTGCAGGCTAGTAATCAGCTCGAAGTTACAAATGAAAAGCAAAGGTGCACACAAACAGTTTAAAAATCCCCGCCAGGCAGGCAAGCCTCAGCACGGCGCAGGCGCACTTTGCAGTGTACTGGTTTCACACTCCCCCATATATGCCCCATCTCGCGGTAGATGATGGGCACATGGCTCTGATCCCGACATTAGGGTATGTGTTTACACCATACAAGGAGCGAGACGGAGACCCATCCACTGTAGACTGCACTGTCAAAGCATGACACTGGCTGGCGCGAGCTAAGGGAGTAACCCAGCTGTACGCCCCAAGAATACCTTTACGATGCTGCCCCCTGCTGCCTGTTACGAAGGAAAAGATTTGCCAAAACTTGTTAACTAAATTACAATATGCGACTTGGGGCGACCTATATCTCGGAGGTGAATTTCGTACCAAGGACCAGTTCTTTGGGGAGACTCCGTACTCATTTATGGACCTCTTCCTTTACACCAGGCTCAGGCAGAGTGTACGGGCCAAGACCCCGGACTTCCCGAAGGAGCCGGAAACGTTTGTCTCCCACCACCTAGTGCTCCAGACGGACGCCCCTGCGCATGTCACTTCTATGCTGTATGCGCGAGTACGCACCGCACCTCCGCGTTCCCCAGTGATGGCCAGAAAGGAATGGGATAGGGACCTAGGTGAAACACTTACTGATGACTAGTGGGAGATTGCTTGCCAGCAGACTGAAATGATGTCTGGCAGTAGCAGGCTGTGACTGCTATTTTTTAAATTCTTGCATAGACTGTATCACACGCCAGTGCGGTTGCATAGGCTCCATCTCCGAGACGATGACAGGTGCTCTCGGTGTGGTCAGGATCAAGCTGATTTCATACATTTGGAATGGAAATGCCCTCAAGATGCTGCGTACTGGAGGGAGGTCTTCACAGGACTAGCTGAGATCCTAGGGACCCCTATTGAGCCGCACCCCGTCAGGGCCCTACTAGGCCTGGTTGCTGACATAAAAATACCACATCGCAAATTCCTGGTTATGGGCATACTCCTAGCCCGACGACAGGTAGCCTGCAGATGGGGCAGGGGCAGAGCGCCTAAATTTAAGGCGTGGAAACATGACATGTCCACCTGGCAGGAATATCTACACGCCTATGCAGAACAATTGCCAATGAAGTCCCGGCCTGGGGATATTTGGGGTCCCTTGATATCTTATCTTTCGAGTCAACAGGCGGGGGATGACACTGTCGCCATTGGAGCCGCGTCTATGGCGTGAATGAGATGTGTGGCTGCGGGGGGAACTGGTGGTGTTGAGGACTTGTGGAGAACCAAGGGTGCATGGGGGAGGGGAAATGCGGGGGGTTCCTAGCGCCCTGAAGTAATGAACTGCTTCTGTTCCGGGGACATTTGCTAGCTGGAGGAATACGATTACGGACTATGTGTTCTGGACTCATCTACGTACATTTTGGTTCATCTTGCTCATCTCTCGGATGTTCACTTTTGGGGGTCTCTAGAGGGGTATAGTTGGGGGGGGGGAAGGGGGGTGTTTCTTTGGAGTAATGTATAGATGCATCTGTGATTACTACCGCGAATCCCCATGTGTTGAATTGTATGTCATGCATCATAATACGATAAAAGTCTACAAATAAATAAAAAAAGGGAGCACGTATCCAGCAGTGAGTGGAAAAATAGTCAGGATAATGCCCCAGCCCTTCTTGCTGTACAGGGAAAAAGAGAGTTTCATTCTCATACCAAGGATTCAGAGATTAAAGCGTGGGTAGAATTCTTAGACAATTCTCCAGAGCTAGAGGAGAGCTGTGCAGACAGTGATGAAAAATGTTTTTCGTTTTTTTTTGCAAGAAGAGTGATGCTTTTTTCTTTTTTCAGATCATCATATGCAGCCCGCCTTAGTGTGCATGTTGCGTTGGTTCCCATTTGAGTGGGATTTTCCCCCACCCCCTCCCTTCCCTTCCCCTCCCTCCCCCAAGCCTGGTGGAGCTGCCAAGCCGGACTGTGGAAGGTGATGTCCTGTAGCTGAGGGAAGCTGAAGTCCTGTGGCTGAATGGACCTGATGGGGTCCTTCTTTGCCAAGCAACCTGAACTGATGTGTTGGAGATGGAGATGACGCAACTAGCGAGAAGGCTGTGTGCCTTTCACACAGACAGACTGTTGGTTTTCAGGTGTATAGTGAGCAGCAGAATGTACTGCAATTGGAGTTGTTTTAGTGATATGTGAGAAAACAAAATGCAAGAGCTGTGTGTCTTTCACACAGAAGAACTGTTGATTTGAACATGGAAGATGGTGAACAACTGAGATGTTGTGCTGCAATTTGAGCAGATATTTTCTGAACTAGAGGCTGCACAGGGAGAAACATTTTGATGCTTTTAATTATGACATGTAGTTTTAGATGGTTTGCTCTCAATTGAGAGATGACAATTGTGTCTTTCAGTTGAAACTTGCTTTGACATATGCTTTTGTGGTTTTATTGAGTTTTTCAATCATAGTTGTGTTTTTTAGTTGAGAAATGCAGTTTTTATATCTTTAGTTATGTGATTCAGTTTTTGATATATGTGAATGGTGATGGTCAAGGGTCATGGGGTGGAATGTAATAAATGAGCCACTCTTGTGATTTTGGCACCCTATGAAGACCCTTGCCACCACCATTTTAATTGATTTTAGTGTGTTCCTTAATGTAGGATGGTCCTGCATTTGCCTGTTCCTCTTCTGTTCTGTAATCTTGCTGTCTTTCAGTGGGAGCTGTTACTGAGTGGAACAGTCTTGCCAAGAGCAGAGCGTGTGGGATGTGCATTTGAAGGCGTGCAGTTGTGATTGTATTGTGCATTGGTGAGAATTATGAGTTCTTACTATTGGCTTTGACCATTCTGTTTTCTAACTTTACCTTGCTTTATGGCAGTGCGGACTATTGCCTTTGACATGCTCTCATGTCATCTTGCTTTTCAATTCCATCTTGCTTTCGGCCTTCCTGTACGGCAGAGCTGAATGTTTAGCTTTCACTTGTTTTCTACACTCTGTGTGCTAGTAGAAACCGGTTATTATCAGAGGAATGTGCAGGCTCCTTCTCGAAGTCATAGCAAAGGCCTGATCAACCAATGCTGTGTTCAGGGGCACGGAGTGGTACGGAATCTCATGAGAACGAGGGGGCGTGGCTTGCTAGAAGCTTCGTTAAGTTTGGATTTGTATTAAAAAGGGGGAGCTTCCACTGGTCTGGTGAAGTGGAAGTTTGGGAGTCTGGATTCCGAGTGAGGGCAGACGTGTCTATCTCGGATTGAACCCTGATTGCTGAGCTGTGTGAAGACTCTTCACCCCCCCCCCACCCCGGCCAGAAGTGGGCAGTGTATGCATCAGGTGATGTATTGACTTTTGTGGTTATTGTCATTGTGATGTGAGCCAGTGGCTGTGATCGTTTGAGGTGTTTCTTTGTGGTGTGGGAGGTGCGCATCCAGAGTGATCCTCTACTCTGCGTATATATCTTTATGATCTCTTGCAGGACGTCCAGTGTATCTTATCTTATATCCGTTATTGCTTGTTTATTAATCAGCATTATTGTTGCTCAGTTATTGATTCATGCCTTTGGATTATAAGTTTGCTACATATATTTGAATCTAATGCATTTGGTATCTGAGATAGCCTTTGTTTAGAGAGTATTATGTAATAAACCCCAAGCCTTATTCTAAAAGTGATAGAGTCTTTGCATTTTGTTAAATAAAACCCCATTTCAAAAGGTGCTGTCTGTTTTGTGTTGAAGACTTGCTGTGCCAGGGGTGGTAAGAAATGCTCAAAAGTGCATATTATTCAAGGTCCAATAGTATACTTGCCTCCCAGGTGGGAGTGCAGTGTTTAGGTGTGGCTTATTGGTGAGAAGCCACATTTAAAACAACTCTGCCCTGCTGAATAAAGGACTGAACCCATCGTTCTTGAACCCACAGTGACTCCAAGGGCTTGCTGGCTTTCTACCTGTTCTGAAGTCTCAGGGCCATCAAAGGCTTTCTAAACCGTTCAACAGCACCAGGACGGGAATCTATGAGTTCTGCCTTGCCAAGTAGTGCCAATCTAGTCCTGGTGCCTTGGAAGTGTCTTTTTCTGTGCTGATCCAGCAGAATTCACTCATAAATTACTTTGCGCTGATTGGACCCTGCATCTCTCTTTGACGCCAACGTAGCTGCTGCTCGAAGACATCGCTTCAACAGACTGCACGGCTAAACAATGACGCATCGCCTGCATTGCAAGGGGCTCGTTGACGAAGCCTTTATCTAATACGAGAATCGGAACTGACGCATCGCCTCCATCCACGGGATTGATGACGACATGTCGCCGCCTCTGCTCCTCACATTGAGCCTTTGATGTCGACAATTCCTCCGTCCAGGGTACTTTTTCAGTGGGACCTACATGAGTCTTGTGCCTTCCATTGCGATCTGCCTGAACTTTGGATTTACCCCAGTAGAGTGTGACCAGATGTCCCCTGTTGGTGCTTTATGAATATAAGCACTATACTTTGATTTTTGGTCTTGATTTACCCATAAAATGATTGTCTATTCTTCTAAACCTGTGTGGAGTATTTTTGTGGTGTTTTTATTGTGTTACTTTGTGTGTGTTGCACAAATTCTTTACACATTGCCTCTTTAGAAAAGCCTGACTTGACTGCTCTGTGCAAAGCTACCAGAGGGTGAGCGCATGTTGTCTTTTAGAGTGTATCTAGAATACCTGGGCTAGATTAGTGGTTCCCGCTTGGACAGGGAGCAATACCGCTGCCAACCAGAAACCCCATTTCTAACTGTGATCTTCAAGCCCTTTATTTCTACAACTGTACACTACCTTCTTCCCAGACTTGGGCATCCTTTCTGCCATACTTTGTGATGCTGTTCCATGTTGCTCATGCTATCATTCTATGCTCCGCCACACCCATCTAAGGAGGATTCTGTGTCTGGCGGTGCAGACACAGCTTTTCCGCGCCAGAAGCGCTGAGCCATGTTAAAAACCAACACTGGTGCCATTGAACCTAGGGCCCTGAAAGGGGATAACCCTAACCCTAGATATCGGTTCGCAGAACGGGGAGGATGGGTGGGACGGGGAGGATGGGTGGGTCGGTAAGGAATCTATCACTAACTAATGTCCCTTACAGATATATCGTTACACAAGTAGTAACTTGTGCATCTGAAAGAGACACGTTAGTGATAGATTCCTTACCTTAGAATAGATACCCCAGCAATACCAACCCCGGTGGTGGGTCTGCGAACCAATAATCACACCAGAAAGTCCTGGAGGACAGAACGGCCAAAGAAGCCATCCCTCCGGACTTGGCTGTCTAGGCAGTAGTGTCTTGCAAACTTGTGCAGCGATGCCCGCGTAGCTGCTTGACAGATGTCTTGTAAGGGCACTCCCCGGCCCAGGGCAGTTGTAGTTGCCGTGGCTCGGGTGGAATGAGCCCGTAATCCAAAAGGGGGCTCCTTCTTAGCCAAGGAGTAACATGCCTGGATTCACAAGATGATCTACCGGGAGATGGTCCTCTTGTGCACCGCTTTTCCCTTCTTAGCGCCCACGTAACCAACAAAGAGTTGGTCATCCACCCGGAACTGGCGTGTGCGATCCAAATAGAATGAGAGCGCACGTTTTGGGTCCAGACGGTGGAGCCGCTCTTCCTCTTTAGAGGGATGCGGTGGCGGAAAGAAGGTTGGCAAGGTGATAGACTGCCCGATGTGGAAGGCTGTGACAACCTTGGGCAGGAAAGAAGGCTTAGTACGCAACACAACCTTGTCCGGATGGACAGAAAGGAAAGGTGGAGTACAAGAAAGGGCCTGGAGCTCACTCACTCTCCTGGCAGAGGTGATGGCAAACAGGAAAGCAGTCTTCAGAGTAAGAAGGCGGAGAGGACAGTTGTGAAGTGGCTCAAAGGGAGCACACATCAGAAACGTAAGAACCAGGTTCAAGTCCCACTGAGGCATCACAAACGGAACAGGAGGAAACGTGTGTGTGATGCCTGTGAGAAGTTGGCCTGATATATGATGCTCACTAGTTCTAGTGATCACCTTGTATCAGTCCAAACAACCCTTATGGTGATTGGTTGTAAGTCAACCTTATAGACCAGCTATCCTAATGGTAGCATGGACAAAGCAGTCTTAGGCTAAACTCTTTTGGCATGTGAAGCCAGCTGTTTTACCACAATATAACCCCTTGAATACCAGATGAAAGGACACCACACAGGTTTTTATGAAAATAAACAGTATATTTATTAATAACAACACCTCTGAACTCTTTATGAGGTCAGAGGGCTAAGCACATGACAATCTCTTACGAAAAATACTACAAGTTGCACAAAATTACAATGGTGCCCTAGGGGCACGACAAACCATATACTGAGTAAGTGGAATGTGAAAGTCGATAAAAGGAATGGAGCTTTCCAGAGGCTGTAGGATCGATGGGACCACGCTATACTAACTTCAGGTAAGTAATAGTAGGCCCACGGAACGCGCGTGCAGAGTGTGAACTCACACGCGAGATGCGTAACAACGTCTATGGACAGTACAGTTCAAGTTAAAGGTGAGTACGGACAATCCTGACTAGTTAGGACTAAAACGACTGTGGAACTGGACACTAGGACAGTTAAACTACCCTTGAGCACCGAAATGCTCTTATTACCTCACCCACGGGCTGCGGGTGCATAGGTGCGAAAGTGTGTCGGGTTCTCGCGTTGAAGTCAATGGGGCCTGAAAGAAAAGATGCTGCAGGCGACCAGGAGGAAGATGTCCGGTGCAATCCGAGGGTGGATTGTTGAAGAAGGAGACCTGAAAGCAGAGGGGACAATGTTCACAGTCACTAGCCAGTGACTGGAGTGGAACCAGGAAGGAACCAGATGTCGTTGTCGCGATCAGGTGTAGAGTGGACGCTTGACTCTGCAGCCACGTGGACCAGGAGGTGTCTTCGACGACCAGGATGGAGGCACGAGCTGTCCCACGCAGGCTCTCGCTGTCGGCGGTGTCGGATCCAGGATTGGACTCAACAGGCCTTGGCAAAGGCAACCCACGCGGTGAGTGAAGAAAGCGTCTGGTGCGGACTAGGAGAGTCCGGGGTGCCCCTCTTTTGGAAGGGAGAAAGGGCCAGTCTGGAGCAACCAGACCAGCAGTGTTGATTCAAAGGTTCGTCGTCTAGGAGGCCACTAGCCAGCCGGCAAGTGACCAGACAACGCGTCGAGCAGCAACAAAGCAGAAGGGCCCCACGCAGATCTCGTGGATGCTGGAGGGCTGATCTTCGGTGCAGGGGCTGTTAGGGGCTGGGGCTTCTCAGTCCCCAAAGCACTTGGTCGAGTTTACCTCGGGAGTCGTGCTGGAAGCGAAGTGCAGGTTCGTTCAAGATGGCCGGTCCCACGTGTCTCGTCGCACCCACGGGTCTCAGCTTTGCTACAGATGTGAGTTGAGGTCGGAGAGGTCTGGGAATGCGGGTCTCGTCGGGCTCTGAAGTCTAGATCCTCGAGGGAAGACGACAAAGTGAAGCCGCTGGACGCTTGATGGTGCCTGCAGTTGCAGGGTGGACACTCCTTGTCCACAAGGGAGATTCTTCAGTCTTCTGTGGAGCAGAACGTCGAAGGCCAGAGTTTCTTCTTGTTGAATAGTTCAGGATAATCTAATTTGGAATGGGACCAGCTCCTACCTTTATTCTCCTAAAGGGGGCTGCACTACCGACTAGGTCCCTCCCCTGGGTGGGACCAGGAAGGGGGGTGGCTACACCCCCTATCCTTTGTCCGGTTTCCCGCCAGAGCTGGGGCTGGGATGCCCCAGCAACTGGTTTGAACCGGTGTATGCAGAGGGCACCTTGTGTGCCCCAGGCATGTCTCATTCCTTTCAGGCCTCCCTACCTCAATACACAAAATCCTGTCTGGGGTGGTGCTAGCACCTCCCAAGGCAGGAAACCCTTTGTCCAGGCCATCCTCGCTGGAAGGACTCCCAGCAGCAGGAGGTCAGACTTGTGTCTGTGGTGGCAGCATCCATTTTGTGATGCTGAGGCTCGAGTTAACTTTAACCGGGGTTCACAGTTACATACATGTTGTGTCCCTCTAGAAGGGTGGAATGCTACCCCTGTCGCCAGAATTGGCGAGGGGGTAGTATTCCAAATCGTATGACACCTTACTCGACATGTTTTGATAATGTTATACCAGAGTTAGCATTTAACCGCGAGGTTGATAATGCACTTAAGAGTATATGGTATAGCGTTATCATGGAACAGCTATTAGGACTTGGTTTCGCAAGCTGCAAACGGGCTCAGCTCATGCCAGAGCACCATCTCACATAATTCCAAGCACTCTGCCTTCAGGATTGATAAGGACTTCCATAGGAGTGACTGATAGGAATATATGTGTCCATTTTAGGGTTAGATATCGGTATACTATATCTATAGCAAAGGGTGTTTACACCACCTCGCCCCAGCTGTCATGCAGCCAGTTGTGTCAGATTTAGATGGCCAGCCAGGGGTGGCATAATACATGCTTCAGCCCCTGGTAGGCCCTGGGTACACCTATGCCCTGGGTACAGGGACTGATAAGGTGGCCCAGTACCAATTGGTAAATGCACCTAAAGTACATGGATGTCAATTTAGAGAGAGAACAGCTAGGCTGTGGGTCTGATTAGTAGGCCCACAGCCAGGGAAAGTCGTAAACCAGTGAAGCAAATAAGCAAAAATCTGGGGTGACCATAGGATTGCAGACCCCACTCTCCTACAATGCCCTTTAGAAATCTATTTACAATAGGGGACTTGAACAATGAAGGTTGATCAGGCAGCCTCAGAAAGGCTGAAAGGGCAGAAAGGTACCCCTTGATAGTGCCCAGAGCAGAGCCCTGCTGGGCAAGAGAAAGAAGAAAAAGGAGAACCTCAGAAAGAGGGGCAGAGAGAGGATCCACAGCCTTTGCTGTGCACCATGCCACAAATCTGTTCCACTTGCAGGCGTATACCGACTTTGTGGAGGGACGCCTGGCTGCCAGAATGACATTACAGACTTCAGGAGGCAAGTCAAATGGCCTCAACTGGTGCCGCTCAATCTCCAAGCATGGAGGTGGAGACTGGACAGGTTTGGGTGGAGGACCGTCCCCTGCTGCTGCGACAGAAGGTCATCCTGAAGAGGCAGACGAACCGGGGGATCGACTGACATACTGAGTAGCTCTGGATACCAGTACCTTCGTGCCAATTCCGGAGCCACAAGGATGACTTGTGCCCGGTCGCGCTTGATCTTCTTCAGCAGAAGTGGTATAGGCAGAAAGGCGTATAACAGACCGCAAATCCACACGCGACGAAAAGCGTCGCCGAGCGAGTGCCGCCTTGGAAATTCCAACGCGCAGAACTGATGACATTGCGCGTTCTCTTCGGTGGCGAATAGATCTAACGAAGGCTCTCCCCATTGCTGAAAGAGGCCTTGCGCCACGTCCGAGTTCAGACGCCATTCGTGATCCATCATGCACCGGCGGCTGAGTTCGTCCACCCTGGCGTTCAGGGAACCTGCCAGGTGTTGAACCACCAGGGTCACGCCCTGCTGTTCCAGCCACTGCCAGAGGCGCAGAGCCTCCTGGCAAAGGGTCCACGACCCCACCCCGCCTTGTTTGTTGCAGTACCACATGGAGGTGGTGTTGTCCGTAAACACCTGCACTACACTCCCCCGGACAGAGGGGAGGAATGCCTTCAGTGCTAGACGAATCGCCTGCAGCTCCCAAAGGTTGATATGGAGCCGGGACTCCTCAGGAGACGAGAGTCCTCTGATCTCCGCCTCTCCCATGTGGCCTCCCCAGCCCTGGAGCGACGCGTCCGTCACAACTACGTGCTCCGGCTGGGGAAGGGAGAGGGATCTGCCACTGACCCAATCGCGGTCCGTGAGCCACCACTGCAGCTGTCTCGCAGTGCCCTCCGAGATCAGGACGTGGTCGGACAGGTTGCCCTGATGCTGGGCCCACTGAAACTTCAGGTCCCACTGCAGAGCCCGCATCCGCCACCTGGCGTGATGCACCAGTAGGATGCAGGAGGCCATCAGCCCCTGAAGCCGCAGCGTCAACCTGACCGAGACCCGGGATAAAGGCTGAAAGATCGGAATCAGAGCCTGAATATCCCGAACCCGCTGTTCAGGAGGATAAACCCGAAACTGCGCCGAGTCGAGAACCGCTCCGATGAAGAGGAGCTTCTGAGAGGGGCACAGGTGTGACTTTGGCACATTGATGGAGAACACCAGCTGGTGCAGGAGATCTGCCGTAGTCTGGAGGTGGCTGACGGCTGTCTGGGGCGAGCCCGCCTTCAACAGCCAGTCGTCGAGGTAGGGGAAGAATGAAACCCCTAACCTGCGCAGATGAGCCGCGACCACCGCCATCACCTTTGTGAACACCCGTGGGGCGCTGGTAAGGCCGAAGGGGAGCACGGTATACTGAAAGTGCTCGTGGCCAACCGTGAACCGCAGGTAGCGCCGGCAGGACGGGGATGTGGAAATAAGCGTCCTGCAAGTCCAACGCTACCATCCAGTCTCTTGGATCCAGGGCAGCCAAGACCTGAGCCAGAGTCAGCATTTTGAACTTCTCCTTCCGGAGGAAGCCGTTGACGTTCCGTAGGTCCAAGATAGGGCGTAGGCCCCCTTTACCCTTCTTGAGTACCAGAAAGCAGAAAGTAGTGGGAGTAGCAACCACGCCCTACTTCTGGCCCAGGAACGCGATCGATGGCCCCCTTGGCCAAGAGGGCCGAAACTTCCTCCTGCAGAAGTCGCAAATGATCCTCTGATACACGGTGGGTCTGTGGTGGCATGGCTGGAGGAGTCGCCTCGAAGGGGAGGGAGTAGCCCCTTCGGACAATCTGCAGCACCCACCTGTCCGACGTGACAGTGCGCCAGTGGAGGTGGTGATGGCGAACCCTGCCCCCCACTGGCGTCACATGGGCCTGAAAGCACGGACTAGGAGGGTTTTGAGGCGGATGCTGCGGGGGAAGGCGTGGACTGACCTCGCCGTTGACCCCGACCGCTGCCACGGCGGTTTCCACGGCCGCCACCGCGTTGGGTATTACCCTGCGGAGCGTGGCTGGCAGCACGCGTGGGTACACCCCTTCCGTGGCCACGAAAGGAGTGAAAGGCAGCCGATTGCTGGCGTGGGGCCGAGAGGCCCAAGGACTTGGCTGTAGCCCTGGAGTCCTTAAAGCGCTCAAGCGCATGGTCTGCCTTGTCGCGAAAAAGGCGACGGCCATCAAACGGCATGTCCATCAGTGTGTTTTGGACATCGGCCGAAAAGTTGGCGGACCTCAACCAGGCGTGACGTCTGACCGCCACTGTCGTTGCCATCGCTCTACCTAGTGAGTCGGTGGTATCCAGCCCACACCGGATAGAATATTTGGCTGCATCCCGGCCCTCCACAAGGGCTTGGCCGAGTTTGGCCCGTACCTCCAACAGACACTCTGGCAGCATTTCCGCAACCGTATCCCACAGAGAGTGGGTGTAGCGGCCCAAGAGGCAGGCGGTGTTGGAAGACCGCAGTCCCAGACTAAGGGAGGAGAAGATCTTTTTACCGAACTGCTCGTACATCTTGGATTCCCTGTCTGGCGGAGCCGACGGGAATGCGGTCTGGGAATTGGAGGCCTGGATGACAAGGCTCTCGGGGGTGGGGGGGTGGACAGGAAACATGGGTCGCCCGGAGCCGGGCGGTGGCGTCTGGCCACGTTCCTATCTACGGGCGAACCCGTAGCGGGCTTGGACCAAGTGCTCAAAAGAACGTCAGTTAAGGCCTCGTTAAACGGCAGCAGAGGCTCGGCTGAGCATGACTGCGGCTTAAGGACCTCAGTGAGGAGGTTAGTCCTCACGGCCGCGACGGGGAGCTCAAGGCCCAAGGCCTTGGCCGCCCTCATCAACACCACACTATAGGTTGCCCCCTCCTCCGTAGCCACGGTAGGAGGTGAGACAAAGCCAGTGTCCGGCGAAGTGTCAATACCACTGGCCTCCCCAAGTTCACCTGCCCAGTCCTCATGAGACTGGCATTCACGTGCCAGAGGGTCCTCAGACCCCTCCCAATCCTCCTCATCACCCATCTCCTGGTACTCAGGGTAAGAATAGGATGGGTCCGGTTCATGGAATTTAAACTCTCCAAACGGCGTCTGAAGCGGCGCCGCTTCGGCGCCGGAACCGGGTCGAGGGGGGTCTCGGGGACGGCGCCGCCCGAGGACGGCGCCGGGGGTGACACCCGATGGTCATGAGGAACTGCTCGATCTCCTCCGGCGTCGCGTGAGGCCCAGGGACCGGAGGGTATGAGGCCGGACGCGGCGCCTGTGACTCCGACGGAGCCGCTTGAGCGGTGTCACCTGAACCCCCGGCCGCGTCGCGCGAGCGTCGGGGGGAGTCAGAAGAGCGATGACGTCTCTTCGACTTCTTGTGCTTACCTGACGACTTCGACCCGGAGGAGTGACGTCGACTCCAGGAGCTATGATGGCTCCGCTCCTGCGACCAGTCCCTCGACCTCCGGCCGGACCAGGACCCCTCTTGGAGCGAGGCCGACTGCCGGAGTTCGAGTCTCTTACGGGACCGCTCCCGTCTAGCCTTCGTAGTCAGGGCCCGGCAGTCGGAACAGGCATTGTCGTCGTGATCGACGCCGAGAGAGTAGAGACACCGACGGTGAGGGTCGGTGACCGACATCAGTCGGTCGCAATCCTCACAGGGCTTGAAACGTGGCATCCCTACCGGCAACGTTCGGAGTCGAAGACTTCGAAAAGAAGGATCAAAAGATCAAAAAGTTATAGTCAAAAAGTGACTAAGGTACCACTTTTTCCGGATCTGCGCTGCTGGCGCGGAAAAAAGAAGAACTGACGTCAGCACGCGGAGGCGGCGTCTAAGTACTCCGACGACGTCATCACGGCGCCCACGACGCCGACGACGGACGCGGAGCCGCAGACGACGCCTACCCACACGCAAGGGTACTGCTACGCAAAAAATTTCCGGATCCAGTCTGACGCCTGGGGATATTCTAAGGTAAGGAATCTATCACTAACGTGTCTCTTTCAGATGGCAGGAGACAAAACTGGATCTACAGCACGATCGAACAGATCCTGGGAGGGGTTTCCTCCTTATGTTTCATTTTCTTTGCCTTGTAATGCACTAATGTGCAGTTGCGGGAGGTGCCTGGAACACTGCACTGCTCATGTTTTCAATTGCTGTTATGTGTTTTTTTTTTTTTTAACAGTTTTTCACTTTTCTGCATCTATGCCTTCATATTCCTTGCCAAGATGAGGTTAAGAGAACTTTATAGTGGGGCAGAATCCGGCAGATGGTGGCGGTTTCTCACTTTTCTTTTAGGATTACTTTATTTTACTAGTAGCCGACTCTGCTCAGGGGAACATCTAAGTTAGGTGCTGAATTTCTTATAAATTCTTGTGAATTTTCAAAGATAAGCATACAGTTCAAAGTTGTGTGCAATTATGTCACATGCAATCCTATGGGAGGAAAAAGCAGGTAGGTAAAGCACACAGCACAGTTGTAGGGGTTCACCTTCTGGGTTTAGAGTAGCAGGAAACTAAGGTCCAATGTTCTACCAACAGCTCGTCGGATGCCTCCCGAATTCCGCCGTGAGTTGGTAGCTGGCACGTTATGGGGAAGAGGGGCCTTCTAATGACAAGCTGCACAAGTGAATTTGCAGGTAAGTCAGAGAGCTCTCAAACGGGGGCAGGGGTCGCAAAGGCCTTAAGGATAAGGGAGCGCAGCCGGTTCATTGTTACCCAGGCTGGGCGGACTGGATGCAGAGCAGGTAGGTTGGCCGGCCCCGGTGAGTAAAGGTGCTCCTCGTGGTCAGGGGCCAGCAGCTGGCAGGGGCAAATTCAGCACTGCTGGGCCACTCTGGAAGTGGGTCTCAGGTGTCTGGATGTCCCTTGACGGCTGCTGGGCTCTGGAACAGTTGTGAGCCCTGAACCAACTCTTCGGTGTCAGTCTTGGTTGCAGGGTGCCCGGTACCCTGGGGATTGGTACTGCACGGCTCCAGTCGGTCCTGGTGACTCCACACTGGAAGGGAAACAGATCTGACCTTCCAGAGCACGGGTATCTTTTTCTGGTTGGTAGCTGCGCCGGTCAGGTCGAGGACTTGCAAGTCAGTGGACCGTACTCTGTGTTTTTTGTGCCTGCGATCTACAGGGGAGAAGCCCCTCTACTCTGAGGAAGTACTTGGGCAGTTTGCGAAGGCTGCTAGTCCTCTGGGGTTCTTGGAGGCCACATAGAAGCAGGACGAGACAGTTCACCAGTCGAGTCTTGAGATGGCAGGCAGGGGTTTGCACCTAAACTCTGGGCAGGCACTAAGTTCTCGGGTTCAGCAGCTCATCTTTCTCCTCTTCCTCTTTAGGTCAGTCAAATCTAAAGTTCTGGGTCAAGACGTGACACTTAAATACTCGATTTAGGGGCATAAAGAGGAGTACCAGGTAGTAGCCAATGGGCCACCTAACGTTAGAGTGACTAAACCCTCTATTTGACCACTTCCTGTGGGAAATGGGCATAACCCTGACCCTAATAGGCTAATTCTCTCCAACACAAGACGCGGTATCTAAAAAGTGGGGTCCACATCAGCGGCCCCCACCTTAGGGATGGTGCTGGCTAGCTGTGGGCACACCTCCTATTCTAACTAATATTCCTGCATGTCCTACCACCAAAAAGTAGGAACAAGACAGGGGGGTTGTCATTTTCCACTAGCTGGGGTAGCCTGGGTCGCATTTCAAAGGTGGCAGGGCATTTGAAACTTTTCGCCTTGGAAGGCACTTCCTGCTTGGATGAGGTGTGAACACCTCTGCCCAGAGCAGGCTTTGTTCCCGGCCTCGGAGAGAAAAGGCTCTCACACCAGTAGGCCCGAACCATGTCTAGTGGTGGCAGGCTTGCCGAGCCCAGCCGGTAACCACTCTAGTAGTTGGTAGGTTTTCAGGGGGAGCCTCGAAGGGATCCTCTGGGTACATTTGATAATAAAACCGACACTAGCATCAGCGCAGGTTTTTCAAGATGAGATGTTTGGTATCAAATATCTTGGGGTACAGTGAAGCCATCATGGAGCTGGGGAACTCATAATGATGAGTGTCCAGCCCATGAACTCATTATGGCTGCCCTGTTCAATTACAATATCTAAGAATGGACTTAGACATTGTAGGGTCAAATCTGTTCAGGCAGATATGTCCACACATGGGATATAGTGCACGCTGCCTTCAGACTGGAAGGACTGCTGTAGGGTAAGCATACCTACATCTCATGCAGTGTCTGTCGGCATGGCGCACAGGGATGTATGTAATGTCCACTCTTTGGTTTCATCTGAACCAAGACACGCAGCTTGCAATGGCAGTTTGCATGATCTTGGTGAGAGGTCCTTAAGGAGGCACAATTCATGCTGCAGCCCTAGTGGACCTCTTTAGTCCCAATGCCCTAGGTACGAAGGGTACCCTTTATTAGGGACTTACAGGAGGCTGAAGTTGTGTCAAATGTGGAACAGTTTTAGGGGAAGAACACTCTTACTGGGGACCTGGTACACAGGATCTCAGGACACTTTCAGTCAAAATTGCACAAGATACCAGGCAAAAAGTGGGGGCTAACCATGTCAAAAGAGGCATTTTCCTACTCTGCACCATCTTCACAAATGGCTGCATCATTTATAAAGGATCATGACCATCAGCAGTGCTTATTTTGGAGGCAGGTTTGCCACTTCAGGTTGCTCTAGTCACAACTGCAGACAGCAAACCATTAGACTGGACACTAAGAAGTGTAAAAAAGAAAGAACAAATTGCAGCTGGCCTTTTCCATCTATGTACCCAGCATCTGGAACAAAATTCCCATATCCATCAAGACTCCAATTTAGTAAAGAGTTGAAGTAGCACCTCTTTGATGTACACTACATCACAATGCAGTAACAACCCATAAACCAGAGACCTTTCCAATCACTCTTTGATTGTATGCTTGTATTTGGCACCATGCAGCTCTTCTTTGTCCTCTTCGTCTTTAGGTCTGTCCAATATGAAGTTCTGGGTCGAGAGGTGCCACCTAGATACACAATTTAGGGGTGTTAAAGGAAGTATCAGGTAGTAGCCAATGGACTAACTACCTTTAGGTCTTTTGCTAGGTTCACTCTTTAAAAATACCATATATATACATACATAACCAATAAGTGATATCTGTGACACATTAAACAACTATACTCATAATCTCAAAAATCTTTTATTATGTCATGTGGCCCAGGGAAAAGACAGCTGAACTCTATATTGGTAGGGGACGAAAAACTTATTTCTACACATCCCTTTCCTTACTTGGGGATGGCCTTTGCTACGAATGGCTCGTGGACTGGGCATTTGGCCCAGTCCTCGAGCAAATTCTCAAAGGCCATCAACTCAATTTTAAGTATCCCCAGAACAAAGAAATTGGGGGTTATCAAAGCTATTGTTAAAATTTTTAAATTACAATGTACCCGGGTAGCTACTTACGGGGCTGAGGTATGGGGTATTGGAAATAACCAGTGTATACAGCGGGAAGAAAACCGTTTCTTTAGAAAGTTGTTAAATGTACCTATTTCTACGTCTAATTATATCTTACACAAGGAGATGAACTTAGATTTTGTGTCGGACTTCATTAGTGCCCGACCGGTATTATTCTGGCATTCGGTGTGGACGAATGATCTAGCCATTCTGACCCAAGAAATCATAACTGATTGTTTAACCTGTGATAGGGGAATGAAGATCCCATGGCTTTCATCAGTCCACAAAAGCCTATGTAAGATAGAAAAAGGCAGTATATTCACCGACCCTAGTAAAGCTAACTTGGTGAGTAAGACTGACCTGAAGAAGGCATTATATGCACTTTGTACAACGGACAGACTTAGGATACAAACCGAGTAAACTACAGTTGCTAGGTACATGGACATGGAATTATATAGATGTCCCTTACCATTATATTTGATTTTGCCAATGATACATTGGGAAAGAAGCCTCCTGCTACGATTGAGGGCTAGATCTATTAGATTTTTGCTAAATTTTCCTCTGGGTCACCAACCAAGCTCAAGCAAAATAAGCTGCCCCTGTGACGGGCTAAGTAATCAAAATGACTTCCATTTTTTCTTTCTTTAATTCCACTTTTTAAAAAACAGAGACCGATTACTATGGAAGAATCTTACCAACTACTGCTAACCCTGGACAACGAGGAGATAATCTCCCGCACTTGCACTTTCTTAAAAATTGCCGTCCGCGCCCGCAAAATGATGGACAATGCTTAGATAATTTGCCGCACTTGCACTTTCTTTAAATTGCCGTTTGCACCCGTAAAATGATGGACAATGTTTTAGTTTCATTCATTCGTGCTATGATGTTTAATGGTATTATCATTTTATGAATTTTATGATAATTGTGTAAATTGTATATGTGCTTTTATGAATTCTTCGAAATTCGAATAAAGATTTTGAACTTGAACTATACTCATTTCTATTACCCTCAATTGTGTAAGAAAGACAAACATCATTAAAAAACAAGTTATTACAGTGCATAGTAGACATTCATCATAGTGGAGAAACACCTCCTTGTTAGGTTCCACAAGCCATTTCAATTTATACAAAAAGATGCTTTAAGATGTAAATGGTTTTGAGTATCAATCCCTGCACAATATATTTCCAAATCTAATTCTTTACAGAAAATGAAACAATTACTTTGTTTTTTAATTAATTTCGCCCTTTCCAGTGTTATGCTTTGACATTCTGATGGACACTTCTAATTGTAGATTCCTCACTTTGTGACTATCCCCAGGCACTAAACTGGATCCGGAAGTTTTCTCAGCATATATCCTTCGAGCTGGTAGGTGGCGTTGTCCAGCTCTATGTCGACTCCGCTCCACCCTGTCCGTAATGCCATACATAGGTGCCACCCTTGTGCACTGACATCTTTTCCCTTCTTTCTGCACCTTCCTATGCAGATCTGGAGCTAGCTCCACTTTTTTTCTTGTCAGTTGACATGCTCTTTTGTACAAATACATTTCCAGTGTGTAAGGAAAATGTCTCCCACTAATCCTACAGGTTTGAAGTCTTCTTGGGACTGTCGCAAACAAATGTCAAAGACAAATCCTCCCGAGCTAAGCCTCTGGTGTCTAGGGTTGGGCCATGATTCCAAGACATGAGTGATATGTACCCTGATGAATCTGAAGGCAATTCGGAACCACAAGGACAAGCTGTATTTTGCAGAACATCGCCAGAAATCGTGTAAAAGCTGCTCCCGCTTAAAAGTCTAGGACTTGGACCCAGTCCCATTCTCAGGGTCAGTCCCATACAGATTTTCATTGCACTCCACGTCTTCAGGTAAGTCCAAATCAAAGGAGCATAAAAAGTCCAAGTGACACTCAACCCGGCCTCACCACTCTCCCTCAGAGAAGTGGCAAGGACATGAGGATGTCTCACAGTATCATTCCTGGTGCACTACAGATTAACTGATTCTGCACCTTATTCTGATGCCACCTGAGTTCCTGGGTTCATCTGCGACACCACAAAACAAATCATCGGGGGAGTCAGGAACACCATGCTTCACATCGTTAATATCTTGTCAGTTCCCTCTAGTGTGCCTTCTAGCCCAAGGGATTAGAGAAAGGCGTGCAGCTGGGTTACTGCGGTAGAGTCGGCCCTCGGCATCTACTACGCCTTCAGAACCCGCTTCAGGTTCAGCTCTGAATCCGGAGCCAATTCCACACCTGGTGCCACAGTGGTTCCTGCTTTGCTGATGCAACTTACACCGGAGGAGGATGACGGGCCCATGGTGTAGTCTGATTTGGTACCAAATATGTCCCAACCTCATATGAAACCGTGAACGAGTTCAGTACCTACACGTTCGACTCCTATACATTCTTATTCAGCTATGATGATGCTTCTACCTAAAAACCGCCCACTTAAACAACTTTTTGGGTCGGACTCTGATTAGAGCCAACCTGCATTTGGTGATGGTGGGACAACATAGTATGAAATTATTTGTGGTCAGAGTAGGAGCGGGCTAATAAGGTTAGATGGACAGAATTATAAGATACATTTATGGTTTATTACATTTAATCATTCAGAACATTTATATTTTGAAAATTGAGTTAATGTAATAAATATTGTATACAGGTGTAAGTAAACGCTCTATACTTCTAAGATGGAAGCTGAAAGAGTGAGTGTTTGTTGTATTTTTCCTAAACCAATATGGCACCCATACAGAGTCACAATCCAAACAAGAACAAACCTGAACTAGAATAACGTGTCCATCTTTGAACTCATGGGGCTTACCCTAAAGAATCCTGCTTCCCACTGACCTTGTCTTGTCGCTCAGTATGAAGTATGAATTGTGCTACGATCTTCTCTAGATTATCCTCTTATCCCCTGAATTTCTTCAGTGGAACCAATGGTTGTTTGAATGCCACTATCTGGGTTTGTATGAACTTGGACATTTCTTCAAAGGTGATATGTTATATTGTTTAATGATGGATTCTGTTGAACTAAAGTTATGCTGTTGTCTGTGGTGTGACAAGCTCCAATTTCCTTTAAAGACTATTAATCACATACTTGATGTGGCTCTCTGAATGTACTATATCTTACATTATATATTACTCAAGATGGTTAAGGGATTAGGTTCTGTGTAGATCTATCACCACCTTGCAGAAGAGTTAGACTTCTGACTAGCATTTCCTCTTATATTTTGCAGGCCATTTATATTCACTAGGACATATAGAGCAGCATGCTACCCAATTATAAAAGGTGCATCATACACAGTATCTCTGAGATAGTTTAAATTCAGGAGACTATATAGTAAACGTTGTTTGTTTATTCTCTTCAGCAATCCAGTGCATGAGACAAATCTGCATCAGGTTGATATGTGTCTTTCCCAATTTTCTCTTCTCCTGTGTTCTCAGGAGTTGCTTTTTAGTACACGGTAGGCGAGATGGAGCATGGAAGTCCAGACATTCCTACAGTGAAACTGTGAGTTTGACAGCAGGACTCAATATCGTCCCACCACTTGCAGGCATAAAAAGAAGTCAATAGGGTGTTGTGAAGTCTCCAGAGTCTGAACCGAACCCGCAATTGATCCCACCACTCCTCAAATTTTCCAGTTAGTTGTTGACCCTGCAGCAAATAGTGACCTTCATAAAGGTCATGCTGCAGGTCTTTGGTTAGATTCAGTCTCTTTCTAGCGTGCCTTCGGGCCCCACTTAGCCGCAAGGTTGTCCAGTTGGATTTACGGCAGCCGGCGTCCTCTGGGTCCTGTTACGGGGTCTGTACTGACCCCACCACTGACTTCAATGTTAGCATCATGGTCCATTCCAGTTTATTCCATACCGACGTTGCACCCACTTCACTGGCGCCAATCAATGGTTTGATTTTGAGCGGTTTTGTGGCTTATTGGAATAATGAATCCACTGAAGGGATCTATGGTAGGTCCATTGATCACAGGATCCAATCATGGTGGGACCTCTCAGACTTACATCTTTCCATGATCACAGAAAAAAGAACTTGTGTGGAAATGGGGCGTATTATATGGTGTGATTGTGCAATCTCACAGTATAATACACTTATTAACCCCTTTAGGTCCAGTAGGTTTCGTCAGTAAAACCCTTAGCTCAACCCTGAATAGATGTGGCACTGAGCAGCAAGATTTACACAGTGGAACAAGTGTAAAACATTTAAATAGCACTAAAACAATTAAAGAAATTATAGAAATCCAACATTAATTTTTACTTTTATAAGACTTTAGACACCAGAACCAAAAAGATCCACTGGAGCATTCCGGAGATATAGATTTTACATACAATAATAAAGCAAGCAATTTCACTCAATCATGAACAACCCTTGGCAAAGTAAAAAATGTGGACACTTAGAACCTTTTGCAAAAAAGAACTTAGGTAAGTGTCAATGAGATTGGTTAGAAGTACTTGGGGAGACCAACTCCAACAGGGAGATATTCAGTGGGGACCAGCAAGGTCCTCAAGAACAGTTACCTGCACAGAAGAAGCAGACCTTCAGCAGTTACAGGCATGTGATCCGCATTGCAATGGATTTCTATGGAGTGGTCTTGATGCAAGGGATGAAATGCAGGAGATGCTCGAAGGATGCTATGGATGCGATGCGGTTGATGGGGGTGTTCCTGCAGGGATTCCACGGTCCACGAAGATGGTGAGGGGGGCCCTCGTTGTAGGGTCCACGTCATATGAGATCCTCTTCGGCCTCGCCAAAGTCCAGTAGCCAATGGACTATCAGTCGCCCGTTGTCATGGTCACGTTACAATCATTCTTGGGTCTATAACCTCACTTCTGAGGGACCCAGCAACTTTCCGACAGCACTCCTGAGGTCAGCAAACTCTGGTGCAACTCTGTGCATCTGGGCTTGGTTCTCGGTTCTACACGGCAGTGGTGGAAGCGGCTGGAAGACTTTGGGCTACCAACATGCCCCAGCATGCTTATTCAGCAGTTGTGTCCCTGAGCTGCGCACAGGAGTCCAGTCAGCTGGTTCTTGCAGTTCTCTTCACTTGACTTGGGCTCTGGAGACAGCTTCTCCTTGAGCAGGACACAGCAGGCGCAGTCCTTCTCTCTGCTAGCCACCAGATGCAGCTGTGCAGTCCTAATCGGTGTAGCCTCTCCCTGCTGGCCCCTCAGTACAGCAGGGCAGCCCTCGTTCGGTCCTTATCCTAAGTCAGTCGATATCTGAGGTCTGGCTGCCAGGGGTGCTGTCTTTATGCTCCCTCCCACCTCTATGCTTCCATTGGCAAATTGTATACCTCAACAATTGGGCAGCACCTCTCCCGTGGTGTATTACATCTGCCCTTAAAAAGCTGTCTCACCTTTAAAGCTTGCCTTTTAGGGACGACACCCAGAGACGTTTTAAGCCATAAGCAAAGTGGGCTCTGGCCCAGAGCCCGAGCCTTTCAGGGGGCCCGTGATAGAGCCAGCTCTGTTCTGCAAATAGTCTTACCTTGATGACCTTGAATAATTCATAAACAGCCCACTCATCGTTAACTGATTAATGTGGGTTATGAGTTAGAATCTATTTCAGACGTTTTGCAGAAAATGTGTTCATATTTCATGCAACCTCCATAAAAAAGTTTCTATAGATCAAAACAGGACCTCTCATACGAGAAATGGGAGGGTGTCACTGAGATTATTTGCAGTAATGTTAGTGAGCTGCTGCAGTGTTACAGTACTGAAAACACAGGTCACTATCACCGAATATGAGATGTAAACACATTTACAATTTTGACAAGTGTGCTTATGCACTGTCAGTGACCTGGCCAAAGAGGGCATGAAAAAGCTGAAACTGGATCATAAATTCAAAGCTGTTCTGAACAGGGGCCCCAAAAATATGTTTGGTTCAGGGCCCCCAAAATCTTTAAGCTGTCCGTGCTGACACCCAAGTGGTGTGCTATAGGAGGGAGGTGACACCTCCCTAGCCTGAAATTCCTCATTGTTCTCCTTCCTGTGAGTCATTGGCATGTCCGTTTGGGAGGGCAGGAAGCAGTTTTGTGGTGCAGGATCCACATGTGCCTGGGAAGGCACCGGAGTTTAAAGGGCAACAAAGTGCCAGCTTTTCCAAAGCTGCACACTGCAACAAGGTACAAGTCAGGCTTAATACAATGAGTTGTTTGATATTTTGGAGTACCCACTTTGGCCACACCATTCAGAAGTTAGCACATTTGTGGGGTCAGCGTGTAACCCTGTACTTGCCAATTGGGTGACCAAGCCTTTTTGCAGTAATAACAGCAGTCCTGCCTGTGTCATATGTTGCACCGTGCCTTTGGGGCTCGGTAGGCCTGCCAGAGGGGTGACTTATACTCAAATCCAGAGATAGTGATGGCTTTGATCTTGCTTTCAATGGGTAAGTCGGGCTAGCAGTACACCACTGCTCTACCAGTCTGCAGAGGTGGACTGGGGGACCAGTTTAACCTGGGAGACCTCAATGGTGGCACAAACAGTGCTTCAAGCCCTGGGGTACACCTCTAACTTAGAATCTCTCGGTATCAGGGTACCATTTACTAGGGACCTTCAGGCAAATTAACAATTTTTCCAATTATGTGCAGCCAATGCGACATACATTTTAGAGTTAGGGCATTGACACTGAGGTCTGGTTAGCAGGCCTCAGTGCACTCTCAGATTAAAAAACCAGCAGCATCAGTTGAAAATCTTGGGGGTGATCATACTAAAGAAGCATTTTCTCACAAAACTCCACTGAGTTGAGTAACAATACACATTGTTCACTAAGGAGGACCTACAATGAAGCCACAGCAATAGCCAAGTGCAGGGGAGAGCTTGCCGAACAGGTGGGAGAGACGGGAGGTAACGTGGGGTAGGATTAAGTCCTGTGGCGTTGTGAAGAGAAAACTGTGGAGTGCTATGGGCTCATTAAAAGCACAGTTAGATGCCACTCTGTTTTTACCAAGGCGTTGTGAATGTACTTATTTATAAGAAATGTATACGCAGTTTTTCAATAAAAACATACATTTCATCAATACAAGTATAATGCTACAGGCATTTATAGATCCTGAGATCATGTGTTGACCATTGACTACATGTTGCTGTAACTAAATTTTGTGAGCACGGTTTTATCTTGTGTGTGTCTGACCCTGCCTTTAAGCTGCGAACGAAGGCAGGCCTCAGGTTACTTGCGCACACACAGAGTTGTTTATGTTTCTCACCTCACTGAGCAAGAGGGATAATCTGCTAGAGAACAGACCGTGTGGGAGGCGTACAGTGTTCAAGGGTGAGAAAGTGAAAAATCCTGCCTCAGCTTGTGGTAAATAAATAAATAATACCCTATTTTTGAATGTATAAATGAATAACAGATAGCTCAATAAATAAGAGTCAAGATTCGAGGTAGTAGGAGTTTGCAGGTTTATTACAGCATAAAGGGCAGGAACAGGATGGTAAGGCCCAGCAGCGCTGCTGGTGTCAGGATCGGGACAAGGGAAGTAAAACTTTTAATAACAGTGCATGAGCATATATACATAACGCAAACACATAGCATTACATTGCAATAGGCGTAGCAGTGGGTGGAGCAATAGGCGTGACGCGTAGCAGTCGCGAAAGATAAGGGTAAAAAGAGGTGTAACAGGGCGTATACATAGACATGTGATGTAAACGTAACAGAATATGTCATGAATGGGGCGGAAACCATGGAGGGGGCTACCTGAGGAGCCGGGACCTCTAACCTGATGGTGCGCGCAAACTGGCAATGACGTGTTACTAGGAGAAGCTGGGGGCTATGAACTCTGTGCTAAGAGCAGAGACTGAAGTCTGGAGAGTCAGGGCGACATGTACCTAAACAGTATCTAGTATCTGATGTTTAGAGAACATGTTGATATAAACTAGAAGTCAGGAGGGGAAAGGCTAACTTGATTCTAAGACTGGACCATGCATTATTCTACATGTAGTGCGTGATGAAGAATACTAAATGACCATTAAATGCAGTATTTCTCTAACGTGGAGCCGAAAAGGCTAGACAATGACGGAAACTATTGATGCGATTCAGTAGCTGAGGAATGCAGAGAAGGAGGACTGAACTGATAACTGGAATCATAACATATTCTTGGCAGACTCAAAGGCAGAGCCAGCCTGAACCGGGCACTGTGAGGCAGAAAGTAAGTGAAGGGTCGAGGATACAGGTGGGGGCTGTATCGCTCCTTAGCGAGGTTTCAGGAGACAGGAGCTGAATCTGGTGTCCAGGCCCTTTTGAGGCCTAGAGACGGGGACTTTATAATGGAATAACGTGCACACTGAGAAACGTGGCAACGTAGCTTTACATAGACCTGATATTCGTAGTATTCACGAGAACTGGAAACTGGCATACTAGAGGTGGACACGACTATAATTGCGTCATTAATTGAACATGGGGAATACATATGCATATTTAATCATGCACACATAACATATGATGGATGACACGTAGGGACACAGAACATGGCAAAATTTACTTTTCCACATTCCCTCCTTGTCACTACGTTTCCATCAGGAAACATCAATATTCATGATACCATCTATCATTTCATACAGTATCATTTGCTCGTCTCGAATTATCCTGGAACGGGATTTAGAACGGGGCTTGGGACTAGGAATACAAGAGGTAGAACAAATGCCGCAAATCGCAGGGCCACATTGTATACAGAGACAGCAGCTGAATATGATCGCTACTGCAATACCTAGAAAGGACAAGACTTTCCATCCCCAGGCGGAAATTATATTCCAGAACCAACCGGACCATGTCCAGGTGCCTGGATCTTGGTGTATCAGATGGGCAATTTTATGGAGTCTGGTTATAGCTGAATAAACAGACGGCGCGTTATTTGGAATGAAAATGCAGCAACTAGATCCGATGACTCTACAGGCCCCGCCCCTATCGGCCAGTATGACGTCAAGGACGAGACGGTTCTGTAAAACGACAAATCTCATAGCAGATTGCTCTTCAGTTAAATTACCTAGAGCAGAGGCAGTCTCATTTACTACAGCTTCAAGGGTTCTGGTTAACCTACGGATCAGTTTACTATTCTGGATAGGTCCTATAAAGAAGAAGAAACCTCTGTTGAAATCTGTATACTGTTCTAGAGCAGTTTCAGTATAATCGACAATTGGGGACTCCCTTCTATGTCTAATGTGTACTAGATGTGTGTTTCTATGATAATCAGGTGGGGCTAGGAAAACTGGTGGCAGTAGGAAGGCAATGTAACAGGTTCCCTCCCAATCGAGGGGCAGACGAACATATGCAGTTTGACCACAAATAAAATAAGAATGACGTGAAGCTTTGAAGATAGATTTCCCACTGTCACTATACTTGACAATAGTAGTACAATCACTATGTCCTACATGTACGGAACCATTATTTCGGACACATAATTCGCCTTTAACTGGTAGTACTGAAATAGCAGGTAAGTCTGGAGTGGAATCAGACTGAACATTCAGGACCATGAGATTCGACGAATAATTACCTAAATTATACACTTCATTTTCTAGATCTAACCCGGTTCTGTGAGGGAGACCTTGCTTGTCTGGAAAACATGTACTGTTAAGAAAAGACATATCTGTTGAGGATGACGTTAACGTGGACCATGCTCCACACGAACCATTATGTGAAAATGGATAAGGAAAAAGTGGCAGGACTCCCTTCGGTGTCTGGAAAGGGGGGAGTCGACCACACACCCAACAATTAGTGGCATTGCTGGTCTGGTGTGAGTAATGTAACATGCGGATGAAAGAATTATTTTTCATAGCGAGGCGGTAAGAGAGTTCATGAGGAGGCAGATCACTAAACGTGTGCTCTACTGTAGCATTAGCAGACTTATTTACATGAAGAACTGGGAAATACAAGAAAAATGCATAACTGGTGCAGGAAATCATAATGCTGAGAAATAATATGAAACATAGAAAAATGATACATCGAATTGAGTTTTGACTAACTCTCTCACTATGGGGGTCTATTTTATACATGTCAGAAACAGTCTAACCGTTTCACCTAGGGGAGGACTTAGACAATCAAACTGGCTGACTTATTTTACTAGACCGGAGTTTGAGTTTATACTCCTGTTGCGGAGTTTTCTCTAACAGGGGAGGGTTTGTAGCAATGTCTTTTGCGGGACAGTCCTTGAGAACAATATTTTGGCAATCCTTCAAATCCTGGGAAATGTTCTTTAAGACGGGTTTCAGTCCATTAAATTGTTTTACATGAGAAAGGTGCACCCAGCCTTTGCGACCTTCCAACTTCACGGCTGTACGGGTGGTGAGGAGGACCTGTCGGGGCTCTTTCCAGCGAGGCTCCAGCGGACTTGATCTGTCAAAATTCCTCACCAACACCATGGATCCTGGAACGATTTCATGCGGTGCCACCTCGGTATTGTCTGGAAATGCGGCGGCAACCTGTGAACGACATGAGTTGAGGGCAGACATCAAGGAAGCTAGGTAATCTGTCAACATATTACTTGAAACATCGGTAATACTTCGGGGTCTAGGAGTACCCCACATGTTAGGGGGGCGGCCGAAAACGACCTCATACGGGGACAGACCTGATCTGGAATGTGCGACCATGCGCATATAAAATAAAGCGACTGGCAGAGCTACTAGCCAGTCCACACCTTTCTCTTTACACACTTTGGCAATTCGGATTTTCAGAGTCTGGTTATGTCTCTCTACGAGACCGGCTGCTTCAGGATGGCGTACACAATGAAACTTCCACTGGTACCCTAACAACAGGGAAACATGCTTCATGAGTTCAGATGAGAATGGCTGGCCGTTGTCAGAATATACGACTCTAGGGAGTCCATAACGGGGGAAGAACTCACGAACCAGCTGCTTGGCAGTGGTCGCGGCTGTGTAATCTGGGACTGGATATGCTTCTGTCCACCTGGACAAAGCGCATACAACTACAAGGACATACTTGAAACCTCGACATCGCTCCATCTGAATATAATCCATCTGGAGGACTTCAAAAGGGTGGTCAGGGGGCTGGAATCCACCTTGTTCCACCGGGACACTTTTACCTGGATTAAACTGACAACATATCATACAGGTACGGACTTTTTGCTTGGCTGCAGCTCGTAAATGCTTGTTGAACCAAATGTTCTGGATACTGTCTAACATAGCTTTTTCTCCTAAATGTGCTGGACTATGTGCGGTATTAATAATGACTTGAACCATTGAGTCGGGGAGAAACCATGTGGCTCTACCCTTCGTTAACCATCCTTGATCTGTCTGGACCCCTCCTTGTTCGGACCATTTCTTGATTTCTTCAGGAGTAGCATGTAACTGGATATCTATGACATCTTGTGTAGGGTCTTTAACTGTCATACATGTAATCGGATCTGGAGTATGTGTCTGATTAACTGGAATGTCTGGAGTCTGTGCTGTAAGCTTGGCTGTGCGATCTGCTAGATCATTACCTTGGGAAATAATGTCAGTAACTTTCGTATGTGCTTTACATTTCATGATAGCGATAGATGTCGGTAAGTGTATGGCATCTAACAGAGCTTGAATAAGGAGACCATGCTGAATCTTGGTTCCATGAGAAGTCATGAAACCTCTCTCCTGCCAGAGCACTCCGAAGTCGTGTACAACTCCAAATGCGTAGCGTGAATCTGTGTAAACATTAACTTTCAAGTTCTTGGCGTGTATGCAGGCTTGTGTCAGAGCAACTAGCTCTGCTGCTTGAGCAGACAGGGTGTCAATACGGTGTGTTTCAATAACTTCAGTGTCGGTAGTCACTGCATACGCGGCGACTAGTTCTCCTGTACTTGTTCTCATACATGAACCATCCACATACAGTGTCAGGTCGGGATCTAGTAACGGAATATCTGTCAGATCTTGTCTTGGTTTTGTCGTAATGTTAACTACTTCCACACAGTCATGTGTGGCAGAATTCGAAGTAACTGATGGTAACAGTGTAGCAGGGTTCAGGATGTTGCAGCGTCGGATTTCTATGTGTGGCTGGAACAGTGTCAATTCATAACCTGTTAAACGTGCAATTGTCAAGTGCTGAGTCTGTGTTCGGTTTAAAAGAACTTCCACAGAGTGTGGAACTTGTACTGTCAGGGAGTGTCCTAAGACTATGGAATCACTTTGTCTGATAGCTAGTGCTGTGGCTGCAACTGACTTGAGGCACGCAGGCAGAGCCTGGGCTACAGGATCTAATGTGCTCGAAAAATAAGCACAGGGCTTGTATTGTCCTGCTTGATCTTGTGTGAGAACAGATAATGCTGTACCTTCACGTTCTGTGACGAAAAGTGTAAAAGGCTTACTGTAGTTCGGTGTCGCTAGAACTGGAGCTTGGCATAGGGCTTTCTTTAACTCATTGAAACTAAGTGTATGTTCAGATGTCCAAGGGAGGACAGTCGGTACGGCTGCCTCCTGTGTCGTTAACTGTATCAGTGGCTTGGCTAGAAATGCATACTGAGGAATCCATTGTCTGCAGTAAGAAGTAAGGCCGATAAAAGCACGTACCTCCTTCTGGGTCTTGGGCTGAGGAAGACTCGCTATTAACTGGATACGGTCTGGTGTCAACTGCCTACCCCTCTTGGACAGTAATTGTCCTAAGTAGACCACTTGCTGGACACAGAATTGAAGCTTAGAAGGGGACACCTTGTGCCCCATCTCGGCCAGGAAATACAAGACTGTAAGGGATGCTCGCTCGCAAGCACGTTCAGAACGGGCTGTGATCAGGAGATCATCGACATACTGGAGCAGGGCAGTGTCAGTTGGCATGTGAATGTTGTCTAGTTGTCTCTTAAGTGCTTGACTGTAAATACTAGGACTTTCTGTGAAACCTTGAGGAGCTCGTGTGAACATATAGCTCCTTCCATTTAAACAAAATCCGAAAAGGAACTGGCTGTCTGGATGAATAGGGACACTGAAAAACGCGTTCTTGAGGTCGATTACAGTAAAGAACGTGGCTTCGGAATCAATGGCTGTTAATAGGGAAGAGATGTCTGGGACAACTGGGTACTGAGGAACAATACACTTATTAAGCTCTCGTAGGTCAATCACTAATCGATATACTGGGGGTGCATTTGGATCAGTACGTTTCATGACTGGAATGATCGGAGAATTACATACATTGGAGTCAGTTTCTACAACCACTCCTTGAGCCATGAGCTCGTCAATAATTTTGGATAAGGCTGCTACAGCCTCAGGTGGCAATCTGTACTGTCTGATTCGTGGTAACACTACACCTGGCTTGAGAGTCACACAATAGGGTGTGATTTGCATATAACCAACATCAGTTGGACCTTGCGCCCATAAGTGCTGCGGAACATTAGACAGTCTTGAATCAAAATCTCGTAATACATAGTGACCCTTGAAGTCACGTAGGAACAATCGTATTCCCTCTGGGGAACAGCATATAACTGCACCTAACTCTTTCAGTGTTTTAATACCTAATAAATTTTCTGGACATGACTTAGTAAGTAACAGATCAGTAGTGCGGGACAATGGACCTACTTCTAGAGTAACTGGCTTTGAGATCTCATTTACGATAGGCTTTCCTGAAAATCCAAGGGAAACATTTCTTGAGCCTGAGAGCGGAGCCCCTGGAACTTCGGCGTGACTAATTGTGGTCCTACTTGCCCCTGTATCAATCAAAAACTTTCTGTCTTTCCCTAATACTTGACTGTGAACATAGGGACCTTCTTGATCTACAGGTATCTCGATGAGAGGCAAGCCTACCTCCCTCTCTAGGCTGTTTCATGAATACTGCTGGTACTCTGGATACTCAGACTGTGCATACTGGTACATCTGCTGTGTGACGTGCTGTGTTGCAGCAATAGGCTGCGGTGCGGTAACTGTCTGTGGTGCATTCTGTGGCTGAGGAATCTGTGAAACTTGTTCTTGTCTAGGCGGACGTGGTCTTTCTTTAGTCTTACCAGTAGCTATGTTGTGTTTCAGAACTGCACACTCATTTATAAAATGACCTGGTTGTTTACAATAATTGCAGTTCCCTTTAACGGGAGCTGCAGGATGACTGGCTTGATTCGGACCTCTCTTCTGACTGTCTTGAGGAACAGATTGTGCAACTAGTACTTTCATTTTCGTGTCTTTCATACGTTTTCTTTCGTGTTCTTGTTCTTCTCTGATTCTATTCTGGTGGTATTGAAGCATCTGCAACATCTGGGACGGGGTATTAGCTTGCCAGGTACTTTCGACTTTCAAAACTCGATTTTTAATTGGTGAACTTGAATTCTCGACTAATTTAGTAACAAAAAGGTGAGGATATGACTCACTACTTGTCTTGAGGCCACTGTTGATGCTAAAACATTTTTCAAATCTAGAATAAAAATCACTAATATCTTCGTCTTGTTTCTGTTTACAGGCTGAGATTGCATCCCAGTCTTCTTTTCTGGTGGTTAATAATCTGGGTAAAACTTGTATTAATAATTCAGGTAATTCTTTACATTTATCCCCGAGACCGGTACCTGGTACTCGTGCCTTATCTTCAGCTTCTAGAACTGCCCAATCGATCTTTTTCTCTCCCACCTCCCATTCTTTTTCCTTGAGCTTTTCATACACCCCTGCGGGTAGCAGAACCTTTAACATTTTAATTATATCTGGATACGTGTATTCTCCCATACGGAGCATGTCTTTTAATTCTCTATGGAACCCTGCTGGATCTTTGTCATGACAGGGAATTAATTTCTTCATCTCGAGGAGTTCCATCTTTGTGATCGGAGTGTATACAAACACTCGCTGCATTTCGCCACCCGTTCCTCTAACCGGGTGGACTTCTCGTAACGGATTCTGTCTGTCTATGTAAAAGGGTTTACCTTCTGGGGGTGAGACATGAACAAAATGCGGGTTCAGAAACGTTCTATATTTGTGACGCTGTTCTAGAATGACACTAATTAAATCGGTACCTAGACCTCTCCATCTATACTGGAGTAACTCGTTCAGGATATCATGTAACGGACCTGGATCAGAGTGTTGACCCTCATACAAAGTAATGAGGTGCTGAATCATATACATACCCACCAGTCGTTGCTCGGCTGGGGGCAGTTTCAGAAACATTTGTGCCACTATTTCGTCTGGAAAAGTGGTAGAATCAGTAATCCATCGGACTGCTGATCGGACTAGTTCTTGTTCATGCATGGTACTCAACTCACTGTAACCGATTCGTGATTTCAGAATGTGATCGGTAGCTTGGAATACTTGTTCTAGTGAACCTTGTTCTGGTGCTGGATGATGGAAAGTAGACTTGGGTTCTAGACGTAAATGGCGATCTGGAAATCGGGGTTTTCCTACATACGCTATTCTGGCGGGATCCTCGTCCTCTACCTCTTCGGTATCAGAGTTACTTTCTTTCTCGCTTACTTGTGCTGCTTTACGTTGATCGTGTAACCTTATTATTTCTTTACGGATTTTCTTGTACATACTCTCCACAGCACCGACGGTCTTGTGCTTACCCTCGGCTATATTATCACTCCACCTTGTCAGGGTTCTCATTTCAGCCGGATCTTTAGACGGGTAATCTTGTTCTCTTATTAGACAGTTAATCAGAAACTTTAATATCATGAGCTGGATCTCGGCTTTCCTTTGAGACATGGCCTCGCTAATGCTTTCTGGATCATCCCCTGTACGGATGAAACGATATATTCTGTCTAGATCTTCCTTCATATTCGGTAAGGTGACTAGATACTCGGCCACCTTTCTTACGCGAATGAATATAAAACCATATTATCCTCGCCTGGGACTGGATCATAGCCGCATTCGGCAAGGGATTTTCTTATTTCTGCTACAGTCTGATGTCTGGGCGTACGCTGTGACGCTTGTGCATGTAATTCGGCTGTCGTTAAACGCTTGTGTGGCGGCGGGGTTTGAGGAGTACCTCCCCCTGCGGCCCCTAAACTAGAGTCGTCTACTGAGGCTCTTCGTCCTGGCAGAGTGGGAAATGGAAATGTAGGCTGGACTTGTATGGCGGGCTGGACCGGGGGTACCGTAACAGGTACTCCGGTGTCTGGAGGAGCGGGAAGTGCCTGATTTACAGGGACTGGCGGAGCGCGAACAGGATTTGCATATTCTGGGACTGTGTCGTCCAAATAGGACGAAATAAAAATATCAGCTGCGGTCTGTTTGTGACGTAGCTTGGTCGGAACTAATGGTGGCGGGAAATTACTGGATGCCTCTGGGGTCGCTTTTGGCAAGCCCTCGGCAAGGAGAGGATACATACCCCTAATAAGGGCATGCCTCTGTCTGTCTGACTGTTCGGCTTTGACTTGTTCACCTATCTCGATTAATTCTTTTTCTTGTGCTCGTTCTAAGGATTCTCTACTTAATTCTGACTTTCTGATTTCCTTTTCAGTTCTTTTATGAGCTTCTTTGCGCCATAACTCGATGGCATCTTTCTGTGACTGTCTGGCTTTCTTTTTCCATAATGCTTCTTCTACTCGCATGATGCATTCGGCATCCCATGTACCCGATACGGGCCATCTATACTTTTCTTCTAACTGTTTGGTATACTCTACCCATAAATCTAGATACAGTATGGCACTTATGCCATGCTTCTGATACATAAAATGACCTGGACTGTCCCTAGGCGGAACTGGAACTGCTGCTTCCAGCAGACCCTTTCTGGTTTTTAACTGACGTAATTTCGAAAAGAGCGGCATGACTGAACTATAATCTAGACACAATACAATACACAATAAACACGATACTTATTCCCCATTCATACCACGACATTAAAATACATGAAGAACATTTAAAAATAACAGTTCGAACAGAATACTACCTGGAATACGGAACACAGAATACATGAATTTTCTCGAGAACAGAACTGACTAGAACAGGAACTAGATGCACTGCTGAAACAGTACGAAACTTACCGGTCTCATAAAGAGACACGTCAGGACCCGCATCCACCGAAGTGGACACTTCGTTTGTGGGTCTGTGTACCACCAACCCACGGACCAGAGTCAATTAGATTGACCCTGTCTAGATACTACCCCAGTAATGGTACTCACCGGGCAGCAAGAACGGAAGGCCTCGGACTGGACTGGACTGCTACGACGACGGACGACGAACTTCGGACTTCAGTTACGGGTGGGCCTCCGGATACCTCGGACCTTGAACTCTCGGCTTGGGCTCTGGTCGGGACTCGCCGCGTTCCTCCACCGTCTCGTTTGGATGCTGGACCGCCTCCTCCGTCTCCTCCGTGGGCCTGAGGGATACTTGAAGCAGAAATATCTGCCGGTGCGCAGAAGAGTTCCGTCACGACTGCAGAGGGTCAGGGGGTCGGCGTGGCTTCACCGACGCGTGGGGAAAGGGCAAGTCCCTATTCGGGCGCCATTATGTGGTAAATAAATAAATACCCTATTTTTGAATGTATAAATGAATAACAGATAGCTCAATAAATAAGAGTCAAGATTCGAGGTAGTAGGAGTTTGCAGGTTTATTACAGCATAAAGGGCAGGAACAGGATGGTAAGGCCCAGCAGCGCTGCTGGTGTCAGGATCGGGACAAGGGAAGTAAAACTTTTAATAACAGTGCATGAGCATATATACATAACGCAAACACATAGCATTACATTGCAATAGGCGTAGCAGTGGGTGGAGCAATAGGCGTGACGCGTAGCAGTCGCGAAAGATAAGGGTAAAAAGAGGTGTAACAGGGCGTATACATAGACATGTGATGTAAACGTAACAGAATATGTCATGAATGGGGCGGAAACCATGGAGGGGGCTACCTGAGGAGCCGGGACCTCTAACCTGATGGTGCGCGCAAACTGGCAATGACGTGTTACTAGGAGAAGCTGGGGGCTATGAACTCTGTGCTAAGAGCAGAGACTGAAGTCTGGAGAGTCAGGGCGACATGTACCTAAACAGTATCTAGTATCTGATGTTTAGAGAACATGTTGATATAAACTAGAAGTCAGGAGGGGAAAGGCTAACTTGATTCTAAGACTGGACCATGCATTATTCTACATGTAGTGCGTGATGAAGAATACTAAATGACCATTAAATGCAGTATTTCTCTAACGTGGAGCCGAAAAGGCTAGACAATGACGGAAACTATTGATGCGATTCAGTAGCTGAGGAATGCAGAGAAGGAGGACTGAACTGATAACTGGAATCATAACATATTCTTGGCAGACTCAAAGGCAGAGCCAGCCTGAACCGGGCACTGTGAGGCAGAAAGTAAGTGAAGGGTCGAGGATACAGGTGGGGGCTGTATCGCTCCTTAGCGAGGTTTCAGGAGACAGGAGCTGAATCTGGTGTCCAGGCCCTTTTGAGGCCTAGAGACGGGGACTTTATAATGGAATAACGTGCACACTGAGAAACGTGGCAACGTAGCTTTACATAGACCTGATATTCGTAGTATTCACGAGAACTGGAAACTGGCATACTAGAGGTGGACACGACTATAATTGCGTCATTAATTGAACATGGGGAATACATATGCATATTTAATCATGCACACATAACATATGATGGATGACACGTAGGGACACAGAACATGGCAAAATTTACTTTTCCACAAGCTCTCATTGGAGCCTGGCTAGCTCCATTGAGTGACCTTTTGCTATTTATTTCTTTTTTTAAACTTTATTTATTGAAGCATCGCTTATAAAGCACATAATACATTCACGGTACATCGGTAGAGAGCAATGGCATCACTTTAAGTAAATAACAGAACTAGTTTGTACAATACAACACACTTGAACACAGAATATCAGTGATTGGTTATAACACCACACAAATTATTCCAGCCTTCTGATGTAATAGCAGAATAATCAGGTCCGAGGTTTATACAATAGTGCAAGGTCATGAACACGACAGGCAGTCATTCCGAGGCTTGCTCCGTTTGAGACCATAAATATTCCCTGAAGGGGACCCAGATGTCTTTGGGCCTAGATGATGACGGCAGTTCTTCTGAATACAATTCTAATTGTTCCTGGCAGTAGGCCATATCTTTGAGCCACAAATTTACATTTGGTTTCAGTCCACTATCCCACGTAAATAATACACGCCTTTTGGCTAATAACAGAGTCACTCGTACAAAACGACCCACTAACGATTTGCATTGAGGGGTGTAGTTTAGTAAGCATTCTAAGGGCGTACAAGGCAGTGTCTGGCCCGTCATCTTGTGTATCAGCGCAGTGACTTGCTCCCAGTACCTGAATACCGGCCCACACTGCCATGCTAAGTGCAAAAAGTCATCCTCATCCCGGTCACATCTTCTACAGCATGCTGATTCGCGTAGTCCCAGCTTATACAAGCTTAAGGGGGAGTAATAGACCTGATGTATGAATTTAACGTGTATGATGCGGGAGATTGTTATTAGACGTTAATCTTCCCGTCAATGCGCATACTTGTTCCCATACTGCCTCTGTAATTGGAGATAACAATAACGAATTCCAGCGGGCTAAGCTCTTATCGTGGCCTTTGGCCATGTCTTCTTGTATTGCTTTATATAGTTTTGTTATCAGCTTCTGCCGGTTAGGAGCAACTATCCCCGTCTGTAATGCTCTATTACTTACCGGTAATCTTCATTACTCCGGGTCCCGTTGTCCTCGTCCCATTCATAAATACATGGAGATAACCATCTCCCTACAGAAAAAAACGATCAAAAGAATGCTGGGACACTAACCCCGCCCCTCCCACCGGGAGTACATAAGGGGTACTTACCCAGCAGTCTCCCTGAACAACCAAGCCCAAAACAGGAAGGCCGGCCGTCCGGGAGGGAGGGCGGGGCGTATGAATGGGACGAGGACAACGGGACCCGGAGTAATGAAGATTACCGGTAAGGAATAGAGCATTACCCCCAGGTCCCTTATGTCCTCGTCCCATTCATAAATACATGGAGAATACCAAAGCAGAAAAGCCGGCCTTCCCAAACCAAACAGAAGCCAACTCAGGAAACACCCCAAGGCAGCAACCGCAGGAAGCAAGAGGCAGAACCAGGGAAACCCCCAGCAGGGCCCCCGACAAGGAGGAGCCCCACCAAACCAGGAAGCACCCAACCAAAACAACGGAGGAGCAACCAGAGGACCAGAACCACCACCACAGGGGGCAACCAGGCCAAGCAGGAACACCCCACCGCCAACCAGAGAAGGGGAGAGGACTGACACACCAGCCAAACGAGGCAAGGAGAAAAACCCGTGAGGAGTCCACCCAAAGAAGAACAGGCCAAGAACCACCATGCCAGGAAGCCAGAACCGGGCGACCGAAGCCAAACCCAGGCACAGAGAGCCCAGGCCAGACAAAACCCGGCCCCGGAAAGAAAAGAAACACCCAGGGGACCAGCGGGCCAGAGGAACGCCAAGACCCAGCCAAGAACAACAAAGGCGGCCCCGCGAAAGAGGGGCCGAGAAGGCCACCAAGGGAAGGAGGAAAACACCCCCGGAAACACCCAAAGAGCAGCAGGCCGAACAGAAAGAGCCAGCAACAGCAGCCAGACCATCAGCAACCAACCCCGAAGGCGAGACAGAGCCCACGGACAGGAAAGAGGCAAACCCCAAGGCCACAAGGGACCCAACACCCCCAGGAAACCGGAGCAGCAAAAAACTACAAGGGCAACCACCCAGGACTAAAAGACCCGGAACATCAAGGAGGAAGGGGAACAGGAGGAACCACAGGAACCCTTGAACACAGCCCCAGCCAACCGGAGGAAACCGGAGCAGGAAGCACCAGCCCGAAGAAGGCACACCCCGAACAACAGAGGAGGGGAGCAACCACACAGACAAAAGACCCAGCGAACCCAAGACCAAGCAAGGGAACCCAAAGGGGCCAACTCCAACCACAGCCAAGCCCAACCAAAAGAGGGCAGGCAAAGCAGAGGGCCAGGAAGCAACCTCAAGGAACCCCTTAAGCCCAGCAGGAGGAGAAGCCAAGACCACCAGCAAGCACCCGAAGCCCAGCAACAGGCAAGCTCCAGGAGCCCACAGAGGGCAGCGAGACCGAGGGCCAACAACCCGCAGAGCACCCACAGGAGCAGGACAGGGCCAAACAGCACAGCACAGCTCGGAACCCTAACCCAACAGGGGAGAGGGAACACAGAAGCAAACTGAAACCAGCGAGGAAGCCCAGCACGACCCAAGGCAGGGCACGCGCAGGGGACGAACCCCAGAGGGCAAAAATGGCAACCCAAGACAAACCCCGGAAGCCAAGGCCAAGCAACCCGCAGGACCCGAAGGACCCGAAGGCCAAAACCCAAAACTTGGGAAGGCACAATGAAAGGAAGGGCCCAGCAGAGCACAGGCCCCAGAGCAAACAGCCTCGGCAGTGCCCAAACGAAACCCACGAGGAGGCAAGCAGGAAAACAGGAGCCAGAGCCAGAAACAGAAACGAAAACGCCAGAACGGCAGGAACACACCCCACGCACAAGGGACCGGAACCTGAAAGCAGAGGGACCAGCCCCCCCCACAGGCAGGCAAAGGCACCCGCCAAGAAGCGCCAGGCCCACACAGGCAGGTCAGAATAGCAGAAAAGTGCAACCAGGCAAACCCAAGCAGGGCGCCCCGCAGACCAGCCAAGAACAGGAGCCAACAGGGAGCAGAAGCAACCGCAAGCCCGCACACCAGGAAGATCGAAACATGGCCCCCGGAAACAGAGGCACAACACAGGCAAAAGGACCACCAGAAAGGGAAGGGACAACACCCGCCCCACCACAGTGAGTCAAGCCAGAGAAAACACCCCTCAGGCCAAAGAGACCCAGCAGACCCCAACCACACTAGGGGAACCCAACCAGGCAGCAAATAGGGGCCCACCCAGCAGCCACACGGACCCCAGACGAGACCCGAAGAAGCAGGGAGGAAATGACACAGGCAGAAGCCCAGCCAGAAGGCGAAGAAGCCAACCCAAGGCACCCCAGGAGAAGCCAAACACCACCAAGGGACCAGAGCAGGCGAGCCTCCCAGAACATCACGCAGCAGAGAGGACCAGAGAGGAGCGACCAGCGCAACCCAAGCACACCGGCACAAAGGAGACAAACCCCGAAAGGACGTCCGGCCATTAACACAGAGCCAGAGGAGCCCGGGGAGGGAACAAGCCCAACCGGAAGCCAAGCGGGAGACATCAACAGGGAGAGAAGCCAACCGCAGGGAGGAAAGGCCAAAGGCAACAACCCACGGAAGCCAGGACCGCAACAACCGGCCCAGGGCAAGGCCAAGGAGCACCCGCACCAAGCCCCAACGACAGGGCCAGAGGGCGAACCGGGCGACAAGCAGCACAGACAAGCGTGACCACAAGCACAACGCAGAAGCGCAGGCAAGGCAACATGGAAAAGGACCAGGAGAGGCAGAACAGCAGCAGGAAGCCTGAAACAACCAGGCACCGCCGCCAAAGGCCCCACAAACCAGCAAAGGCAGAAACCCCCGAGGCACGGAAGCCCGGAGCAGCAACCCGAAGACATAGGCAAGGTCAAGGCCAGGCCAGGAGCGAGAAACCCAGAGAGGGACCGCAGCAAAAAAAAGGAGGAAGGAAGCCACGAAGACCCCCCCCCCCCCAGAAACGGGGAAGCACAGAGCACCCAAGGGAGCAAGAACAAGAAGACAACAGCCCCCAAAACCTGGAGGGCAGGAGGGGGCACCACCAAAGACAAGGCCCCCACCCGACAAGAGAGCCCCAGGCAGCCAAGAAGGCAACGCCAGAGCCGAGAAGACAACCACAGTCCCGAAGCACAAGGAGAAGATCGCAAAGTAAACCCACCAAGCAACAGCACCCCAGACAAAAAAGGCACCATGAAGGCAGAAACCAGGATCAGAGTCGCAAAACACGACCAGGGAACCAAGAGAGACCGCACCAAAAGCGCAAACCTCCAGGCCAGCACACACAGCACCCAAGAAGCCCCGAAGAGCGAAACGGAGCAAAAGTGGAAGCCACCAACACTAGGGAGCATATGGAGACACAGCACACCCACCAGCAAGGCAGAAACACGAGAGACGCCCAAAGCAAAGGCGGGGAGAACAACCAGGGACAGCCGCACAGTGCAGCACTGCAAGTGCAGCACCAGCAAAGAGCAGGAAAGCCACCCAGGAAGCCCCGGGTCCAAGTCCCGGCTCCAAGTCCCGGCTCCCCAGACCAATGCCAAGCACAAACTACAAAGCGGCCAAAACAAAGGCACCAAAGTAGAAACCGCAATGGAGCCATCGAACCACCAGCGCAGAGACCAACCCTGCACCCGCACACATCCAAGAGCGCCCATCGCCAGTGCCATAGGGAAGCCCGAAAGTGCACGACAGACACCCAACTCCATGCAAGAGCCGAGGCCCCGACACAGAGAACTCCACAGCAGCAGCCAGCACCCTTAGCAGCACAAGAAAAGTCCCCGAAGACAGGAACAAGCACCACAACAGGAGGAGACCCCCCCCCGAGGGAGGACACCCAAAGAAGAGAAGCACGAGCCACAAAGAAACGCCAATGGGGCCCAACCTAATCGCAGCACACATGAGGGCGAGCGACCAGCAACAGCGGAGATCAAATGCAACAACCCCCGCAACTTGGGGGAGCAGCAGCACTGAGCAAACCCCCAAACAGCTGGCGCGAAGACAAGGAGCCGCGAGAAGCCCGCACCAGGCGAGATAACCCTCGAGAACGAAGAAAACCTCCGCCCCCAGACAGGACAGAGGACCCCCCCAGCCAAGGCAGGGGAGCCGCCGCAAGCTGCTGACGGGCTGTGCCCGACCCACTACCGGGAGTGTGGAAAAGTAAATTTTGCCATGTTGTATGTGCCTACGTGTTCCCCATCTTATGTTATATGTGTATGATCGATATGCATGTATTCCCTTCTGATCGATTAAAAGACGCAATTACAGTTGTGTCCATCTCTAGTATGTCAGTTTCCAGTCCTCGTGAAAGCTACGAATATTAGGCCTATGTAAAGCTACGTTGCCACATTTTACAGTGTGCACGTTAATTCATTGAATTGTCCCCGTTTCTAGGCCTCAAAAGGGCCCGGACTCAGATTCAGCTCCTGTCTCCTGAACACTCTCCGAGGAGCGATACAGCCCCCACCTATATCCCTGACCCTTAGCTTACTTCTTGCCACGCAGTGCCCGGCTCGGCCTGGCTCTGCCTCCCAGTCTGCCAAGAGTATGTTATGTTTCTAGTTATCAGTCCATCCCTCCTTCTCTGCATTCCTAAGCTACTGAATCGCATCAATAGTTTCCGTCATAGTCTAGCCTTTATGTCTCCATGTAAGAGAAATACTGTATTAATATTCATAGAATATTCCTCACACACGCACTACATATAGAATTATGCATGCACCAGTCTTAAAGTCTATTAGCCTTTGCCCTGATAACTTTTGGATTCTATCAACATGTACTCTAAACAACAGATACTAGATATGCCTGGGTACATGTCGCTCTGACACTCCAGACTTTAGTCTCCTCTTCTAGCGCAGAAGTCATAGCCCCCAGTTCTCCCTGGTAACACGTCATTGCCAGTTTGCGCGCACCACTAGGTTAGAGGTCCCAGCTGCTCAGGTAGCCCCCTCCATGTTTCCGCCCCTTTTATGACATATTCTGTTACGTTTACATCACATGTCTATGTATACGCCCTGTACACGCCTTCTTGTTGCATCAGTTTTGCCCTTATCTTTCGCGACTGCTACAAACCCCGCCTACTGCTACGCCTACTGTATTGAATGTAATGCAATTATTTTGATATATATATTGTGCACGGATATTAAAGTTTGCTAGCCAATTCCCAGATCCTGCCCGACAGCTGTCGGGCCCTGCCATCCTATTCCCGTACAGGCTGTCCTATTCCTGTCCTTTATGCCTGATTAAAGCCTGTCAACTTCAGCTACCTCGAATCTTGACTCTTATTTATTGAGCTACCTGTTTATTGATTATAGTCAAAAATAGATCCGGTAATAAATAATTTATTTACCACATAATGGCGCCCGAATAGGGACTTGCCCTTTCCCCACGCGCCGGAGAAGCCACGCAGGCCCCCTGATCCTCTGCAGCCGTGACGGAACCATACCGTGCACGTGCAGATATTTCTGCTTCAAGTATCCCTCAGGCCCACGGAGGAGACGGAGGTTGCGGTCCAGCGTCCAGACGAGGCGGTGGAGGAACGCGGCGAGTCCCGACCAGAGCCCAAGCCGAGAGTCCAAGGTCCGAGGTATCCGGAGGCCCACCTGTAACTGAAGTCCGAAGTTCGTCCGTCCGTCGTCATAGCAGTCCAGTCCAGTCCGAGGCCTTCCGTTCTTGCTGCCCGGTGAGTACCGTTGCTGGGGTAGTATCTAGACAGGGTCAAAGTAATTTGTCTCTGGTCCGTGGGTTTGGGTACACAGATCCAACACGAAGTGTCCACCTAGGTGGATGCGGGTCCTGACGTGTCTCTTTATGGGACCGGTAAGTTTCGTACTGTTTAGCAGTGCATCCAGTCATTCTAAGTAAGTTTCTGTTCTAGTAAGTTCTGTTCTCGAGAAATTCATGTATTCTGTTTTCAGTGTTTCAGGTAATATTCTGTCCAAACTGTTCTTTTAAATGTTATTCCATGTGTTTTCAATGTCGTGGTATGAGTGATTTGTTTTCTTAAAGTCATTATTGTGTTTATCGTGTATTGTATTGTGTCCAGACTCCAGTCTAAGTTATGCCTCTGTTCACGAAGTTACGTCAGTTAAAAACCAGAAAGGGTCTGCTCGAAGAAGCAGTTCCTGTCCCGCCTAGGGACAGTCCAGGTCATTTTATGTATCATAAGCATGGCATAAGTGCCATATTATATCTAGACTTATGGGTGGAGTACACCAAGGAATTAGAAGAGAAATATAGATGGCCCGTGTCAGGTACGTGGGATGCCGAGTGCATCATGCGAGTAGAAGAAGCATTATGGAAAAAGAAATCCAGACAGTCCCAGAAAGATGCCATCGAGTTATGGCGCAAAGAATCTCATAAAAGAACCGAAAAAGAAATCAGAAAGTCAGAATTAAGTAGGGAATCCTCAGAAAGAGCCCAAGAAAGGGAATTAATCGAAATAGGTGAACGAGTTAAAGCCGAACAGTCAGACAGACAGAGAAATGCCCTTATTAAGGGTATGTATCCTCTTCTTGCCGAGGGCTTGCCAAAAGCAACCCCGGAAGCACCGAGTAATTTTCCGCCGCCATTAGTTCCGATTAAGCTACGTCACAAACCGACCGCAGCTGATATTTTTCTCTCGTCCTATTTGGACGACACAGTCCCAGAATATGCAAATCCTGTTCCGCCAGCTCCTGTAAATAATGTAATTCCTGTTCCTCCAGCCACCGGGGCACCTGTTACAGTACCTGTTACGGTACCCCCGGTCCAGCCCGTAGTACAAGTTCCCGCTACATCAGTCACTCTGCCAGCACGAAGAGTATCCGTCGACGATTCTAGTTTAGGAGCCGCGGGGGGAGGTCCTCCTGGTACCCCGCCGCCACACAAACGTGTAACGTTAGTCGAGTTACATGAACGTGCGTTACAGCGTACGCCCAAACCCCAGTCCGTTGCAGATATCAAACGAGCTCTCACAGAATGCCGTTATGATCCAGTCCCAGGCGATGATAATATGGTTATATATTCATTGCGTGTAAGACGGGTGACCGAGTATTTGGACACCCTACCGAATATGAAAGAAGATCTAGACAGAATATATCGTTTCATCCGTACAGGGGATGACCCAGAAAGTATAGGCGAAGTCATGTCTCAAAGGAAAGCTGAGATTCAGCTCATGCTATTAAAGTTTCTAATCAATTGTTTGATAAGGGAACAAGATTATCCAACTAAAGATCCGACCGAAATGAGAGTCCTGACAAGGTGGAGTGATCATATAGCCGAGGGTAGACACAAGACACTCAGTTGTATAGAGAGTATGTACAAGAAAATTCGTAAAGAAATAATAAGGTTACACGAGAAACGCAAAGCAGCACAAGTAAGCGAGAAAGAAGACAACTCTTCTACAGAAGAGGTAGACGACGAGAATCCCACCAGAATAGCGTATGTAGGTAGAACTAGACTCTCCGACCGACATTCACGCCTAGAACACAAGAAAGTTTTTCATCTTCCGGCACCAGAACAAGGTTCTCTAGAGCAAGTATTTCAAGCTACCGATCACATTCTGAAATCACGTATCGGTTATAGTGAACTTAGTACCATGCATGAACAAGAATTAGCCCGATCAGCAGTCCGATGGACTACTGATTCTACCACTTTTCCAGATGAAATAGTGGCACAAATGTTTCTGAAACTGCCCCCAGCCGAGCAGCGACTGGTGGGTATGTATATGATCCAGCACCTCATTACACTGTATGAGGGACAACATTCTGATCCAGGTCCGTTACATGATGTTCTGAACGAGTTACTCCAGTATAGATGGAAAGGTTTAGGTACCGATTTAATTAGTGTCATTCTAGAACAGCGCCAGAAATATAGAACGTTTCTGAATCCGCATTTTGTTCATGTCTCACCTCCAGAAAGTAAACCGTTTTACATAGATAGACAGCATCCGTTACGAGAAGTACACCCAGTTAGGACAGCGGGTGGTGAAATGCAACGAGTATTTGTTTACACCCCTATTACAAAGATGGAACTCTTAGAGATGAAGAAATTAATTCCCTGTCACGACAAAGATCCAGCAGGGTTCCACCGAGAAGTAAAAGACATGCTCCGTATGGGAGAATACACGTATCCAGATATTATTAAAATGCTAAAGGTCCTGTTGCCCGCAGAGGTATATGAAAAACTCAAGGAAAAAGAATGGGAGGTGGGAGAGAAAAAGATTGATTGGACAGCTCTAGAAGCTGAAGATAATATACGAGTACCAGGTACCGGTCTTGGGGACAAATGTAAAGAATTGCCCGAGTTATTGATACAAGTTTTGCCAAGGTTACTAGCCACGAAAAAGGAAGATTGGGATGCAATCTCAGCATGCAAACAGAAACAGGATGAAGACACTAGTGATTTTTATTCTAGATTTGAAAAATGTTTTATTATTAACAGTGGTCTGAAGACAAGTAGCGAGTCATACCCTCATCTTTTTGTTACTAAACTAGTCGAGAATTCAAGTCCACAAGTTAAAAATCGAGTTTTGAAAGTAGAAAGTAGTTGGCAAGCTAATACTCCGTCCCAAATGCTCCAGATGCTCCAGTATCACCAGAACAGAATCAGGGAAGAGCAAGAACATGAAAGGAGACGTATGAAAGATACGAAAATGAAAGTATTAGTTGCACAATCTGTTCCACAAGACAGTCAGAAGAGGGGTCCGAATCAAGCCAGTCATCCTGCAGCTCCCGTTAAAGGGACATGCAATTATTGTAAACAGCCAGGTCATTTTATAAACGAGTGTGCAGTTCTGAAACACAACATAGCCACTGGTAAAACTAAAGAAAGACCACGTCCGCCTAGACAAGAACAAGTTTCACAGACTTCACAGTCACCACAGAATGCACAACAGACAGTTCCAGCATCGCAGCCTATCGCTGCAACACAGCACGTTACACAGCAAATGTACCAGTATGCCCAGACAGAGTATCCAGAGTATCAACAGTATTCATGAAACAGCCTAGAGAGGGAGGTAGGCTTGCCTCTCATCGAGATACCTGTAGATCAAGAGGGTCCCTATGTACACAGTCAAGCATTAGGGAAAGACAGAAAGTTTCTGATTGATACAGGGGCAAGTAGGACTACTATCAGTCACGACGAGGTTCCAGGGGCTCCGCTCTCAGGCTCTAAAAATGTTTCCCTTGGATTTTCAGGAAAGCCTATTGTTAACGAAATTTCGAAACCAGTTTCCCTAGAAGTTGGTCCATTGTCCCGAACTACTGATTTGTTACTTACGAAGTCATGTCCAGAAAATTTGTTAGGCATTAAAACATTGAAAGAATTAGGTGCAGTTATTTGCTGTTCTCCAGAAGGAGTCCGATTGTTTTTGCGTGACTTCAAAGGTCACTATGTATTACGTGATTTTGATCCAAGGTTACTAAATGTTCCACAGCATCTATGGGCGCAAGGTCCAACTGATGTAGGTTTTATGCACATCACATCCCATCGTGTGACCCTCAAGCAAGGTATAGTCTTGCCACGAATCAGACAGTACAGATTGCCACCTGAGGCTGTAGCAGCCTTATCCAAAATTATTGACGAGCTCATTGCTCACGGAGTGGTTGTAGAAACTGACTCCAATGTATGTAATTCTCCTATCATTCCAGTCATGAAACGTACTGATCCAAATGCACCTCCAGTATATCGATTAGTGATTGACCTTCGAGAACTTAATAAATGTATCATACCCCAGTATCCAGTAGTCCCAGATATTTCATCCCTATTAACAGCCATTGATTCTGAAGCTACATTTTTCACTGTTATCGACCTCAAGAACGCATTTTTCAGTGTCCCCATTCATCCAGACAGCCAGTACCTTTTTGGTTTTTGTTTAAATGGAAGGAGCTATAAATTCACACGAGCTCCTCAAGGTTTCACAGAAAGTCCTAGTATTTACAGTCAAGCACTTAAGAGACAACTAGACAATATTCACATGCCAACTGACACTGCCCTGCTCCAGTATGTCGATGATCACTGATCACAGCCCGTTCTGAACGTGACTGCGAGCGTGCGTCGCTTACAGTTCTGTATTTCCTGGCCGAGCAGGGGCACAAGGTGTCCCCTTCTAAATTACAATTCTGTGTCCAGCAAGTGATCTACTTAGGCCACTTGCTGTCCAAGTGGGGTAGGCAGTTGACACCAGATCGTATCCAGTTAATAGCGAGTCTTCCACAGCCCAAGACACAGAAGGAGGTACGAGCTTTTATTGGCCTCACTTCTTATTGCAGACAATGGATTCCTCAGTATGCATTTCTAGCCAAGCCACTGATACAGTTAACGACACAGGAGGCAGCCGTATCGACTGTCCTCCCTTGGACATCTGAACATACACTTGTTTTCAATGAATTAAAGAAAGCTTTATGCCAAGCACCTGTTCTAGCTACACCGAACTACAGTAAGCCTTTTACACTTTTTGTCACAGAACGTGATGGTACTGCATTATCTGTTCTCACACAAGATCAAGCAGGACAGTACAAGCCTTGTGCTTATTTTTCGAGCACATTAGATCCAGTAGCCCAGGCTCTGCCTGCGTGCCTCAAGTCAGTTGCAGCCACAGCTCTAGCAATCAGACAAAGTGATTCCATAGTATTAGGACACTCCCTGACAGTACAAGTCCCACATTCCGTGGAAGTTCTTTTAAACCGAACACAGACTCAGCACTTGACCATTGCACGTTTAACAGGTTATGAACTGACACTGTTTCAGCCACACATAGAAATCAGACGCTGCAACGTTCTAAATCCTGCTACACTGTTACCGTCAGTTACTTCAAATCCTGCCACACATGACTGTGTGGAAGTTGTTAACACTATGACTAAGCCAAGACAAGACCTGACAGACATTGCATTACCTAATCCCGACCTGACACTTTATGTGGATGGTTCATGTATGAGAACAAGTACAGGAGAACTAGTAGCCGCGTATGCAGTGACTACTGAAACTGAAGTTATAGAAACTCATCGTATTGACACCCTGTCTGCTCAAGCAGCAGAGCTAGTCGCTCTGACCCAAGCCTGCATACGTGCCAAGAACCTGAAAGTAAACATATATACAGATTCACGTTACGCATTCGGAGTCGTACATGACTTTGGAGTGCTCTGGCAGGAGAGAGGTTTCATGACTTCTCATGGAACCAAGATTCAGCATGGTCTCCTCATTCAAGCTCTGTTAGATGCAATACATTTACCGACAGCTATCGCTATCATGAAGTGCAAAGCACATACGAAAGTTACTGACATTATTTCCCAAGGTAACGATCTAGCAGATCGAACAGCCAAGCTTACAGCTCAGACTCCAGACATTCCAGTTAACACGACACAGACACTCACCCCAGATCCGACTACTTGTATGACAGTTAAGGACCCTACACAAGATGTCATAGACATACAGTTACATGCTACTCCTGAAGAAATCAAGAAATGGTCCGAACAAGGAGGGGTCCAGACAGATCAAGGATGGTTGACGAAGGGAAAAGCCACATGGTTTCTCCCCGACTCTATGGTTCAAGTCATTATCAACACCGCACATAGTCCAGCACATCTAGGAGAAAAAGCCATGTTAGACAGTATTCAGAACCTTTGGTTCAACAAGCACTTACGAGCTGCAGCCAAGCAGAAAGTCCGTACCTGTATGATATGTTGTCATTTCAATCCTGGTAAAAGTGTCCCGGTGGAACAAGGTGGATTCCAACCCCCTGACCACCCTTTTGAAGTCCTCCAGATGGATTACATTCAGATGGAGCGATGTCGAGGTTTCAAGTATGTCCTCGTAGTTGTATGCGCTTTGTCCAGGTGGACAGAAGCATATCCAGTTCCAGATTATACAGCAGCGACCACTGCCAGGCAGTTGGTTCGTGAATTCTTTCCCCGTTATGGACTCCCTAGGGTCGTGTATTCTGATAATGGCCAGCCATTCTCATCCGAGTTAATGAAACATGTTTCCCTTTTGTTAGGGTACCAGTGGAAGTTCCATTGTGTGCGCCATCCTGAAGCAGCCGGTCTCGTAGAGAGACATAATCAGACCCTGAAAATCCGTATTGCTAAGACATGTAAAGAGAAAGGTGTAGACTGGCTAGTTGCCCTGCCAGTTGCTTTATTCTTCATGAGGATGGTTGCACATTCCAGATCAGGTCTGTCCCCTTATGAGGTCGTATTCGGCCGCCCCCCAAACATGTGGGGTACACCTAGACCCCGCAGTATTACAGATGTTTCCAGTAATATGCTGACAGATTACCTAGCTTCCTTGATGTCTGCCCTACACTCTTGTCGTTCACAGGTTGCCGCCGCATTTCCAGACAACACCGAGGTGAAACCGCATGAGGTCATCCCAGGCGACCTCGTCCTTGTAAGGAACTTTGATCGTTCAAGTCCGCTGGAGCCTCGTTGGAAGGAGCCGCGACTTGTCCTCCTGACCACCCGCACGGCCGTGAAGTTGGAAGGCCGCAAGGGGTGGGTCCATCTGAGCCATATAAAGAAGTTCCATGGAGTTCGAGAAATTTTTTTTTTAAAGAACTGTTCCATTTCTAAAGACTGCCTGAAACCAGACTCTAATCTGAATCCTGAACTGAAAGTTCCTCTGTTAGAGAAAACTCCGCAACAGGAGTATAAGTTAAAGCTCCGGTCTAGTAAAATAAGTCAGCCAGTTTAATTGTCTAAGTCCCTCTCGGGTGAAACGGTTAGACAGGTATGTGACATGTATGAGATAGACCCCCATAGTGAGAGAGTTAGTCAAAACTCTATACGATGTATCGTTTTTCTAAGTTTTATATTGTTTCTAAGTTTGATGGTTACCTGCACAAGTTATGCATTACATTTATGTTTTCCAAGTTCACATGTAAACAAGTTTTCTAATGCTACAGTAGAGCACACATTTAGTGATCTGCCTCCTCACGAGTTATCCTATCGTCTTGCTATGCGTAATAATACATTTATAAGAATGTTACACTATTCACACCAGACCAGCAATGCTACTAATTGTTGGGTGTGTGGTCGACTCCCCCCTTTCCAGACACCGAAGGGAGTTCTGCCACTTTTTCCTTATCCGTTTTCACATAATGGTTCGTGTGGAGCATGGTCCACGTTAACGTCATCCTCCAATGATATGTCCCTTCTGAATAGAACATGTTTCCCAGACAAGCAAGGTCTCTCCCATAGAACAGGGTTAGATCTAGAAAATGAAGTATATGATTTAGGTAATTATTCTTCGAATTTTATGGTCCTGAATGTTCAGTCTGATACTACTCCAGACTTGCCTGCTATTTCAGTACTACCAGTCAAAGGCGAATTATGTGTCAGAAAGAATGGTTCCACACATGTAGGACATAGTGATTGTACTACTATTGTCGAGTATAGTGACAGTGGGAAATCTATTTTCAAAGCTTCACGTCATTCTTATTTTGTTTGTGGTCAGACCGCATATGTTCGTCTGCCCCTCGATTGGGATGGAACCTGTTACATTGCCTTCCTACTGCCACCAGTTTTCCTAGCCCCATCTGATTATCACAGAAACACACATCTAGTACACGTCAGACATAGAAGGGAGATCGAGTCCCCAATTGCCGATCAAACTGAAACTACTCTAGAACAGTATCAAGACTTCAATAAAGGTTTCTTCTTCTTTATAGGACCTATCCAGAATAGTAAGTTAATACGTAGGTTAACCAGAACCCTTGAAGCAGTAGTGAATGAGACTACCTCTGCTCTAGGTAACTTAACCGAAGAGCAATCTGCTATGAGATTTGTCGTGCTCCAAAATCGTCTCGTTCTTGACGTCATACTGGCCGATAGAGGAGGAGCATGTAGAGTCATCGGATCTAGTTGCTGCATTTTCATTCCTAATAACGCGCCGTCTGTTTATTCAGCTATAACCAGACTTCATAAAATTGCCCATCAGTTACACCAGAATCCAGGCACCTGGACATGGTCCGGTTGGCTCTGGAGTATTATATCTGCCTGGGGATGGAAAGTATTATCATTCCTAGGTATTGCAGTAATGATCATATTCAGTTGCTGCCTCTGTATACAATGTGGCCCTGCGATTTGCGGCATGTGCGCTACCTCTTGTATTCCTAGTCCTAAGTCCCGTTCCAAGACAATTCGAGACGAGCAAATGATGCTATATGAAATGATAGATGGTATCATGAATATAGATGTTTCCTGATGGAAACGTAGGGCACAAGGAGGGAATGTGGAAAAGTAAATTTTGCCATGTTGTATGTGCCTACGTGTTCCCCATCTTATGTTATATGTGTATGATCGATATGCATGTATTCCCTTCTGATCGATTAAAAGACGCAATTACAGTTGTGTCCATCTCTAGTATGTCAGTTTCCAGTCCTCGTGAAAGCTACGAGTATTAGGCCTATGTAAAGCTACGTTGCCACATTTTACAGTGTGCATGTTAATTCATTGAATTGTCCCCGTTTCTAGGCCTCAAAAGGGCCCGGACTCAGATTCAGCTCCTGTCTCCTGAACACTCTCCGAGGAGCGATACAGCCCCCACCTATATCCCTGACCCTTAGCTTACTTCTTGCCACGCAGTGCCCGGCTCGGCCTGGCTCTGCCTCCCAGTCTGCCAAGAGTATGTTATGTTTCTAGTTATCAGTCCATCCTTCCTTCTCTGCATTCCTAAGCTACTGAATCGCATCAATAGTTTCCGTCATAGTCTAGCCTTTATGTCTCCATGTAAGAGAAATACTGTATTAATATTCATAGAATATTCCTCACACACGCACTACATATAGAATTATGCATGCACCAGTCTTAAAGTCTATTAGCCTTTGCCCTGATAACTTTTGGATTCTATCAACATGTACTCTAAACAACAGATACTAGATATGCCTGGGTACATGTCGCTCTGACACTCCAGACTTTAGTCTCCTCTTCTAGCGCAGAAGTCATAGCCCCCAGTTCTCCCTGGTAACACGTCATTGCCAGTTTGCGCGCACCACTAGGTTAGAGGTCCCAGCTGCTCAGGTAGCCCCCTCCATGTTTCCGCCCCTTTTATTACATATTCTGTTACGTTTACATCACATGTCTATGTATACGCCCTGTACAAGCCTTCTTGTTGCATCAGTTTTGCCCTTATCTTTCGCGACTGCTACAAACCCCGCCTACTGCTACGCCTACTGTATTGAATGTAATGCAATTATTTTGATATATATATTGTGCACGGATATTAAAGTTTGCTAGCCAATTCCCAGATCCTGCCCGACAGCTGTCGGGCCCTGCCATCCTATTCCCGTACAGGCTGTCCTATTCCTGTCCTTTATGCCTGATTAAAGCCTGTCAACTTCAGCTACCTCGAATCTTGACTCTTATTTATTGAGCTACCTGTTTATTGATTATAGTCAAAAATAGATCCGGTAATAAATTATTTATTTACCACAGGAAGCCCCCCCTCGCACGGCCGGCCGAGGCAGCCCGGGATCAGGGAACCACAGAGACAGAGAGCCGAGCCCACGACAGGAAGGAGCCAGGCCCTGGGTAAAACAGCAAAGCCGCCACACCAACCCTGAAGCCACAACCAGCCAGCGCAGCCAGAGAGGTGGGCAAAGGAGGGCCAAAAACAGGCCAGTAAACCAGCGGAAGACGGCCTGACGCCACCCCAGCGGAGTGAGTCTCAGGAACCCCAGCCAACAGACAAGGGCAGAACCGGAGGCAGAGGAACACACGTCCGAGCTGCAAGGGGAGAAAAACAAGGCAGGCAGCAGGACAAAGACAAGCAGGGCGAGGAAAAAAACCACCGCTACGCGGGACTCACCCTGAGCGGGGGCGAAACACCCCCAGGAACGAGGCCCCCACTCCAACCATCAGGCATCGGAAATCCATGGAGAGAAAGCGCAGCGCGTCTTCTGCCCAGCCAGGCCACAGGAAGACTCGCACAGCAACCCGGAAAGAACCCTCGGGAGGCGGCGCACCAGCCGCAAAGGGCAACAGGATTCCACAGGGGTTAGTGTCCCAGCATTCTTTTGATCGTTTTTTTCTGTCGGGAGATGGTTATCTCCATGTATTTATGAATGGGACGAGGACATAAGGGACCTGGGGGTAATGCCTGGGACACTTGTGGTTCATTAGGGAATGTAGTGTAATTGGCCTTTATCGCCTGACGCAAACGAAAGCAAGTGAAATGAAGAGTGGTCTGGGATGTTGTACATAAGCAAAGTCGTTATCAGTTAAATATTTGCGGTCTATGTAGAGGTCACACACTAGTGTTACACCCACCTCTCGCAATGTCATCATTGGGCCTCGTTCCTGCGCTACCGAAATGGCGGCGTGTCCATGTAACGGCAGAGCAGGCAAATACAATGGAAGCCTGTTGGTTTTCCTCCAGATTTCCTGCCATGCCCTCACCGTGACGTCGATAGTGTTGATCTCGTGCTTGGGTGTATGACGATTGACATGAGTGAGAATACCCTTTAATGGCACGGGGTATGTGTCGCCCTCTTCTACTGCTACATGAGGCAAAAAATCATGTGGTTTGAACCAGAAGTAAGCATATTGCGCCTGGCTACATAGAAAATACAAGTAGAAGTCCGGAGCTTGGAAACCCCCCCTGTCATATGTCTGTGTAAGAGTATGCCAACTGAGTCTGGGCTGCTTATTCCCCCATACCAGTCGCAACAGCTGAGACCGAAGTTGTTTAAAGAAGTGTTTTATTAGGGGAACAGGGACATTACAGAAAAAATATAAAAACCTCGGAAGGATGATCATCTTAATTAGAGCTATACGATCTGACAGGGAAAAAGGCATTCCCACCCATCTATTAATCTGTTCTGTGAGTGTGGTATAAGCCCTGCCAAAGTTTTCTTTAACGACCACATCCGGGTCCCGATGGACCCACACGCCAAGATATTTCACGGGGTCAGCCGACCATAAGAGCGGATATTCTAACTGTGGCGAGGTGGTGATTTGCGTCAGTGGGATAATGATGGATTTTTCCCAATTAATTGGACGTCCCGAAAAGGGGCCAAATTTTATATATTCACGGATCACCGGGGAAAGGTACAAGTGGGGTTCGCGGACATAGACGACCGTGTCATCTGCATAGAGAGAAATCACCACAGGCTGATTATTAAAGGACAGTGCGGCTGCCCGATGCCCCTGTCTGATTCTGCATGCTAAAGGTTCTAGGATAAGGGCAAAGAGGAGAGGGGACAGTGGACAGCCCTGTCGAGTACCTCTCTCCACAGGAAATGGTTCTGAAGTAACCCCGCCAACTCGCACCCTGGAATTTCGGGTTGCCCAGATTAGGGCTGTGAAGGTAGGCGATTGTCCTATTCACATGAGCCCCTGTGATGGTCGTGGACCTGGTTCCCAGAACAACACCAGTCAAGGCCTTCTTGAAGGCAGAAGGGGTTCCAAGGAGGAAACACCCAGCTGCAGGACCTCTGTCAAGATGTTCGTCTTGACTTCCACCGAAGGGAGCTGAAGGCCCAGGACTTCGGATGCCCACATCACCACCACAGCATATGAAGCTCCCTTCTCCGAAGTCACAGTGGAGAAGTGTGGCTCAATGGTTAGAGCGGCAGACCCTGATGCAGAGGTCTAGCCCGGGACCAGGGTTCAATTCCCCGCCTCGGCGGGTCTTGAGCTCAAAAATTCCACGGACCTGATAATTCTCGCCTCGGTGCCTATTCCAATCATGGAGTCCCACTCTGCAACTCTGGGCAATAGCTTGCTTAATCTCCACAACGGCCCCCACAACGCTAAGGATGCCTGGCCTCCACCTTGGGGGTGCCCAGGAGTGGACACCTCACAGGGAAAGCCAGGATGGGTTCCACAGCAGTATTCGTACAAGCGCCTTCAAACCCTTGCGGGTGAGTAGTGCGCTATACAAGTATCAATTTACATTACAGTAGGAGGAGAAAGCAGGTCAGAATCTGGGGAGGTATCCAACCTGCTCGCCTCACCCAATTCCTCATACCAGTCCATTTCATGCACAGCCTGGTCTTGTAAAATGTCCAGCAATCACTCCCAATCCTCCTCTATTCCTAGCCCCTCAAAATAAGGCTGAGGAATCGACCTAGGACCCAAGTGTGACGTCGGCGCAGACGATGGTTCTGCAGCTGATACAAGAGGCGCGGGAGTGCAACCATTTTAAAGATCGCAGACCTACCATATATAGTAAGGGGCATTCGGGACCACGTTTTAATGTCCGACTGGACCTTTTCCCATACCGCAGCACGTTGCGCTCCCAAGAGATCGCCATAGACTCAGACAGGAACACGCCAAGATACAGCAAGCCTCCAACCGCTACCTGCAAGGCCGACGCCCAGGAGTCCGCATACGCCCCGTCACCCAACACCCAGAGGGTGGATTTACGAGGGTTAGGATAAAGACCCGATACCTTGCCAAATACGCGCATAATTTCCAATACCCGAGGGCCCGATCTATCCAAGTCCGTGAGGAAAAAGAGGACGTCGTCCGCATAAAGTGCGATCCTGTACGTGAGTCCCCAGCCCCACCGAAAGCCCCACAGCTGTGCGTCGATTCGCACCCAGGAGGCCAGGGGCTCCAGACTGTTCGTCTGGGATCAGAATGGGGCTGGTGCAGCCGGGGGGCGCTGACAGCATCTGGAGTCTCGGTGCGGGGGTGGTGCATGGGAAAGTTGCAGGGGCATGACTGGCACCGGACCGGATCTGCCACCGGATCCATTAGGAGGCATCGGCGCCAGAGACCAAGCCGCCGGCGCAGAACCTGATGGAGCCCCCTCTGAGCCTCCGGGGCCCGCAGGCATGCCTGGAGGGTCGGGTCACCCAAACATGAGGCACATGGCATCATAGAATTGTTTAAGTTGGGGAGGTCGCTCCAGCTCCTGGAGAAGCAGGAAAGCTCGAAGCTGACATAAGTGCAGGTTCTGCAGAAGGAGGCCTAGTGCGTCGAGACTCCTCCGTCACATCGACCGACAGAAGCGCACTTCAACTTCTTGTGCTTCTTATGCCTCTTACATGATCGACTTGATGACTTTAAGCATGGATGGGGGACAGAGTGGTTCCAGGAGCTTAAGGTACGGCTCCCTCAAAATCTTCGGCGCCATGGCCTGGTAGTTGGAGCACAACTTCGAGTCATGATCGCACACCAGGCACCAGAGGAAAATTAAGTGTGGATCCATCACCAACATGGCACGATGGCAGGCGCCGAACGGTTTGAATCCAGAAGTCTTCTTCAACATTGTGGAAAAACCATACACACCAAAAATCGAAAAAAGCCTGTCAAAAACTGACAAAGGGTAGCTCTCTTCACGGACCTGTGCTAGATGGCGTGGAAAGACAAGAACTGATACCAGTGCGCCGAGGTGGCGCCTATATAGGCGACGCGGTTGTCACTTGGAGCGAGGACGTCACGCAGAGCCCACCAACGCCATCTACTGGTACGCAAGGGTATTGCTCAAGCAAAAGTCTTCCGGATCCAACCTGACGCCAGGGATATTCTCAGGTATGGAATCTGCGGCTAGATATCTCTATCAGACAGTAGGTACAAAGACAGGACCCTGCCATGCCACTCTGCCCCCTGTTCAACGGGTACATGATTGGAACAAACACCAGATGGCATGAATGCATGCAGAGTGAGGACACTGCTGCACCTTCTCTACAGCGTGCTTTTTACATCTTCACAGGTGCAACATAAGACACTAAACAACAGAAGTGCACGAGCGTCCAGACCTACTAAGCAGCTAAAAATGTGCATCATGTCAGTGGAGTGCCAACAACATTGTAATAGAACCATGTTTGGCAAAGTTGATACTAACCCCAAGGTCTTCTTCGCCATCAGCTTCCATATAGTCATCCATCTCAGCAGACTTCTGGAAAAATATATTATGACAATACATCAATAAAATGTATACAATTCAAAAGGTGATTTTTTTTTTCCTTGAATGCTAGTTTTTTTTTTCAACATCTATATACAAGAACTTGTTACTTATTAGAAACGAAAGACTTCGTATATCAATCTTTCCATCATTACAGGAAGGCATAAAGGGTGTGGAACAGTAACAAGCATTAGCAAATGCAGTAGGTTTTTTTTTCACAACAAAATGTTTTATTTGATTGATCAGGTAAGGCATGTATGCAGTTCTCCACAGTCAGGAGGGCCTGCCAAATGTCAATATTGGTATGAGCAGCACAGAAACCCAATCAGAGAAACAACCCCATGTAACCCCCCCCGCCTCCCACATCCATCCCATGGCTCACCTACCCACCCCTTATCCCTCCCTAACCCTGTGCACGTGATCCCAATAAGCCTCCAAGAATGTTTGTGTCCAGCCAGGAAACACGCGTCCTCGGGCCTATACTCCATCTAAACCATCATCCCGTTCCACTGGAGGAACCAGAGTCAGACCCCGATACTCCGCCCACCGCCTCCAAATTTTGTAATGTTTCCGGGGGCATCCTCTGGCCTCAATCACAGGGCGCTCTAGCCCCATAAAATAGTACATCCCTGCTTTCCACGCGTTCAACGCGTTCAACGGGGTCACGATCACTCGTCCATGCTTGTGCCAAATCCCGTTTTGCCACGATAAGACCCAACAATAAAAGGTGGCGCTTGTAGGTATTCCCCCCCACGCCCTCCAGTACATGTAAAAGACCCAGTTGAGGTGTACGGGGAAGATCCCACCCCAGCACCTCCGACAGGCAGCCCCACACACCCCTCCAGAATCTGGTCAGGCCAGCACACGACCATACAGTATGCAACAGGGTACCCATCTCAGCTCCACATCGCAAACACTCCGGGGATCCAATCACGCCTGCTTTCCACAGTCGCTCCCTCGTGTAATAGGCCCTATGCAAATATTTCAATTGGACCAGCCTGAGACGCACCGCGATAGCAGTCCCTCGAGGGGACTCCAAGGCCTCCCTCCAATCGTCCTCATCTAGGGGTCCAATGTCCCCTTCCCAGACTTCCTTTAAGGCGCTTAGAGTAGAGGAACAATGGGTGATAAGGGTTTGATAAATACGTGACACCTTCTTGTCTCCAAGATCCCCCATGAAGACTTTCGCTTCCAGGGGGCTGAACTCCGGTAGCGATTCCAGACCCACCAAGCTGGGCTCAAGAGCGTGGCGGAACTGCAGGTATTTGAAAAAATGGGTATTGGGCATATGGAACTCGTCTCTCAGCTCCTGAAACGATTTGAGGACTACTCCGGACACAACATTTCCCAGCGAAGAGATCCCTATAGAATCCCATCCGCCAAACCCTGCCAGCGTGGCCAAAGCGGGGAGCCGCCCATTTCTCCACAGAGGAGTCTCCGCCGTCAATCTGCCCCACCAGCCCATGCGGCGCAGCGCCTGTCGCCATATCACAAAAACCACTTGCGTGGCACGAGGCAACTGCCTCCTCAGTCTGGCTGAGTACAAGAGCATATGCAACGTGTTAACTCCCATCAATGAGCGCTCTAAAGCATATGCCGGATCTCCCCTATCTCCGTACCACCATTCATTCAACACTAACAAGTGGGAGGCTTGGTAATACGACAGCACGTCGGACGTTGCAAGGCCACCACAGTAGGTGGACAGGAAGCAGGTACACAGCGTCACTCTGGCTGCACCTCCCGCCCACAAGAAGCGTCCCAGCACGGAGTTAACCTACCGGAACCACTGGGGTGCGACCAGGTGCGGATGGTTCTGAAGCTGATACAAGAGGCGCGGGAGTGCAACCATTTTAAAGATCGCAGACCTATCATATATAGTAAGGGGCATTCGGGACCATGTTTTAATGTCCGACTGGACCTTTTCCCATACCGGCAGCACGTTGCGCTCCCAAGAGATCGCCATAGACTCAGACAGGAACACGCCAAGATACAGCAAGCCTCCAACCTCTACCTGCAAGGCCGACGCCCAGGAGCCCGCATACGCCCCATCACCCAAAACCCAGAGGGTGGATTTACGAGGGTTAGGATAAAGACCCGATACCTCGCCAAATACGCGCATAATTTCCAATACCCGAGGGCCCGATCTATCCAAGTCCGTGAGGAAAAAGAGGACGTCGTCCGCATAAAGTGCGATCCTGTCCGTGAGTCCCCAGCCCCACCGAAAGCCCCGCAGCTGTGCGTCGATTCGCACCCAGGAGGCCAGGGGCTCCATAGCCAGCGCAAATAGGTACGGGGATAGCGGGCAACCCTGGTGGGTCCCCCGACCGATTGGGAACCTCTCGGAGAACGCCCCGGAAACTCGCACGGACGCCGTGATATCGGTGTATAGCAGCTTGAGATATGAAATAAAAACCGGGCCCAGGTTAAGATGGGGCAGGAGCGCAAACAGGTAGGTCCAGCTCACGGAGTCAAATGCCCTATCAATATCCGCCAACAGTAGGGCTGCCCTCTCTCCCGTGGCCCCTATCGCGTCCACCGCCGTCTGTGCCTGACGAATTTTGTGTCGCGTTGCCCTGTGCGGCATAAAGCCCGCCTGGTCCGGGTGGACCAGATCCGCCACGTAGGGGAGAAGACGGTTCGCCAACGCCTTTAACAGCAGCTTAGCTTCGATGTTAAGCAAAGATATAGGGCGGTAGGAGTCATGGCGGTCCGGCGGCCTACCCGGTTTTTGGAACACCACCACTTCAGCGTGGCGCCAGTCAGCTGGCAACCTACCCAGCTCCCGCGCCGCTTCCAACACGGCCCTGTAGTGGGACCCTAATTGGAGTTGGAATTTCTTATAGAATTCGCACGGGAAGCCACTCGGCCCAGGAGCTTTCCCGGGGTTGAGCTGACCTAGCGCATCACCCAATTCCTCCGCTGTAAGAGGGAGGTCCAATGCCGCTCGCGTTTCGTCAGAGACGGTTTTCGAGGGCAAATCAGCAATAAATTTATCGACCTCAGCAGCCAGAAGACAGTCCCGCGGCGCATATTGCCCTGCGTAATATCGAGCAAAGCTAACTGCCAACTCCACCGGATCCGTCAATGTGACTCCGGCATCATCTGTGAGTCCCGGCAGCGTCAGTGGCTGCAGGGTACGCTGACACAGCCTATGGAGCATAGTGCAGGACTTGTCCCCCCATTGTTAAACCCTACTTCGCGTGGCCAGCCACGCCTGTCGGGCCTCGTCCAGCAACACGGAAGCATAGGACTGCTGTGCCTGCAGGAGTAGCCGCACCGCTACATCGTCTCCCCCTCCTTGACACCGCCGCTCAAGAACCTCCACGCGTGCTGCGGCAGCAACTATGGCTTCCGTACATCGGCGACGGGCCGCCGCACACCACGCAATGTCAACTCCCCGAAATGCAGTAGGTTTTGACTATGTCATTATTAATAACGTTATATTTTTGTAAGTTTTAGCTTGGTGAGAAGTTGAGCAATACAAGTGAAAGAAACACCGTAAATGTGTTATGGCTTTTTTTTCGGCCTCTGCGATATCTATTGGTTTTTGTCAGTGTCTTTCAGACCTGCTTCACAGCAGCGCTAGCTGTTGTGCAGCATGTCTTATAGTTAAAAATAAAAGCGCTAACTCATGTTGTAAATGTGAGGCTGCAGTACTGTGGTAATAGTAAAGGTGATTGATAACTGCAACATATAACCCACTTCTAGACTTTTATGTGATAACCCAATGCATTCTGGCGTATAATGTAATGCTTTGTTTCCATTGATCTCATTAGACTAACACACCTGAAAAGAGCAATTGGCAGGTTAAACGTTTAGGACTAGAGGCAGTGTGAGTGGTGTTCTGGAGTTAGATGGTCACCAGTGCCTGATTTGAGCTAGTGGTTGCTGGTGGGGGGCACCAGCACTTATTTTTGGGGAAAGGCACTTATTTTGCTACATCAGACATTTCCCATGGCCAACAGAGAGACAAAGAAACAAAACACAAAAGACGGAGGAAAAGAAACACAGAAAATCCGTCACCACCAAAGCAGACACCTTTAAGAGTGAGATAACGTGGCAGGGAGTGACTGGCAGCAAACTAAAGGGGATTGAGGTGGATTTGGCACTGTGCGCCCTTGCTACTCGAACTCTGACATTTTATAGCGCCAGCTGCTGTTGTCTGAGCAGAGCTTTGAGCATGGGCACCTATTATTTTACAAATAAAGCACTGATGGTCACCCTAGTGCTATTGCGACAAAATGCACCTACCGGCACAAATTAAGCATAGCTCCTAACGATAGAATTCATCTGTATCCTTCAAATGTACTCAAAATATTCATAACTAAAATGGTTCAATGCTGCTTTTAAATGAAGTAATGGTACGTTATAGTTCAATGTATAGCAGTATATGCTTGGTAAACTTATTTAAAATTATAACCAGGGCCACTGGAATTATGCGGCATAGGAGACCCAAATTATGCAGCAGGGTTGAGTAAATTATGCAGCAAGAAAAGCCAAATTATGCAGCATATTTTGTGATACTTTTACTTCATTAATTCGTCATTGTTTAACTTATTAACACTGTCTGGGCATTGGTTGCACCACAAAAGTACCAGTTTAATGCCCAAATATAACATTAAGCCACAGAAAGGTGACTAGTCAACCTGTGCAGCAACATGTCACTGCGTTCTTAGTAATTTTTGAACTGTTTAAGTAGAAATCACTTTTTTTGTTAACATTTGCAGATGGTGCAGCATATGATGGATTATGTGGAAATGCGGCAAAATAATTATGCTAAAATCAGCACGGACGCTCAATTGCAACAAACAAAAAAAAATGTGTCATATGTCAAACGTTTTTGAAACAAAAGCTATAATCAACTGCAGCTGGGCAGAAGAGAGTTTGAGATGCTGTAGAAATATGGCGAGGCGAAATTCACAGAAGATTGAAATTGATGAGTGCAGAGGATCAAATATTTTATCATTGTAACAACAAGTGCTACAAGTTGTATACAGTGGAAAAAAGCCTGTAATTTTTTTTACAAAAAATAGCAGAAACCAGTGAATCACAACAAGAATCCGAGTCTTCTGAGAAAGCGACAACAACCAAATCCAATGCCCTTAAACTTAGAAGTTTGATGGCTACCCCTCGCCCACCACCAACAACTGTTCAGAAAGCAGAAGATCTCAAATGTGTCATCAGTGGTTTAGCCAGAACAAGGGCCAAAGAGATTGACGAAAGAACTACGTACAGAGTATGGGAATCTCAAAGGGCAAACGTGTTTTTTCTGCAGCTACCGTATTTTCTGGCGTATAAGACGACTTTTTAACCCTTGAAAATCTTTTCAAAAGTCGGGGGTCGTCTTATACGCCGGGTTCATTTTATGAGCAAGCGAATATAGCCCAAACCCTATACTTTAAAGGAAAAGTAGGGGGTCGTCTTATACGCCCAGTCACCTTATACGCCAGAAAATACGGTAGTTTCTTTCAAGATGAAGTTTTCCGTTGAGTAGCTGATCTAAACAGCAAGGTGAATGTATTTGCAGAGAATGTGTATGCCCACCTGAACTGCAAGCAGGCAAACATTCGAAAATATGAATGTACAAAGCGCTCCTTGCTGCAGTGTAACCACCAGCCTTCCCTTAAGTTTGCACTCTTTGACAAAGCAAAGTAAGTCTGAACGCCACTCTTGAGACAAAGAAATAATGGTCACCATAGATGAAACTGTATTGATCCATAATAATGAAATTAAGATTTTTCTGGTGGGAATGTATGGCAGAATTAGATTTCTGCCGTCCAACACAAAGAATGAGTCACTTATTGTGTACTCAGCTGATTTGACTCCTGAAGTTCTTGCTGACAAAATATGATCAGAGGATACAGCAAAATCAGCTGGAACCATTTTAAGAAACATCCTGAAAGATTTAGATTTGGGAATTATTGACACATTTTGTAATGTCCCAGAGCTCCACAAATCATGGGAGTCAACAAGAATGCCTGATGTTGCGTTAACATGTTTTACATGTTTGTTTAATATCAGCAAAGCAAAACTGTTACAAACTAAAGTTCTTGAGTACAGAACAGAAGTCGACAACATTGATATTTAAAAAAAAAATCTTTTTATTGTTTCAAAACACAAACAAGACATAAGAAGGACCATCACAAATACAAAGAACCCCACATTTCGCGTTGATAGCGGACTCGACAGATATTCAGCAACTTATAGGCACATAATCGCTGTTCCAACTCTGACGCTGTACTGTCAAGCCCTTCCAATCAACATAATTTCGCGTCTGAGCTCAGGGCTCGAAGTCCTCAATCAGTATCCTATGTGTGCCCCCCTCAATATCTAGCAACTCCCGGTCCCCCCACCCCTGCCACTGGCGCTGTTATGTAGATAAAAAGTGCTTTCAAGGTACAACCTTCGTGTGTGATATGTTCATAGGGCAACGCATCCACTCCACTAAGAAGCATCATAACCTCCCATGCTTCAGGGACCTCCCACTGCGCTAATCTCCCCAAGTCCAGAAGAGGCCGCCTCTGCCTATTACTCTACACCATCGATAAATCGGCAGTCCTCAGTCGCTGCTGTAGAATCACAAATGACAAAACATGTCTCGGCACGTCCGGCACAGTCCCCCCCTCATGTCCTCTGAACTCCAGCGCGACCGCCTGAGTGAGAACCTGAAGTTGCGCAGCCAGATAGTATAATTCAAAATCTGGAGCAGCAAGGCCTCCCTCAGCCCACGGCCGCATCAGTGTATCCAATGCTACTCTGCGCTGTCCCGCACCCCATAGGAAACTACCCACCGCTGAGCGGAGTTGTCGGAAAAATGCAGCCGGTATTCGTATCGGTAGGGTCCGGAAGAAATATAGAAGTCGAGGAAGCGCCACCATCTTCAGAAGTGCGACGCGCCCCGCCACCGACAATGGCAGAGTCCCCCAAAACCGCATGCTACTCCACAAGCCCCTCATCGCTCTCCCAATGTTACCCTCGAGGAGATCCTCATGTGTATGATACACATGCGTCCCTAAATAAGGAAGGCACCTCGGCTCCCATGCCAGATCGGGCGGTAACACTGGCGGATCGCATGTACTAGACACCGGGAAAACACAGGTCTTAGCCCAGTTAACCCGCAGGCCCGAGATATCCCCGAAACGATCCAGGAGAGTGCGCGCCCCCTCCAGGGCGTCCCCCGCATTTTCCAGAAACATTAGGAGGTCGTCCACGTAGAGCAAGATATAATGCACGCGGCCACTGAGTTGGAGGCCCTTGTATGCCCCTCCTATTCTAGCGCGCGCCGCTAGTGGCTCCATCGCGAGAGCAAACAGCAGCGGGGAGAGTGGGCAGCCCTGCCTAGTCCCCCGCCCCACTGGGTAGGAGGAGGAAACAGCCGTCCCCACGCGGACTCTAGCCGTTGACAATGAATACAAGATCTCAGTCCAGCTGACATATCCGGCGCCAAGCCCAAATAACTGAGAACAGATAGGGCCATTCCAGACTGTCAAACGCCTTAGCAATGTCGACTGAAAGTACCATTGCTTGCCTCGTCTTTCCACAGCCTCCATCTAAGACTCCTATCAATCTACGTATGCTACTGGCGGTATTGCGCGTTGGGATAAAGCCAGCTAGGTCGGTATGCACCATCCGCGTCATGAAAGGAAGGAGCCTGGTGGCAAGCACCCGGCTCACTGCGCGGCGGGGCGGGTGCCGGTACAGGTTACCATTCGTTCTCCCCCCCCTCACCCGCGGCAGCCTCACTCAGCTCCTGTGCCGCTCAGAGTGGGTGTGGATCGCCAGTACAGCAGGGGATCGTCACTGGCCGTATTAAACGGCCATTCTATTGCCCAGCAGATATGGGGTGGGCTCCCACTGGGGCACATAGCAATCGGGCGTGTGGCCCAGCCCAGCAAAGTTCACTCGCCCCGCCGCCTCAGCAGCCTTAGACACACGCCGCACGGCGGGGGCAGGGGGTCGCTGGTAGTAGGCCGCAGGTGGGCTCCGCTGGTCTTGCCACACATGTGGGGGTGCAACAGCCAGCCCCGGTACAGGTTTGGCACTGCTGGGGACAAAGGGTACACCTCCCAGCGGGTGGGCTCCGCTGTAGCCTCCTCCCGTGGCAAGGTCCAAGCCGCGGCCGACGCGGGTGGGCTCTGCCGGACTCGTCTCGTCTCCCCCAAGATCCTCCTCACAGGGGAAGCTCAGTGCGGGCGCGTCCGGCGCGGGCATGCACCCGGCCGCTTAGTTCTGGTACGCCACAGGCCCACCACAATCCCAGGAGGCCGGGTCTCCTGCACAAACCATCCCGTGTCCTCAGGGCTTGGGCCGCCTCCTCTCCTCCGCCCAGGGCGCCCCACCACTTAACAGCGTCACCGCTACCGCATCGGGCGTCCTCGGGGGTCCAGCGCCCGCCCCCAGCGGGGCTCGGGCAGCCAACGATCACCCTCAATAAGTTCCAGAAGGCTCCACTCGGTTACAAGCCCGGGCCCCCTTTCCCCCAGCTCCGCCTTCTCCCCGGGTCCTCCGCGATCTCGGGGGGCCGAGGTGCAGGTCCCGGTACTCCCGCAGCCACAGTGACCTCTTGGGCCGCTCGTCGCGGTCTAGGGCGCTCCACCACCATGTAACAGCACCGGAGCCTCCCCCAGAGCGTCACGCTACAGCTCAGAGCGCCCTCCACTCCGCAGTCGCCATCTTCGATCTCCGCTGTCCGCGCCAATCCCAGCTCCCGGGAAGACAAAGGAGCCCGGCGCCATCTTGGGACCTCCGGAGGCCGATCTCGCACCAACCAGCAGCCGCTGTTGCCGGCGCCCCAAGCCCGATTCCGGGCCAATTCCAATGGTGTCGGCCACCAGATCGCCCCCCTCACAAGCGGCTCTGCTTGGGGGTCCGGGAGACGCCTAGATCAGGAGAATGCAGGTGGATCCGGCGTGGAGCTCAGTGCTCACGCAGCCTGCCCCATCGGCTCCTTAGCCACGCCCCTAAGCCGACAACATTGATGATGGCTTTTAAGATATAAGCAAAGAAGTGGAAGACAATCCCATGAATCGACAGGCTTATGCTATGCAAATGTACTGTCTTTTCCAAATCATGTTTTATGATTACATCACGACAAAAAGAAAACTCCGCTACACATGATGACTCTCCACGCAATCTATGGAAAGTGCAAATATAGAGCACTAATTACTTCAATGAATAGGATTGGTGTATCAACAAGTTATAATGACATAGTACAGAGCAGGAACGTGTAAGTAGCTCATTCTGTGAAACCTTGTGAATACGACAGCACACCACTTCCAAGTCACTTTACCAGGAAATAATTTACAATTGCTACTCTTGATAACTAATTTTGAAGACAGCTCTTCTTTGTCTGGAACATCTAGCAAACATGATACTGCCATGGTGCTTTTTCAAGACTGTACCAATGAAGTAGCTGCTGGAAAACAAGCTGTGTCAGCTAAACGCATAAACAAATGAAGCTGCAAACTTATAACCCAACTGCCTTACCAAAGTGTGCATAATCACTACAAGCCATCAACACGCCCCAGTCTACAAGGAAGTTTAAAAGTGGCTGAGGACATGGATTTTCTTCTCCCTAATGCTAGGGTTCATAAAGCTGATTTAACTGAATTTATCATATCGCTTTTTCGGTGTGGACTGAAGGATGAAAAAAATCCAGCTCCTAAGTGGGCTGGAATTTATGCTCTCATCTCCAAGAATACCTTCCCACTGAAGAAGGTTGGGGTTTTACCAGTAACACTATCTACAGTAACAAACTATGCCACAGTATACACAGCTCTAAAAGATTTCCAAAATGTGCTTGTTCAGCTTGAAGACCAGCCTATCCTGCCAATTTTCTACGATGAAGGTGTTTTTCATATTGTAGCTGACAATTTTATGAGCAATCCAGTAGAATTGGGTGTTCTTTATCCAATGATGTATTTTCAAAAAACAGGGAAACCCAGGTAATCTGGAAGGGACCTAGAGTAAAAGTAATTTAAAAGGAACAGCGGTCCCTTATAACGCAAGTCAGAGACAGTAATAAACATAGAGATACAATGATACCTATGTTATAGAAATCCCAATAGGAAGTTGTAATTTTATTTACATCAAAAATAATGACACCATAAAAAGTGGGACAGTATTTAAAGAGGAAGGGGGTTTCAAACCCCAGGCATATTGGCGTGTGGGCAAGAAACAATCAACAATTAGGCCACAAACATATAAATAGTACCATTGCATGTGGTTACAATAAATGCATGCAGAAATCAGTGTGAAGGTACTGAGGTCGAAGTTGTTTCGATCCCTAATGTACTAATGGGATAATCATCAAAACAAATCAAGTAATGCCTGAGATAATCGCCTGCTGGAAGAAAAAAGAGGGGAGAAAAGAGAAAAAGAAAAGAAAGCTGTTTGCATGTAGAATTGTCTGAGATATTATACGTGAGTAACGAATCATGCAGAGGGTTCAACATAGTGAGGGCATGTTAGAAGGTGCTTATGGTGAAACCAAAAATGAAGGCCCGATCAGGACTACTCAACCGGAGAAACAACCAAGTAGTGGTGGACAAGAGAGTTGCCACGTGAGCGATGGACCGAGAAGACAAACATGGTTAATTCGGAAATTGGAGTAGGGATTTATAATAAAAGGATACCAAGGAATTGCCCTTGACAACAACTGGCCACGTGAAGACTAAATCGGTATGACAAACAAGGCTAGTTATGAAGTAAAAGTTGATCAATTGGGATAGAATAGTTTAAAGGATGCACAACAACTGACCTCAAAGGAGGGAGAGAGTGTTAATAATACATCAATGGAATCGGCAAGGTCACGGGCACAGAACATGAAAACCAATTGATAGCAAGATAATTAACAGCCATTGTGACCTGCGACTAGGCGAACTGGGGGAACATGCATACTCGTGCACGTGAATTATCCTTTTTCTGGGCATACTTGTGTCCTCAATAAGTGTGAAAAGTCAATATCAATTAGCCAGCGAAACTGACCTAAAATAATATCAAAAAATAGGAAATTTAAGATTAGTATAAAGCCAGTTCACGTTATCATGCAAGGCAAAAACAAGCCGTTAACGTGGGTTAACTGTCTATGGAGAGGGCACGGCGCATGCCCAAATTATAAGTACAGCCTGTCAATATTCAAGAGAAGGCTGGGTCACCTTAACCGCAAATTCCAACAATGACTGAGCTAAAATGAGCACCCTGTAGCAAGTACTGACTGGATATCTTGAAAGAAAATACAAGGAGTAGCCGCAAAGTAAACCGCAATCAGAGTCGTAGAGCCAAGTAGGTGACAGGACGCTGAGATAGCGTGTGTGCGATTGCAGAGACAAGTGCCATGAAGGTATTTTCCGTATTGTAGCTAACATTTCTATAAGCAATCCAGTAGAAGTTGATGAACTTTATCCAATGATGGGTTCTTTCGATATGACCAAAGTTGTGCTGCAGTGTCCAGGCAGTTATCTAGGTGGATGCAGCATAGACGATGGACTTATTGAGGCTGAAATCTTAAGAAGCAAAATTATCCTGTCAGTATTGAGCGGAACTCATTATGTTAATTCGTTACAAGGTATGCCCATCACATCTGAAGCTATAGAAATATTGAGTTGGAATGCTTTCTGGAACAGGAAAGACAAATTAGGTTTTGCATGTCTTATTTCAGACGTGAACAAGGCACAGGATACACTTCATTCAAAAGACATAATGCAAAGCCAGGCAATGTTCTATACACACAGTTCAAAATCAGAAAACCTGAAAACCAAGTTCGCAGAGTTTGTCAAAGAAGTGAAATGAAAATCAGAACTTTGCAAGAACTGGGATAATGTTTCACACATAATAGCTCTTGTGAAAAACTTGGTACATGCTGATCGGGAAGGTGATTGGGAGCTGCACTTGAAGACTGTTATGTCACTGATTACTGTGTTTCGCGAATTCGAATCCATAAACTACCTGAGATATGGGTCCTGGTATTTGGAAAGAGTGAAGAAGCTAGAGATGGAAAAAACATACCTCTACAGAAAAATTCATCCAAAGACATTTTGTGGTAAAAGACAGAGAGGGATGGTTCAAAGCTATGTCTCCAGATATGAAACTGGAATAGACAATTCAGAGATCACAGAAAAGCTCCAAGGGAGTTGTTGGTCAGACATGTAAACGTGAATATGTTGCTCAATGACAGCTAGTTTATCATGAAGTCCTTTCTATTTGCAATGTTTTCAGAGGGATGACAAATTCATAATTAATGGACCACAGTGAAACTGTTCCTCACCAGGAAGTTGCGGGAAAGAGAGGGGAACGTTTTAATAACCATGAACTATTTGTCAAAGAATGTGAAAGAATCAGACGAATGTCTACAAGTAAAACAATTGACCTTGCCTGCATCAACAATTAAACACCTGTACCTATGCAACTTGATAAATTCTGGTCATCAACATCGAACAAGATGAATTGGGGATGTTAACTCTCCCAAACATTGCTGATGCGTCCGTGAACACTGAATCCAATTATTGTAAGTAGAATGATTGTCAATGGGGAGTTGGTGCCTGCAGAGAGATATTTAAAAGGTACGGCCCATATAGTTCAATAACTTAAAAGCAAATTTGAGGAAGCGGACATTCGTGTTGTGCCACATGTTGAGTGGGCTTGTCGTGTAGTTCCTGTATTCCCAATAGGCTCTGCGCATTGGAATAATATATTCAGTAGTGTAGACGTAGGACTGAGGTTAGCTAGGTCTCTACTGACTATATTAGACTTAAGGTTTGCCAGCTAGCTCAGAGGTCACTAGAAACTTTCTCGAATAAACGAGGAGGAGTTTAACCTCCCTGGATAGACAAGAAGGGATTAGCTTCGGACAACCATAAAACATGACAACTTTGCTCTCCCTGAATAAGAGTGTATCTCTAGAGTCGTGTGAAAACAATAGACAGTTATTTCACTCAGTCAAATGTGCGTACTTAGTTTCACCAGAATGCAGATAAAAGAGAGACGGGCGTTTTCAATAAAAGGTGTTATTTATTGAGCAGTCTTCTTCCTCATACAAGAGAAATGAATTGCCACGATTGTAATACTCATGGTAAAGTAGAGCGCGTACAGTAAAAGGAGGAGTATAAAATAATACTGTAAAAGCATTGGTATGATTTCTTAGCCATATGATACTTTAAAATAGATAAAATATATACATACATATATACATTGACTAATCGTACTCAACTGGTGCTTCTAAATACGCCTACCCCAGTGTACCTGACCTAAGCCTAATACAAAGGAAGGAGTAAGTAAGTAGTAGTTTAAGTTAAGTTTGTTTTGCCAAGAATCTGACTCAAGAATTCTCTGTAAGGGTTTAGTCAGTTCCATACCTGGGTAATGGAAAGCAGGAGGTCTTGCATCTCTTTCTCAGGACTCGATATCCCAGTAACCCGCGAAGGTATCTGGAAACACTGGAGCTGGATTTCTCGGCAGGAGAAAAGACAGCGTCTCTCTCAGTGCGTCAAAGAGGAGGGGCAGCGTCCGTGGGCTCTCGCATCAGCTGGGCTCTCGGGCAAGTAGATAGCTGCTATGCTCTAAAATCACCACTGTGTGTTTGCTTAAGGCAACGTTGGTATATTTATACCTGAAAGGTGCCGGGTTTGACGTAAGGTTGGACATAAGACGTCAATAAAGATGTCACTAAGAACTGGCCGTTCTTACAGTGCTTTACAGGAGTTCTAGGACGAAATCAAAACAAAAGCAAGGGGGATTTCCCAGGTTGGTGGAGGCTTGGTTTTGTTTAGAGAACTCGGTGTGCTTACTAGGGGGCCGGAGAAGTAGCCTTGCTTAATGTGACAGCATGTGCTACGACTGAATTATGGATATGATTACTATGTCGTTGAATGGATATTATTGATTATAACCGGACCAGGGCATAAAATAGGAATATCGATTCAGGTTCCTAGATAAAACACTACAGGCTGTTCAAAGACTTTACAATCGATTCATTGCACTGCCAATCAAACAGATGTCATTATTGTGCTTCTTAGATGTGTTGCAATGTTTATAAGTCAAGGATTGTCACAGTTATGGAAACGTTATGGAACAGACGGGAAAAGACATTTAATCCAGCTAAATATTCTGTACAAGAAACTTGACCCAGAGATGCCCAGTGTTTTTATCAAGGCACATATTTTTACAAGCGATGACACTATGAGCAAAATTGGAACAAAGCTTGGAGCATTAACTGCACAACCTGTGATGTATCGAAAAGAATTTGCTCAGCCAGAAGAAGAATGTGACTTTAAAGATGTAGAAATATACCTTGTGCATGTGTGGAAAACGAGTTCTGACTGTCACACATTTGACGATCTTCGGTACAGTGAGTTCAAGAGATCAGTCCCGCTACGTGACTTTCCACCGACGTCATATTCAGTGCGTGGACACATTAAAAGAGCATTCTACTTGATCAGAAGATGTGTAAATGTTTTGGATCATGCATATGTAGAGAAAGATCTGTGTGAATTTTGCTGGGAAGATATTAATGGGCTGCTAAAACCTAAGAAATGTCTAAAGCCTCTACCCACAGAACTTACACGTACATGTACTTGCAAAACCTGTGCTACAAGAAGATGCCCCTGTCAATATGCTCTTCTCAAATGTTCCACATTCTGCAAATGTATCACAAGCAATTGCCGAAACAAATAAATAAAGGGGACTATGAAAATGTGTCTAAACAATTTCTTTTTTTACTTATTCAGATCATAAACATTGTTTGGTGTATACATAAAAGGATTAATAACCAATATTATGTGTTTAATTTTGATATATGTCTCTTCTTTCTCTATTATACTTGCCATTTTGGAAAATGGCGGATGGGTTGATCTGAGGAGTTATTTTCTGTCTTCATGAGACTACTTTACCCCCAAATCATTTGTTTTGACACCAAAATGAAGTATATAGGTCTCATGGTTCACAGCAAACATTTTTTTTAAATATAATCCAGCAAAACTTTGCCCGGCTCAGCGATGTCTGCCCAAGCTAAATTACTTCTCTAGTGGTCCAAAAACACAAATCAAAAATAAAAATCTCTGGACAACAGCTTTTTTACGAACATATATCAGAGGGCCGGGATTCGTAGTGTTCTGAGAGAGGGAATGCACCGCTTTTCCTTGTCAAGATCTGCTGGTTGTGATGGCACTGTTTGCTTTCATAGAACAGTAGCTGTGCTCGATGTTAGATAAAGAGCGGGGAAAAATGTGAACACTCTTAACACCACTGGTTCAATTAAAGTGCTTTCCAACATAAACTTTCCTAAGAAAAGGTTTTATCGATTTTTGCAACAGATGGCAGTCAGAGGGTGGCTGTCGGAGATTTTTAAAAAAAGGCTATCATCAGAAGAGAACATGAGCTACGATATAGTAGGAGCACAGGCAAACAATCGCATGTGAGAAGGGTGGGAAGGCAACAACGTGCTCAAAAAGATGAGATTCATGAAACTAACTAACCAAAACTTGAAAAAGACCCGAAGAGCCACAGTCCAGCTTTGAGATGAAACACTCCAATAGGACTAATAACAAGGGAAGCATGCACTTCAATTAATACATCACATGATGTTGGTAAATTGCATAGGAAATGCTCGTGGAAGGTTTGGTACATCTCTAGATACATTGACTTATTGTAATTGTATTTATAGAGTGCTTACTACCCCTGATGAGTCATCAAAGCGCTTTTCGGCAAATAGCACGCTACTCCGGAACCCAAAAAGGGTTAGTGGTGGTTAGTGTAGGGAAATTGGGAGAATATATGTGAATTTTAGCGGTAGTCTGTTAGTTGGATTGAATAGGATAATGGAGGGCTATAAGAAGGAAGAGTCTAGAACCTGGTATTTGGGAGATCACAGTAGAAAGACCTCGGATGAAGCGTCAAAGTGCTTTTCGGTGAGTAGCACGTTGCTTCTGAACCCAAAGAGGATTACTGGTGGGTTAGTAAAAAAGTAAGAGGGCCATTATGTGGTAATAACAGAAACCAAGCAAGGTTGTCGTGTGGTTACTGAAAATGATATGGAGGTCACTGCTGCTCATTTGGGAATAGCAGTGGGCAGGAAGCACAGCCAGGGGGTAATTTGTAGAAGAGGAGCAGACTGACCACTTTGGCACTGAAGCGAGAAGGAAGGATGACCATGTGGGCGTGGCACTGACCAGGATTCATGGTCATGAAAGGGGAGGAGCAGTGTAGCCTCATAGTTTTCACTGAACATGTACTGTATGGCCATCACACAGCCGGAATTAAAATTGCTTGGAGTGGCAAGAACCGCCATATAGGCATTACAGTGTTTTGGGGGGCAGTGTAGCTATGTAGCAACGGTACAGCTAGACCACAAAGTCACCACGTGCATCTTAACCAAGTTTGCATCACTCAGGATTCACATTGTGATATGTCAGCATTGCACAGGATTCGGAATGGGGCCTTTCCTATGGAGCGCACCACAGTCATCTAGGCATCACTGAAAAAGTGACATGTGGGCAAATTGGACCTCTGGGTCGGGAGGGCATTGTAGAAGATGCACAATTTGGTCATGGCTGGGGACATTCAGCAGCAGTCATAAGGGCATCAAAGAGAATATGAATGCGAGGGCACGTAGGTATCTGTGGGGGGCATGCAGTGCAAGGAATGAGTCAGTTCAATAAAGCAATCGTTCTGTATCCCGAAATGGCCACAAAAATAAAGAATGGAAAAGAGGTGTAAGCAGGGGGACATTTTACTTTGAGTCTTTCTAGGTCACGCCAGAAAATCAGAGCTAAGTGTTTCCTACTAGGCCACTTGTACATCCACAATAGAAAAATACTCATTACCACACAATGTTTTAAAGGAGTGTGATTCTATGTTTACTGTCTTCCTTTACGTAGCCACGCAGGAGTGATACAAACCTCCTGATGTTCGCTGTTTGCGGCTGCTTGTGGAGGCTTGTGGAGGCTTGAGGGCCAGTGTAATAGTCCTGAGACCTAAGCCAACCCAAGACAGAATCCTGTAACTCCGCCCCAGATTCGAGACTCGGCTGGTGAGATGCACCCACTCTGTGGGACCCAGTCTGAAATGACCAACAGTGTTAAAGGGTGGGTAGTAGTTTTAGTGCCTGCCAGTCCAGCAAATGACAGCACTCCCCACAACTGCATGCAACATTGTCATCTAGTGGCAACATGGAAAAAAGCAGCCGGGCTGGAAGAGATGGTATTATATGACCAGTCCACACACACACACAGCACCAGAAAATTCATGATAGGAAAAAAACACAAAGTCACTGAATTGCCTTTGCCTCGCAATTGACACATGATGCTGGGATTGGCTAAGCATAGCGTGGTCTAATCACGTGAAAGGGAGAGGTAGGGACGATATCACAAGGAGTGCTGCAGATTGTAGAACACTCGAGCCACCAATGATGAAAAAGCTGCCTTTCTGCTATGCACCGTTTTCGTACCACTGAGGCACTGCTCTAGAAAGCAGGCACTGGCCTCTGCTGCGGCGATAGCAGTAGAGTGGATCCCTGCATTGGCCATGGGGGGACTGCTGAGTGTGTATTGTCCCAGGGGCATTGGTGAGTGCCATTGCGATCGGAGCATGCAGCTCTTGGTTTCACAGTGGCTTTTACTATAGTGCAGCCACAGGAAGATTACGAGGCCTGAACAAATAGGAAGTGCTGTGCGACCGAGGTGCACACTGGAGAACAAGAATGCTAAAACACCAACCTTTGTCAACATCAAGAGAGCAGCCTCAAAAGAAGTTTGGTGGATGAAAAGGTCGAAGTGGGAGTCCCACGGTAAATAAAATAGCAATAGATGCTAAATATATATATATACATATATAAACATAATACAAGGAAAGAAAGGAAATGCACTGAAATCCTCCAAAAACCATTCCTACATAGGAATGCAAGGCAAAGAGAAAAAACCATTTGTAACACATTAGTGTCATTGTAGGAGAGTGGGGTCTGCAATCCCATGGCCACCCCAGATTTTTGCTTTTTGCTTCACTGATTTACGACTTTCCCTGGCTGTGGGCCTGCTAATCAGACCCACAGCCTAGCTGTTCTCTCTCTAAATTACAACTATGTACCTTAGGTGCATTTTACCAATTGGTACTGGGCCACCTTATCAGTCCCTGTACAGCATACCTTAGGTATCCAGGGCATAGGTGTACCCAGGGCCTACCAGGGGCTGAAGCATGTATTATGCCACCCCTGGCTGGCCACTCAAACAGACACAACTGGCTGCACGACAGCTGGGGCAAGGTGGTGTAAACACCCTTTGCTTTAGATATAGTATACCTATATCTAACCCTAAAATGGACACATATATTCCTATCAGCCACTCCTATGGCAGGCCTTATCGATCCTGAAGGCAGAGTGCTTGGAATTATGTGAAATGGTGCTCTGGCATGAGCTGAGCCCGTTTGCAGCTTGCGGAACCAAGTCCAAATAGCTGTTCCATGATAACGCTATACCATATACTCTTAAGTGCATTATAATCCTCGCGGTTAAATGCTAACTTTGGTATAGCTTTATCAAAACAGGTCGAGTAAGGTGTCATACGAATTGGAATACTAACCCCTCGCCAATTCTGGCGACGGGGTTAGCATTCCACTCTTCTAGAGGGACACAACATGTATGTAACTGCGAACCCCGGTTAAAGTCAGACATAGCCTCAGCTCCACAAAATGGATGCTGCCACCGAGACACCAGTCTGCCCTCCTGCTGCTGGGAGTCCTTCCAGCAACGGAGGCCTGGACAAAGGGTTTCCTGTCAGGGGCGGTGCTAGCACCATCCCAGACAGGATTTTGTGTATCCCAGGTAGGCAGGGCTGAAAGGAAGGTGACTGCAAAGTGGCACCCCGGTGCTCACTGTGCATAGGCCGGCTCAAACCAGTTCCTGGGGCACCCCAGCCCCTGAGCTGGGGAGAGACCGGACAAAGGAGAGGGGTGTAACCACCCCCCTCCTGGTCCCACCCATAGGGCAGGACCTAGTCGCGTGCCAGCCCCTTTTTCTAGAATAAAGGTAGGAGCAGGCCCCCTTCCCAAATTAGATCATTCTGAATCTTGAAACTACTTTCCACGAAAGGAACTCTTGACTCTTCTGAAGACTCTCCCTTGTGGCTAAGGAGTAGCCAACCTGCACCAGCAGGCACCATCGAAGCTCTTGCGGTTTGCTGTAAGTCCATCCCCCGGATCAAGACTGTCCAGCTCAATGAGACCCGGTCTTCCCGCCATCTCTGACCTCTACCTACATCATCCAGCCCAGCTGAGATTCGTGGGTGTGACGAGACCCGTGGGACCGGCCATCTTCAAGACCTGCACGACGCTTCACCAGCACGACCCTCGAGTAAGTGCACTGGGGTTTGAGAAGCCCTAACCCTGAGCAGCTCCAGCACCGAAGTCCAGCCCCCCAGCCTCCACGAGATCTGCGTGGGGCCCTTCTGCTCTTTGCTGCTCACCGCGTTGTCCGGCTACTTGCCTGCTGGCTTGTGGCCCTCCTGACGACGAACGTCGACACTTTCATCACTGGTCTGGTTGCTCCAGACTGGCCCTTGCTTCCCTCCAACAGAGGAGCACCCTGGACCCTCTGGTCCACTCCAGACGCCATCTTGAGTCCACCGCGTGGGCTTGACTTTGCCAAGGCTTGTTGCTCCAATCCTGGATTCAGCAGCGCCGACAGCAGACACCCTCATGGGACAGCTCGCCCCTCCATCCTGTTTGCCGACAACGCCTCCTGGTCCGAGAGACTGCAGAGCCCAGCGTCGCCCACTCACCTGGTCGAGGTGATTTCATCCGGTGCCATCCTGGTGCCCATCTGATCACTGGCTAGTGATCAAGAACTGAGTCCCCTCTGCTTTCAGGTCATCTTCGACTCCGATCCAGGCTTGGGTCCCATCGAACTTCATCACTGGTCGCCTGCCAGCAACTTCTTCTTTCAGGCTCCATAGACTTCAACGAGGATTCCCGACGTCACTTGAACCCTATGCAGCCGCGGCCCCTGGGCTAGGTAACTTGAGTATCTCGGTACTCCAGCACAGGTTCACTATCCAAGTGTCCAGATCCTTTTTCGTTTTCAGTCTACCTAGTCGGATTCGTCCGATAACACTAACTTTACGAAATCTAGCCTCCATAGACTTCTTCCCGCATCCCGCGTGAGAGTGCACACTCTGCACCCGATCTCCCTAGGCCTCCTGCTCGTAATCTGAAGGTTCAGTAGTGTATCCCTAGCGATCCTGAAGCCTCTGGATCTTGTTACTTACCTGCTAGCATTTCGCATTCCACTTTTAGAGTATATGGTTTTTCGTGCCCCTCGGGCATTTGTGTAAATTGTGTAACTTATAGTATTTTCATAAGAGTTTTGTATTGTGCTTAGCTCCCTGACTCATAAAGAGTTCAGGGTAGACTTGTTATAAATAAATATCCTTTATTTTCATAACAACTTGTGTGGTGTCCTTTCACTTGGTGTTCAAGGGGTATATGTGACGGTAAAACAGCTGGCTTAACACGCCCTCTAGAGTTTAGCCTGAAGACTGCTCATGTCCATGCTACTAGGATAGCTGGTCTAAAAGGTTGACTTACAACCAATCATCAATAAGGGTTGTTTGGTATGATACAAAGTGATCACTAGAATAGTGAGCACTATATATCAGGCCAACTTCTCACAGTCATTATGTTAGTCCAAACTGCAGCCAATCAGGTGCCAGCACCATCTAGAACCTTCTCCTCAGAAGCTCAAGCCCTCAGATTTTTGTAGCACAAAGTAACTAAGAGCGCATGAGGAGAAGAGAGCCTCTGAGGGGAGGAGGGTGGGTCGCATGTGAATCTATGAAGGACACCAATACTGGAGAACCACCTGTTTACAGGTAAGTAACTATTGTTCTTCTCCAGTATTAGGGGTGTCTTTCATAGATTCACATGCTTGAATAGAATAGAAAGCAGTAACCTCCTAGAACTGAGATTGCTAAGCATATGAAACATAGATAAAGACAGTACTATAATAAAAATAATACAGTCATAAAACATCAAAGCAATCACAGGAAATAAGGAGGAGGAGGGAACAGAGGCTCACCTTACTGAAAAAGATGGCGAAGCACTGCCTGCCCCACTGCGGTATCCGCTTCATTGATGGCATCCAAACAGTAATGTTTGGTGAAGGTGCGCCTGCTGGACCATGTCGCTGCACGGCAAATCTGATGAAGTGGCACACCAGCAAACAAGGCGGTGGATGAAGACATCGCCCTCGTAGAATGAGCCCTCACTGAAGACTGCAATGGTCTGCCCGCTTGTTGGTGGCAGAAGGCAATGGCTGAGGAAAGCCACCTGTCAATTGTCGGCTTGGAAACTGGATGTCCTCTGCGCAGTCGTCCGTATGCAATGAATAATTGGTCGGACTTGCGGAAACAAGCAGTTCTTGCAATATAAAATTTAAGACATCGCTTGATGTCTAACGAATGTAGGCGCTGCTCCGCCGGAGATTTAGAGTCCGGAAAGAAAGTCTTAAGGAACACAGGCTCATTCAAATGAAAATCCGTAGGCACTTTAGGTAAGAAAGAAGGGTTGGTATGCAGTGCCACTCCGTTTGGTTTGAACTGGAGATAAGGAGGCTTGACAGTAAAAGCGTGAAGGTCGCTCACGCGACGAGATGAGGTCAAAGCCAGAAGAAGTGCAACCTTCCAGGTGATGAATTTTATATCGGCCTTATGGATAGGCTCAAATGGTGACTTCATAAGTTGAGCTAATACCACATTGAGCTGCCAAGATGGCGGAGGGCGACGCACAGGTGGAAAAGCCCTTTGAAATAATTGACGTATAACTCGTGAGGAACAGAGGGATGAAGAGCCATCATGTCGGAAACGAGATATTGCAGCTAAGAAAACTCTCAGAGTAGCATGAGAAAGTCCTGACTGAGCGAGGCTCAAAAAGAATGGAAGGAGCTGTTCAGGAGTGGAATGGATGGAATGTATATTGGCTGAAACGCACCAATGACAGAACCGCTTCCATTTAAGTTTGTAAGTCTTAATGGTAGACGGAGCTCTGGCTTGAGCTAGAATGTCTCTGCACTCCTGGGATATGTTCAGGTCCGCGAACTCAAGGTACTCAGGTTCCATGCCCACAATTGAAGCGTTGATGGATCTGGATGACACACTAGGTCCTTGTCCATAGTTAGGAGGTCTGGACGAGGACGTAGAGGAATGGGCTCGCACTGGGACATCAGAAGCAGTTCCGTAAACCATGCCTGTCTGGGCCAACGAAGTGCGATCAACAGAATGTGGCACAGCTGCCGCCGCATCTTCCACAGTACCCGCTGTATTAATGGGAGAGGTGGAAAAGCGTAAGCGAATAGATCGCACCAGTTGATCAAAGGGGCATTCCCGCAGGACCCTGGGTGGGGATGCCAACTTGCATAAGACGGGCATTTCCGATTCTCCGGTGTTGCAAAGAGATCCAGATCTGGGTGACCCCATTTGCAGAACACATGATCCAGAGTCGGTTGGTGCAGTTCCCATTCGTGTGTTGAGGATGTGGATCTGCTTAAAGAGTCTGCCAGAAGGTTTGACACCCCCGGAAGGTGGACAGCCGTCAAGGTGATGCGATGGCGGAGAGCCCAATCCCAGATTGACTGGGCCAAGCGGGACAGAAGAGGAGACCTGGTTCCGCCCTGTTTGTTCACGTAGTGCATACTGGTGGTGTTGTCCGTTTGGATCAGCACTGATTCCCCGTGAACCACTGGGAGGAAGGACTTGAGAGCTAGAAAGATCGCCATCAATTCTAGCCTGTTGATATGCCACGTGCGCTGCGTCGGCGACCACTTGCCCTTGATGGAGAGGCCCTGGAGATGAGCGCCCCACCCCTCCAGGGAGGCATCCGTCGTCAGCGTCAGGTCCGGAATGTGATCGAGGAAGGACACACCCATGGTCAGATTCGCGGGCTGCGCCCACCAGCACAGGCTCATCTTCATGCGGGCTGTGACGGCAACTAGGTCGTTGAAGGACCCGGAGACCTGACGCCACTGTAAGTCCAATTCTTCCTGAATAGGACGGGTGCGCAACCTGCAATTTGGGATCAGTGCGATACATGACGAAGCCATTCCCAAGAATGACTTTAACGTCCGAACAGAAATGGACTGTTTTCGTCGAATGAGTGCGACCAGACGAAGCATCTTCAGACGCCGCTCGTGAGAGACAAATGCTTTTGAGAGCTGCGTGTCTAGGATCGCTCCCAGGAAGGACCTGGTCTGCAGGGGTACAAACTGTGACTTCTCGACATTGACGGTCAACCCCAGAGACTGAAACACCTGCTGGCAAAGGTGCGTGTCCCGATTCAGTTGATGGTGGCATTGAGACTTGAGAAGGCAATCGTCTAAATAAGGAAAGATCTGAACTCCTTGTTGACGCAGGTGAGCCACCACCGGGGCCAGTACCTTCGTGAACACACGAGGAGCTGAAGGCAGTCCGAAGGGTAGAACTTTGCACTGAAAATGCATGGTTCCCACTTTGAAACGTAGGTACTGGCGATGTTGTGCGATGATGGGGACGTGAAAATAAGCGTCTTGAAGATCTATGGCGGTCATAAAATCCTCGCTGGACAGAAGACGCAGGACCTCCAGTAGCGTCAGCATACGGAATGATTGAGACTTTAGGAACTGGTTGAGAGCCCTCAAATCCAGAATGGGTCGCCAATCTCCGTTCTTCTTGAGTATGAGGAAAAACGAGAGTAAAAACCCTTCCCTCTTAGATGTTTTGGGACCACTGCGACTGCCCCTTTTAACACAAGAAGACGGACCTGATGGTAAAGCTCCTCGTGATGTGGAGGAGGTGGGCCACGAGGTGGGGTGCAAGGAGGAATCTCTGTGAACTCCAGGGTATGTCCCCGTTTGACAATGTCCAAAACCCAGCGGTCCGAGGTGATCGAGGACCACTGGGAATAAAACAGAGAGATTCGTCCTCCAACACGTTGAGAGCGGCAAAAGTCATTGGCGTTTCTGATTTGCGCCACGATAGGACGACTTTCCTCTGAATATTTTGGCGGGTTGTTGGCGAGACTGCTGATTGGGCGTATAACGTTGGCCGCTCTGATTGTATGAACGATATTGCTGACCACCTCGAAAGTTGGAAGAAGTGCCGCGTCCGCGCGCACCTCGAAAGGACTGCTTACGAAATTGTAGCGTACCTAAGGACTTCGCCGTATCGGTGTCCTTCTTGATGGATTTAAGGGCATCATCAATATGGGATCCGAATAATGATTCTCCATCATATGGCATATCCAGTATTCTGGCTTGGACTTCCTGCCTGAAGGAGGTGGACTTTAGCCAGCCTTGGCGTCGGAGTGCAGCCGCACTTGCCAGGAGGCGGAAACCTGTATTTGCAATATCCACTGCACAATCTATGATTTCTTCCGCTGCTCGTTGACCATCGTGGAGAATCTGCTGTGCGTCAGCCTTGGAAGCATCAGGGATGAGTGCCATGTAATCTGCAATGTCTGACCACATCTGCCGGTCATAACGACCCAAAATGGCCAAAGCATTAGCTGCTCGGACAGATGTGGAGGCCATGGTCGAAAACTTGCGGCCAATTGCATCCAAGCGTCGACCCTCTCTATCCGGAGGGGCTGTGATTTGGGACGCCGGATTACGTGCTCTACGTTGTGCTGCCTGAGTCACGACAGAGTCCGGCTTGGGATGAGAAATCAGGCAAGCTGGAGAACCTGTAGGGGCCTTGTACTTCTTCTCAAGGCGCGGAATCTGAGCAGGTAAGGAGTTCGGAGCAGTCATCAGTTTAATACCCTCTTTCCATACAAATTCAATTATAGGGATTGTGTGCACCTGCTTGAAAGGTTTGTCCTTAAAATCGTATAGAAAACAATCCTCTTCGCGTTGGGAACGTGGGAGTTTGAAACGTTGAGCCACTTTATCCATTAAAAGATGGAAGCTGGCGATATCTACTGGTGGAGACTCACTCGAGGTACCAGGTTGAGGGGAGGGCGTCTGCGCCCGGTAATCATTCCATTCGGCCATATCCTGGTCACCAGCCTCATCATCCGTGTTGTCAGGGACTTCACCTTCATCACGTTCCGCATCCGCATCCTCCTCATCCGCATCTTGCGGATATATAGTGGTATAGATGCTTATAGACCACTGAACTTGAGAAGGTGCAGGCGGTAAGATAGACGGCAAAGCAGGTGGAGGTAGTGTCACAGGAGCAGGGGATAGCGCAGGCGTAGTCTGCGGTGTTGCAGGAAAACGGTGATTATAATCGTCCAGCATATGTTGGAGATTAGATATCAAGGCCAAAGGAATGGTAGCCACAGGAGCTTGAGTGAACTGTTCCTGTTGAAATTCTGGGCCATTGCCATCATCAGAATCTGTGTCTTGACATTTAATTATCAATTCAGAGGGACTACGTGCTGCCCCAAACGTGTCCTCTTCCTGCTCCGAATCAGTGTCCTGCTCCGTACTAGTTGCAAACATTGGAGATGGTGGTTGAGGCTCTGGATCAGAGATCTGTTGACAGGGTACCGTAGTGCGAGGGTGTGAAGATTTGGTAGTCTTCAATGGCACTAACGGCAATGATGCAAATGAATTTGCTTCCGCCGTCGACGGAGCCGTCGTCGTTAGCGTCGACGAAGCCGATTTTGAAGAAATCTTCGTCGACGGAATGTTCGTCGACGGAGTCGTCGACGGTAACACCGCCGACGGGCGACCCACTGTAGCTGTAGTCGTCGACGGGGACGTCGTCGACGGGGAGATCGTCGATGCTGGTATCGACTCCGTAGACGGAGCCTTCGTCGACGGAGCTGTCTTCGTCGACGGAGCTGTCTGCGTCGACGAGATCTTCTTCGTCGACGGGACCTTGGTCGACGGTGGCTTCGTCGACGAGGCTTTAGTCGACGGCGTCGTCGACGACGATGTCTTCGGGTCTTTCGTCGACGAGAAATCTCTTTTCTTCGTCGAAGACATGGGAATCGTCGACGGAACAGGTGTAGACGACGACGAAACCGTCGTCGACGATGAAAATGCTGATGTGGTAGTCAGCGTAGTCGTCGAAAATGCAGGCAATGCCGCTCTCGTCGTCGGAGCGCTCGTCGACGCTCCCGTCGACGGTGGAACTTGAAGATGTGTGAAAACATCTCGAGAGGTAGCCACAGACACCTGAGAGCCAGGTCTCGTGGGCGTAGAGGTGGTAGGAGTGGCAGAAGACATCACAGGAGCCACAGGCAAAGCCAATTTAGGTTCCTTGAGGAAAGGTGAAGGAACCTCATGAACACTACCACGTTTTGAAGCTGCTGAAGAGAAACCAGAATGTAAACTCTCTGCGTCGGACACCACAGAGTCCTTGTCCTTAAGACGCTGCAGCCACAGGAGAAGACGGCCTTCCCTGTCCTTCAAAGTTTTAGTAGAAAAGGTTCTGCAGTACTTGCAGTTGGCAGCCACATGATCAGGATATAAACAATAAATACACTTCTGGTGGGGGTCCTTCTCAAAAAGGCGCAGCTTCCCACAAGAAGAGCAGGGTCTAAATAAAGACTTCTTACTTGACATGCTGAAGAAAATTTCTTGAAGTAGAGATTTAGAGAAGAAAACTGAGCAGAGCTCAGGGAGACTCCCTTCACACGACGTGCGGTAGAAAATCTGAGGGCTTGAGCTTCTGAGGAGAAGGTTCTAGAGGGTGCTGGCGCCTGATTGGCTGCAGTTTGGACTAACATAATGACACTAATGTGTTACAAATGTTTTTTTCTCTTTGCCTTGCATTCCTATGTAGGAACGGTTTTTGGAGGATTTCAGTGTATTTCCTTTCTTTCCTTGTATTATGTTTATATATGTATATATATATATTTAGCATCTATTGCTATTTTATTTACCGCGGGACTCCCACTTCGACGACGGGGAATATTCTAGCATGTGAATCTATGAAAGACACCCCTAATACTGGAGAATCAGCATTGTCTGCACCAACTTTGGGTAAAAACTCCAGCTAATTTTGAAGTAAGTTTAAACTGTGTACTGCATTTACCAGGAGCCAAAGGGACGAAATGTGCTGGGACTGTGAGGCAGTGTGCTCCCAACCCCCATTCTATAAGTCCCGAAGACGGGTGCACCCACCCACTTGCCATGCCTTGAAGGACATATTGTCCATCAACTCCCTGATCGGTTTCAGAGTCCGTACCCAGGTTCCTTGTGAAACAAGGTCCACTTAAGGCAGTCTGGGCAAATCTCTGCCAGGTGAAAGTTGTTTGTCGAACTATATACAGAGGTTCCTTTGAGGACCCCATGCCCTTAATCAATAGCTCCGGTAAACGATCTGCAGCAACTCTACCCATGGGTAGCTGTTTCTCCCAGTTTTCACCTGGGTTCAGCCATCTGGCTGCATGTTGAAAGTGTGCAGCAAATTAATATAAGTCCAGTTGCAGGACCTCCAGGCCCCCATCCCCGAATCTTTTAGTCAATGTCGACAGGGCCACCCTACTCCGTCAACCCGCCCACAGGAATGAGATGAGAATGGAGTCAATGCGCTTAAAGATCATGGTCGGGAGGCTGCAAAGCGACTTCTGCAGCACATACAAACATCGTGGGAGTAGTATAATTTTGGTTATCGCCATTCTACCATTCAGGGAGAAGGGCAATGTGCTCCAGAAGACCACTGAAGTTCTCAAGGCTGCTAGGACCCTATCCACATTTAGGGTCTGTGGTAGAGATCTGGTGTGTGCCACTTTAATTCCTAAATATCTAAATTGGTGAATTCCCAGTGGAGCCCCAGGACCGGCAGCTGATCCACTGGTGTACACATCAGGGAGGCGATAGGGAATACAATGGACTTACTATGATTTAGACGAAGATCCGAAATGTTGCCAAAAAGTCATCAAGCACCTGCAATAGCCGCGGCAACGCAACCCTGGGTGAGGAGAGTTAAAACAGGGCATCGTCAGCATACAGCGATATGACATGCCGCACCTCACCAATCTGCATGCCCCACCCTGCAGTTCCCCATGCGCCCAAATGGCCAGCAGCTCTAATGCAAGTGCAAAAAGGAGTGGGGAAAGTGGGCAACACTGCTGTGTTCCCCAGCCCAATGTACATTCAGTCAATGCCCAACCGGTACCCTTGTGCTCGGCTCTGTATAGAGGAGCCGGACCCATAAGCATAAGCCGAGGGCTGAAACCCATGACCTGCAATCCCTGACTCAAATAACCCAGTCCACAGTGTTGAATGCCTTTTCCAGGCCGATCACCACGAGTGCTAGCTCCTTATTAAAATATTCGGCCTTGTGTAGGACATGAGTCAGGCACCTAATGTTCATACCTTACATCTTCCTGGAATTAAACTGCACTGGTCTTCATGTACCAAGTGTAACATGTGGTGTGACAAGTGGTTGGCCAGGGACTTACTAAGTGCCTTCACGTTGATGTACATCATTGTGAGGGTTCTGTATGCTGCTGGGTCAGCAGCATCTCCTCCTGGTTTAAGGAGCAGGCAAATCTCGACTTCCCACATAGGCGGGGGGCAAGACACATGTCTAAGAAGCCTTGAGAAAGACTTCCCAGAATCCTTGTGTTAACGTGGTTGAGTAAAATTCAGGCGGAAAGCCATCACTGCCTGGTGTCTTGGCTCACGGGCGCATAATTAGGGCTGGTCTTAGTTCATAAAGTCTTAACTGTTAGTCCATTGCCTCCGATGCTACAGGACCATATTTGGGGATGTCTAGCCCCTCTAAAAAGGGAAGTAGGTATGTGAGCTTATATTCGGGTCCGCAGTGTATAATTGTTGTAGGTGTGTTCAGAACATATCTGAAATGGTCGCTCTGGAAGTAACCGTGCTGCCATCTAGGATGGCCAATTACATTGTGAACAGAGAGGAATGCTCCCTACGCAAAATCCAGGCTAGGAGTCGCCCAGGCTTGATGCCTTCATAGTGAAGTCACTGCCGGGTTTTTTTCAAAGTGTATTTGTCGAGCCAGTTTAAAAAAATCTGTGATATGCCCATGTATGTTATGTTCTTACCTCAGTGAGGCTGTGTTAGGTGGGGGTGTTGTCTGAGCATTTGCAAGCAATAGCTCCTCCCTACTCAGTTTGGCCTAGAGCTGTCAACAGACTCCACCCAACAGACGCCCATCAACAATGTCTTAAGTGCCTCCCATTCCATGGATCTAACACATCGGGGAGCACAATAGTACCTCACATCCCGCAGAGTCCTCCAGTATGGCTTCAAGCATCCGCCAAGACTCCGATTACACTGCAACAGTACAACAGACTGGGGAGTGATCAGATAGGAAGCGCACCGAAGACATGATTTTAATGTCATCTATCGTTCGGAACCCCACCACCAGTACCCTGTCCAATCTGCTGTAGGTATTGTGCGTGGCAGAGTGACAAGTATATATGCTGAGGTCTTGGTGTTTCAGGCACCATACATCCCTCCAACCCTGTATTGGCCATGACTTCCCGGAGCGCAGCTGGCATGTTTGGTTTTGTGCCTGCGCTAGCCGGGGTTCCATCCAAATGTGGGTTCAAGGTACAGTTAAAGTCTCCCAGACACAGCATGGGCAAATCAGCCTCTTGAGTGTTTAGGTCCTGTACTGTAAGGAAGAAGGCAGGGTCGTTAGTGTTGGGGGCATATGTGTTAAGCATTATTATGCCCTGTCCATCGGCCACCCATATCATCGTGCCTCTGGTTTATTTAGAGAGATGAATGATAAACCTGTCCCCTCCATTTTTTTGTAAGTTTTGCAGCACTTGTGCCATCCAGGTGGGTCTCCTGCAGGCATGCAATGTCGGTTTTGTGTCGCTTTAGGAAGGCGTGTGCCCTGTATCTTTTGACATATGTACCCAGGCACAGGACATTCCAGGTTAGGACTCTATAATCTCCCCCATCCTTGGTCTGAATATGTGGTACGCACTGCACCCTCCTCCCCCACATCACTATTCTGCTGCTGTGCAACTGGAGTTATAAAGACACAACATAAACCAATCCCCCCTCACCCACCCCAGGAGAAATATAGTAAAACCATATGACTATTGATGTCCACCATTGTGTGTGCCAGGACTCGCACTGCATCACTGCTGGTCCAACAGGGACTGGCTAATACACAACATTCAAACAACATCAATCAATCACTTATTTCTAGAGCGCACTAATCACCCGTGAGGGTCTCAAGGCGCTGGGTGGGGTTGCAGCTACTGCTCAAACAGCCAGGTCTTGAGAAGTCTCCTGAAAGTCAGCAGGTCCTGGGTCTGTCGCAGTTGTGTGGAGAGGGGGTTCCATGTCTTGGCAGCGAGGTAGGAGTTCAAGTTCAAAAGGCAGGAGAGGTAGGAGAAGGATCTGCCGCCGGTGGAGGTCCTGTGGAAGCGCGGGACGGTGGCAAGGTCGGTGGAGCGAAGCTGGCGGTTCGGGGTGTAGAAGGTAAGACGCTTTTTGAGGTATGCTGGTCTGGCGTTGTGTAGTGCTTTGTCGGCGTGGGTGAGGGGCTTGAATGTGATCCTCTTGTTGACTGGGAGCCAGTGCAGGTCTTTCAGGTGTGCAGTGATGTTGGTGTGGCCAGTCATTCTGATCTACCAATCTTCCATATATTGCATCATGTGTGTCCTCTCCTTCAGCCAATGAGGCTGAACATAAGGGCGGTAGCTATAGAGATGGACAGCTTATGTTCCCCAAACCCAGGGAGCTCCACTCTCACCACACACACACACACACACCAAGTGTGGTCATGCATACTACAGTCACGTTGCTGGGCAGCCCTACAATCAGACATTTTGGGTAACCGTATAGGCAATCTTCAAGCTAACCCTTTCTTAATCAGGCTCCTTCAGACATATCGCTCAGCCAGCCCCAAAACCGACCTCCGGGGCAACCTGAATATCAGGCACTATCATGCAGTTCCTACTAATCCGTAGGATCAGCGCATTTGTTGGACAACATAAATTAGGGGCTTAGTGCCTCGACTGATTCCGGACACCCCCGCAGGATTTGTTGGCTTATAGACCAGCTAGCTCACAAAGCCACCGTAAGCCTCTTTAACCCTCTCAGGGAATAGATGGTTTCCGGCAACCAGTGAACATGACAACCCTTACCCCTCAGGGATCGTGGAAACAGTCAGAACCTTTCGCTCAGTTACTCGTACTCACTTCTCAGAGAACTATGCACAGAAACAGAATATACAGTGGGTCGTTTTCAATAAGTTTATTGAACCAACGTTGTCCTTGTGTAAAATATGTGTGTAGCGCTGATTAATAGACAGAAGCAGATAAAAGTGATTACAGCACCAAAAGCGTAAATTGTAGATATAGTTCTAGAATGTATATATGTAGGCATATAACAAGGCAGTAATCTGGCATACTCCCACTATGCAAACCCTCCTCTCAGTGTACCTAAAGTGTGTGGAGGTGTGTAGCCAAGACTCCCCCCCAAGGGACGATCCAACCCCATTACCCGATGGGAGAAAATGATGGACCCCCTCTTGGTCACGAACTTGACACCCCTCACGAGAGACCGCTGCGTGGTGAAGTCTCAGCATGCAGGGGCCCTCGGTGTCAGCTGAAATGCCTCCTCTACCAATCAGGATGCTCATCTTTTATAACAGAAAACAGCCTTAAAATGTGCATATAAATTAGTGATGTTATGGATATGTAGAAAGCCCTGTTGCCCCTTGGATGACGATAGAGATGACATTTGCACACAGTGCGAAAAGAGATCTTGTACATGATGTTCATGGCATTGTGATAAAGTTGTGCGAAGCTAGATGTGTAAACAAGTTTAGTTTCAGGGAAACTAATCCCACATTGTCGTGTACGCAAATATGTGCAAAGGTTCATGGCTGAAATGTTATTGTGAGGACGATGTAAGAAATAAGCAGCTTCGCTACAATGGCCTAACCCGGGAATATAACACCCACTCCTCATACTGAGGGTCGATATCTAAAAAGCCAGCAGACCCTTTTAATAATGCTAAAAACTACTCTTCAAAGCATAAAAAAACAGGCGTCCCTTTAAAATATTAATTTAAAAGCTTTAAAGTCATTATACTATTTGAGATCCCAAGCACGCAGAAAGCCTTGGTGCCTACAAAAAGAAAGGAATAAGCTGTTTTGGTTCATTTTGTTTAAAAAGGGCACCATCAGTACTTCACTGTCCTGTGGCGCAACCAATTCTGATCTGAGACATATATCCAGGATGCATTCGTGGCTGCAAAGAAGACAGAGGAAGACAGGTTGTATGCAGTCAAGCCAGACAGGCCTGAAGGATAAGAACCAAGGCTTGTTCAGTTCTTGAGGTAGAGGTGTGCCGAAGCAGTGTACACTCACTAAGGTGTGCAGTGATCGAGTAACTTAGGAAATTCACCATCAGTTAAAAATATTTTGTAAGTGTGAGAAGTTGGCCTGATATATGATGCTCACTAGTTCTAGTGATCACCTTGTATCAGTCCAAACAACCCTTATGGTGATTGGTTGTAAGTCAACCTTATAGACCAGCTATCCTAGTGGTAGCATGGACAAAAGCAGTCTTAGGCTAAACTCGTTATGGCATGTGAAGCCAGCTGTTTTACCACAATATAACCCCTTGAATATGAAATGACACCACACAGGTTGTTATGAAAATAAACAATATATTTATTAATAACAAACACCTCTGAACTCTTTATGAGGTCAGAGGGCTAAGCACATGACAATCTCTTGGTAAAATACGACAAGTTGCACAAAATTACAATGGTGCCCTAGGGGCACGGCAAAACATATACTAAGTAAATGGAATGTGAGAGTCAATAGGAGAAATGGAGCTGTCCAGAGGCTGCAGGACCGCCGGGACTACGCTATCCTAACCTTAGGTAAGAAATAGGAGGCCCACGGGACGCGGGTGCAGAGTGTGAATTCACACGCGGGATGCGTAACAACGTCTATGGACAGTACAGTTCAAAGAAAAGGTAAGTACTGACAATCCTGACTAGTTAGGACTAAAACGACTAAAACGACTGTGGAACTGGACACTAGGAGAGTCAAGCTACCCTTGAGCACCGAAATGCTCTCGTTACCTCACCCACGGGCTGCGGGTGCATAGGTGCGAAGCCGTGTCGGGTTCTCGCGTTGAAGTCTATGGAGCCTGAAAGAAAAGATGCTGCAGGCGACCAGGAGGAAGATGTCCGGTGCGATCCACGGGTGGATCGGGGAAGTAGAGGACCTGAAAGCAGAGGGGACAATGTTCACAGTCACTAGCCAGTGACTGGAGTGGAACCAGGAAGGAACCAGATGTCGTCGTCGCGATCAAGTGAAGTGTGGACGCTTGACTCTGCAGCCACGTGGACCAGGAGGTGTCTTCGACGACCAGGATGGAGGCACGAGCTGTCCCACGCAGGCTCTCGCTGTCGGCGGTGTTGGATCCGGAATCGGCGTCAACAGGCCTTGGCAAAGGCAACCCACGCGGTGAGTAGAAAAAGCGTCTGGTGCGGACTAGGAGAGTCCGGGGAGCCCCTCTTTTGGAAGGGAGCAAGGGCCAGTCTGGAGCAACCAGACCAGCAGCAAAGATTTCAAGGCTCGTCGTCTAGGAGGCCACTACCCAGCCGGCAAGTGGCCAGACAACGCGTCGAGCAGCAAACAAGCAGAAGGGCCCCACGCAGATCTTGTGGATGCTGGAGGGCTGATCTTCGGTGCAGGGGCTGCTCGGGGCTGGGGCTTCTCAGTCCCCAAAGCACTTGGTCGAGTTTACCTCGGGAGTCGTGCTGGAAGCGAAGTGCAGTTTCTTTCAAGATGGCCGGTCCCACGTGTCTCATCGCACCCACGGATCTCAGCTGTGCTGCAGATGTAGGTTGAGGTCGGAGAGGTCTGGGAATCTGGGTCTCGTCGGGCTCTGAAGTCTGGATCCTCGAGGGAAGACGAAAAAGTGAAGCCGCTGAACGCTTGATGGTACCTGCAGTTGCAGGGTGGACACTCCTTGCCCACAAGGGAGATTTCTTCAGTCTTCTGTGGAGCAGAACGTCGAAGTCCAGAGTTTCTTCTTGTAGAGTAGTTCAGGATTAATCTAATTTGGAATGGGACCAGCTCCTTCCTTTATCCTGCTAAAGGGGGCTGCACTACTGACTAGGTCCCTCCCCTGGGTGGGACCAGGAAAGGGGGTGGTTACACCCTGTGAGAAGTTGGCCTGATGTGCAGTGTTCACTATTCTAGTGATCACTATATATCAGTCCAAACAACCCTTATTGATGATTGGTTGTAAGTCAACCTTATAGACCAGCTATCCTAGTAGCATGGATACGAGCAGTCTAAGGCTAAGACTCTAGAGGGCGTGTTAAGCCAGCTGTTTTACCATCACATTACCCCTTGAACACCCAGTGAAAGGACACCACACAAGTGTTATGAAAATAAACAGTGTATTTATTAGAATCACAACAACCCTGTACTCTTTATGAGGACAGGGTGCTAGGCACACAACAAAACTCTTACGAAAATACTTAAGTTAGCACGTTATACACAAATGCCCGAGGGGCACGAAAAACCATATACTCTAAAAGTGGAATGCGAAATTACTAGCAGGTAAGTACAGTACTAATAGGCTTTGGAATCGCTAGGACTTGACTATAGAATCGTTTGATTACTTCTAGGAGACCTAGGGGACTCGGGTGCAGAGTGTGCACTCTCACGCGGGATGCGGGACAAAGTCTATGGAAGCTAGTAATGGCAAAGTTAGTGTTCACGGGCGAACCCGACCTGGTAGGAAGAAAACGACAGTGGATCCTGACCCTTGGATAGTGAGGCTATGCTGGGACACCGAAGTGCCGAAGTTACCTAGCCCAGGGGCTGCAGCTGCATAGGTCTGGAAAGACGTCGGGAATCTCGTTGCCGGACCAGGAGCCTGGAAGAAGGAAGTTGCTGGCAGGCGACCAGTGAAGGAAAGTTCGATGGATCCAAGCCTGGATCAAGGAAGAAGGAAACCTGAAAGCAGAGGGGACCAAGTTCTTGAATCACTAGCCAGTGATTAAGTGGGCACCAGGATGGCACCGGGCGAAGTCACCGCAGTCAGGTGAGTGGGCGCTGCTGGGCTCTGCAGTCTCTCGGACCAGGAGGCGTTGTCGGCGACCAGGATGGAGGTGCGAGCTGTCCCACGAAGGTTCTTGCTGTCGACGTCGCTGGACCCAGGATTGGGCAACAAGCCTTGGCAAATGCAAGGCCCACGCGGTGGACCTAAAATGGCGTCTTAGCCGGACCAGGAGGGTCCAGGGTACTTCTCCGATGGAGGGAAGCAAGGGCCAGTCTGGAGCAACCAGACCAGCAGCAGTGTTGTCGTCTGGCGTCGTTCAGAAGGCCACAAGCCAGCGGGCTAGTAGCCAAACAACGCGGTGAGCAGCAGAAAGCGGAAGGGCCCCACGCCGATCGTGGAGATGCTGGGGAGCTGCTCTTCGGTGCTGGAGCTGCTCAGGGTGGGGGCTTCTCGGACCCCAAAGCACTCACCAGGAAATTACTCGGTGGGCTTGCTGTGCAGAAGTCGTGCAGTCTTGGCGATGGCCGGTCCCTCGAGGTCTCGTCGCACCCACGAATCTCAGCGTGACTGATGATGTAGGTAGAGGTCAGAGGTGCCAGGGAAGCCGGTTCTCGTCGAGCTGGGCAGTCTTGATCCGGAGGAGAGACTTGCAGCAGACCGCAGTGTTCTTAAGATGGTGCCTGCGGATGCAGGGTGACTACTCCTTAGTCACAAGGGAGAAATCTTAGGAAGAAGTCTTGAGTTCCTTTCGTGGAAAGTAGTTTCAGGATTCAAAGATGATCTCTTTTGGAAGGGGGCCAGTCTCTACCTTTATCTGGGAAAAGGGGGCTGGCACGCGACTAGGTCCTACCCTATGGGTGGGACCAGGAGGGGGGTGGTTACACCCACTTCCTTGGCGGGCTTTTCCCCAGCACAGGGTCTGGAGTGTCCCTGGAACTGGTTCAAGCCAGCCTATGCACAGTGAGCACCAGGGTGCCACGTGCAGTCACCTTCCTCTGAAGCCCTGCCTACCTACAATACACAAAATCCTGTCTGGGACGGTGCTGGCACCGCCCCTGGCAGGAAACCCTTTGTCCTTATCTCCTGCTCTGGGAGGACTCCCAGCAGCAGGAGGGCAGACTTGTGTCTCGGTGGCAGCATCCATTTTGTGGATGCTAAGGCTCTGTCTGACTTTAACCGGGGTTAGGGGTTACATACATGTCGTGTCCCTCTAGAAGGGTGGAATGCTAACCCAGTCGCCAGAATTGGCGAGGGGTTAGTATTCCAATTCGTATGACACCTTACTCGACATGTTTTGATAAAGCGATACCAGAGTTGGCATATAACCGCGAGGATTATAATGCACTTAAGAGTATATGGTATGCGATATCATGGAAACGGCTAAGGGATAGATCCCGAAAGCCGCAGACAGGCTCAGCTCATGCCAGAGCACCATCTCACACGATTCCAAGCACTCTGCCTTCAGGATTGTTAAGGCCTGCCATAGGATTGACTGATAGGAGATCTGTGTGTCCATTTTAGGGTTAGATATAGGTATACTATATCTAAAGCAAAGGGTGATTACACCACCTTGCCCCAGCTGTCAAGCAGCCAGTTGTGTCAGATTTGGATGGCCAGCCAGGGGTGGCATAATACATGCTGCAGCCCCTGGTAGGCCCTGGGTACACCTATGCCCTGGGTACCTAAGGTACACTGTACAGGGACTGATAAGGTGACTCAGTATCCAATTTAGATATGTACCTAAGGTACATGGAATCCATTTTACAGAGAGAGCAGTAGGCCTGGGGCCCTGAATAGCAGGGTCCCAGGTCAACTAAGTCAGAAAACCAGCAAAACACCAGGCAAAAAGTTGGGGGCAACCATAGTCAGGGATCTACCTTCCTACACACCCCCTATCCTTTGTCCGGTTTTCGCGCCAGAGCTGGGGCAGGGATGCCCCAGCAACTGGTTTGAACCGGTGTATGCACAGGGCACCTTGTGTGCCCCAGGCATGTCTCATTCCTTTCAGGCCTATCCTACCCAATACACAAAATCCTGTCTGGGGTGGTGCTAGCACCTCCCAAGGCAGGAAACCCTTTGTCCAAGCCTCCCGCGCTGGAAGGACTCCCAGCAGCAGGAGGTCAGACTTGTGTCTGTGGTGGCAGCATCCATTTTGTGATGCCAAGGTTTGAGTTAACTTTAACCGGGGTTCACAGTTACATACATGTCGTGTCCCTCTATAAGGGTGGAATGCTACCCCCGTCGCCAGAATTGGCGAGGGGGTAGTATGGTCATGGTGAGGGAGGAGTTGGATATGATGCCGAGGTTATGGGCGTGGCCTGTGGATGTGGGGTGTGGCTGAGGGCAGTGGGCCGATTTTGGAAAAGGGGGGTGGTGATGGACAGAGTTTCTGAATGATGCAGAATACTCTTACCAAGTCAATAGATCATGGTTTTAATCCATCACCGTTTTTTAGCTCACTGCACCATCCCAGCTCAGAACCAGGCTATATGCAAATTAGTCTGTTCCTGTCCCAGTGCATGATGGGAACAGGGCAAACCAAACTACCAAGCCAATTCTTATACTGGGAAGGAACCAAGCTTCCGGGGACCGGTTTCTGGCATCACAGCCTTCTTCGGCCCGGCTTGCTTGAATCCTGATGGTGCAATGAGCAAGGGACTCACGTCTGAGTATACCCTCCCACACATAGTGTGGATATGTCCGCTCTGCTTGTTATGAGTGCGTGGGTGAAGGTCTTTCTGGATACAGGAGGGATCCACTTGAAGGTCTTGCGAAGGATGCGGAGGGTGTTGAAGCACGTGGAAGAGATGGCGTTGATCTGTCGGGTCATGGTGAGGGAGGAGTTGGATATGATGCCGAGGTTATGGGCGTGGCCTGTGGATGTGGGGTGTGGCTGAGGGCAGTGGGCCACCAGGTGTTGTCCCATGCTGAGGGGGTGAGTCCAAGGAGGAGGACTTCTGTCTTGTCCGATTTGAGCTTCAGACAAGCTGCTGCTCATCCAGTATTGAACGTCTTTCATTCCTTCCTGGAAGCTGAGTCTGGTGGTTTCAGGTTCCTTGGTGAAGGAGAGGGTGAGCTGGGTATCATCGGCATAGGACACTATGCTGAGTCCATGCTGTCTGACGATGGCAGCGACAGGGGCCATGAAGATGTTAAAGAGCGTGGGGCTGAGTGATGATCTTTGGGGTATTCCACAATTGATCTCTGTGGGTTCAGAGAGGAAAGGCGGGAGTCTGATTCTTTGGGTTCGGCCGGTGAGGAGAGGAAAGAGCAGATGCAGTTTAGGGCAGTTCCCTGTATGCAGGTGTCGCGGAGTCTGGTGGTAAGAGTGCAGTGGGAGATGGTGTCCACAGATCGTTGTATGTTCAGTACAACAAGTGCTTTTGACGTGTGGTCCAGGGACCTAATAAAAAAAAAATCGCTGAGATTCACTTCATCAGAAAGAAGGGAAAAGTGTTGCTTCACCTTGGAAAGTTTTGAAGTTTTTAGCCAATCTAGGTACAACGTCCCAACACTATATGACATCACCACCCGAGTGTTTTGTTTGTACAAATCGCGGATCAGGCCTCCTGATCTTAAACCCTTCGGTGTTATTCAGGAATCTAGATTGACACCTGTTTGTGTTTGTTGCCAAACCAACCATCTCTTCCAATTGAGGTCTGATGAATTGAAAGAACCATTACGTATCATGGTATCTAGTATTTTGTTTGTGATGTCTTTTATGGTGAATTTTACCGAAATAAAGACGTATGAACTGAACTGGTATCTAGTGTGTCCTCACTGAAGTATGTAAAGTGCTGCCAATTCACTAAGAATGAGAATGCAGGAATACGTGGTGTGTTCAAATCCTTCATTTGGCTATACCAAGAAAAGGTTAGCAGCAATGTTTTATTCAAGAAAATCATTGGATGTGGTATGAGGCATGCTCTAAACAAGGCCTCAGTTCCCTGAACCTGCCAATCTTTAGTCCCCCAGACAGATTTTGTGTCTATGGTGTCTTTCCAAAAGGCAAAACCCTGTGTAGTCAGTTGGGAATTAAAGGAAGCAGAGTATATCAGCTTGGTGTTTCGTAGGATATTTTTCTTTGCTGGTGTGGGAACAAGCCCAATCTTCGGGACCAAGGCAGGTTTCGCCGGCACAACCTTCACTTCTCCAATGGCGGTGCGTTTTACTTGGACGTTGCTTTGTAAAGCCTGGAATTCATTGAGTTCTTGTAAAACAGCCAAATGTTCATTGATGTCAAAAAGGTGTTTTAGCCGCCACTGTGCGGACACTATTGAGGTCTGGTGCCTGTAGGAAGGTAGATCCCTGACTATGGTTGCCCCCAACTTTTTGCCTGGTGTTTTGCTGGTTTTCCGACTTAGTTGACCTGGGGCCCTGCTATTCAGGACCCCAGGCCCACTGCTCTCTCTGTTAAAATGGATTCCATGTACCCTAGGTACATATCTGATTGGCACTGGGCCCTCTCTGAGTCCCTGTACCCAGGGCTGAGGTGCACCCAGAAGTCTCCCAGGGCCTGCAGCATGTATTATGCCACCCCTGGGCTGACTAACTAAACAGACACAACTGGATGCTTGACAGCTGGGGAAAGGTGGTGTAATCACCCTTTGCTTTAGATATAGTATACCTATATCTAACCCTCAAATGGGCACACAGATCTCCTATCAGTCACTCCTATGGCAGGCCTTAACAATCCTGAAGGCAGAGTGCTTGGAATCGTGTGAGATGGTGCTCTGGCATGAGCTGGGCCTGTCTGCGGCTTTCGGGATCTATCCCTTAGCCGTTTCCATGATAGCGTCAGACCATATACTCTTAAGTGCCTTATAATCCTCGCGGTTATGGTAACTTTGGTCTGACATTAACTAAACATGTCGTGTAAGGTGTCATACGCTTTGGAATACTACCCCCTCGCCAGTTCTGGCGACGGGGGTAGCATTCCACCCCTCTAGAGGGGGGTAGCATTCCACCCCTCTAGAGGGAGAAGACATGTTGGTAACCTGTAACCCCGGTTAAAGTCAGACATAGCCTCAGCTCCACAAAATGAATGCTGCCACCGAGACACAAGTCTGCCCTCCTGCTGCTGGGAGTCCTCCCAGCAAACGGAGGCCTGGACAAAGGGTTTCCTGTCAGGGGCGGTGCCAGCACCGTCCCAGACAGGGTTTTGTGTATTCTAGGTAGGCAGGGCTTTAGAGGAAGGTGACTGCAAGTGGCACCCCGGTGCTCACTGTGCATAGGCCGGCTTAAACCAGTTCCAGGGGCACTCCAGCCCCTGATCTGGGGAAAGCCCGCCAAAGGAGAGGGGTGTAACCACCCCCCTCCTAGTCCCACCCATAGGGCAGGACTTAGTCGCGTACCAGCCCCCTTTTGCAGGATAAAGGTAGGAGCTGGCCCCCTTCCAAATTAGATCATCTTTGAATCCTGAAACTACTTTCCACGAAAGGAACTCTCGACTTCTTCTCAAGATTTCTCCCTTGTGACTAAGGAGTAGTCACCCTGCAGCAGCAGGCACCATCCAAGCATCGCGGTCTGCTGTAAGTCTCTCCTCCGGATCAAGACTGCCCAGCACGACGAGAACCGGCTTCCCTGGCACCTCTGACCTCTACCTACATCATCAGCCCAGCTGAGACCCGTAGGTGTGACGAGACCTCGAGGGACCGGCCATCTTCAACACTGCACGACGCTTGTCCAGCACGACCACCGAGTGACCCTCGACTGAGTGCTTTGGGGTAAGAGAAGCCCCGACCCTGATCAGCTCCAGCACCGAAGTACAGCCCCCTTGCATCCACGAGATCTGCGTGGGGCCCTTCTGCTCTTTGCTGCTCACCGCGTTGTCCAGGTCACTTGCCCGTTGGCTAGTGGCCCTTCTGACGACGAACTACGACAACAACACCGCTGGTCTGGTTGCTCCAGACTGGCCCTTGCTTCCCTCCATCAGAGAAGCACCCTGGACCCTCCTGGTCCACTCCAGACGCCTTTTTAAGTCCACCGCGTGGGCTTGCATTTGCCAAGACTTGTTGCCCCAATCCCGGGTCCAGCGACGTCTACAGCAGATACCACCGTGGGACAGCTCGCCCCTCCATCCTGGTCGCCGACAACGGCTCCTGGTCCGAGAGACTGCAGAGCCCAGCGTCGCCCACTCACCTGGTCGAGGTGACTTCGCCCGGTGCCATCCTGGTGCCCATCTAATCACTGGCTAGTGATTCAGAACTTGGTCCCCTCTGCTTACAGGTATCCATCTTCACTGATCCAGGCTTGGATCACCACGAACTTCATCACTGGTCGCCTGCCAGCAACTTCTTTCTTCAGGCTCCATAGACTGCAACGAGGATCTCCGAAGTCTTTTCAGCCCTATGCAGCCGCAGCCCCTGGGCTAGGTAACCTGAGCATTTCGGTGCTCCAGCATAGTCTAACTATCTAAGTGTCAGGATCCTTTGTCGTTTCAGCTCTACCTAGTCGGGTTCGCCCGAGAACACTAACTTTGCTTTTACTAGCCTCCATAGACTTTTCCCCGCCTTACGCGTGAGAGTTCCCACTCTGCACACGACGTCCCTAGGCCTCCTGCTTGCAATCTGAAGGTTCAGGAGATTAGTCCTAGCGATTCTAAAGCCTATGAGAATAGTACTTACCTGCTAGTAATTTTGCATTCCACTTGTGTAGTATATGGTTTTTCGTGCCCCTCGGGCATTTGTGTAAATTGTGCGACTTTAAGTATTTCTTTAAGAGTTTTGTTGTGTGCTTAGCTCCCTGTCTCATAAAGAGCCAGGGTAGTCTTGTTATAAATAAATATACGTTCATTTTCATAACAACTTGTGTGGTGTCCTTTCACTTGGTGTTCAAGGGGTATATGTGATGGTAAAACAGCTGGCTTAACACGCCCTCTAGAGTTTAGCCTTAGACTGCTCGTATCCATGCTACTAGGATAGCTGGTCTATAAGGTTGACTTACAACCAATCATCAATAAGGGTTGTCTGGACTGATACATAGTGATCACTAGAATAGTGAGCACTGCATATCAGGCCAACTTCTCACAGTGCCCACATGCTTACACTAGTTCATAGGGAGCACGACTCTCTAGGGATTTTCTTGGCATGTTGTTAAGTGTCCTCTGGACCTCATATAGGTGATTGACCCAACTGCCACCGAGTCTAATACCTTTGCTATTAAGGACTGCTTTAAGTCACAGTTTTTCCTCTCAACCACCAAATTTCCCTCGGGATGGTAGGGGGAGGAGTACCACAAGGTGACACACAAACTTCCCATGGCTTCTTTGGAAGCCCAAGAGCTAAATGCTGGACCCCTGTTGGAATGTAGTGTGCCAATTGCGTATGTCCCGATGAAGACTTGAAAATCCTTTATTACAGTTCGAGCGTCAGCCGAACGCTATGGCCAAACCTACAGGAATCTGAAGCATGAATCCACTGCCACCAAGATGTACTTGTACGTCCCGTCTGATTGTAAGGGACCGCAGTGATCCAAATACACACAAGCCAAGGGCTTGTCTGAAATCAATAGAGGTGTCTGTGCTGGACGTGCCACAGTGGAGTCTTTCATCTGTTGGCAGATGTCGCATTTAAGGACAAAATCCTTGGTCTGTTTTGATAGACCTGACCACTAATAGCGGTGCTTCAGTAAGGAAACCATAGCAGTACCTGTACCCTCATGTGCAGCGAGTATCAGGCCTAATCTGCAATCAATGTTTGAATGTTTGGTATTACTCTATCCACAAGTTACTTACCTTTGGTAACGATATATCTGTAAGAAACATTACCTAGTGATAGATTCCTTACCTTAGAATTACCCCCAGGCGTCAGACTGGATCCGGAAACTTTTCGTCAGCATTACCCCTGCGCGTCGGTAGGCGTCGTTGAGAGGCTCAGAGTACGTTCCTGGCATCGTAGTCGCCGAGATGACATCGCTGGAACTACTTAGACGCGCCCACGCGCACTGACATCAGTTCTGTACACGACTTTCCGCGCCAGGAACGCAGAGCCATGCCGAAAGGCCTAAGAACTTGGCCGTAGCCCGTGAGTCTTTAAAACGCTCCAATGCACTGTTTGCCTTGTCGCCAAAAAGGCACGTGCCATCAAAGGGCAAGTCCATCACAGTGTTCTGGACATCCCCGGAAAACCTAATTGTCCTCAGCCAGGTGTGGCGGCGTAGCGGCACTGTCGTGGTAATCGCCCTGCCCAGCGAGTCGGCGGTGTCAAGACCAGAACAAATTGTTGTGAACTTGGCTGCTTCTCTTCCCTCAGCAATTGCTTGGGAGAGCACCGTCCGGGCCTCCTTCGGACACTGAGGCAGCACTTGCGCAACCGTGTCCCACACAGAATGGGAAAAACAGCCCAAGAGGCATGCGGTGTTCATAGACTGCAGCCCTGAACTGGCAGAAGTAAACATTTTCTTCCCAAACTGTCCTAGTTTCTTGGATTCTCTGTCCCGAGGTGCGGAAGGGAATGAGCTTGGGGACGCAGCGGCTTGGATGACCAAGCTCTCAGGGGTTGGGTGTTGGGAGAGGAAAATGGGGTCCCCCGGGACCGAGTGATGGCATCGGGCCACATTCTTATCCACAGGAGCCCCAGTGTTGGGCCTGGACCAGGTTCCCAAAAGAACGTCGGAAAGTGCATCATTAAAGGGCAGCAGCGGCTCCGAAGAGGAAGAGGCTGGCCGGAACACTTCTGTCTGGAGGTTAGTCCTGACGGCCACTCGAGGTGGAGTCTCGGCTGCTCTACAAAACACCATAGAATACGTACCATCTTCCTCCGTAGCCACAGTAGAAGGAGACAGTGCGCCAGTTTCTGGAGTAAAATCCAAGGCCTGAAAAGATGAGACCATTCCCTTGAATCTTATACTGGATCTAGCTAGGATCTAGCTATAGAGTATTCATTGATGGAATCACAGGCACAAAACGTTTAACTTCCAAAGGTACAAAAACATTTATTAAAATGACAGAAATAAGAACAAATTTACAATTGTACATCATACATTTTATAAAAAACAATTAAAATTATTCATGAACTAATAAGACAGTTACAGAAACTTTCAGTCTACAAGACCAGGGAGACATTAAATTGAAGTATTGAATGTACACCTTGTATTTTACAATTTATATGTTTTGCAACTTCTGTCTGTCCGTTTGATTGTGCAGGTCACAAGAAATTGTCCAACTGTCTTATTAGTTCATGAATAATTTTAATTGTTTTTTATAAAATGTATGATGTACAATTGTAAATTTGTTCTTATTTCTGTCATTTTAATAAATGTTTTTGTACCTTTGGAAGTTAAACGTTTTGTGCCTGTGATTCCATCAATGAATACTCTATAGCTAGATCCTAGCTAGATCCAGTATAAGATTCAAGGGAATGGTCTCATCTTTTCAGGTTTAACACCCTTTTTCCCTTGTTTATTCCAAGGGGTCCCTCTCTTTCTTTTTTTACACGTAAAATCCAAGACACCTGCATCCTTCACATCCTCTTCCCAGCCAGGGTCTAACGCGCATTGGGCTGCGAGAGAGTCCTCCGAACCCTCCCAGTCCTCCCTGTTCTCCCCAACCTGCCGGACAGGCGGAAAAGAGGGCGGTGGATGGAGAAAGGGATAGAAATTCCCTAACGGCGTCGGAATCGGCGTCGATTGTCACCTGTTCTGCACCATCTCAACGTCAGGGTGGAAGCCGGGGACGGCGCCGGCCGGGGAACCGGTCTGCTGCGGCACCGTCGACATCGGTGGAGGTCCAACATGGCTAACTGGCATCGACTAGGATCCATGCATAGATCCATGGGAGTCTTTCAGCGTTGAGACCGGAGTCGCCGATGACGTCGGGCCGGAGCCGATGACGCAGAAGAGCGAGGACCCCCAGTCGGACCCGCCTGGCCCAAAGGCGTGCTGGCAGGGCCCGACGGCCCAAAGACTTGTGCCATGGCTGACAGGAATTCCTGCAACTGAGCCGGAGTCGCCGATGGACCCAGAAAGGGCGGGTAGGCCATGGGCAACTGCCCAGGCTCTGCCGGAGCTGCGGGGGTGGTACCACCCGCACCCTCAACGTGTCGTGCAACAGGCTAGGGGAAAGCGAAGAGCGACGACGCTTCTTCGACTTCTTGTGCTTCGTCTTACCTGACTTCGATTATGAAGACTTCGTCAAACGATGGTGATGGCGTGAAGGTTGATGTGGAGCTGGGACTCCGCCGGAGACCAGAGGCCTCTGTTCTCCGCCTCTCCCATGTGGCCCCCCCAGCCCTGGAGGGACACGTCCGTCACAACTACGTGCTCCGGTTGGGAAAGGGAGAGGGATCTGCCGCTGACCCAATCGCGGTCCGTGAGCCACCACAGCAACTGTCTTGCAGGGCCCTCGGAGATCAAGACATGGTCGGACAAGTTGCCCTGATGCTGGGCCCACTGAAACTGCAGGTCCCACTGCAGAGCCCGCATCCACCACCGGGCGTGATGCACCAGAAGGATGCAGGAGGCCATCAGCCCCAGAAGTCGCAGCGTCAACCGGACCGAGACTCGGGATAAAGGCTGAAAGATCAGAATCAGAGCCTGAATATCCCGAACCCGCTGTTCGGGAGGATAAACCCGAAACTGCACCGAGTCTAGAACCGCTCCGATGAAGAGGAGCTTCTGAGAGGGACACAGGTATGCCTTCGGCACATTGATAGAGAACCCCAGCAGGTGCAGGAGATCGGCCGTAGTCTGGAGGTGGCTGACGACTGTCTGGGGCGAGCCCGCCTTCAACAACCAGTCGTCGAGGTAGGGGAAGACTGAAACCCCTAACCTGCGCAGATGAGCTGCGACCACCGCCATCACTTTCGTGAACACCTGTGGGGCGCTGGTAAGGCCGAAGGAGAGCACGGTAAACTGAAAGTGCTCGTGGCCTACCGTGAACCGCAGGTAACGCCGGTGGGCCGGCAGGACGGGGATGTGGAAATAGGCGTCCTGCAAGTCCAACGCTACCATCCAGTCTCCTGGGTCCAGGGCAGCTAAGACCTGAGCCAAAGTCAGCATCTTGAACTTCTCCTTCTGGAGGAAGCCGTTGACGTTCCGTAGGTCCAAGATAGGGTGTAGGCCCCCTTTGCCCTTCTTGGGTACCAGAAAGTAGTGCGAGTAACAACCACACCCTACTTCTGGCCCAGGAAAGCGCTCGATGGCCCCCTTGGCCAAGAGGGCCGTAACTTCCTCTTGCAGCGGTTGCAAGTGATCCCCCGACACGCGGTGGTATTGCGGTGGCATGGCTGGAGGGGTCGTCTCCAAGGGGAGGGAGTAGCCCCTTCGGACAATTTGCAGCACCCACCTGTCCGACGTGACAGTGCGCCAGTGGAAGAGGTGATGGCGAACCCAGCCCCCCACTGGCGTCACATGGGCCTGAAAGCACGGACTGGGAGGGTTTTGAGGCGGGTGCTGCAGGGGAAGGTGTGGACTGGCCTCGCCGTTGTCCCCGACCGCCGCCACAGCGGTTTCCACGGCCGCCACCGCGCTGTGTAGCATTCTGCGGTGCGTGGCTGGCAGCACGTGTGGGAGCGCACCTTCCTTGGCCACGAAAGGAGCGAAAGGCACCCGTTTGCTGGCGCGGGTCCGAGAGGCCCAAGGACTTGGCCGTAGCCCTGGAGTCCTTAAAACACTCAAGCGCATGGTCTGCCTTGTCGTCAAAGAGGCGACGGCCATCAAACGGCATGTCCAGAAGTGTGGCCTGGACATCGGCCGAAAAGTTGGCGGACCTCAACCACGCGTGGCGTCGAACCGCCACCGTCGTTGCCATCGCTCTGCCCAGTGAGTCCGTGGTATTCAGCCCACACCTGATGGAATAGCGCGCTGCATCTCGACCCTCCGCAAGGGCTTGGGCAAGTTTAGTCCGGGCCTCCTCCGGACATTGTGGCAGCACGTCCGCGACCGTGTCCCACAGGGTGTGGGTGTAGCGGCCCAAGAGGCATGCGGTATTGACTGACCGCAGTCCCAAACTCAGGGACGAGAACACTTTCTTTCCGAATTGCTCGTACCTCTTGGATTTCCGATCGGGCGGAGCCGTCGGGAATACAGTCTGGGAAGTGGAGGCCTGGATGACCAGGCTCTCGGGGGTGGGATGGGTGGACAAAAAGCAAGGGTCGCCCGGGGCCGGGCGGTAGCGTCTGGCCACGTTCCTATCCACAGGCTGACCTGTAGCGGGCTTGGACCAAGTGCCCAAAAGAACATCACACAAGGCCTCATTAAACCGCAGCAGAGGCTCAGCGGAGCATGCTTGCGGTTTAAGGACCTCAGTGAGGAGGTTAGTCCTCGCGGCCGCGACGGGGAGCGTCAGGCCCAAGGCCTTGGCCGCCCGCGTCAACACTACACTGTAGGCAGCCCCCTCCTCGGTAGCCACGGTGGGAGGGGAGACTAATCCAGTGTCTAGCGAAGTGTCAATTCCACTGGCCTCCCCAAGCTCATATGTCCAGTCCTGTTGAGACTGGCACTCCTGTGCCAGAGGGTCCACAGACCCCTCCCAATCACCCTCGTCACCCATCTCCTGCAAGTCAGGTTCAACAGACAGGGCCGGTTTGTGGAAATAGAAATCTCCATACGACGTCGAGAGCGGCGCCGCTACGGCGCCGGAACCGAATCGAGGGCAGGATCGGGGACGGCGCCCGTAGGCGGCGCCGGGGGCGACACCCGCAGGGCCGGAGAGGTCGTGAGGTCGACCGGCGACGACCCGGATCCGGAACCGGATCCAGCGAGGGCCTGCGGGGCCAGGACCGAAGTCGCAGGTGGCGCCGGGGCCGGAGCACCCGACGACGTCGGAGGCGAAGCACCCGACCCGCTAGGCCCTCCAGCCGGGACCGTTGGGCCCGGAGGCATCACGGGACCCGGCGGAGGAGGGAGGGACCTCATGGCCATGAGGTACGCTCGACCTCCTCTGGCGTCGCACCGTGCCCAGGGACCAGAAGGTGTGGGGCAGGTGGCGACGTCCGCGACTCCGTCGGAGCCGCGTGGGTGGTGTCATCCGAACCCCCGGGCATGTCGCGTGAGCGTCAGGGAGGGTCGGAAGAACGATGACGTCTCTCCGACCTCTCATGCCTCTTACCCGAGGACCTGGATCCTGAAGACCGATGCCGACTCTCGGAGCTACGAGGGCTCCGACCCCGCGACCGGTCCCTCAACCTCCTGCGGGACCGGGGCCTGGAACGGTGCAGGGCCGACTGCCGGAGCTCCAGTCGCTTGAGGGACCGCTCCCGCCTAGACTTAGACATCAGGGCCCGGCAGTCGGAGCAGGTGCAGTCGTCGTGGTCGAGGCCTAGACACTAAAGACACCGGCGATGGGGGTCGGTAACCGACATCAGTCGGCTGCACCTGGAGCAGGGTTTGAACCCGAGCATCCCTACCGGCACCGTAGGAGTTGAAAGACTCGAGAGAGAGATGATCAAAAAGATCAAAAAGTTTAGTAAAAAAATGAGCTTCTCCGGATCGGCGCTAGCTGGCGCGGAAAAAAGAAGAACTGACGTCAGCGCAAGAGGGCGGCGTCTAAGTACTCCGGCGACGTCATTCCGGCACTAACGACGCCGACGACGGACGCGGAGCCGCGGACGACGCCTGCCGGCGCACAGGGGTATTGCTACGCAAAACTTTCCGGATCCAGTCTGACGCCTGGGGATATTCTAAGGTAAGGAATCTATCACTAACGTGTCTCTTTCAGATACTAAGGTCGGCCTCAATTCAATCAAGGAAGAAATGGCAGCCAACCGCCTCTTAGGGATGCAGCATTGACATGTGCTGGACTTAATGACAGCAATGAGGGGTCAGCGCTAAGATTGGTGCTGCCTGCTGCACTTTTATTCCAGGGAATGACACGGACAATGGAATCCCAGCCATCCAAGCACTGCATACTCTACAGAGAAGCATGCGTGAAGAAGGAGGTGCACCTGAGCAAGAGTGGTTGTCAAATTGGTTCTCCTGGCTTCCACGGTGGATATACGGTCTGGGCAGATCATTGTTGGCAGTTATTATTTTGTTCCTATTGGTTTGGGGGTGTTGCACAATTGGGGATTTCCTGCTGTAAAAAAGCAGTCCTCAAATTAGGTAGAATGCAAGTAACCGGAAAGGTTAAAAGTGAGCAAAGGGAATAGCAGGAGCCTAATAAAGTAATATGTATATTGAAAAAAAGGAACTATATTCCTAAAATCACCCATCCTGCTCTCCACATTGAACTCAACATGCAAGTATGTAGTCAGGCAGGTCCTGCGACCTAGGCCGGGATTACTGATTGATGGGTCACAGGTGGGAAGGTGCATAGCTGGGAGACAAACACGCAGCAGGAAACTCTTAATCCATCCCACAGAAAGGCGCAGAGACATCATAATGGTCAGGGGAGATTGCCCCAATAAAGCACACATGGCCCGAGGGGGTACGGGTGCTTCGAAAATCACCATTAAGTCAGATGCCACATGAGTTAGTAACAAATAGCCAATCAGGACCTAGCACACATAGTAATTACGCGCTCCTCATGCCGGACTTCTGGACACATTTGCCACTGGACACACAGTGTCCACGCAAGGTCGAGAGCCACGTGTTGTAACCATCTGACCATTAATTTATGACTCTAAGGCAGCAACCAACATTCCTCACCATACTTATCGCTTGTTGTGACAATGTAAATCGAGATTGTCCTAAGACCTAGTGTTAGAACTGTTCTCCTGGACCAACTGTTTAATTAAAAACACTGTTCCTTTTTTGCCAAACACCTCGTGCCTTTTGATTCTATTAAGAAATTTGAACCCGAGCAACATAATCTCTCCTTCGATGGGTGAGGTGGGGCAAAGAACATTGGGAGGGTGATGGATTGCCCAATGTGAAACAGTCTCACAACTTTCAGCAAGATTTCTGCTACAGTCCTCAACACCAGCTTATGTGGGAAAAAAGTGGTGTAAGGCGGATGCACAGGTAGAGCTTGAAGCTCACTCATGTGAAGAACTGAAATAATTCTATGTACAGTATATCATAAGAGAAGAGTGCTTTTACTCTAACACAACCCCGATCATTTACTGTAACACAACCCCCATCGGCTCTCTCTTTGTACAGCGCTCTGACACCATGGTGGTCATGTTGCACTTTATAAAACACTATAAATACATTAAAAAACTTGCAATAAGACTGTTTTGAGAGTGAGGTGGTGCAGTGAGCAGCTGCGCATGGGTTTGAAGAGGGTAAACATGAGGAGAGTTGCAACCAAATTGAGATCCACTGTGGCATCACAAACGGTTTAAGAGGGAATATTTTTGCCTAACCATCAGTAAAACACATCTGAGATGATTATTTCCACTGTTCACCAGGTGCATGATTGGAAAAGACACCAGATGGCCTGATTACATGCACAGTGAAGGCACCGCTGCATCTCCTCTGCAGAGTGCTTTTGACATCTTCAATGATGCAACATCAGGCGCTAAACAACAGAAGTTCAGGGCCAGGCCTACTAAGCAGATACAAATGTGCTTAATGTCAGTGGACGAACATAGGAAGGTGCCTCGCCACTTACTTTTTATCCCTCTGTCAGTGGACGTCACAGAGTGCCAACAACATTTTAATAAAACCATGTTTGGCAAAGTTGATACTAACCTCACGTTCTGCTTCGTCTTCAAAACACACATTAAGTCCGAAGTCGTCCGATGACGATGATTCAGCAGACTTGTGGGACAAAATATAATGACAATACATTAATCAAATGCATGCAATTTAAAAAACAATATTTGTTTAATTTGTTTTTTTGGTTTAAATACTAGGTTTTTTTCTTCAAAATTTGAATATAAGAACATATTACTTACTGGAAAGGAAAGACTTCGAATAACAATCATTCCGTCATTATAGGAAGGCATAAAAGGTGTGGAACTGTAAAATGTGCATTTTCGGTGGCTCCTTCAGGAAACATCTCTAATATTAGCTGGAGAAGTAATGGTAATCCCAGTAGATGTCTAGATGACTCGCTAAAGGCGCTAACCTCTCGAGAATATGGTAATATCTGGTGTGGAGACAACGCAGATGGAAACGTTATTTCTGCTGGTTATGCCACCTTTTTTCGTACCAATGTGTAAGTACAGAAGAACCAGCAGATGGTAAAGGTAATATCGACTCAGCCCTTGCCGCCATATCTAGCGGCCAAATTCCTAATCTCCATACCTGACAATCCGACTACCGTATGTGGTACGGTATGACGTCAGAGCCAGGAGCCTCACACAAGGATTGAAGCGCTGAAAACTAAGCTTTTGCATGCAGTACGGTGTGACGTCAAAGTCAGCAGCCCCGCACAAGGACTGAAGCACAGAATAGCTTTTGCATGCGGTAAGGTGTTACGCCAGATTCGCACAAGGACTGAAGAACAGAATACCACAGTTTTTGCATGCGGTACGGAGTGACATCAGAGCCAGCATCCCCGCACAAGAACTGAAGCACCAAATACTAAAGCTTTTGCATGTTGTTCGGTGTGACGTCAGAGCCAGCAGCCCCGCACAAGTACTGAAACACTGAAGACGTCTTGCAAAGCCACAGTCTACCTGCCACAAACTGCAGCACTCCCCTTAGCTGGTACGTACACCATCTTTGAAAAAGATAAGCATATGGCCCTTTTAACAAAAAAAAATGGTAACTGTGTCCCCATTAAAGTATTGTGTACAGAGGAAGGTATGGGTTTTCAGGTGTACTACTGGAAATCTCTTACGATCTGGAATATGCTATGCACCTTATAAGTTAATGATATGCATAGTATATTGATCTTCCATCTGTTCGGATTATCTTTTTGAGAATATTCAAAATAGGTATGATTACCTAACCAAACCCCTGTGCATTACGACGACTTGCCATTGCCAAAGCTTGCTGGCTCTTCACTCCAGAGATCTTCGGGGTACAAGAAGCTCCATCACCTTACTTCCTGAAGATCAGCGTCCTCCCTGCAGTCCTTCCATCGTGGGCCTCCATCTTTGGTGAGCTGTCTGAGGTCCTCTTGTGACCTCTGTGCCTTCTGCCTGTGGGTTCTCTTGAGGGTCTTCCTTTGCTTCGGTGGGCTCCCCTGCTTGCTCGGGGCCTACTCTGACTCTCCTGCACTTGGTGATTCCCTTGAACCTTGCTGGTCCCAACAGTTACTCCTTTTAATCTCCTACTCCAGTTGTGGCTACTAAGGCTTGTTGGGGATCCTGCCTGACACCAACCACCTACACACCGACGTGGCACAGCTCGTGCACGGCTCCTGGTCTTCCTCAGCGTTGCCTGGTCCTCACAACTGCAGCAGCAAGGTCACAGTCGACTCTCTTGAGCCTCCTGACATCAGTGGGCAATGTGCCTCTGTGACTCCTGGTCACCTCCGTGTGGCATCAACTCTGTCCCCTCTGCTTGGAGGTTCGTCACCTCCAGAATCCATCCTTGGATTCCACCGGACTTCCTCCTGAACTTCTCCAGAGGCAATTTCTTTAAAGGCTTCAATTATCGTCTACAGCAGGTTCTGACGTCTCTTCACCTATATGCACCGGCTTTCCCTGGTGCAGGTAACCTGGTTCCTGGGGCATCCACGGTTGGGGTGGCTATCCAACCTTCCATCCTCAAAGGGAAGTCTCCGGGGTGCTCTGGGAAGAGTCCTTCTTTAAAACTGAAACGGGGACTTTTCCATTGACCTCCATCTGGCACGCTGCTGTGTTTCCACTCTGCACACATCCTCCTTGGGGCTCCTAGGTACTTACCTTTGGTGGTTCCTTGTGTCCCCTGCCCCTCTGGGTCTTCTGGTCCAAGTCCTGTTCTCCTTTGCAGTTCGCATTCCACTTTCTTAATATATGGATTGGTCTCCCCTGGAGACCAGTGTATATTTATGCTACTTACCTGATTCTTGGAAAGTATTCCTGTGTATTGTGTTGATATTTCCGGGTAAGAGATATACCAATGTGTTAGTAATTGTGTGTTTAATAAATAAGACCTACACTCTGTGGTTTCTTTTCATCTAACCTACACTACAGATTAAAGTTGGTAAAACAAGCTGCTTTACACTCTTTCAAGATAAGCCTGAAGGCTGCTCTCCACAGCTACCACTTTAGGATCTTTCAAAGGTTATCGAATGCCACTAAAATCACCCTAAGGATTACCTGGTTTAGTGCAAGGTGCATCACTTAAATAAGTGTGCACCATATACTAAGCCAGCCTCCTACAGCTCTCTTAATGGATTCCGAAACCATGCATGCTCACAGCATAAGCACTGTGGAAAGGACCACAGTAAAAAAAAGATTAAAACCATTGTGATAACTTTATCCAGGACAGTAGAACAATTGTGCCAAATGGCACAACATATATGAAGTTATTTGCTCACATATCCAGGCTTGAACTGCGTGTTCGATACTTGTGAAACACCGATCAGAAGGCCATGTTATTGTATCTCCTTGTGTTTGCTATGTTTTTGAGCAATACCTGTTTTCCCCTTGAAGTTCTACCCAAGCAAGACCTGCTCTGTAAACAGAGAAAGGTCCATAATCTTTGGGAAAGCATTATGAATGCTTTAGTAAAATGAGTTGAAGACAATAATAGGAACTATTGGCATAGAACCAGTCTTATCAATAGAAAAATCAACTAGAGATAAAACAAATGCCTCTAGAATATTCCCGGAATATTTACTAACATAGGAGTAACACAAATAACTGCCTATGTATTCACAAGTGAAAAAGTATAACACATACATATAAAATAAAGCCGAGTAATGAGTCAGACAATACTGACATAACAGTATGGAAACCAAAGAGGGCACCATATCACGTAGGAAAGCAACAGCCATCCAAACCATCAGCGTAATGCAATTTGTCTGCGACACCACGTTCAAGCAATAGCAGTATAGAATTGAACAAGATAGTATGAAAAAGAAATATTAATATCCTGGCGAAAACCAAGTTTAGAACGTGACTACTATATGAATAGAGGCCCCCCCACAGATGATCCAGAAAGGGTCTTCTATACTTAAACCAGAATATTCAAAGGATTCTATTACTAAAAGAATCCAACTGGCTTTGTATATTCCATCTAAAGACAACACTCCTCCAAGTTTAAATCCAAACTACAAACAATTAGATGAAAATAGTTGTCACCCAGTAGAGCAACAATCCATCAATCCATTGCTATAGTAATAAAAGTCTTCTACAAACAGTAGGAGTAGGAGATATAAGAAAAACATCTCTTTTCCTCACGTACAATGTATATGAACTTAACGGAGAAGAAAAAGTACCCCATTAAAAGGAAATTCCCTTCAGAAAAGAAGTAAATCTTAGGTAGTAGTAGTAGTAGAAAATTCTTTATTTAGATATAACATAGATATCTTTAAAAGAGGGTTACATTATTAACTTCATGTGCAACTTGTTAAAAATGAAGACAGCAAAACAGTCGGTAAGTCAGCCGTAGTGAGAATAATAAAAGAAAGATAAAAACCAAGAAAAAATAAAATAAAATAAAAATATATAATAATATAATACCAAAGTTAAAACCTGATATACAAGGAACTTCACTCCTTTTTCTTTACTCTCACTGACTTGTATATCATACATTTAAAAGACGACCCAAATTTCCTAGGGGTACTGCTCGTATTCTTTTCAATTCATCCCTCTAGAAATTTGGCGTGTATCATAACGATCGTTAAGTGGTAAAAGAGAAAGAAAATAAGAGGGAGGATTTAACAGGACTTCTTTAACTTAAAATTGCAATATGCTTGCCGAATGAACCTTGTTAGTCTTATATTTAAGTCAGTGTTTTCAGGGTTCAAGGCCACAATAATGGCTTGTCTGCAGGTTCGAGCGCCCAGCCTGTTCCATTCTGCTTTTAGTTTGCACCTGCGTTGGGAGTTGAAGGCTGGGCAAAGGCAAACCACGTGTAACAGTGTTTCGGCTGTTGTACCGCACCCTCTGCATGTTAGATCTTCCGCCGTGCGTCTCCAGGGGGGTAAGTCTTGCAGGAACCGCCAGTCACCCATTCTAATGGCTATAAAGCTACGTTTTAGAAACAGTGGGTATGTGCAGGAGAGATAAGCGGCAGGAACTAGCCGACTATAGGAGTTTACAAGGGCCCAAGAATGGCTCCGTTTTGAAAAGAGTCCTTTGTCTGTAATGAGTGATCTCATTCTTACACATTTTTTGATAGCAGTTTTAAACGCTGTCTGACTAGGGTTAAGAGCCCATAGGTCTCCTGCTGACATTTGTTGGATATAGTCCTTGAAGAGGCGACCAAACGTTCCTCCTGGGTTTTTCTGGGAGATTTCTAGCCAGACTAAGGATTCTAGTGAGTCTGGGTCAGCCTGTCTCAGCCTGTGACACAGGTTAAGGTATACACCAATATGGGAAACCTCATAGTTTGGTAGCCCCATCTCTAATCTTATCTGTGCGGCGGATGCAGAGGTTGGCAACTGGAGGACCTTTTTATAGATTTTGGTGGTATGTTGGTTTAGGGCCGTATTCAGTTTGCCCTTGAATGTCTCTATCCCGTATGATAGGGTGGGGCCGATTTTCGCTCTCAGGACTTCCAAGAGTGGCGAAAAAGTTGGACCTGAGAGATTTTTCGAAAGCTTAGTTAGAGATACTGCAAGAGTCGTGGCTTTAATTGCTATCTCATGGCGCTGTTTTATAAGGTTGCCCCTTGAATCCAGGTGGACGCCAAGATATTTATACGATTGACCTATCACGAGGCTTATGTTGTTAAAGGACCACCCACCACCAACATATTGTTTCTTCCCAAAGGGAACTACTTGGGTTTTCTTTAAATTGACTTCTAATTGGTTCGCCAATGTATAACGAAGCAGTGAGTCAAGAAGCCTTTGCAGCCCGACCCTGGTAAGACTGAAAAGAACAAGATCATCGGCGTATAACAGATTGCTAAGTGCCGTGCCTCCCACCTTTGGGGAATGACTATTGGTTTCATCCAGGGTCGACGACAAGTCTGCTATGAACAGATTAAAGAGCAGGGGGGCCAGCACGCATCCCTGCTTGACACCTCTCGTTGTCATAATTTTGCGCGAGAGATGCGTGCCGGACCCTAGCTTCACTCGGACCCAGGTGCGAGAGTGAAGTTGGATAATTGCCTCCAATAGTTTGTCAGGAATCCCCCAATTCCTAAGTTTTTCCCATAAGGCCGCCCTGGGAACCCTGTCAAATGCTGCTTTAAAATCGACAAAGCAGCATAGCACTGTCCTAGATGTTAAAAGAGCTTTATCGACAATGGTTGACACTGCTAGAAGATTTGTCATAGTCCCTGAATTGGCGACAAACCCCGTTTGATTCATCGGAATCCGGTTGTGTTCCTTTGCCCATAGCTTTAGGTCCTCCAGAAGGAGGCCTGCATAGTGCTTAGCCTCAACGTCCAAAAGAGCAATGAGTCTGTAGTTGTTGGGGGCTGCGCGGGTTCCTGATTTATAAATTGGGTGTATTATTGCACCCCGCCATGATTCTGGGATAGTTGCGGTTCTCAGGGCATAGTTGAATAGGTTTGTTAGGGTTCCTGACCAAAAAGGAATATCAGATTTAAAGAGGTTCTGTGGTAGGCCATTTGGGCCTGGTGCTCCGTCTGATCTTGCTTTAGTCATAGTCAACGCTACTCTGTCTTGGGACACCTGAAAGCCCATATTAAGAGGACTTGGCAGCTCAGTGGGTGCACTCCACTTAATGCTGGCCTCAGTATCAGTCTCTCTTGGCGGGCCACCTCCTGTGGGACCTAGATGTTCTGAGGACCTGAAATGTTCTGTGAGGTATGATGCCCATTCAGACTCTTGTATATTTGCTGATCCAAAGCTTGAGGTACTCGGGTTGGTGCGGTTAACTAGGGCCCAGAATTTTTTGGGTTTTTGCTCTTACTCTCCCACACTAATTTGCACCAAAATTGATTTTCGTGTATTTGTTTGTCTTTGATGATCGCCAGCCTGAATGACTTTTGGGCAGCATTATAAAGATTTAAACATTCACTGTTCCCAGGGTGTTTTGCAAGTGACCGCAGGGCGTTATTCCTGGCTTTCTTAAGTACCTTTGACTGTAATGAGAGTTTAAATTTGTAGCGCTGGTTTGTCCTTTGGGCCTGCTGTTCTACTGGAAAACATTTAGTCAGGTGGGTGCACAGTGTCGTCCATGTTACAATGGGGGAGGCATCATGTTCGTTTCCGTTTTTTATACGTTCCATGCATACCTGTAAGATGGACGGGCTGATGTCTTCGCTCCACTTGAGGCGCTTAAGATTTTCCGTATATGTTCCCCGACACGTTGGAGGTGCGGGTTTGTGCTTCACTGGGTTTATGTTAAGAGATATGACCTGAGGCCTGTGGTCACTTTCAGGACGTGGGTGAATACGAAAGTCGGACAAATCTTAGGTAATAACGCAAAGCGTGAAGTAGAATCGACGTAGAGACTACGTCTTCTTGGAGACCTACAGCCTGACGGATAACATGAATACGAAATAATAATGTTCAAAGAACATTTAAAAAACCAGCAAATATCTACACAAATGCATAGAATAGCCACCAAACTTTAATGGCTATAAGACAGAACCATAAGAGCAACAAGCATTTGCAATGCAATAGATATTGCATTTCCGAGAAGCAAGGATGGCATTAACTGCACCCCTGTTATTTCCAGCCTTGCCTCTCTTAAGCAACGACTATAAGTACAAAGTTGGTATTAACATAGCGCTTGCAGGTTTTCAAAACACATAAATAAAACGCATTGTCATTTACATTGCCAATAGCTCAAACTCTCGCAAATGCGAGACCTATTGCATTGCAAATGCTTGTTCTTCTTAGGACTCCACTCAGGCTATTGCTTCACATGGAAGGTTGAACCAAATGCTATTTTGACCATCTAATTTTAGTAAAGTAGAAAAAGCAGGCCACGTGCACTCTTTGTACATTGTTAGCATTATATTTTAAATATTTACAGGCTATGAAAAGAATAGGACTAGATGTTTTTGCCTGGAAAACAAATGTATTGAAAACCCAAAGCCCAATGCATGGATGCAGTGAGGAACACATCTGATTTTGCAATCTGCCTCATAACATCTCATCTTCCCATTGAGGAACCAAGATTCACCTGTCCCTGCTTTGCAAGCAGGGACAGGTGGATCTTGGTGCTGTGTCTGATTATCGACCACCCTGCCATTGTCAGTAAGACCTGTTTCCAGTGTCAGACAAGCCTGTAGGGCAGTCAGGCAGTGCCCGATGGGTTGGTCTAACAGATCAGTGCATGGGCCTGTATTTTTGCAGATTGTGGGCCTCTTTTGTGGCCAGGTGGGCTGCTTTTTACTGTTGATTTCCCTGATATTTAAACAAACATTGCCTGTAAGAAACGCAAATGTATGCAATCTCCCATACTTTGCAAAATACCCATATAATCTGCCCTTAAAAGTTACTGGACTTATTGGCAAAAGTGGGCCACTTTTCTTTAGCTATTTGGTTCCCTGATGGGGGCCACTTTTATTTTGGTGGCCAGGCATATTTTCTGGCTCAATCGGACCCTGCCTGTTTCCAGTAAGATGCCAACTATGCTGTGCAGTGCGCCATGCACACAAACCATACTAGGCCTAATGTATGAGTTACTTACCTTCGTTAACGATGTATCTGGTAGAGACGATATCTAGCCGCAGATTCCTTAACTTAGAATATCCTGAGGCTCAGACTGGATCACAATTTATTTTGCAGAAGCACCTCTGCGCGCCGGGGGACGGAGCATGGCTCTGCCCAGATGTCGTCCGTGGACATGACGTCAGCGAAGCCATATAAGTCCCTAGATGCGGCTAGATGTCTCTATCAGATATAGTTAAATAGTCATATAGTTAAGTGTCTTAGCCCAACGTGCCTACTAGACACATTTCAGTACAACGTCCTACACACACTTTCAATCAACTGCTGCGCTAACACCCCTCAGGCACTCAGAAAACAAAACTGCTTTACAATTCTGAGGCTTGTGTTGCGTTGATGATATGCAATTTCGTTTGTATTGTATTGTATTGTAATTGCATTTATGTAGCGCTTACTACCCCTGACGAGGCGCCGAAGCGCTTTTTCGGCGAGTAGCACGCTACTCCGGGACCCATAGAGGATTAGTGTTGAATTAGTATAGTGAAACATGCAAGTACATTTTAAGGGGTGGATATGGTAGTCAGTTATTTGGATTTTGAATGATAGCAGAAGGATAGAGGAGGACAAAGGTTTGTACGTATATAGCGCTTGTTGACGCACGTTATTCAGGAAGCCTATAAAGGATTAATGGTGAATTAATATGGTGAAATATGAAGTAATTTCAGTGGTGGATATTAGTCTGTTACTTGGAGTGAGAAGGATAGCGGAGGGATAAAAGGGGAAGAAAGATTTGCAGTCATATAGCACTTGTTCCCCTGATGGGTGCTGAGGCGCTTTTCTGGCGAGTAGCACGCCACTCCAGAATCCATAAAGGATTAGTGTTGAAAATTAGTATAGTATAAATATGAAGTAATTTGAGTAGTAGATATGTTATTTGGGTAGTATATTAGTATAGTTGAATATAGAATTTGAGAAGTGAACATGTTAGTCCGTTAATTTTGACTGAAAAGGATAGTGGAGGGATAAAAGTGAAGGTTTTTTTTTTGAGCTCTTAGCAGTAGGAGGAGGCTTTTGGATGAGTAAATAGGAGTCAGAGGGAAGAGTTTAGAAAGGTTTGTTTTAGGGGATCGGTATAGTAAAAAGAGGTGTCAGATGCAAGGAGGAGTAGGGTAGGAGAGAGTCTAGAAAGGGTTATTTTGGCGATCATAGTAGTGGTATGGGGTTTGGGATAAATGAGAGAGTGGATGTAGAGGATATATTGATAGATGTAGAGGATGAGAGATAGGGCAGTGCATTGGAAGGATTAGTAGAAAGAAGTTTGAGATGAGTCAGAAGGTTGGGCCAGAAGGTATATTGAGCGAAGTATAGGCTGAGAAATAGGGTAGTGCATTGGAAATGCTAAATTAGAAGAAAGTGATAAATATATAAATCCATAAGTACATTGAAAGTATATAGATACATAAAGGAAGTAAGTATATGTATATTAGAGATATTGATAGAGGCACATGATGAGAAATAGGGTAGTGCATAGGATATGCTTTTTCAGGAGAAAAGTAACAGACACATGGATCAAAGTACATGGAAGGTACATAGATGCACAATGGAAGTATGTACATGTAGACGAAAGATGATTTTTATTTATTATTATTATTTTTTTCTCTCTTAACAACATAATTATTTTACATGTTTATACAAAGTAATACACAAAGATAGGTACATGTCTATAGTAAAAACAAATGCTTATATACAGAGGGATATGCTGTACATTTCTGTTTGCGTATGGTGCTTATGTGGGGAAGAGCAAAATCTTGAGTAGTTTTCTGAAGATAAGGTGGTTGTCGGTGGACCTTATGTTGGGGGGTAAAGAGTTCCATAGTTTGGCTGCTTGAACAGAGAAGGATGTGCCACCCATGATTTTTTTCTTCTATGGTGGGATTTTGAGGCGAGATGCTCCTTTAGAGCGGAGGTTTCTTTGTTGAATGTGTTTGGTGATTTTATTGCTTATGAAGAGTGGTCCTATTCCATGTATTGCTTCGTGGGTGATACAAAGCAGCTTGAACGTGGATCTTCTGGCAACCGGTAACCAATGCAGGGCTTTCAAGGCAAGGGAGATGTGGTCCCGCGGTTTGATATGCAAGAGTAGTCTGGCAGCCGAGTTCTGAATCCGTTGTAGTCTTTTCATGGTCGTTAAAGGTGATACGTGGTAGAGGCTATTGGACCTTGTGTGGAAATCCCAAATGAGGAAAAATTTGTTGCAGCGTTCTTATAGTAGCAAAGCTTGATCTTGCTAGTTTATCCACTTGGGCATTCATCAACAGCTTGGAGTCCAAGGCCATTCCAAAGTTTCTTACTTCCTTCGATACTTTAGGCAGTGATCCCAGTTCATCAGGCCATGAGGCAAGCAGGTTGTCATTTTTCCAATCGCCACACGTGAGTATTTCCAGTTTTTGAAGCATTCAATTTGAGATGGCTCAAAGTCATCCACTGATCCACGGTCTGAAACAACTGAAAATTGGTGATTTTCCAATGTCTTTGGGGCATTCCAGTTGAAGGAGTATTTGCGTGTCATCTGCATAGTTGTAGCATATGAGGTGAAATTTATTGATCAGTACTGGTAATGACTTCATGTAGATGGTGAAAAGCATGGGCGAGATGATAGAACCTTGAGGGACCCCTGCTTTTGTGGAGTACGGTTTGGACGAGAAAGGTGGGGTATGGATGACATTAGTTCTGTTTCGAAGGTAGGACGCGATCCAGTCTAGAGCGGTTCCCTCTATGCCGGCTTCATAAAGTCTTTGTTTCAGAGTGTCATGGTAAACCGTGTCAAAGGCAGCTGAGAGGTCCAAGAGAAGAAGCTCAGCAACCCTGTTGCGGTCAACTGAATTCTTTAGGTCATCCCAGATGGCAAGGAGGGCAGATTCAGTGCCTCTTCGTGGACGGAATCCTCATTGGAAGTCTGAAAGTATGTCATTCTCTTCAATGAATTGTGACATCTGGGCGAACGCTGCTCTTTCTATCAGTTTGCCCAGTAAAGGTCCATATGTAATGGGTCTGTAGTTGTCAGGGTTCAGCGGGTACAAGTTTGTTTTCTTCAGTAAAGGTCGTATGTATGACTTTTTGAGTTCTTCTGGAAATATTCCAGTAGTTAAGAAATCGTTGATGATTCTTCTTACTGGAGTAGCAGCAGAGGTTGTTGAAAGAATTGTCTTGAAAGTTTGTGGCGGACAGTGGTCAGAAGGGCTGCCGGCAGTCCTGCTTGCTTTGACCAGGTCCATAAATTCATCGTGTGAGATGTGTTGGAAGGAACGGAGAGGCTTGATTAGAGCATTCTTGGATTGTTGTTTTGTACAAGGGTTAGTACTGGTGCTTTGTTTCTGCTTTAAGTACGAGTCCAACATGTCTGCTTTGTCCGTGTAATGATTTGATAGTTTGTCTGTGAAATCTTGAGTAATAGGATGAGTTCCTTCTAGGCAATTTGGTTTGTGAAATTCATTGAGTATTTTATAGAATTCTTTATTTGCACAGTTAGCATTTTGAATTCTGTCGGAATAGTACCTTTTCTTAGCTTTTTTGATAGCCGACTTGTATAATCTGTTAATTTTCTGTTGGTGAAGTTTGTTTTGTTTGGCGTTTGTTTTGAGCCAGGTACGTTGCAACTTTCTAATTTGTTGTTTTATGTCTTTTATTTCTATGTTTCTCCAAGGCGCTTTTTTTCTTTTGTTCTGTTGTGTGGTTTTGAGTGGTATCAGGATGTCAAAAGCTTCCTGTAGCCACTTATACAGATTTTGAACAGAGTTTATGGTTTCCAGATTTGTACTGGATGTTAGTTGTGTTTCCAAGTGTTCCAAATTGAGTTTGTTCCACAGCCGATAGGTGGATGAATGTAACGTAGTTTTAGGTGAGTCGCTGAGCGTAGTTTTATGTTGGAAAGCAAGCAAATACTGGTCTGACCATGTGACTGGAGTTATAGTTTGAAAAGTAACTAGTTCAGTATTAGCAAAAATGACATCTAGGATATGTCCAGCGGTGCGTGTCGAATTGTGTACAATCTGATGCAGGTTCAATGCGTCTAGGCCGGTGATTATTGTTTTTGGATGGGTCATATTGGGTTTATCAAACCAAATGTTAAGGTCACCCAGAACGCATAGGTTGGAGTGTATTGTTATCAGGTTTGAAACTGTGTCTAGAAGTGCGTCTGGGAATGTTGCTTTGCTAGGTGGACGTCTGTAAAGGAGCAGGAAGTTACAGGAGGAAGACCGTGTAGGATTGCATCTTGTTAGAAGAGCCTCACAATTCTTAATGGAGATGTTGTCAATTTTGGTAAACAGACATAATATCGATTCAAAAATATCAACTGGACATAATATCGAGGTAAAAATATAGACTAGACAAAATATCGACCAGACATAATATAGACTACAAAAATATCGAGTAATATCGATATTAATAGCCAAAATATCGAATCAAAAATATAGACTAGACATAATATCGACTAGATAAAATATAGACAACAAAAAAATTGAAAATAAGGTACCTTTTTAATAATTTGTAATAATTGTGTAATATAAATCTGTAGCGGGTTGTGGGTTTATAGGGGAATAGGGTGGGAAGTAATTTAATTATAATTAATTAAATCTGTAATATAATTGTAATTGTTAATTAATTATTAATTGTTAAATAATTAAAATATAATTGGTAATTAATAATTGATTAATTGATCAATAATTAATTTTCAGTAAATTATTTTCTGTAGTGGGTTGTGGGTTTATAGGGAATAGGGTGGGAGGTAATTTAAATATAATTAATTAATCATGTAAAATAATTTTAATTGTTAATTAATTCTTAGTTGGTAAATAATTAAAAATTAATTGGTAAATAATTATAAATCATTATTTTCTAGTAAATTATTTCCTGTAGCGGGTTGTCGGTTTATAGGGGAATAGGGTGGGAAGTAATTTAAATATAATTAATTAATTATGTGAATTAATAATAATTGGTAATTAATTATTAATTGGTAATTAATTAAAATATAATTGGTAATTAATTATAAATATTTAATTGATCATTAATATTTAGTAAATTATTTTCTGTAGTGCTTTGTGAGTTTATAGGGGATAGGGTGGGAAGTAATTTAATAATAATTAATTAATTGTGTAAATTAATTAAAATTGTTAATTAATTAATAATTGTCCATTAAATAAAATGTAATTGGTAAATAAAAGTAATTGGTATTGGAAATTAAATTTAATTGGTAATAATATTTCTATTAAATATATTTATTTATGAAGTTTTGACTTTTCCTACTGTTGCACCCAATGGAGTGGGAATAGTAATTTTAACCCCTACGCTATCCAGCGCTTTCCCTACTGTTGCACCCACTGGAGTGGGAATAGTAAAATATAGACTAGACATAATATCGACTAGATAAAATATAGACAACAAAAAAATCGAAAATAAGGTACGTTTTTAATAATTTGTAATAATTGTGTAATATAAATCTGTAGCGGGTTGTGGGTTTATAGGGGAATAGGGTGGGAAGTAATTTAATTATAATTAATTAAATCTGTAATATAATTGTAATTGTTAATTAATTATTAATTGTTAAATAATTAAAATATAATTGGTAATTAATAATAATTGATTAATTGATCAATAATTAATTTTTAGTACATTATTTTCTGTAGTGGCTTGTGGGTTTATAGGGAATAGGGTGGGAGGTAATTTAAATATAATTAATTAATCATGTAAAATAATTTTATTTGTTAATTCTTAATTGGTAAATAATTAAAAATTAATTGGTAAATAATTATAAATCATTATTTTCTAGTAAATTATCTCCTGTAGCGGGTTGTGGGTTTATAGGGGAATAGGGTGGGAAGTAATTTAAATATAAATTAATTATGTGAATTAATAATAATTGTTAATTAATTATTAATTGGTAATTAATTAAAATATAATTGGTAATTAATTATAAATATTTAATTGATCATTAATATTTAGAAAATTATTTTCTGTAGTGCTTTGTGAGTTTATAGGGGGATAGGGTGGGAAGTAATTTAATAATAATTAATTGTGTAAATTAATTAAAATTGTTAATTAATTAATAATTGTCCATTAAATAAAATGTAATTGGTAAATAAAAGTAATTGGTATTGGAAATTAAATTTAATTGGTAATAATATTTCTATTAAATATATTTATTTATGAAGTTTTGACTTTTCCTACTGTTGCACCCAATGGAGTGGGAATAGTAATTTTAACCCCTACGCTATCCAGCGCTTTCCCTACTGTTGCACCCACTGGAGTGGGAATAGTAATTTTTACCCCTACGCTATCCAGTGCTTTCCCTACTGTTGCACCCACTGGAGTGGGAATAGTAATTTTAACCCCTACGCTATCCAACGCTTTCCCTACTGTTGCACCCACTGGAGTGGGAATGGTAATGTTTACCTCTACGCTATCCAGCGCTTTCCCTACTGTTGCACCCCATGGAGTGGGAATAGTAATTTTTACCCCTACGCTATCCAACGCTTTCCCTACTGTTGCTTCCACTGGAGTGGGAATAGTAATTGTTACCCCTATGCTATCCAACGCTTTCCCTACTGTTGCACTCTTTGGAGTTGGAATAGTAATTGTTACCCCTACGCTATCCAACGCTTTCCCTACTGTTGCACCCACTGGAGTGGGAATAGAAATTTTACCCCTACGCTATCCAACGCTTTCCCTACTGTTGCACTCTTTGGAGTGGAAATAGTAATTTTTACCCCTACGCTATCCAACGCTTTCCCTACCGTTGCACCCACTGGAGTGGGAATAGTCATTTTAACCCCTACGTTATCCAACGCTTTCCCAACTGTTGCACCCACTGGAGTGGGAATAGTAATCTTTACCTCTACGCTATCCAGCGCTCTCCCTAATGTTGCACCCACTGGAGTGGGAATAGTAATTTTAACCCCTACGCTATCCAGCGCTTTCCCTACTGTTGCACCCACTGGAGTGGGAATAGTAATTTTAACCCCTACGCTATCCAGTGCTTTCCCTACTGTTGCACCCACTGGAGTGGGGATAGTAATTTTAACCCCTACGCTATCCAGCGCTTTCCCTACTGTTGCACCCACTGGAGTGGGAATAGTAATTTTTACCCCTATGCTATCCAGCGCTTTCCCTACTGTTGCACCCACTGGAGTGGGAATAGTAATTTTAACCCCTACGCTATCCAACGCTTTCCCTACTGTTGCACCCACTGGAGTGGGAATAGTAATTTTTACCTCTACGCTATCCAGCGCTTTCCCTACTGTTGCTCCCACTGGAGTGGGAATAGTAATTGTTACCCCTACGCTATCCAACGCTTTCCCTACTGTTGCAGCTTTGGAGTTGGAATAGTAATTTTTACCCCTACGCTTTCCAACGCTTTCCCTACTGTTGCACCCACTGGAGTGGGAATAGTAAATTTTACCCCTACGCTATCGCTACTGTTGAACTCACTAGAGTTGTTACAATAAATTTTAACCATTTTGCTATGCTACGGTAAAAATATTATATATGTTTATTTAATAATATGTTATATATATATATATATATATATATATATATATATATATATATATATATATATATATATATGTGTATTATTTTTGTTATATATTTTTTTTAATTTACATTATTTATTTATTAATATTACATTTATTTAATACATTTAACTAAGTTTATATTAAATATATGTATTATTATATTAGTTTTTACTTAATTTAAAGACATTTAAAAAAACGATATTTTGACAGTCTATATTTTTGTAACTCGATATTTTAGAGTCGATATTTTAGTACTTACCTGTTTGAAGATAGCCAGTCGATATTTTGTCCCTCGATATTTTATCCTCGATATTAATGCATCTCGATATTTTTGTGGTCGATATAATGTCAGTGATCCGTCAATTTTAGTGATATGTATTGTTTGCCTGAATACAACAGCTAGTCCACCTCCTTTTTTGGCTATACGATTTTGGGCGATTATTTGATAGCCTAGAGGAATGGCTTCATGCAGGGCTGGAGCCATTGCCTCTCCCAACCATGATTCGGTTATGAATAGTATGTCTGGTTTTGCATCAGTGAGAAGGTCGTAGATGTGATGCTTGTTTTTAGAGAGGGATCGAGCATTTATTAGTAGACAGTGTAGAGAGCGGCCTTTGGTGGTAGTGGGACTTTATTTTGTAGAAGAGTGATCAGTATTGTGTCGGTTTGTGGCAGGTGTGTTTTTAGTGCTGGTATTAGCTGTATTAGAATAACAATCGTGTAGCTGTTCTGTATCGTATTCCTCATCCAGCATGCCAAGAAGGCATTTTGATGGGTCTGCGTCTGTATGTGCTGGAGATCGTGTTTGAGAGTGAGTTGGAGTGCTGTGTTGCTTATGTGATGTAACATTGTTGTGAAGTAGACATGGGGAAGCAAAGTTGTGAGGTGTGGCATGTTGCTTATATTTTTTGCGTGTGTTTAAGGCGGAAAGTGTATGAGTCAGGGGAGGTGGTGCAGCATGTGGATCATGTAGTAAAGTTCTAAATTGTTCAAAGGATGAGAGGCGGTTAGAAGAGAGGTGGTGTATTGCTGTATCTGCGTTAGGTGTGGTGGAAGAGTAAAAGCTTTGCATTGGAGTTTGTTCCTTTGTGTGGTTTGAAAGGTGGGTATATGTTTGTATTTTGTGATAAGTATTATAAGGTGTTACGCTTTGAAGATCTTGTTGTGCTGGTGTGTGTGATATGTTTTGCTTTTGAGGAGTAGTGAAAAGGGGTGCTGATGTATATGTTTCATGCACTGGATTTGGTTGTATAGTATTGTTTGTGAGAGGAGGTTGTGAGGTAGAGGGGGTGGTGATGTATTTGTGAGTAGAGTGTATGTTGTGTGTAAGAGGGAATGAAGTAGAGGTAAGAGTGTTTATCTTAGACTGCTTTATTGCAAGAGTTACAAAGTGTGGTGGTGTGCAGTGTGTATGTTGTGCGTTAGTGTTATTATGGTAGAAGGGAGAGGAGGGTGTTTGTTGGACAACTGATGGAAGGATGAATATATGTTTGTTAGTGATAAAAGGTGGTCTGTTAGGTGTAATTACAGTCGGGAGAGTGTGTCTGAATGGGATGTAGTTATGTATGGTGTTGATTGGCGTTGTGTTAGTGATGAGTGTATTGGTTAGTGGTATAGGATAGAGTTATGTACTGTTTGTAGATGATGGTGGATATGTGTGGTAGTTGGGATAGTAGGGTGTGTAGATGTGGTTTAGTTGGGTTTGTGGTGCATGTTGGTACATTACTCTGTGCATAGTGTTGTGCGTGGTGTACATTTGGTGTGAGTGTGTTGCTCTGTTTGTGGATGTGGATGGTGTGGGCTGGGTATAGCTAAATGAAAAAAAGGGCAGCATTTCTGGCCCTAGTCCCGACCAGTCTAGAAACAGGCTCAAACAGGCAACTGCCCTTGTCCTCTCCGCCCGTAACAGGCTCAAACAGGCAACTGCCCTTGTCCTCTCTGCCCTTAGCCTCGACGCCCGGGCTGAGACGCCCTAAGCCTGGCCTTTTATAGCCCTAGTAATCAGGTGACCCCTTCAGCCAATGGGAACCCTAACCCTAACACTATCCAATCAGAACACTAGCCCTAAAATCTAGAACCAATAGGAGACCAGGACATTACAGCCAATCTTAGCCCTAGTCCAAGCACCGAATCAGTCCAAAAACCCAGATCCCTATGTCCAATGAAGGCCCCAGCCCTACCATTAGTCGCAACCCAAGTCCAAGCAACCAATGGTACAGGTAGCCATAGTCCCTACTTCCAATAGAAAGCCTAACCCTACTCTTAGTCCCACAACTAGTGCAGCAACCAATCACACCAGAAGCCCTAGTAGCTACTTCCAGTCAAAGGTCTAACCCTAGCCCTAGTCCCACCCTACTCCCAACAACAAATAACATAGGAAGCCCTAGTCCCTACTTCCAATAGAAATCCTAACTCTACCCCTAGTCCCAACCCTACAATGATTGAATCACAGACCAAGAAACCAATAAGAACTCTCGAATACCTAACCAATGAGGACATTGACCCTAATCCAATAGAAACACCAGATACAACCACTAATCAGTGTACACATGTACCAACCACTAGCACACCATATAATGTCCCAGACACCTCAGACAAGGTTTGTTGGCCAGGGAGTTGGAAGCTGCTTCTCCTGTTCAGAATCTCCTAGGAGACAGACAGGGTCAATCCACACGTTGGACTTTTGCAGGTAAAGGCTTCAATAACTTGAAATCTAACAATACTGTTTGAATAAAAATGTACTCCCTCTGCTGGCCAAAAAACGAAGTGCACAGTTAGTAAACACAGTTTAAACAGCTCACAGAAGCACACTCTGATGTAGAATATCCCTGTTGCTGGGGAGGGGGGGGGGTGGCAGGGGGGCTTGTCTCACTGGCTTATGAACACAAAATGGTGGCTGGGGTGCACTGTTTTAACATACAGGTCTTAGCACAGAGCAAAGGAAACATTTGGAGGGAAAACAGAATTGTCACCAAGGAATGAGAGGGATAAACTACAGAGGTTGGACTGCAAATCCCACAATTCAACACGTTAAATGGAAGCAATCATGGGCAGGAAAAACCACAAGTTTAAAACACACAACAGGTGATAAAATATGCAAACGCAGACAGGTCAAAACTACAATTTTAAACTGTAACAACCACAGGCAAAGACAGTAACTACAGAAAGGGAAAATAGTTTTTTAAACAACTTTTGTTTTGGGAAGAGACAGCACTAGTCTGTCTCCTTACCACTTCCTGGACTCTGCTCACTGCAATATGGGGCACGGGTAGGCTGCAACTCACAAGATGGAGGAGAATGATTTGGGGTGTACCCAGCAAGGCCTTAAGGGGCCTGGGCAGGTGTGAGAGGAGGGCTCAGACTTGCCTGGTAGCTGAATAGCCAATGGTCTGCTGTCCTGGGGATGAGGGCTGGGGAGCTGCTTTTCCTGTTTAAAATCTCCTAAGAAACAGACCAGCTCAATCCACACTTTGGACTTCTGCAGGTAAAGGCTTCAATAACTTGAAATCTAACAATACTGCTTGAATAAAACTTTACTCCCTCTGCTGGCCAAAAAACGAAGTGACCACACGAAGGAGCAACGAGAAGGGGGAAACGGCCTCACTCAGGAAGTTTAAGAAAGCCCTCACTCACCACCTGGTGATGACATGCTACATCATCGGGCCCCACTAAAGAGGCCGAGTCCCTCTTTAGTGTGCTTCAACGCCAGATCTACTGCGGAGCAGGAGTTGTGAGTTCAAGGCGTGCAGTGAGAAATAAACAATTAGTGGTGAGGGGATTAAAAATGTCTTTGGTGTATCAAAAAAATGATTTATTATGTGATCACTTAGGACATAATATTAAAATGGTGTGTAGGAAAGCAGTCCACAATTAATTGTGTGGTTATTTCCTTAATTGTCAGTCAACATGTTTCTGCCTCTGAAACGGTGTAAAATGACCAGGCATTCATCAGGACTCTATAAGTGTACTAAACCCTGGCGGTATGGGCACACTAAGGCCCACCCTTACCTAGGGACGTGAAAGTGAAAAGGTGAAAAAAGTGCAAAAAATTAGGAAGGAAAACTATCTTCCTAATAACTCCTGGTTTAGGAGGCTTCCTGCATTAAGGTTTCTGCACTTTTGTGGTGTAACAGGGGTACACCATGGGTCACAGGAGGGGGGTGGTAGCGTAATTGGCACACCGCCCTCGACGCTCGGCACCCTCAGTATACCTGCATTATCCTCAGACTGGACCCCGAAGATACCACAAGGGTTTGGTACATTTATAGAGTCCTGATGAATGCCTGGTAATTTTACACCGTTTCAGAGGCAGAAACATGTTGACTGACAATTAAGGAAATAACCACACAATTAATTGTGGACTGCTTTCCTACACACCATTTTAATAATATGTCCTAAGTGATCACATAATAAATCATGTTTTTGATACACCAAAGACATTTTTAATCCTCTCACCACTAATTGTTTATTTCTCACTGCACGCCTTGAACTCACAATTCCTGCTCCGCAGTAGATCTGGCGTTGAAGCACACTAAAGAGGCACTCGGCCTCTTTAGTGGGGCCCGATGATGAAGCATGTCATCACCAGGTGGTGAGTGAGGGCTTTCTTAAACGTCCTGAGTGAGGCCATTTCCCCCTTCTCGTTGCTCCTTCGTGTGGTCTCTTTGATACCATAAGACACTCTTTTTTTTGCTTACTGAATATAACCGGGGAAGAAGAGTGTTGTATAATACTCCCTATCTCTCTTTTTGTTGATATATACAAAAAACGATGTGCCCAGGCCCTAGTAAACACAGTTTAAACAGCTAACAGAAGCAGCCTATGATGTAGAATATCCCTGTTGCTGGGGAGGGGGGGGGCAGGGGGGTTGGTCTCACTGGCTTGTGAACACACAATGGTGGCTGGGGGTGCACTGTTTTAACAAACAGGTCTTAGCACAGAGCAAAGGAAACATTTGGAGAGAAAACAGAATTGTCACCAAGGAATGAGAGGGATAAACTACAGAGGTTGGACAGCAAATCCCACAATTCAACACATTAAATGGAAGCAATCATGGACAGGAAAAACCACAAGTTTAAAACACAAAACAGGTGATAAAATATGCAAACACAGGCAGGTCAAGCCTACAATTTTAAACTGTAACAACCACAGGCAAAGACAGTAACCACAGAAAGGGAAAATCGTTTTTTATGGTTTAAATCTTGTATTGAATTTTCAAGAGAGAAAAAACAAGAAGGCATTGCGATATCAGACATACGAGTCTTGCTCGGTGACCATGCATTAACAAAGAGCGAACATAGTGCCCACAGGGCCGATGCAATGACAGAAAGCTGTTGAAGTGCCTTAGAACTTAACACCCACTTCCTCCCCCCTCCCACCCTCCTCTGTCCATCAAAGAAAAAATCCGCTTCATAATACTATGTTTGGGGAGGCAAAGGAGCGTTTATTTGGGCCTGCGTGTTCGTGTTTTCTTCGAGGGCTGTGGGTCTGGAATTGGCGTATCTGCCAGTCGTAGGAGACGTAGGTATCTGGGACAGCTCAACTCACGAAATTCACTGGTGAGCAATGTTAGGAAGGGGCGCCACAACTCTGGAAATTCCTCCACCCTCCCGGCCTGTACCAGCGACACATTTTCCATTCCAAGCACCATCCATAACCTGTGCAACCAGCTTGTGTGCGGGGGACAGTGTGGTGATCTCCAATGTGCCACAATGTTTAGGGTAGCTGCCCCTAGGGCAATACCTATGAGACGGCCCCTGTGGGATCTTAGTGGGTACATCAGGGCATTGGGCAGTCCAAGCAGGATGTAGGCGAGGAATCGGGGCAATTGAGTGTCTAGGTGAGAGTCCACCTCATCTATAATCGTGTCCCAGTATTCCCGTATATGTTGACAGCTCCAAAGCAGATGTTCCAATGTGCCTCCTTCCCCACATCCTATCCAACAGCGGTCGCTGATCTGGGGGTTCGCCTGGCGTAAGCGCTCTGGAGTGTGGTACCAGTATGTTGCTACCTTGGTGAGTGTCTCGGTAAGACCAGAGTGGTATGCGGAATGTCGTGCCCTGTGATAGATCCCGCTCCACTACTTGTGTGTGAGGGTCCTGCCTAGTTCCCGCTCCCACCGACATCTTCCTGCGTTGTATGTGTGTGTTTGTAAGAAGGAGGTGCTGATACAGATCAGAGATTAATTTCTTCTCAGAGGTGCGGGTAACTAGCCACTTCTCATACGGTGTGAGGTATCGATGGGCTCCTGACTTTACATCGGGCTGGAGGGCCCAGTGTCGCACCTGCAGGTAGGCTAACCTATCTCCCCTGTGATAGCGTAGGCATCCTTCAGTTGTTGGAAAGATAGGATGCCTTCTAGGTCGAAGAGATGCCCCAGTTCTTTGCAGGGGGTGCGTCGCCAGTTCACAAATGCTTTCGGGTCAAGACCGGGGGTAAAGTCGGGATTAGCGAATAGGGGTGTCAGAGGGGAGGGAAAGGTCGTCAATTCATGTTTGGTAGCTACTCGGTCCCATACCTCCATGACCGTGTTGGTGATCTGGGATGCGTAAAGGTTGGGTGGCCTGTGTCGTCGCGGAAGAAAGGGGATTCCTTGTAATGGCATACCGGCCACCGCCTGGTCTTGAAACAGCCAGGGCTTGCTCGATTCCAGCTGGTACCATTCCACAAGGCTCCGCATTTATGCTGCGTTGAAATAGAGTTGGAGGTCTGGGATCCCTACCCCGCCATGCGCAGGTGGTAAAACCGCGATGTCATGTTTGAATCGCGGATGACAGCCTTGCCATATGTAGCGTGCTATTTCAGATTGCATCCGCTGGATCCAACCTTGAGGTGGGCGCAGGGGAAGGGTCTGGAACAGGTAGAGGACTTGCGATAGTAGCGTCATATTGGTGGCCGCAATCCTCCCTAGCCAGGAGAGCGGAAGGCGCCTCCACCTACGCAGCTCCTCTCAAAGCTGTGTGCGGAGTTTAATATAGTTCGCGTCTACCGTGGCAGGAATGGTGGGGCCTAATAAGATTCCTAGGTAGGGGACTGTGGTGTCTGACCACTGTACGTTGTGTTCGTCCTGTGCCGCAGCCAGGGTTTCGGGTGACAGCGAAATGTTGAGGGCGATCGATTTGTCCTCATTTACTTTGAATCCCGAGGCGAGCGCAAAACTATGGAGTTCCACAAAGAGCGCACGAAGTGAGGGAACCGGATCGGTGAAGGATAGCAGGATGTCATCGGCGTAGAGGCTGATCTTATGAATGTCAGCCCCGAATTTAATACCCTTAATGAGAGCATGTTGTCGAATTCTCTGTGCTAGTGGTTCCATATATAGGGCAAACAGGATTGGGGAAAGGGGACATCCTTGTCTAGTCCCTCTGCCAATCGGGAATCTGGGGGAGGTATGACCATTAACGCGCACCGTGGCATTGGGTTGCTTATAGCAGTTAAGGATGCGGGTGCAGAGCGCGTCCCCGAGACCAAAAAGACGCAGAACTTGCTCTAGATAGGGCCAGTGCACCCTATCAAATGCTTTTTCCGCATCGATGGTGAGAAGCATGCAGTCCGGCCGTGTTCGCGATCTGGCCTCAATGAGATGTAATACCCTCCTGGTATTGCCGCTTATTTGTCGTTGGGGTATGAACCCGGCATGGTCGGGTTCGACAAGCTGTTGCATGTATGGCGCAAGCCGATTTGCCAGGATGCCTGTATAAAGTTTAAAGTCAATATTCAGTAATGAGATCGGCCGGTAGGAGCCGCAGCTGGTTTTATCTCTATCAGGTTTCGGTATGACCGAGATAGATGCCTCCAGGAGGTCTGCGGGGATCACGCCTGGTTGGTCAAAGGAGTTAAAGAGATCCCGGAGGAGGAGGGCCACCTGGTGGCAGAAGGTCTTGTAGAAGCTCGCCGGGTACCCATCAGGTCCCGGCGATTTCCCGTATTTTAAGCAGGAGATTGCGGACACCACCTCCTCTAGGGCTATTGGCCTATCTAGGAAGTCGGCTTGGGCTGTATTTAAGGATGGGAGCTGTGCTTCTTGTAGGTATGTCCGACCTGATTGGATGTCGAGGTCGTCACTCGCATAGAGGGACTGGTAAAATGTTCTAAAGGTCTCTGCTATGTCAGCGTCTTCTGTGACTAGCTCACCCCTTTCTGTTCGTAGGGCCTGTACTCCCTGTCTTATGCGTTGTTCCCTCAGTTTGTTGGCTAACAGCCGTCCACAGCGGTCCCCTTCAGTGTAATATGCTTGGCGAAGATGCAGGGCAGCATATTCCGCCGCATCCTGGTCAAGTGCGGCCAGCATCTTCCTCTCGCTTCAGAGTTGGCGCCAGGCCCTCATGGCTCCGGTGCGCTGGTGCATTTGCTCCAGTTCCGCCACTCGTTGCGTGAGTTCTGCACGCTTCTGTTCCCTGTCTTTATTATTGGCTGTGGCAACGGAGATGAATTCACCTCGTCGGACCGCTTTAAGGGCTGACCATTGCGTCACCCGCGTGGTTTCTTCGTTGTTGTTGTGGGTCAGGAATTGCGTGATGGTGTTTTTAATTCGCTCCACCGTCGCGGGGGTACGGAGAAGGGATTCCCTGAGGTGCCAGTGTCGCTGTGGGGCTGGTGTGTTGGTAGGAAGAAAGTGACCACCATTGGTGAGTGGTCTGATAGCGCGGCCGGCAGAATCTCTACGTCCTGGGTTCGCGCCACCAGGTGAGATGTGCAAAGAAAGTAATCTAGCCTCGCATAGGACCTATGAGCCCCCGAGTGATACGTGTAGGCTGCGCTGCGTGGATGGAGATGCTGCCAGAGGTTAGTGAGCCCGAGCTCCCGGAGGTGTGCGTGGCCCGATTCAGAGAGAGCTCCCACTTGCCCTGTTCGCTGGCATGAGCAGTCTGTTTTGTTATGGAAGAATAGGTTGAGGTCCCCGCCTATCAGCAAGTGTCGTTCTGTGTTGGCAGTGGCTACCGCTAGCGCTGTTCGGAGAAATGTTTCTTGTTTCTCATTGGGCAAATTGATTGAGCCAATCAAGAGTGTCACACCTGCAATTAGGAAGCGGTACACCAACAATCGCCCCTTCAATTCTGCTTCCTTCTGCAGCACCTTGCCCTTAAATGCTTTGGAAACCAAAATCGCTACCCCGGCTACTTTTTTAGAGGCAGATGAAAAGAGTTGTGTAGGAAATGCCCAGGATTTTAATCTGTGGCAGTCTTTGGGCAGGAGGTGTGTCTCTTGGAGAAGGCATATGTCAGCTGTGGAGTGTTCCAGTTGTGATAGGACTGCTCGGCGCTTGATTGGATTATTAAAGCCCTGTACATTAAGAGAGAGATTCTTGAGTCTAGTGTGTGCCATCATAAATCAGGACAGGGTCTGAAGCTCCATGTAGTGTGTGTAGCGGAAAAAACACAATAAAATTCCCAAGGTGGAAAGAGGGACCCCTCCCAAAGAAAAGCTCTTCTCCCCGCCCCTAACTCCCACCCAGAACCCCCCCTAACCCCAACTGGAAACTCCCCAATGATCATAAATGTCCTGGACCAATCACGACCTTGTTCAGGCCCAAGGAAGAAGTCAATACAGGGAAACGTGGCACTGGCAACCCCAGCGGCTCCCCCCCAGCCCCAGACAGACCCGCTAGGGAGTAAGTTGTTAACAGAGATCCCCCCCCATTTTCTGTCGCTCGAGGAAGTGTCTCAATCTGAGGTTGCGGTATCCTTGGAGACCTCTTGGATGGCTGCCGCCTGAGCTTGCGCTATCATGCATGGGTCCGGCTTGAGGGCCGCCTTTGGCGATCGTCTGCGCCGTATGCGTTGCCAGCCCACCCCCGTGGAGCGGGGGGCCTCCCCTGTGGGGGTCCACTCATCTCGGTATCGCTTACCGACTCATCGGCCAGATCGATCCCCAACAGGGCACAAGTGTCCTTCAGTGAGCGAAACTGTTGCAGGACGCCGTTCCACTTGAATACAAGGCGAAATGGGTGTCCCCACGAGTACGAGATCCCTTTGTCTTGTAGGAAGGTAGTGGTGACTTTAAAAGCCCTCCTTTTCTGTAGGGTGACCATGGAAAGATCTTGATACAGTGCCGCTGGATGTCCCTGGTAGCGTAGCGGTTGTTTTAAACGTGCCTCTTTCATTATGCGCTCCTTTAAGGGAAAGTCGGGCAGGAAAGCTAGAATGTCTGGAGGAGGAGCGGGGGCCCTGCGTGTGAGACCCACTCTATGCGCCCCATCGATTCGGATGATGAAGTCCTCGTGTTCCCCCAGTATTTCTCTGAAGAGGCCCTGTAGGTAGAGGATAATATCGTTCCCTTCCGCTTTGGATGCCACTCCTCGGACCCTTATGTTGTTTCTTTGGGAGCGGTTCTCAAGGTCCTCTGCATGTGCCTGCAAGTCTAGCTGCTGTTCCTGTAGGCGGAGGACTTCCTGCTGTAGGTGTGCTACCTCCTCACACCGTGACTGTTCCGCATCCTCGACAGCAGCCACTCGTTCCCCCAGACCCTCCACCTCTCGTCGGAGCTCCCGATGTTCGCCTGCCATGTCCTGCTTGAGGGTCTGGAAGTCCTCTCGTAGGGAGTTGAAGAGGGACTCCAGGAAGGCTTTAGTGATCGGGGCTCCCTCATCTTCGCGATTTGCTGGCTCCTTGGCCGCCCCTGCCCCAGACGGGCTCTTCTCTCCCTTGGCAGCCCCCTTCGACAGCAGCTCCGGTATTCTGCGGCCACCTCAACGCTGGTTTCCCGACATGGCGAGGCATGCAGCGCTGTCCCTGTGCCGTAACCTGTATGCTAATGCCCCAGGAGGCCTATAAATCCGTGCCGACCACCTATGGCACCGGGTCCGCTCACCTCGCTCTGCACCGCTCCGCGCCAGGGATCACCCCCTCTTGGTCGGCTGTGCCCCCGTTGGTCCAGGCCCTCCGGATGTTTGTAGTGCACGGGACCCTTTACTCCCTGCTCCCCTACCATTAAGGAGCCTGTGTCCGCACCCTGCAGTACGTCGCTTCGGATCAGGGCGCCCCAGTCAGGTGCAGAGATCCCCAGAGGCCAGCCGCACCCGGTGTCGTCGCTGGCCACTGCTGTCTGTTGACTTCTCTGCGTAGAGGCCCCCTGGGCCCCACCCGCGCGACCTCTGAGCTGCTGTGGATCTCCGGCTCCTGAACAGTGTGGGCCCCCAGGTCTTGTCGCGGTATGGGGCCGGCCCGGGGAGTCTCTCTATTAGGCTCTGGTGATCTCCAGGTAAGCGGGTGACAACAAAGGAATGGGGCTACAGGCACCGGCCCCCGATCCTAGGCCGCGCCAGGCGCCAAGCCTCTGTATGCCGGGGCCGCCTCCTATTTGCTGGGTGAAGGCCGTAGAGCCGGGGCCTCGATTTACGCGTTCCCTGTCCACCTTCAGCGGGACTCTCTCTCAGCGTCGCCACTGCCTTTTGCGAGGTCTGCTAGTCTCGGCCTACGCGGCCCCTCGGCACACCCCTCCGCCAGGTTCAGCAGCCGTGTCCGCACCTTTCTGCAGCACCACTCTGGTCGGGAGCGTGTCTCCCCTCTCTCGCCTCTGCTAGCCGCGCCGCCAGTGCCGCCTCACCGTCTCCTCTGGTGCTCCAGTGTCCCCCCAATGGCACCTCTCGTCCGGTCGGGCCACGCGTCTCTTGGGCCCGGGAGGTCTCCTCAAGGCGGTGCGGTGTGCTGCCAAAGTCGGCGCCGTCAGAGGGGAAGACTTCGTCTCGGGTGGTTTCTGCTGTCCTTTCGGTACCTTCCGACCAGCCGCTGCAGTCCCCGTGCCCAGGGCGGTGAGGTCAATGTCTGAGGGGGGGGGGAATTGTAAGCTAATAGGGGGTCAAAACTGGGGCCAGGACCGGGAGCCTCACTGCCTTGCGTCCGCTGCGGTCGCCATCTTGGCCACGCCCCCGAAAATCGTTTTTTAAACAACTTTTGTTTTGGGAAGAGACCGCACTAGTCTGTCTTCCTTACCACTTCCTGGACTCTGCTCACTGCAATCTGGGGCACGGGTAAGCTGCAACTCACAAGATGGAGGAGAATGATTGGACTGCAAATCCCACAATTCAACACGTTAAATGGAAGCAATCATGGGCAGGAAAAACCACAAGTTTAAAACACAAAACAGGTGATAAAATATGCAAACACAAGCAGGTTAAACCTACAATTTTAAACTGTAACAACCACAGGCAAAGACAGTAACGACAGAAAGGGAAAATCGTTTTTAAACAACTTTTGTTTCGGGAAGAGACAGCACTAGACTGTCTCCTTACCACTTCCTGGACTCTGCTCACTGCAATCTGGGGCACGGGTAGGCTGCAACTCACAAGATGGAGGAGAATGATTTGGGGTGCACCCAGCAAGGCCTTAAGGGGCCTGGGCAGGTGTGAGAGGAGGGCTCAGACTTGCCTGGTAGCTGAATAGCCAATGGTCTGCTGTCCTGGGGATGGGGGCTGGGGAGCTGCTTTTCCTGTTCAAAATCTCCTAGGAGACAGACCGGCTCAATTCACACTTTGGACTTCTGCAGGTAACGGCTTCAATTACTTGAAATCTAACAATACTGTTTGAATAAAACTTTACTCCCTCTGCTGGCCAAAAAACGAAGTGCCCAGGCCTTAGTAAACACAGTTTAAACAGCTCACAGAAGCACCCTCTGATGTAGAATATCCATGTTGCTGGGGGCGAGGGGGGGCAGGGGGGTTGGTCTCACTGGCTTGTGAACACAAAATGGTGGCTGGGGGTGCACTGTTTTAACATACAGGTCTTAGCACAGAGCAAAGGAAACATTTGGAGGGAAAACAGAATTGTCACCAAGGAATGAGAGGAATAAACTACAGAGGTTGGACTGCAAATCCCAAAATTCAACACATTAAATGGAGAAAATCATGGGCAGGAAAAACCACAAGTTTAAAACTCAAAACAGGTGATAAAATATGCAAACACAGGCAGGTCAAACCAACAATTTTAAACTGTAACAACCACATGCAAAGACAGTAATCACAGAAAGGGAAAATCGTTTTTTAATTCTCCCATCCTCTGCTCTCGTCTTTTTCCCTGCCTGTGCTGTCTATTTTAGTTGACTTCCTGTCTAAGCTAAAAGCAATATGCATGCTAAAGAGTTAGTAGCTGCCAGAACACCTGGTCTCAGACTCAACTGTCAATCTCTTAGTGCTGCCATAAGCACTCCTTTTCCCCCTCCCACTTTGCTGACTAAGTGATTTCCCATAATGGCGGAGTAGGGACTCAGCTTCGCGGCAGCAGACCGAGGGCTCCCATCTCTGAAAAACTGGTGGCAGCGAGCTTACGGTGTACTGGGGTGCGGGAGCTAACCGAAAAGCTTTTCGGGTCTCACCGCCCGCAACACCGGAGATACAGCCGAGCTGAGCTGAGACGCCGAGGCACAGCGGCTGCAAAGGCGCGGCGCAGCTGAGACCCAGCATCGCGGCAGATGGATGCGAAGCACGGCGGTGTAAGGTCCCGGCTCCGTGGCAGCAGACGGAGGCAGCACGCAAAAGCCTCATTAAAAAAACGTCTAATGCACAGTCGAGCAGGGACTTAGCCTCATAGCAGCGGAGCCAACACAGTAAGGAGAGGCTTAAATGCTAAAGCTCAGCGGGCGTTGGAGCAAGTTGAGACCGTAGCGGAGCAGAGACCCCGCAGGCGGAGTGAACTGGAAGCTGCACTGGTGGCAAAGGGGGTAAATAGAGCCAAATAGACTTTTTGCTATCTGACCTGATCAGAGGAATTGCTTTCGCGGGGTTTCTTGGCTCTCAGTGGTAATTTCGATAAGAAAAAACTTTTCATTTTTACCACCCTCCACACCACGCCACGCCAAGTGCTGTTGAAACACTGCGATACAGCGAATGCTGGGGCTCTCGCTGGTGCTTCGGCGAGCTCTCGGAAACTGGGTCGTTAGATCCAGGCTTGATTGGTTTGGGCTATCAGCCACAACAGGGGCAAGAGAAGTAGCGATTAATCTACAAAGGGTTATGTCGCCTAAAATTCCGTCGCGCTCTACGCGCAACACTAAAAACTCTGCCAATGCAGCTGCAACCGCTACCCCTGCTGCGTCCGTAGCCGCAAAAACCTCGGGGGTGCCCGGAGTACCAGCTATCTCTGCATATCTGGCTGGCCCGGCTGCGTTAATGCTCAATACCCTAAATGCAACTGCAGTCACAGTTACAACTATAGCAGACGCGACGATAGCTACAGCTACAGCCACGGTGACCACGGCGACTACGGCGACAGCGGCAGCAACGATGGCGGTGAAAGTGCCACAAGGAAACAAAGAGGCCGCCCCCGCTCCTCCCACTTTGGCTGTCATACAGTGCCCTGCTGGAGATTCAACTGGAACACCTTCTGCTACCATCACTGCTCTGAAGGGGAGCGACAGGAAGGTGGCAGGTAAGCCAGTTCTACGCCCTCCTGTGCTGTCTAATTGTGGGACTATACCAAAAACTTTTGCCCAGAAAAACGTAACTGCTGGTTCTAAACCCGGGGTAGCAGGTGGGAACACACTAGTCGCTTCACATGCTGACGCAATACAAGATGCTCAGTCTGAGCTAAGGGCAGAACCAGAAATACAGGCTGAGCTGCAGTCACCAGGAGTGCTAAAAAAAGTTGTGGCTATTACTCCAGCAGCAGCTTTAACAAGGCTAGTGATGGGAGATCTTTCGAACGTACCTGCTAACTGTGATATTATACCGTCTAAGGGCAGTGTGATTCAAGAAGGTCTTGAAGTGCTAAACGGGAATAGTGGAGACAACATAGCAGAAATATTAGAAGTGGAACCACATCTAATCACAAATATAATTGCAAACACAAACACGACGCTTTTAACCTTGACTGACGTAAACACCAAGCAAGATAGGCTTCCCATGGATGACTCTTCTCTGGAGCTGGGGGAAGAACAATCCTCCTTTGTGGATTATGACACTGAGGTAGATGAAGAGCCGGACAAGATAATAGACAATTCTACAATGAGACTGTCCGCACGGAGGCGGAGAGGGAAAGCCAAGTCCTGCTATAAAAGAGGGGGGGAAACTATCATCTAACCAGACGTGGCTTATTAATGTGGCATCTCTGACGAATAAAAAATTGACTATTGACAAAAGCCCCCTAAGGAAATGGATTGAAGCCAAGGGGCTGGTTAAGAATCTCACATTAAGGCTTTCTGGAGGTAGCCCTATAGATAATGAGACAATACAGGATTCAACAGCTGAGCTATCTAACCCACCTAATTCACCTACCCCCAGGAGTACCTTCTTGGAACAAACTGAAAGGGAAAATAACCATCAGGGATTAGCAGCTGCCCCTAACCCGCTGATTCATACAAAAATAAATAGAATAACCAAAGAGACACAGAATTTAACAGAGGGGAACGGGAATACTGATCGCTCTCAACTGGACGTGATACTAAACCTTCTGATCAGTCAGCGGGGAGAGGCACTTGAGCATTATCAGCAACTGAAAAACGATGTGAGACTGCAAACATCCATTTCAGATCTCATGTCCAATCTCAAGGGGGTCACACAAGATATAGCAGAACTTCAAGAACGCACAGTGGCTATGGAGGAGGAAGCCACAAAGACCGGTTCCAAGGTGGAGCAACATGATTCCCAACTAGCCCTATTACAGGGAAAAGTTGAAGATTTGGAAAATCGGCAAAGGAGATCTAACCTTAAGCTATTTGGTATTCCGGAGGGGTCAGAGGGGGCTGACCCAAGGGTATTTTTGGTGAAACTGTTACCCCAAGCCTTTCCAGAACTCTCCGACTGGGATTGGGATTCCCAAATTCAAAGGGCACACCGACTACCATTAGGGTTAAAAAGGCAAGATAGCAGGTTCCCGCGCCCATTCCTAATATACTTCGGCAACTACTTGCTTCGTCAAGCCGTATGGCAAAAGGCGAGACCGAATACTCCAGTCACCATTGGCAATATCTCCCTCTTTACCCGTTCTGACCTCAGCAAACTGACGATGGACAAAAGATGGGAGCTAAGAAAATTGATCGATCCAATTAACAAACTGGGGGGCCAAGCCTATCTGCAAGAACCAGCGAAACTTAAAGTTGTGAAAAACGGGCGTACATATTTTTTTGGTGATGTTCAAGAAGCACAGGCATTTCTATATAGCATTGCCAAGAATAAGGATGGTGATTAAGATTGAAGCTAGAACTAAGACTAAGACTGAAACTACTTAATCTTTCTAAAAAATACGAGTGATGGAGACTTAATGGTATCTTACTAATATTTCAGGTAGACAGAATTTGGACCTGGACTTTGATTTGGCTTACTAGATTGTCACTGGTTTCTTGAGGTTTGAGGTGGCCTGGAGGCTTATTATTGACTATTTTTCGTTAGCTTTCACAGCAAGGGCTGATATTTTGGGGTAGGGGACGGGGGAAAAAAAAAGGGGGAAAAAATGAAGAAAATGTTAGTGTGTGATCTTTTCCCTCGTCTCTTCCTTTTCTTTTCTTTGTATAAATAAGTAAACAGCTGCTATGGCAGATACTGTTACTCTAGTGGGGATGGGTAGGCCCTCTTCGGTTTCTCTGCCGCCAGAGCTGCCATTCCAACGGCAGCAGTTAGTGAGGGGGGGTGGAGGGGTGGGCCTCCGCAGTGGGGGGAGGGAGTGGGGGGGTAAAAGTTAAAAATATTTCCTGTTTGGTAGAAAGACATATTTTTAAATTTGTTTTTGGAGGGGAAACATTGGTTTTTGAAGAACTTAGGAAGAAACGATACAGAAGATTAGACAGACATGCTGAAAACAATACTGACTACGGCCGCTATGTTTTTATTTTGAATGCATAACATTAAATGTCTGGCATGGAACGTCTCAGGCCTGAACAACAAACGTAAAAGACGCCTAGTCGCAGAGGAGCTACAACTTTATAAACCTCATCTAGTTTTTTTGTCAGAAACTCACATCGTAAACAAAGACAAAAAACTGCTGAACCAACTGGGTATGGAGATCATAGTTAGCTCAGCCGTAGACTCACCAATAAGGAGGGGTGGCAATTTTAAAGGATAAGAGATTTAAAACTGAAACAATTAAAACAATACACGATAAAAGCGGCAGGTGGGCAATTGCTCAACTTATCATTGATAATAAGAAATTCGTGGTATGTGTGATATACGGTCCTAACAAGGATGAACCTAAGGTATATGATCAGCTAAATATAGCCCTGCTAGATTGGGAAGGGGAATTAATCATTATGGGAGATTTTAACTGCATTATGAACTGTCAAAGAGATACTACCCGACCATGCAATAACAAACGTATGTCTAGAACCAGAGCTTCAATTCAAGACCTATGTAAGTTGCACGGTCTTAAAGATGTGTGGAGGTGCATATATCCTGACGCTCCTGGCTACACATACTACTCAGCGCCACACAAGATATGTATTCGCTTAGATATGGCTCCTGTATCAGACCTTTTGCTGAGCTCTGCATCAATAGTAATCTTTCCTTGTATTACATCTGATCATAATCCCATCATGGCAGATATCACTATCACTTTGGCTCGTAAACCCCATAGACCTTTCACGTTTCCCAGGAAATTAATATCTGATCAGGTCTACATTTCGCAGTTACAACATCATATAACTGAATTTACAGATTTTAACAGAAATACAGCACCTTGTCTAATAGTATGGGATACTTGTAAAGCAAGCATCCGGGGGTTCACACAATCTTATGTCTTGAAACAAAATTCTGAAAGACGTAGGAACGATGAGGCCCTGATGACTGATATCGCAGGTGAAGAGATGCGATTGGCTTTGGCTCTGTGAGATCACTTACCCACGTTGGAGATTTGTGCACAGCTTAGTCAATTAAAATGTAAGACTAAAGAGAAACTACTTAAAAAAAATAGTGCCCAGATACATAAATATAAATTCATCAACTACGAGGGTGGAGATAAAATAGGCAACATTTTAGCATTTAAGGTTGCAGAAGATAGAGCAGACTCCACGATTACTCAAATAATAGGTCTTGATAATAAGAAATACACTCAACCAATTCATATAGTCCAACAATTTGCCAAATACTACGAATCTCTCTATACTCCTGAATATATGCCGACTAGTCTTGTAATCGATGAATATCTAAGGGAGTACCATACTAACCAGCTAATGTCGGCAGAAATCGATTCTCTTGCAACTGGGATAACTAAAAATGAACTTAAGCTAGCTATATCATCACTGCCCTCAGGAAAAGCCACAGGGGAAGATACTATTCCACTAGAAATGTATAAATTATGCTCAGACGAACTAACACCTCTTCTTTTAGAAATCATATCACACATTGGTATAACAGGATCGGCCCTAACTCATGGAACAAAGCTAAAATAATTTTTTTCCACAAAAAGGGAAAACCCAAGGAAGAGATGGGGTCATACAGACCCATATCTTTGATCAACACAGACGCTAAAATTTATGCAAAATGTTTGGCCAATAGACTTGCTCCATTAATGCCGAGAATTATAAATAAACAACAACATGGGTTTATAACAGGGAGGGATACGTCGGCACATGTCAACACTGCAATTACAGCATTTGACATTGCAGAGGTAGAAAATACCCCACTGGCTATGATTATGCTCGACGACGAAAAGGCATTTGATCGGGTGGGGTGGGGCTATCTCTGGCGGACACTGGGATCTATGGGTTTTGAAGGGAAATTTCTAAATGGAGTTCGGGCGCTCTACGACAGACCAACAGCACATATTAGCTATGGAGGGCTTATCTCGCCAAGCTTCCCAATTCTGAGAGGCACCCGTCAAGGGTGTCCTCTGTCACCATTATTATTTGCTCTATCACTTGAACCTTTTCTAAATGCTTTGGATGCCCAACCTAAAATAACCCCATTTTTGACCGGACCGCATACTCTAAAAATTACTGCATACGCAGATGACATTGCCATTTACTCCTCTGAAATAGCCGAGACTATAAAAGCCATAAATCTCGAAGCACTCAACTTCGGTAAAGTAATAGGATACAAATTAAATACACATAAAACTCAAATAATAACTAATTTTAAACCCCCGACACCAGTTCCTGAAATCTGCAAGGTTGCAACCTACCTTGGAGTCAAAATCATATCAAATATCAAAGAACTCAACAACATCAACTATAATGAGCTGATTAAAATAACCACTGCGACACTAAAAAAATGGCATCGACTCCCATTAAACTTAATAGGCAGAATAAACCTGATCAAAATGAAAATTATACCCAAATACTTATATTTGTTTAGGTCAATTCCCTTGGCACTGAATAGACTTTTTTTTAAGCAACTAGATGGTATATTTGGAAACTTTATATGGGGATACAAGAAAGCTAGGAGGTCATTAAAACTACTGAAAAATCAGACTGACCTAGGCGGCCTCAATGTCCCAGACTTAAAATTATATTTTTGGGCTTCATTTGTTAGACGGCTACGCTCATTATTAAATAATGACGACACTTTATTACCATCATTTATTGTTAAAGAATGATTCGAACCAATTCCTATATCGCATAACCGATCCAAATTACTACAAACGAGTTAAATTTAAGACAGCGCGAGACATAATTAGACTCTGGAAAGACATTCTCGCTTATTGTAAAACCACCATCTACCATTCCCAGCTTAAAATATGGGATAGCCCAGGGCTGCCGGACATATTCAGGGATGGTCTAACACGTGGATGGCAATTGAAAGGCATAACCTGTCTTGGTGATCTGTATAATTCTTTAGGTATGCTAGACTTCTCCACCCTTAAGTGTTTATATGGTTTGTCGGAAACACATAGATTTAAATACTTACAAATACACGACTTCTTGGTTCGTAAAAACAAAATCAATAGTGTATCTAGCGGGGGCATATGGGACTGCGTAAACTCTAGGAATGAGAAGGCAATTATTAGTTTGGCTTACAAATGTTTTATAAGCATTAGCTCTGACGATAGAGAATCAATTGCCAATAAATGGAACCTGAAACTTGGAACAAGTATTACAGGGAAACAAATAGCCGAATCTTACACTAATATACACAATTCTGTTCGATCGTCCAGTCTCAGACTTCAACAATACAGAACTACCTATCTACTCTATTATACGGCAGAAAAGATCTCGAAATGGTCCAGCAGCAATATCCAAGGTGATAAGACCAAGTGCCCGAAATGTGCGGCCTACGCGGCGGATCTAGCGCATATGCTGTTCTCATGTCCAATGCTCGGGAAATATTGGGAGGAGGTGGGAAAAATCCTAAACACAAAAAATATCCTAAATTCCTCTATAACGGCACCTATGGTGCTACTTGGTATACATATAATAAGACCACCACGTCCACTATTGGCAGCGATATTAATTGCATGTGCTAGATTAATCCTGGCAAGGGCCTGGATTAAGAACAACGTACCAAATGCTATAGACTGGTGGTATTTAGCTACAGAAATTAAAACAATGGAGAAGACTCTAGCTGAATTAAGAGGTATACGCTCATTAAAGAAATTTGAGAAAATTTGGGGGGATATGGAATGAATGCAATCAAAGGAATTATTAGACTTCGAGAAAGGGAAAATTACTGTTAGAATAGAATTTATTTTTCACGGTATACTCTGTCGGCTTATATTAATCTTTCTGTCCGTCTACTAACATCTGGATCATATTGGATCTAGGCGGTAAAATATCTTTGGGCAATGGTTTTTATACTTTGTTCTTATGTAAAAACAAACTCTAACTTTAATTTAATGTAAGATGTATGATAAACCAAGCTTACCAATTACAATTTGTAATATTTGTTTTTCTCCGCTTAGCATGTACTATTGTTTTTATACCAACTGCAAAAAAAAAAAAAAAAGACTAAGTGATTTCCCATCTGCCCATGTTTGACGGTAACTATTCCTGTGTATGCTTGTACCTTCTATTTGTAACTACATGCTTAATAGTGCAGAAAACTCTGTATATAAGCACCATGGCCTGTGTATTCAAGCCACTACCTCCTGGAACACTTGAGAGTGTTGTATGGACGTGGTCTCACTCATGAGTGAATAAATTTGTTAATAAATAAACTGTAGACCTCTGAGGCGGAAGCCGGAGGTGGTGTGACTCGTTTTTTAAAACTGTTTATTTTGTGTTTGATTCATTTTTTAAAACTTCTGCATATTACCCAGAGCTCTTCTCTGTGTTCACCGCCTAGCAGGCACCCCACAAACAGCGTATCTAGCGCTGTTCCCTGGGAAAGATCTCTCGGCCGCCATCGCTGCTAGCGTGAGGCCACGCCCACCCGTTAGGCCACGCCCACCCCCCGAGCCTATGAATAGCGCTGACTGATAGCGCGTGCATTGAAACTGTAGACCTCTGAGGCGGAAGCCGGAGGTGGTGTGATTCGTTTTTTAAAACTGTTTATTTTGTGTTTGATTCATTTTTTAAAACTTCTGCATCTTACCCAGAGCTCTTCTCTGTGTTCACCGCCTAGCAGGCACCCCACAATCAGCGGATCTAGCGCTGTTCCCTGGGAAAGATCTCACGGCCGCCAACGCTGCTAGCGCGAGGCCACGCCCAACCGTTAGGCCACGCCCACCCCCCCTCTCCCTAAATGTGCTTCCCACGCAAGCGCAGCGGACGAGCGCAGCGGGAGCGCCGTTTGCGCGCCGAAGGCGCGCCTAAGGCAAGCCCCCCTGCGCCTGGCCCGTGCCTAGGGCCAGCCCCCCTGCCTCCCCGGCTGTCTCTGGTCGCACGTGCTGGACCAGATCCCAGCTTCTCCTTCTAAAACCCACTACTTGTCCTTCCACCACACGCTGTAGCCCCGATCACCTGGAGGATGCCTCTTTTAACTGCCCTCAATGTAATTTTACGCTCCCACCTTGGAGCCTTCGCCCTGCTCCCTGCCTCAGCCTGCCAAAACGCCTCTCCCACCCCCTGAAGCTAAAAGCAGGTCTGATTAACTGCCGTTCATTGCCACGCCAACGAGATATGGACGTCAATAATCTCTGACGCCTGGGATATCCTGTTCCTCACCGAGTCTTGGCTCACAGATACCTCCTCTCCCGATATCCATCTTGCTACCCCTCCGGGTTACCTCTTAAAGGGCATCAATCGTGAAGGGGGCAAACCAGGAGGTGGTCTTGCCATCATCCTAAAATCCCACCTCAATCTGTCTATTACCAAATTAACGAATATCGGGATGATTGAAGCTTTGCACTTCACTATCTCGGATACCGTGGCAGTAGTTTTGGCGGGCACATTAGTCTACAACCCTCCTACTGCCTCAACTCTCTCTTTAACGGCACTCACCCACCTGTTGGCGGATCTCTCCCTCAAACACCAACATTTTTTGGTACTAGGAGATTTCAACCTCCACGTGGACAACCCTCTCTGCTCAAAAGCTAACAACCTGCTAGAAACAATGCAGAGCCTGAACTTACTCCAATTAGTTAAGGGCCCTACACACACAGCTGGGCACACCCTGGATCTTATCTTTGCTAATTTTTCTAATATCACAGTCTTTCCCTCCCTCCAGCTCACCTGGTCTGATCATCATCTTGTCCCTTTTAACCTAGAGCTAGAGTTCAAGACCTGCCCCTACTGTCCTCAGGAAAGAGCTAGGGAGAAAATGGCACAAAGTTACCTGTGCTACCTTAGACCCCCTATTCAACTTTCAGCCAGACCCTCTATCCAGTGACATTGATGGAAACGTTTCTAGACTCAACTCTGCATTGCTCCTTGCCATCGACTCCATTGCCCCCCTCAAACCTATCTCCTCTGCTAGGACCCGCCCCTCTGCCCCTTGGTTCTCTACAACCCTCCGTGAGGAAAAAAGCCGATGCAAACTACTTGAACGCAAGTGGCGGCAGAACTACGACCCTGATTCCAAAGCTATTTACAAAACTGCTCTGAAAAAATTTCTTAAACAAAAAAAAGCCACCATGAAAGACTTCTTCTCATTACAAATCTCCAACGCTAAAAACTCCTCAAAACCCCTTTTTAACATTGTCAAAGAATTTGTAAACCCCCCCGCTAGGGCCACGCAGAATCCCTCCAGCCAGGCACTATGCGATGGTCTCTCGGACTACTTCCTTGGAAAAATAGAAAAAATTTGTACCTCATTCCCTGAGGTACCCCCCCTGATCCCCCTTGTGATTGCCCCGGAATCCGCCTCCTTGCAGTCCTATAATGAGTTGTCTCTTGAGTTCGCACTCAGGCTATTCACCCAATGCAGATCTGGTTCCCCCTCCTACCTAATTCCTGTCAAGACCATGGGTGACCTAGCCCTCTCACTGGCCAACCCTTTTCTTTCTATCTGGAATGCCTCCCTCCATCATGGCATCTTCCCAACTACGTGGAAAGAAGCCCTGCTAGTCCCCATTCTGAAAAAACCGGAAGCCGATCCTACTAAATTTTCCAATTATCGCCCCATCTCCCTCCTCCCCAAACCCGCAAAAATTTTGGAAAAAGCCGTGCAGCTGCAACTAACAGAGTATCTGGAAGATAACTCCCTGCTGCACGACTCCCAATTCGGATTCAGGGCAGTTTTCAGCACTGAAACTGCTCTCCTGGAAGTGGCTGAGACTATCCGTGAGTGCGTGGATGGGGGCGAGGAGGCCATGCTGGTCCTCCTCTACCTATCCGCCGCTTTTGATACGGTCTCTCACAAAATCCTACTAAACCGTTTAAAGCAGGTCGGAATCGGTGGCTCCGCTCTCGCCTGTATCGAATCCTTCCTCACTGGTAGAACTCAGAAGGTGGTGCTTAGGCCTTTCAAGTCAGAGGGTAAACCCCTGCTATGTGGTGTTCCGCAGGGCTCTGCCCTGAGCCCTCTGTTTTTTAACGTGTATCTCGCACCCCTGGCCCCAGTGGTGGAGTCCTGTGGAGTCAGAGTGGTCTCTTACGCTGATGACACTCAGCTGATATTTTCCTTTAGAGACCACTCAGACTCCACCTTTGCCAACTTCCGCCAATGTCTGAACAACATCTGTGACTGGATGACCAACAATCACCTCAGACTGAATGCTGACAAGACAGAAGTCCTGTTTTTTAACCAAAAAACACCTATCTCTCCCAGCCTGTGGTGGCCCACAGCACTTGACCCTGCGCCCACCCCTGTCCAATCAGCACGTAACCTGGGCTTCCAGTTCGATAACTCACTCTCTTGCAAAGCACAAGTCAACAAGGTCACCTCTGCCTGCTTCGCGAAGCTGCGCATGATTAAGAAGATCCTTCCTTATCTTCCCTTGGACGCCCGCCGAACAATCACTCAGGCCCTCATCACTTCTCACCTAGACTACGCCAGCAGCTTATATGCCGGTGCTCCTCAATATCTGATCGATCGGCTTCAGATCGTCCAGAATGCGGCAGCCAGACTGATCGGAAATATTTCTTACCGTCAGTCGGTTGCCGCCTATCGTAAAGAACTCCATTGGCTTCCCATTGCAAGCCGCATTCAATTTAAGATCCTCACCCTCGCCTTTCGAGCCATCAACGACCTCGGACCTGGCTACTTGAAAAAGCGAGTGTCAATTTCTCAATCTGTCAGATCACTGAGATCTAACAACTTACGCCTTTTGATTACACCTCGCTTTCGACGTTCCAGAATGGGCGGCAGAGGGTTCAGCGTAATCACTGCCAAACTATGGAACTGCCTCCCTCTCGACCTCAGGTTTAGCCCGTCTGAATCCATCTTCCGTGCTAAATTAAAAACCTGGCTGTTTTCCAGACTATGATCCCTGTCTTGTCAGAAACCGGTCCCACCCCTCTCTCCCTGAGGTTCTGTTTTTAGCGCCGGGACATCCCTCCGGGGGTAGCTGCGCGCTGTATAAGCTACTTAAATAAATAAATAATAAATAAATAAATTTTGAATTTCAGCTTCAGTGTCAATCTCTATTTGGTTAGTCTAAGGACCCATGGACAGAGAAGGGTGAACCCTGCACCAGTGTGCCCCTAAATAAGGCACATTTCCACAGTTTGGCACCCCAGATGGGACCTCATCGGAGACGCGCCCTTCCAAAGGAGTGGTCTTGATGGAAGAATGGAATCTTGCTGAGGAGACGTCCTGCATGTGGAGACCCTTGTCTTTGCAGCCAAAGTGATTTTTCCGGTTTTCTTCATCTGACCCTCCAGGTGGTGGCCGGTCCCAACTGAGGTTTCCTTGGGGGCCAGTATTTGCAGTGACCATTAAGTCGACCAAGAGGTTGGAGGTTGGAGACTTTACTTTGGTAAGGTCACTGAAGCGGCACTCTTGGTTTTGGATTTGCTTGGCCAAGATTCTGGTTGTTTGTTTATCTGTTGCAATAGATAAAGGCAGGTAATGTGGAGATTTTTCTCTACTTTGGAAGATTTTTGAAAAGTAATATTTTAATACAATTTGGTTGCATGCCTGCTCCTAGCACTCTTCGTAGGTTGTGTTGCTGTCTTGGAGGTACCAAAATGGATTTAGAAAGAAGTCAGCCGGCTCCCCAAGAGGGGACACCGAATAGGCATTTGTACATTAAATACAGTATTTCTTCCATAATGTATAGTACAAAGTGGAACAAATATACGAAAAAGGATCCTGATCTACGATGGGCAGTGAATGGGTCATTTGATTTTAAAAAGGTTTAATGAGTAGTGTTTATTTGAAAGAAAAAATAGACAGGATATGTTTGATTGTGTATGAATGTGGGAGAAAAAAGTATGAGAGAGAGTAAGAAGAGCAGAAGTTATAGCAGAAAAAGAACAACGAAAACCAATATTAAAAAAGCGCTAAAATAAACAAAATAACAAAAAGAAGGAAAAAATTGAAAAAGAAGATAGGGAACGTCGATTAGAGGTAAATGGCCAGTACCCTATTAGACACCCTATTTATCCCATACTTAATAAACCTCAAGATGGTTCCATCTTGTTAGATGGACCTCCACCCCGTATAAATTCCCTAGAGCCCCTGAGAATGAGATTTCTGATGAGGAGCATTTGTCTTCAGATGAAAAAAATAAAGATAAGCAAGGTGGGCGGCTAATTCGCTCTACTTTGACCAAGGAAGAGCAAGATAAATTACGGGACATTGCCAGAGAGGAAGCGTGTCAGACTACTACAGCGACGGTTCTCACAGTTACAGTTCTGACTTGGGATAAAGCCAAACAGTTATATTTTTTTAGAAAAATTCTCTAGGGAGATAATATATGGTTGGTTGCACAATTCTAATGAAACAGAGCCAGATGATATAAGTATTAAACAGTTAGTAGCTGGGACTTTCGTTTTTTCAAACTTACCTGATATGATTAGGAGAATGGTCAAATTACGAGATGAAACATTGCATTTACAAAAAGAGAAAGAGTTAGCTAGAAAAATTAACATTGTAGAAATAGCTCCATCTCAGACAAAGGTAGTAGATATTTCAGTAGATGCGAACAAACCTAGTAGTAGTGAAGCTGTTATGAAAATAATGCGTGAAGCAGCACCTCTTTATGTTCCCCCAAAGGGAGCGGGAACAGATGAGGATAAAACCTCAGATGATGCAAAGGGATATTTTATTTATAATTGGGTCTATTCCGCTTGGAGAAGAGCAGATGTTATGGCTCTTAAAGCTGCTTTGCCTGATCCACGGAAAAATCCGGCCGCTTTTTATGAAGAAGTGGAAGGAGCTATTAGCTCCTGCACTATGACCCTGCCAGACATTGATATGTTTTTTTGGACTTATTTTGCCCCCTGATATGTGGAGAACAATTCGGAAGGTAGACAATATTGCAGCTTATGGTGATACTTGGGTGCATTTAGAGGAAATAGATGTGGCTTGAGAGCCTGCTCAGAAACCGCAACAGGTGATATTAGATCTTCCCAAAGCTATTGTAACTAAGTTGAAGACTCTCATACCCCCTAAGAAAATAGATTGGACAACGTTAGCATCCTGTAAACAGAAAAAGGATGAGTTAGTTTCTGATTTCTTTTCAAGATTTTAAGAGACATTTCATGATTTTAGTGGTCAGTCAATGGCCAATGATATGGTAAGCATTTGTTTGTTGATAAATTTGTCGTTAATACGTTACCTTAAATAGCTAGTCGCTTAAAGGCCAGCAAGAGTTCTTGGACCACGTCTTCCCCAGATTCCCTTTCTACTAAGGCCCAATGGAAGCAAAAGGCAGGGAGGATAAGAAGGTTAAGGAGTTAAAGACAAAAGCTATGTTGGCTCAAGTATATGGTCCACCATTTAGAGGAGGTGGAAGAGGCGGACGTGAAATGTATACACCTGGGGTGCCCCCTCTCCCTTGAGCAAATTTGTCCCCTGATCAGTGTGCTTATTGTAAAGAGACTGGGCATTGGTGTTCTGAGTGCCCTCTTTTGCAATGTCAGCAGTACCACCGGGGAAGGGGTAGTGTGAGAAGACGCCCAGTGAATTCAGGAAACAGGGGAGGTACAGGAGCTCGCCCCAGATTAGAAGCAGTTGAACAAGGACCAAATTACTCTAATACTTTTGGTAGACAAAATCAATATCAAATGTCTGATTATTCTGCTGATGCTCATACAGATTCCGATTATGAATAGGGATGCGTAGGATGGGGTAAGGGACCGGTTGAGGTGCCAGTAGATCAAATGGGTCTTTATGTCTATGCAAGCATCTTGGGATCTACTGATCGGTTTCTGGTTGAAACGGGTTGCCTGCAGTACTCTGTCTAAAATTGGTTCCTAGGTCTCTTCTGTCCGGCACAATGATAACATCAACAGGATTCAATGGGACACCTACACCAAGCCCACTTTCACAGTCACTTGAATTCGGACTTGATAAGTTCACTGCAGCATGTCCATTTTTTGCTTTCCCCTACCACACCCGACAATATTGAGGGTATCGATATGCTTAAATATTTTTGTGCCACAATACACAGCCGTTTAGCCAACAACCCGACAAATGGGCAGGCGGCGATCTGAACAATTATCACTACTAGGATTGATTAGTGAAACATCCCTCCCAGGCTATCAACATGGAAATTCTTAGATGAACACCCTTTATCATACAGTATCATCGTTTGGTACTTCCTCCCCCACAACACAGGACTCATCCTCCTCCTCTGCTCCCCAGCTATTCATATGTGTCTGAAACAGCCCCCAAAAGTTTTTCGGGCGGCTCCTAGGAGGTAGCAGCTCGGTATAATTTTCAAACTGTGTACAGCTGTACAACATGTACCGCATCCAACGTTTAACCGTGGGCGTCGGCCCCCTCAGTCAACACAAGGCAACCTCACGTTTCGCCGTTAGCATACCCATGCCAACCAATCTGCGTGACACCTTGGGCAACTTTCTGGTGTATCCTAAAAGCGCAAGCGCAGGGTCCAGGTCCAGCACAACCTCTGCAATTCTACTTAACTCCGTGAAAACGTCCTTCCAGAATGTCTGTACTCTCGGGCAAGACCAAGCCAGGTGCAGAAAATCCGCCACTAGCGCATGGCACCGCTCACACTCTGCCTCCTCACGGAGGCCATATCTGTGTAGGCGTTCAGGGGTGTAATATACCCTATTAAGAAATTTAAAGTGGACCAGCCTATGCTTGCCATTAAGTGATATACGCCTGGTATTCTCGCAGCAATAAAGCCACATGTCATCATCTATAGCTATTTGCAAATCACTCTGCCATGCCAGTCGCGCAGCTGTGTATTGATTCTCCCTGTGAGACATGACTATTTTATATAGTTTGGTTACCAGCTTACGAGGAGTTTCGGATTTAATCACATAGGTTAGCTCAGCGACCTTCGGCGGCTCCGGGAGGTCTTCATCCATCTACTCTAGTAGGGCTCTGCATACCCTATAGAATTGGAAACGTTGCAGTAGTGTGTCCGTTCCCGCAGTCTCACGGGCCTGATCCCAGGTCTTGGCTCTCTCGTCCTGGAACAGATCTCCTGCCTTAAGAATATTAAGCCTATGAAGGGCGTCTATCACTCCCCTTTCTCTACAGAGGGTCAGCCAACGTGCCCATTCCACCGGCATAATCGGCGAGTACAACAATGCCCCTCCCTGGTGTTGCAAGTGGCTGTGCCAAGAGTGGTTGGTGGATGCAATTGAGCCAATTATTCCTGTTCTGCAGTCTACAGCTTTAAATTTCGTCGCAGGTAAGGGGAATGGGTCTGCAAACAGTTTCTCCATACGTGCATGTGGAACATGGGGGTCACCATGTACCCAAGTGTGCAAATGCGCCCCTTGTGCCACCCTGTAGTAAAGCTCTAAATCTGGGGCTCCATGCCTCCCATACAGTACGGGAGAGTGAGTGTCTTCCACTTCACCCGTGGCGGTCTGCCCGCCCATGCGAGCTTTACCATAATTTGAGTCAGTCGGTGAAAGAATGCCCGGGGCAAGACTATTGGGAGATTAGTAAATAGAATTCTCGGGAGCACTACCATCTTCATGACCGATATACGACCTTGAAGAGAAAGGGGAAGTTTACACCAAGTGTCCACATCATCCTCCAATTTGCTTATGGCTACGCCATAATTCTCTCCAAACACTATGTCGGAATCTGTGTGCAGTCGTATACCCAAGTACCTAACCGATTCGGTCGTCCACTGCAGGGGATATTCCATTTCGAATTCCTGCGTAACCGGAGTAAGTGGGAAGGCAAGGGACTTCATCCAGTTAACTCTTAGGCCGGAGAGCGCACCAAAGTGCACAACTTCTCGCAGCACCACCGCTAAATTATTTTCCGGTTCGCGGATGTATAGTATTGTATCGTCTGCGTACATGGAGACTATAATCTTATAGGTAGGGAAGCCGATGCCTTCCTGCCCATGGTATTCTCTCATAGTGCAGGCCAATGACTCCGCGACCAGAGCGTAAAGTAGAGGGGACAGTGGACAACCCTGGCGGGTCCCCCTGCCTATGGGAAAGGGGTCAGTAACCAGGTTACCGAGGCGAATACTCGCCGTGGGTCTGTAGTACAGGGTTCCTATCATTTGCAGAAACGGTGCTCCCAGCCCCATCCTCGTTAACACTAGCTTCATGAAGGGCCATTCCACCGAGTCAAAGGCCTTCTCCATGTCCAGGAACACTGCCACAGCTCTAACATCTTGCTTTACGTGTTGTATAGTGGCAAATATTGTGCGTATGTTGTATGTGAGGTTCCTGTCCAGGATGAAGCCTGCCTGCTCCGGTGCTACCAGCTTCGGAGCGAGGAGTCCCAGACAATTTGCCAGCACCTTGGTGTCTACGATCAGTAGAAAGAGGGGTCGGTACGAGCTGCACTCGTCAGGTGTTTTCCCAGGTTTGGGGATCGCTACCAGAATCGCCTACCTCTTCGACTGCGGCAGACAGCCTGACTCGCATAGATCATCGAACAGCATCGACAAGTGTGGGAGCAATACATCCTGAAATGCTTTATAAAATCCCACCGTGAGCCCATCCGCTTCTGGGGCACTACTGGACTTCATGCTCGTTAGTGCCTCCACAATTTCATCTTTCTCTATGGGACACATTAAGAATTCTCTGTGTGTGTTCGTGAGAGTGGGAAGTTCAATGTGCTCCAGGTAGTCCAATATCTCCTCCCCTAGATTTCCACCCTACAAATCTTTATAGTATTGTCTGAATCTTTGTGCAATATCTGCCTCCTCTGTGAGGATTTCTCCTTCAGCCGACTTAACTTCTAATAACTGCGGCCTGCCCCTCCTCACCTTCAATATTCTTGCCAGAACCGAACTTGGACTATCGCCCTCACCATAGGTACGTGCTGTCGCATACTTCCCCATATGCTTAACCTCTCTTTCCGCTTCTTCATGAAACTGCACGAGCAGTGACTTAATCTCTTTCTCTGTTGCTGTGTCGTTGTCCCTACTCTGCCGCTCCTCAAGGTGTCCCAGCTGCTTCTCCAGGTCAGTTAGTCTTTGCCTGATGGATTTGAGAACCCCCACTTGGAATAAGTCGAATAAAGATATTCTGACTGACTGACCCCCAAGTGCTTGGACATGGCTATACCCCTAATATAGACCTTAAATGTCTCCCATATTGTTTGGCAGCTGTCCACTGAGCCCATGTTAGTCTAACAAAACACGTCAATTGCCTCCGCAATTTCCTCCTTAAAGAGGGGGTCAAGAAGGGAGTAGGGCGGGAAACGCCAGGTGAAGGGCTAAATCGTTTTCCTTGGGGTAGCCAAAACCAAAAAAGCGGAGAATGATCGGAGAGTGTGCGTGGGAGAACCCTGCAATCCCTCAGTTGTCCCATCAGGGAGGAAGACATTAGCCAGTAATCTATTCGAGTATGAATATTGTGATAGGCCAAGTAATGGGTGTATCCACCCTGTCCCAGGTGGCGCGCTCTCCAAACATCGTCTAAGTCTAGACTGGTTATGATGCTATCTAACTTTCGTGCGGCTGCAGAGGGTCTACGAACAGGGCCTGCCGATCTATCCTGAGTCGGATCTAGCACCAAATTGAAGTCCCCTCCCCATAGGAGCTGTGCATGGGGGTAAGTGCAGGCTTCCTCCTCTAGCGATGCATAGAATTCCGGACAGTCAAAGTTTGGCCCATACACATTTATCAACACTAAAACAGCCCGTGCCCCTTACACCTAGATATGGCAAAACGGCCCCCCGGGTCCACCTTCAGCAGTTCTAATGTGAATTTCGATTTAGGGTTCGCCTACGTGAGTACCCCCCTGGGGTGTGTCGTGAAACCCGCCGATGTGACGTTCCCCGCTAGTCCCCTGTTACCCAGTATTGTGCTCGTCTGTGGGAGGTGAGTTTCCTGCAGTAGTGCGACATCAATCTGATGCCTTTGTAAGTAGCTCAGGACTTTCCGGAGCTTCCGGTGATCGTTGAGGCCCCTGACATATCATGTGAGTGCCCTGAGCCAGTCTACCTGCCTGGGGGCTACTGCTTCATCCGTTCACGCCATCCCTGTCCGTACTAAGCAGCGTGTATGATTTGGTACCATCTACCCGCCCGGGAGTGTCCGCCTTAGTCGTTTCTGTGATCACTAGGCAACGTGGGTGCTCACTCTGTGTGTGTGTGTGTGTGTGTGTGTGTGCTACCAGTATGGTATATATGAATATTAACATTCCTATCCAACATCCCAACAAAGACCCTCGGCTCTTAACTTTCCCCTCCGCCCGCCCACAGCTGACCGCCCCCAACCTGGTCAAACAGAACCTTAGAACCCCCCTTCCCGCCCAACTCGCTGAACAGACCGTCCCAGAAGGGACAGTTTGGGTGCACAGCACTCGTGGGCAGAGGTTGCATCACAACCAATCAGTGTGGTACCATCGTGGACAACCAATCACCCCTCTACCCTACCTCCGCAGTGCAGAATGTGTGCCACCTTTAGAGTCTGTGGTCCCTCCACTACTCATTTAGTCTATCTTTTTAGTGAATCTTGTTGTGTGTCTTACCAGCGCTCCTGACAACTAGATTCCGGGGGCTTCCTCAGCGGGGAGTGCGCACTGCCCTGGAATTGTTGTGTCCCTGCTGATCTGTACTGAATGGGGTGTAACAGCCACCCTACACCCCCACCCTGCACTCCTGCAGTTGCTATATACTACCTATCTTTCAATACACCCTGCGATGGGAGAGGGGGAACGTAATGCAAATTTCTATGTCCAGCACCTCCCACATTTACCCTTCTCCTTACCCCTACTTGTGTCCCGAGTCGCAGAGATTCAGTCCTGTTCATCTAGCCGGCCATCCGCCTCTACATCTGCCGGTTGTTCGGCTGTGTCTTTGCGTTGTTCTCTCGACCATCCCTTAAGTGCTTGCTGCAGGGATTTCGGGTCCGTGAACAAATGGGATTACCCCTGACGGTTAACTCGCAGTCTAGCAGGGTACAGCATAGCGTAGTCTAGGCCCATGTCCAGCAGCTGCTTCTTAAATGGGACAAAATGTTTCCGAGCTTCTTGTACCCTAGCTGTGAAGTCCGGATAAAGCGAGGTCTCCGAGCCCTCGAACCGTAGCAACTTCTTTTCCCTTGCAATGCGCAGAGCTGCGTCCCTGTCTCTGTAATTGAGTAGTTTTGCAATTATTGGGCGCGGCGGGGCTCCCGGTCGGGGGCCCAGCGAGCAGTGCGCACGCTCCACCACGAACATCGGCGAAAATACTCCTTCCCCAAGCAGGGTGACCAAAAGCTTCTCCACGAACAACTCCATGTTCCCTGTGGTGGTCGTTTCCGGCAGGCCTGTAATGCGCACGTTGCACCACCGCGAGTGGGCTTCGAGATCCTCTGTCTTATCCTGCAGGGATTGCATCAACTTGCCGAGTTGTTTATGTTCAGAGTCCAGCTCAGTGTGAGCTACTTCCACTTCAGTGATCCTCCTTTCCGACATGTCCAGTCTTTCGGAGTGCTTATCAAGTCTCTCCGCCATTCTGTCCATCCTGTATGTTAGAGCGTCGATTTTCGCGCCCAGGGACGCCATACTGGTCTGCAAACCCTTCTCCATGGCTATAAGTAAGCTTTTTATGTCCGTGCCTGGCTCGTCGGTGTCTGCTGTTTGCGTGCGTTCCCTAGCAGCTTCGACAGCATCTTGGGATTTCGAGCGCCGTTGCTCAAAGGACAGTTTAGTCTGCAACCTGTCGTTTCTGCCCATGTTGTTCAGTGGACCCCGTGATGGGTGTCCAGTTATCGTGTAGTTCCAAAGTGTGGGGCAGTGAATAGACTCCCTCTACTACCTTAGGCACTTCCCAGTTTCAATGTTCAGCAACACTGTTCATCGGTCGGCTCTGGCCACTGGTCAGACCGGCCAGCCAGTCCCTCACTCCTGTCGCGTCTGCTCGGCCTTGGTCCCGCCTCGAACACCCTAGGTTCAGGATCCCGCCGTTTAACCTGCAGCTCCCAGCGTTGGCCAGCCGCGATGCCAGCCTCAAGGTGTCTATGCCGGTCAAGTCTGGAGCCCGGCTCCCTCCTGGCGTCCGGATCGGGGTGCAAATAAACACGTGGGGGCCGGGAGATTCTCAGTCTTTAGTGCGGCCTGGTCAGCTAGGTCCCCTAGGGCAGATGACCCTTACCCAGTATAAGTTCTACTCATCTCTTTTGCCATTTGATTCCAGATCGTCCGCTCAGGGGCACACCCACCGCTGTCCTTGCGCTGTTGTAGTCTGCAGGCCGCACACACAGGCCTCTGGGAGAGACGCCTCACAATTCTCCCTGCTCCCTGTGGGCTCCAAAAGGCCTACGGCGTCGTCCAAGGGCCTCAGGATCGGACTGCGCAGTTTCGCTGAGGCCTGCACCTCCGCCGCCTCTCCGTCCATTCCGGCTATCCAGTATTTTGTAGCGGGCCGCACCGAGCACGACTCCGCTATTCCGGGCTTCCACGCTCTCGTCCTCCCTTGGACGGAGCCCGGCTCACACTGGGCTTCTCACTGTGAGAGTTGACAGGGAGCCGGCGCCGCCCCATCCCCTGTTCCCGGCCGGGCCGGAGACGCTCTCAACTCCTCGGCCCACCTCGTCTCCAACCGTAGCCCTACAGTCACCGGATCTGGTCTGGAGCCAGCACCGCACGCAGAGGGTTGCAGCTCCGCCCAGCCTCGTACCACAGTACGCTGCCGCGCGGCCTTCCGCCTCACCGCTCCTTGCCGGCAACTTCAGCTGACTCCAGCTGCCGAGGTGAGCCCGCGTTACTTCAACACGCTGCAGCGCTGTTCCTCTTCATCAAGGGACGTTATTGTCGTCACGGTAGCCTCGAATGTGGCAGGATAATGAAGGACATTTAGCACATCGCGGTGGAGCCCGAGGCTCAAGCGGCCATCACGGCCGCTGGCAAGCTCCGCCCCCATTTTAAATAACAATTATTCAATGGTTGAGAGATCCTGTCTTATCAATGAGGATGCCGCTCTGGCGTCCTTACCTAGTGTGAAGAAGAAACACTGTTATTGTTCCTATTTCTTGCCTCCCATGATCACAAAGTCTCTAGAAAGAAATTACAATTTTGTAGACAGCAGGTAAACAACTACCTCTGTAATCACGAGAGCCTAAACCACGAAGGCTAAACAACGACTTAAATTCTATTTACATATTAACCGAATCTACTACTATGTTAAAAACAATGTTTCATTTAAACTTGTGAAACAATTAATTAGCATGTTTTTCAAATATATCTTTCTATCAATTTTTTAAATATCAAGTTCCAAAATAAATGTCAGTACAATATAATAAAATCAAGTCTGGGCCTTTACTCTTCCCTACGCTCTCTGTTCTGTCCTCCTTCCTTCTTGTGCTTCTCCTGTCGTCTCTGGTTCGCTCTTGGTGCTTAGAGTATGATTAGGGCTACATAAACGCTATAAAAACAATCTACGGAGTAACACTATTAAAATGTGCTGTTTCAGCTGCGAGAGAGTTTTTTGTGCCACACTCAAAATTTGCGGTTACGTGGTACTATAATGAAGAAACAGACAATAAATAAGCGCCCGTGTGCGCCTAGTTTATGCTCGTAGAAACTGAGCTACTGTGTCTGGAATCCAATTTCTATTTTGCTAAAAAAAAAACAGAACGTGCGGGAATGCATCCAGCTGTGACCGGTGATGATGTGGCTGTGGCTGTGTCCAGAGTCTTACAATCTTAGGTGACAGCGGGATGTGAGGATGGGAGCTAGGGAAGCCAGACAGCAGCAGCTCTGTGGTGCCTCTGCAGCACCCCACAATATTACAAGGCGCAGACACTGTCCGCCGAAAGAGCCCACACACAGGGCAAAAAGGCGCCCAAAGAATCTCAACCACCACTAGGGCTGGATGAGGCTATAACACGGTCGTCTCTGAAGGTGCTAATTGTAATTTTGTGAAGCACCCTCATAGTTCATCAAATTGTCGGCATCTACAATACAGCTGATGTGGCAGTCCACCATATTTGCCTCTGTTTAAGATTACGCCTCAGATGTTTACATCTACACCATTGCGCCTGGTAAGGTCGATCTACCTGGGTCCCCCATACACTGCACCAAAGATTTCGTGCCTGGCATGCACAGTGAAATCCTTGCGCCCATTGTCCTTGCCCTGGTTTGTCCCGCCTGAAAACAATCCTACAGTGACATCTACTGGCCAATTAAAGCCAGGTAAATTAAAACTGACTGTAAGTTACTCTGTATTTAAAAAAAATATCATTAGATGTTTATTAAAAATATTTTATATTTGAAGTGTTTTTTAAAATAATGATTTTTTTTCATGTTTAAAGTTGGAGTAGTTGTTAAGGAGGTCGTGGTTCAGTCCCAGGTTGTTGTTTATGAATCGTTGTTGAGGCCACTCGTTATTTAAAAATCGTTGTTCAGGTCGTTTCCCCAGGTTACCTATTTAGGTCACCTCCTGTCTAAGGGGGAACGTGCACTCACACCAGCCCGCATTCAGATCATTTTAGACACTCCTATACCCCAAACTCAGAAGGATGTCCGTGCACTGATTGGCCTTACCCTTTTTTTTGTAGGCAGTTGATCCCTAGTTTTTTAAACAATATTAAACCTTTGTTGGCCCTTTTTGACTACAGACACACGGATGCCTTTCCCATGGACTACTGAATGTCAGAATGCTTTTCAACAGTTACGTCACACTCTTTGTTCTGCACCAGTATTAGGAACTCCAGACTACACTAAGGACGCCTTCGGCGTGGTACATAGCTTTGCCCAACTTTGGAAAGAAAGAGGTTTTCTCACTTCACATGCGACACAAATAGCGCAAGGGGAATTAGTACATAATCTCCTTACTGCCTTGACATATCCTAAGAAAGTGGCAATTGTTAAGTGCAGTGCACACAAGAAAGTGACTGACAAAATAGGAGCAGGCAATGCCTGTGCAGACTACACAGCTCGTGAGACTGCAATGCAACAAAGTACCACATCTATGTATGTAGTTAAATCACAGGCTGAACATTGGCATAATGCTAGGCAAGAGGTCCTTGACTTGCAACAATATGCCTCTGTTGATGAATTAGATCAATGGTCTAAGGAAGGAACACTGGATGAAGAGGGCTGCTGGAGGAATAAAGATATGATCAAATGGAAGTTACCCACAGCCTACTTATATCCCTTGATTCACATGGCACATGGGCCGGCACATGTTGGACCATCCTCAATAGTAAAACAACTTTTGCTAATTTGGGATCATCCTGATATTGCCTGCACTGCTAAAAAGATAGTCCAGTCTTGTCTGGTCTGTCTCCAGTATAAACCTGGAAAGTGAACACAAACTCCAATAGGAGGGTTTGCGACACCAACTGCACCTTTTGAGGTCCTGCAAATGGACAACAAACCCCATTTCATTGGACAAGATGTTGTGTATCTCATAAAAGCGTTAAGAATTAAGCAGAAATGTCATGCTGCTTTTCACCCACAATCAACAGGGCTAGTAGTACGCTACAACTCTACCTTAAATTAAAACTGACTAAAATACAGGCTTCCACATCTTTGAAATAGCCTGATGCACTGCCCTTGGCATTGCTATCTATTAGAGCGATACCACATACATGATCTGGCCTCACACCGTATGAGGGTTTTTTTGGAAGGCCTATGAACATTTGGGGAATCCCTAAGCCTCGCCCTATACATGATGTACCCCATGTATCGATGAGTTCCTATTTGTCCCAGTTAACTGACAGTTTGTCTTCTATTTATCAGCAGGTACAGGAAGTTCTTCCAGACAGGTCGCAGGGTGAAGGCTGCATTCCTTCGTGAGCCCAGCCGCGTTGACAGATCACCGCAACATTTTGGCCACAGAGAAAGGACAAGCCACTTCAACTGAAGGACCTGAGGAAGTCTTCCAGGACCACAGGCTCCCTGGTACATCTCGACATCAGCTGCGATCCCGGAAGAAAGACACTTAGTTGCTGAAAAAGATTGTTTGAGCCACTGTCCTGGGTGGTTAAAGACTGATTACAAAGGGGGGTAGCCTTTTAGTAACTGCTCGTCTCAACCACAGTGAAGAAACCAACGTCTGCCCAGGACCTTAGGGCACCATCTGTTTTATTGTTCAACGACGATATGAACATGCCTAAGGAGAAGAAGCAAACTGCTGCAAGAGTCTGTGATCGAAAGAGTATGTACATTATTGGACTCACTTTGATTGTTGATATTATTGCTACAATAACGGGTTATAGTGGGAGTAGCTCCTGTTCGAAATCTGCTGACTGCTACTACTCCTGTCCCCATTGAACATCATTACTTTACTCTTCCTTTTCATGAACAGAAGCACAGAATGCCCTACCTCAATAACACTTTTATTCAGATGTTGCACCATACACACAATGCTACAAATGTTACTAACTGCTGGGTATGTGGAATGATGCCAGCACATTACAAAAAGGGAGGAACGCCTTTTTTCCCTTGCCGTTTTCACATAATGGCTCCTGCAGAGCCTGATTTGCATTGTTGTGGGCCTCTGATGTTGCTAACATTAATTATGCGGATGTAGGAAGACTAAAGTTAAATAAAGTGTGTTACCCTGATGAGGAAGGAGATCCACAAGCTAAGGGAACTGTATGAGAAATGGAGGAGTATCGTCGAGGAAATTCTTCTGCATGCTATGTTTTCCCTAACACTCAAACAATCAAGGGAAATGTGCCTCCTGTTATTGCTGTTATTAGAGCTCGAGCGGATCTCTGTGTGAGCAGTATTGGCAGTATTCCGGTGGGAAAAAGTGACTGTAATATAATGTTGAACATTACTGGAATAAACAATAGTAGTGTTTGGTCCTCACACAACACCTATTTCATTTGTGGAAGGAAAGGTTATTACGGCCTACCTATTGGTTGGTCAGGTAGCTGCTTTGTGTCCTTTTGGCTAACACCTGTGTTTTTGGCACCTGCATCCTACCATACAGACTATAAACTGCATAATGACATTTCTAAGAGCCGATTCAAGAGGCCAATAAATAATGATGAGGTGGATCAAACTGATACTGCACTGCAGCAGTACGTTGACTTTAACTTGGGACTATTCTTCTTTATATGTGCGGCCTTAAACAGCAGGAAGATCAGGCGCTTGACACATGTTGTAGAGCAGGGGTCTCCAACCTTTTGTGTAGTGGGAGCTACTTCTGGTCAGTGAAAATTGTCGTGAGCTACCAAACCCCAAGCAACTTGCGCATTTTTCCGAGAGACCGCCCATGCCCATTTTCATTGAAGTTAAAGTTAAAAAACCTATTTTCTTCATAGCCCACCATAATGTGGTTTGAACACAATACTTCCTGCGCAGAAAAATGCTGTCTGCAACCCAGGCACCCTTGCACCACGGCACAGGGGTGCCTGTGTTGGCACTAGGCAGCAGTCATGTGTGTGTCAGTGCATGCTGCATTGTACAGAAATCAAACTCCACTTACCAACATAAAAGTATGACTACCCACTAATAGCTATTATAATTATTAATTACAATATTACACAGTGCTATAATTACTGGCCAAGCCAGCAGCTACTACTACTCAGAAGCCAACAGGGCGAATCCGCAATGACTCAATAATTCTCATTCCGTCATCCATCAGTAAGCAGGGTACTCCCAATGCTAGTCTTTTTATTACATAATTAAGGGATGAATGCGCCTGCTGAACAGATCTCCAACACAGCATGTCATTTCTACATAGAGTCTCGAGTCAAGAGCCATAAACTACTAAGCCACCGTCCTACATTTTATGTTTGGTTCGATTCATTGGCATACATTTACTAAAGCAGCATTTTAAAGCAGAATTCTTAACTGTCTTACTCATATTCACCTGACGCCCTCTCTCCAATACACCGACTGTGTGTAATTGAGGTTGTCAAAACAGCAGGTGGGTTCAGCGTTTGAGCAGCACACATGAAGCAATAATAAAATAATACGTGTGATGCACAATGCAAAGCATATTTCGACATTGAGATCACCAAATCCACAACGACATACAAATACTGCAAATCAAGCTGAATGACTCACAAAACGGTAGTTGATTGTGTTGCTGAAAAAAGACAGTACTTTTGACAGGTATGCCTGGGTTAGACCTCTGTGAACGCCAGCCTCTTTTCAGCAAACTGAAGCGATTTATGTCTACTCTACTCTGAACGATATTGATTAATGAACAATATTGGGATAGTAAAGTTCACTCACAATCCCCTCGGGGTGAGGGAAGTGCAGAATGGGGAAATGACTATGGCACAAGGACTCAGCATTGTTGGGGACTACGAGTCCCAGGTCGACATCTGTGGCAAAGGAGTGGGGCCAGCAACTCTCCTGTGCTATAAAGCAGGGATATTTAATGTTACTACTCTGGATGCAATGACGGAAGCAGGTAAATACCAGTCGGTTGGCACACTATGCTAAGCACAGGTGTTGAGCTTTTATTAGGTGTTTTTAACGCTTGCCCTTTTTAATTATATAGGCCGCACCTGAGACCCCCCAGTTTTTTCATCCCACTTGAAGCCCTGCTCAAAAGGCGTGTACAGCACATAACGCTCAGGCAGCAGCATCAGTACAACTTCAAGCTTTATAATAGGTACCATTCAGTTGTGCACACCAGTGTATATGTGAGGAGGCCCTGTGCAGAGAGTCCCGCAGACAGTGCTGGCAGACAGACTCGTGGTTAGTGATACCGAGTGAGAGGAGGAGCATGTGTGGGCCATCTACAAAGGATGTGGGTTGGTTGATTGTCTGTGCCTGTGTGGGGATTGTCAGTGGGCCTTATGAGGATCTGTATTTAACGTTGTCAACGTTCTTAGTATCTCTTGTGGCTGGCGTAGGGCCTCGAAGTGCTGACTGTGGTTCTATGAGGGACAGAGCAGGCCTGAGAGTTCAGTGCAGAAATACTATTTTATTTGCATACCGGAAATATGCATAAGCAGCACAAAATACAACAAAACAGCCTCCCAAGTCTGTACAGTACACATAATAACGTTTGCATTTATCTCTAAAAGGGCAACACTACACTGAGCAAAACAGCATTTCGAAGAAACGGTAACAAGATATGCGCAGCAAAAAACAAGTACAATTTAGGAAAGAAAATAAAATGAAGCAAGGTTTGCTCCGAGGCATGGTCACAAGGATAGACACCTGGATGGTCGACAATAGGAAAACCAACGGCTAGGGAACCAAATGATGGACTGGGCCTGACCTATCACGAAGCAAAAGTGACCTTTCCCGTCTTTTGCAAGTGGGGTAGGGCTCCATGCGAATGTTATTTTTTTTCGAATGTACGTCGCAGTAAGTTAAATATGTAAAGTACTTTCATATTACTTTCAGTGCTCTCCATTTACGTAATGTCACAGCCCCTTTGTCCTCCTTGCAATGCATAACATTTTCAGGGCAACCAGGTTCTTTTGAAAGTTAATGGATTCAACATAAGCTTCCAGGCCAGGGAAAAACTACTAAGTCAGAAGACAAGGGCGGCGGACCCGCTACCAAGGATTGTTAACACATCCCTGTTAACACCGCCGAGAGGCCTCACACGGTTTGCCTGCCTTACCTGCTGCTGAGCTGCTCGGTTGATAGAAGGCAGCAGGCTGTACTCAAGGCAGATGGCGCTGTTCAATTCTACTGCTTGCGCGACCTGCTGCTTTGCCCTGCCACGCCCGCTGCAGCTCCGCACTTTCAACTCGTGACTGAGCTGCGCGGTGCCTGTGAGGGAGAGGCAGGGGGCGCTTACACAGGGTCACGAGACCCTGATCACGGAGGAGACGAACGTCATCCTCTTCACCCCGCCCCAGCTAAGCTCTTCTTGGCCAATGATAGCTGCTGGTTTGGGTGAGGGCGGGTGCTGTTGTCTGCAGAGACTGTTCGATGGGGTATGGGGGTTTTGCATCGCTCAGACCTCCGTAAATATAGCAGAGCGCCGTAAATATAATTCTAATAAGTACAATTATTAAAATCCCCTACAGTACACATTCAGACGTGGGAATGCCGGCTTCATATCCGCTCATGAACATTAGTACAACACATTTCTGTGGGCATTTACAATGGCTTTGGCTGGCGTATAAGGCACATTCAGCACAATGCAGCGCGAGCTACTGGCAGGTTCTTGGCGAGCTACCAGTAGCTCGCGATCGACTGGTTGGAAATCCCTGTTGTAGAGGCTGTAACCAATCAGACAGCCAAGGCACTTGGAAATATCACAGAAGAACTACAAATTGTGACAATTGTGGCGCTCCAAAACAGGATGGCCCTCGATGTCATCCTGGCCGACCGTGGTGGAGTAAGTTTCATCATTGGGTGCAGCTGCTGTGTGTACATCCCTGACCACGCCCCTTCTGTTTTTTTGCAATTTTTAAAATGCACAAAATAGCCACTGAAATCCATCAGGATTCAGGAACTTGGACAGGATGGCTATGGACCATGTTTACTGTATGGGGCTGCAAATTACTGTCAGCTCTATGTATATTTGCTGCGATTGTTTTCATTTCTTGCTTATGTATTTAATGTGGCCCAATGCTCTGTTCCCTTTGTATTTCTACCTGTACCTCGTGTATACCGACTAAACAAAATGCTACAAATGTAAATGCTCGCTTGGCAATGGACCAAGAAATTACTGAATTAATGCAGATAGATGTGCACAATGTTTTCCGTACTCCCTCAAAAGTATAGGAAGATGTCTTCAGCATATGCTAAAAGGGTCCTCTGTGGAAATCGCAGATAATCTCTGTTAGCACGAGCTGAAACCATTTGTTTGTGGCATCCATTTTGTCAACTATGTAATTTTCCCATCCTCTGCTCTCGTCTTTTTCCCTGCCTGCGCTGTCTATTTTAGTTGACTTCCTGACTCAGTTAAAAGCAACATGCATGCTAAAGAGTTTGTAGCTGCTAGAACACCTGGTCTCAGACTCAACTGTCAATCTCTTAGTGCTGCCATAAGCACTCCTGCTCCCCCTCCCACTTTGCTGACTAAGTGATTTCCCATCTGCCCATGTTTGATGGTAACTATTCCTGTGTATGCTTTTTTTAATTTTTTTTATTTAAGTATTAATTATTTAAAAAACATGAAAAGCCATTGTTATTTGTAATATTAATACATCTAAGTCACGTAAATACAACACATATTGCATTACAAATGCTATAGGTGTCACATTCGTGAAAGTTATAACTATTGTAAATAACAAAGCTATTAATTTCGCTATTTTCAAAACAAACACACAAATAAAAAAATTGTCATTTACAATACCAATAGCTCAAACCTTCCCAATGCGAGACCTATTGCATTGCAAATGCTTGTTTGAGTATGTTTCACATAATATGGTTCAAACATAGCTGCTTCATTGATAAGTTGCCAAGGCACAAACCTGATCTGAGTGTTTGTAATGCCCAATTTAATTGTATAATGTTGTAACAAACCTAGGTCTCCTTTTATGAGATCTAAGGCTGAGGACAGAATGTGCATTCCATTGACAATAACTGTAAAAAAACGTTTGCAAGTTTTCTTAATATATTTGCCTAATTCTTTTGCCGCTTCTTTCGCTGAATATTTGTTTAACTCATTTTAAATGCATACATTCCTGTGGCGAGTAATCTTTTTTTTCTTTTAAGACGCAGTCCCAAAAGAAAGTCAGAGAAATCCATATTTTCATTATTTAAGGAAAAATGTTCCTTTACTGCTGAAAGACTAGAATCTTCTAGGCATCAGTGGCATAGCTTAGCTACACTATATGCGGTAACTACTACAGGTGTTTGTGTATTATACCGTGGGTCACGATGATTAATTTTAGGTCTAGGAGTGTTGGACAGAAAACGCTGTATGCAGGTGTCAGACTGTAGGGCCATAAGCCTAATCATTCAACAGGAAATTGGGTTGAATGGGAAACATCCTTTACAACGAAACTTCCACAACGCAGTGCCTCCACAACGTAGGTTCCACAACAAAAACCACCACAACGCACTGCGCTGGGGGGCGCTCTAGGATAGGGAATAGATCCAATCTACCATCCAACACCCTCCCTAGTGTCCACGGGGACTGGAGTTGGAATAGCAAATCAAACCATTCACCATCCAGCACCCCAAAGCGCCATGCGCTGCAAAGACCCGCGCTGCAACAGCATGCGCGGCAAAAGCATATTCCTGTGTATGCTTGTACCTTTTTTTTGTAACTACATGCTTACCAGTGCAGAAAACTCTGTATATAAGCACCATGGTCAACGTATTCAAGCAACTACCTCCTGGAACACTTGAGGGAGTTGTATGGACGTGGTCTCACTCATGAGTGAATGAACTGGTCATTATGAATTTCAGCTTCAGTGTCAATCTCTATTTTGTTAGTCTAAGGACCCGTGGACAGAGAAGGGTGAACCCTGTACTGGTGTGCCCCTAAAAAAGGCACATTTCCACACCATAATGGATTGTACAACTTTGTTTACGCCATAAGCACGTCATGTATGTTGGGTTACAGTATGATACAGAATGGAATTGCACGTTATGTTATGCTGCTCTCTATATGATAGGGTGCCAAGTTTTTGTATGTGTTATGTTACTATGTTATGCTTCGATATCTTAGTATATTATTGTGCTGCAGTACGGTCTGCCATTGCTGGTTTATAGATTGCAACAGGCAGTTAGAAATCTGCTTCAGTGCGTTAAGACATGAGGGAGAGAAGTGGTAAAAATGTAGTTTATACAGCCATCACCAAGAAGTCTCTTACCTGGGAGAAGGGCAGCGTGAGGCAGTTTTCCTGCTGCATCTCCTACGTTTTCATGGGCAGAGCCAGCTCCACAGAGGCAGAGTTCCTCCTAAGCTGGAAGTGGTTCCAAAACTTCTTGTCGTTCTTCATGTCTGTGGGCTCATTCTTTCTCTTCATGGGCTGGGGCGGAGAAGGAGTTAGGAGGCGGTGGGAAACTGTTGCTCAGAGCCTCTAATGGAATATTTTAGGTGGCTGACATTCCCCAGTTGCACAGGCTGCTTTCCAGATGAAGCTCTATGGGGGGTAGGCTCAGTCTGGCCTTTTTTTCCTCTCTTCTGGCATCTTGCTTTTTGATGGATGTTAGGGCTCAACTAGGTCTGGCTAAGCAGCCAGATCAGGCCTACTGTGCTGCAGAATGTCTTTGAAGGCACTGGGCTCAACCACCAAAATGCAATGCATTGGCCTTCACTCCCTTCCGAGTAGGACCTGGTCCTGGTAGAACAGCAGTCAAACTTGCTGTCTCATTTTACCTGCAACTCTCTTCCCAGCCTACTCTCTTCTAGCCAGGTCATTACCAAAAACTGAAAAAGCAGCAGAAGCATCTGTTTCTCCTCTCTCTCTTCAAGGCCTCAGGCTATGTCGGGACCAACTCTTTATACCGGAAGCAGGGGAAAGGGCTTGTCAGAGTCCAGCCTAAATTCAGAATGCAGCAGTGATGCATTAACTGAAATTTGTTTCTGTGTTTGGAAGGCTGGCAACATATTTGAATAAACCTGTCTAAAAATAAACAATACAATACAGAACTAAATGGCCCTGCTGGATGTTTGAAGAATAATGCGCATGACTGTGTTTAGTTAGTGGTTTTGTTGGTACAGCATGCAAGCTAGGACTTGCCCTGACATGTAGCTCTTTGACTCTCATGTTTGGGCTTGCAAGTAGCGGGGTGACTCTGTGCCAGGAGGTGCTCTACTGTCATGCAGGATCTATCTCACATGCCAATTCTCTGCTGGCCCTCCCAGGGTCACCAAGTCACTCCCGGTGTTATATTGTCCCTTATTACCCCCAGTATGATCTGATGCGGTTGGGGGAGCACAGTTAGTCCACACTTGGGGTTTGTACCCTCAGTTCTTGCTGTGTTATATTTGGGAGGGGAGACACTCGTAGTAAATCGCCATGTGTGCTGCACCCAAAACACTCCGTTCATCCACCTGCAGCCCTCTGTCAGCCTCAGACGTTATCCTGGGGAAGCCACCAGGAAAGCCAGTCGCGTCGGGCTGCCCTTTACTAACGCCTCGATGCAGGTCCAGCCTCGGTGGCATCACTTTCAAGCCAGCGGCCGCCCACCTGCTCTCCACTGCACAGGCCCAGCTCTGTCTTCTGGTGCTGCCAGCCTTCGATCTCCCGCCAGACGCCACAGCCCATCTCGGCAGAGTCTCCGGGGTGCAGACAACATGGCTGCCCTCCTCCGACCTCTCGACACAGGCCTCCACCCTCTTTTTTTCAGCCCAGTGTTGCATCTAAGCTCACCTTTGGTTGCGGCTACTTCGGTCCGACGGCCGAGTCTCCGGATGTCCCCGGGCAGCAAAAGGAGGCAGTCGCTGGCTGCAACGCTCCTGGTTTGTCAACAGCCAGGCATCACAGCTCCCCGACTCTCACCTCCTTCCTGCGATGGTGCAGTCTTCAATTTGACGGCAATCTTGCCATGGCACACACCAGGGCTGGTGCCATCTTCCGACTTTTCGAAGCGCAGCTCGAGGTAAGAGGGAGGGCCCCCGGTGGTGCACACCGCTTGGGCTTCACTTTTTCCCCTTCATTTCGGTACTGCTGTTACCTCTGTCGTCAGCATATTAACGGTAGTGTCTTAATTGTGGTGCTCAGTGGGTCGATGCGCTTGCAGAATGGCGGATTTAAGTCTGATTATGATTCAGGCCTGCGGAGCCGATGCCAGGCACGTCTAGTCCGCCATCTTGCTGGCCCCCCCCCCCCCCCCCACCCCCCCCCGGTTAGATAATTATTTGATGACGTTAAAGCGTACTTTGCTGGCTTTGGAGCTTCATTCAATGCGTGAGGCCGTACCTGATACAGTTGCTGGAGGTACAAATGGGGTCTAGCATGTGGCCTGCGGTGTGCGTGGGGCCATGGACAAGTTGGGTGAGTCTGATGTTGTTTATGCTGTGAAGGAGGTTTGTAGTGTTGATGTTATTGTGGTGATCAAGATTGAAATTGAGGTCAATGGGAAACTTTAGTTGTTGGAGTCTATGGGAGGGGGAGCGATGAAGTCTGCGATGAAGCTGCAGAAGGCTGGATGTGCTCCAGGAGGATGGTAGGCGAGGGTGCTCCAGATCTTGGTTTTGCTGTCAGTTTGGAGTTGGAAGTTGAGGTGTTCCATGGCTGCGATTATGTCATCATTAGTGGGGGTTCACTGGATGGATTCCTTATGTATGACGGTGATCCCTCTGCCAGGCCTGTTGTTGTGGTGGGAGATCTTATATCCTACGGGTATTGCGGTGGCGATTTTGGGCACGGAATTGGGGTTGAGCCAGGCCTCAGTGAGGAAGAGGACATTGGGTGTAAGGGTGGAGATGAGGGCCGAAATCTTGGTGGTGTATTTGCATTGTGTGCGTGCGTTAAAAAGGGTTCAAACGAGTCAGTGTTTTTGTTCTGGTGGTATCTGTGGTGTGTTTAGGGTGGGGCTGGTTGGTGGGCTGGTGTGTGTGTTGTACCAGGTGAAGTTGCATTGGGTGCAGGTGAAAGGTCCTACTGTGGAGCATAGGTCAGCCCGGTGGCAGGTGCCCAGTTCTTTTCGTAGGTCTTTCACTGCTCCCTTTAGCTGCTCCCATCACATACCTGCCACTACCCTCAATGTCATTGTGGTGTTGTGTAGTTGTCGCCCAGCCAGTCCTCTCGCAGGCCATCTCTGGTCCCTTGTGAGTGCCCCAAAACCAAATCGTCCTACATGAACGTCCCTTGTCACCTGTCGGAAGAATCAGCATTTATGTGTGCTTGTTTTTCATGCTCCTCTGCCTTGGGGGTTCCCTTTTGGTGTGCTGTGGCCCTAGACCTTTGTTTATGTCAGGGAAGAGGGGGTGTAGCGAGTGCTAGCTGCCCATTCATTGTTTCAGGCAGCCTCTGCTATTTTCCCCAAAGCTGACCTCAAGGGGCCCTCTGCTCGATTATGGCTCTGGCCCATGAGTTGTATGCTTTGCATGCCAGGCCTCCAAATTACTTTGTTTTGTGTCAGGGTGCTTTAGGTTTTCTTATGTGGCCATTGCTCTCAGTGTCCTTTGAATGGCCAGAGCGGTGTCCTGGCTAATGCTGCTCTGCCTCGGCATGGTGCTGTTTTCAGACAGGGATGCAACTGAAGGAATGGGAGGCAGGTGCAACCCAAGCAAAAGCTGCAACTCGTAGACCCACCTCAAAAAAGCGTGAGTACTTCTCCGCCCCTTATTCTGTGTGAAAATATTATTGCCTCCCAGCTCTCCCCTGCAGATGTGCTGAAACTCCCAATTAATGATGAGGATGCTTTTTAGACACTTTAAAGTGGAACTAGTAGATTATGTCCAAATATTTAAGATGCATGTGTAGATGAAAGAAAAAAGTATTCCCAACCAAAACCGTTTTTGTATTCTTATTTTGCACTTCACTGAGCGGCTTCCTGTTGTTCTCTGGAAGTTCTCGGTTAGAATTATAGTTTTTCCTGCATGTATTGGCTTTTGAACAAATTTTCCTCTGTAGTTTGTACACTTTTAAGAGCTATCGCCTGTTGGTTTTATTGGAGGGTGCCCCAGGTACCTTTTTATGAACATTGTTTGGGCGTTTTCAATCCAACGGTTGCTTATCAAGTGCTGCGTTCACTGCTCAGCTTTACCCAAGGACTTCTTCTCAATGTATCTGTTAACGCTGAATGTTTTTTTTTAGCTTTCAGGCTGACTACCTCATCGGCTTCTCTGTAAGCATGGGCTTGCTGTACTTAATGGATGGGACTCGGTGTGTGTGCACCATTAGTATTTGTGGCAAATGTGCAATAAGCAGTCTGCTTTCAGCGGTTGGGTTAGTATCCCTTGTGTTTTAACTTGCTACTAATTAACATACATATTGCTAATCAAGGGAGCGATCATGTTATCAACCTCAGAAAGATGAAACCTTTAAAGAACAGGACCTGAATCGAACTTGTGATGAAGTCTAACAAATTTCTGTGGTGCATTCATTACTCTTCTGAGCCACACAGGACCCGTTTGCCCCGCCTCTCCTAAAAATATTTTCACAGCCTGTGTCTATATATGTCACTGTGTTGTGGTTTTCTGACGTTCTTTGAGGGGAACTTCATATGTTTTTCCTATGTGATCACTGGCTTACATGTCCGTTTGTCCCAGCCTTTGAGTGCTTTCTGTGCAAACCCAGGGTGTAGTGCTGGGACCCCTATTATTCAACTTTCCTCCTAGCAGCAGGAGACGGGAGTCATTTGACACTCCCTCTCCCCCAAAAGCATTAGGCTCTCGTGAGTGTAGCCTTTGTTTTGAAAATCCTGATCAGACAGTTTGAGCAGACCCCTTGTTGGGTTCTGGTTCTAGGCATTCTTGTCAGGAACGTTCCCTGCGTGGAACAGAGGGGGAGTTCCAGCCACGGCAGTTGCTGCCAGGAAGTCATTTCTACTGGACCTGAAATAAACAAGCTCCTAACTTACTTGATTTGGAGTCTCTTCCTTTCACCCCCCTTGCATATGAATGTGTGGCTAGCTTTTCCCCCGTACCTCACACTACCCCCTTGCATAAAAGTGTCCAGGTATCCATTGCTACAGCACGCAATAGTCATTTTTTTCATCTGCTTAAACCTTGCAGTGTATAACTTCCATTCTGAAGTAGTAAGATTTCAGAATGCACAGAAGCTTGCTTGAATGGCACAGTACTGCATAGCTAAAAAGAGTGGCCATTAACACTGACAAAAGGTGACCATTCAGCAACATAATCTTTTAAATCAATATTTTTTGTCCAGCTAGTCTCCTGCTACCCTTCGTTTTGCTGACTGCTAAACCAGAGACAACACTGCTGTTATGACCGTATCATCACATAACAGGGTCTTAAAGTGGGAGTGTCCCTATGCTTATAAGTGAAAGGTGCAATCGAGAGTAAGAAAACATGCTGTGTCTGATCCCCGAGAGCTGGAGGAAGCAAGAGTATGGGGTGACTGTAATAAGTGCATTAGGTAGAAACAGAGGAGGGTCAGTTTACTCATAAGTTTTGTATGGTGCTGACATCTTTACCCATGCGATCAATGGGTTAAAGCCAAAGGGAGGGTGATGGAGGTGACACTGGTCTCAAAGATTGCAAACGATTGGGCTTCTAATTGTTGTTTTGGCCCATTTCTTTTATTAGAGATCCTTTATATTGTGCAATCGGTTCATGAGATATATTTTAATACAATATCAAATCAACTGATTACATTAGTACATGTCTTACAGACCTACGATATTATATTTAAACACAGTTGATTATGATAGTGGGGGACACTCCCAAGCCTTTCCTGCCACTGAAGTGTCTGGAATTTCCTGCTTCCCTGCCCTAGTCCCAGATTGTCTGGGGACACAGAGTGAGCTAAGTCGGTCCCGGTGACAGGTAACAGCTCCTCTCCCTCATCCTGACAGACGCCCCATCTTGCCAACACCCAAGTTGCCATTTGTATCACTGTCTGGGAGGAATGCACAAAAGACCAACTTCAGCTTCACCCAGTCGTGTAACCCAGGATACAGGCTACAGCAGCATATGGTAAGGACAAGAAAAGACCACTTCAGAAAAGTGCCATTTTCAGAATTGTGACTTAAAATCTAACGTTACAATTAAAGAGACGTTTAAATACAATTCTCTAAACACCAAACTCAACATTCCTACTTGCTCGCAATTGTAAGTTATCACTTAATAAACGTAATAAGTGAACCCAATGTTATCCTTTAAGAGAGGCAGGCCTTGCAGTAGTGAAAGAGTTTTTCACTACTAGGCCAAGCAAAACGTAAAAGTACATATCCCACTTTTTAAATACACTGCACCATGCCCTCTAGGCTGTCTATGGCCTGCCCTGGGGCAGATATATATATATATATATATATATATATATATATATATATACACAAGCGTTGGCATAGCCAATAGGTCTCGCCTTTGGGACCTTATAAGTGTTTAGCCATGCAACGGTTGATGTTGTTGCACCAAGGATATTGTGCTGCATAACTACTTATAAAGCCCCAAAAGCGAGACCTATTGGCTATGCTAATGCTTGTTTACTTTGAGAGGGAGAGTACCAGCACTTCTCAAGAGAAATGCTATACTTTTAATTGGAGATTACTGGCACTTCTCAGAAATAAGCAGGTACTCTGGTATAGAGTATCTGCACTTCTATTTTTCCATTTCATGCACTGATTATGTAGCTGGATTCAATCACAGCAGCAGCAAAAGTCCTGTTAGCCGACACACTATGCTAAGCACTGGTTTTTAGCTTACGCATTTTAAGCCACACCCTTAACTGCATCGGACACGCCTCCTTGAGAGACCCCCCAGTTTTTTCACCCACTTAAAGCCCTGCTTGTTGCAGCAATGATTACTTTTTGGGGTGCAGTAACTGTACGCTGAGGATGATGTCTACTCTCTTCCTGAGTATATTATAAAGTCCAGTGACCTTGTGCAATTAATAAAACCCATTCAGGGGTGTTAGCGGCGGTTGCTAGAGAGCAGAATTGTACTGCAGGTCAATAAACCTGGCCTCGTGGTGGTACCAAATATGCAGTCTCCTGTTGTGGATTCTGACTTGCCGCCCTACCAACCCCCCTCACTCAGCCCGACTACTGAGAATATTCGGTTTCATGGAAATGGAAACAAAGTATGGCATTTACTCTGCTTTATAAAGCCTTTGAAACATCAGTAACAAATAATGCCATTAGTGAGCGAGTACATATGTTCCCATGGCAGCACGTCTTCTGTCAGCATGTCTCCTTAGCAAGCAGCTTGTATTCCTAGAAGGGGGTCACGCCCAACCTCACGTCTGACGTTCAAAGTAAACAGAATCCCAGCAGCCGTCTCTGATGACTCTTTTCTACTCATGTATTTAGTGGCGAAGTACGAAGAAGTTACTTATGTGCTGTAAGCACGTGTGTCAGGTGCGCGGAAAGCGAGGCCCACAGCAGTTGGCGAGCTCATTCCGCAACACAATGAAAGGGGTGGGGAGCAGATAACGTTAAACAAAGTAAACAAGCAGCAGCTGTTTTCGGGAGTGGTGCATGCGCGCGCAGTCTGCTCCTTTTCAAGCACTGCATTCGTGCTTGTGGCACGCCCCTGCTTGCTCCCGCAAGGTGGATTCCACCACAAGCACGAGTGCTGCTTGAAAATAAGCAAAGCGACAGCTAAAGGCCCTCCTATGCAGCGCGCATGCACGAGACATAAAAACAAATTAAAGAAAAAGAGGGAGTACAAAACCTTTGCAAAATGGCCTCCTTGGTCTGTATTGTGTGACGAGTGTACTGTCCCGTGTTTGTGGAACGGTGCACCTTTAAATAGGTGCACTGGGCACAAACAGGGTCATTACACCTATTACAAGTAATGTTCTGTCCCAGGGCATCCGTGAAATCGCACTGCTCAATGGCAGAGCATTATTGAAGTGGATGGAGTGGCTGTTTGAATCAGCTGCTCTGTCTTTCTCTTTGCATGCAGCGCCCTTAAAGAGAGGATAGAGATTCCCTTCCAGACAGGTGCAATAAGTCAGTGAGGGATGTCTGGAGTGTTGATGGGGATCCCCTTTACCCTATTGCAGGGGTTGCACTCAGGTGGGCTCACAGACCGTGCTACGTTTTTGTGGCTGCAGCTTCCTAACAGCCTCTTTGATTCTGCACCTACGTCCACACTAAGGCACATGTGCAGAGGGAGAGTGTTTCCCTCATTAGCATGGGGCCACTTCTTCTGTAATACTACAGTACACAAGGGGCACATAAAAAAGGGTACACAAGCCATTGCATCCCCAGTGCACTGTTTGTAATACAGCCCCAGATTGGCTCATGTGTATAGTTGCAGAAATGGTCATACACTTCCTCCATGCCGGTAAATCTCCACGATAGAAGCCCACCCAAACCAGAAGCCGAAGACAACTTTTAGAATGTAAACAGGGCACTCATTATATTATGAGAAGTTTAGACATCTGTTGCAGGTTTGTCTTCTTTGGAGTGCAGCAATGTTTATGTTTTACTCGGCCTACTTTAACCTAGGAGTTAGAAAGTTCAGTGTTAATTAAGACAGTTATTAATTGTTAGTAAATAATATTTTAGTATAATCTCATGAATGTTGAAATAGTTTTCTTTAAGAAACGTAAGCATTTCTTTTAGACAGAAAGTGGTGACAATGGTTAAACAGTTCAGCTCACACATCAGAAATTTCAGAAGTAAAGAATGCAAACAAAAAGTATATAGTGTGTGCTCAAATGGACATACAACACTGAGTCACCAATCTAGTGTTTAACAAATATCAGAAAGAACAAGTTTCAAATATTCATAACATAATAAACATTTCCAGAGCACCACAAAGTGAAAGTATCGTGGTCCGTCAATCCAACAGGTCCAATAACTGTCTTCAAAGAACAGAGGATTAAAAATCAATGAGCTAGAGTCCAAAATACGAAGACACCGCGTGGATCAAGAACTTTTTATTTCTTTAAGCATTTAATCTGATAGTGATTCAATACTGAAACAGCTGACACGTGTTTCGACGTTTGAGGACTTACTCAAGGCTGTAAGTTTAAGAAATACATATTTTAAAAAGCACTAAACAATCTTAATTGTTTTTATGTTTGTATGTTATCCTGTATTTAAAAACATAAACTCAATAAAATATTTAGAAGAAAAAAAAGAAAATAAGTCTACACTGGCTTATGGGAAGTTACTCCTGCTTGCACACATCACACTAACATTGTAATGTACTGTGGTACAAAGCGATTTAATGCACAACTCACATTGTAAAAGTGGATTCACCTTTTTTATTTATTTAAAGTTTTATATAGCGCTAGCTTGACCTAGAGGTATTAGAGCACTTTACAGAATCGAGAGTAAGGCAATAAACAGGCACAGAGCATAAGACGTGCAACAATCATCCGTTCAAGTATACACATATACACAGGAAAAAAATATGCCACACGGGAGGAGTAAGCAAAAATCTATACACAGAAAAACCTTTGGCCATGAGGGTGGATTGCTGAAAATGTGATCAGCTCTAAACATTTAGAGTCCATAGTGCAGAAGACATCCAAGACAATAGGGGCAAACACAAAGAAAAGAAAAACAGCGAGCGGGATCAACGGAGACTGAAATGAGCAAGAGAGCTGAATTGTGAGAAGTTGGCATGGTATATGATGTTCAATATTCTAGTGAACACCTTGCACCAGTCCAAACAACTCTTATGGTGATGGTTGTAAGTCAACCTTATAGACCAGCTATCCTAGTGGTAGCGTGGACAGAACAGTCTTAGGCTAAAAGACTCTCGAGGGCGTGTAAAGCCAGCTGTTTTACCATATGTAACCCCTTGAATATCAAATGAAAGGACACCACACAGGATATATATAAAATATATATATGTATTTATTTACTAACACACTTCTCTGAACTCTTTATGAGATCAGAGGCCAAAGGACATAACAAGTTACTTACTCAGGATACGTTAAGTTGCACAATTTACAGTTAGGTCCTAGGGGCAAAGCAAACCATACATTAAGAAAGTGGTATAAGTACCACGTCACGAGAAAAGGAAAGGCCAAGGGCCTAGGGAATCGCTAGCGCTACACTATCAGAACCTTAGTTTAGAAGTAGGAGGCCCACAGGCGGCGTGTGCAGAGTCTTTACCCACATGCGAGAGTCAATGTAAAGTCAATGGGAACTTAGAAGTTAGATAAAGAAGGATTTAGGACACTTCCGGTCTAGCTAGAAGGAAATAACTAAAAACCTAGACACTTGGATAGTCAATACCCTTGGGAGCACTGAAGTACTCGCGTTACCTCACCCACGGACGGCGGGTGCATAGGTGTGAAGATGTGTCGGGTTTCGCCGTTGAAGCCTATGGAGCCTTTGAAGAAAGATGCTGCAGGCGACCAGGAGGAAGATGTCCGGGTGGATCCAAGGGTGGAACGAGGATGAAGAGGACCTGAAAGCAGAGGGGACATAGTCTGGGTCACTAGCCAGTGACCGGGTGGAACCAGGAAGGAACCAGACGACGTCGAGGAGCAATCAGGTGCCATCGTGAAGCTTGTCTCTTCAGCCACGCGGACCAGGAGGCGTCGAGGACGACCAGGTGCTGGAGGCGAGCTGTCCCACGAAGGTTCTCGCAGATGGAGGAGTCGACTGCCGAATTGGAGTCAACAAGCCTTGGCAAAGGCAACCCACGCAGGATTCAAAGAAGGCTTCTGGTGCAGACCAGCAAGGTCTGAGGTGCCTCACCTTTGCAGGGAAGCATGGGCCAGTCTGGAGCAACTAGACCAGTGAGTTGGTTCAAAAGGATTGTAGTCACAGAGGCTACTAGCCAACGGGCCAGCAACCGGACAACGCGTCGAGCAGAACACAAGCAGAAGGGCCCCACGCAGAACTCGTGGAGTGTGGAGGGCTAATCTTCGGTGCAGGTGGAGCTCGGAGTCGGGGTTTCTCAGTCCCCAGTGCACAGCTTCGAGGATGCCTCAGGAGCTGCACAGTTAGATAGTTGCAGGCTTTTCAAGATGTCCGGTCCCACGTGTCTCGTCGCTTTCACGGATCTCAGCTATGCTGCAGACTTGAAGAGAGGGTCAGAGAGGTCTGGAAGTCTGGGTCTTGTCAGGCTCTGTGCTCGGGTTCCGGCGGGAACGTCGACAAAGCAAGCGGTTGATTTGCTGGATGGTGCCTGGTTGCCCAGGGTGGTCACTCCTTGGCCACAACGGAGATTCTTCAGTCTTCAGCTTCAGCAAAACGTCGAAGGTCCAGAGTTTCGTGTCAAGTTTCGATTCCAGGATTAATCTAAAGTCCTACGACTCAGCTCCTACCTTTATACAACTAAAAGGGGCTGGATTACTTTCTAGGTCCCTCCTATGGGTGGAACCAGGAAGGGGGTTGGTTACACCCCCTTTCCTTTGTCCAGTTTCGCGCCAGAGCTGGGGCTGGAGTGCCCCAGCAACCGGTTTGAACTGGGGTATGCATGGAGCACCTAGTGTGCCCCAGGCAGTGTCTCATTCTATTCAGCCCTCCCTGTCCCAATACACAAAGTTCTGTCTGGTGTGGTGCTCGCACATCTCCAGGCAGGAAACCTATTGTCCAAGCCTCCGTGACTGGAAGGACTCCCAGCAGCAGGAGGTCAGACTTGTGTCTGTGGCAGCAGCGTCCATTTTGTGACGCTGGGGCTCTGGTTAACTTTAACTGGCATAGTCAGCAACAACATGTCTTCTCCCTCTAGAAGTGTGGAATGCTACCCCCGTCGCCAGAATTGGCGAGGGGGTAGTATTCCAAAGCATATGACATCTTACACGACATGTTTAGATAAAGCCAAACCAAAGTTAGCATTTAACCGCGAGGTTCATAATGCACTTAAGAGTATATGGTTTGGCAATATCATAGAACAGCTATAAGGACATGGTTCCGAAAGCTGCAGACAGGCTCAGCTCATGCTAGAGCACCATCTCACACATAACCAAGCACTGCCTCCAGGATTGTCAAGGCCTGCCATAGGAGTGACTTATAGGTTACTGTGTGTCTATATATAAGGGTAGATATAGGAATACTATACCTAAGCAAGGGGTGATTACACGACCTTGCCCCAGCTGAGTGATCAGCCAGTTGTGTCAGTTTGAGTGGCCAGCCAGGGGTGGCATGATACATGCTGCAGCCCCTGGTAGGCCTTGGTTACACCTATGCCCTTGGTACCTAGGGTACACTTCTACAGGGGCTGACAAGATGAACCAATTCCCAATTGTGGATGTACCTAGAGTACATGGTGTGAATTTAGAGAGAGTGCATCTGGGCTGTGGGTCTGATTAGCAGGCCCACAGCCACATCTAAGTCGAAAACAAGTAAAGCAAAAGCAAAAAGTGGGGGTGACCATAGGAAGAAGACCCTACTCTCCTAAAAATTTAACCACGTTTTGTTTGCTCATAAGTTCCAGTATTTGTTGAGGAGATGGCATTTCAGCTATCTTTTGAAGCCGGGGAAGGAGGGGTTGCATCGTAGGCTCTTCGGGCGGGAGTTCCAAATGCTGGGAGCATTACCTGAGGAAGAGCAGGCCTGCGTTGTTTTCCTTTTTATTTTGGGAGGAACGAGAAGAAGTGTGGAGGAGCTTCTCAGTAGTCTGGTTCTTCCTGCTTTTGTGAGTTTGTTGTCTAAATAGTCCGAGGAGTGTGAGAGGAGTGCTTTGTGGGTGATCCAGGCAGTCTTGTAGATGCATCTTCCTTCGATGGGGAGACAGTTTAGGGACTTGAGGGCAGGCGTAATGTGTTCATACAGTTTGATGTCTGTTATGAGCCGAGCTGCCATGTTTTGAACTGATCTGAGGGGGGCAAAGGTGAATGTTTGGGGTCCCCGTGAGGAAAGCATTCCCGTAGTCGAGTTTGGAGAGGACCAGGGATTGAACAATCCATTTGAAATCGTCCGAGGAAATGAATGGTTTAATTTGTTTTTGAGGTGTTTTAGTATGTAAAGCACTCCTTTTGCTGAGTTTTTAATATTATCCTTCATTGATACGTTTTTGCCCAGGGTGAAGCCTAAGGATTTAGCAGAGTTAGAGAAAGTGAGCAAACAATTCAGGGCCTTCAGGTCGCTGATCCAGTCTTGAATTGGAAGATGGCTTCTTTTGGGGGAGAACAGAATAACTTCTGTTTTGCTGGGGTTCACTTTCAGATGGTTAGAGTTAAACCAAGACTGTATCTTATTCAGTGTGACGTTGAGATGAAGGATGTCACTAGGTGATTTGATTTTGTAGTAGAGTTGTGTGTCATCTGCATAGAGGTGGTATTTGATCTCTGCTTGTTTCAGGATGATAGTAAGGGGTTCCATGAAAAGGTTGAAAAGTGAGGGGGAGAGGATTTAGCCCTGGGGGACAACTAGAGTGACAGGTGTGGGTTTCGAGAGGCAAGACTTGATTTTGATTAGTTGTGATCAGTGTTGTGGGTAAGATGTGAGCCATTTTAAAACCATGCCATTGATACCGGAGCGGATCTTCGGTGACTCCAGTAAGGCTGGGTGACTGACTGTATCAAAAGCCGCTGATAGGTCAAGAAGGATACATAGGCAAGCATCTACAATATCGACCATGTCTGTTTCTGTGCTGCAGCCTTTCCTGAACCCTGATTGGAAGGAGTCAAGTAGGTTGGATTCACCTATATGTCTGTTGAGTTGTTGTAAGACACATTTTTCCATAGCTTTGGCTAGGAACAGGAGATCAGAGATAGGTCTGAGGTGGTTGAGATCATTACGATCTGCCTTCGGGTTTTTGAGAATAGGTGTGATTTTATCTAGTTGGAGGGAATACGGTACACAACCAGAGGCAAGAGAAGTATGGAAGATTTTTGTCCAACACAGGGCGATGATGTGGTTTAGGTCATTTTTGCAGGGAGAGAATCTTTGGTGCATGAAGTAGGTTTAAGATTCGAAATAATATTGAAGACTTCTAATTCAGTCATGGGTTTGAAGACCGGCCCACTGCCGTTGTTTTTCAATTGGGAATTAAAAAGGTTGTTGTTTGTTCGATTTGGGGTTAATTGAATGTTGATTGGTTCGAGTGGTAGGACTGCTGTAGGGGGAGGTGTGTCAGTGACAGTACTTAGCAGGGTACGTAGGGTTGTGACTTAAAGGAAGTATTGCTCAATTTTAGCGATTTTGTCCATGAAGAAGCTGGCAATTTCTTCACAACGTTAATTAGAGGATGTAATTTTGTGTGGGGGGAGACGTGGTTTGTCGCTTGACAATGTTAAAGAGCTCCCTGGGCCTATTCTTTGCACAGTCGAGTTGGGTGGGGAAGAAAGAGGCTTTTTCTCTGAAAATGTGCTTCTTGTATGCTAATCTAGCAGTTCTGAGTAAAGTTAGATGTAATGATAAGGAGTTTTGTCTGCAAGACCTTCCTGCTATCCTTAGTTGTCTTCTTTTGTTGTTAAGATTGGAGTTAAACCATGATTTTGATTGGATTGATCTTTGTTGTATTAATTTGAGTGGTGCAACTTGGTCGAGAACTTCCTTTATCGCCGTGTTGAAGTGGGCAGTGAGATCATTTACGTTTTGAGTCTGAGGGCGACGTTGACGTTTTTTCACGAGTCATGTATTCAAGATCTGTAGAAGGGACTTGTTTGAGGTGTCTGGTCCACTGCTTCGGTTTGTTAGTTAAGTCTGAGTACGGTTTGACGACGGTATCGATGTTGAACAGTATGAGATAGTGGTCAAACCAGTCAATGGGTATGATGGCACTGAGGGAGACCAGTTCATTTTTAGTGATAATCGCATTGAGAGCAGCTCCTTTGATGTGGGTTGGTTCATTGCAGAGTTGTTTAAGGTCATTTATTTCAAGAAGGTTCATGAGGTGCTTGACTGTGGAGTCTTCAGCATTGTTTCAATAAATGTTAAATTGCCCAAAAACACGTCCTTTGTGTCAGTAAAGGAGAATTGTGTAACCAATCAGGCTTCAGAGCAGAGCTCAGCACGGAATCAGCTATAACACATATAATTGACGATGCTTTACAAATACTTGATCAGAATGGTTCATGCCTACTCATCCTATTAGACCTCTCCTCAGCCTTTGATACGGTCAAACACGAGAACCTGATAGATCTGTTTAATCACAGAATGGGCCTATCAGGGTCAGTGCTTAACTGGTTTACCTCTTTTCTTCAAAACCGGACTCAAAAATCAAGGTCAACAACTCCCTGTCCAAAGCCGTGCCAGTAACTTTGGGAGTCCCACAAGGGTCCGCAATATCCCCACAATGTTTAATTTTTTCATGGAACCACTTACTGTTCTGCTGCAAGCATCCAACGTGCAATTTCACATGTACGCAGATGATACACAACTATACCTTAAGATTCACACACCAGAAGACATCAACTTGCTTAACACAACGCTTTTGAACACCCAGTCCTGGCTAGCTGAGAACCATCTCAAACTAATCGCACTAAAAGCTCAATTCCTTTTAATAGCTCCTCCCGCCAAAATACCCCTCTTACATAACTGGTTCAAACATCTTACGGCATTCGACATTCAACCAACCATTGTGGACTCAGCAAAATCATTGGGTATAACCCTGGACTGCAACCTCAACATGCATAAACACATTAGCAACGCAACAAAGGGGGCAAACTTCCTGATAAATACATTGAGGAAGCTGAACCCCTTCTTACCGATGAATAATTTCAAGACGGCATTTCAAGCGCTAGTTATCCCTAGGGTGGATTATGGAAGTGTCTCTCTCTGTGGCCTCCCCAAAGCAACAACAGCACCACTAAGAGCCTCCATCAATGCTGCAGCAAGACTCATCACGGGCCCGAAAAGAAGGTCCCACATCTCCCCTGACTTAAGATCCTTGAATTGGCTACCATTTGAAGTCAGAATTCCCCTTAAAATTGCCTGCATGACTCATAAGGCTATACACCACAATGCACCCAGCTATCTCACTCAGAACTTGACTATCTCTGGCGGTATTAGATCCAGAAAAGTGCTGAAAACCTACTATTGAAACCACACCGATTCAACAAGACAAAAACGTACAAACGTTCCTTCTCAGGGATGGCACCTAGGATTTGGAACGCTCTACCCCCAGAAACCAGACGTAACACCTCTACGGCATTTTTCAAAAAGGAAGTAAAAGCAATACTCATGGAAAAATTAACATGATCAATATCTAAAGAAACTATGAGTACACCAGTACCTACTCCAGTTTTACTGTTATGACACAGTTCCAACTAGACAATCTAGGCACCACAGTTGCCACTCCCGTGTCCCAATGGAACTTTTCTGTTTTGCACCTTTTTGCTTTACTTTTGCACAATATGTTATGTATATGTGATCTACCTGTTTCTATGTTGTGTATAATTTTCTTCACTGGTTGTAAAGCGCTCTGATACCCGCAAGGGTCTTGTCCCCGCTCTAAAACACTTTCAAAATAAATAAATAGGTCAGATAATAAGTAGGTCTGCTAGATCTTTCGGCCGCATTTGACACGGTCGACCATAATATACTGGCAGACCGTGTCAGTGAGGCAGGGATCCGGGGCCCAGCCCTTAGATGGATCGACTCCTTCCTGAAAAACCGCACTCAGGCAGTCCGTATTGGCCAGTTCACAGCCCCCAAGCTCAAAACCACATGCAGGGTCCCACAGGGTTCCTCGCTCTCCCCGCACCTGTTCAACCTCTACCTTCTCCCACTGATCAGATCCCTGAACGATAGAAGAGTGACCACCTTCAACTATGCCGACGATCTCCAACTTATGTTCACAATTGATAACTCCCCCCAAGTCTATATCTGACTTTCAATCCACCATGACATTCATCTGTCAATGGATGGATCAAAATCATTTAAAACTAAATCCAGGCAAAACCAAACTGGTACTGACAGGTGGTGGCCATAATCTGTGGGTCCCAGAGTACTGACCAAGCGAATTAGGTCCCCCCCGTTCCCACCCCCTCAGTAAAACATCTAGGGGTCACCCTAGGCAAGGACCTCTCCTTAAAAACGCATGTAGGCACATGATTTCCACCTGCTTCCTTCAGTTGCTAAAAGTCAGAAAGATAAGCAGGCTACTGACCCAGGCAGCTCTGGTACAGGTCTTGATAGCCTTGTTTCTATCTCGTCTAGACTATGCCAATGCAACATACCATGGACTACACCACTTGGCCTTACAAAACCGCTACAGATGGTACATGTTAGAAATGGGATTTCTGGTTGGCTAAGGCTTGTGCCAAAGCCAGGCAGAAACCACCACTCTAGTCAGGGCAAGTAAGTCACCTGCAAAAGATAACCCCTGCTCACCCCCTTGGTAGATTGGCACAAGCAGTCAGGCTTATCTCGGAGGCAATGTGTAAAGCATTTGCGCAGGCACCCACCAGCAACAACATCCAAGGCCCCCCACAAAAGGAACTCCACACAAGGTTATATCAAAAATAGCTTTGTGTTATCACAACGCATCATAATCATAATCACAGGATGTACATTGTGCCAACTGGCACGGGCAATATTTACAAGGGATTATGTACACCTGACAGGGCCACATGGACCACTGTCAGGATCATCACAAAGTGAACTTGGTAAAGGTGAACTAAAACATACAAGTAACATTAGGTCATAGAACGTACAGTCAGTAAACACTGATAATCACTGCACTTGCAACAGTCTGTGCCATGAAATCCATCATACAGAGTATCCCATCAGTCTAACGAGATTAGACCCTCACCACCTAAGTAAAACCTTACACTAGGGGCGTAAATCACACAGGGAAGTACAATCTCCCTAACATAAATCTAAACAGGTAAAACAACCTCCTATGCAGAAATCATATCTAGAGGCATCAAACACAGGGTGCGCAAAACATACTACACCCAGTACATTTCCTAACACCCAAAAACATCAGCACATAAATCATAATAGCACATAAATCACACTAGGGGCCAGGTTGCGCCACTGCGCCAAAACCTAAAGGTAGCAGCTGCCCACTACTTGCTGGGCAGCTGAGGACAAGAACAGGGCCTAAACGCTGCAGCTGGCACTAAGTGCTGCGCAGCTGTGGAAGGCCAAAGTAGGGGCGAAGGAGTGCGACTCACTCCTGAGTCCAAAGACATGTCCCTAGAAAGGAAACCTAAACGGTGCAGCTGCCCACTACTTGCTGGGCAGCTGGGAACTCAAAACTGCGACAGGGGCCCTCAGTGGACCAAAGGAACAAATATGCCAAGGTTAGAGCCACACGGGGCTCTTTACAATAATGGGCAACGCATTGGAGGGAACACGGGTCCCTCTGGTCCATTAAATAATCCTGGTCAAATGTTGGAGCCCTCTAGGCTCCAGGCCAAAGAATGCGCATTTTGGGGAGCCCTCTAGGCTCTGAAAATAAAGGGGCTTTGTTGGAGCATTCAGGCTCTAGACAATAAACCTGTGCCCCCTGTGAGCCATCTGGCTCTCAAAACTACTGGGGCCTCGGAGTCACGGGGCTCTGTAAGGGAAACTTGCCCCCAGGAGCCCACGGACTCCTTAAAGCGATACATGCCCCCAAGCACCTCACAGGGACTTTTAAACAAATATGGGCCATTGTTGGAGCCCCGCCTGGGCTCGGTAAATGGGGGCTGCCCACTGCCAAAAGGGGCCGCCCTAAATGCACCCACTTTCATGGCGTAGGACCCTGGCGCCAACGCATGCAAGGAGCTTCCCCCTCCCCTTAGCCCTTCAACACTCACCGGGCTGCTAGGGGGGCTCCTCTTCACTCGCGGCGGGGGCAGGCACCAGCAATGTGCCTCGCGCCCCCTCCACCTTCTGCTGCCACTGGCTGGCGCCTGCGGGGCTCTCCTTCAGCAATGGGAGCTTCGCACCGGCAGGCTCCAGCGTCCATCTCCTCGGGCGGCTTCTCTTCTTCCTCTGGCCGGCGCGGGACTCCTAGCCAATCACAGCGCGGCGGCGGGCGGGACTTCCTCCAACAAACCGGAAGTCCCGCCGGCTGCCAGGCGCAAAGCTGCCTGACTTCCGGTTTCGCCACGGGCCGCGGCGGTGAATCCCGGGGGCACAAACGAGGGGTAGGCACCCTCGCAATTAAGAACAAAGGTAGGAGCGGGGTAGGCACCCGCTCTGAATCGAAAATAGGACTCCTGGGCAAAGTCGCGGGGTGGGCACCCGCGCAATCAAAGTAACATAAATACGGGCAAAATGCAGGGTGGGCACCTGCTTGCAAAATACGAAAAATAAGCGGGGTGGGCACCCGCGCTGCCATTAATAAAGGCAGCCATGAGGGGTAGGCTCCCTCAGTCACAGGTCAAATCAGGATAAAGCGCTTCCCAGGTGCTAGGGGGGCACAGAGACCATCAAGCCCCCAAGAAATGACCCCTAAAACAACAAGCATTTACAATGCAATGGTTTCGCCTTTGGAAAAGTTAGAGCTATTGGCATTGTAAATGACAAATGTTGTATTTATGTGTTGGTTTTGAAAACAGATAAATAAAAGGCATTGTCATTTACTTCGCCATTAGCTTAATCTCTCGCAAATGTGAGACCTATTGTACCCTACGGACGAGCTCAGCAGACAGCAATTACTACCACACACACACACACACACACACCCAGAGCCACACACACACACCCAGAGCCACACACACACACCCAGAGCCACAAACACACACACACCCAGAGCCACACACACACACACACACACACATACACACACAGAGCCACACACACACACCCAACCCAGAGCCACACACACACACTTTGCTCTTCTGAAATGTTGGCATGTATGGTAGTGAGCTGTGTGTGGTGTGGTGTGTGTGGCGAGCGCCAGGCGAAACCTAAAAACCACAATCCTTCAGTGCAGGAAGTGATGACAGTGAAGGCCCAGCCAATGGAAGCCCCGAGAAAGAACAGCGATCATACAGAGTGTAATTCAGGGTAGTAGTGAACCTGCTACGTTAAACGATGTTTTAGTGAGAGGCAGGCTATTCAAAGAGCACCTTAAGAACGACCAACACCCACACATTGGAAACGCAGAAAGGTGAGGCAGCTAAATAGTGCCAACCTAACACTGCTAATACATCAAGACACAAACATTGCATTCTAGACGTAAGCTTTTAATAGCGATAAAAATTAGAAATGTATTACATTTTCAGAAAACAATACCCCAGATAGATAATTCAAGTGCTTCAACTTGATCTCACGTTGTGACAACCCGGCAGTATGGACCCAATAGCGGTACACATCGAGTGTGGCAACCACCGATTATGTGCCAGCCTTAGTTACTGTAGGGGAAAGACACTTAAAGACAAGGGGAAAGACGGATGGGCAAAAACCTAACAACTTACCAACTAAGCATCAGTGCAGAGAATGGAACCATGAGTGGCATCAAGCAATAGCTCTACAAAATAAAGTGATTATCTACATATGCTCGTAACCCTTACGTTACGTTAAAACCGTGATGTTAATTAATGAAATGAAGCTCTAAAAAAGTAACCTAAACAACTTGTACCTTCACGGTTGCATGTACAGCCATCAACGTACCACCTCAAATAACAATAGAATAAAGATCCCAGCCCAGGAGAAGATAATACACACATCAGATTCACTCTTCAATACAGAACACTGTAGTGCTTCTCCAACCAGAACTGTCACTAACGAAAGCGACAGACAGAAGATGCAATCACTGTGGAAAAGGTGAAGAGATGTCAAAAAGAGGGGGGCGTCGAGTATGGATGGACCTATATGCACCTGCAGGCATTCAGCCCGACAACAGGAGTGGGCAGCGGTGCTGAGAAGCCATTCACACGAAATGTCGCTGACCACAGTTTTGAAAGCGTAGCTCCAAGTTTCTCGCCCATACAGTGCTGCATGAGATCATAATTCAATTCCTAATGCTACATAGCCCATACTGCTACAGATTGACCTTTTTCTGTGCCTTTTCCCCTGGCGCATGCACTGTATGACGCTACTTAACCTATACAAGTCCAAAAGTTCATGTAAGCGAGAAGAGACAACATAAGAGCAGAGAAATCTCTCTACAGCATAACAATGGAGGGCAGGTACCCCCCACCTTTGAGTTATCAAGCACTTAGACAGCATGTAAGCCAAAATCGAGGTAACATGCTCTTACCCTCTCCATGGCCTTACAACACCCCAAGTGAGCAGGCTCCCAGCAGTGCATGGCGTCCATACCAGTAGCCTGGGTCAGCTGTGTAGTAACGGTCAACCAGTACAGTGACAAGGATGGGCAGACCCCAGCATGTGTAGGAAGTTAGCACTGTGTCTGACAACGAGGGTACAGGGCAACTGCTCTTTGAATGTGGCTTGGGAGAGATATGCAAGAAGGACAACGAACTGGATTTACTTAAATCATGCATTTCTAGACACCTTAGCCGAGTAGGACACTATCCGTTCCCAGTCCACTTCTGCAACTGGTACAGCTAGTCCGTCCTCCCACCTAGATCGCACTGCAGTAAGGGTTGGGTTGGGGTGGGAAGGCAGAGAGTTTTCACCTGTGGCCTTAGTGAGCCCGCTAATGAGTGCGTGGCCATTTCCCATTGTGTGGCGGTATTGCCTCATTGCTTGTGGCAGATTCTGCTGCAGCGAAGTTCCAGCTTGTGCGCAGCACATGGGTCAATGCCTGATATGACAAAAACGGCCTGCTGCATATGGCACTCTGTTTCGCCAGGTCCTTAAATGACTGAGTGTGCCATTTTAGAAAAAAGATCCCCAGTTGAGGTTTTGTCTGCTATGTGTCATTGTCGCAGGTCTAAGAGTGCAGAGGACCCACTGAGGTATGGGAGACATAGAAGCGGAAGGACAGGTGTGTAGGGGAGAACAGAGGCAGTGAAGTGAGGCTCCTATGATGGTTAATGCCGATCCTGAGACACTGCTGTCTGAAAGGGAATGGGTTTCCTGCACTTTGAAGCCAAGGGAGGGACAGGCAGCTAAAGAAGAAACAAGCCTTCTCGCTAGGGTGTCTACTACCTGAAAGAAATGTAAATGTGTGCTACTGTTAATCATGAAATCTAAATGCTCCTTGGGAGCCAGTGTATTCTTTTAACTGATGGAGTCATTTGAGGCTTCATGGTGACAAAGATGTATTCTTTTTATGAGGCAACACAAGGATGTTACGAGCTGAGTTCTGGAGTGCGTTCTTCTAATGGAAACCTAAAAGGTTTGCATTAAGTACTGTGTAATTGCATATTGCAAAACAATATATTTTGAAAGCACTTCTCCTGCTCCCATTGCACTCACAATCACAGTTACTATAACATTTGTACGTACAACTGCTGAGTCAGACGTAACACATAAATTGCAGCACCTTTTTGCATCAGAGTCATCTGATGTCCCAAGATCAGTCTGCTGTTTCAGGTGTCTACAGAACAGCGCACTGATCAAGAGAGCATGAGGGATAACATCGAGGCCCACTTAGGAGCCCTGCTGTATTTGAGAAGAAGAGGAACACGGAAGAGGCGGGAACTGGAGGGAAACAAGACGATGGAGGCAGATCCTTACACAGACAACGTTGTTACGTAATTGTCATTTCCTACCACTCTGAGCGAACACCTCGATCCCTGTGGTCTCTTACACCTAAAAATACGGCCACTTCAACAGAAAGCTGGTGCTCCAAGGAGCAACCTATACTTCCTAAAATTTCCCATACATCTTAAGTATTCTCATTCAGCAAAAGAGTGGGGGGCTCTAAAAGGCATACGCATGGTTATACAACTCTGCTGTCCTCAATCCGCAAGCAAAAAATAGTTATGTAAACTACCATTACCAAAGCCGATAGTCAGCATCGCACTCTGACCTTAAAGTATAGCACGGCTGTGTTATTTTTATTCTTCTATGGTTTGATGTACAGACACACTTCAAACAGAGACCATAAGAGAGTTAGCATTATGGGAAACAAATGTTCTACTTTTTAGCAAGCTACCGTGCTATTTATTCTTTGTTCGTGCCCCAATTGAGACGAATTAAAGGCAGAAAACGGGATTCCGAGCAGACGGTCGTCTGGTCTTAAATACCCCATGGCAATTCTAGCCTGTCTCCTTCACGGCAGTGGTTAAGCAGTCATTTGCCCGGCGGTTTCGCATCAGCCCTCTAACGCTGATTGGTAAGACAGATGGTTCATGTCAACACAGGAAAGCAGGGATCCCTACTCCCTGCCACACTGCTCTCCGCCGTTCTCTTCAGGCCACACCACCACTGCCAATGTAAATGTTAATACCCAACAAAATGAAGAACGCGGGAAAGCATACAATGTGCAAATCGGCATATGCTAACATTTCCCCATGAGATTCTACCCACCGAAGAGCCCCCTTCTTGTGTGTGAACTCCATTGATGTTGGTACTGGTGAGCTGATCAGGCATTTCCCAGTCCAAGCCGCTCCACTGTGCTAACCAGGAGCTGTGAATCGTCGCACACCAGATGCCAGCACAGCCTCTTTTTCGTACTGTTTACACATTGAGCTGCTCAGAGAGACAACCAGTGGAAAAGCAAACAAGCATTTACGATGCATTTACACACGGGCTCACGGACAGCGGGAGGGGGGACTGGCTCACGGACAGCGGGAGGGGGGACTGGCTCACGGACAGCGGGAGGGGGGAACGGGCACACAGACAGCGGGAGGGGGACGGGCACACAGACAGCGGGAGGGGGGGGCGGGCTCACGGACAGCGGGCGGGGGGCTGGCTCACGGGCAGCGGGGGGGGGGGGTAGACACGAGTAAAATATGCCGCTTACCTGCCGATGCCAGGCAGACGTCCCTCGTTGCAGTGCCTTCCAGGAGAAATGACCAAAACAAACCCCCCCCCCCCCAAAAAAAAGCACCGCCCACAGCCGCATGACGTAGGCAAAAGCCCAAAAGTCTCGGGAACGCCCACGAATCTGCTCCGGCTTTGACGGACAGATCTCTGTTCCAATGGCTAGCCTCCATTTATGGAGCTAGCCAATGGAACAGAGGGCGGATTCCCAAGCCACATACTGTCAACATAAGATGTCGCCTGCGCCGAAAAGCTGCGCGGTGCGCAGCTTTCGACAGGCGAAACCTAAAAAGGGTCCCAGAAAAAGAAGTCCTCCAGGTGAAGAGGTCAGGAGGGTCCCAGCAACAAAAGTCCATCAGGCATCCAGGGGCTGGGCAGGGCCCAGGGAGGAAAGCCTTCCCCTGGGCCCCAGCTGCAACGCGCCCCTGGTAGATTCAAGTAGGAACAAGAACATTTTACAGGAGGTCACAGCCTCTTTTTATACACACAAATCCTTTGTCTCGAGGGTGCAGGGTGGGGGAAAACCAGACGCAGCTGGTTCTGGAGCACTCTGTTGTGCTCAGCCCCTCTCCCCATTCACAGGACAGGCTAGGGACATCAGTCGCACCACAAGGGCGGAGCCAGCATTGTGTAGGGAAGGCCCAGCCCTATTCAGATCCCAGGTGCACCCCTCCCTCACATCAACATGCAGATCTCTCCATTCACCACCGGGGCAGACCCATCCTGACTCCTGGAGCCAGGCACACCAGCCAGCTGCAGCCAATCACAAGCCAAACAGTCAATTCACATTTATGACACAGACATGCCAGCTTCTAGAAGTGGCACTTCCACACGAGACACAGTAAATCCGCGCACATCATCACGCAGCATTCAATCTCACGAGTTCGCACATACCAAACTCGGCCCTGCACTCCCCACACATCAGGAACTACCATGGACACATATATTCCCCATGTATTCCTATGGGAGGGCAGGCCACTCTCACACAGGCACTCAGAGAGCGCACACACTTTACACTGGGGCACAGTGTCAAAGTGCGCAAAGACCCGAAATCACTACAATTATGTAATAATACAAGGCAAAAAGTTCAGGGGTGAACCTGCCAGAAGGGACAAGTCCAACAGTACAGAACCAAGCGGCTCGATTGATATACAAACAGCTCAGGTGGCAACACGTTTCCCCTTCTTAGGAAGCTGCACTGGCTACCCATTCCCCAGCGCTGCGCTTTAAAAGTTGGTTGCCTCGTGTTTAAATCCCTGAATGGCCAGAGCCCTAAATTCATAGATAATCTCATCTTCCAATACACTCCCTCACGAAACCTTCGCTCGGCCCAGCTCCAACTCCTGACTGTCCCTACCTTCATCCTGAAGCGTCAAGGGGGATGCAGGTTTGCAACTCTGGCCCCCTGCCTTTGGAACTCCATCGCCTTGGAAATCAGGTCAAGCGCTGACCTACTAAGTTTCTCAAAACCTGGCTATTCACCCAAGCATATGAATTAACTGTGTCCGGTTCGGAAGCCCCCTAGTACTAAGCGCCAAGAAACCAACCGGTGCACGAGCGCTTTACAAATCCTTGGTAACATAACATTATTCTTCAGTGAAGAAGGCGCGATCACCAGGTGGGTGGTAGATGGTGTGAAGTTTGATAGATGGGGAGCCGTTACCTTTAAGTTAAACGCCGAGGTATTCAAAAGTCACGTATTCTGCATTCTTTAATATGGAAAGTTGAATTTCAGCTTTGTGGATTATGGCTAGACTTCCACCTGCTCTTTCAGGTCTGTCATGTCTAATGATGGAGTAACCAGGAGGTGTAAGTAGGTTAAGTATGGCAATTGAATGGTCACTGAGCCAAGATTCAGTGAGAAAAGCGATATCAATTCCCTCACTGAGAATGGTTGTGGTGATATCTGTAGCATGTTGCTTTGCCGATCTACAGTTGACAAGGATGCAAAAAAGAGGGCAGGAATTATCCTTGGCAGATATTCGAGTATGAATGGTGGTGTACTGAGCAGGAGGTCTGGGTGAATTCTAAATGACAGGGGTTCTATTAATTCCCACCATCACAGGGATTGTAGAGGGAGGATTATGGACCATGATCTGGGTCTTGGGGAGGTAAGATTCGCTGAGCACATCCGCTTCCTGTGCGGTTAAAGGGCAGGGTGAGTGGTGGGGCCCGTTGGCCAGCCGGCATAGGGGGATGGAGGGCCAGGTGGAGGATTGTAAGCAAGTCGGCCAACCTGTATGAGGAGGCAATTTCCGACTCACGTGTGAGTGAGAGTGGGCAGGGATGGCCTGGGTAAAGAGATCCTTCTAAGATGCGCTAAGTCGGTAGCAAGAGAGTTGAGTTTACGCTCCATCCGGTTCAGAATCTTTGAGACAGCATTATAGGTTTATCCCTCATTTAGGGTGGGGGAAAACGCAGTAAAACCTGCATATGCGGGAGCAGAAAACACAGCGTTATGGGGGTGATCTGTGTCATGAGGACAAGGATTGAAGACAGTCTGAGTGAGAAGCATAGGGGCTACCTTGGGAAGTGGGGGAATGTCAGCTGAGTATTTAGTCGCTGATGGTCTAAGGGTGTGACCTTCGTCGCTAGGTTTGCAGTGGGCATCATTTGGATTTGTTACAGCGAGCTTGTATGTAAAGGTCTGAGGAGGTGGGGACCTTCTAGTAGGCACTTGTCTACAGTGAGAGTTGGAGGGGGTGTCAAGGTTGCTGGTTAAGTCCGGGGGAGTCTGAGGGTTGGATACATAGAGAGTGGGAAAATACGCAGCCAGTCATGAGTAAAGGGGAGCAGAGAGTGCTAAGTTTTAGGGGTAATCAGTGTCAAAGGGCGTATTATATGAAGGAAATAATTTGACACAAGAAACACTGCAACATCATATGCTAAATCTTGTAAGGCTTTGATTACAAATTAAGAAATGACAAATAAAAAGGCTGATTGAAGCACAGTTTACATATAAATCTGCCATGTAGAGATGGACTAAGAATTTGTTTTTGCTTGCAAAACTAGATAATTTTCGTGTATACTTGCTTCAAGTGTCTCCTGATAGAAAAATGTTTTCCTACTTTACTTTTTAAACAAGAAAGAAATATATGGGAAATATAGTACATGCACCTTTCTGAACAAAGCCACAAAAAGCAACGTCTTGGCATTTTTTAGCACTTTACAAATATTTCTAAGAGTAGATACCAAATTGAGAAAATTAAGAGCATATATTATCTACAACTAGCTTACCCGTCGCGCGTTGCTGCAATCTTAAAAGAAAGGAAATTTAAGTAAACTTGTTATGATAACATTCAATTTACATTGTGTCATTTTTATTAAAACGTATTCATTTTAATTCGGAAAACATTTCAAAGTGTTGTTTTAATTCTGTTTTTTTATTCGAGTGCTTGTGGATACACAATATTTTTTCTTTTTCCGTCTGATGCGTAGACGAATAAATCAGAAGGTTTTCCGACGCGTGAGCTGGCCACATACAGTTGTCCATGTGATAAGCATGGATTCTCCAAATCTAGTCCACACACTTGCAGCGATTGACCTTGTGCTTTGTTGATGATCATTGCAAAAGCGAATCGCACCGGAAAGTGTAAACGTTCAGTATTGGAAAGATTATGAGGGCCCTGGGTAGCCGGGGTGCCGATATTTAACAATTTTATTTTTCTTTGCCAGAAACCTTCGAGGGAGTGTACTCAACAACTTTTAACACATTTTTTTTTAAGCCAGAAACCGTCGCGGGAGTGTACTCAACAACTTCCCAAAGTTTCATGCCGATCGGATGAATGGTGTAGTAATACATAAAGGACAAACGGACATACTTTGGTTTTTATATATATAGATAGAAGATAGATTATGCGATACACAACAGGCAAGTTTGTCCTGTATACAGTGTTAACAATGACAATGATTATCATATTTTTTATGTCTCTCACCGTGTCTCGGTCATCAGGATCCTGTCCCCATGTCATATAAGGTAGAATATCAACATCTTCTGCAGCCATAAGTTGTAGAATGTCTGGAATGTCAACTTGAGATTCCATGGCATCCTAAATAAAGCAGGAAAAGTTTTTAATAAATAGAAGTTTAAATTATTGTTTTAGCTTTTGTACTAACCTCCAAATGACTGTCTAACATTAATTATTGGTAGATGGTGGAAAAGAACAAATTGATTACCTTTGGCAACGCTCCTTCTGCTGGATACTCTAGCCACTGGACTCCCCTGGGGGTCTAGTTTTCAGAAATGTCTGGGTTTGATAGGTTTTCCTAGATGGCCGGCGAGCCCGGTACCAAAAACGCAGGTGACTCCATCACGAGACCAGTTAGTTTTGCGATCGATAATTTAGAAGTCTCCACAGTACGTTTTGGGCCATTTCTTGTTGCGAGCACTAGGCCTACCCACACAAGTGAGGTACCATTTTTATTGGGAGACCTGAAGGAATGCTGGGTGGTAGGAAATTTGTGGTGGCCTTTCCCACACAGAAAAGTGAGAACAAATTTGATTTTATTTTTAGCTAAATTTGAGGTTTGCAGGGGATTCTAGGTAGGAAAATGTTGGGAGATACACATAAGGTGCACCTCCCTGGTCTAGGTGTCTAGTTTTCAGAAATGTTTTGGTATGGTAGATTTCCCTAGATGGCCGCTGAGGCCGATCAAAAAAGCTGGTGACTCCATTGCATAACCAGGTAGTTTTACAGGAAAACCTTAAAGGATCTACACAAATGACTCCGGGGTAAATTCTGATTTTTTTCTGACAAAAGTATGCCTGTCCCTGAAAGCTAGGAAGATGGTGATTTCAGCACTGCAAACCTATTGATACCATTTGCAGGAAAAAAACAGATGCTTTCTTCAGCAGCACGTTTTCCTCATTTTTCAAAAACGAAATGTTGCTGTATTTTGGCTAATTTCTGGGTCCCTTCTAGGAGAATCCACAAACCCTGGGTACCTTTAAAATCCTCAGGATTTTGGAAGAAAAAGATGTAAATTTGGCGTGGATACCTAATGTGGACAAAAAGTTACAGTGCTCTAAGCGAGAAATACCCCAAATAGCCAAACAAAAAAAGCTTAGCACATGGAGGGGGAAGGACTAGCAGTGAAAGGGTTAATAGATCCTTAAAGTCAGGGCAAACATCAACCCTATTTACTTGCAGCACAAACGCTAAATTTTAAACGATATTGTTAGACTAGGATTCAGCCTGTTTGCCATGGGCGAGATCAAACAATAAAGGAAAGACACTAGCCAAACATATAGTTTCAGACTTTGTTATTATACAACTGAATACTTGCCACATATTACATGCTACGTCATATCTGAGTGAGCCATTTCTTTTTAATTCCATCATTCCGACTTTTAGGCCATGTGCTTTAGCGATCAAAGAATGTTTTAATCTAACAGCCATGCAGCAAGTAAGCACTTAATTAAATTTTAAAACATTTTTTCAACTAAATTAATGGTTGTGTCTATACATTTAACTACTAACTATATCCATTCTTTATAAAGTATTTTGGTGTGAACAGAGCTTAATAGCACAAACACTAAATAGCATTATTAATGAAAGAGAACATAATTGTATTGCAATCGTATTCGGAGACAACACTTGGGTGTTAATTCTATTTGAATTGATATTGTTTTAATCTTTAATCTGTGTATTTTAGAGTCATATGCACTCGCTTTAGCCAATGTAGTAACAACATCAAGCTCTAAATCACTCTGATAGTGCATAAAAGATAATTTTCAACCTTACTTTTAAATCAAAGTTACTTTCATCAAAGACATTCGTGTTTACATACCCTTTTCTCGATGGCCACAAAACTTGTAAACTGGGTCACAATTGAATATTCCTTGCTGAGTTCAATTATCATTGATTTTAACATTTGTTTCCTCATCTAGGAAAAAATTCAACACATTATAATCATATAAAGACAATGTTCATAACGGCAGAAAATACACACACACAATGTATGTCTGAGTCAATCATGACATAAATGGACACATTTTCCAGAGCGTGATTATTGCAAACAGCCAGAACGAGAGGAGACAATTATCCACCCCCTCGACCCCCCGCATATAACTGAGAAGGCACCACTGTTGCCTGTCAACGCTATACTGTAGAATATGTTCAAGTCTTCTATCAATGGCTTCTTAATCAGCTGTTAAATATCACTGCTACTCAGTGCGAAGTGGGGTGTTTAGAGCTTCAATGGCAGGGCACAGTACATATGAGCGAGCACTCCTTGGTAAATGGCAAGCCCTTTTTGGTTCTGCCTCATGCAATGTGCTAAATTCTTCTTGGATTCTAAGGTAGTGCATTCTTCTGAACAGCACAGATATCCAGTAGTGCGAGGGCATGGTAGTGAGGGGTGCAGTATTCTCACAGCATTTATAATTCACCTCTAAGGAACAGGGAATAACTGTAGGACTCCATGTTTGTGCACCACATTTTTACCTCATTCAGGGAAGTTTTCTCGTGCACATTTCTCACGGCCTTTACTAGCAAAAAATATGAGTGTGGTGTTCCAGCACACCTTGTAATCAGATTCAGTCGGATTGGGATTCACAAGGTACGTGTATTAAGGACCTTAACACGGATATATCATCAACACATACCCATGGTAACGTACTTAAATCAACAGCATAATTACAAAGTGGCTTTGTCTTATTACATTTGTGCTTATTTTACTAGTTTACTTTGACTAGGCTTCTGGTAGCTTCTTTCTCCAGACACTCCGGCCCTAAACTGTCCATCAAGTTACTATCTAAGAATCAATATGCTCCATACATAAGCTGCACATGTCTCCCATGCCATTAGTGGTAAGACATTCTCTAGTTAGTTTGAAAGTTTGAAACAAATCTGTAATTATTTGGCATTGAGTACATTTTACTAATTATGAGGTTGCAATCATTGACATCATAAAAAGTGTGTGTTAAAAATACTTTCTTTATCCCATTAGATTAAACGTGACAAACCCCTCTCTACCATTCTCCAGTAAACTACTTTTGAGAGTTCAAACCATGTCAACTTTTGAAATGCTTCAAATGCCATAGCACCAACTACGCGGCAGCTGTTCATAGCTCTCCCATGGATTTGAAATTAATACCCACAATAAGACCATGACCCTATATTTACATGAACATAAAAGATCTGTTTTTTTCGTGTATGTAAAAAGCTATAGAATAGCAAATGCTGTGAGTCGTTATTCTTAAATAATTATGAAATTTCTTGAATGGTGTAGCTTGGGATAATTTAATTAGATGTGCATTTAAAATGTTAAATTTACACATCGCTAGTAAGCATTCTGCATTCTATTCCCCATTACGAGTTGTTGCAATGCAGTTGACAATAAATATGAAGTGTACCACATTTGCAAAGCTTAATCTTTGTTCAGTATACATTTTGAAGATGATGCAGATCTTCTATTTGTTCATTGCCAAGTTTAATCATCCGGCATTTAAGAAATTGGAGTATTTGTTGTGGGCGTTGAGAAGCCATTACAAATAATTAACACAATACATGTCAGGGTGAACCACATATTCACTAATAAAACTTGTGCTTAACATTCTGGTAGCATGCACAAAAGCAGTCAGGCTTAGCTTAGAGGCAATGTAAAAATTATTTATGCAGTACTCAACAGTTATCAAGTGAAAACACAGCACAACAAAAATCCCAAAACAATTTAGAAAAATAGAGTACATTTAATAAATAAAAGGACGCCAAAACAACAAAAATCCAATACGTAGAACAGGAGTTATACATTTTTTAAGTTTAAGGTTAAAAATAGTGGCAATAAGCGCAAGCTCTGGGACATTGGTAAGGTTTAAGACTGACCGTGATGAAGAGTGGGCAGGATACAAGGGCCAGTTTTGTCACAGAGAAGAGTTTTACAGTAGAATTTAGTCTCTGGAATGGAACCCAAAAATCTTTGTAGGGCAGGCCAGTAAGCTGTGGCAGAAGAGAGCTCCAAGTCATCAGATAGCTGTTAGATGAGATGCTGGTGAAGCCATTGACTTTTGGCGGGAAAGATCAGAGTGGGAAAAATTTGAATTTTTTAGCCAGATAATGTCCCTCCTGCACAAAATACTTTTCCTGCCTTCGACCAGTGAAGATTACTATATTAGGACTTTTTTGGAGCCCGGATTCTCCAAGCAGGGGAAGGCTGCAAGATGTAGCCAAAGGGGGCTCCATGAGTCCAGACACCTTCTCCATGAAGTCCCATTGGATCAGATTTGCTTCTGTGGATAGGAACGCAGTGGGAGAAACTGGAATCTTTGGCCCAGTGGAGATGCATCTTCGTTGAATCAACTTGGCAGTTGGTCCTGTCCCCTGACGGTTCACAGAGCAAAAATGTTATGAGTACATTTTAAAGCCTTGGCACAGGACTTAGGGGTCAAGACTCACTGCAACAAAGGCCAGGAGCAGGGCCCTGACTTGTAAATTCAGGAAAGAGCGTGTTGTGTCCCTATAGCCCAAACAAGTGAGCCGCATGTCACTTGGAGTCCACTTCTGTGTCCTAGGTAGGAGGAGGACAGCAGGTCCAGTCTTCAAGGCTCTTCTTAGGTCATTGACAGCAGGTCAAGTCCTCTTTTGTTCCTCACAGGTCCAGAAGTCAACTGTGGAGGGTACTAGGAATACCACATATGTGCCCAGTGCCAGCCAATGAGTGAGGAAAACTTGAGTCTACTCCCTAACCAATAGCAAAAGTTCCCGGGCTGACCCTATCCACAATTGGAGCACTTCCTGTATGTTTTACTGTAACCTATCCCACGGTGTTCCTCTCTACCCAACACGGCAGAACCCTTTTCCTGGTCTCTCTCAGTTTCCCCATCTTGCATGCTTGCCCATGTCTCCCCTCTCCTCCCATTTCAGTCATCGCTTCCAGCTGCCTTATCTCGCCACTCATTCCTATTTCCAGGTGCTATCCTTTGCTTTCTCCCACTCGCTCCTCGCTTTGTGCCTACCCTCTCTATCTCATTCCATGCCAAGTCTTCTCAGGACAGTCCATTCTTGCTCAAATTTCACATGGATAGGGGTTTATTAACTTGTTTTACCTCACGTGGGCAAATCAAAACCTCCTGACCTTGCATTGTTTTAGCAAGTACCACTGTCTGATTTCCCACCTTGTCACTATCAAGGGGGCCCCCCGGAGCCGCAGGGTAAAGATTTCTAAACCCTGGCATAAGGACTTAGTCCAATGCACCAACACAAATTAGAAATCCAGTTGGACAACAACTCGTACACAACCCACTTAGCAATACTGCGTAGGTGGCGTTTTCCGGTCGGGATTAATTCCTCTAGATAAAGTCAGGGACACAAAGGATCTCCAAATCCGCTTTAATTGATGAATAACAAACTCAGAAAAGCACTAAAAAAGATGGGATAATGTTTATCTTCTAAATCCTAAATTTAGCACATAAAATATGAATGGTAATCACAAGAATGCAAAACAAAAGGCAACAATGCATGAGACGGCAATATGAACAGTACAAACATAGCATCCTAATATACTATAGCCTCTTTTAAGCCCTATGCTAAAATTCCGCAGAAGCGGAAAATAGCATGACTATAAATCGAGTTTCTTAAGATGGGTCTCACAGCATACCGCAGAAATAGCTAGTCAGCTCTTCCCCATCACAACCCTTGACTGGGACTGATAAGCAATTCGGGGCTGAAGGTTGCACCACAATCAGAGTTCCAAACAAACCCCAATTGCGGCTGGTTTGCAGCAAATCGGTGTGACCTCTGGACTGAGAGTTCTGTTGCAAAGCCTCTCCAAATTACGGCCAAATATAGCACCTTATAGCACCTGATCACTGATTTTTATCTCATGTTTGTAAGTTTTGTGACTCTAAAGTCCCAATAAGACAAAATAAGTATGGTGATGAACATGTAATTTCAATGCATCCATATGAACATGGGAGAGACCACAATATAAACAAAGAAAATAGGTCAGCTTAGATAGAAGGCAGACATGGTGCTAACACTTCTGTACATGTCTAAAATGCCAAACTCTCTAAAAGAAAGATAAAAAGACTTTGAAACAAGGATACAGTAAATATAGAAGAAATTTCACAGTGTCCATGATAACCTAAAGGAGCATCTGAGGCAGGAAGCAACATGAGGCAGGAAGCAACATAATGCCGTGAGCCTTAGCAGATTAAGTCACTGCAAAGAGTTTATCTTCTTCGGGTAAAACATAAACATGGCAGACCCCCTAGCACAGATCGCACCTAACCTGTATATCCCCAAATAGTCAAGCATGAAATATACCTGAAATGAGCACTCAATACTGATGTCCTTACAGGATGATGTACCCATAGATTTGGATGTTTTGCGAGCTGAACTGGGCATCACAGAAATTATACATTGAGAGCGGTTCAAAATTACGTTATAAGTTCACACCATTAGGGACACACCAGGATATTGATCTCTTTAGGGAAAAGGTATCTAAAGATTTATACAAACTGTTTGCTTGTCTCATTACCTCACCTAATACTGATTACAACTTGAGTATGTCCGAGATATCAGCACTGAGGGAGTTACGAACTGATGAGTCAATAGTGATTAGGGAGGCGGATAAGGGAGGTAATGTTGTGGTGATGAACATGATTGATTACATCTAGGAGATCAATAGACAACATGATGATACAAACTGCTATAAAAAGGTGACAAATAATCCAATCAAAACTCTTCTCATCATCTCAATATGAGATCATCCGAGTGGCGAGGAAGTTCTCTTTTAACAGATGAGAAATTCAAGTATCTTGTGGTCAGGGAACCATGTTGCCATATATATATATTTTACCCAAAATACACATGGGGGGTGTTTTCCCCCAGGAAGACTTATAATTTCAGGGGTGTCCTCACCAACGAAAAGACTCTCTGAGTATGCTGGTATATTCCTTCAGACATCTGTTCGTTATCTGCCTGCGTGTATCGAAGACAGAAAGGCTATATTAAACAAATTTGAGGAGGTTACATGGTCTGATGACTTGATGTTTCTAACCATGGGTGTGACAAGTCTATACACCTGTATTAAAAAGGAATTTGGTACCAGGGTGATTAAATCTTTCCTAAGACAGAGGACCGCTGACCATCTTGAACATAATTCTGTATTGATGGAAAATTATGGATATCAATCTTGGTAATAGTTGTTTATTACATGTCAATCAGTGGTACCATCAAATTCAGGGTCCCGCAATGTGCTCCAGGTTTGCTCCTGCCTATGCAATGCTTTTTATGGGCTGGTATGAGCTGGAGTACGCCTGGGGCTGATTTGCCTCCCCTGGACTGAATACATTGTATTTTGGGAGAGGCATATAGATATAATGCTTTGGAACAGTACCGTGGATCAGTTGATGGTTTACCATGAATTTTTCAATGATAATCCATATAATATACAGATTACGATCAATCATAGCAAAGGACAAATTGAGTTTCTCTACATTTTATTTTGTTAAGATTGACATGATAAAGAGCACTATGTTTCGAAAAACCACAGCTTGCAATAGTACTCTCCATTCCTCCAGCGTAAACCCAAAGCATATTACTAATAACATACCCAATGTGGAAATGGTGCTCGTTAAACACAATTGTAGCACTGAGGATGCTTTTGTCGCCAACATTAGAAATACAAAACATTGATTTATAAATGGACGGTATGACATTAAAACGCTTGATAAGGCTGAGAAAAAAATAGTACATACTGCTAGGCGAACAATTTACTTACCTTAGGTAACAATGTATCTGTAAGAGACATACATCAGTTATACATTTCTTACCTTAGAATTACCCCCAGGGGTCAGACTTGATCTGGAGAAATTTTTTCATAGCAGTACTCCTGCGCGTCGGTAGGTGGCATTGGTCGACTCAGCGTCCGTTGTCAGTGTCGTGGTCGCCGGGATTACGCCGCAGTGTTCACTTACACGCCGTCCATGAGCGCTGACCTCAGTTCGGACACGACTTTCCACGCCAGAAGCGCAGACCCATGCAAGACATTGACCACTGGTGCACAAAACTAGAGCCCTATAAGGGAGTCCCTATCCCTAGAAGTCAGTTCGCAGAACGGGGAGGATGAGTGGGTCGGTAAGGAATCTATAACTAATGTATGTCGCTTACAGTGCATGGTATCAATTTAGAGAGAGGACAGCTGGGCTGTGAGTCTGATTAGCAGGCCCACAACCACACTAAAGTCGAAAAACCAGAGAATCACAGCAAAAAGTGGGGGTGACCATAGGAAGCTGACCCTACTCTCCTACACAACCCCCCAAATGCAGGGAGATTAAACTAACCTTGACCAGTTGAGTCTTCGTTTTTTAAGTGGAAATATCTGGTGAGTCCATCTGCATTGGCATGGTCAGTCCCAGGTCTATGTTCCACTGTAAAGTCCATCCCCTGTAGGGAAATGGACCACCTAAGTAGTTTGGGATTTTCACCCTTCATCTGATTTAGCCACAAGAGGGGCTTATGGTCTGTCTGAATCTTGAAGTGAGTACAAAACAAGTATGGCCTCAGCTTCTTCAGGGCCCAAACAACAGCAAAGGCCTCCCTCACAATAGCTGACCAACGTTTCTCTCTAGGGGTCAGCCTTCTGCTAATAAAAGCTACTGGCTGGTCTTGACCATTTTTACCTAGTTGTGAAAGCACAGCACCTACCCCCAACTCAGAAGCATCTGTTTGAACAATGAACTCTTTGGAGTAGTCTGGACTTTGCAGAACAGGAGCAGTGCACATGGCCTGCTTCAGGTCATCAAATGCCTTTTGACAGCTGACTGTCCACTGAACTTTCTTAGGCATTTTCTTGGAAGTTAAGTCATTAAGGGGTGTCACTATGGAACCATACCCCTTGACAAATTTCCTGTAGTACCCAGTCAGGCCCAAGAAAGCTCTGACCTGAGTCTGGGTGGTTGGAGCAGTCCAGTCCATTATGGTCTGGATCTTGCTCTGCAATGGTTGAACCTGGCCTCCACCTACAAGGGGCCCAGGTATACAACCTGACTCTGCCCTATCTGGCACTTTGTAGCCTTGATAGTTAGGCCTGCCTTTTGCAGGGTCTCCAAAACATTATTTAGGTGGATCAGGTGATCTTCCCAAGTGGAGCTAAAGACAGCAATATCATCAAGATAAGCTGCACAGTAGTCATCCAGACTTGAGAGGACTTGGTTCACCAACCTTTGGAATGTAGCAGGTGCATTCTTCAAACCAAAGGGCATCACCACAAATGAATAATGCCCACCAGGGGTTGAAAATGCTGTCTTTGGCTTTGCATAATCAGCTAGTCTGATCTGCGGTAGCCAGCTGTCAAGTCAAATGTACTCCAAAACTTGGCAGATGCCAATCTGTCAATGAGTTCATCTGCCCTTGGTATTGGATAGGCATCTGTCCTAGTGACATTATTGAGGCCTCTGTAATCCATGCAAAACCTCATCTCTCTCTTACCATCTTGGGTGTGAGGTTTAGGTACCAGGACTACTGGACTGGCCCAAGGGATGTCTGCGGGCTCAATGACTCCCAAATCCAACATCTTTTGGACCTCTGTCCTGATACAGTCCCTGACATGATCAGGTTGCCTGTAAATCTTACTTGTAACAGGCAGACTGTCCCCAGTGTCCCACTTCATGAGTGCACCAGGTAGTCTGACTTGGAGTCAGAGAAAACATATGTCTGTAGGACTGTAGAACTTGTCTGCAGTCCTGTTGCTGTTGGTCAGTGAGGCTGCCTGCCAAGGGTACACCATCAACTGAAGCATCATCAGGGTTCTGAGAAAGCAGGTCTGGGAGAGGGTCACTCTCTTCCTTCTGTCCCTCATCTGTAGCCATGAGCAAGCCCATGTCTGCCCTGTGAACATATGGTTTAAATCTGTTGACATGAAGCACCCTTTGGGGGCTCCTGGGAGTTCCAAGGTCAACCAAATAGGTGACTTCTCCCTCGTTCTCAACAATAGTGTGGGGTCCACTCCACTTGTCTTGGAGAGCTGCTGGGGCCACAGGCTCCCACACCCATACTTTCTGTCCTTGCTGGTAAACAGTCAGCACAGCCTTTTGGTCATGCCAGGCCTTTTGCAATTCCTGACTAGCCTCAAGGTTTTTAGATGCCTTTTTCATGTACTCGGCCATCCTGCAGCGGAGACCAAGCACATAATCCACAGTGTCCTGTGTGGGAGGTTTGAGAGGTAACTCTCATCCCTCCTTCACCAGACACAGGGGTCCTCTTACAGGGTGCCCAAACAGAAGTTCAAAAGGGCTGTAGCCAACCACCTTCTGTGGGACCTCTCTGTAAGCAAACAAAAGGCAGGGCAGCAGGATGTCCCATCTCCGCCTGAGCTTTTCAGGGAGACCATTAATCATGCCCTTTAAGGTCTTGTTGAATCTCTCAACTAGACCATTGCAATGTGGATGATAGGGTGTGGTGAACTTGTAGTTCCCTCCACACTCCTTCCACATAGCAGTCCAATATCCAGACATAAAGTCTGCACCTCTGTCTGAGACAACCTCCTTTGGAAAACCCACTCTTGAGAAAACTCCCAGGAGGGCTCTTGCCACAACAGGTGCTGTTTTGGTCCTTAGGGGACTAGCTTCTGGGTATCTGGTGGCATGACCCACTACCACCAGAATAAACCTGTGCCCAGAGGCTGTTTGGGGATCCATTGGTCCAACAATGTAAATCCCTATACGTTGAAAGGGAACCCCCACCAAAGGTAGTGGTATTAGGGGGGCCTTTGTGGTGCCACCTGATTTGCCACTGGCTTGGCAGGTGACAAAGGAGCGACAAAACTCCTTGGTATCCTCTGACATATGAGGCCAGTGAAAGTGAGGGACAAGCCTGTCCCAAGTCTTGTTCTGGCCAAGATGTCCTGCGAGGGGAATATCATGGGCTAGTGTGAGAAGGAAGCCCCTGAATGCCAAAGGTACGACCAACCTTCTGGAAGCTCCAGGCTTGGGGTCTCTAGCCTCTGAATACAGGAGCCCATCATCCCAATAGACTTTGTGGGTCCCACTAGCATTTCCAGCAACCTCAGCAGCAGCTTGCTGTCTGGGGGGTTCAAGAGAAGGGCAGTCTAACTGTGCCTGCCTCCAATATGCCCTGGAGGGTCCCCCTGTCCAAAGAAACTCAACCTGATCAGGCTTAAGCTCTTCTAGGACAGTTTCCTCCTGGGTCTCACAATCAGCTTCCTGTGAAGTCTGACCCTCGTCCTGAGGATAGGGGGAAGGCACTGCCTTAACCCTACTGCTTCTCCTCCTGGTAGGCAACTGGTCCATTGTTCCAGAATCCAGTGCCAGTTCAGTGTTGCTATTTCTGACCTGTGACCTAGTCACAGCAAGGACATGTGCTGATTTATGCATGGGTCCTATACTCCACTTCAGCCCAAGCTGAAGTCTCCAGGTCATTTCCAAGCAAGCATTCTACAGGGAGGTCTGAGCTAACCACAACCTTTTTGAGGCCAGTTACCCCTCCCCAGGAGAAATTAACAATTAACATACTGTGAGTGGTAGTGACATTGTTAGCATTGGTCACTAGGTAATTTTCACCTAGTATGATCTGTCCAGGGTCCACAAAGCCAGGCGTCACCATTGTGACACTAGCACATGTGTAGGCCTGAGTCACTTTGTCATTAATTAAAGGAGTGTGCCTGTACTTGCCCAAGTTATTGGGACTCACAGTAGAGGACATTATTATGTCCCCATCACAGATCAAAACAGCTTGAGTTGGTATTCTGACTAGGCCAGAATCCATCTCAGTTCCCAGGGTTAACCCTACTACACCCTTCTGTTGAGAACCACCACTTGGAGCTGAACTAGGGGGAACAGTTGCCTTAGGGGCAATGGTGGCTGGAGCTGTCTCCTTTTTGGCACAATCACTGGTTCAGTGAGTATTTACTTTACAAATCTTGCACCAAGGTTTCTTTGGGCCTTCTTTCTTCTTAGATTGTTGGGAACCCCCCCCCATTAGAAGCTTTTTGGGGACCTCGAGAAGACTTCTGGCCTTTTGCTTTCTCCCCACCCTTTTGGTCTTGCTTCTTCTGATCACCACCTTGGTTCTGTACCTTCTGCTTCACCCTGGTTCTGACCCATTTGTCTGCCTTCTTTCCCAATTCTTGGGGAGAGGCCAGATCAGAGTCAATCAGGTGCTGATGCAATAACTGGTTCTGACAGTTGTTAAGAATTTGTTCTCTCATAATCAAATTATACAATCCTGTATAGTCATTGACCTTAATGCCCAGTAACCAGCCCTTCGGAGCCTTAGTTGCACCATCTACAAAATCAGTCCAGTCCTGAGTCTGTGTCTTTTGGGTATCCCTGAACAGCAACCTGTACTGCTCAGTGGTTAGGCCAAACCCATCTCTCAGAGCACTCTTCAGGACATATTATCAGCATCCTGTTCATTAACTGTCAGGAGCATATCTCTGCCTTTTTCTGAAAAGGAGAGCCACAAGATTGCTGCCCACTGACCTTGGTGTACCTGCTGTACTTTGCAAGCCCTCTCCAAAGCAGGTATCCATTTGTGGATGTCATCCCCAATCTGATAGGGAGGGACAATCTCGTTCAGGTTTCTATGATCATGAGACCTTTCCCTATCTCTAGGAATGTTGCTGCCACCAGTGGGCTCTAGCCCACACAACTTTTTCTCTCTCTCAAGAGCCAAGGTATCTTTAGTAAGGGCAATTACTGCCTCTTGATCCTAAGCTTGGCTTCTCTCATCCTAGCTGTGTGTTCTCTTCTCTGAGGGGAAGGCATCCTCCTCAGAGCAGAGGCACTGGACCCTACTGAGGAATCAGAATGATCTGTACAGTGATCTGGGCCTTCTAATCCTACTGTTAGGCCTATTTGGAAGGTTAGAGGGGGGCCTACCATGGCCCTCTCCACCTCCAGACAGTCCTGTGTTGCCCAGGTCAGGTTCATTAACTGCATCCTAGTCATCATCCTCATCAGAGACCAACGGATCATCTCCAGTGCTATTTTCCTCTGTTGAGAGATGGCCCCCCTGTCTACCCCCTTGGTTACCTGGGTCTGATACATTCTCTACATCATGAGCCACTAAGATATCTACCAGGTGGTTAACGGTTGGACTCTGTCCTTGTCTCAATTTTCTGACTGCACACAGGCTTCTCAGTTCATGAAAAGTAAATGAGTCATACTTAGAAGGCACCCTCTGGGTTTCTTCTTGAAGAGGTCCACTAGGGCCTGCTTCCAAGGACATTTTCAAGTGAGGTGTGGTGTGTGCACCTACCTACACTAAATGGTTTCCTACTAGAATCTCTCTAGGAGTTGTAGTCAGGGTGTGCTAATACCTTACCACCTACAACTGCTAGGTTCAGTTGAACTTATGTATATAAGACTTGATTTATATGTACCTACAGGTACCTTTATATGATCTTTCAAATTATATTACAAGATTATTTGGTAAAACAAATTGCAAGCTCTTATCCCAACCACTGCACACCAATGTGAGAAGTTAGCCTGGCATATGATGTCCACTAGTTCTAGTGGGCACCTTGTACCAGTCTAATCGACCCTTATTGATGGTGGTTGTAAAGTCAACCTTATAGAAAGCTATCCTAGTGGTAGCATGGACCTGCAGTCTTCAGGTTAAGACTTCAGTAGGCAAGGTAAGCAAGTTGTTTTACCATATATAATCCCTTGAATACTAAATGAAAGGACACCACACAAGGTACATATCAAATGTATATGTATTTAATCTAAACACAACCCCTCTGCACTCTTTATGAGGTTAGAGGTAAAAATACAATGCAAGTCACACAGTTAATACACAATAAGTGGCACCGTATACGTTATGCCCTAGGGGCCTCACTAACCATATACTAAGAAAGCGGTATAAGTACCACGTGAGAGTTAGAAAGCAGGCCTAAGGCCTGTAGAATCGCTGGGGCTACACTAAACGACCAAAGGTTAGGAAGTAGGAGACCCACGGGAGCCGCGTGCAGTGTCTAAACACAAGCGCGGGTTCCCATTGACTTTCTATGGAGTTCGTAAAAGTTACAAAGTTACAGTTTAAGGACACTTCCGGATGGACTAGGATGGAACCCTTTTAAACTAGGACACTTCGAGAGTCAAGACCCACGGGAGCACCGGAGTACTCGTGTTACCTCACCCAATGAAGCCGGGTGCATAGGTGCCTTTTCGTGTTGGGTTTCGTCGTCGTTTTCTATGGAGAGCTGCAAAGAAGTGCTGCAGGCGACCAGAGGAAAAGTGTCCGGGTGAATCCAAGGGTGGATCGGAGATGTGAAGAACCAGTAAGCAGAGGGGACAGAGTCTGGGTCACTAGCCAGTGACCAGGAAGGAACCAGGCGATGTTGGGTGCTTGAAGATGAAGAAGGTGAGTTTGTCTCTTCAGCCACGAGGTCCAGGAGACATCGACGATGACCAGTAGCTAGATTCGAGCTATCCCACGATGGATCTAGATGACTGCAGCGTCGGTATCTGGATTGGACTCAACAAGCCTTGGCAACCGCAACGCAGGATGTAGAGATTGGCTCTGTTGCAGACCAGCAAGGTCTGTGGCGCTTCTCCTTTTCAGGGAAGCTGGAGCAAGCCTGGAGCAATCAGGATCGCAAGTTAGATTCAAGATGGTGTCTTCAGGGAGCTCACTAGTCAACAGACAAGGAGCCGGGAAGACGCGTCGAGCAAAATGTAAAGGCGGGGCCCACGGGACACTCGCGGAGTGTGGGGGCCTGAGCATCGGTTCAAATGATGCTCGGTCTGGGGCTTCTCGTACCCAAAATGCACAACTTACTGAGGCTTCAGCAAAGGAATGCAGGTAGCAAAATGCAGGATGTCCAAGATGTCCGGTCCCACGTCTCTCGTATACGCCACGGGTCTCAGTTTTGCTGTGTTTGCACAGGGTGGTCACTCCTTGACCACAAGTGAGATGTCTTCCGTCTTCCAGTCAGAATGGAATGTCGAAGGTCCAAGATATATCTTACAAACATATCTTGTAAGACATATGGGGCGGTGAGTCGGGTGGTGGCAGAGCCCTGTTGCCGCTGATTACGCTACCGGCTGCTGACTGTTTTAATTTTTTATTTCTATATTGGAGGCTGTGTAAACAGAGCGGCGCTCAGTTTGGGCACCGAGTTTTAAACTTTCATTTTTAGCGTGGAGGCACTCTTACCTGGGGGCGTAGTGTCCTGGGCTCGATCGTCACTCCTACCCGCACTGGTCCGATGCGGTAACCAGTACAGTTGCGCGGAGGGCGGGGTAGGGAGAGCCAGGCACTTCCGGGGGGCCGGTTAGTGGTCTAGTTGTGGAACAGGCAGGTATAAAAGAAGGTGGTGCAGAGGATGCGGTGCGGTGAATAGGGCGGTGGCAGAGCCCTGTTGCCGCTGATTACGCTACCGGCTGCGGTTTTAATCTTTTATTTCTATATTGGAGGATGTGTAAACAGAGCGGCGCTCAGTTAGGGCACCGAGTTTTAAAGCGTGGGGGCACTCTTACCTGGGGCGTAGTGTCCTGGGCTCGATCGTCACTCCCACCCGCCCTGGTCCGACGCGGTCACCAGTACCGTTGCGCGGAGGGTGGGGTAGGGAGAGCCAGGCACTTCCGGGGGGCCGGTTAGCGGTCTAGTTGTGGAACAGGCAGGCATAAAAGAAGGTGGCGCAGAGGATACGGTGCGGTGAGTAGGGCGGTGGCAGAGCCCTGTTGCGGCTGATTACGCTACCGGCTGCTGACTGTTTTAATCTTTTATTTCAGTGCCTGGAGCCTTACATAAGACATCTGGTGGAAACATCTTTTAGGACCTGTGTGGTACCTAGCTGCTGGAAGGAAGCTGTGGTCCTTCCGCTCCCAAAGAAACCGCATATTGGTCCAGACCAACTTGACAATCTGCGACCCATCTCACTTTTGCCGAACTTTGCTAAGGTGGCGGAAAAAGTGGTGAATGAACAACTGACGGCACATATTGGGGAATTTGATCTCCTCCACCACACCCAGTCTAGCTTCCGAGCAAGTTACTCTACAGAATCAGCCTTCCTTTTTGCCACAGAATCCATCAGGCAATTTGTGGACGCGGGTCAAACGGCGGCCTTGATCCTGCTGGACCGAAGTGCCGCCTTTGACACTGTGGCCCACCACACGCTCGCTGGTGCAATGTCTGAGGAATGAAGGGGTGTTGGGTAGTGCCCTGAGTTGGTTAAAATCTTTCTTGTCTGAGCGATGCTTACAGGTGAGACTGGGCGATTACTACTCTAGAGTCATCAAGCTGAGTCAGGGGGTACCACAGGGATCGACCCTGAGCCCGACCTTGTTCAATCTCTACGTGGCTCCCGTGGCGGAAATTGCTGATAGGTTTGGGATCAGGGTCGTATCCTATGCAGATGACATGCAGTTGGTGGTTTCCCTGACTCAGGCACCAGAGACGGCTGCCTCCAACTTCACTGCATACCTGAAAGAACTGGCTGCATGGATGGCAAAGAATTGCCTGAAGTTGAATGGCAACAAGACGAAGGTGCTTGTGGTGGGAAGGGCCCCGATGGTGTGGTCCTTGGCGTGGTGGCCCCAGAGTCTGGGGTCGACACCCACGCCCTGTGCGCAGGCAAAGAATCTGGGAGTGTGGCTGGACACCAACCTTTCCTTTGACTATCAAACCAGGCGAGTGGCAGGCACCTGTTTTGGGGTCCTGAAGGTCCTGCGGAAAACATTGGACCTACTGCCTGCGGTGGCCAGGAAGACTATGGTCCATGCCTTGGCAACGTCGCACCTGGATTATGGCAACATTCTTTATCTGGGTGCGCCGACCAAATGCATGCTCCGACTTCAGGGAGTGCAGAACGCAGCGGCCCGCTTGATTCTTATGCGCCCTAGAAGGTCGTCTGCGAGGGCAGCACGGGCTGCGTTACACTGGCTCCCAATAAAGGAAAGAGTCTTATTCAAGGCACTCTGTGTGTGTAACCGGATCCTGCAGGGGACTGCTCAGCCGTACCTGCTCGATCTTCTTACCCCTTATGTTCCTACATGCCAGCTGAGGTCAGTTGGGGTGGGCCTGGTGTGTGTACCCGCTGTCAAGAGAGCCAGGATGGGTGGACGGTCTTTTCACCTTCTGGCCGCTAAACACTGGAATGCTTTCCCGGTGGGCATCCGGATGGAGGTCCAGGAGAGCTGCTTTAGGAAAAACTTAAAAACGTATCTCTTACCCCAAGATAAGTAGGGTGGTAGAGGAGGGTAGCAGAATCTTGGGCAACGTTACCGCAGCGCGGGGACACACTGGCCATAGTGTAACAATTGCGCGTTAAAAATGTGCCTATTATTATGATTATAAAGATTTGTCCAGGATAATCTAAAGTCCCAGGGACACAGCTCCTATACTTATACCAAGAAAGGGGGCTGGATTACCTGACTAGGTCCCTCCTATGGGTGGATCTGAGAAGGGGTGGTTACGCCCCTTTCCCTTTGTCCAGTTTCGTGCCAGAGCTGGGGCTGGAGTGCCCCAGCAACTGGTTTGAACCGGGCTATGCATGGAGCACCTTGTGTGCCCCAGGAAATGTTTAGATGCATTCACTGAATGCAGCCCTCCCTGCCCCAATACACAAACCCCCTGTCTGGGGAGGTGCTGGCACCTCCCTGGGCAGGAAACCTATTGTCCAGGCAGCCCTTGCTGGAGTTTCCCCCAGCAACAGGAGGTCAGACTCACCCATTTTGTGATGCTGAGGCTCTGTTTAACTTTAACCGAGTAAAGCAGTAACTTACATGTCTTTTCCCTCTAGAAGGGTGGAATTCTACCCCCGCCGCCAGAATTGGCAGGGGGGGTAGTATTCCAAAGTGTTTGACACCTTACACGACATGTTTTGATAAAGCCAAAACAAAGTTAGCATTAACCGCGAGGATTATAATGCACTTAAGAGTATATGGTATGGCTATATCATAGAACAGCTATAAGGAGATGGTTCCGAAAGCTGCAGAGGGGCTCAGCTCATGCTAGGGCACCCTCTCACATAAAACCAAGCACTCTGCCTCCAGGATTGTCGAGGCCTACCATAGGAGTGGCTTATAGGTGTATATGTGTCTATATGTAAAGGTAGATATAGGTATACTATATCTAAGTAAGAGTTGATTACACCACCTTACCCAGACTGTGTGAACAGGCCTGTGGTGTCAGTTTGGAAGGCAAACCAGGGATGGCACAATACATGCTGCAGCCCCTGGTAGGCCTAGGGTACACCTATGCCCTGGGTACCTATGGTACACTATACAGGGGCTCACAAGAGTAACCAATCTGGTATGCACCTAAAGTGCATGGTATCAATTTAGAGAGAGAACAGCTGGGCTTTGGGTCTGATTAGCAGGCCCACAGCCACACTAAAGTCGAAAAACCAGAGAATCACAGCAAAAAGTGGGGGTGACCATAGGAAGCAGACCCTACTCTCCTACACAACCCATTCAGAGAGGATACGTTTATGCACTGCCAGACCTTTCTTGGTGCCTAAATAACCACAAAGAGTTGATCGTCCACCCGGAAGTCTTTAGTGAGGTCAAGGTAGAAGGACAGTGCACATTTTGGGTCCTGGCGGTGGAGCCTCTCGTCCTCTTTTGAAGGGTACGGAGGCGGGAAGAAGGTCGGCAATGTGTCTGACCTATGTGGAAAGAGGTAACCACTTTAGGCAGAAAAGAGGACCTAATCCGAAGGACCACTTTGTCCGGATGGACAGCAAGAAAGGTAGGTTTGAAAGACAGAGCCTGAAGCTCACTCCCTCTGCGAACAGAGGTGATGGCAAGCAGGAAAGCAGTCTTTAAAGTAAGAAGACGTAAAGGACAGTTATGTAGTGGCTCAAAGGGAGCACACATAAGATAAGTAAGAACAAGATTCAAGTCCCACTGGGGCATTACGAAAAGAGAAGGGGTGCCGCTCGCAGCGGAAGGACTTTGGTGTTGCTTTCTGTTGCTTTGGGCCATCTGGGATCGGTAGGGACTGCGAGGACCAGTAGCCTACGCTTATGCACCAGCTGTGTCCTCTTCCCGGACCACGCCCCCGCCTGCAGCCTCATAAACCGCTCGCGGCGGTAGGACTTTGGTGTTGCTTTCTGTTGCTTTGGGCCATCTGGGATCGGTAGGGACTGCGAGGACCAGCAGCCTACGCTTATGCACCAGCTGTGTCCTCTTCCCGGACCACGCCCCCGCCTGCAGCCTCATAACCGCTCGCGGCCCCCGCTTCACGGGTCCCGCTCGCAGCGGTAGGACTTTGGTGTTGCTTTCTGTTGCTTTGGGCCATATGGGATCGGTAGGGACTGCGAGGACCAGCAGCCGACGCTCAGCACCAGCTGTGTCCTCTTCCCGGACCACGCCCCCGCCCGCTAAGGTATATAGGCGTTCATCACTCCCGCTTCGCGGAACGCGCGTGGGCGTGCGCCGGGCGATGCCCAGGCAAAGGGCGGGCCGTCTGAGGTCGTATGTGACCGGGCAGGGCCACCCCCCTAAATACTGTGGTATGGTTATAATTGTTATAGAATTGTCAAATTACCTGGCAAGTCTTATATCATTCTTGTGTCCCGGCGCTCTGTGCTGATATACTGGACTAGCATCCATTATACCGTTACAGTCCGGTAAGGAAAGAAAAGTGACACTCACATCTACGGGTGGGACGGCCACGGGAACATTGGATCAATTTTTCAAAAGGGCGACTGTAATCCTAGAAAAAGAAATGGCCATCACTGAGCACCCCTTGTCCCTAGATCTCATAACAGGAAAACGCTCGTCTTTAGGCCCAATTAGCTTAGCGGTGTCGCCCAAACCATTACGACCATTAGATTATTCAACTGCTCCAGGCTCTAATTCAAGTCGAATTCTGGAAGACAATGATAACATAGAAGGGTCCTGTTCATTGAATATATCTATAACTAGCTCGGCATCTAGTAGTTCCAATTATAAAGTCCTAAACTCCCCCTTGGCGCCTAGTCCGCCATTAATAGTTAAGAACCGGGGATCCCCTGCAAAAAACATACAAAGTAAGCAGAAAAGAGGACTAAAATCCAAAAGAAAATTAGTAACATCCCTGCCTGTGAGGCTATTGTGCAACCCCACAACCCGCACAGGGCTACCTTGGAGCCCACCCTACATTTTCCAAATTGTGGTTTAGACGATGCGGGGCTGTTGGGTAAAATAGAAACATTAGTTAAGTCCTTGATGCTACCCTTGTTGGAGAGAACTAGGATGATAAACTCAAAATTGGACCAGATAGAGAAGCTAGTTAAAGAGAATACAAGTACATTAGACAATTTTGCAAAAGGTGTGGATAACCCGAAGACCCTGGCCACACAGCAATTAGGTGCGGGCCGGGAAAGGACACCATTGTGGCCCAACAAATTAGTATAGATAAGACCATCGTACAATCTGGGCAAATAGATAGAGCGAAGTGCCCTACACTTAAAAACCCCTTAGGCACCATCAGGGATGAGGGCACTGGGGTACGTACGGATATGAGAACGCAGCCCATATTATGTAGTTCAAAAGGCCAGACCAGTAAGCAGGGAACTACAGATAGACAAGGTATTGACCAGGGTAGATTAAAGAGAACGACTACCCATATTGACTTGCCCCCAGAGGCGGCTCCCTTTGTGAGTGTCCTGTCGGGAGTCCCTGAACTTCCTGTTGGGAAAACTGAAGGGTACCTTGAATTAACAAGCATTGGCATAGCCAATAGGTCTCGCTTGTGGGACCTTATAAGTATTTAGTTTTGCAGCACAATATCCGAGTTGCATAATCGGATATCGTGCTGCAAAACTAAATACTTATAAGGTCCCACAAGCGAGACCTATTGGCAATGCCAATGCTTGTTAGATACATGAAGCCAAAATTACTAGTGAGCATGTTACAAAAGCAAACGTTATGTTACATGAGACAATAGTGACAGTTGTGCAAGTATCAAGAGCAACAAAATACAAGAGGTAGCAAACGATATGTTCTTAGAGGAAACAAGCTTCTCGGCATTGCTGGTTGGGGATGTGGGCGGGGGAGCAGCAGGCAGATGCGAGTGGAGCGCGCGCTGGAGAGGGAGGGGGTGGGAGGACTAGGCAGCGGGAGAGAGGGAGAAAGGAGCGCGAGGGAGGCGTTTTTAGATACATGAAGCCAAAATTACAAGTGAGCATGTTACAAAAGCAAACGTTACGTTACATGAGACAATAGTGACAGTTGTGCAAGTATCAAGAGCAACAAAATACAAGAGGTAGCAAACGATATGCAATAGCATATCTGAGGGAACACGGCCTGGGGGAAGCTGGCTGGGGAGGGGGAGGAGAAATGAAAGGAAGGCTGGGTTTGCGGGGAGAGAGAGGGGAGGTGCTGGTGTGGGAGGGGGGAGTTGCTGGTGTGGGAGGAGTGCTGCTAGGGGAGGAGAAGCCCTGGCCGTGAATGCTCGTGCATGTTCACGTGAACTGCAAGAAAACGCCGGGCTGAAACCCCTTAGTTTGAAGAGGATTTTGCCGACATGAATTCGATCCTATCCATTCCTGCGGAATGGGACAGGCTCGACCTAAAAAACAAGGTAGCCTTCTGGTTAAGTAAAAATAGACCGCTTCCACCAAACATCGATGGAAAAATCCTAAATGTCAGAAGGGTTGGGTGGTTGGGACGTATGACAAAGGACCTAGAGGGAGACCTAATCATAGTGAACTTTAGGGACAAATGGGTGATTCCCTACCTCCAGAGCTGGCAGACCCAGACTGGCGATGGAGGGATAGTTACGTGGGAATTAGGTGATTTTTACCCCAGACCACCGTATGGGACCTATGAAAGATGTCAAATATGAAATACATTTGTGGGGAGTACCTTGGGTCCCGCTTTAAACGGTTATAACATCCCTACTTTCAATCGGTTTGACTTACTTTCAGGCCTAGAAGCGGTTGACTGACTCATTAATGATACCCCTAACTCCCATGCAAAACCCATCATGATAGGTAGTGCGATAGACAAGGTGAATATAGAAGCACCTATCCCTTGTGATAGAATGGATGATTTAAATTGGGTAGATCCTCCCCCATCAGAAAGAGCCACTCCCCAGGAATGTGAATTGTTAAAGCACACCTCTGAAATTGAAACAGCTACGGTAGGAGTTTGTACAGTGCTTAGTGATTCGCATAAATTGAGTGAAATGGCGAGGGTTGAAACTCCAGTGGCGAGCGCTTTTCTTGGAAACACTAATACCATTATTGAAACAAATGAAACATGCCGCCTTATTTTTTGGAATGTGGCAGGATTAAAAACCAAAATAAATAATACTGCATGGGGAAGGATTGTAAATGGGTATGAAATTATGGGTCTGCAGGAAACATGGTTGACCGAGCCTGTGCAGATCCCTGGATACAAAACTATGTTTACACCAGCTGTGCAGGGATTACATGGCAGGGCTAAGGGTGGTTTGTGTATGTACCTATCTAACCAGCTTAAATACGAGAAAGTTGAATTATTATCCCATAATGAGTATTATCAGCTGGTGAAGATCGGTATTAACAAGGCGGCTAGCGTAATAATCATAAATTTCTATAATAATAGTGTAACGACAGACATTGTCCAGACCATAAAAATGTTGGGTGCTGCTTTAAAACATGAAATGGATTCAAGCCCAAATGATATAATGCTTATATGGGGGGGGGGGGGGATTTTAATTGTGCTCTTTGCAAACGGGGTCGACAAGGTATTTGTGGTCTTATGTTGGATCAGGACATTAGTTTGACTCACTTTGAGCATACCACATGCGGGGATGTGTTCAATGAAATTCTTTTTTCATGTGATCTGTGGCATGCAAACAAAATTGGCCAAATAGGATCCCCTTTTATTCCTACTTTTATCGGTAGGGGAGCGGCCACCACAATTGATTTCATATTATGCCCCATTAATTATAGAAGTCAGATTAAAGAATCTAAGACCCATGATGTGGTATTAAGTGATCACCGACCGCTAACTTTGGAAATTAAAAATCCCTTTCGGGATCTAACTAGGGTACGGTCAGACAGGCACCTAGCACCAGACGTGATACTTGGTAGACAAAATGGTTACTCGCTTAAATGGAGCCAATTGATCCCTGAAGAATTTCTGATAAATTTAGTGAGTAATTGCAAGGAAAGTTTTTTGACTTGCTTAGATGAGCAAGTAGATAGTCTGTCCATAATTAAAAATGTTAACTACATTGCATCGTCAATCAAGGATACTTTGTGGGTAGAGGTAAAGAACCGGGGAAAAATGAATAGAAGATGGTTTGACTCAGCATGCACAAAGGCACTTTCTAATCTTAAAGATGCCTTGCATGGAAATCCTCGTGACCCCTTACTGGTTAGAGAGTTGAGGAAGACTTATAACGAGGCGCTTAAAAACCGGAAACTTACTATAAAAAGGGAGGCATGGGAATCCCTGTGTGAGGCTTCGCTAACCAGAGATTCATCCGCTTTCTGGAAAGCAGTAAACGAGCCATTTCTGTGTGATGCTACAAAGGCACGCATAGAAATAGCGATTACTGAGGATGAATGGGTTTCCCATTTTTCCAAGTTGTACAGTCCTGTGGAGGGGACAAAAAATTTGACACTTGATACAGCTGGAGAAGAAAGGGCTAAGGCTATAAAACTGGCTGTAACCCTGAAAGAAGTCACCGCGAGCCTCAAAGCAACTAAGGGTGGAAAAGCGGCACGCCCGGACGGAATCCCAGCGGATTTATTTAAACACAACACTGATTTATGGGGCCCTATGCTTGTACAACTCTTTAATGCTGCTTTTGTGAGGAATTTAAATGCCTCCTGGTTTACCTCAGTAATTGTCCCAATATTTAAGAAGGGAAATAGGCAAAATTGCACATGCTATCGCCCAAGTTCCCTTCTAGACGCATCCATAAAGATCCTTGGGAGAGTTATTTTAGGGAGACTCCAAGTCTGGGCAGAGGAAAATGGGATAATCAGTGACCTGCAATATGGTTTCCAGAAGGGAGTGGGAACACTTGAGCAGGGCCTAAACCTATTTATCATCCACCAGAAATATACTAGGGTAAGGGGGGAACGTATATACTTTACATTTGTTGACTTAACGTCAGCATTTGACTGCGTCTCCCACAGTAAACTCTGGGATATATTAGAAAAATTAGGGGTGGAAGAAAATATTATTTGTTTTTAAGGGAACTATATTCGGGTGCTACTGCTGTCGTCCGATACGGAAAGGATGGAGAATGCACCAGATCTTTTGGGATAGGTCGTGGGGTACGTCAGGGGTGCGTCCTTGCCCCGCTTTTATTTTTAGTATACATCAACAACCTCGAAAAAGTCCTGCTACAAGAGTGCAGGGACATGCCTATGATAGGTAAAAGACCAATCCCTGCACTCTTGTATGCAGATGATGCGGTCATCATGGCACGGACACCCCTCGCCCTACAGGGTCTGATAACAACTTTTAACAACTTTATGTTAAACCTGGACCTAAAAATAAACTGTACTAAAACCTTCTCAATGAATTGTGGCACAAGGAGTAACAATCGGAGAAAAACGATTTATATAAATAATAGTCCCCTAGATCCGACCACAACTTTTCCCTATTTAGGTATCCTGTTCCATGAGTCTGGTACATGGACGAGTGCTGTAAAAACAAGAAGCCTCTTGTTTTCGAAATCAATAATGGCCCTAAAAAACTTTATTTAAAAAATGGGCAAAAAACCAATCAGGGAAATTTTAACAATTTTTAATGCGACCTGTATATCAGTTGCTCTCTATGGCTCAGGACTCTGGGGATACGTTATTTCAAATCTAATCCAATCAGTGGAAAATGCGTTTCTGAGACACATCTTAGCTGTACCTGAGTGTCTCGATTTACATTTGCCATAAGGAATTGGGTCAGCCGCACATTGGAGATACTATTAAAATCCAGCCTATACTACTCTGGCACAGAGTCTGGACAACCAATGAGTGTGTATTAAACCGTGCACTTTTGACGGATGTTTTAGTTTCAAATGTGTTTTATTGAGTTCATCATTAAAGGCATCAGTAGACATCATGACACATTGTAAATGCGTACGGCACCAATTACTGACGGGACAGACCAGCATGTCTTCCCTAATTAGGAGAAATAAAGTAAGATGCATGTGCCAAAAGGAAGAACGATGTCACAAAAGCAGAAATGATGCAGTGCAAGGAAACAAGATAATAAGATAAGCAACCAAAAACCCTTAAAGGACTCAGATCCCCACCCCCCCCTCCCGTCCCAACCAGTGCACCATGTACCAAGATATAGTCTATGAGTTAGCCGATGGAAAGCAGTGATACACTATACAGGGGCTCACAAGAGTAACCAATCTGGTATGCACCTAAAGTGCATGGTATCAATTTAGAGAGAGAACAGCTGGGCTTTGGGTCTGATTAGCAGGCCCACAGCCACACTAAAGTCGAAAAACCAGAGAATCACAGCAAAAAGTGGGGGTGACCATAGGAAGCAGACCCTACTCTCCTACACAACCCATTCAGAGAGGATACGTTTATGCACTGCCAGACCTTTCTTGGTGCCTAAATAACCACAAAGAGTTGATCGTCCACCCGGAAGTCTTTAGTGAGGTCAAGGTAGAAGGACAGTGCACATTTTGGGTCCTGGCGGTGGAGCCTCTCGTCCTCTTTTGAAGGGTACGGAGGCGGGAAGAAGGTCGGCAATGTGTCTGACCTATGTGGAAAGAGGTAACCACTTTAGGCAGAAAAGAGGACCTAATCCGAAGGACCACTTTGTCCGGATGGACAGCAAGAAAGGTAGGTTTGAAAGACAGAGCCTGAAGCTCACTCCCTCTGCGAACAGAGGTGATGGCAAGCAGGAAAGCAGTCTTTAAAGTAAGAAGACGTACAGGACAGTTATGTAGTGGCTCAAAGGGAGCACACATAAGATAAGTAAGAACAAGATTCAAGTCCCACTGGGGCATTACGAAAAGAGAAGGGGTGCCGCTCGCAGCGGAAGGACTTTGGTGTTGCTTTCTGTTGCTTTGGGCCATCTGGGATCGGTAGGGACTGCGAGGACCAGTAGCCTACGCTTATGCACCAGCTGTGTCCTCTTCCCGGACCACGCCCCCGCCTGCAGCCTCATAAACCGCTCGCGGCCCCCGCTTCGCGGGAGCCGCTCGCAGCGGTAGGACTTTGGTGTTGCTTTCTGTTGCTTTGGGCCATCTGGGATCGGTAGGGACTGCGAGGACCAGCAGCCTACGCTTATGCACCAGCTGTGTCCTCTTCCCGGACCACGCCCCCGCCTGCAGCCTCATAACCGCTCGCGGCCCCCGCTTCACGGGTCCCGCTCGCAGCGGTAGGACTTTGGTGTTGCTTTCTGTTGCTTTGGGCCATATGGGATCGGTAGGGACTGCGAGGACCAGCAGCCGACGCTCAGCACCAGCTGTGTCCTCTTCCCGGACCACGCCCCCGCCCGCTAAGGTATATAGGCGTTCATCACTCCCGCTTCGCGGAACGCGCGTGGGCGTGCGCCGGGCGATGCCCAGGCAAAGGGCGGGCCGTCTGAGGTCGTATGTGACCGGGCAGGGCCACCCCCCTAAATACTGTGGTATGGTTATAATTGTTATAGAATTGTCAAATTACCTGGCAAGTCTTATATCATTCTTGTGTCCCGGCGCTCTGTGCTGATATACTGGACTAGCATCCATTATACCGTTACAGTCCGGTAAGGAAAGAAAAGTGACACTCACATCTACGGGTGGGACGGCCACGGGAACATTGGATCAATTTTTCAAAAGGGCGACTGTAATCCTAGAAAAAGAAATGGCCATCACTGAGCACCCCTTGTCCCTAGATCTCATAACAGGAAAACGCTCGTCTTTAGGCCCAATTAGCTTAGCGGTGTCGCCCAAACCATTACGACCATTAGATTATTCAACTGCTCCAGGCTCTAATTCAAGTCGAATTCTGGAAGACAATGATAACATAGAAGGGTCCTGTTCATTGAATATATCTATAACTAGCTCGGCATCTAGTAGTTCCAATTATAAAGTCCTAAACTCCCCCTTGGCGCCTAGTCCGCCATTAATAGTTAAGAACCGGGGATCCCCTGCAAAAAACATACAAAGTAAGCAGAAAAGAGGACTAAAATCCAAAAGAAAATTAGTAACATCCCTGCCTGTGAGGCTATTGTGCAACCCCACAACCCGCACAGGGCTACCTTGGAGCCCACCCTACATTTTCCAAATTGTGGTTTAGACGATGCGGGGCTGTTGGGTAAAATAGAAACATTAGTTAAGTCCTTGATGCTACCCTTGTTGGAGAGAACTAGGATGATAAACTCAAAATTGGACCAGATAGAGAAGCTAGTTAAAGAGAATACAAGTACATTAGACAATTTTGCAAAAGGTGTGGATAACCCGAAGACCCTGGCCACACAGCAATTAGGTGCGGGCCGGGAAAGGACACCATTGTGGCCCAACAAATTAGTATAGATAAGACCATCGTACAATCTGGGCAAATAGATAGAGCGAAGTGCCCTACACTTAAAAACCCCTTAGGCACCATCAGGGATGAGGGCACTGGGGTACGTACGGATATGAGAACGCAGCCCATATTATGTAGTTCAAAAGGCCAGACCAGTAAGCAGGGAACTACAGATAGACAAGGTATTGACCAGGGTAGATTAAAGAGAACGACTACCCATATTGACTTGCCCCCAGAGGCGGCTCCCTTTGTGAGTGTCCTGTCGGGAGTCCCTGAACTTCCTGTTGGGAAAACTGAAGGGTACCTTGAATTAACAAGCATTGGCATAGCCAATAGGTCTCGCTTGTGGGACCTTATAAGTATTTAGTTTTGCAGCACAATATCCGAGTTGCATAATCGGATATCGTGCTGCAAAACTAAATACTTATAAGGTCCCACAAGCGAGACCTATTGGCAATGCCAATGCTTGTTAGATACATGAAGCCAAAATTACTAGTGAGCATGTTACAAAAGCAAACGTTATGTTACATGAGACAATAGTGACAGTTGTGCAAGTATCAAGAGCAACAAAATACAAGAGGTAGCAAACGATATGTTCTTAGAGGAAACAAGCTTCTCGGCATTGCTGGTTGGGGATGTGGGCGGGGGAGCAGCAGGCAGATGCGAGTGGAGCGCGCGCTGGAGAGGGAGGGGGTGGGAGGACTAGGCAGCGGGAGAGAGGGAGAAAGGAGCGCGAGGGAGGCGTTTTTAGATACATGAAGCCAAAATTACAAGTGAGCATGTTACAAAAGCAAACGTTACGTTACATGAGACAATAGTGACAGTTGTGCAAGTATCAAGAGCAACAAAATACAAGAGGTAGCAAACGATATGCAATAGCATATCTGAGGGAACACGGCCTGGGGGAAGCTGGCTGGGGAGGGGGAGGAGAAATGAAAGGAAGGCTGGGTTTGCGGGGAGAGAGAGGGGAGGTGCTGGTGTGGGAGGGGGGAGTTGCTGGTGTGGGAGGAGTGCTGCTAGGGGAGGAGAAGCCCTGGCCGTGAATGCTCGTGCATGTTCACGTGAACTGCAAGAAAACGCCGGGCTGAAACCCCTTAGTTTGAAGAGGATTTTGCCGACATGAATTCGATCCTATCCATTCCTGCGGAATGGGACAGGCTCGACCTAAAAAACAAGGTAGCCTTCTGGTTAAGTAAAAATAGACCGCTTCCACCAAACATCGATGGAAAAATCCTAAATGTCAGAAGGGTTGGGTGGTTGGGACGTATGACAAAGGACCTAGAGGGAGACCTAATCATAGTGAACTTTAGGGACAAATGGGTGATTCCCTACCTCCAGAGCTGGCAGACCCAGACTGGCGATGGAGGGATAGTTACGTGGGAATTAGGTGATTTTTACCCCAGACCACCGTATGGGACCTATGAAAGATGTCAAATATGAAATACATTTGTGGGGAGTACCTTGGGTCCCGCTTTAAACGGTTATAACATCCCTACTTTCAATCGGTTTGACTTACTTTCAGGCCTAGAAGCGGTTGACTGACTCATTAATGATACCCCTAACTCCCATGCAAAACCCATCATGATAGGTAGTGCGATAGACAAGGTGAATATAGAAGCACCTATCCCTTGTGATAGAATGGATGATTTAAATTGGGTAGATCCTCCCCCATCAGAAAGAGCCACTCCCCAGGAATGTGAATTGTTAAAGCACACCTCTGAAATTGAAACAGCTACGGTAGGAGTTTGTACAGTGCTTAGTGATTCGCATAAATTGAGTGAAATGGCGAGGGTTGAAACTCCAGTGGCGAGCGCTTTTCTTGGAAACACTAATACCATTATTGAAACAAATGAAACATGCCGCCTTATTTTTTGGAATGTGGCAGGATTAAAAACCAAAATAAATAATACTGCATGGGGAAGGATTGTAAATGGGTATGAAATTATGGGTCTGCAGGAAACATGGTTGACCGAGCCTGTGCAGATCCCTGGATACAAAACTATGTTTACACCAGCTGTGCAGGGATTACATGGCAGGGCTAAGGGTGGTTTGTGTATGTACCTATCTAACCAGCTTAAATACGAGAAAGTTGAATTATTATCCCATAATGAGTATTATCAGCTGGTGAAGATCGGTATTAACAAGGCGGCTAGCGTAATAATCATAAATTTCTATAATAATAGTGTAACGACAGACATTGTCCAGACCATAAAAATGTTGGGTGCTGCTTTAAAACATGAAATGGATTCAAGCCCAAATGATATAATGCTTATATGGGGGGGGGGGGGGATTTTAATTGTGCTCTTTGCAAACGGGGTCGACAAGGTATTTGTGGTCTTATGTTGGATCAGGACATTAGTTTGACTCACTTTGAGCATACCACATGCGGGGATGTGTTCAATGAAATTCTTTTTTCATGTGATCTGTGGCATGCAAACAAAATTGGCCAAATAGGATCCCCTTTTATTCCTACTTTTATCGGTAGGGGAGCGGCCACCACAATTGATTTCATATTATGCCCCATTAATTATAGAAGTCAGATTAAAGAATCTAAGACCCATGATGTGGTATTAAGTGATCACCGACCGCTAACTTTGGAAATTAAAAATCCCTTTCGGGATCTAACTAGGGTACGGTCAGACAGGCACCTAGCACCAGACGTGATACTTGGTAGACAAAATGGTTACTCGCTTAAATGGAGCCAATTGATCCCTGAAGAATTTCTGATAAATTTAGTGAGTAATTGCAAGGAAAGTTTTTTGACTTGCTTAGATGAGCAAGTAGATAGTCTGTCCATAATTAAAAATGTTAACTACATTGCATCGTCAATCAAGGATACTTTGTGGGTAGAGGTAAAGAACCGGGGAAAAATGAATAGAAGATGGTTTGACTCAGCATGCACAAAGGCACTTTCTAATCTTAAAGATGCCTTGCATGGAAATCCTCGTGACCCCTTACTGGTTAGAGAGTTGAGGAAGACTTATAACGAGGCGCTTAAAAACCGGAAACTTACTATAAAAAGGGAGGCATGGGAATCCCTGTGTGAGGCTTCGCTAACCAGAGATTCATCCGCTTTCTGGAAAGCAGTAAACGAGCCATTTCTGTGTGATGCTACAAAGGCACGCATAGAAATAGCGATTACTGAGGATGAATGGGTTTCCCATTTTTCCAAGTTGTACAGTCCTGTGGAGGGGACAAAAAATTTGACACTTGATACAGCTGGAGAAGAAAGGGCTAAGGCTATAAAACTGGCTGTAACCCTGAAAGAAGTCACCGCGAGCCTCAAAGCAACTAAGGGTGGAAAAGCGGCACGCCCGGACGGAATCCCAGCGGATTTATTTAAACACAACACTGATTTATGGGGCCCTATGCTTGTACAACTCTTTAATGCTGCTTTTGTGAGGAATTTAAATGCCTCCTGGTTTACCTCAGTAATTGTCCCAATATTTAAGAAGGGAAATAGGCAAAATTGCACATGCTATCGCCCAAGTTCCCTTCTAGACGCATCCATAAAGATCCTTGGGAGAGTTATTTTAGGGAGACTCCAAGTCTGGGCAGAGGAAAATGGGATAATCAGTGACCTGCAATATGGTTTCCAGAAGGGAGTGGGAACACTTGAGCAGGGCCTAAACCTATTTATCATCCACCAGAAATATACTAGGGTAAGGGGGGAACGTATATACTTTACATTTGTTGACTTAACGTCAGCATTTGACTGCGTCTCCCACAGTAAACTCTGGGATATATTAGAAAAATTAGGGGTGGAAGAAAATATTATTTGTTTTTAAGGGAACTATATTCGGGTGCTACTGCTGTCGTCCGATACGGAAAGGATGGAGAATGCACCAGATCTTTTAGGATAGGTCGTGGGGTACGTCAGGGGTGCGTCCTTGCCCCGCTTTTATTTTTAGTATACATCAACAACCTCGAAAAAGTCCTGCTACAAGAGTGCAGGGACATGCCTATGATAGGTAAAAGACCAATCCCTGCACTCTTGTATGCAGATGATGCGGTCATCATGGCACGGACACCCCTCGCCCTACAGGGTCTGATAACAACTTTTAACAACTTTATGTTAAACCTGGACCTAAAAATAAACTGTACTAAAACCTTCTCAATGAATTGTGGCACAAGGAGTAACAATCGGAGAAAAACGATTTATATAAATAATAGTCCCCTAGATCCGACCACAACTTTTCCCTATTTAGGTATCCTGTTCCATGAGTCTGGTACATGGACGAGTGCTGTAAAAACAAGAAGCCTCTTGTTTTCGAAATCAATAATGGCCCTAAAAAACTTTATTTAAAAAATGGGCAAAAAACCAATCAGGGAAATTTTAACAATTTTTAATGCGACCTGTATATCAGTTGCTCTCTATGGCTCAGGACTCTGGGGATACGTTATTTCAAATCTAATCCAATCAGTGGAAAATGCGTTTCTGAGACACATCTTAGCTGTACCTGAGTGTCTCGATTTACATTTGCCATAAGGAATTGGGTCAGCCGCACATTGGAGATACTATTAAAATCCAGCCTATACTACTCTGGCACAGAGTCTGGACAACCAATGAGTGTGTATTAAACCGTGCACTTTTGACGGATGTTTTAGTTTCAAATGTGTTTTATTGAGTTCATCATTAAAGGCATCAGTAGACATCATGACACATTGTAAATGCGTACGGCACCAATTACTGACGGGACAGACCAGCATGTCTTCCCTAATTAGGAGAAATAAAGTAAGATGCATGTGCCAAAAGGAAGAACGATGTCACAAAAGCAGAAATGATGCAGTGCAAGGAAACAAGATAATAAGATAAGCAACCAAAAACCCTTAAAGGACTCAGATCCCCACCCCCCCCTCCCGTCCCAACCAGTGCACCATGTACCAAGATATAGTCTATGAGTTAGCCGATGGAAAGCAGTGATAGTAATCAGGGAGTCATCGAGAGTCATGTGTGGTGTCAGTAAGGCGTAGAATCCGGAGGTATTTAGGACATGTGATCTCATTGAATTCTTTGGATAGGAGGGACAACAACGGGGACCATGTTTTCTGGAATGCGGTGGCTGAGTGTGTGAGTGTTGCATGTATGCGTTCCATCCCCAGTGTAAACCAGAGTTTATGCAGCCACCCTGTATGCGTGGGTACGGTTGATGAGCCCCATAGTGACAAGATGTGCTGTGTGGCGGCTTGCATAGCGATTCCCATTTGACGTCCCCTCAGCGACTTCAAAGGGAAGGTGAGTGCATTGGGGAGGCCCAGTATGGCATAAACTGGGAATCGTGGGATTTCAGTGTCAAAGGTTGCGTCAATATCATTCAGTACCGCTTCCCAGTAGCTTCGGATCTCCCGGCAGTACCAAAGGAGATGGGTTAAGGTCCCTCGTTCCCCACACCGTCTCCAACAGTGCTCGCTACGCGATGGGTTTCCTCTGTGAAGCCGGGCTGGGGTGAGGTGCCAGTACATTGCCAGCTTCACTGCGGTTTCCCTGGCCGCGGTGTTGTGCGTGGTGTGTGAGGCCCTGTAGTACACATCCCTCCACTCCCTAGAAGTCAGTGTCCTGCCCAATTCAGCCTCCCAACGCTTCTGACCTGGTGTCTTATCCGGGGTGTGTGGCGGTGTAAGCATCGAATAAATGTCTGAAATAAGATGTTTATCTGTATCTTTGGTAAGCAGCCATTTCTCAAAGGGCGTCATTGGGCGGCCAACCTTGGCAGCGGTGGCCGGATCTGTGAGCCAGTGTCAGAGTTGGAAATATTGGAAAAGGTGAGGGTTCTTCAGGCCATATCCTTGTGTAATGTCTGAAAGGGGGAGAAAGCCCTGTAGATCGAAAAGGTGCCCAGCCGAGCGACATTCAGTGCCGCGCCATTGTGGAAATGCGCTGGGGTCATTGCCCGGAGGAAATTCCGGGTTGTCTAGTATGGGGGTGAACGGAGAGGGAAATGTCGTTAGGCCTCTTGTTTGGGCGACCCTGTCCCAGACCTGCATAATAGTACGGGTGATAGGTGATTTCAGCAGGTACCGAGGACGATGTTGCCGGGCTAGAAACGGGATCTTCCAGAGCGGCGATTGAGCCATGGCTCTATCTTGGAAGAGCCACCGCTTTTCGGACTCCGGTCTGTACCATTCTACCAAGTAACGAATCTGGGATGCTTGGTAGTATTGCATCAAATTGGGAACGCCCAGGCCTCCCTCATTCATGCTTTTGTACGTCAGTCGTTTCTGGAGACGCGCTCGCCTCCCGCCCCAGACGAACCGATGGAGGGCATCCTGCAGCTCATTCAGGGCGCCAGCCGGGGGCATGACAGGGAGTGTTTGGAATAGATATAAGATACGTGGTAGTACGGACATTTTTACAGCCGCAACCCTCCCAAGCAGAGAGAGCGGTTGTTTCGACCAGCGTGTAAGGTCTGTCCGGATCGCAGCGGTCAAGGAGTTATAATTGGTCGTTACTGTTAGCTCCGTGGATGAGGCAAGGGAGATCCCCAAATAGGGGACCAAAGTGGCAAGCTGAAGGCCGCTCCCTTGTGCCACAGCGTGGGCATTGGAGTGCGCATTCCTGCCCAGCGGTAACACCAGGGATTTCCCCCTGTTGATTCGGAATCCCGAGGCAGATCCAAATGATTCAAGCTCCTCCATAAAGGCGGGTATAGAGCGGGCAGTATGGTCAAGGGCCACTATGACGTTGTCCGCATAGAGGCTTATCGTATGGGGCTCAAGTCCAAAAGTTATACCCCTAATTTCCGGATTATCTCTGACCTTCTGCGCTAGGGGCTCAATATATAGGGCGAACAAGAGAGGGGAGAGGGGACACCCCTGTCTCGTACCGCGCTGAATTTTGAATGGTGCCGAGCGGAGGCTGCCCAGCCGGACCTTGGCACGTGGGCGATGATAGCAGCACGCAATCCACGAGATAAAGCGGTCCCCTAGCCCGAAACACCTCAGAACTTGTTGTAGATAGGTCCACTCTACGCGATCGAACGCCTTCTCAGCGTCGATGGCGAGCAGTGCTGAGTCAGAGCCTTGAAAGTGGGATTTGTCAATCAGATGGAGTATCCGTTTAGTGTTGTCACTACATTGTCGGTTGGGCACGAAACCCGATTGGTCAGGTTCCAGGATCCCAGGGAGACAAGGGCCCAGACGTGCGGCTAGGATGCCGGTAAAAAGTTTGAGGTCGAGGTTCAATAAGGAAATAGGGCGGAAAGCAGAGCAGTGTGTGGGTTTCTTAGCCGGTTTAGGGAGGACCACCACCTCAGCGTCAAGCATGTCCGGGGGAATGGCGCCGGCACCCTCAAATGAGTTGAAGAGCCGGGTAAGCACCGGGGCTATCAGTTGGCTAAAGGTCTTGTAGAAACCCGCTGAAAACCCGTCAGGCCCCGGGGATTTGAGCGGGCGTAAGCGGGATATGGCAGCCAGCACCTCATCCAGGCGAATGGGAGCATCCAAGGTGTCCGCGACTGCCCCGGAGAGCTCGGTGATAGCTGCAGATTTTAGGTATGAGTCAATTTCCTCATGAGACGTATCTTCTGCACTATACAGTGAGGCATAGTAAGACCGGAATGCGTCTGCCACTTGGGAGTCGTCTGTGAGGGCCAATCCAGCGTCATTAGTGATGCTGGTGATTTTAGCGCGTTGGGTCTTAGCTCTCAGGGCGCTGGCCAGTAAACGACCTGCTCTATTACCCCCGACATAGTATGTATGCCGAAGGCGGAGCGCTGCGAATTCGGCTCTGTCCGTGTCCAGGCTAGCAAGTTGGGCTCTGGCGGCTTTCAGTTGCCTCCAGATGCGTGGAGCGCAAGTGCAGCTGTGGATTCTCTCCAGTTCCGCCACGCGCGCGGTGAGATCATCGCGTTTGACCTTGCGATCTTTGGCTTCCGCGGCCGCTATGGCAATTAGTTCGCCACGAGTGACAGATTTCATAGCTCCCCATAGAGTAATAGCTCCCCATAGAGTAGTCATGGAGATCCTCGGCGTGTCGTTAGTGGCCAGGTAATCAGTGATGCAGTCCTTAAGTCTCTTAGTGACCTCTGGTCTCTGCAGGAGGGTCTCTCGCAGGCGCCATGAGCCTCGGGGATGGGGAGGGGCGCGGAGGTGAAGCGATAGTTCCACTGCATCATGGTCGGAAAGGGCTGCAGGAGTGATATCGACCCCCCCAAGGAGTTTGAGCAGCTCTGAGGAGCCTAGGAAATGGTCGAGTCTAGCGTACGTGTGGTGTACGTGTGAATAGAAGGTGAATTGTGATGCAGTTGGGTGTGTAGATCGCCACAAATCCACTAGGCCCTGCTCTTTCAACCACGCAAGTCCGCCAGCCGAAATAGCACCTGTCTCCCCATATCGGTGCCCGGATCTGTCGGCATGCGTGTCCATGACAAGGTTAAAGTCCCCTCCCAAGAGCAACAGTGAATCAGAGGAGCGGAGCGCCTCCGAGGAGGCATTTTTCAGAAAGGTCTCCTGTCCTGTGTTCGGGGCATAGAGAGACCCGACTGTAAGGTGTGTGTTCCCTATGTGGAAGGTGTATGCTATCAAACGACCTTTAAGCTCCCCCACCTTGTTCCCCACCCGACCCTTGAAGTGTTTGGAGAGGAGGATCGCCACCCCGGCATGTTTTGTGGGCAAGGAGTAAAGAATTGCTGTCGGAAGGCATGAGAGCGCATTCTGTGCCAGTCTTTCTGCAAGAGGCGAGTTTCCTGCAGGAGACAAATGTCCAGAATTCTCCAAATAAGAGATGATCGCTCTCCTTTTAATGGGGTTGTTCAACCCTTTTACATTGAGGGTCAGCACCTTCACCGTGGAGTCACACATGGTCAGGTGAACCCACTTTATGGCTTAGAGACAGTGTGTTTTGTATATATAAGGCTGTGGTGTAATAGTACATAAGTGGTAACCCGCCTGGTGACGCTGTTGGACCTGCCGGGCCTCCCTGAGGGCAGCGCTAGACATGAAACTCGACTGTAGCGTGTAAAACTCGGCCAGTGGATCGTCAACAGCGCAAACTAGGCACATTGGTTCCCGCCCCGGATCCCTCCCCGGGTCCCCCAACTCCCCTCCAACAACAAACCCAACAAACTTTACTCTAGCAGAGGAACACTCCCTCCTCCCCCACCCTCCCCTTGCAACCCAAAAAAGAAAAAGAAAAAGAAGTGTAATCCCAGTCCTGTTAGTCCGCACAGGGCCGTGGTAACGGTTCTCGTGTGGGTCCTCTAAAATGGCGGCCTCTCCGGCCCCCCGCCCGGCCCCCCCCCCCACCGCTGGTGCGAAGATATGTGTCATAGCTAATCTCCCAAGCCAAGAGAGTACTTAACATTCCGAGGGAGAGGTTTCTTTGGCTACCTCCGCCACAGCGGTAGCGCGTTCCTGCGAAATGATCGAGGCGTCTGGTTTCAGGCGATGTGATGGGGATCGTTTGTAGCTCACTGTGTGCCAACCACCCCCGGGTGACCCGTGGGAAGCTCTGGGGGTAGGTGCGTCATCATCCTGATCCAATCCCAACAATGTGCAGGTATCCTTGAGCGACCTCATCTGGTGCAGCCGCCCGCTCCATTTGAATATGAGCCGAAACGGATGACCCCAGGAATAGGGGGTCTCGTTCTGTCGCAGGAAGTCCGTCGCTTTCTTAAATTCCTTGCGTTTTTGCAGGGTGGTGGCGGAGAGGTCCTGATAAAGAGCTATGGGATGACCTCTATATTGAAGGGGCTGAGCTCGCTGGGCCTCTCGGAGAATCCGTTCCTTCAACGGAAAATCGGGCAGGAAGGCCAATATGTCCGGAGGAGGGGCCGAATCTCGCCGCGGCAATCCAACCCTGTGTGCCCTGTCAATGCGAATGGGGAAGTCCGCCGGCTCTGCCAAGATGGTCCGGAAGAGGGTTCGCAGGTATTCAGAGACGTCAGACCCTTCTTCTTTCTGAGGGACTCCCCGGACTCGTAGGTTGTTCCGGCGGGAACGATTTTCAAGGTCTTCTGCGTGGGCCTGGAGGTCCAGCTGTTGGTCTGTAAGCCGCAGGATTTCCTGCTGGAGCTGCTCAATTTCAGTGCTTTTGGTGTGATCTGCCTCCTCCACCGCAGCCACCCGTTCTCCGAGGCCATCCACCTCACGTCTGAGTTCCCGGACCTCGCCCGCCACCTCCTGTTTTAAGGATTTAAAGTCATTGCGGAGTGAGTTGAACAGTGTCTCTAGAAAGGATCTAGTGATGGGTATTTGGTCGTCTGCAGGTGGTGGCAGCGATTTCGCGACCACCGGGGAGGGTGGGTCTTTGGCAGGCTTGGGCTGGGTTTTGGCCATTAGTTCAGGAAGCGTCTGATGTCCTCTCTTACCCTTCTGGCCCGCCATGTTGTACGAGGACCTGGGGGTAGGCAGACAGTGAGCGATGGGGGCCCGCAGCAGGGTTCCTGAGATGCGAAGGCGCTCAGGGCGCAAGCAGATTTCAGCGAAAAGTGCCGCGGGCAGCTCTGGCCAAACACCTACGCACCCACCACCCGGCCGCCTCGCAGCACTTCGTGGCAGGGAGTCGTGAGGTGCGAGCCCCGGCCGGTTATCGGCAGCGTGGGTAGTAGTGTGGTCTGGCAATCCCCGGGGTCGTGGGACTCGGCTTCCGCTGTCAACCCTACCCCAGGGGTTAGAGTTTGCCCCTCAATTCCAATGCGGCGTCCACCGCTCTCCTGAGTGGCCCCTGAGACGGGTGCAGTCCTCTGTTAGGGCTCCTGTCCCTCAACCTTGCTCCGCGCCGTGGTGGTGGGTCTCAAGCTTGAAAGCGGCAGGTCGTTTCAATGGCAGGGGTCTTGCCGGTCCGGACGGCCACCCCCCAGGCCCAGGTCGCAGTGCAGTGAGAACTGGTGTGTAGGCCCAAAGCCGGGAGCTCTAGTCTCGCGCCCGCCGACCGGGTGCCTCTGCCCGCCGGCCTATCTGCAGAAGTGTGGACAGAGTGGTCCGTCAGGCTCCGGGGTCACGAGATTCGGCCTCCTCTGTCCTCTCCACCCCAGGGGCTCGAGTGTGCCCCTCGAGTCCTACCGCAGAGCCCACCGCCGATCTCCTCACCTGGGTGGCCTTCGAGGCAGGTGCAGTCCTACGTCAGGGCTCCCGTCCTCCAACCCTGCTGTGCGTCTTGGCGATATGCCTGAGGCCTGCAAGACGGCAGGCCGCTCCACTTCTAGGGGTCTCGCTTGTCCGTTCTGGCGCTCTTCAGGCCTTGGTCGCGGTGGGTCTGAGGCCTGCGAGACGGCAGGCCGCTCCACTGCCAGGGGTCCCACTGGTCTGTTTTGGCGCTCCTCGGGCCTTGGTCGCGGTGCGGCGAGGATACGGTGCGCAGGACCCAAGCCGGGGCCTTTATTTTCGCGACCGCCGACCAGGTGCCTCACATGCCGGCTGGGTTGCTCAGGCAGCGGTCCTCGGTGGTTGCCGGACCTCCAGCGGAGATGCCCCACAGCGGGTTCCGCGGCCCGCTCCCTGTGTCCGCCGCAAGCGCCTTCAGGTATGCGCCCAGGGATCCCAGTGCAGGGGCGCCCAGCCGATCAGCGCTCCGACATGGCTGCCATTACAGAGTGCGAGATAGGCGGCAGTGCCTTAGTTGAGCATTCACGGGAGCGTCGCGGCAACGGCTCGATGTCTGGCCGCCGCTGCTGGATGGCACCTCTCTCGCTACTCTCCTGTGCTATTTAGGGGAGATATAGGCAGGTTTCGCGGTGTTCAGGCGGGGTCGGGCAGGGAGCTCCGGAGACCCACGTCCGATCACGCCGCCATCTTGGACACGCCCCCTTGACGGATGTTTTAAACTTAGAACATGTAAGTAGGATCAAATGGCTTAATTAGATGAAATGTTTCCTTGTTGAAATTGGTTGCCAAAATTATTTTGACGATCCACTCACAATGTCTAATGTCCCGAGAAAGATATTGAAAAAACAATGCATGGAGTTTAAGAGAAAAGAGCTAAGGAGGAGGTAAAGAAAAAAACTGTATCCTTGCATCAACTGATACTAACTCAGGACAAACCACAGCCATATTTAACCTTGTATAAATGTCGAATCATGAAAGATTTGTCCTGTCTCGCTTTAGGTTGAACATTCTTTTTAGACTATTGAGTTTCCCTGTTATGAACAATTGGTCTCGTGACTTAGCTGTCTGCCCATGCGATGACTCATCGCCCCAATCGGATATCCATATTTTATTTTTTTGTAAATTTTATACGTTGCCTTGCAGAAACCGGATTGTCCCACTCTTAAAGAAAATGAACTTCAACCGATGTCGCCCAGCTTTCTTAGAAATACAGAGATTGGACACTGTTTTAACTGTTGCAATTGTTTCTGAATTTTTTATAAAGGCTTTTAAATTAAGAAAATCTATTTGTATGGACAAACTTTAATAGCCTGCTAAGAGTAAAATTGTCTTTTTTATGATGTATCACGTAAGAGATTCTATTGTAGTAATTTTTATGTTGTGTACTTTTATGGTTGATGTTGATTAACCGAATAAAGAATTATGAACAGAGAAGGAGGAAAGAGATGAGTAATGCCTTTCAGAAATCTATTTACAATAGGGGACTTGAAAAGAGAAGGCTGATCAGGAAGGCGAAGAAAAACCGAAATGGCCATAAGATAGCCTTTAAGAGTGCCCAGAGCAGAGCACTGTTGGGCCAAAGAAAGAATGAAGAGGAGAACCTCTGAAAGAGGGGCAGAAAGGGGATACACAGCCTTTTCTGTGCACCATGCCACACATGTGTTCCATCTACAGGCATAAATCGTTTTAGTGGAGGTCCGACCGGCTGCCATGATGACATTACAGACTTCGGGAGTAAGATTTAAAGCTGTCAACTGTCACCGCTCTAACTCCACACAAGGAGGTGGAGGCTGGACAGGTTCGAGTGGAGGACCGTTCCCTGCTGCTGTGACAGAAGATCCTCCAGATGAGGAAGTCTGATCAGAGGATCGATGGCCATTCTCAAGATCTCGGGGTAGCAGTCTCTTCGTGTCCAGTCAGGAGCCACAAGAATTACTTGGGTCTGGTTGCACTTGATCTTCTTCAGCACTCTGGGTAGAAGTGGTACAGGTGGAAAGGCATACAGGAGGCTCCAATTCCACTCCCGACAAAAGGCGTAGCCGAGCGAGTATCGCCTTGGAAACTCCAACATGCAGAACTGCTGATATTGCGTGTTCTCTTCGAAGACAAATAGATCTAACCAGGCTCTCCCCACTGCTGATAGAGACCTTGCATGACCTCTGAGTGAAGACGAAATTCGTGATCCATGATGCACTGGAGGCTGAGTTTGTCCGCCCTGGCATTCAGGGAACCTGCCAGGTGTTGAAACCACCAGGCATATGCTCCGATATTTTAGCCATGTCGAAAGGCAAAGAGCCTCTTGACATTGGGTCCGCAACCCCACCGTACTCTGTTTGTTGCAGTATCACATGGCGGTGATATTGCCTGTGAACACCTGTACTACTCTTCCTTTGATAGAGGGAAGGAATGCCTTCAGTGCAAGATGAATCGCCTGGAGCTCCAGAGGTTGATGTGGAGCCCGGACTCCTCCGGAGACCAGAGACCTCTGATCTAAGCCTCTCCCATGTGGCTGCCCCATCCCAGAAGTGACACATTCGTCACTACTGTGAACTCTGGTTAGGGAAGGGAGAGGGATCTGCCACTGACCCAATCCTGGTTCGTGAGCCACCACTGCAACTGACTCACAGTCCCCTCTGCGATCTGGACGACATCAGAAAGATTCCCCTGATGCTGCGCCCACTGGAACTTCAAGTCCCACTGCAGAGCCCGCATTTGACATCTGGCATGATCCACCAGCAGGATGCAGGAGGACATCAGGCCCAGCAGCCTCAGGGTCATTCTCTCCGAAATCGGGGATAGATGCTGAAACATTGGTATCATAGCCCGAATATCCCGGACTCGCTGCTTGGGAGGCTAGACCCGAAACTGCACTGTGTCCAGAACTGCTCCAATGAAAAGGAGCTTCTGAAAGGGAATCAGGTGCGTCTTCGGCACGTTGACGTTGAACCAAGGCAAATGTAGAAGCTCCGTCGTAGTCTGGAGGTGTGAGACGCCAGCCTGGGGCAAACCCGCCTTCAACAGCCAGGCGTTGAGATAGGGGAAGACTGGAACCGCTAATCTGCGCACATAAACTGTGACCAACGCCATCACTTTCGTGAACAACTGAGGGGCGCTGGTAAGAAAGGGGAGCATGGTAAACTGAAAATGATCGTGGCCTACCGTGAACCATAGGTAACACTGGTGGGCAGGCAAGACGGGGATGTGAAAGTAAGCATCCTGCAAGTCCAACGCTACCATTCAGTCTCCGGGGTCGAGAGCAGAAAACACCTGAGCCAAGGTTAACATCTTGAACTTCTCCTTCCGGAGGAAGCGGCTGTCGTCCCTGAGGTCTAAGATAGGACGCAGGCCTTTGTCCTTCTTGGGTACCAGGAAGTGGTGGGAGTAGCAACCACGACCTACTTCTGGCACAAGGACATGTACGATAGCTCCTTTGACCAAGAGAGCCGTAACTTCCTGGCGGAGAAGGGCCAAATTATCCCCTCGACATGCTATAGAGTGTTGGTGGCATGGAGGGAAGGGTAGACTCAATGGGGAGGGAGTAGCCTGTTCGGACTATCTGCAAAACCATCCTGTCCGACGTGATGTTGTGCAATGGGGGAGGTGATGGCAGATCCTGTCGGCCACCAGAAACCGGTGGCCCTGAAAGGTCGGACTAGGGTCCTGACCTTCTCAGATTGCTGAAGTAATTCCATCCCAGATCTTCCAAATACTCCTTTCAACATTCAATAAGCACACAGTCTTGGTCGTCCTCATCCCAACTCTTCCAAACCCAGAGGAATCATTATGCTATTTCCGGAACTCACTGACCTTTTACATGTTTCGAAAGCTGCCACAGAAAAACTTCACCTCATATGGTCCAGCTACAACATTTTCATCTCTCTAGACCTCACCAATGCAACAAACGCCACAAAAAGGAGTTCCTTACCCTGCAACCTTAAATGAGACAGTTCAATATCCGCTATGGCATCTTTCATCCTTGTTTATGCAAAATTACTTATGTAGGCACTTGTGACAAACCTGGCAAATTAAAAATGTTTCTTCTAACTATTTCACCTCATAATATAGACACTAATGTTCAACTTTCTTAATGATTTTCCTTTACACCGGTTTTCCGTTTCTTCCTCAAACTCTTGAATAACCGGCTTTTTTAACATAATTTACTTTTCACCTCCCTGCTGCTGTTATGTTATGTTATGTTATGTTGTCTTGTAAAGCGCATGGCTACCCCAGCAATGGGGTGTCCCAGCGCTGTAGACCACTGGGGAACCCGTCCTGGCTTTCCCTGTGAGATGATCCCTGCTGGGTATCTCCAAGGTGAAACCAGGCATCCCCGGTGTATGTGGGGGGCCGTTGTGGAGATGAGGCAAGCTAATGCCCAGAGTTGCCGAGTGTGATCCCTGGTTAGAGTAGGCACCGAAGCGAGAATTATCGAGTCCGCTGACCCTGGTCCACGACCCTGCCGCGTCGGGAATTGAACCCTGGTCCCAGGCCGTCCTCTGCTTCCGGGTCTGCTGCCTCTAACCAGTGAGCCACACCACTCCACTGTTCTGTTGCTGACACGTCTCATGCTACTTTCTCATGCTCTTCTTCTCAGGTCTGGATTTCTATCCTTGATCTGCCTCTTCTCCCTTTTGTTCATACCTTCATTCTCCTTTCTGTCCTATTCTTCTTTTAACTGTGATAATGTGAGTGCTTGTATCTTTTACAATATTATTGTGTTTGCATTACTCGTGCATATTGTTGTTGTTAATAAATGGTGTCATCTTTTCTCCCTTTCCATTTTTGCACCTTGCGATGTATATTCCTGTTCCCCTATCCTTATTCCCAAATATGTTTAATGTTGGTCTTATGGAATATCCATGGTCTGGGACATCCAGTTAAAAGACAAAAGGTAACTTTCTCATTTGTCAAAACGTAATCGACTTTTTGCGTTTTTACATGAAACTCATTGCAATGATGTTGAATCGCTTGAAATAAAACGCCAATGGGTTGGCCAGGTTTGTTTTTCACCAGCTATTAATTGCAGCGGTGGTGTTGCCATTCTATGACATAAATCCCTAGAAGTACAGATCTTAATAACCGATTATGATAATAATGAACAATGGGTATTGGTTACTGCCACTATTCATAACAAACCTGTTTCTCTATTCAATATCTATGGCCCAGTGAAACCTGACCCGGATTTCTGGCATAGTAAAACGTGCTTTAGTTGATAATCCCAACATTATTGTAGCAGGTGATTTCAATCAATGGTTGGACCCCTTTATGGACAGGAAATCCAAATGCAAATTTAATCCTGACAAGTCCCATAAGGCATTTTACCCAGCCATTACCATTCGTCCATTTTTCGATGTTTAGAAAACTTGCAACCCTGTTACATGAGTTTACGTTTTTTTTCCAATGTACGTCATGCCATGTCCAGAATTGATTATATTTTAGTTACAAAGTCTAGACTCTTTTCTTTCTATAAAACCATCAGAAATTGGCTGCATTTTTATTTTGCACCATTCCCCTGTTTTATTTTCCTTAGATTTATCTCTCAATAACTCCAAAACTGGCTTTTGGAGATTTAATAACTCCCTGTTATCGGATCACTATTCTATAATAGAAGCCACTTATTTTATTGACAAATTCTTTCAAATTAGCCAGCCTATTGACACTTCAATTCCTAACAATTGGGATGCTTTTGGAGCTTCTTTTTGGGCTTTCGCTATATCTTACTCTGCTAAAAGAGTTAAATTCCCAATACCTCCCTTTGCTTCAGTAAATTAAATCGCTTCAACATAACTTACTTAACCTCTAAATTTTCCTCCATTTTATCTGAATAAATTACAGCCAAATCTAATTCCAACAAACATCTTATCAGTGGTGCATGTAACACCTTCCTTAAAGTTAAATCTGCATTCCACAGAGGTCAAAATAAGGCTGGTAAAATGGTGACTAATTACTTAAAAACCAAATCAGAGCGTAAAAATGTTAGACCCATTCGCAGTGACTTTGCTAATACCACTGCGCCTCCAACTCCAATATTTCCCATGTTTTTCAATCCTACTTCCAATCATTATATACAGAAGATACCACCCCACCAGAAACTAATATACAAAAAACGGTTAATGGTCTTCTCAAACCTCATTCCCTCTCAAGCACCGTCAAAAATTTAGAAACTGATATTACCCTTCTAGAGGAACAAGTTACTTACCTTCAGTAACAATGTACCTGGTAGAGACATAGTCTAGCCGCAGATTCCTTAACTTAGAATATCCCCAGGCGTCAGACTGGTCCGGAAAATCTTTGCGCAGCAGCACCCCTGCGCGCCGGGGACGGCGCCGCACGGCTCTGCCCTGACGTCGTCCATTAACGTGACGTCAGCAGAGCCATATATGCCCCGCCCCGGCGTGCTGACACCAGTTTTCATCAGAAGACTTTTCCGCGTCAGAACACGAAGCCGTCACCAAAAAACTGTGTAAATATGGGAACAGTGTGCAGGAAAAAAAACAAGTTATGGTGAAAAAACATCACCATAGAAAGACAGTGCCGAGCACTGAATACTGTAAACTGAAGGAGGGAAAGAACAGAGCACCACTTTGGAAGGAACCCCCACAAGTGTAAAGTCCCAACCTCCACCGGAGGCAGAAGAAGATGCAGAGCATAGGCAGGATAGAACCCTTGGTCTGTGTCGCCAGAGGCACAAGACCCATCAATGAGTTATAGCTCCTCGGTGAACGATCACAGCAGCCGGCAGAAAGGCTGCAACCACCAGAAATGACAGTGAAGGACAACCAGTTCAAAATCCAGGAGCAAGGACAAACTACTATAAAGGGTCACCTAAAAGGAGACGTTCAAATCCAAATAATGGATCTGCCGAAGGCAGCTTTGTCAGAGACTGCAAATGCTAGAGTGCAGGGGAGGCAAAAGACCTCAAGTGGTTGAAGAAGATAGAAGGGAGAATTAGACTCACATCGGAAAACCCAGGGTATGGGTTGTAAAGGACACATGTCATATGAGCATACTGTCCGATCACAAGAATGGGCGGAGCTAAGCCACAAAACAGAATGTAGCCTCCTGAGTCGGAGTGAAGAGGAAACGTCACCCCGCAGAGGAATAAAGTCACCCAAAAGGAGGCGAAGGCAAGAAGCCTAACCTGAAAAGGCTGTCGCAGAACGGGGAGGACGGGCGGGCATTAAGGAATCTGCGGCTAGACTATGTCTCTACCAGATACATCGTTACTGAAGGTAAGTAACTTGTTCATCTGATAGAGACGTCTAGCCGCAGATTCCTTAACTTAGAATAGATACCAAAGCCAAACCCATAGAGGAGGCGGGACTGCGACTAAACCCCACCAAGGTCCAGAAAGAACCTAGGAGTCAATAACATGACCAAAGCAGTGTTGTCTACCAAAGAATGAAACACAGTGGGGACAAAATGACAGCACAGCCAACCATTAGACCCCTGTGCCCTGAAGAGAGCAGGAATCGAAGGTAGGCCAGGGCACCACAGCCCATCCAGAATAACACGAAAACCCCCACATGTAGAGGGAATAAGAAAAGAAAAACACCAAGCCAAAACGCTTGCACCTGAGTGAAAAAAAATGCCGATCCTCGATAGAGGCATGAAGGATCTGTAGTGTAGTTCCTATTATCCCAATAGGCTCTGCGCATTGGAATAATATCTTCAATAGTATAGACCTAGGGCAGAGGTTAACTAGGTCTTCTACCGACGATATTAGACTTAAAGTTTTGTGTTTGCCAGCTAGCTCAGAGTTCACTAGAAACTTTCTCGAATAGGCAAGGAGGATTTTAACCTCCCTGGATAGACAAGAAGGGATTTAGTTTCTGACAACCATAGAACATGACAACTTTGCTCTCCCCTAATCAAGAGTGTATCTCTAGAGTCGTGTGAAAACAATAGACAACTTATTTTACTCAGTCAGTACGTGCATTCTTAGTTTCACCAGTTTGTAGAGAAATAAGAGATGGGCGTGGTTCAATAAAAGATGTTATTTATTGATCAGTCTCTTTTCTCATACAAGAGAAATGAATCGCTATTATTGCAATACTTGTAGTTAAGTAAAGTGCATACAGTAGAGACAGAATTATAAAATAATACTGTAAAAGCATTGATATGGTTTCTGAGCCATATGATACTTTAAAATGGATAAAATAGATACATACATATATACATTTGACTAATCATACTCAACTGGTGCTTCTAACCACGCCTACCCCAGTGTACCTGACCTAAGCCTAATACGTGGGCGGGAGTAGATAAGTAGCAGTTTAAGTTAAGTTTGTTTTGCCAAGGGACTGATTCGAGAATTCTCTGCAAGGGGTTATTCAGTTCTGTACCTGAGATCTAGAATGATGGAGGGCTGGTATCTCTTATCCCAGGTCTTGATATTCCAGCTGCCTGCGAGGGCTGCTTGGAAGCGCCGGAGCTGGATTTCTCGGCAGGAGAAAGGCAGCGTCTCGTTCTCAGCGCGTCAGGAAGGCGGGGCAGCGTCTGTGGGCTTCGCTCTCTGCTGGGCTCCTCAGCACGTCTCGCTGCTCCGATCTCGTCACCACCGCATGTGTTTGCTTAAGGCAATGTCGGTTATATTTATACCTGAAAGGTGCCGAGATTGACGTAAGGATGGACATATATACGTCAATAAGGATGTCATATGTACGGGCTCGTTCGCACATTCTTTTGCTGAAGTTCTCGGTGAAATCAAAACAATGGCTATGGGAATTTCCCAGGTCGCTGTAGGTTTGATTTGTTTTGAGAACTCCGTATGCCTTATCAGGGGCTGGAGGAATATCGCTTGTCTAATTAGATGGCATGCGTTATGACCTAATCAGATAACGCGCTTCTGTGCCGTGGTGTGGCTTAATCAGATAACGGTTTTTGCACCGTTGGATGGCTGCTAGTTAATTATTAACCGAACCAGGGTCAGGAATAGGGGAATCGATACAGTACCTATAGGAATACATCACACCCACTCCACGTAGGCTATGTCCATATTTACAAATCTAGGCATAGTGAATATCAGTGGCGTTTGTGTATACCGTACCACCCCAAAATACATTCATATGTATCCTGAAAATTTTGAACTACGAAATATACGAAACACAATCACATGTACTATCACATGTACTATATGCACAAGCAGTCTAATAATGCTAAACATATAACGCATATTTTAAATTTATCATGAAAAAATGCGAAAAATACACATGAAATGGCTCTTAATACAGAAAAAAAAGGTGCGAGACCATTTCATCACAATCATAAAGTTATGTATAATAGTGCTAGAGGATAGCGAATGTCTCGTGACTACCTAAAATAGAAATTTAGTTCTCTAAGAATAATGTCTACTTTAAGCAGAAGATAAGTGTCCCAAAAAATCGTAAATATTTTTGAATTGGGGAAAAAAACTCTTGCAGTCTGAAAAAATGATGAGAATTTTTTTTTTCATATCGCTTTTTTAGAAGTTGAAGGCCAAATTCAGCATGTAGGGAACTCCAAGTGCTAGTTTGCTCAAAGTTATTCCTGCTGCTCTGGTGAAAACATCATATTATTTAGACTGTTGAAAAAACTGTCAACAGCTTCTTGCGTAAGTTCCACTAGTTCGGAAAAGGTTGTTACCATGCATTCATGAGCCTGAGCATGTTTGCCTCCATTGATGTTTGGATCAGCATAGCTGACTGAAGGTCGTACCTGATCGATGCTGCTTTCATCTTGTACTTCACTACCCCTCAACCGTAGTGGTGAAGACTCCACGAATGCCGTCATCAGGATTGGTAGCCGCTGGGGACAGCACAATGCATGAGCCGTTACCGGACCCAACAAGGTATCCATTGGCACATCCGATTGTAGTGCCAGACAGGTGTCCAACACGCATTCTTCGCCGCATAGCAAGCACCTTAATACAGGCATAACACAACTTTGCCACATTGGTCTAAATGAAAGAAACCAAGTCATGTTCAGGTCTCTGAGCCGGGATAGTCCAAGGATTTTAGTTACCCGGTCCCGGTAGCCAATGGCTAGGATCATTTCTTCCCTTGTCGCAGGTGTTTCGTCTGTGACATGGTTTGCCATAGCGAAATAACAGGATCAAAAATAGAATACCCGCTACTAGTCCCAAAAGGAGTGGAAGTCCACCAAAAATGGAATGGACAAAGTCTGGAAAAATACCCAGGATGGCTTTGAATGGAGTTAAAGCACCCGAAAACACTGCTTTAAATACACTGGAGATACCAGTGGTATCAGAAATATTTAAGATTTCGTTCAGTATTTCTGCGAAATGTATGGGGGAATTAGTTGATAATAATGAATGAATCTCTTCTGTTGTCCTTGCAACTTGGAGATCATACGTTTCTTTTGATGACGTGAGCCTTGTCGGCGTCTGTAGGAGCACAGTCTTCATTCTGCTTAAAGTATCTATTCGAATAGAAGCAATTTTCAAATCGGGCCATAACCTTGCCTCCCTGTCTGCAGACTCGCTGGGGAACAATACATGTTCACAGCACATGACCTTCCTAGTCACAGTTATGAGATAAGGTTTTCCGGGCAGCAAACTACAACATCTGCGATCTACTATTAGAATGTAACTCCCGTTCGAGTCTCTCCTAAAGAATGGTTCTATTCGTGTTGCAGGTGTGCCTAGCTGGTAACATGAAAGGTTATTTGAAGTCCCTTCACAGGCTCCGTGCAAACTAATACCCTGACACAGAAGTGTACCGCTCAGTGATCTTGCACAACTATCGCCACTGAGAAACACTTTCTGGCCTTTATTGCTGACACATTCGTGTGTATAGGGCAAGTTCCATATTGACTTAATGTATCCTTTACCCAACCTTTCATACTGGCCTGCCTGTATATATTTTTGGCAGAATTGAAACTGGAAAGTAGTTATCGGAATATTTATTATCCCATGTATTATCCATTCAATGACAGGTCGTTCTGACATTGTCAATGGTAATCTCTCAAGTTTTTCAATGCTCAGAATTGTATAGTCAGCACCCTTCTGTGCCAAACTGATTTGTTTATCAGTGAGGTTAAAGATATTAAATAATGACGTTGTGTTGATTAAACGCCAGGGCACATAGCCAGAACGCAAATTTTGTAACGTCCAGCCAAGCTGTACAATAGAACGCAATTGGGACTGACCGTGTTGTAACATCAGTAAGTCTTGCGATATTATATCGATTGCTGAAGACACAATGCTGTCCAGAGAATATATTCTGGAGGACAGAGTCATTAACCCATTGTCCACCACAGAAAGTGATTTTTCCAAATTAATACGGTCAATTTCCCGTATTTTTTCTGCTGTCTCAATTTGAGTTACTTTCCAGACTTCGTTATAAGCTGCATATATAGAGGCAGCTATGAAACGTTTTTGACGCTGTTTGCGTGGTCCCAATATGAAATCACGCAAGTCAGCACCTTCTGTAAGTAAAGTTAGGTGTTGCTTAATTTCAGCCAGTGTGGATGATTGTAGCCATTGAAGGCAGAGCTTGCCCACGCTGTAGGTTGTTACTATCCCTGGATGTTGTCTTTGGGAATATCTAGGGTCTGGCCTAGTCAATGTGAACCCCTGTTCTTTGTTCAGGAATCTGTCTTGACAGTTATTTGTATCTGTGGGCCAGATCAACCATTTTTTCCATTCAGGATGTGTTCTGTTTTGGTTTAATATATGGTTTACGTCTATCTCAACATCTATAGAGCTATTACTGTTCACTGTTGGCTTTGGAATAGACGGTTTGTTCAAATCTTTGATTTTGGCTAAGCCAAGACAGGTAGTTTGTTGAATAGTGTCGTTCAAAAATATAATTTGTTCTGGGATCATGCAGGCTCTAAACAATGATTCTATACCTTGTACTTGCCAATCTCTTGTACCCCAAACAGTTTTTGCTTCAATATTATTGTTCCAGAAATCAAACCCAAATGTATTCATTTGTTCAAAGAATGAATCGGAATATATCAATTTTGTGTTTGTAAGCATGGTCTTCATACCTGTCTTATTTGACAATTTGAAATAAAATGTTTCTGCCTTACTTGTGTTAAACCCTGAAAAGTATGAATATTTATCATAAAATGTTTTTGAGCTGTCTTTTGGAGGAGTAGCACAATGTTCCCATTGGTTATAATTTAAAACATTTCTAGGTTGAGCAGATTTATGTATTTAATGGTTACCATAATGGTTGTAGCAGAACATCTGATCATAATTAGACGAACCCTGCAAATAATCATGTTCTGTAAATTTAGCAGACATCACAAGATCAGACATCATGTCATTAATACTTTCAAAGTCCCAATCATCAGCAAATGAGCTCAGTTTAACAAAGTCACTCAATGAGATCTTGAATTGGTGTGGATACTTCAGGATTTCAACCGGACCATAGATTTCATAATCAGTTTTGTCCCATGCTACACCGCCTGGTATAGGATTGGCTGTGAAGTTTACTGAAGAAAGTTCTCTTTTCTCGATGTGTGAAGATGTGTGTGGTTTAAGGACCAAGTTGATATTCTGGCTTGCTGTGTCCATTTTAGCATATTTCCCTTCAATGAAATGTCCCAAACATAGTAATAAGATGAGCCAAAGAATGAGGATAAATGCACCAAAGGCCACCCAAAATTCAATCCATGGAGAGATCAGATAGGTTTCTTTCAGCTGTTGAAAAAGTTCCTTAGCTTTGTCTTTAAAAGTTTTTGTTGATGGCTGTTTCTTTGCTTCACTCAGGTCTTCAGATGAATCATCGTAGTTGATGAAGTAGCCGGATGCTGTTCTGTCAATTGTTCCAATTGTTTTTGGATTTTGCTTTGTTTCATTAGCAAAGTCTGTAGTTACATCATCATAGGTTGTTTCTTGATGAAAAGTTTTAATTTGGGTTTTAAGAGGTTCAAGTTCCATTGCTTTGTTGCATAGTCTTTGTTGTTTCACTGTACATTTTCCAAATGTGATCAGTCTTCCAGTTTGAGCCTCTGTATTCGTAGCAAACATTGGTGTTCTGCTACTTCTTGGGAGTCCACTTGGCCTACTGTTTGTTATCGGCCACATGATTGTGGTTTAACCAGGTCGATGGATACAACTCGGTTCTCCTTTTTACCAGCAAGGGGCGGTAGTACTACTGATCTTGTCCCGTTGACAGACAAGACAGGAACTGCTTTTCTGTAAGAAGGCCCAAATTCCTTCTTTACCGCAAACTTCTCTCTGACTAGATCCCCGACTTTTGGAATCCAGACAGGCCTTGCTGGGACAGGTGGTTTCTCTTCAGTGGTTGTTGGCTGTTGTTTCAACTTTATGTTGCTCAGGTCTTTTCTTGTTTCATTTAAGTCCTGTAAAATAGCCAAACGATCTTTGATATCAAAGCTTTTGTCTTTAACCACTGAAGTCTGACTATCAAGATCTTGGATCATCATTCTAGTCCCGAACAATAGTTCGTACGGACTGAACCCTTTCAGAGAATTCCTTGGCAGGTTATTTAGACTACGTTGGGCACTTATTAGATGTTTGACCCACCCAGCACCCGAACCTAATACCTTTTCCGTTATGGATTGCTTTATGTCTTGGTTTTTTCTTTACACCATCCCGTATCCCTCAGGAAGGAAGTGAGAAGAGTCCCGCTATGCTATGCTCATTTGGCCATGCTTCCCCATAAGCTTGAAGGCTAAAAGGAATACATTAGTCAAAACGTAGCATGCTCCTAGCGTATATGCCATTATAGACTCGCAAATCCTTTTATAACAGTCCAGACGTCAGCCGAGCGCTGGGGTCTACATTATAAGTGTAAATTAGTCTTTTTATGTTAATACGACGCATTTTCATGATGGGTACTTTCTTATTGTTGTTGTTTATCTGGAGTAAAATGCCATGGCAATAGTCCTCCCCGCTCGCCACTGCGATCTCTATTGCAGTCTGGGCAGTTTTTTACAAAAATGTGATGATGCAGGCTCATGCCTGGCCACCAGTACACTGATTGTAATTCTTCCAGAGAATCTTTTAGCTTAAGGTGTTTGAGACCCTCACCCATATGTGCGTCTGCTATTAACAAGCCTCTCCTGTCCGTGTTTGGAATCACTCTATCCCCCACTCCAGGAATTCGAGCAAAAGGGACTGAGTTTGCATCGATTATGTATGTATAATTGAGTGGATAATTGATCGGTAGTGCTGAACAGTCGCCTTTTGATGTAGTTTTCACCGCCAGCACAGTTTCACCGTCAATGTGTTTTACTGTACGCTTTTTTGTAGCTACGAAGCCGGTTTAGTTGCTCCCGCTGTGGCTGTCTCAGCCAATGAATTCCCTGCAACGTGAACGCCATCACGCTGATGACTCAGTGAATGTATCACGTGAGTTTTTGGTAGTTCTTTCTGTAAAAGAACTACTTGTTCCCAAAGCACTTTTTGCTTTATTGTTGCACCTGTGTCATATTTGTAACCGTTTTGAATCCATTTCTTCAAATCGTTATTGTATGTTTTGACGCAGTAATACGAATCGCACACAATAAGTGTCGGGAATTCGCGATCGGCATTATCTAGCGCCATTTTTAATGAAATTATTTCCGTTTGTTGTTCTGAATTATTTTCCACTGAGTGTGTTTTGTGTCTTAATTTACCTCCGCGCCACACTTCTTTTACAATTTCGCATGTGGCCTTGTAAGCCAGCTCTCCCCAAACTGAGGGTTGAGCATGCCCGTCTGTATGTATTACACAGGCGTACTGTCGTAAAGGCAGTATGTCGATTGGCAGAGGGTATTCTTTCTCATATTCTAGATATTTTAATTCTTTCATTTCCGGGTCAAAATAGTATTTTACTTTGTCTGTAGCAACAGAATTTACCCATTGTATCCATTCTGGATTTAGTGCAGTTGTCGGTAAATTACATGGTGTTGTTAATGCCTCAAAAGCTGATTCTGCTGTTCTGACTGTAACCTGTCTACCGTCTGCTTGGTATTTTTCTTTTTCTACAGCTGTTTGAACCGCATGAACAATGTTTTCCTTAATGCTGAACCTTTTTTCAGCTTCTGTGTACAAATGTGATTTGTATGCTATTGGTACCTTCTCTCCCTCATTAGAGGTCAGGTATGTGAATCCGCATCTTCCTGGGATGACTCGAATCACAAGGTTGCGTGTGTTGTCACGTGTTTGTAATTTTGTTTTAATTAACATGTCTGTTTGTAAAGATCTCAAAATTTCTGTGTGTTTTTGAGTCCAATTGATTCTTTTAAAATCTGGTTTTATTAGATCATAAAGGGGTTTGACCCTTTCTGCATAATTTATAATATAAGTTCTTCCGAAATTCAGGAAGCCTAGAATTGATTGTAGGTTTTTTAGTGTTCTGGGTGCTTGGATTACAGCACATTTCTCTAGGAAATTGTCAGCCAGGCTTTTGCCTTCACTTGATAGTTCATATCCTAAAAACAGGACTGTTAGATGGGCTATTCTTGACTTTTTAAAGTTAAATTTGTAACCCTCTGCTGCGAACCCAAGTATTATGGTGTTCACTCTCTTCAAGTGAGTATCCAAGTCATCATCTGTTAGATAGATGTCGTCGACATAAGATAATGCCTCGTCATCATAGGTTTGTAGTAACTCTGTTACCCTCGCGGAGAATAACCCTGGGCTGTTCTTGAACCCCTGGGGCAAACAACAGAAATTCTTTTGCGTGCCATTTATTGAGAACGCCGTCAAATATCTGCTCTCTGGTGCTATATTTTGACAAAAGAATCCATTAGAAATGTCTAAGGTTGTTTTGTATTTTTTGCGCACTATGTTATTCATTAGTGCAGCACTATGCGAGTTTTGTACCGCAAATGTTTTGCAACATGAGTTAAGGTGTCTGTAGTCCAAAACAAGACGATATGAATTGTCTGGCTTGGAGACAGGAAAGAAAGGGTTGTTCATTTGTGAGGTCCAAGTTTCAATCACCCCCTGGTATTCAAGTTGATCTAGGATCTCTTTTACCTGTTTTTTAGCTTCTTGCTTAATCGGGTACTGCCTCTGTGCAGTAGGTTGTGATTTTAACTGGATTTTGTGAGGAGGAGAGTCCTCATTCCATCCCACATGATTTTTATATAAGGCAGGGGCCTGAGCTACTGCCCACTTTCTTGCAAGTGTATATTTTTTATGAATTGGAATATGATTTGAGAAGGCAGGCATAATTATTTCTTCGCCATGTGGGCACTCCCTGACAAACTCTGGAGGCCAGTCTTGTTCAGCTAGAAGGATGTCATAGCCCTTGGACAGATTATCCCAAAATAGTCCCCTTATTTTTCTAGTCTTATCGCCCTCTATACGCAATGTTATTTCATATATTTTATGAGGTTTGCTAACTCTGGTATCTGCAGTTTCCACCTGAATGTATTCATTCGTGTCCACTGTCTCCAGATGATTCATAAGGACTTTGTGAGCTATGCTCACTTCTGCTGCGCTGTCTAGCATTGTCTGAGCCCATTCTCCGTTTTTCAGCTGTGTCCTCAGTATTCTCGGCATTGTTGATTACTTTAATACTGGCTACCTTCTTTTTTGGAAATTGTAATTTTTTATTCAGATGAGCAGGTTCTTTCTCTTTGGACTTGACGTGCTCTTCCCTTTGTTCTGATCGTCCTCTTCTTTCCGATTTCTGCGAGGAAGTCTGAAAAGATTTAGAGGGACGTGTATCAATATCTTGATATCTATCAGGTTTCTTTATATTATCCCTATTTCTAAGGTTGTATTTTTTCACAGAGGGCTCCCGTTGGGGAGACTTGCGTCCTTGGTCGGGAGATCCTTCTCTCTGCCAAGGAGACCTTTCTCTGGACTGGAATCTTTTTTCTTTAGGATTGGATTGTTTATTTCCATCCCAGCTCTTTTTTTGATTGTTCCACCCAAACTATCTCTTCCTAGTTCTTCATAGGATTTTTCTATGATTCTGGCAATCTCAGATGGTTGGTCTGCTATATTTGTCTCTTTTAACCTCTGGCGAATCGCCACATTTGCTGCTTCTCCCTTTATGTTGGCTAATAATATTGCCGAGACCTGCTTGAAATCTTTCAGTAGTTTCATACCGAGAGTTAAAGCGGGTTCTGGACCGTATTCATCTTGAATCTGTTTTAGCACATCTGGTATTACTGACATGGATGGTACACCATGTGTTTTTGTGTAAATGGAAGCAAAGACTGTTCCCCAAGTGTCACAGTCCTCCACATGTGGTGCGATTCCCATTGGGAGACAGATAGTTAGAATCCTATGTTTCTCAACAGGGGTGGTATCTGGAAACACCGCCTCTATTTGAGTGATTTTTTGTGCTAGCCAGAAAGGAATTTGTTCCCGTTTTGCGGGTACTTTACCTAGACAGGACTGTATGTTCTGAGGTGTAATTTTATTTGTGTTCCCCTGATGATTGGTCAGCTGTGGAATTTTAATTGCTGGTTGGATTGTTGAAGTCCGCATTACATATTGGACTAATTGTCTATGTATTTTGATTAATTGTTTTAGCTGTGTTAAAAGCTCTGGTGCAGTCATTTCTTCAATGTCTGGATGTGGTGTATATCCGGCTAGGACCGGCCACGTTGCTCCTGGTCTACCTAGTGGACCGAGCCTGGTGATGTGATTATTATGTTTTAGGGCGCCATGAAACAAGAGCAGGTGCTCTTGGAATTTGAGTGGTATTTCCACTTCCTCGAAAGGAGTGTACTCACTAGGAGGTTCCTCTATTTTGTAATAGTGGAAGTCCTTTGTTACAGCGTTTGCTGCTGGAAAGTTTATCCATGAATAGAATACCTCTGTCTGCCGATATTCGTGTGCCTCAATTACGAATATGACTGTACCACCTCTTGGTGTCAGTCCATTTTCTATAAGTTTTAAGGTTATAGATTTCCTTATGTTGACCGGGATGAGTATTGCATTTGGGTCATTTTCCAGCAGAGTATTGTCTGCTTCTAGGAGTTCAGCTGCTAGTCTAACTGTCTCCCTTTCGTCTTCACTTTCTGTCATTTTACTGACAGAAAGGTTATTCTGTTTGTTTGCAGATCAGGTTTCTATGAAACAAAGATTAGATGCACAATATTTTGGAACAGTGTATCCTTCAACGTTGAATAAACCAAGAACCATACATAGGAGTCTCCTCCTGCGAGGTTTGGCGGATATGACCTTTCACCCACTCCAGACGTCTTTGGAGTATTATGGGAAAAAAGGGGTTCTGTGTGAAAAAGCACGACTGAGTTACTCTAATGTCTTGCGTTAGTTTTATCGCCTATCCAAACGTTGGGCGCCATGTAGTGTAGTTCCTATTATCCCAATAGGCTCTGCGCATTGGAATAATATCTTCAATAGTATAGACCTAGGGCAGAGGTTAACTAGGTCTTCTACCGACGATATTAGACTTAAGGTTTTGTGTTTGCCAGCTAGCTCAGAGTTCACTAGAAACTTTCTCGAATAGGCAAGGAGGATTTTAACCTCCCTGGATAGACAAGAAGGGGTTTAGTTTCTGACAACCATAGAACATGACAACTTTGCTCTCCCCTAATCAAGAGTGTATCTCTAGAGTCGTGTGAAAACAATAGACAACTTATTTTACTCAGTCAGTACGTGCATTCTTAGTTTCACCAGTTTGTAGAGAAATAAGAGATGGGCGTGGTTCAATAAAAGATGTTATTTATTGATCAGTCTCTTTTCTCATACAAGAGAAATGAATCGCTATTATTGCAATACTTGTAGTTAAGTAAAGTGCCTACAGTAGAGACAGAATTATAAAATAATACTGTAAAAGCATTGATATGGTTTCTGAGCCATATGATACTTTAAAATCGATAAAATAGATACATACATATATACATTTGACTAATCATACTCAACTGGTGCTTCTAACCACGCCTACCCCAGTGTACCTGACCTAAGCCTAATACGTGGGCGGGAGTAGATAAGTAGCAGTTTAAGTTAAGTTTGTTTTGCCAAGGGACTGATTCGAGAATTCTCTGCAAGGGGTTATTCAGTTCTGTACCTGAGATCTAGAATGATGGAGGGCTGGTATCTCTTATCCCAGGTCTTGATATTTCAGCTGCCTGCGAGGGCTGCTTGGAAGCGCCGGAGCTGGATTTCTCGGCAGGAGAAAGGCAGCGTCTCGTTCTCAGCGCGTCAGGAAGGCGGGGCAGCGTCTGTGGGCTTCGCTCTCTGCTGGGCTCCTCAGCACGTCTCGCTGCTCCGATCTCGTCACCACCGCATGTGTTTGCTTAAGGCAATGTCGGTAATATTTATACCTGAAAGGTGCCGAGATTGACGTAAGGATGGACATATATACGTCAATAAGGATGTCATATGAACGGGCTCGTTCGCACATTCTTTTGCTGAAGTTCTCGGTGAAATCAAAACAATGGCTATGGGAATTTCCCAGGTCGCTGTAGGTTTGATTTGTTTTGAGAACTCCGTATGCCTTATCAGGGGCTGGAGGAATATCGCTTGTCTAATTAGATGGCATTCGTTATGACCTAATCAGATAACGCGCTTCTGTGCCGTGGTGTGGTTTAATCAGATAACTGTTTTTGCACCGTTGGATGGCTGCTAGTTAATTATTAACCGAACCAGGGTCAGGAATAGGGGAATCGATACAGTACCTATAGGAATACATCACAGATCCACAGGATCCAAGGCGTCGACAAGAAGCCAGGGCTAGCCCAGTTAAATCACTCAAACAGCGTAAAACACTGCTAAACCTACTCCTGTAAAGATACAAAGGCAGCAGACACTGGCCCCTGCCAAGCACCGGGCGACATGGAAGAAAAACACACCTAGTAAGAAACTGACATGAAAAGAAAGTGCAGCACCTCGCATGGAGTAAAACTGAACCTTATGCGTGAAAGAACCGCAGGATGCGGCAATCGACAAAGCCAACCCAAAGAACCGTATAAGTGGTATGGTGGAGAGAACGCGTAGCCGCCCACGTGTACCACATAGGAAGAGTACTGCGGAGACCCTTACCAGACAGAGATGTGGAGAGCATTGAAAAACAGCCCGAAAGACGCTCATACGCGGCCAGAAGTAACACCAAGGAGCAAGACAGCACTAACAGCCGAGATGCGCCCAATAACAAGAAGCAACGGGTCGCACAAGTAATGAGGAATAACATGGCACATAACAGCCTCAAGAAGATGCTGAAACCCATCCAAACCCAGGCACTCGGGTTCGCTTAAAAGTACCTGCCGCTTATACAGAAAGTGGAATTAGCCCGGGCTCTAAGCAGCGTCTGCCGTCAGTCCGGAAGAGAGAGCAGTCCTCTCTCAGGACACTCTAGAAGAAAAGACCAGCCTAACAAGGGAGTACTTAGGACCAACTCACAGGTCCTAGATGCCAGGAAGATCGGAGTACTAGGAGAACCGGCTCCACGAGTCCGCCACATTTAAGAATGCCAGTGGAACATAGAAATCCCTGCACGAAAGCAGCGGGGATGTGGAGAAAACTGCTGGGGAACAAGCTAAGGGCCATAACAACCCACAACAGAGAGGTCCACGGCAACTCCCTACAGGGGCGAACAACCCAGGAGGGGCTGGCACCAAAAGAAAATAGACCTAGACCCGGAGTCTAAGTATTACAGACAATAGGGCGATGTGACCCTGCGGAACGCAGTAAAAGGAGGCCTATAACTCCCAGAGGGATACCTACAATGAAAACTCCACAGGAGAGTACGAAGGCAAAGGCAGATACCTGCCACCAGCCAATACCCCACATAGGGCAAGGATCAACCCCTGACAAGAAGGGGAGGTCCTCTTGGCAATACAGACAGTCAGAGTGTAGGATAGTGGGGTCTGCAATCCTATGGTCACCCCAGATTTTTGCTTTTTGCTTCACTGGTTTACGACTTTCCCTGGCTGTGGGCCTGCTAATCAGACCCACAGCCTAGCTGTTCTCTCTCTAAATTGACAACCATGTACTTTAGGTGCATTTACCGATTGGTACTGGGCCACCTTATCAGTCCCTGTACAGTGTACCTTAGGTGCCCAGGGCATAGGTGTACCCAGGGCCTACCAGGGGCTGAAGCATGTATTATGCCACCCCCGGCTGGCCATCTAAAACTGACACAACTGGCTGCACGACAGCTGGGGCAAGGTGGTGTAATCACCCTTTGCTGTAGATATAGTATACCTATATCTAACCCCAAAATGGACACATATCCTCCTATCAGTAACTCCTATGGCAGGCCTTAACAATCCTGAAGGCAGAGTGCTTGGAATTATGTGAGATGGTGCTCTGGCATGAGCTGAGCCCGTCTGCAGCTTGCAGAACAAAGTCCTAATAGCTGTTCCATGATAACGCTATACCATATACTCTTAAGTGCATTATAATCCTCGCGGTTAAATGCCAACTCTGGTATAACATTATCAAAACATGTCGAGTAAGGTGTCATACGAATTGGAATACTACCCCCTCGCCAATTCTGGCGACGGGGGTAGCATTCCACCCTTCTAGAGGGACACGACATGTATGTAACTGTGACCCCCGGTTAAAGTTAACTCGAGCCTTGGCATCACAAAATGGATGCTGCCACCACAGACACAAGTCTGACCTCCTGCTGCTGGGAGTCCTTCCAGCGAGGGACGCTTGGACAAAGGGTTTCCTGCCTTGGGAGGTGCTAGCACCACCCCAGACAGGATTTTGTGTATTGGGTAGGACAGGCCTGAAAGGAATGAGACATGCCTGGGGCACACAAGGTGCCCTGTGCATACACCGGTTCAAACCAGTTGCTGGGGCATCCCTGCCCCAGCTCTGGCGCGAAAACCGGACAAAGGATAGGGGGTGTAACCACCCCCCTTCCTGGTCCCACCCAGGGGAGGGACCTAGTCAGTAGTGCAGCCCCCTTTCGGAGAATAATGGTAGGAGCTATTCCCATTCCAAATTAGATTATCCTGAACAATTCTACGAGAAGAAACTCTGGACTTCGACGTTCTGCTCCACAGAAGACTGAAGAATCTCCCTTGTGGGCAAGGAGTGTCCACCCTGCAACTGCAGGCACCATCAGCGTCCAGCGGCTTCACTTTGTCGTCTTCCCTTGAGGATCCCGACTTCAGAGCCCGACGAGACCCGGATTCCCAGACCTCTGCGACCTCAACCTACATCTGCAGCACAGCTGAGATCCGTGGGTGTGACGAGACACGTGGGACCGGCCATCTTGAACGAACCTGCACTTCGCTTACAGCACGACTCCCGAGGTAAACTCGACCAAGTGCTTTGGGGATTGAGAAGCCCCAGCCCCAAGCAGCCCCTGCACCGAAGATCAGCCCTCCAGCCTCCACGAGATCCGCGTGGGGCCCTTCTGCTTGTTTGCTGCTCGACGCGTTGTCTGGTAACTTGCCGGCTGGCTAGTGACCTCCTAGACGACGAACTTTGAAATCTTTACTGCTGGTCTGGTTGCTCCAGACTGGCCCTTGCTCCCTTCCAAAAGAGGAGCACCCCGGACTCTCCTAGTCCGCACCAGACGCTTTTTCTACTCACCGCGTGGGTTGCCTTTGCCAAGGCCTGTTGACGCCGATTCCGGATCCAACACCGCCGACAGCGAGAGCCTGCGTGGGACAGCTCGTGCTCCATCCTGGTCGTCGAAGACACCTCCTGGTCCACGTGGCTGCAGAGTCAAGCGTCCACTCTTCACCTGATCGCGACAACGTCATCTGGTTCCTTCCTGGTTCCACTCCAGTCACTGGCTAGTGACTTTGAACATTGTCCCCTCTGCTTTCAGGTCTTCAGCTTCACCGATCCACCCTTGGATCGCACCGGACATCTTCCTCCTGGTCGCCTGCAGCATCTTTTCTTTCAGGCTCCATAGACTTCAACGCAAGAACCCGACGCACTTTGACACCTGTGACCCCGCAGCCCGTGGGTGAGGTAACAAGAGCCTTTCGGTGCTCAAGGGTAGTTTAACTGTCCTAGTGTCCAGTTCCACGGTCGTTTTAGTCCTAACTAGTCAGGATTGTCCGCACTCACCTTTTACTTGAACTGTACTGTCCATAGACGTTGTTACGAATCCCGCGTGTGAGTTCACACTCTGCACCCGCGTCCCGTGGGCCTCCTATTACTTACCTAAGGTTAGGATAGCGTAGTCCCAGCGGTCCTGCAGCCTCTGGCCAGCTCCATTTCTTCTATCGACTCTCACATTCCATTTACTTAGTATATGGTTTGCCGTGCCCCTAGGGCACCATTGTAATTTTGTGCAACTTGTCGTATTTTTCCAAGAGATTGTCATGTGCTTAGCCCTCTGACCTCAAAGAGTTCAGAGGTGTTTGTTATTAATAAATATATTGTTTATTTTCATAACAACCTGTGTGGTGTCCTTTCATCTGGTATTCAAGGGGTTATATTGTGGTAAAACAGCTGGCTTCACATGCCATAACGAGTTTAGCCTAAGACTGCTTTTGTCCATGCTACCACTAGGATAGCTGGTCTATAAGGTTGACTTACAACCAATCACCATAAGGGTTGTTTGGCTGATACGAACAAGTTACTTACCTTCGGTAACGATATATCTGTAAGAAACAGTAGTTAGTATTAGATTCCTTACCTTAGAATATCCCCAGGCGTCAGTCTGGATCCGGAAACTTTTGCGTAGCAGTACCCCTGCGCGTCGGTAGGCGTCGTCTGCAGGCGTCCCCTGCGGCTCCGCGTCGTCGGCGTCGTGCGCCGTGATGACGTCGCTGGAGTATATAGACGCCGCCTCCGCGCGCTGACGTCAGTTCTTTGCACACAGCTTTTCCGCGCCAGAACACGCAGAGCCATGTGAGAACCAACACTGGTGCCATTTGAAACTAGGGCCCTGAAAGGGATGTCCCTAACCCTAGGTATCAGTTCGCAGAACGGGGAGGATGGGCGGGGCGGTAAGGAATCTAATACTAACTACTGTTTCTTACAGATATATCGTTACCGAAGGTAAGTAACTTGTTCATCTGAAAGAAACAGGTTAGTATTAGATTCCTTACCTTAGAATAGATACCCCAGCAATACCAACCCCGGTGGTGGGTCTGCGAACCAATACAACCTACACCAGAAAGTCCTGGAGGACCGAACGGCCAAAGAAGCCATCCCTCCGGACTTGACTGTCCAGGCAGTAGTGCCTCGCAAAGGTGTGCAGCGAGGCCCACGTGGCCGCCTGGCAAATGTCCTGCAAAGGGACTCCCCGGCCCAGGGCAGTAGTAGCCGCCGTGGCCCGAGTGGAATGGGCCCTCAGCCCAACAGGAGGCTCCTTCCGAGCCAAAGAGTAGCATGCTTTGATGCACAGGACGACCCACCGAGAGATGGTCCGTTTCTGTACCGCCCTTCCCTTCTTCTCACCCACGTAGCCAACAAACAGTTGGTCATCCACCCGGAACTGGCGTGTGCGATCCATATAGAATGAAAGCGCACGTTTTGGGTCCAGACGATGGAGCCGCTCTTCATCCTTTGAAGGATGCGGAGGCGGGAAGAAGGAGGGCAAGGTGATGGACTGCCCAATGTGAAAAGCAGAGACTACCTTGGGCAGGAAAGAAGGTCTGGTCCGAAGAACCACCTTATCAGGATGAACAGACAAGAAAGGAGGTTGAACAGAAAGAGCCTGGAGCTCACTCACTCTCCTGGCAGAGGTGATGGCTACCAGGAAGGCCGTCTTTAAGGTGAGAAGACGGAGAGGACAGGAATGAAGGGGCTCAAAGGGAGCGCACATCAGGAAAGTCAAAACCAGGTTCAAGTCCCACTGAGGCATCACGAACGGAGCTGGAGGATACATGTGCGTGATGCCCTTTAAGAATCTTAACACAATAGGGGACTTGAACAAAGATGGCTGATCAGGTAGCCTCAAGAAGGCGGAAAGGGCAGAAAGATAGCCCTTGATAGTGCCCAGAGCAGAGCCCTGCTGGGCAAGGGAAAGGAGGAAGAGGAGAACCTCAGATAGAGGGGCAGAAAGGGGATCCACAGCCTTTGCTGTGCACCATGCCACAAATCTGTTCCACCGGCAGGCGTATACCGACTTTGTGGAGGGACGCCTGGCTGCCAGAATGACATCACAGACTTCAGGAGGCAAGTCAAATGGCCTCAACTGTCGCCGCTCAATCTCCACGCATGGAGGTGGAGACTGGACAGGTTCGGGTGGAGGACCGTCCCCTGCTGCTGCGACAGAAGGTCCTCCTGAAGGGGCAGGCGGATCGAGGGACCGACTGTCATGCTGAGTAGCTCGGGATACCAGTACCTTCGAGCCCAGTCCGGAGCCACAAGGATAACATGGGCCCGGTCGCGCCTGATCTTCTTCAGCACTCTGGGCAGAAGTGGTATAGGCGGAAAGGCGTACAACAGACCGCAACTCCACTCGCGCCGAAAGGCGTCGCCGAGCGAGTGCCGTCTTGGAAACTCCAACGCGCAGAACTGATGACATTGCGCGTTCTCTTCTGTGGCGAATAGATCTAACCAAGGCTCTCCCCATTGCTGAAAGAGGCCTCTCGCCACATCCGAGTTCAGACGCCATTCGTGATCCACCGAGCACCGACGGCTGAGTTCGTCCGCCCTGGCGTTCAGAGAACCTGCCAGGTGTTGAACCGTCAGAGTCACGCCCTGACGTTCCAGCCATTGCCAGAGGCGCAGAGCCTCTTGGCAAAGGGTCCACGACCCCACACCGCCCTGTTTGTTGCAGTACCACATGGCGGTGGTGTTGTCCGTGAACACCTGCACTACACTCCCGTTGACAAAGGGGAGGAATGCCTTCAGTGCCAGGCGAATCGCCCGCAGCTCCAACATGTTGATATGGAGCCGGGACTCCGCCGGAGACCAGAGGCCTCTGATCTCCGCCTCTCCCAAGTGGCCACCCCAGCCTTGGAGGGACGCGTCCGTCACAACCACGTGCTCCGGCTGGGGAAGGGAGAGGGATCTGCCCCTGACCCAATCGCGGTCTGTAAGCCACCACTGCAACTGTCTCGCAGTGCCCTCCGAGATCAGGACATGGTCGGATAGGTTGCCCTGATGCTGGGCCCACTGAAACTTCAGGTCCCACTGCAGAGCCCGCATCCGCCATCTGGCGTGATGCACCAGAAGGATGCAGGAGGCCATCAGCCCCAGAAGCCGCAGCGTCAACCTGACCGAAACCCGGGATAACGGCTGAAAGATGGGAATCAGAGCCTGAATATCCCGGACCCGCCGTTCCGGGGGATAAACCCGAAACTGCGCCGAGTCGAGAACCGCTCCGATGAAAAGGAGCTTTTGAGAGGGACACAGGTGTGATTTCGGCACATTGATGGAAAACCCCAACTCGTGCAGGAGGTCTGCCGTCATCTGAAGGTGGTGGACGACTGTCTGGGGCGAGCCCGCCTTCAACAGCCAGTCGTCGAGGTAGGGGAAGACTGAAACCCCTAACCGGCGCAGATGAGCTGCGACCACCGCCATCACTTTCGTGAACACCCGTGGGGCGCTGGTAAGGCCGAATGGGAGCACGATAAACTGAAAATGCTCGTGGCCTACCGTGAACCGCAGGTAACGCCGGTGGGCCGGCAGGACGGGGATGTGAAAGTACGCATCCTGCAAGTCCAACGCTACCATCCAGTCTTGTGGGTCTAGAGCAGCCAAGACCTGAGCCAAAGTCAACATCTTGAACTTCTCCTTCCGGAGGAAGCCGTTGACGTTCCGTAGATCCAAGATAGGACGCAGGCCTCCCTTGTCCTTCTTGGGTACCAGAAAGTAGTGGGAGTAGCAACCACACCCTACTTCTGGCCCAGGAACGCGCTCGATGGCCCCCTTGGCCAAGAGGGCCGTAACTTCCTCCTGCAGAAGAGTCAAGTGGTCCCCCGACACACGGTGGTTCTGCGGTGGCATGGCTGGAGGAGTGGACTCGAAGGGGAGGGCATAGCCCCTTCGGACAAGCTGCAGCACCCACCTGTCCGATGTTATCGCGCGCCAGCGGGAGTGGTGATGGCGAACCCTGCCACCCACTGGCGTCACGTGAGCCCGAAAGCTCGGACTAGGAAGGCTTGGATGCCGCAGCGGAGGGAGGCGTGGACTGACCACGACGCTGGCCTCTACCGCCACCACGGCGGAAACCACGGGCGCCACCGCGCTGGGGAGCGCTCTGCGCCGCGTGGCTGGCAGCACGTGTGGGACCTCCTCTCCCTTGGCCACGAAAGGGCCGAAACGAACCCGTCTGCTGGCGCTGGGTCTGGGTCGAGAGACCCAAGGACTTGGCCGTGACCCTGGAGTCCTTGAAGCGCTCCAGCGCGTGGTCCGCTTTGTCACCAAATAGGCGACTGCCATCAAATGGCATGTCCATAAGCGTATTTTGGACGTCTGGTGAGAAGTTGGCAGATCTCAGCCAGGCATGGCGACGAATCGCCACCGTAGTGGACATGGCCCGTCCCAGTGAGTCCGTGGTGTCCAGACCACAACGGATCGAGTACCGCGCCGCATCCCGGCCTTCAACAAAGGCCCGGGTGAGCTTGTCCCGCACTTCCTGGGGGCATTGCGGCAAACACTCCTCGACCGTATCCCACAGGGAGTGGGTGTAGCGGCCCAAGAGGCACGCGGTGTTACAAGACCGCAGCCCAGCACTCAAAGAGGAAAACACTTTCTTTCCGAATTGGTCGTACCTCTTTGATTCCCGGTCGGGCGGAGCCGACGGAAATGCGGACTGCGAAGTGGAGGCCTGGATCACCAGACTCTCCGGGGAGGGATGGGTGGACAGGAAGGCAGGGTCGTCCGCGCAGGGACGGTGACGCCTGGCAACGTTCCGGTCAACCGGCGCACCAGAGGCGGGCCTGGACCAGGTGCCCAGAAGGACATCCGTCAGGGCCTCATTAAACGGCAGCAGAGGCTCCTGGGGGCATGACTGCGGTTTAAAAACTTCCGTCAGGATATTCGGTTTGACCTTCGCAACGGGGAGCTCAAGGTGTAAGGCCTTGGCAGCCCTCATCAGGACCACCGAATAGGCAGCACCCGCCTCGGACGCCACAGGGGACGGAGAGACAAACCCAGGGTTGGGCGACTCGTCCAGGCCACTGGCATCACCCAGATCACCTACCCAGTCCACATCGTACTGGCAGGCACGGGATAGAGGGTCCTCAGACCCCTCCCAACCCTCTCCATACTCCTCCTCGTCATACCCATATTCTGGGTCGACGATATAGACATCGGGGTCAACAGGCCCCATCGGCGTCGGGTCCGGCGTCGGCCGACGCCGGTCCGGCTCCGAGTCCGGAGTCGGGGAGGAAAGGGGGGTGGCGCCGCGCGGCGTCGGTGCCGGGGACCCGACGCCGGCCGGAGCCGACGGCGGAGTCGCTGCACCACGCGGGGGCGGTACCATGGGCTGGCCCACAGGAACCGACGCCGGAGAGGCCGGGAGACCAGCCGGCGACGAACCAGAGGGAACCAGCGGCGCCGGGGCCGGAGCCACCGGCGGCGCCGGGGCAGGAGCACCCGAACCGCTCGGGCCCCCAGACGGGACCGACGGGCCCGCAGGCGCCGAAGGCCCCGCCGGAGAAGACCTCGCCCTCATAGCAATGAGGAAGGCCTCGATCTCCTCACGCGACGCGCCTTCCCCAGGGACCGACAGGTGTGGGGCAGACGGCGTCGGCGACCCATGCGGGACCGCGGGGGTGGGGTCACCCGAGCCCCCGGCCGCAGCACGCGGGCGTCGGGGGGAGTCGGGGGTGCGATGGCGACGCCCCGACTTCTTGTGCTTACCTGACGAGCCGGAGGAATGGTGGCGACTCCCGGAGCGCCCATGGCGGCTCCGCGACCGCTCCCTCGACCGCTCCCTCGACCTCCGACCGGACCGGGACCGCTCTCGACGCGGGGCCGACAACCGGAGTTCGAGAAGCTTGCGGGACCGCTCCCGCCTAGCTTTTCCAGTCAAGGCCCGACAGTCGACGCAGGACTCCACGTCGTGGTCCGCGCCCAGACACCGGAGGCAGAGTCGATGGTGGTCGGTGACCGACATCATGCGGTCGCACTCGTCACAACTCTTGAAACCGGGCATCCTACCGGCACCGTAAGGATCAATCAGTTAACAAAAAACTTGGTCAAAAGACCGGAGTACTGCTCTTCGGATCTGCGCTAACTGGCGCGGAAAAAAGAAGAACTGACGTCAGCGCGCGGAGGCGGCGTCTATATACTCCAGCGACGTCATCACGGCGCACGACGCCGACGACGCGGAGCCGCAGGGGACGCCTGCAGACGACGCCTACCGACGCGCAGGGGTACTGCTACGCAAAAGTTTCCGGATCCAGACTGACGCCTGGGGATATTCTAAGGTAAGGAATCTAATACTAACCTGTTTCTTTCAGATAAGGTGATCACTAGAACTAGTGAGCATCATATATCAGGCCAACTTCTCACATTGGTGTGCAGCGGTTGGGATTTGAGCTTACTGTTGTTTTTACCACGTATAATCTTGAAATATCATTTGAAAGATCACATAAGGTACTCTAGGTACATATAACAAGCTTAGAAATACTCTGAGTTCTACTGAACCAGCTGTTGTAGTAGAAAGGGCCTAGCACACCCTGACTACAACTCTTAGCAAGGGATCAGTAGGAAAACCCATAGTGTAGGTAGGTGCATCACTTACACCTCACTAGAAACCATGTCTACCACAGGAGAGACTTCAGAGACGCCCCTAGTGGTTAGTGACCCTCCACAGGTCCTTTCCAGATATGCAGCTCTCAGTTTTCAGGAGATGAGACAATTGTGTACCTCCAGGAAATTGAAACAGGGTGCTAACCCTACCACTCCTTTTCTTTTAGGTCTCTTAGAGACATATGAAGCTAGAAAGGCCTCTAACCCAGGCCCCTCTAATCCAGATGGGAGCATGCCCCCCTTAGAAGGTACTCATGGTGATCCAGACCTCCCTGAAACAGAAGATGTAGAAGAGGAGGAGGAAGAAGAGGATCCCTCTGGGGATGAGGCAGACCAAGGGCCTGTAGTAGTCAGCAGACTAACCAGGGCCAACTTAGACATGCATAGGGAAGGAACTGGGGGACCTCCAGTACTGACCCTGAGCAGGCCTAACTTTGGGGTTAGGAGAGATAGATCTCCTTCTAGGGAGTCCAATAGATCTGTGCACTCTCATGCATCTGCTCAGAGGAGAATGACTTCCCCTCAGAGGAGAGAGCATGACGCAAAGATGAAGGAAGTTAATCTGAGGATCCAAAGGAAAGAACTTGCCCTTGCCAAAGAGAAGCTTGCCTTTGCTAGAGAGCAACAGTTGAGTGGATTAGCACCCACTGGTGGCAGCAATATCCCTAAGGATAAAGACAGGAGTTTTGATAATAGACACCTGAGTAAAATAGTGCCCTCTTATAAGACAGGAGATGATATCCACAAGTGGATAACTGCTTTGGAGAGAGCTTGCAAAGTACAGCAGGTACCCCAGAGTCAGTGGGCAGCTATATTGTGGCTCTCCTTTGAAGGTAAAGGAAGAGACAAGCTCCTCACTGTTAGAGATGAGGATGCTAATGATTACCAAGTCTTGAAAACTGCACTGATTGATGGGTTTGGCTTAACAACTGAACAGTACAGGTTGATGTTCAGGGACACCCAGAAAACTCAGGCTCAAGATTGGACTGACTTTGTTGATTGTGCCACTAAGGCTTTGGAAGGCTGGTTACTGGGTAGTAAAGTTACTGATTACACAGGATTGTATAATCAAATTATGAGAGAGCAAATCTTAAATAATTGTCAGAACCAGTTGTTGCATCAGCACTTGATTGACTCAGATCTGACCTCTCCCCAAGAATTGGGAAAGAAGGCAGACAGATGGGTCAGGACAAGGGTCAAGCAGCAGAACCAGAACCAGGGTGGTGGCCAGAAGAAAGCAGACCAGAAGGGTAATGAGAAAAAGCAAAATGACCAGAAGTCTTCAACAGGGCCCCAACAACATAAGGAGGGTGGGTCCCAACATTCCCAAAAGAAGAAGAAAGGTGGTCCTAAGAAACCATGGTGCCAATACTGTAAAAATAAAACTCACTGGTTTAGTGAGTGCACCAAGAAAGGCCAAACTCTTACCACTACTGTCCCTAAGACACCTGCACCCCCTAGTACAGTTAGTAGTGGTAGTGTACCTCCTAAGGCTATAGTTGGGTTAACCCTGGGAACTGAGGTAGGTTCTGACTTAGTCAGAATACCTACTCAGGCAGTTCTTGTTTGTACTGGGGACATGGATATGACCCCTACTGTAAGTCCTAGTACTCTGGGCAAATACAGGCAAACACCTTTAATTAATGGAAAGATGGCTCAGGCCTACAGGGACACATGTGCCAGTGTCACTATGGTGACACCAACATTTGTGGACCCTGACCAGATCATGCTAGGTTCAGATTACCTAGTGACCAACGCTAGCAATGTCACTACCAATCACAGTATGGCAATTGTTAATTTCTCCTGGGGAGGGGTAACTGGCCTCAAGAGGGTTGTAGTTAGTTCAGACCTCCCAGTAGATTGTCTTTTGGGCAATGATTTGGAATCCTCACTGTGGTCAGATGTGGAGTACAGGACTCATGCAGAAATGCTAGGTCTCTTCTCACATGTCCTTGCTGTGATTAGGTCACAGGCCAAGAAATGCCCAGCTGAACAAGTGCTGGATCCTGGAAGAATGGACCAGACACTACCCAAGAGAAGGAATGGTAGGGTTAAGGCAGAGCCTTCCCCCCTGCCTCAGGTTGAGGATCAGCCCTCTCAGGAGGCTGACCTAGAGACCCCAGAAGGAACTGTCCTAGAAGAGCTTGAACCTGATCAGGTTGAGTTTCTTGGGACAGGGGGACCTTCCAGGGCAGACTTGAGACAGGCCCAATTAGACTGTTCCTCTCTTGAAACCCTCAGACAGCAGGCTGCTGCTGGGGCTGCAGGGAATGCTACAGGTGCCCATAAGGTATATTGGGAAGATGGACTCCTATACTCTGAGGCAAGAGACCCCAAGCCTGGTGCAACCAGGAGGCTGGTCATCCCCTTGTCTCTTAGAGGTTTCCTTCTCACCTTAGCCCATGAGATTACCCTTGCAGGTCGCTTAGGCCAGAACAAGACTTGGGACTGGCTTGCCCCACACTTTCACTGGCTTCACATGTCTGAAGGCACAAAAGAGTTTTGTCGCTTATGTGTCACCTGTCAAGCCAGTGGCAAATCAGGTGGCACAACAAAGGCCCCCCTTATACCACTACCTGTGGTGGGGGTACCCTTTGAAAGACTGGGGATTGACATTGTTGGACCAATGGACCCCCCAACAGCCTCTGGGCACAGATTTATACTGGTGGTAGTGGATCATGCCACCAGGTATCCAGAAGCTATTCCCCTTAGGACCACTACAGCTCCTGTTGTGGCCAGGGCCCTGCTTGGAGTTTTCTCCAGGTTTTGTGTAGACTACAGGGGTCTCAATGCTGTCACTAAGACAGATCCCCATCCAATACCTAGGGCAGATGAACTGATAGACAAGTTGGCTTCTGCAAGTTTCTTAAGTACATTTGACCTAACAGCTGGTTATTGGCAGATCAGGTTAGCTGAGGATGCCAAGGCCAAAACAGCATTTTCTACCCCGGGAGGTCATTACCAATTTGTGGTGATGCCCTTTGGTTTGAAAAATGCACCTGCCACTTTTCAAAGGTTGGTGAACCAAGTTCTCACTGGTAGTAGCATAATACTGTTCATTCCAGAATATATGTCAAGAGGGAGAGGAGATATCCTCAATAGAGGCTATATCTTACTCCTACTATCAACTATCAGTAGTCTGACTGATACCAGCACCAAAGACCTAGGGGCAGTGGAATTTATCCAAAGTATGCACCTGTCAAATCTTGAGGTCACAAAAACAACATGGACAAGGAATGAAACAGTGAAGAGAATTATGGAATATGAGTCACATTTTCTATCCTGGGGGATACGCCTAAATAGAATGGGAAAAACCGGGTACCCGGAACCACTACGTCAGGCACAAAAAGAGAGACACGCCCAAGACCCAACAAGTAAGCCTCCTCCGGCAAAAACTGAAAGTGTCTCAAAGGGTGCCAGAAGCCTCTCAGTGTCCAGGATGACCCCACAGCCCAACAGGCAAGAGCAAGGCCTAATGGAACATTCCGACTGGAACTGGATAGCACGGACAATTAACACAAGGGCCTCAAAGCCCTGACAAAACTCCCAACAAAATACAGCAACACAGCAACACCTAAGAACATGTTCTAGGAACATAAACGGCTTAGGAAACAAAAGAAACAACGTTCAGCTATTCTCCTACCTCCAAACATTTGACATAATAGCCCTACAGGAGACCTGGCTAGAACAAGAACACCACATTCAAGGCTACAAGACATACCATCTCCCAGCAATAAGAAATGCTAAATATGGCTATCCAAAGGGGGGCCTAACAATATACACTGCTATAAAGAGATTCAACGAATCAAAGTACATACACGCGAAACAGAGAGGCAATAACTGCACCCTCACAATAGAATTAGAAGTGAGGGGAATAGACCCAAAACAAAAACTAAGGCTGATGAATGTATATCTACATCCCCGGGAGAAAAAAACAGGAATGAAGCTCCTGGTGGAAGAGATCGCAAAAACATTGATAGAGACAGAAAGTCCCAGCCACATAGTAACAGGGGACTTTAACATGTTCCTGGGAGGGCCTCAAACAAGGGACACTCCGCTAGAAGAACTGTTCCTCGCATGGGACATTCCACAACAAGCTATAAGCAAATGGTGCAATCAAAACTGGCTGGCAATGGCAAGCACTAAGGATCTAGAACACCTTAATCTAGCAGCATTAAACGGCCGCTTTACAAACGACAGCCCACTGTCTGCTACCTTTCACAATCTAACAGTCAGTTCCACCTTAGACTTTACATTTGTATCCCTGCGACTCTTCGCGAAAGTCACGGACTTCCGAATAGGTACAATGTCAGTCAGCGACCATCAGCCCCAAGAATTCGGCCTTAATCTCCAGGGGGTTGTGCAATCAAGGCCGGCGACAAATTTGGGATGTTCCGTGCTGGTGGCACAGAAAATAATTAAATGCATCACGTCAAATCTGGAACGCTTTACAACTGATGCAAAAAACCGGTGGGAAAAGTGCATCACAAATAAGTCTGAGTACCTAAACGCCTGGGAGCAATTCACGAGGAGCCTGGGACAGGCTCATACAAGGAAACCTAAGATCCATCATCAAAGCGGAAAAAACCAAGGAAAAAGAACCCATTCAACTGGTAACCGTGACAAGGAACCAAACCAAAACATCGAGATAAAGGCCCTTAAAAGTAAAATCAACAAACTACTGCGGAAACTACACCGCGAAGGACCGGACACTGCAACCCAATTGGAACTGCAAAACTTAAAACAGAGCAAAAAGAGAACAATCTGGCAGGAAAAAAGGAAAGCAGAGGACGAGCTATGGGCGAGACTTTTACACGACGCCAAAGGATCCAACACAAGCGGAAGATTCTGGAAAACAGTCAACTCACTTGAGAACCTCAGGACTCCGACCACCGATTCCTATGTAACCGAGGAAGCCTGGGCTAACCATCTTCAGGTACACTTCAATAAAGTGCAACAACTTGCTACAACCAGTCGACCAGATAAGGAAAAAAAATGCCCAGCACGGCCAACACAATTGGCCAGTAATTCATTTGATCCAACTAAAAAACAAATAATAAGCAGGATTGCGAAAGGGAAAGCGGAGGGGGCGCCAGGTCCCAATGGGATTCCCCCAATACTGTATAAGCAAAACCCGGATTACTGAGCAGCGGCCCTAGCGCCACTCTTCAAACAGATATCAGACACAGCAACAATCCCAGCGTCATGGAAAGGCTCTATATTAGCACCAATACACAAGAAGGGCAATGTTAAGGACCCAAATAACTACAGATTAATAGCACTAATCGATAACAAAGCTAGATACTACGCCGGTCTCCTATTAGAGGATCTCCTGGATTGGACGGAAGAAAATGCAGTAATTCCTATCACCCAGACTGGATTCCGCAAACAAATGGGTACAACAACAAACATGTTAGCTCTCTCACTCCTCATCGACGCCACAAAAGCAGCAAATCTACCCCTGTATGTATGCTTCATCGATTTCACCTCAGTGTTTGACACCGTTAACAGAAACTTACTATGGTCAAAGCGGGAAAAAAGGAACATCACATCAGGCCTGCTCACACAGCTGATCTTACTACACACGGACACATGGGTCCAAGCTAGGGCCAGGTGACCTCCTCTCTAGGAAAATAAAGACAATGAAAGGTCTAAAACAAGGCTGCTTCCTAGCGCCAACATTATTTAACATCTTTATGTCTGACCTTGCCCAGCAGCTGGACAAAACTAACTCTCATTCTTTCCAACTTAATGTATGCTGATGATATTGTCCTAATCAGTAAAACACCGATAGGGCTTCAACATCTGATCACCACTACGTATAAGTATTCATCAGACAATAGCTTAAGCATCAACCTATTAAAACATAAAAACATCGTCAGCAGGATTTTACTGGCACATGGGAGGGACCACACTGGAAACAGTGGAGGAGTACAGGTACCTGGGGGTAATCCTCGACAGAAAGGGCTCATTCCACCAGCAAAAGGAAGCAATAAAACAGAGGGGAACTAGCGTAGGGATCGCGCTAAGGAGCCTTAAAACAAAAGCAGTTGGCCGAAGCTTCACCCCCCTGCTTCAAGTACTTCAGGCAAAACTAACACCGGCCCTTACCTACGGTAGCGAATGCCTCCGAGGAAGGGACGCCCAGCAACTGAACAGCACAATCGCGAAAGCCATGAGAATAATTTTCAGCCTGCCCAATTACACCTCTCAGGCACAAATCAGGCTGGAATTTGGCCTGAGAAATAAACATTTGAGCGAATGGGTGCCTACGCCAAAAGATGGCACAAGATCCAGAGAGGAGATGCCATAAGCCTAAATCACCATCTATGGAAAGAGATGGAAAGTAAGAGCAACAGTGCGGCTGCGATATATCTCAAGCACTCCATAAACTCCTTGTGCCTACAAGAAGCTAGGAAGATCGGTGGATCTCATAATACCTTTAAACAGTTAGTTAATAAATCAGTCAGATCTATGTCATTAATAGAGGATAAAGCAAGTCTAGCAACCCGGGCCCATGGCTGGACAGTTATTCAAAGCTACACAAGCAGCCTCTGCCAAAGCTACTTAGGAGTTGGCTTCACCAGGCGCACAAAGGAGAAGTTTCTACGCCTACGGCTGGGCCAACTTCCCGTACAAAACCACCTCCCTCCATGGAAAAGGCCCCAAGAAACAATCAATTGCCGAGTCTGTGGGAAGGAAAAAGAAGACATTGTGCACTTACTATGTACCTGCAAAGGACTGGACATAGAACGTAGATACCATCTAAAACAGCACCTCAACAAGCTGGAAATAAGAACACGCCGGCAGGCGGTAAAGGCCTGCTTTGACGGGACGAACCCAGAGCTAGCAAGCCACGTTGTCAAATTCTTGGAGAAAGCAGAAAAGAAACAAAAATGACAGAGGCCAGAAACAAGCTGACGCCAATTTACGAAGCGAACCCCAAACGGACACTGACAAGGGATCAATCACTCGATATGAGTATTGGACCGCCTCCCGAAGGCTAAATAGCAAGGCGTCATATAAGTGCCTCACCTTATTTTTTCTACGCTTAGCCCGAAACAAACACAAATTCCTGTACTAATTATTACTTTTTATATGTAGTCATTCCTATTTTATATTTTTACACACTAATTGTATTTAACTAATGGTTTTATTTGCTAACAATTGCAATGGTTTTAACCCCTTCGGGGCTAATGACGAGCTGGGCTCGTCATCGCGCTTACCTGTCCTGCGCGGATGACAAGGCCAGCTCGTCATCAGCCCCACCCTCGGGGGAAGCGCTGGCGCTCCCCCCGAGGCTCTCTGATCTTCGGTTTTGCAATGGGGGCGGCAGCGGAAGAGCTTCCGCTGCCGCCCCCGCCCCCCCCATGGTAATCCCTGATGACGTCAGTGCGCACAGCGCGCGCTGACATCATCAGGGATTCCCAGCGCTCAGGAAGCCATTTGCTTCCTGACCGCGCTGGAAGAAGGTAGGTTTCTCGAGGCTGGCGGGGGTTCGGGGGCAGCGAAGAGGCATCAGGGGAGAGGAAAGAGAGTTTCCTTTCCCCGGATGTCTCTTTGCAGGGCATTTCTGCCTCACGATCGCGCACAGCGTCGCGATTGTGCGGCGGAAATGCCCCCACTAGACACCAGGGATATACTTTTAGTTTTTAGGAAGTGACCCCTTGGGCAAGGGTCGCTTCCAGGCGGGCTGGCAATATGTTTTCGTTTTTCTGCCCCCCCTGGGGGGAAATCGGCCCGTTTTTTCGGCCGTTTTGCCCCCAGGGGGGGCAGAAATTCCCCACTAGCACCAGGGATATTGATTTTAGCCAAGATGGCGGCCATTGATTTTGTTTACGTTTTTCTGTCCCCCCTGGGGGCAAATCGGCCCGTTTTTTTTTGCCGTTTTGCCCCCAGGGGGGACAGAAAATGCCCACTAGACACCAGGGATATAATTTTAGTTTTTAGGAAGCGACCCCTTGGGCAAGGGTCGCTTCCAGGCGGGGTCTGAGTATGTTTTCGTTTTTCTGCCCCCCCTGGGGGGAAATCGGCCCGTTTTTCGGCCGTTTTGCCCCCAGGGGGGGCAGAAATTACCCACTAGAACCAGGGATTTTTGTTGGGGCAATGTGTTTGTTTTGGGAAGCGACCCCTTGGGTAAGGGTCGCTTCCAGGTGGACATGATTGTGTTTTTGTTTTTCTGTCCACCCTGGGGGCAAATCGGCCTGTTTTTTTTGCCGTTTTGCCCCCAGGGGGGGCGGAAAATGCCCACTAACACAAAGTTTTTAGGAAGCGACCCCTTGGGCATGTTTGCTGGTGGTGTGTGTGGGGAGTGGTACTTGGCTGGATGGTGTGCGTGGAGCGGTGCTTGGCTGACGGTGTGTGTGGAGTGGTACTTGGCTGTCGGTGTGCGCTGAGTGGTGTTTGGCTGGCGGTGTGCGTGGAGGGGTACTTGGCTATCTATGCACGGAGTGGTGCTTGGCTGGCGGTGTGTGTGGAGTGGCGCTTGGCTGGTGGTGTGTGTAGAGTGGTACTTGGCTGTCTGTGCACGGAGTGGTGCTTGGCTGGCGGTGTGTGTGGAGTGGCGCTTGGCTGGTGGTGTGCGTGGAGTGCTACTTTGCTGTCTGTGCACGGAGTGCTGCTTGGCTGGTGGTGTGTGTGGAGTGGCGCTTGGCTGGTGGTGTGCGTGGAGTGCCACTTTGCTGTCTGTGCACGGAGTCCTGCTTGGCTGGCGGTGTGTGTGGAGTGGCGCTTGGCTGGTGGTGTGCGTGGAGTGCTACTTTGCTGTCTGTGCACGGAGTGCTGCTTGGCTGGCGGTGTGTGTGGAGTGGCGCTTGGCTGGTGGTGTGCGTGGAGTGCTACTTTGCTGTCTGTGCACGGAGTGCTGCTTGGCTGGCGGTGTGTGTGGAGTGGCGCTTGGCTGGCGGTGTGTGTGGAGTGGCGCTTGGCTGGATGGTGCTTGGCTGGCGGTGAGTGGTGCTTGGCTGGTGGTGCTTGTGGAGTGGCGCTTGGCAGGTGGTGTGCGTGGAGTGCTACTTTGCTGTCTGTGCACAGAGTGGTGCTTGGCTGGCGGTGTGTGTGGAGTGGCGCTTGGCTGTTAGTGTGCGTGGAGTGCTACTTTGCTGTCTGTGCACGGAGTGCTGCTTGGCTGGCGGTGTGTGTGGAGTGGAGCTTGGCTGGTGGTGTGCGTGGAGTGCTACTTTGCTGTCTGTGCACGGAGTGCTGCTTGGCTGGCGGTGTGTGTGGAGTGGCGCTTGGCTGGTGGTGTGCGTGGAGTGCTACTTTGCTGTCTGTGCACGGAGTGCTGCTTGGCTGGCGGTGTGTGTGGAGTGGCGCTTGGCTGGTGGTGTGCGTGGAGTGCTACTTTGCTGTCTGTGCACGGAGTGCTGCTTGGCTGGCGGTGTGTGTGGAGTGGCGCTTGGCTGGTGGTGTGCGTGGAGTGCTACTTTGCTGTCTGTGCACGGAGTGCTGCTTGGCTGGCGGTGTGTGTGGAGTGGCGCTTGGCTGGCGGTGTGTGTGGAGTGGCGCTTGGCTGGATGGTGCTTGGCTGGCGGTGAGTGGTGCTTGGCTGGTGGTGCTTGTGGAGTGGCGCTTGGCAGGTGGTGTGCGTGGAGTGCTACTTTGCTGTCTGTGCACGGAGTGCTGCTTGGCTGGCGGTGTGTGTGGAGTGGAGCTTGGCTGGTGGTGTGCGTGGAGTGCTACTTTGCTGTCTGTGCACGGAGTGCTGCTTGGCTGGCGGTGTGTGTGGAGTGGCGCTTGGCTGGTGGTGTGCGTGGAGTGCTACTTTGCTGTCTGTGCACGGAGTGCTGCTTGGCTGGCGGTGTGTGTGGAGTGGCGCTTGGCTGGTGGTGTGCGTGGAGTGCTACTTTGCTGTCTGTGCACGGAGTGCTGCTTGGCTGGCGGTGTGTGTGGAGTGGCGCTTGGCTGGTGGTGTGCGTGGAGTGCTACTTTGCTGTCTGTGCACGGAGTGCTGCTTGGCTGGCGGTGTGTGTGGAGTGGCGCTTGGCTGGCGGTGTGTGTGGAGTGGCGCTTGGCTGGATGGTGCTTGGCTGGCGGTGAGTGGTGCTTGGCTGGTGGTGCTTGTGGAGTGGCGCTTGGCAGGTGGTGTGCGTGGAGTGCTACTTTGCTGTCTGTGCACGGAGTGGTGCTTGGCTGGCGGTGTGTGTGGAGTGGCGCTTGGCTGTTAGTGTGCGTGGAGTGCTACTTTGCTGTCTGTGCACGGAGTGCTGCTTGGCTGGCGGTGTGTGTGGAGTGGCGCTTGGCTGGTGGTTTGCGTGGAGTGCTACTTTGCTGTCTGTGCACGGAGTGCTGCTTGGCTGGCGGTGTGTGTGGAGTGGCGCTTGGCTGGTGGTGTGCGTGGAGTGCTACTTTGCTGTCTGTGCACGGAGTGCTGCTTGGCTGGCGGTGTGTGTGGAGTGGCGCTTGGCTGGTGGTGTGCGTGGAGTGCTACTTTGCTGTCTGTGCACGGAGTGCTGCTTGGCTGGCGGTGTGTGTGGAGTGGCGCTTGGCTGGTGGTGTGCGTGGAGTGCTACTTTGCTGTCTGCACGGAGTGCTGCTTGGCTGGCGGTGTGTGTGGAGTGCTGCTTGGCTGGCGGTGTGTGTGGAGTGGCGCTTGGCTGGTGGTGTGCGTGGAGTGCTACTTTGCTGTCTGTGCACGGAGTGCTGCTTGGCTGGCGGTGTGTGTGGAGTGGCGCTTGCCTGGTGGTGTGCGTGGAGTGCTACTTTGCTGTCTGTGCACGGAGTGCTGCTTGGCTGGCGGTGTGTGTGGAGTGGCGCTTGGCTGGTGGTGTGCGTGGAGTGCTACTTTGCTGTCTGTGCACGGAGTGCTGCTTGGCTGGCGGTGTGTGTGGAGTGGCGCTTGGCTGGTGGTGTGCGTGGAGTGCTACTTTGCTGTCTGTGCACGGAGTGCTGCTTGGCTGGCGGTGTGTGTGGAGTGGCGCTTGGCTGGTGGTGTGCGTGGAGTGCTACTTTGCTGTCTGCACGGAGTGCTGCTTGGCTGGCGGTGTGTGTGGAGTGCTGCTTGGCTGGCGGTGTGTGTGGAGTGGCGCTTGGATGGTGGTGTGCGTGGAGTGCTACTTTGCTGTCTGTGCACGGAGTGCTGCTTGGCTGGAGGTGTGTGTTGAGTGACGCTTGGCTGGTGGTGTGCGTGGAGTGCTACTTTGCTGTCTGTGCACGGAGTGCTGCTTGGCTGGAGGTGTGTGTTGAGTGACGCTTGGCTGGTGGTGTGCGTGGAGTGCTACTTTGCTGTCTGTGCACGGAGTGCTGCTTGGCTGGCGGTGTGTGTGGAGTGGCGCTTGGCTGGTGGTGTGCTGGAGTGCTACTTTGCTGTCTGTGCACGGAGTGCTGCTTGGCTGGCGGTGTGTGTGGAGTGGTGTTTGGCTGGCGGTGTGTGGGGAGTGGTGTTTGGCTGGCGGTGTGTGGGGAGTGGTACTTGGCTGGATGGTGTGCGTGGAGTGGTACTTGGCTGTCGGTGTGCGCTGAGTGGGGTTTGGCTGGCGGTGTGCATGGTCTGGTGCTTGGATGGTGGTGTGGGTGGACTGGAACTCTGCTGGCGGTGTGTGAGTAGTTACTTTCTGTTGGTCACTACACACACTGCTAGTTGAGTGACACTCTACGCAGTCCATCATTTTCTGTAGTTGCTATGTCAGATATGTGGGCGTGTGAAAGTGATGGGCGGCTGGCGGTGTGAATGTTTTGTATGTGTCACACGTACAAAAGGTGTATGAATGTCCTTACTGCCCCTGTGTGATATGGGTACTGGTAGTAGCAAAAGACTGACTGGCACCAAAGTGGTCAGGCACTTTAAAAAAATTCAAAAAATTATCCACTGTCTTGATGTTAAACCTCATCTAATCTCATTTGGTCTAAGCCCTAATTGATGGCCCATCTGGCCGAATTTTAATTTGGGGGGCAAATTTGTGTGTTGTTTTTTTAATTGTTATATTGTTTGTGAAATGTGGTAGTAATTTTTTTTTCTTCTCTATTTTTGTCTTGTTCCAGGCTTTTGCTGTTTGGATTGTTGTAGGTTGCGTGTCTGTTTGCAGCTTGTGTAGTTGCTTGTGCTTGGTAAGTGAATGTATTTTGTACTACTTCTCCTTGATGTTTGTCTTTTTGAAAAAGGTTGTACTTCTAGCAGTTTGTGTGGCTCTGTGTTTTTTTTTTCAGCATTAGTGTTTGATGTGCACTTTGTTTTCTAATGTCATTTCTTTTTTTCTTTCTAGTGGGATTTCATTTCTTTTCGCTGTGTCTCAACAGAGTAGGTGCTGGTGAGTGTAGCTATATTTTGTAAGAGTGAAATTGTTTTGGATTGTATTTATCTTTTAGTGAAAGCCTTACCTTGTTTACTTCTTACTTTGCACAGTGTAGGTTGTTGTTCACTTGTGTGTGCAGTCTTCTTGCTTTGTAAGGATAATGGCTAGTCGCAGGATTACTGCTCAGCAGGTTCTTGGTTTGCTTTTTGAGTCTTCCTCGGACCATGGTTCAGAGTCTGAGTCCGATTCGGACTCCCAGGAAGCGGCAGAAGATTCAGGCAGTGAGTTTTCTCTTCGCATGGAATCATCATCATCGGATGATGACTCTTCTTCTAGTGCTGATGAAGGGCCTATGGTACAGGAGGACATTGTGTTGCCGGTAGTGGGCCAAGAGGCACCTGTGCTGCTGCCTAGGGCCGCAAGGTTTCCTTTCTTTTTACGTCGGCAAGAGGCATGTGGGCTGGAGCCTGCACCCAAAAGGCTTCACATTGCTGTGGTGCGCAAAGGGGCATCTGGTGCTTTTCGTCTTCCTGCTCGTGTAGTGCAGCAAGAGGCATCTGGGGCTGTTAGGGTTCCCATTGATGTAGAGCGGCAAGAGGCATCTGGGCCTGCTGGGTTTCCCGGTGGTGTAGTGCAGCAAGAAGCATCTCAGGCTGCTGGGCTTCCCGTTGGTGTAGTGCAGGAAGAGCCCTCTGGGGATGCTACGTCTTCTGTTGGTGTTGTGCAGCCAGAAGTATCTGTGGCTGTTAGGCTTCCCGTTGGAGAACAGCAGCAAGATGTTTCAGTGCTGCAGGCTGGGGTGGCTGCTCCCCCCGTTGATAGGGATGGCCTCTGGGTTCCCCCTGGCTTGGTGCAGCCGGCATTGCCAGAGTTCACTGGTGTTCCTGGGTGTAGAGTGAATACAGAGAATTTTCTGCCAATTAATTTTTTTCAGTTGTTTTTTGACGATGTGTTTTTGCAAGAGATTGTTGAGCAAACCAATTTATATGCAGAACAATATTTGAGGGCCAACAGTGCCAGCCTTAAGCCCTATTGTAGAGCAATCCGGTGGACTCCCACCAATGTTGAAGAGATGAAGAAGTTTCTGGGATTAACTTTTTTGATGGGCTTGATAAGGAAGTCATCAATTACTTCATATTGGTCCACTAGTCCCTTGATGGTAACAGCTATATTTCCAGCAGTCATAAGTCGTGATCGGTATACGCTTCTTCTTCGGATGATGCATTTTGCTGATAATAGTTTAGCGTTGTCACGCGATCACCCTGATTGTGACCGTTTGTTTAAAATTCGGCCTGTCCTTGATCACTTTGTTGATCGTTTTTCTGAGATTTTTGTCCCTGGTAAAGAAATTGCAGTGGATGAGTCTTTGGTGTTGTTCAAGGGCCGCTTAGTTTTTAGGCAATACATTCCTAGTAAGAGGTCACGCTATGGAATCAAACTGTATATGCTGTGTGACAGTGAGACTGGATATGTCTACAATTTCAAGGTGTACACTGGTAAGGAGTCCCGCATTAACCCTCCTGGTTGTCCTTCTACTTTTGGAGTAACTGAGAAAATTGTGTGGGAACTAGGTAGAGGATTATTTAACAAAGGCCATCATTTATATGTAGATAACTTCTACACTGGTGTGCAGTTGTTCAAGGAGTTGGCCAAAGTGGGCACTGTTGCTTGTGGCACAATGCGCAGTAACCGTAAAGGTTTCCCAAAGGAACTTGTTTGCAAAAGGCTTGTGCGGGGACAGTCTACGGCATTGCGATGTGGGGAGCTTTTAGCTGTGAAGTATTCAGACAAGAGAGATGTGTACATGCTGACTACTATCCACGATGAAAGTACTGTACCTGTGCCTGTTTGGGGTCAGGGTGCTGAAGTGCGCAAACCTGTGTGCATTCTAGCTTACAATAAGTTCATGGGTGGTGTTGACAGAGTAGATCAGAGGTTGGAACCTTATGCTGCTCTTCGAAAGGCTTACGTTTGGTACAAGAAGTTGGCTATCCATCTGTTCCACTTGGCATCATTTAATGCTTTCGTTGTGTACCAGAAGTCTTGTCCTGGGACGAAGATGACTTTTCTTAAGTTTCAGGAGTCTATAATAGGCAGCCTTGTACTTGTGCAGCAGGCAAGTGTTCCTAGATTTGGAGTGGTGGAGGAAGTGGCTAGATTGCAAGATCGCCACTTTCCTGAATCTATTCCTTCCACTACTGCTAGAGACTTTCCGACTAGAAGATGCAGAGTCTGTTGGCGAAGAGGCGTGCGGAAGGAGTCTCGTATATACTGTCCTGACTGTCCTTCTAAGCCTGCATTGTGTATGTCAGCTTGTTTTAAATCGTACCACACGCAAAAGAACTATTGGGAGTTTGAATGAGCTGTAAAGTGAATTGCCTGGTCTGCATTCTGTAAAACATTTTTAGTTTGTTTCAAGGATTGGCATTAGTGCAAAGTTTTTATTTTAAGAATTTGTGTTACCTGATTTGTAGGTATTTCCATTTGTTTAGTGTTATTTTCAAAAAAAGAATTCTAAATGTGTTTGTGGTTTGTGCCGGCTGGTGCTTGGCTGGCGGTGTGTGTGGAGTGGTGCTTGGCTGGCGGTGTGTGTGGAGTGGTGCTTGGCTGGCGGTGTGTGTGGAGTGGTGCTTGGCTGGCGGTGTGTGTGGAGTGGTGCTTGGCTGGCGGTGTGTGTGGAGTGGTGCTTGGCTGGCGGTGTGTGTGGAGTGCTGCTTGGCTGGCGGTGTGTGTGGAGTGCTGCTTGGCTGGCGGTGTGTGTGGAGTGCTGCTTGGCTGGCGGTGTGTGTGGAGTGCTGCTTGGCTGGCGGTGTGTGTGGAGTGGTGCTTGGCTGGCAGTGTGTGTGGAATGGTGCTTGGCTGGCAGTGTGTGTGGAGTGGCGCTTGGCTGGTGGTGTTTGTGGAGTGGTACTTGGCTGGAGGGTGTGCGTGGAGCGGTGTTTAGCTGTCTGTGCACGGAGTGGTGCTTGGCTGGCGGTGTGCGTGGAGAGGCGCTTGGCTGGTGGTGTGCGCTGAGTGTTTGGCTGGCGGTGTGCATGGTCTGGTGCTTGGCTGGTGGTGTGGGTGGACTGGCGCTCGGCTGGCGGTGTGTGAGTAGTTACTTTCTGTTGGTCACTGCACACACTGCTTGTTGAGTGACACTCCACGCAGTCCATCAATTTGTGTAGTTCCAGTGTCAGAAATGTGGGCGTGTGAGTGATGGGCCCTTGAATGGCGCTGTTTGCTGGTGTGAGTGTTGAAATGTGATGGGTCCGCGGCTGGCGTTGTGAATGTTTTGAATGTGTCACACGTACGAAAGGTGTATGAATGGCCTGTAAAGAGGTTGGTGCCTTGACGTGGCTTTACAGCTCACGAGCTGTGAGTCAGTGGTTCAGTTTATCATACTTGCAATTATACACAGTGTATTTCATTTTTGTGAAATTACTTGCGTATACAATTGTATGTACTGAATCAACACTCACCCTCGTGCCAAATCCAACCAGTATGTGTGTGTGCTTGCGGATTAGATGGGTGTGCAGTAATAATTGTTTTTTTTTCTCTTTCTGCATTAGGGTGTACCTTGTCCCTTATTGTGATTGTTGTAATGTGTTGCTTTTATTCCAGATGGTGTCAGTGGTCTTGTTTGTATCAGGTATGAAAGGTGCGTGAATGGCCTGTAAAACGGTTGGTGCCTTGTCGTGGCTTTACAGCTCACGAGTTGCGAGTCACTGGTTCGGTTTTTATGCATTTATTTATTGACAGAGCATTTCATTTTTTTGAAATATCTTGTTAATAAAATTTTATATACTGAACCATCACTCGCCCTCGTGCCAAATCCAACCTGTATGTGTGTGTCTTTGAGGAATAGATAGCCGTGCTTGAATGTTTGACTTTTGAGTAACTCTGTTAAGGTGAGGTACCCTTTTACTCGGGAGAACAAGGGGAACGCTGGGTGGTAGGACATTTTTGCCGGCACGGCGATCCCACGGCAAAATTTTTGGAAAAGTGCTATTTTTACCTAATTAAGGTTTGCAAGGAGTTCTGGGTAGGAAAACATTGGGGGACCCACGCATGCCATACCTCCCTGGACTCCCCCGGGTGTCTACTTTTCAGAAATGTGTGGGTTTGGTAGGTTTCCCTAGATGGCTGTCTCGCACGGGGCCAGAAACCCAGGTAACCCCTCTTGCAAAAGCTGGAGAATTCATGTCCACCAGCTTTTGCAAGAGGGGTTACCCGGGTTTTTGGCCCCGTGCGAGACAGCCATCTAGGGAAACCTACCAAACCCACACATTTCTGAAAAGTAGACACCCGGGGGCTTCCAAGGAGGTATGGCTTGCGTGGATCCTCCAACGTTCCTTTACCCAGAATCCCTTGCAAACCTCATTTTTTGCTTGGAAAAAATCAGTTTTTTCACACGTTTTAGTGTGGGCAAGCGTGGCATCACTGGGCTCACACAAATTACCTCCCACCCAGCGTTCCCCAAGGTCTCCCGATAAAAATGGTACCTCACTTGCGTGGTTAGGCATAGCGGCTGCTTTAGGAAAAGGCCCAATTCATACTGTGGAGACGAAAACATTACCTTTAGCCAAATAATCTTATTTTTTGAGGGGGTCACCTGAGCTTTTGGCCCGGGGCTTGGCAGGCATCTTTGGAAACTACCAAACCCAAACAGTTCTGAGAACTAGACACCCGGGGGAGTCCAGGGTGGTATGGCATGCGTGGGTCCCCCAATGTTTTCCTACCCAGAAACCCCTGCAAACCTGAAATTTTGGTCCAAAAACCCACTTTTCCATACTTTTTTGGGTGGGATCTCGCTGCCGGAACAAATGTCCTACCACCCAGCGTTTCCCTTGTTCTCCCGAGTAAAATGATACCTCACTTGTGTGGGTGGGCCAAAGGCAAGTGACTTAGGCTGGGGTGCTTAATTTGTAAAACGTAAATGTGAGTAAAAACTACTTTTTTCAAAATTCATTTTTGGGGTGTTCTGCTTTGGGGCACCCACACAAGTGAGGTATCCTTTTACTCGGGAGAACAAGGGGAACGCAGGGTGGTACGACTTTTTTGCCGGCACGGCGATCACACGCCAAAAAGTTTGGAAAAGGGCAATTTTTACCTAATTTTAAGGTTTGCAGAGAGTTCTGGGTAGGAAAACATTGGGGGACCCATGCATGCCATACCTCCCTGGACTCCCCCAGGTGTCTAGTTTTCAGAACTGTTTGGGTTTGCTACTTTGCAAATAATACCACCGAGCCCCGGGCCACAAATTCAGATCCCCCCCCCCAAAATCAAGGTAGTTTTGCAATAAGGTAATGTAAATTCACCACCGTACGATTTGAACCGTTTCCTGTTGCAGCCACTATGTCTACCCACGCAAGTGAGGTACCGTTTTTTTCGGGAGACCTGGGGGCACGCTGGGTGAGTGGAAATTTGTTGATCCACGCAGATTCCAGAACTTTCCACCACAGAAATGTGAGGAAAATGTGTTTTTTTGGTCAAATTTTTATGTTTTCAAGGGATTCTGGGTAACAAAACCTGGGGGTAGGCAGACGAGTCACCCCATCCTGAATTCCCCTGGGTGTCTAGTTTTCAAAAATGTATAGGTTTGCTAGGTTTCCCTAGGTGCTGGCAGAGCTACGGCGCAAAAACAAAAGGTAGTCTTTTTGTCCGAATCGTGCTAAATTTCACTGGGAAATTGAGGTGCGACCATGCTGCGTTTTGCGCTGTTTCATGTCGCAGCCACTATGCCTACCCACGCAAGTGAGGTACCATTTTTTTCGGGAGACCTGGGGACACGCTGGGTGAGTGGAAATTTGTTGATCCACGGAGATTCCAGAACTTTCCACCACAGAAATGTGAGGAAAATGTGTTTTTTTGGTCAAATATTTATGTTTTCAAGGGATTCTGGGTAACAAAACCTGGGGGTAGGCAGACGAGTCACCCCATCCTGAATTCCCCTGGGTGTCTAGTTTTCAAAAATGTATAGGTTTGCTAGGTTTCCTTAGGTGCTGGCAGAGCTACGGCGCAAAAACAAAAGGTAGTCTTTTTGTCCGAATCGTGCAAAATTTCACTGGGAAATTGAGGTGCGACCATGCTGCGTTTTGCGCTGTTTCATGTCGCAGCCACTATGCCTACCCACGCAAGTGAGGTACCATTTTTTTCGGGAGACCTGGGGGCACGCTGGGTGGGTGGAAATTTGTTGATCCACGCAGATTCCAGAACTTTCCACCACAGAAATGTGAGGAAAATGTGTTTTTTTGGTCAAATTTTTATGTTTGTAAGGGATTCTGGGTAACAAAACCTGGGGGTAGGCAGACGAGTCACCCCATCCTGAATTGCTCTGGGTGTCTAGTTTTCAGAAATGTATAGGTTTGCTAGGTTTCCCTAGGTGCTGGCAGAGCTACGGCGCAAAAACAAAAGGTAGTCTTTTTGTCCGAATCGTGCAAAATTTCACTGGGAAATTGAGGTGCGACCATGCTGCGTTTTGCGCTGTTTCATGTCGCAGCCACTATGCCTACCCACGCAAGTGAGGTACCATTTTTTTCGGGAGACCTGGGGGCACGCTGGGTGAGTGGAAATTTGTTGATCCACGCAGATTCCAGAACTTTCCACCACAGAAATGTGAGGAAAATGTGTTTTTTTGGTCAAATATTTATGTTTTCAAGGGATTCTGGGTAACAAAACCTGGGGGTAGGCAGACGAGTCACCCCATCCTGAATTCCCCTGGGTGTCTAGTTTTCAAAAATGTATAGGTTTGCTAGGTTTCCCTAGGTGCTGGCAGAGCTACGGCGCAAAAACAAAAGGTAGTCTTTTTGTCCGAATCGTGCTAAATTTCACTGGGAAATTGAGGTGCGACCATGCTGCGTTTTGCGCTGTTTCATGTCGCAGCCACTATGCCTACCCATGCAAGTGAGGTACCATTTTTTTCGGGAGACCTGGGGGCACGCTGGGTGGGTGGAAATTTGTTGATCCACGCAGATTCCAGAACTTTCCACCACAGAAATGTGAGGAAAATGTGTTTTTTTGGTCAAATTTTTATGTTTGTAAGGGATTCTGGGTAACAAAACCTGGGGGTAGGCAGACGAGTCACCCCATCCTGAATTGCCCTGGGTGTCTAGTTTTCAGAAATGTATAGGTTTGCTAGGTTTCCCTAGGTGCTGGCAGAGCTACAGCGTAAAAACAAAAGGTAGTCTTTTTGTCCGAATCGTGCTAAATTTCACTGGGAAATTGAGGTGCGACCATGCTGCGTTTTGCGCTGTTTCATGTCGCAGCCACTATGCCTACCCACGCAAGTGAGGTACCATTTTTTTCGGGAGACCTGGGGGCACACTGGGTGCATGGAAATTTGTTGATCCACGCAGATTCCAGAACTTTCCACCACAGAAATGTGAGGAAAATGTGTTTTTTTGGTCAAATTTTTTTGTTTGAAAGGGATTCTGGGTAACAAAACCTGGGGGTAGGCAGACGAGTCACCCCATCCTGAATTGCCCTGGGTGTCTAGTTTTCAGAAATGTATAGGTTTGCTAGTTTTCCCTAGGTGCTGGCAGAGCTACGGCGTAAAAACAAAAGGTAGTCTTTTTGTCCGCATCGTGCTAAATTTCACTGGGAAATTGAGGTGCAACCATGCTGCGTTTTGCGCGGTTTGATGTCGCACCTACTATGCCTACCCATGCAAGTGAGGTACCATTTTTTTCGGGAGACCTGGGGGCACGCTGGGTGGGTGGAAATTTGTTGATCCACGCAGATTCCAGAACTTTCCACCACAGAAATGTGAGGAAAATGTGTTTTTTGGGTCAAATTTTTATGTTTGTAAGGGATTCTGGGTAACAAAACCTGGGGGTAGGCAGACGAGTCACCCCATCCTGAATTGCCCTGGGTGTCTAGTTTTCAGAAATGTATAGGTTTGCTAGGTTTCCCTAGGTGCTGGCAGAGCTACGGCGCAAAAACAAAAGGTAGTCTTTTTGTCCGAATCGTGCAAAATTTCACTGGGAAATTGAGGTGCGACCATGCTGCGTTTTGCGCTGTTTCATGTCGCAGCCACTATGCCTACCTACGCAAGTGAGGTACCATTTTTTTCGGGAGACCTGGGGGCACGCTGGGTGGATGGAAATTTGTTGATCCACGCAGATTCCAGAACTTTCCACCACAGAAATGTGAGGAAAATGTGTTTTTTTGGTTAAATTTTTTTGTTTGAAAGGGATTCTGGGTAACAAAACCTGGGGGTAGGCAGACGAGTCACCCCATCCTGAATTGCCCTGGGTGTCTAGTTTTCAGAAATGTATAGGTTTGCTAGGTTTCCCTAGGTGCTGGCAGAGCTACGGCGCAAAAACAAAAGGTAGTCTTTTTGTCCGAATCGTGCTAAATTTCACTGGGAAATTGAGGTGCGACCATGCTGCGTTTTGCGCTGTTTCATGTCGCAGCCACTATGCCTACCCACGCAAGTGAGGTACCATTTTTTTCGGGAGACCTGGGGGCACACTGGATGGATGGAAATTTGTTGATCCACGCAGATTCCAGAACTTTCCACCACAGAAATGTGAGGAAAATGTGTTTATTTGGTCACATTTTTTTGTTTGAAAGGGATTCTGGGTAACAAAACCTGGGGGTAGGCAGACGAGTCACCCCATCCTGAATTGCCCTGGGTGTCTAGTTTTCAGAAATGTATAGGTTTGCTAGGTTTCCCTAGGTGCTGGCAGAGCTACGGCGCAAAAACAAAAGGTAGTCTTTTTGTCCGAATCGTGCAAAATTTCACTGGGAAATTGAGGTGCGACCATGCTGCGTTTTGCGCTGTTTCATGTCGCAGCCACTATGCCTACCCACGCAAGTGGGGTACCATTTTTTTCGGGAGACCTGGGGGCACACTGGGTGGATGGAAATTTGTTGATCCACGCAGATTCCAGAACTTTCCACCACAGAAATGTGAGGAAAATGTGTTTTTTTGGTCAAAGTTTTTTGTTTGAAAGGGATTCTGGGTAACAAAACCTGGGGGTAGGCAGACGAGTCACCCCATCCTGAATTGCCCTGGGTGTCTAGTTTTCAGAAATGTATAGGTTTGCTAGGTTTCCCTAGGTGCTGGCTGAGCTACGGCGTAAAAACAAAAGGTAGTCTTTTTGTCCGAATCGTGCTAAATTTCACTGGGAAATTGAGGTGCGACCATGCTGCGTTTTGCGCTGTTTCATGTCGCAGCCACTATGCCTACCCACGCAAGTGAGGTACCATTTTTTTCGGGAGACCTGGGGGCACGCTGGGTGGGTGGAAATTTGTTGATCCACGCAGATTCCAGAACTTTCCACCACAGAAATGTGAGGAAAATGTGTTTTTTTGGTCAAATCTTTTTGTTTGAAAGGGATTCTGGGTAACAAAACCTGGGGGTAGGCAGACGAGTCACCCCATCCTGAATTGCCCTGGTTGTCTAGTTTTCAAAAATGTATAGGGTTGCTAGGTTTCCCTAGGTGCTGGCAGAGCTACGGCGCAAAAACAAAAGGTAGTCTTTTTGTCCGAATCGTGCTAAATTTCACTGGGAAATTGAGATGCGACCATGCTGCGTTTTGCGCGGTTTCATGTCGCAGCCACTATGCCTACCCACGCAAGTGAGGTACCATTTTTTTCGGGAGACCTAGGGGCACGCTGGGTGGGTGGAAATTTGTTGATCCACGCAGATTCCAGAACTTTCCACCACAGAAATGTGAGGAAAATTTGTTTTTTTGGTCAAATATTTATGTTTGCAAGGGATTCTGGGTAACAAAACCTGGGGGTAGGCAGACGAGTCACCCCATCCTGAATTGCCCTGGGTGTCTAGTTTTCAAAAATGTATAGGTTTGCTAGGTTTCCCTAGGTGCTGGTTGAGCTACAGCTCAAAAACAAAAGATAGTCTCTTTGTCCAAAGAGCTTAAGATTTCACTGGGAAATTGAGGAGCGACCACGTTGCATTTTGTGCCGTTTCCCGTCGTAGGCACAAGGCCGACCCACACAAGTGAGGTACCATTTTTTTCGGGAGACCTGGGGGCACGCTGGGTGGGTGGAAATTTGTTGATCCACGCAGATTCCAGAACTTTCCACCACAGAAATGTGAGGAAAATGTGTTTTTTTTGTCAAAATCTGAGCTTTGCAAGGGATTCTGGGTAACAAAACCTGGTGGTAGGCAGTCGATTCATCCCATCCTGAATTCCCCTGGGTGTCTACTTTTCAAAAATGTATAGGTTTGCTAGGTTTCCCTAGGTGCCGGAAGAACTAGGGTGCAAAAACTACAGGTAGGCACTTTGCCAAAAAAGGGTCAATTTGTAACTGCAAAATTTAGGTGTGACCACGTTGCATTTTGCGCCGTTTCCTGTCGCAGGCACAAGGCCGACCCACACAAGTGAGGTACCGTTTTTATCGGGACACTTGGGGTAATTCAGATTTGTAAATCAACTGTTATTACCAATTGAGCTTTCTTGCATTTCTCCCTTTGAATGAAAGATATTGTGTATAAATAAAAACTTTATGAAAAATGACCAATAATTCTCATGCTAGTATGAGTATTCCCAACTTTGAAAATGTGCAATTATATACTGTTTCTGAACTCTATAATTTGTACCCAATTCATACATACATAGGTGTCTTTCATACAGATTATTCCATGTGTACATTTTCCAAGACAAAGTGCACTATACCCAGTAAATGAAAAAATACCATTGCAAGTTGCTGCTCAGTTTTTGGATCTGGGTTCGTCGGGTTCTTGGTGAAACTACAAGTCCCATATATCCCCACAACCAGGAAGGTCTAACGGATGTAACGGTATATTGCTTTCCAAGAGCTGTCAAAATTAGAGAAAGTTATAGGTGAAAACGTTGAGACAAAAGGCCGTTGTTTTCAACAAATTTTCAAATATTCCAATATCTAACTGTTAGTTTCTATAACGAAACCTTCATGGATTTAGACAAATGACCCCTTTCTGAATTCAGAATTTTGTCTATTTTTCGGAAATGTAAAGCTTTCCAGGATCCATTATTGCTTTCAAACTCATTTCTACCATTAACTGGAAGGAGGTGGAAAGCTCCAAAAATTGCAAAAATAGGCTATGTCCCAGAAAAATGCCAAAACTGAGTGAAAAATGTCGGTTCTCTGACAAAACACTGTCATTCCCTAAAAGCTGAGAAAATGGAGAATTCAGCCCCACAAACCCTTTTTTGATACCATATTCAGGGAAAAAGCCAGAGGCTTTCATTTGCAGCCCGTTTTTCCCATTTTTCTGAAAAAAACAAAAAAAACACTATATTTTGGTTAATTTCTGGGACCCCTCCAAGGGAATCCACAAACCCTGGGCGCCTTTAGAATCCCCATGATGTTGGAAGAAAAGGACGCAAATTTGGCGCGGATCCCTTATGTGGTCAAAAAGTTACAAGGGCCTAAGCGCGCACTACCCCAAAACACCAAAAAAAGCCTTAGCACAGGAGGGGGAAAAGGCCTAGCAGCGAAGGGGTTAATTAACTGAGCAATAAAGATGATTACTTACTTACTTCACTGGGTTGGATGACTTTTGTGAATCATATCTAGATGATATTGCTGTCTTTAGCTCCACCTGGGAGGATCACCTGATCCACCTGAGGAAAGTTTTGGAGGCCCTGCAAAAGGCAGGCCTCACTATCAAGGCCACTAAGTGCCAGATAGGGCAGAGTCAGGTTGTGTACCTGGGCCACCTTGTGGGTGGAGGCCAGGTTCAACCATTGGAGAGCAAGATACAGGCCATAAAGGACTGGGCTCCTCCGACCACCCAGACACAGGTCAGAGCTTTCTTGGGCCTGTCTGGTTACTATAGGAAGTTTGTCAAAAATTATGGGTCCATTGTGACACCACTTAATGACTTGACAAGCAAGAAAATGCCAAAGAAAGTTCAGTGGACAGTTAGCTGTCAGAAGGCATTCGATGACCTAAAGCAGGCCATGTGTACTGCACCTATTCTCAAGAGTCCGGACTACTCCAAAACCTTCATTGTCCAAACAGATGCATCTGAGTTTGGGTGTGGGAGCTGTTCTATCTCAACTGAATATTGATGGTCATGACCAGCCCATTGCTTTTATAAGCAGAAGGCTGACCCCTAGAGAGAAACGTTGGTCATCTATAGAGAGGGAGGCCTTTGCTGTGGTTTGGGCCCTGAAGAAGTTGAGGCCATACTTGTTTGGAACTCACTTCAAGATTCAGACCGACCATAAGCCCCTCTTATGGCTAAATCAGATGAAGGGTGAAAACCCCAAACTTCTTAGGTGGTCCATTTCCCTACAGGGGATGGACTTTACAGTGGAGCACAGACCAGGGACTGACCATGGCAATGCTGATGGTCTCTCCAGGTATTTCCACTTAGAACAGGAAGACTCACCTGGTCAAGGTTAGTTTAATGTCCCTAAGTTTGGGGGGGGGAGGGGTTAAGTAGGAGAGTGGGGTCTGCAATCCTATGGTCACCCCAGATTTCTGCTTTTTGCTTCACTGGTTTATGACTTTCCCTGGCTGTGGGCCTGCTAATCAGACCCACAGCCTAGCTGTTCTCTCTCTCAATTGACAACCATGTACTTTAGGTGCATTTACCGATTGGTACTGGGACACCTTATCAGTCCCTGTACAGTGTACCTTAGGTGCCCAGGGCATAGGTGTACCCAGGGCCTACCAGGGGTTGAAGCATGTATTATGCCACCCCTGGCTGGCCATCTAAAACTGACACAACTGGCTGCACGACAGCTGGGGCAAGGTGGTGTAATCACCCTTTGCTGTAGATATAGTATACCTATATCTAACCCCAAAATGGACACATATTCTCCTATCAGTCACTCCTATGGCAGGCCTTAACAATCCTGAAGGCAGAGTGCTTGGAATTATGTGAGATGGTGCGCTGGCATGAGCTGAGCCCGTCTGCAGCTTGCGGAACCAAGTCCTAATAGCTGTTCCATGATAACGCTATACCATATACTCTTAAGTGCATTATCGACCTCACGGTTGAATGCTAACTTTGGTATAACATTATCAAAACATGTCGAGTAAGGTGTCATACGAAGTGGAATACTACCCCCTCGCCAATTCTGGCGAAGGGGGTAGCATTCCACCCTTCTAGAGGGAAACGATATGTATGTAACTGTGAACCCCGGTTAAAGTTAACTCGAGCCTTGGCATCACAAAATGGATGCTGCCACCACAGACACAAGTCTGACCTCCTGCTGCTGGGAGTCCTTCCAGCGAGGGAGGCTTGGACAAAGGGTTTCCTGCCTTGGGAGGTGCTAGCACCACCCCAGACAGGATTTTATGTATTGGGTAGGACAGGCCTGAAAGGAATGAGACATGCCTGGGGCACACAAGGTGCCCTGTGTATACACCGGTTCAAACCAGTTGCTGGGGCATCCCTGCCCCAGCTCTGGCGCGAAAACCGGACAAAGGATAGGGGGTGTAACCACCCCCCTTCCTGGTCCCACCCAGGGGAGGGACCTAGTCAGTAGTGCAGCCCCCTTTAGGAGAATAAAGGTAGGAGCTGGTCCCATTCCAAATTAGATTACCCTGAACAATTCTACAAGAAGAAACTCTGAACTTCGACGTTCTGCTCCACAGAAGACTGAAGAATCTCCCTTGTGGGCAAGGAGTGTCCACCCTGCAACTGCAGGCACCATCAGCATCCAGCGGCTTCACTTTGTCGTCTTCCCTTGAGGATCCAGACTTCAGAGTCCGACGAGACCCGGATTCCCAGACCTCTCCGACCTCAACCTACATCTGCAGCACAGCTGAGATCCGTGTGTGCGACGAGACACGTGGACCGGCCATCTTGAACGAACCTGCACTTCGCTTACAGTACGACTTCCGAGGTAAACTCGACCAAGTGCTTTGGGGATTGAGAAGCCCCAGCCCAGAGCAGCCCCTGCACCGAAGATCAGCCCTCCAGCCTCCACGAGATCCGCGTGGGCCCCTTCTGCTTGTTTGCTGCTCGACGCGTTGTCTGGTCACTTGCCGGCTGGCTAGTGACCTCCTAGATGACGAACTTTGAAATCTTTACTGCTGGTCTGGTTGCTCCAGACTGGCCCTTGCTCCCTTCCAAAAGAGGAGCACCCCGGACTCTCCTAGTCCGCACCAGACGCTTTTTCTACTCACCGCGTGGGTTGCCTTTGCCAAGGCCTGTTGACGCCGATTCCGGATCCAACACCGCCGACAGCGAGAGCCTGCGTGGGACAGCTCGTGCCTCCATCCTGGTCGTCGAAGACACCTCCTGGTCCACGTGGCTGCGGAGTCAAGCGTCCACTCTTCACCTGATCGCGACTACGTCATCTGGTTCCTTCCTGGTTCCACTCCAGTCACTGGCTAGTGACTTTGAACATTGTCCCCTCTGCTTTCAGGTCTTCAGCTTCACCGATCCACCCTTGGATCGCTCCGGACATCTTCCTCCTGGTCGCCTGCAGCATCTTTTCTTTCAGGCTCCATAGACTTCAACCCGAGAACCCGACGCACTTTGACACCTGTGCACCCGCAGCCCGTGGGTGAGGTAACAAGAGCATTTCGGTGCTCAAGGGTAGTTTAACTGTCCTAGTGTCCAGTTCCACAGTCGTTTTAGTCCTAACTAGTCAGGATTGTCCGTACTCACCTTTTACTTGAATTGTACTGTCCATAGACGTTGTTACGCATCCCGCGTGTGAGTTCACACTCTGCACCCGAGTCCCGTGGGCCTCCTATTACTTACCTAAGGTTAGGATAGCGTAGTCCCAGCGGTCCTGCAGCCTCTGGACAGCTCCATTTCTTCTATCGACTCTCACATTCCATTTACTTAGTATATGGTTTGCCGTGCCCCTAGGGCACCATTGTAATTTTGAGCAACTTGTCGTATTTTTCCAAGAGATTGTCATGTGCTTAGCCCTCTGACCTCATAAAGAGTTCAGAGGTGTTTGTTACTAATAAATATATTGTTTATTTTCATAACAACCTGTGTGGTGTCCTTTCATCTGGTATTCAAGGGGTTATATTGTGGTAAAACAGCTGGCTTCACATGCCATAACGAGTTTAGCCTAAGACTGCTTTTGTCCATGCTACCACTAGGATAGCTGGTCTATAAGGTTGACTTACAACCAATCACCATAAGGGTTGTTTGGACTGATACAAGGTGATCACTAGAACTAGTGAGCATCATATATCAGGCCAACTTCTCACACAGAGGACTTGAAAACAAAAACAATGCAGCCGTACGGCTATACAGACAATATAGAGGCACCAACCTGCCTCCGATAAAAAACTTGCTGTAAAGGAAGACCACAACCAAGAAAAAAAGTAAGCCAGTCAGTGGCGCAGCATAATTACGGAAGCCCTGACAGAAGCCTGGAGATCGCACAGTCAGCGTGGGGCCCAAAAAGGTCTATTCCGTTAAATGGCATGTACTGAAGGCTCTCCCGGATATTATAGGGGAAGCGGCTGTCACGCATCCAACAATAGAACAGAGCCACCCAATAATCCCCCCCGGGACTGGGTATTGTTAATAACAAAAGCAAATTGTCCAGGAAGGAAACATTCAAATATTAATTCAATTATTCTAAAGGTGTCATAGATATGAACACTTAATTCGTTAAGAACATAGGGATTGTAGGCAAGACACTCTTACTGTATCAAAAATAGATATTTAATTCTCAATATTCATATGGCTTTTTTTGAATGAAAGTCTGGCAACAAAATACTACCTGTCAGTTACAATAAATACAAATACAATGGAAGTATGAAAAACACCTTTCGCATACAATATGGACAATTGATTCAGCTATATTTACGTGAATTAACACAATACATTTGGTGACTCGAACTCCAATAGATTTGATATTTTATGCAAAAACGTCATAGTGCGTCGACGTTTCGGTCCCCCGTTGGTCTAACTGATCCTTGGGACCATCTTCAGGACAAAACGGTTTCACAAAAACATCTAATGTAAACATAATAACAGTAATTACAATGAAATACGTCAAATGACATCAATCATACCCTATGGTATAAAGAGAATAATGTGGGCAGCTCGCACCACAAGGAAAACAAATGAACCATGGCCGTGTCACCCAATGCTACAATCAGTGTACGGACATCACAAAAATACAAAACAACACTAAGGTGAGTGAGTAAGAAAACACTCCCTAGTAACCAAGTGAGAGCACAAAAGAATACCAGCACACATGAATGTATTACTCACATGTCTCAAAAATCAGACAAAGTCAAAATCGGTTAAAAAATGAAGTGAGACAACCAAATAATGTAACGTACTGCGCATGAACCAATACCCAAATAAACACCAACACATAAGTCAATAACAATACTTACAATAGGACAATCCAGACTGGTCATCTATTAGATAACGCAAATACATAAATACCAACTCTTGGACCGCACCAGAACATCACCATCATAAAAACAACGTAATCTCAAATAAGTGAAAAATCACTCACGTCACGAAAAGCCACCCAGTAACCTAAAAGATATTGCATATCATTAGTGTCAAGGGTACAAAACCTCGAACTAAATACCAAACAAAAAGACTGGATAAACCACGGTTTAACTTACTTCAGCGGCCAACAGACCGGCGATATTCAGTCTCGGGACCCCCGGTCAGCACTCAGGGATTCGACACGGAAGCAGCGAGACGCTGCATAAAGACGCTGAAAAATAGGTGACGTCACAGACCCGGGAAATGAAGCGGCCATATTGGAAGGGAGCCGGAATCCTTTGTCCCTGAAACTGACACCTACATCAGGGACACGATGGACTTCATCAATACCATCGAAGACCTACCCTTTGACACCGACTTACAAGTGATGGCAGGATTAGATATCGAATCCCACTACACCAACATCCCCCACAATGAAGGTCTGCAGGTTATCCATAACTTACTCATTTCAAGACCAATACCCACACGTATCCCTACTGAATTCATCATGGATCTTCTGCGAATAGCATTGAAAAATAACTATTTTCTCTACCAGGATACATTCTTTTTACAAATAAAAGGAGTCTCCATGGGCGCATGTTTCGCCCCTAATTTTGCCATCTTGTTTGTCCATCACCTGGAGAAAACCTTGATTCTGACACCAATGAATCAGCCCTATATCTGTGGCGCAGATTTATAGACTATGTTCTATTACTGTGGACTGGCACAGCTGATACATTGCGGTCCTTCATAGACTGGCTCAACCATTGCCAAGAACACCTAAAATTTACCAGTGACTGCAAACAAAATGATCTTCCATTCCTCGACGTGACCATCCATGCAGAGGAAGGACTTCTGGGCACCACCCTATACCGAAAACCAACGGAAAAAAATACTCTCCTGCTTTATTCCAGATACCATCCACGCGGATTACGAGATGGCCTACCATACGGACAATTCCTCCGAATCCGCCGTAATTGCAAATGGAAGAAAGACTATTTCAGGGAAGCGGATGTCCTCACCAAGAAACTTATACATCGTGGATACCCCAAACGGTTGGTCACCAGAGCAAAGAAAAGAGCGTGGTACTGCCACAGAGAGTATCTTTTGACTATTCAACCCAAGAAACCAATGTCAAGGATCCCTTTTGTTTCGAAATTTAGCCCTCACAGCAACAAAATAAACAAAATTATCAGGAAAAATTGGTCTCTGTTGCGATCACACAAACAATTCAAAGATGAACCCCTTTTCTCATACCAACGTGGCAATAATCTAGCCAACCATCTGGTACACGCTATCACCTGGCCACACGTCAAACACACAAGCAACACCATCACAGCCTCATGGGGTCTTGACCCTATAGTAGGACACTATAAATGCCAGAACTGTAGTGTTTGCATTCTCACCACCAACACAAAAGAATTTGTTGCCAATGGTCGTTCATACAAACTAAAAAAACATACGAACTGTAGATCACAAAATGTAATCTATGCCATCAGATGTCTGTGTAACTTGATCTATATTGGACAGACAACACAAATGATCAAACAGAGCATCATCCAGCACAAGAACCGCATCAATTGCAAAACCATGTCAGCCCCATTGGTAGCACATTACCTACAACACGACCATCTTGACACGACATACAGTGGCAAGTAGTTGAAAAACCTACGTTGCCCATCAGAGGGGGCGATATCAGAACTCTCCTCAACAAGGCAGAATGCAAATGGATGACGATCTGTGATTCCATCAATCAGGGACTAATCACCATTGATGAATGGAATGGTACTGTCACTACTTGAATTCGTCCCCAGTCCATCTTGAACTATCATAGAACTGCGCATTCCCTTGAACTTACTCCTCTTCCCATCACTGGCCCCTGAAACGGGTCCTCTTAATCCCCTCTGCCCACAAATATTCTCATTGAACTGATACCAGCCTAGACTTGTTTATCTTGTACCATTGTTGTATATAACTCCGATACCCCTTCCCAACACACCGTACCTTTAATTAACACAACTGTTCTAGTCATGAATCAATGAGACACCAGTTCGTTTAAGTATGATAACCCTGACCACGTTTTGTCTAAGGAGGCAAATTATATACATCAACAGTTTGTCATCTCCCCACTGTTTATAAGCGCCGAACATTGACAATTCATCAATCGCTGTTTTCCTTGTCAATTATATGCTCAACAGCTTGTCATCTCTATACTATGTATAAGCGCCGAATGTTCACACTCAATTAATATTCCTTGTCGAACACCCTGCATGTCCACCTCTTGTCCTTTTCCCTCCCCCACCCCCCATTACCCACCGAAAACAACTCTCCCCGCCCCCCCCCCCCGATTCCCTCCCCCTGACACTTTCATTTCGTCTCTTGCTTAACTTAGAAATTGCACTTCAAGAACCATGACGCTCTACGCGTATTTCCACTCGGCGGCCTGCATTAGGGACGGGTCACTATGGATACCAACGTAGCTCCACCTCCCTAGCTATATGCCCAATCCTGGCTGCTTGACACCGGCACAATTTGCTGATGTCATTCCCCGCCCCCTACCTCGGCCTGCCCAAACACGGAAGTAAAATAACACTCCCCGTCCAGCGTCCCAAGACTGCTTCCGCGAATTCCGGAGAGACGTGCTGATTTACTCAGGTAACCTCCGGTCCCTTCCTCGTTATGTTTCCTGTATTAATTCATATAGGAACATACAATTTTAATTTGTCTCAACCTTACTCCCCAGCGCGCATTAAGTACGGCTGATTGACACGGCTGACTAGAACGCTGAATTCCCCAGCAAATACAGACCGACTATGGCTGAATTTCACGACCGCTTCACGCGTTAAAAATCTTCAGCGAGGTATGTGATTGTTACACCTTACCCACCATGGCACTACCTTCCCTAGTCCCACGTAACCGTTCTTTACGCTCTTATTTCCCAGCAAATCACTCCCTTTCGTCGTGTCTCCCTAGCTCCTCCAAGCAGCCCTACCATTCGGTGACCCAATTGGCTGCCTCAAGTCATCCCCCTTCAGTGGTTACAAGGATTCCAAGCCTCAAGGATCCTTCCAGGTAACCATTAACTGTTCACAAGTGCTTTATGCTCGGGCACACCTTCCCCCCGTCCTAACCTCTCCTCCCTTCCTTCACAGCACGTACCAATTCAGACAACCAGTCCTGATGATGATCCAAAATGCTCTGGATCGAAACGCCGTCGACCTAACAGCCTGACCTACAGGCGCACTTCTTTAGTGGCTTTAAATTCTAACCAAATCAATTGTGCCCACTGTGCTATCACAATGTCACATGCGCCGTTTTAGCCACTCACTGTAAATAGCCTGCACCTTATGCACAGTGCGCCGACTACGCTGTTCTCTTTTCACTTGCGTCGCCACTTGCACTATTTATTCACGTTTGTTTGCACCAAGTTCCCTGTGGTTGTCATTACATTCTATGCAGTGCTGTTCTTAACTGTATATATTCGACCCTGAAATGAATGTTACCACATAAAAATGAATAATTGCTTTATAAAATCAAAAAATGACTAATCTCCTTCTTGTTCACCCAAGCAATGTTATGTACATGCTACCTATAACTGTCTACTGACTTTTACCTTTCAGGACACTGTGTTCTAATTGTAGGAATCCTGATAGGGCATCAAATAACTATACATATGAGCCCAATCACATAACTCTATATACTAGAGCGAAAATGTAACTCCCGTTTATTTAAACAAACATCTCCAAAAGGTATGACAAAAAATATATAAACATATATAGAAGACCAAAAATAATAATAATGGCGGCCATATTGGAATTGATCCACATATCGGTCTAATAAAGCCGAAAAAAAATATATATATACAGATGAGCTCAAGACTCACCAGACAGACAGTCAAGATAACATCAAAAGTGTAACATATATACACATGGTGCTGGACCAAAAGTTAATACTACTGGTAACGGAAGACCTAGGTGGACTAATCACAGGGTCATAACAGGTCCCAACAAGGTTTCTCAAACAACACCCCTGTCATAACAAATTTACATTATACCAAAAACAAGAATGCCAACAAAGAAGAAGAATTCATGAGACAACTCCCTGTGATATATTGACACTCAGCCGAGTGTAGAAAACTTCACAGTGTATCAAGACACAGCTCAATGATACTTAGCTACCAGGATGTAATCACCTTAAAATGGCCAAAGTATGCCATTCGATCAAAGTATTTAATCCATTCTCAACTGTATTGCAAGACCAAATCCATTTGTTCTCCTTTTGGGTAAGCAGTTGGTCCACATTTTGTCTTCTCTTTCTACCTTTCACAACCTCAATGACACACCATTTCATTTCGGTAGGTAAATGAGACATTTGGTTGTAATGTTCGACAAGCGGAGCAGTCCTCACATTGCAGCGAATACGTGATTGATTTTTTTTTTTTTGAAAGACCTTTATTGTACAAAGTGCATCTTACACAGCTTACAACCCCTCGGGGCCAGCCGCGTGAATCAATAGCCATATGAAATGCTATCAGGTGAACACAGCCATATGGCGGACAACCCGGAGGTCCGGCGGCGTAAAGTGTTTCTTGGCAGCACTTACATGTAATGAACCACATATCCTGGTAAGTAAACCGGTCTGGAAGGTTTTATCTATTTGTAGAGCATCGGTGGTGTTTCATCAATGTCGCCAGTTGGACAACAGCCCGCTCCCATGAGTGAATTTTATGGGTAAGTGTGTCGGTAAGTTTCTTTTCCCATGAGGGTGCAGGGCAGTTAAGTTGAAGGGTAGTTCTATGCAATATCGCAAGTGTGTCAATGGGCGAGCATCCATGTAGCTTACTATTCCTAGTAGTAGAGGCTCGTGTTGGCGGCGGCGTTCGGTAGGGATCGCCACGGTCACAGCTGTTATTCTCGGTGGCCCACGGAATGTGGCATTACTCAGTGGCTATGAAGTGAGCGAGATAGTCGGGATTGTGTAAAACAACCCGGATCCATCCGCCCGTCCAAGGGTAGTGCACGTGGTAGTCGGTTCCTTCTGGCCGTGGTCTAGTATTGCTGTGTTTTATCGGCTCTGGGAAAGGAGGGGGCCTGACATATTAGCTAGAATATGGTGTCCAAAGTTATTCGTGCAACGCGTACAATGTCTTTGTCAACAAACTTAAGAGAGCCTGGTCAAGGACAGAACCAGCGCATCAGTGAGCATCGAAACCTTAACATGGGGGGTATATACAAAAGGAAGAGAAGGCGCAGGTGGGTGTATCTATGTGGTTGAGGGAAAGGGAGCAGTGTTACGGTGTCAGTGTAGGTCTAGCGGTTGGGGAGTGAGATACATCAGATAGTTAACGCGTTTACATAGGCGAGGGCTCTGCCACAGGGGCATATTGATGACGCCTCTAGAGTGCAGTCAGCGGGGCGGCCAAGTCCAGACTGCATAGTGGGGATCGGAGGTGAGGAGGTGGTGGTGGGGCAAGAAGCGGTTCGTCGCAAACAGCAGGGCACATGTTTCAGGCATTTCGGGGTGTAAGTGTTGCACAGGCGAGGCGCGGCGCTTTGTGCGCAGTGTGGCAGGGGTATGGAGGTGTGGGTTCCCGATTGCATCACCCGGTGGGGGGTGGGGGGGGGGAAGGGAGGGGGAAGGGGGAGGGAGTGGCGGGTACAAGCGTACTTTGCGGTGTCCCATGTGGGGGTGCGGTGGTCGGGTGCAGACTCCATCAAGTGATCCCCTGCTCCAAGCATTTCTGCTGGAAGGATTGGAGGATGTCTTCCCAGTAATTCTTCCGCTCACGCCCAGTTGGTAAGGGATAGGTACCAGTGCCGTATATGTGGAGTTGTGTTGGCCTTCCACCGCTTAGTGAGCAGACGTTTGGCCGTGATCAACCCGAGGTCCCAGTATCGGGCCGGCACCTTGTTTAGCTTTGTGCGCTTGTATAGGCCCAGTATGCAGGCTTCCCAAGTTCTCGGCACGCAAACGTTAGTGAAGTGTGTGAGTAGCGATGTTACCTCATCCCAATAGTGCTGGATGTTGGGACACAGCCAAAGCATGTGTAGGAGGTTGGCACCTACCAGGGAGCAGCGACTGTGACTGAAAAGTATCTATTTATTTTGTCCGGTGTGAGGTAGGCATGGTGTAATATGTAGAATTGTATGATTTTGAAGCGAGGGCTGCGCGGGATGTTAACCGGCCCGGTCAGCACCATCGCCCTTTCCTTGTCCGTCCAATCCCTCCCTCTGTCCGTCGCCCATTTCTCTCTCAATTGCGAGGTGGTGGGTTGTGTGTGAATCAGGAGAGCCTGTGCTAGCCAATGTACTATGTGGGAGCCATTGCTCATAACATGTAGGTATTGCATGAAGTGGTGCGTCGGTAGCTCCTCGGACATGTCACCCCAGGCGGAGGTCAATGTGCGGATGAGGGATGCGTGCATTAGGAATTGTTCAGCTGGGAGGGCCGTATCTTCCGCGAGGTTCGCAAAGGGGAGGAGAGCAGCGTCAGTGTATAGGTCTCCTAGCGTTTCCACGCCTGCAGTGGAGCAGCTGTCCAGCATTGCGTCCGTCAGTACTCCAGTCGCCATGGGGGTGCCCAGCAAAGGGTGTATCGGGGCGTACGGTATCGCCGTGCGAGTAAGTCGTAGGCATCGCAGAAAACACCTGTGTGCCACCGCTAGGTACATCTGTGGGGGACGAGGAGCTCGGGCCAGTGGATGAAACAGGGCGTGCACTTGTATTGTATTGTATTGTATTTATTGCTTATTAAGCGCAACTGCCACCCCCAAGGGTATCCTGGCGCTGAGACCGAAACGTACATCTATCAAAACAGCTACATTACTCTGGGAAACAGGTAGGTTTTAAGGCTCTTTTTAAAAGTGAGCAGATCAGGACAGCTCCTTAATGCCAGGGGGAGAGTGTTCCACAGCGTGGCAGCCGCAAAACTGAAAGCGCGACCACCCATTCTCGTTCTATTAATTTTAGGAACTTTTACCAAGAACGCCGAAGATGATCTTAGAGGTCTGGCTGCCTGATACCAGAGGAAGAGAGTCTGAAGAGGTATTGGTCCCAGTCCATGCAGGGCCCTAAAGACAAGGCAGAGAGCCTTAAACGCAATTCTCTGCTGGACTGGAAGCCAGTGTAGATCGACCAAAGCTGCCGATGAAGAGGCGGACCGAGGTCGAGACAAGGCCAATTTGGCGGCCATATTCTGTATCCTTTGGAGCTTTAGGATCAGAATCTTCGGAGCACCCAAAAGTAGTGCGTTACAGTAGTCAATCCTACTGAGGATGGAACTACGCACTACCTCAGCTCTGGATCCCCGTGGAAGAAGTGGCAGGATTTTCCGTAGAACACGGAGCAGACCCATGCATGTTGCTGCCGTTTTGTTTACGGAGGCATCAAGCTGCAAATTGGGTTCAAATAGAACTCCCAGATTGCGAGCTGACTCTGCCGCCTCCACCGATCCCGGGATGGACACTGGCCAGAAATCTGCCGGTAGTGTACGGGGAGTTCGGTCCAAGGAGCAGTGGAGTACCTCCGTTTTTGATCCGTTGAATTGCAACGCATTGGCTCGCAGCCATGCTGCTGTGGCTGCCATACAACGGTGAAAGACATCCCTTGAAATAGCCTCTGAACCCTCAAATGAAAAAATCAACTGAGTGTCATCGGCATAGTTGACAACAGATATGCCGAATGACTTTATCAGTGCTATCAAGGGACGGAGATATATATTAAATAGGATCGGGCTAATTGCCGATCCTTGAGGGACTCCCTGTTTCACCCGCCTAGTGGCTGATCGAAAAGGTGGTAATGCCACGGCTTGTTGTCGGTTGTCCAAGTAGGACGTGAGCCAGTCTAGGGCCAGGCCGCACACTCCCGCACTCCGAAGACGGCCAAGTAGAACTTCATGGTCCACCGTGTCGAACGCGGCCGACATGTCAAGTAGCACCAAGAATGCAGACTTGCCCTTGTCGACTCGCGTTCGCAGATCGTCCAACACGGTGACCAAGGCCGTTTCGGTGCCGTGCGCTGGCCTAAAGCCATATTGTACAGCATCCAGACACAGATTTGTTTCTAGGAAGTTGGATAAGGCTCTTGTGACCCATCTTTCAAGGACTTTAATCGCAAATGGTAATAGCGAGATTGGCCTATAATTGGCCGCACAAAGAGGGTCCAGAGAAGCCTTTTTCAACAGAGGTGTTACAATGGCCAACTTCCAGCTGTCTGGAACTGACGCTGTAGTCAACGATTGACAGCAGATGGAATGCAGCGGAGGGAAAACTTGTGATTGAAACCAGGTGGTGACATCTGTGGCAGCGTCCCCCAGGTTTCTATTACCCAGCCATCCCGACACCCATTGCATCTGCGCCGCAAGATAATATAGTTCCATGTTGGGAACCGCTAGACCCCCCGAGTCAGTGGGCATGTACAACTTTGTCAGCGCCACACGCGGTCGGCCCCCGTTCCAGATCAAGCCGCGAAGTAGGACCTCGAGGTCCCGGAATATCCGGTTGGGGACATAGGACGGGACATTGGCAAAGTAGTACAAGAGTCTCGGCAAGACTATCATTTTCGCCAGAGTCACTCGGCTAGGTACGTTTAGTGGCAAAGTCCTCCAAATTCCAATTTGAGCCCGGATAGATGCGAGCGCTCGCATCAGGTTCCCCTCCAAAATATCCGTAGGGTTACGGTAGATGTAGATACCTAGGTATCTGAACGTCGTGGGATACCATTGTAGCCTTTCGCCTCCGATGTATACGTCGCTTTCAGGGACGTCCGGGTCAAAGGAATAGGCCCCCGATTTAGCCCAGTTGACTCTCAGGCCCGACATCTCTTCGAAGGTGCAGAAAATGTCGGCGAGGGACTCCGGGACACTGGTCAAGTCTCTAACATAGAGGAGGAGATCATCCGCATATAACGAGACTACGTGGAGGCCATCCGCCATCGGTATTCCCCACTCCGCACCTCTGGTCCGGAGAACTGTGGCCAGGAGTTCCATGGCCAAGGAAAACAGCAGCGGCGACAGCCCTGCCTGGTGCCTCTCTGCACGCGGATAGAATCCAAAAGCAACGTGCCAGTGCGGACACGAACTATAGGCCTACGGTACAATAAGCCAACCATGGTCTCGTAGTCATCCCCCAATTCAAATTTGTCCATGACCGCCCACAGGTATGGCCATTCCACCGAGTCAAATGCTTTCTCTAGGTCCAGCACCAGGCACCCGGCACATGGCCAGTGGCGTGTGGCGTACTCCTGTATGCGGAATAGGCGGTGGATGTTATGGGAGGTGTGTCGGGTTGGTACGAATCCATTCTGGTCATGGTGTACCAGGGTTGGAACCAGGGGGGCTAGCCTCCGGGCCAGGGCGGAAGCAAGGATTTTATAATCAGTATTGAGGAGGGCCAGGGGACGGTAAGAGCCCAATTGCTCGCCGTCCCTGCCGGGTTTGAGTAAGGAGATGAGGTTGGCCTCATTGAGCGTCGGGGGGAGGGAGAAGTCTTCCGCAGCCGCAGCGTACACTTTTAATAGCAGGGGAATGAGTATGTCTGAGCCTGCCTTGTAGAATTCGGCGGGTAAGCCGTCCCGGCCAGGAGATTTGGCGTTTGATAGGTTGACGATGGAGTCACGGAGTTCCTCAGGAGCAAGCGGTGCTCCGAGGTCGTCCTGTTGCGCGGCCGTCAGGTTGGGTAGCTGCAGGGGTGAGAGATATTCAGCTATGTCAGGTAATGGGTCGCTGAGTCGGGAGCGATGTAAACCGGTGTAGTGAGTTATGAACGCTTTGTGTATTTGGCGTTGCGTGTAAAGTAACCCTCTCCCTTCTACTTGTATCGCCGAAATTGGGGTCATGCGGTCTTCCCGTGCGATCAGCCAGGCTAACAGTTTGCCAGGTCTATCGCCCTGGCGATGCGTGCGGGCTGAGTGTGCAGCAAAGTTGAGATGGCGCAATCGCTCCAGGAGGCGTTCATGTTCCGTTCTTGCTTCCGCCATGGGGTCGCTTGCGCCTCCCACCGCGTCCCGTTCATGGGCCAGCAGTTCAGTCTCTAACCACGTCAGGTCGCCCTCCAGTTGTCATCGCATGTGGACTTGCGTGCCTAAGCAGTGTCCCCTGGTCACCACCTTGAATGCGTCCCATTCGATCTGGGGGGGTGGACGCCGTTCCAGCATTGTTTTCAAAGTATTGAGCAGTCTGTGTGAGGAGGGAGTCGCGGAAAGTCGCGTCCAGCAAGAGGTCCGGCTGGAGTCGCCAGGTGGGTATGGGCGGATGTGGACGCTCAAATGCAATGGCCAAAGTGTGGGGGTTGTGGTCCGAATGTGTGCGGCCCATATATTGTGTGTCTGCTACTAGTGGGAGAAGGTCAGTGGTTACCATGAACCTGTCCGGACGCACATGTAGGGCATGCGCGCCCGACCAGTAGGAGTATGTCCGTGTTGTTGGGTTACGCGTCCTCCATGCGTCGTGGAGATCCCACTGCGTAGCCCAGGTGATTAATGCTTTCATGGCGGCGTGTGTCTGCGCACTGGTCGGGGGTGGGGAAGATCTGTCTAGAGTGGCATTTAGGACGCAGTTGTAGTCACCCCCCAGGACCCACGGGACCCCATGCCAGGTCGCCAGCACCGCCGAGAGGCGGGTAAAGAAACTACTCTGGTCAGTGTTTGGGGAATATAGCGAAGCCAGTACCACGGGCTGCCCATCTAGTCTGCCCCGAGCCACCACGTACCTGCCGTCTGGGTCTATACATGTGTCCGTAACCGCCCATGGGGTTCCACGCCGAACCCACAGAAGCGCCCCACGGGCGAAGGAGGAATACTAAGTAGCATAAAGCTGTCCGCGCCATCTGCGGTGCAGAGCGCACACCTCCGCCTTATTTAAATGCGTTTCTTGTAACAGTGCTACGTGAAATGAATGGCGTTTCAAGTAAGAATAAATCTGGTAACGCCTCGCTGGTGTGTGCATGCCCCTGACATTCCACGTACATATCCTAATTTCAGCCATTATCGTCACTTGTGTAGGGGTCTCCCCTGCCCTCCAGTTTTAGTCCCCTTAGTGTGGTCCCCCACTGATCCCCCGGCATCTCCCCCCTATCCAGACCATACTTAGTTGCTGCCACATAGAGGAACAACCCAAACAGTTTCCAAGTGGTGGGGGTAGAATGGGAAACATGGAGTCTGAAAAATACAGAACAATAAGAAATACCAATAGGTCGGCCGCGCAACATGCTGCCGTCCAAACACTCAAGTGAGTCAATAAAAAAAAAATAAGCTTTTAACCATTCAGTTCTAGGGGGTGATGGGCAATTGGCACAATAGTGACACAACTGTATTTTTCTCAGAGGGAGGTGGTGTCCCTTCCCGGGCCGTAGGGTTACGGGCCTTAGCTAACAGGCTACACCAGGCATCAACAAATGCAGCATAGTGGGAGAATGACCGTTCGTTGCTGTGATTGGAGAGGAAGTCCGTGCGAGGGCGCACATCACCAGCAAGGGCAGGTCAGTGATCGTCAGTCCAGTAGCAAGTGTGGTGGTGGGGGGGGGGGGGGAAGGTGTCACCATAATATAAGTCTAACATTTGCAATGATTGCAGGGTGTTACTCACTGTGTGTCACCAACTTCCTCCCATCTAGAGGAAAAGGGGTGGGGGGGAACCCCCCCTTTGGCCACCGCCGCACCAACAATCCATACCCCATGGCAGGCAGAGGGTGTGAGCGCACAATAGTCATTGCCGCATGAATGTTTCGAAGAACCCAAAGGGGTTCCCCTCAGCCAAGTAGATCCACTGTTTGCGGCGTGACATCAGGTGGGTCTGTGGATTGTTGAGAGTCCGGTAAACCGTAGATTGCTTCATCGTCACTGGGGAAAGTGTGCGGACTGGCGTGCGGGACAGAGGATGGCGCTGGAGAGCTGCTGATTTCCGTGACCCTGCGAAGCGCATCTTGTTGTTCCTGCAGGACTAGGTCCGCTGGTGGTGAGTGGGTCACCGTGTTCTGCGAGTTGTGAGGCGTAGGTGATTTGCGCCTGCGCCTTCGCCTCGGTCCCCGGGAGCGTGTTATCGTAGCAGTGCCCTGCGCTCGTCGGGGTGTCCCCACCGCTCCGCCATCCAGCCAGGCTTCCACTTCCTCAGGGCTAGTGAAAAAGTGAGTGTTATCCTGCGCCACCACTCGCAGGCGTGCGGGGAAGAGGAGTGAGTACTTGAGGCCCGCTTGTCGCAGCCTGCGTTTCTCCTCTAGGAAGGAGTGTCGTTGTCTTTGTACCTGGATGGTGTAAAACGGGAAAAACATCACCGTGGCATTGTCTATTCGAGCATCTCCTAATTTCCTGGATTCGCGCAGGATGGCGTCACGATCCCTATAGTTAAGGATGCGAAAAATCAGCGGTCTGGGGTTAGATCCCGGAGGGAGGGGTCTCGTGGGCACCCTGTTGGCCCGCTCCACCACAAAGTGTTGCGATAGTGTCCCCTCCGGTAAGAGGTCTCTCAGCCAATCCTCCACGTGGTGTGTAGGGTCCGTCCCCTCCCATTTTTCCGGTATGCGAACCAGTCTGATGTTATTTCTTCGCGCCCGCCCTTCCGCGTCCTCAGCGTGCTCCTCCAGAAATTCAACCCTGTTGAGGAGGTCACGTATATGTTTGTCCGCTTGGGTGACACGGGGTCCCAGATCAGTCACTGTAGTTTCCAGCGTGGTGGTGCGGTCTTGCAATTTCTTGTGATCCGCCTTGAGACAAGTCAGATCGATTGCCACACTGTCGATTTTGTTTTCTAGGGAGGTGCGCGTCTGTTGGAGGGATTCCTCCAAGCGTTCCATCACAGCCAAGACACTGTCCAATTTGGATTTCACATCGGTATCCATTGTGGGTAGCGGTTTGGCCTGTTTCCCTTTCATGGATGTGTTGCCGGTTCCAGTGTGCGTCCTCACTCCTCCAGACATGGGCAAGGCAGTGCGTGTGAGTGATCACGGCTCACAGAGGAGGGTCCAGTGAGACGGCCGGGGTGCGGGCGATTCGGCGCGTGTCTCCTCCGTCTGGTGCTCGCCGCTCCCTTCCGCTGGTGTTGCGCTCCCCGGGGAGCGACTGTTCAGCCAGGGGGGGGCCGCCGCGGCAAATTCCCAGGGGGGGGAACCCGTCCCACCACACCCGGCCCCTCCGAATATCTCTGCAACGGTCTGGGGGGGGACAGTCAGTGCCGGGGGGGGGGGGCTTCGCCAATCGTCCCGCTCTGTTGGTGGTCCTGTCGCTGTGAGGGAGGCGGCGTTGGTGATATGGCTGCGTGGTTGTTTGCGATCACGGCCACCCACGGCCTCCGCGCCGCATCTGTCCCGTCTCCACAGCTCCGCATCAGTCCCCCGCGAGGCCAGAGCACAGCAGCGGCTTAGCGTCCCGTGGCCTCCAGCGCTGGGGCGCTGTTCCTGGGGGACAGGGGGAGTCACTGCGTCTTATTTCCCCGCAGACAGCGCTGTGTAGGTCGCAGCTCGAGGTCCAGTGCGTGGGAAGGAGTTGCGGTCCCGCGCCGCCAGGCAAGCAGAATGGCCGCAGCGGGCCACGTGGTGTGCGTGCCTCCCGGCACCTCCGGGCTCCCCTCCACGCAGCCAGCGGTGCAGTATTCGAGCGTGGCTCACCTTCCCTCTCCGCAGCCACAGCAGCCACAGGATTCGGCACCATCTGATACTTGGGTCCGATCCGGCCCGTCAGCTCTCCGGTGGGGCCCCGTAGGGGGTGCAGTCCAGTTGGGGCCACGCCATGCAGGGGGGGGCCCCGTCTCAGCAATGCAGTCTGTGGGTGGGGGAAGCCTCCTGATAGCCATCCGCCGCCGCCGCTGGTTCCGACAGGGCGGTGCGTCAACCGCCGGTTCAGGCCTAGTAGCCCAGGCGAAGCCGCGGCCTCGGGTGCGCGGGCCCGCCGGGACAGCAGCGTCCGGGGCGGCCGCGATCTCTCCTCACCGCACCGGTGCGGAGCCCAATAAGCTACGGGCCCCAAAAAGGGATGGCAGGTGGGCGAGTATCCTCTCCGGTTCCGCCTGTAATTACAGCCTCTCATCAGGATATCTGGGTCGGAGAATCGGCCCGGGGAAGGGGATCTCAGATCGGAGCTCTACCCTGCCACGGCTGCCTCCATTGCGCGCCAAACCACGCCCCCCTCAGCGAATACGTGATTGATGCTGTAAAATGCGCTTTTTAATTGCTTGTGTAGTTTTTCCAATATAACTCAAAGCGCAAGGGCACTGTATGCAATAAACCACATTTTTCTTAAGATATTTAGAATGATGTTTTAGTGTTATGCATCTGCCATTTATATTTCAAGTCTTAGTTGTCTCAGTGGTGGCACAGGCTGCACATCCACCGCAAGAAAAATGACCTACTATCGGTGTCAGGCCCCATATGTTGGTGATGGTACTGGGCGTAGGTTCTATATAGATTTTTACAAGATATCGCAAATTTCACCCCCTCTTAAAAGCAGAGCGTGGCATTGCTAACTGCGGCTCAACTTTTCTGATAAGGTGCCAATTGCGTCTAATGATCTTACTTATTTGCTTTGACTCAGTTCCAAAAGTCATGACACACGTAATAGGTTGTACTACATTGTCCAAACCAGTTTCACGTCCTGATTTTTGGAATAGGGCTGGACGATCGTAGAACCACGCCCGCTTCATGGCGTGTTTTACCAGTCTATATGGATACAATCTCATGACCAATTTAGCCAGAAGTATTTTAGCCTCTCTGAAGTAATCCTCCCTTTTGGTACAATTCCGCCGTATGCGGAGAAACTGACCAAAAGGGAGGTTGTCACGCAGATTACAGGGGTGGTGGCTATTATACTTTAATTAAACAAGAGAAATCCAACATTTAGTGGGAAAAGAGAGTGATCAATGGATATTGAAGCACTCAGTGTTTGTGAAAATACCCCTCACACACCAAAAGGCCCCTTGGTGTCATGCTTCATCATCGGGGTCTTCGCACCCCTCTATCGGGATGCGGCGTGCTGCGACCGACGACTACGAGGGAGCACTTATAATGTTGGCTATGTGTGGTGTACAGTGTGTGGGTTGTGTTACAAGTGAGTAGGGAGTGTTGTGAAAAGTTTTAAAAAGTACCTGGCACTAGAGCGGGAAAGAAAAAAGTTTTATTCTGTGCTCTGGCTGGTACCGTTAAAAAGAAAGTGCAGGGCGAGGTCAACCTGTTGTATTAATGAACAGGACCTCCGATGTGCTTATGTGTCGACATGTTTCGGAGACAAGCTCCTTCTTCAGGACAGGGGCACAAACTCCCTTCCCTACTCACGTCTTTTGCTACGTAAAACTGTGTATTTACAGAAAAGTGAATTTTACTTTGAATAGGCTAAGTGTGCCTACAGCGGTCTGATACAAGCACAATGACTTGTGAAGCTTGGTTGTGGGCTTCATGAGCAAAATAGGAACGTCGGGGTGCTGCTCCAATGGCAATATAGTCAGGACGCTCTGATCACCGCCTTACCCCGTCCGCTGCTCCGCTGGTTGACCAGCGGAGCAGCGGACGGGGTAAGGCGGTGATCAGAGCGTCCTGACTATATTGCCATTGGAGCAGCACCCCGACGTTCCTATTTTGCTCATGAAGCCCACAACCAAGCTTCACAAGTCATTGTGCTTGTATCAGACCGCTGTAGGCACACTTAGCCTATTCAAAGTAAAATTCACTTTTCTGTAAATACACAGTTTTACGTAGCAAAAGACGTGAGTAGGGAAGGGAGTTTGTGCCCCTGTCCTGAAGAAGGAGCTTGTCTCCGAAACATGTCGACACATAAGCACATCGGAGGTCCTGTTCATTAATACAACAGGTTGACCTCGCCCTGCACTTTCTTTTTAACGGTACCAGCCAGAGCACAGAATAAAACTTTTTTCTTTCCCGCTCTAGTGCCAGGTACTTTTTAAAACTTTTTAAAACTTTTCACAACACTCCCTACTCACTTGTAACACAACCCACACACTGTACACCACACATAGCCAACATTATAAGTGCTCCCTCGTAGTCGTCGGTCGCAGCACGCCGCATCCCGATAGAGGGGTGCGAAGACCCCGATGATGAAGCATGACACCAAGGGGCCTTTTGGTGTGTGAGGGGTATTTTCACAAACACTGAGTGCTTCAATATCCATTGATCACTCTCTTTTCCCACTAAATGTTGGATTTCTCTTGTTTATTTGAATACCCAGTGGAGCATAAATCCAACGATTGGCTCTACCTCCCCTTCATGTTTTTGACATATTATACTTTAATAGCGTATTCCTCGCCGTGGGCTTAGTGTACAAGCTCATGACCAAGACACCTTCGTCATGTGTGATTTGCAAATCTAAGAAACTGATGGCATTGGGACTGCTTCTAAATGTGAACTGTAAGTTAGGGTCTCTATGATTTAACCATGAGTGAAATTCTTCTAGCTTTCCTTGATCACCTTCCCAAACAATGCACACATCATCGATGTATCGTAGATATTTACATAAATTTGCGTGAAAAGGGTTATCATTTAGATCACCTTTTCTAGATTTGCTATGTTGGGAGCAAAAATTGCACCCATTGCCACACCTTTGAGTTGCACATAGAAGTCATTGTTGAAGAGAAAATAATTCTCTTCCAGGGCAATTTTGGCACAGTCAGCAATGAACCAAGTGGGGACTTGATGAGGGCGTATACGGGTCTCCAATACGTTAACAATAACTTCTAGAGCTTCCCTCTGAGGTATGCTCGTATAGAGACTCTCGATGTCCATCGTAGCTAAAATATTGGTTATGGGGTCAAATTGTACACCCTCTAATTTGGTGATCACATCTCTGCTGTCTTGAGTGAATGACTTAGTTAGACACACAAAACATTTAAAAACATAGTCAACTTATTGTCACGCATCCAGGCATGATGGCGCAAAGCCACCGACCGTGCAAGAGCAGAGCCCACAGAGTCCGTGGTATCCAGGGAGGAGCATATAGTAAAATGAGCCATTTCCTTGCCATGAAGGACAAGACGGAGTAACTCCGGGCGCAATTCCTCCGGAAGAGAAGGAAGAAAGTTAGCCGCGGAGTCCCAGAGTGCGGAGGACGCTCGTGCAAACACACATGTAGTGTTTAAAGCACGGATGGCCGCGCCCAGAAGAAGCAAAAAGCTGTCAACCACATGCATCCAGCCACCGGGATTCCCAGGTGAGAGGAAACAAAGGTAAAGTGGAGGAGTCTTGTTAACCAAAAGCCGCCTGAATTGCCAGGCCCTGAGCAGCAGGATGGTGGGACAGATAGAGTGGATCCCCCGGGGCAGGACGCTGCCTACCGGCAATGGCCCGATCAACCGGGGCTCCAGAAGAGGGCCATTCCCATGTGCCACACAGGACTTCCTATAAAGCACCCCCAAGAGGTAGCAAGGGTCCACTGTAATGGGGTGGAGATGAAGAAGATCCGTTAAGGGATCGGAAATGAGGGGTACCCCCGGAGGCTGAAAGCCAAGGATAGCAGCTGCCCTGGTGATAGTCCGCGCGTAGGCGGCCCCCAACTCAGTAATCACTCTAGGAGGGGACAAGAGGCCGTCTGTAGGAGACGGTTGGAGGCTAATTCTCCCAGACGCCTTAAAGAGCGGGGCTAGGGAACGACCCGGAGGCCATTCCACACTAGGAACCTGCACCAGTGGCTCCAGACCAGGGGAAGCAACAGCAACCGAAAAGGCTGTTGCGGATACCGGAATCGGTCGACCCCACAGAAACGAGGAATCCGGAGGAACCCCAAGCATGGGGACCAGTGTTGATGAAAGGATGGGCACCGGTGGCGATGGATGTGTCGACAGTGGCGTCAGTGGGCGATGTGTCGGAGTCGACAGGACTTAGACGGCCTCCACGAGGGATGCACCCTCGACTGGCGTCGGAGGAAGTGAGCTGGGCCTGGGCTTGGACAATGAGCCTGGCTTTGGGTCCGACGTGGAACCTAGCACCAAGCTCGGCGCCGTCGAGTCCACCCCCGCTGTTCGAGCAGAAAGCCGCAGAGGGCTATGCATTGACTGGCGGCGAGAGACTGGCGTCTAATCCAGCGTCCACGCAGGAAGCCGCACAGGGCTATGCGCTGACTGACAGAGAGAGCCTGGTGTCGAACCCGGCGTAGCTGACGCTGCTTCCGCCGTCCACGCAGGAAGGCGCACAGAGCTATGCGTTGACTGGCGGAGTGTGCTAGAGCGACCAGGACAGTCTGGGCCCCGGCCCAACGTCGTCGCCTCGGACCAGGAGTCGGAGTCGGTGCACACAACCCTGGTCGGGGAAGGATCCGCCGACGAGGGCCCGGCCTGAGTACCCACCGCCTCTGTGGGGCCCGAAGGCGTGCCAGAGAGAGAAGGAGACTCAAAGTAGGCCTGAAGAGCCCAGGAGTAGGACTCCATTTGGGCGCGCGTCGCTTAAAGTCCTGGGAAAGGAGGGTAAGGAGGAGGTGACCTCTGGGCACCTGTAGCTGACCCCGTACGAGAGGAGTGGGCGCCAGCGGCACGCCTACAAGAGGTGGACCTCAGTGGACTCTTGTGGCTCTGCTTACCTCTTTTAGGGCGCCGGTCGCGGCAGCGGCCTTCGGGAGCGAGCCCACTCTGGAGAGGGAGAGCGGCGACGAGAAGAAACTGGCCCGGACAGCCGCGCGGTCATCAGCTTCATGCGGCGATCCTGACTGTTGACAGTCGCCGCATTGCTTGGAATTGTGGTGCACACCAAGGTACCACATGCAAATAAGGTGCGGAACAGTGCCAGACATCTGATGTACACAGGCCTCACAGGCTTTGAACCCGGAGGGCATCGCACACTGTTCCGGTATGGCACCAAAATTGTCGAGAAGGCCCAAAAGTAGGCCAGGAACTGCTGGTTTCCAGGATACGCATTGTGACGTGGAAAAGAAGAAAACTGGTGTCGGCGCTCAGGGCGCGGCATATATGGCTCCGCTGACGTAACGTCCATGGACAACGTCAGGGCGGAGCCGTGCGGCGCCGCCCCCCGGCGCGCAGAGGTGCTGCTGCGCAAAGATTTTTCGGACCAGTCTGACTCCTGGGGATATTTTAAGTTAAGGAATCTGCGGCTAGACGTCTCTATCAGATATTATATAAGCGATCAAATCCCCAAAAATAGCTAAGGCTCCTGGTCCAGATGTGTATTCTACTGAATTAATCTCCTCCCTTTTAACTTCTTTTCTCCCCAGATTATTAGAGCTTATTAATTCTTTTCTTTTGACCTTGAAGGCTACTGGATCTTTTCTGAAAGACTTGATCATTATTATCCTTAAGCCAGGTAAAGATCCCACCCTTTGTAAGAACTATCGACCTATTTCACTGATTAATTATCATTGCAAAATGTTTGCCAAGATCCTAGTATCTTGCCTAGAAACTGTTGTGCCCCTTCTTGTCAAATCGGTTTCATTAAGGGCAGACTTGCTGTGGATAATGCCAGAATGCTCTCTAATATTCTTACATTGGCTAAGAAACATAATGCCTTTCTTGCTGCCCTATCTCTTGATGCTGAAAATGCCTTTGACTGAATTAATTACCAATTCACATTTATCACTCTCCACTGGTTTGCCTTTGGTCCAAAATGTATTTAATTCATAAAATTATAATACTCTGACCCTTGTGTCAGTGATTTTGTTAATGGCTCTTTCTCCCCCTATTTTACTTTACATAGTGGTACCAGACAAGGCCCTCGCTTTTTATTCTGTCTAGGACCCTTCCTTGAACGTATTCACTGTAATACACTTATCTAACAGTGTATGATTTTCGACTTGTAAATGTTATATTGTAATTGTTACTTCTCTGGCTATTGCTCTATAAATCGTCAATAAAAAAGATTTTAAAAAAACAAAAACTGGTTCACAGGTACTTGCGGTTTGAGCAGGGGACACGAAAGAACATCATGCAAGGGACATGCCTATCCCAACAAGGACAAAGTTGAAAGCTTCGTCCGACATTGTGGTGACACATTAGCTACACAGCAGGGTGCTTTCGAGCTCAACACGACACCTGTGCAAGGGAATAACTGGATGGAGCTGGGATACGGTGAAGCTGGTCCTCTGGTTGCCAATTTTACAAAGAAAGACAGCTCGTAGATTAAAAGGAAATGTATTGCAATGTTAAGTTATCTGGTAGAGTACAGGGCTGGCATTAGGACGGTGCGACCGATGCAGCTATAAAGGCGCTGACCTGGAGGGCGCTGTGTTTTAAAATAACTTATGGGTTTAAAAGCACGTGCTGCAGAGTTCCTGAGTTCAGCAGTTTCCATGCAACAATAAAGATGCCAAGACAACCGTGTGATTAATGTTCCTGTTGGCGAGAGATCAGAGTTTTGTCTAGTGACAGTTTTGACTAATCATAAAGTTAATATGTCTGCCACAAAGAATGTGTACCATGCGGATCATAGAACTGAGTGTGAGTGAACAATGAGTTGAGCTATAAAAAAATGAAATGAATGTCAGAAATGGACTAAAGTGAGAATAGGGGCCCTATTAGTGAATGGTAGTGAGGTAATTAGTGCACCAGGCACCACCAGCGCTAAAGCCGGCTCTGGCTGAGCAGCTGCCAAAGGTACTCCCTAATAATCTGCCTGTGACTAAAAAAAACAAGACTCGGGTGTCCTACAATGTTAATGAAAAAGGTAAAATAATTAAGGAATGCACATGAAAGAAATGGCATGCAGACCTAACACATTTCCTTCTTGAATGCACTGCCTGAGTACTGGAGGAGTATGAGTGAAGACACTGATTGTGATTTGAAGGTGGCTCCAATGCAGTTTATACTGAATTGGCTAGATATGGCAAATGCTTGTCTCACATGTACATTATCAACACAGAGATAACGTTGGATGCGTCCTTCTGATATTAAAGTATTGATAATCAGGACCCAAAAGAACCCAGATGAGCCAAACATTCTGGTTATCAATTGTCTTTCTTATTTCAAACTTTAACACGGCAAATAATTCTGATCTGGATTTAAATACTTGTGAATCCAGATCGATAAATTAGAGCCAAACATGATGTGCTGGTGAGAAGATAAAGGGCACATCATTGATCCATTCCTATTGTTTAATACCAATTGGGGAATATATCTCCTTTGACCCATGAAAAGCTAAATTACTAGATACAAAACTGGCGATGCTCATATTCGGTAACATTATAGGGGCCTCATCCTGAGTCCCAGGGGAATGGTGGGAAATGGGAATTTTCATCAATCTGGATTCCAGGTAGCACAGTAATTATCGAATAATGCAGGGTTAGACCCTCACACGCCTTTTGTCTGGTAAAACCTGGGTGAATGTGCAGGGAAGCACATAGCAGTATGGGTTCCTCATCTAACAACGTGGGAATACATGCCCTATCACCCCAACCACCAACAACCCAATCTGAGATGCAGAAGAATGAATGATGCAGCAATACGGCAACCCAGCAAAAAGCAGGCTCCAGTCTATTTACCAGAAGTGGTTTTACCACTCCAAAATTGAGATGAGGTCTTAAACGTCACTGCCTGCTGAAAGTAAGAACTGCTATTGAGTCAGACATAACACATACTTATATGAACATATTTGGAAGGCAATAGGAGAACTAAGCAAGGACGCTGCTACATCGACCAGGAGCAAGCTACACTATAAAAGTATCACCAAATCATACCCAACTCTCCTCAAGGATAGATGAATTTAGTGCGGATATTGAAAAATGCCTAGTACTGTCAATGCAGCCACCATGGGTGATGCAAGGCTGGGTGCCTAACACAGGTCCTGCAGCCCCTGAGGAGCAAGGGGGCCCAAATCCTCTTGGTGGATCCCAATCTTTAGGTGGGCCAATTATTCGGCCTGAAGCCAATTAATATCGGTGAGAAATGGGAGACTCGGGGCCCCTCATCACATCGCCATGTTAGCAAATTTATTTTGGTTCCAAAAGCATCTGTTGCCACGTTGCGCACCTCCAACAAATCCCAGGCAACAATAAAAATGACAATATAACTCTGATGATTAATGTTCTTCCTAGAGAGAGATCGGAGGTTTTGTATAGTTGAGGTTTTGACTGATCATAAGTTAGCACAGAGGATTAATATGCCTGCGGCAAAGAAAGTGTGCCATGCAGATCACAGAGTCCATATAATGTAAATGAGGAGGTCAATGAGTTATTGCTTTTCTATGAGATATATCCTTTTGTTACTTGCAGTTTATACGTTAAATTCCTAATATAGAACAGTGAATTATTAACTGTCAGCAAACAACTGCATGCACGCTGTGAAGTATAGATTAGAGTATAGATTGATGTTGCAAAAAGGGTTAATTTGGGTAGAAATCGATTCTTATTATTGAAGAGAACCCCCAACTATGGTGTTCTGTTTTTAATCCTAAGTTTTGTGCTTCTGCAGACCAAGCACTCAAGCTATATTGCCTACCAGTATGAATGACATGCCACTCCTACACCTTGTAGTCCTCTGGCTTATGCAGCATTTCCTATAAGCTGTTTTACATACAGATGACTTACCGTCTCTGTGTAATGTGTAATGTGTGTGCGATGCAAAGTGTTCTGACACCTTACACTGGTATTAGTGGCGCTATATAACTAATTACATGCATCTGATAGAGAGTGGCTAATGAGACTTGAGAGTCACTGTTAAAAGGTGGTGGTGAGGGAATCCGTGGTGGAGGTGGTCACCACCACCACCATGGATGGGAGGGCACCAACAAGCATTGTCCCATCGGGCGCCACCAGTGCTAAAGCCGGCCCTGCTTGGTGGCAAACTGTGACCTGGAAAGCAAGAGGAGGTGTTCTGAGGGTGATAACATAATGCACCTGGGAACCTCAAAACATATCCTTTTTGTGTCTAGAAATGCCAATGCTAGAAAGCAAATGAAAGATTATGTGCCCGAGCTTCATAATAACAAAGAGTATATAACATAAGTGGGTATATATGTAATACTTCGGAACAAGGCAATTATACATTAATATTATCATGTACAAAAATATTAACAAATACTGTTTGATAAAGTTATCTGATCGATATATGTGGATGTGAATACTACAGGAAGCAACAGAAAAGTAAACCCTCAATTACAAACCTCGTGTTCATTTTCTTTCTCATGAAGAATTCCATCTTCATAATCTCGAATTAATGCCCTTGCCGTCAGCTTGTGCAGAATCTATTTTTCACCAAAGAAGACAAGATAAAGTCAATTTTAAAGCAGGATTGGCAAAAATAATTTATTACAATGTAAGCATTACAACTTACCATCACGATTCAGGGTTCTTAGAGGCTGTAAAGTCCTGAGCATGATCATGAATCTTACATTTCATGTTTCCAAGGTTTTTACCAAAGTATAATAAAAGCACAGAACTACATTGAGGTCTTTGCCCTTCAGTTCTTTTTTGTAGGTTGATTCAGAAGTTACATATCAGGTTTATTTAGTAGAAATATTTTCTGCTCATACAGTCCCTTTAAGATCTTTTCCTCTGTGATTGCTCAGTATGGTTTCCACTTCTTGGGCAGGAAATCTTCTTCAAAGGGAAGATGGCCGGCAGAGCTCCACTACTTACATCAACATTACTCCTGATCTGATCTCTCTAAATTCCTTACTAATTTGATTTCTTTCTTTCTCTTCGTCGTCTTAAAATTATTGAGACGAGCCTACACCAAAAAAAGGCAACTATGCTGCCTGTCACGCTTAAGAGTAGAGGCAGTGCAACATTGGGAGGGATGAGTCGGGGAAATGGATATCACAGGCTGGAGAGACACTAGAATGTCCTCACGGGTTCTCGCTATCTCCACCTACTTCAGACTAAGCTAAATTATCCCCACCTGAAATACGACTAGAGCCAATAAGATCCTTCGGCCCACTTACTTCCGTTGTTCTATGCCCGAAGCTGATTTTTATCATGTGGTTTAGGCCTGCCCTGTAATTGGTCGCTATTGGCAGATACAACAAGAACTCTTGTGGTTTCTGCATCGACCCCTGGATCTTTTCCCTAGACTACAGTGACCCTACTGGATGACCTTGGTAGCCCGCAGGCAGACCAGACTTTCGTTGGGGTCACCTCTCCGGTTGCCAAACATGATATCATCCCAAGGTGGCACTCTCCACAGGACCCCTCATTGGCGGAGTGGAGAGTGGGTGTGGACTGTTGCATGAGGCTTCCCACAAAAGCACAGAAAGATCTGGAGGCGGATGCGGGGAATACTATGGTCTGGATTTATAACTTTGGACTGTGGTATATAAACTGTGATGCTAGTGCAATGATGGTGACGAGCACGTTTTATGCATTTGTTAGAAAATAATAAAAACTTGTTTGAGTAATGAAAAAGTAGAGGCAGTGCCTACTATGAGCCAGTTGTTTTTCGGTGCTCAGCATTGGCACGGTCTAATTTTGAAATGAGCACAAGACCAACTGTTTTATAATTCAATTTACAATGGAAATGACTAAAACCTGTCACCCAAGCCATTCTTATAGCTGTCAGTGACCTGGAATAGTCTGAACAGTCACACTAGTAAAAGTGCAATGGTCAATAGATTTGTTGGTATTGTCATTAGCAGTGCTAGCAAGGGCAATGGGAAGAGAAAGCTGAAGTGACCTGACAAATTAAGCACTGCGTAGACAATAAATCAGACCACCTGTTGTATTGGGCTATTGGGATCGAGTGTATTCATGTTGGCTTTCTTAAGCAACGGAAGGTTTGAAGCAGATTCTCAATTCTTTTGAAAAGACACTGGTCCTAAATGCAGCATTAAAAACAGAAGTCAATTGGGCAGCCACCAGGTCAGGAATGAGCTGTAAAATTTTAGGAGGACATGGATCGTCAGGTGAGCTGGATTTAGTAGAGAGAACCAGCTGTCTAACTTGGTCTACTGAGGGAAAATTAAACGTGGCGAAGGAAGCCTTCTTGACTGATATCCTTCCTGAAAGATGGTATTGCTATATTCGAAGTGAATTTATTATCAATAACCTGTACTTTATGAAAAGAAAATGATGCTAGAGAATAACAGTAATCCTGATTAACATTTTCCCCACTCTTAACCACCGAAGAGGAGAGTTTGGAGGCAGCTTGCAAAAGTTCTTTGGAGATGCAACCGACCTTTTCAGTGGAATTAGTAAAGTACAGCGATTTTCCCTTCATTATAAGCTTTTTATAATCTGCCACTAGAGAGTTGTTTTTATCTTTTTCATTATTATCATATTTTTCCCTCCACCTACGTTCTTGTTTGCAACAGGCTTTCTTAGCAGCCCGAAGCGTTTCCCAAACCACAGTGATGTAGGTTCACTTCTCCTTGATACAATCTGTTTGACTGGAGCCAGCATATTGACAGCTCCAGTCAGCCATGAGGAATAATCAGATACCATCTTATCCGGGTCATCCGACTTAGCTGGTTGAGAGTTGAGCAGTATCGAATGCAGATCCTGTACATTTGTTTTTGTTCTGTGCCCGGAAATAAGTTGGCTTCTTAGGTACCTTCTCATGGACTGTACTATGAGGTGTGTTACGCTTTATACGGGGTAGCCTCACCAGGGTCGAGAGGGAGCTGTCGCTGTTGGATAAGACTCTAGATGCTCCTGGTGCCTTAGCTAAATGGAATGCGCTTCTACTTGAATTTAATGAGAATGCTGATAGGGAAGCTACCTTGTTAGGTAAATTACATACAGCCCGCCGTTATGGCGAAGGGGAATGCCCAGGAAAAACGCTGGTGTGTTTGTTGAGACCCCCTCAGGGAGCGGGGCACATAGTGGCAATATAAAAAGCTGATGACTCCATGGCAACTGAAGATTCCAACATTCTCATGGAACTTGTCGCATACTATCGATCTCTTTATGCTACCGAACTACCCAAGGACTTTACGCAACACTTAACGTATTTGCAGGAGATTGCCATGGTGTGGCTTACCAAGGGTCAAGCTGAGTTTCTTAGTGATCTTTTCACAGTAGAGGAGATCACTATGGCAATAGAGGACCTGTGTGGCTCAAAGTCACCTGGCCTGGATGGTCTGTCCGGAGTATTTTATAAAACATTTAAGGGCGTCCTAGCGCCCCAGTTACTTGAAGTCTATGCGGAGGCTATGGAGGTTGGAGTCCTACCCCCCTCTATGAAGAAGGCGGCCATCTATCTCTTGTTGAAACCTGATACAGAATCCACGAGTTGTGCCTCTTATTGGCCCATATTGGCCCATATCCTTGATAAAGTTTCATAATAAAATTCTGGCAAAACAACTATCCACCCGACTCTCTTTGTTGTTAGATCAAATATTGTCACCTGTGCAATCTGGTTTTATCCCACATAGGTCTACTGTACTAAACCTTCAGACAGTTTTTTCAGTCATTATTCGAAACAACCCAAGTGTACCCGCAGCGATAGCTCTTCTCAACGCGGAGAAGGCTTTTGATTCTTTAGAACGGCCATTCCTGCTAGACGTAAGTTGGGGCTCCCAGCTAACTTTATTGTGCTGATTGCGCTTTTGTATTCTGGCCCCATGGCTCGTATTCGAGTGAATGGCTCCCTGTCAAAACCGATTCCTATCTCACGAGGGACTCAACAGGGCTGCCCCTTGTCCCCCCTGCTTTTTATAATAGCCATTGACCCCCTGGTTCGTCACCTACAGGAAAAACATCTGTTCCGTGGCCTCCAGTTTCAATTTGGTCCCCTATTAATGTCCCTGTATGCAGACGACATATTATAGTTTATCAGACATCCTAACACCAACTTACAACCCCTCATCGAGGAGATAAATCGATTTGGGGCAATGTCAGGGCTGCGGATCAACTGGTATAAATCGTAGCAATTCCCAATCACTGAGTCGGCTACCCTGGGTGAGCTGGAGATGCAATTACGTTGGGCCTGAGATACTACCAAATATCTGAGTGTTGTGCTACATAAGCAGAAGGAACAAATTATGCGTCTCAATTACGGACCTGCTATTCTACAACTTTGCTCACAAGTGGAGCGGTGGATTCAACTACCTATCTCCATGGCTGGGCGTATCACCCTTTTTAAAATGAATGTTCTTCCCTGCTTTCTTTATTTATTCGTTAGTATACCCATTCCACTCACCAAAGCCTTTTGTGCATACCTAAAGGGACTGATGATATGTCTGATTTGGGGGAGGGGGAGGGGAGGCCACGGATAGCATTTGACACTCCCGCTTCCATATGATAGGGGTGGGTTAGCATTCCCCGATTTTCACCTGTATTACTTGGTCGCAGAGGCATAATTTGCTCATCACTGGTTTCATCCAGACACTCGCATACCCTACATCAAGCCGAAACTGGACCTGGCCTCCCCCACCCCCTTGGGGGTGTTATTTCCACGGGGTATCCCGTTGGATCCCAAGGATGTAGAACCTCTCTCAACTACATCTTGGGCTTGGCGTCGGTTGAGCCGGAAGCTAGGCGATGGCTCCCTCTACTCCCCAGAGCTCCCAATGTGTCGGAACCCGCACTTACCGCTTACTACTGAGGTAGTGGTACAACATACACTCTTACTTACTTTCGGTTCCCTCTTCCTGGACGGACGTGCGATAACTATGACTGACCTCACTGCTAGCACTGAATTGACATTTGTGGACAATTTTGTGGTAACAAGGCTTCTTGGGGCACTCCGCTCGTCTACTTCCACATTTTCTTCTCCCCCTGCGGAATTTCAACCACTCACATTACTCATAACTGACAAAGAAGGAGATCACCTCATCACCAAACTATACAGAGCGTGCTCGGTGTTAAAACCAGCTCGGGATCGAGGGGCTAGAGAACAGTGGGAGAAAAACCTGGGTCAACCATTATCGGAAAAGGAATGGGCGTGCTACTTAGAACAAATACACAGGGTATCTCTCAACCAAAGGCACAATCTCCTCCACCTCAGGTTTGTGTATAGGACATACATCACACCGTGTCAGCTGAACAAACTTGATCCTACTAGGCCATCCATCTGCCCAAAATGCCAGGTCCCGACGCAGACTTTGCCCACAAGACCTGGGTATGCCCCTGGATAGTGTCCTACTGAACTGATGTCTTCCAAACGATCTCAGACATTATAGCTAGCCCTTTCCTCCCTCTCCCAAGTTGCCCTTACTGGGAATAGTTCAGGTCGTAAAATTATGTCACAGACTGTCTGTTGCTCTAGCACTGCTGCTAGCGAAAAGGGAAATTGCTGTGCACTGGTGGGTGAAAACCAGTCCAACGAAAGACATGTAGATGTGCAGCATGGCAAACTGTGATACACAGACTGAAATTTATTCTACGCTTCAGCCCCCAACCTCCCGTCCTAAGGACATCTGGCATGTCTACCGCTGTTACTTGCAGCAGACGCAACAGCCATCCCCTCGCCCCTCCCCCGATTCTCCATACGAAGACAGAAAGCAAGAGCCCTTGCCCCATTTACTCTTCTGACAACCTAGTGCGGTGTCTCACCCACGGCAACACGCCACAAAGAGAGCAGATTGTAAATATATATGAAAGCACTGTGTCATACTCACCACCAAAAGGAGTACGTTATTGCACTATGAGACATATAAGACATTTCTACTTTTATTTTCTTAAACATATTCTTGTATGAGAGATTGTCCCCCCCCCACATTCCCTGTCCCCCCCACCTTCCCTGTCCCCCCCTTCCCTGCCTTCCCCATAGGGACTTTATCTTATGTTTGTTGTTTGATTTGAATGGCATTCCAATATTGATGCTATTGAGAAAATATGCTAGAACTACCATTTGGCATACGTCTTGGAATGAGTTGTAATGTTTTGTTATGGCAAATGATCAAAAATCTCAATAAACAAATAAAAAGGTAATGGACTGTACTATGACACAAAATGATTTCCCAAGTGACTTCACTATGATCAGACCACATTCCTTGCAATAATTGCTAAATTAGTAAAAATTTCATCTAAGGTATGGCCAGTACGATGGATTAGCCCCACCAAATGTTGCTCTAAACTGAATCCCGACATTAAGTCAAGCTGAGCAGCAGTGTCATGGTCACTGCAATTCTCTACATGGAGAATTGAGGTTGCCCAATAAAGTAAATTCAGATGTAAATAGAGCAGATTCTAAGGGCTGACCTATGCCATGAAAAAATGGGCTTTTGGGCCTGGTGGTCTACACAAAAAGAGACCATTGAATGACTGGGTTTTTGTAAGCTCTAATTTATAGACCAAACAGTCAAACTATAAATTTGGAAGGGGGGACAAGATAGCCGAATAGATATCATGATGAATTACAGCAAGCCCCCTCTATTCCTATACTCTCTATCCTGCCTGTGCAGTCTGTAACTGGGCGGAACTAATGCATTTATATCCAGTCCCAAAGACTGATCTGCCCAGATTTCTGTCACAAAAACAATGTATAGGCGATGAGTGCATTAATTTGGCCAATTCCATGTGGTGCTTAAATAAAGATCTTGCATTAATTAAGGCACATTAACATTAGGGCCGGATTCAGGAAAAGTTGCCAACTGTCCTGGAATTACAGGGGTCGACACCAATACCTTCTGCCAGTCGTCCCAAAGAATAAAATGAGTCTCACAAACACAGTACTTATCCACTAACAAGTCCGGTACCAGTGGGGAGATTTTAAGAAAAATCATGCTTTTACCTGGAGTATTTAGTGCCAGCAACTCCTCTCTGGAGTAAGTCTTCCGCAACCCTTCCTCAATGTTTTGTCAACCAGGGGGACATGACCTGGGCACGATCCAGGCGCAGACGGGCTTGCCTTTGGCGCATCCGCTGCACGCGTCCGTGCCAGCATCAGCTCATATAGTGGCCAAAGTGCCACTAGACTGCTAACCCCCCTCCGCCAAATCGCAAATGCGAGAGTCAGGAAGAACTACGTGCTCTCCCCTACAAACGCCAGTGCTGCTGTGGACCATAGAGCGACGCCGCTTATAAAAAAAGGTAATTTAAAATTAAGTCAGAGCACAGGACATAAGACAGTAAGTAAAATGTAGGCACTTCCCCCATGACTGCAAGCCAAATCTAAGGCTGCGCTTCCTTGCAAGCAGCAGCTTATATAGTGGTCAAATGGGCACTAGACTGCTAACCCCTCTCCACCTAACTGGAGGAGCGAGAGTCAAGAAGAACTATGCTCTCTCCACTACAAACAACTTCAAACAACTATCGCCAACTGCATTTCTGGATCTTGACTAAGCAAGCAGGAAGGACGGCTGCCCCTCTGACCCATGTCCACCTAAAATCTTCAAAAACATCCTATTATCAATTTCAGCAGCCATCCCAGTAAGTCAACAACTCTTTAACGATAGGAGTTTCCCAGAAGACCTAAAAAAGGCATACATACACTCCCTCTTAAAAACAAAAAGTAATCTGGACAATCAAGACCCCAACAATTACAGACCTATAGCAAACGGACCATTCCTGGACAAACTAATTGAAAGAGAAGCTTTCACCCAGATATAACAATTCATTGAAGACATTTCAATATTTCCGACTTTTACACTTTGCATCCCCTTACTGCTACCTATCTGTGAACCATAAAGACCTTTGCTACCCCATAATGCTGCCAATCCCTGAACCCTAAAAACCCTTGCTATCCTTTACTCTTCCCTATATTCCAAGAACCCATTATTAATCTTTAATGCTAACTTCTCTAACCCCTTAAAACCCCTATCTACCGCTTAACCCTACCTGTCCCTGAATCCTACAACCCCTCCACTATGTCTTAATGTCACCCGTCTCTAAACCCTAGAAACCCCTAAATTGCCTTTACCGCAAACCTTCCTTAAGCTGCGAATATAAAAAAAACAGCCCCTCACCAGTATCCGTCCATTATCACTAAAAATCCGTCCTACCCTTTAACGCTACCCTTCGCTGAACCCTAAAGAACCCTTACTACCTTTTAACGGTGCCCTCCCCTGAACTCTAAAAGCCCCTTATTACCCTTAAATGATGCACTTTCTTGTAGCCTACAAATTGCTTACTAGCCCTGCACCCAGCATCCGGTTTACCCTGAGTGACGCCCTGATCAGCGAGGACACGCACCTGTTAGTGCAGCAGCCGGGCTTGGCTCCGCCATTCTGCAGCAACTCCGACCGGCCGGGCTTGGCTCCGCCGGTTGGACTCCACCTCCCAGCAGCCTCCAGGGGGAGGCGGCGACGACATCCACCAGCGCGCCAGGCGGCGCATAAAGCCCAGGCAGGGGCCGAGTCCCCTGTCTCCCACTGCACCCAGCATCTGGTTTACCCTGAGTGACGCCCTGATCAGCGAGGGCACGCACCTGTTAGTGCAGCGGCCGTGCTTGTCTCCGCCATTCTGCAGCAACTCCGACCGGCCGGGCTTGGCTCCGCCGGTTGGACTCCACCTCCCAGCAGCCTCCAGGGGGAGGCGGCGACGACATCCACCAGCGCGCCAGGCGGCGCATAAAGCCCAGGCAGGGGCCGAGTCCCCTGTCTCCCACTGCACCCAGCATCCGGTTTACCCTGAGTGACGCCCTGATCAGCGAGGACACGCACCTGTTAGTGCAGCAGCCGGGCTTGGCTCCGCCATTCTGCAGCAACTCCGACCGGCCAGGCTTGGCTCCGCCGGTTGGACTCCACCTCCCAGCAGCCTCCAGGGGGAGGCGGCGACGACATCCACCAGCGCGCCAGGCGGCGCATAAAGCCCAGGCAGGGGCCGAGTCCCCTGTCTCCCACTGCACCCAGCATCCGGTTTACCCTGAGTGACGCCCTGATCAGCGAGGACACGCACCTGTTAGTGCAGCGGCAGGGCTTGGCTCCGCCATTCTGCAGCAACTCCGACCGGCCGGGCTTGGCTCCGCCGGTTGGACTCCACCTCCCAGCAGCCTCCAGGGGGAGGCGGCGACGACATCCACCAGCGCGCCAGGCGGCGCATAAAGCCCAGGCAGGGGCCGAGTCCCCTGTCTCCCACTGCACCCAGCATCCGGTTTACCCTGAGTGACGCCCTGATCAGCGAGGACACGCACCTGTTAGTGCAGCGGCCGGGCTTGGCTCCGCCATTCTGCAGCAACTCCGACCGGCCGGGCTTGGCTCCGCCGGTTTGACTCCACCTCCCAGCAGCCTCCAGGGGGAGGCGGCGACGACATCCACCAGCGCGCCAGGCGGCGCATAAAGCCCAGGCAGGTCCCTCCTCCCGCGAGGACGCGCGCGGGACGCGCCGGGCTAAGCCCGGGCAAAGGGCGGGCCCTCTGTGGCCCTCAGAGGCCGGGCCGGGCCACCCCCCCTTAATTTTTCTCAGTGAGAACATCGGAATCAGGATTACCTTATATCACCAACAAAAGGCACTCGGGCACAAGCTCATAGCTTAAGGATGACTAAAGTACAGAAAACCCCTATGGCAACGAGATCAACGACGAGATTAAAAACTGTGAGTACACCATTGCCTACCATAACCGCCATTGATATTATGCTACAAAAAACGATAAATGTAGTGGCGGATGCTATTCAGAACACTGAGAGACGACTCTCCTTGACCCCAGATATGTGTTTTCCTAATCTGTCCATACACACGACCAATAATGTAAACAGTATGGACGAAACGTCACACTCTCAGGAATCTTTACTGATGCAATCCTTTTCAGATCTGCCTAGATCGCATATCAAGGATAATACCTCAAAATCCCTGTATACATTCCCTACTGGGAATATAACGGAGAGCAGTCCTGTGGTATCTTCTAACTGTGGTAGGAATATCTCATGTTTACATACCTCATTATCAGATCCTGAGGTTCTTTTAATTGAAAACCACACATCTGCCACTCAACTGACATCTACGCTAACTCCCAAACAAAAAAGTAAAACTCAGTGCCACAAGAAAAAACGAAAGATGAAACATCCAATGAAAAAATCTCACTGCCTTTTAGGTAAATCGAAACGCACAATTAAAGACATGTGGCAGAAATTCATACAGGTGAAATCCTCTGAAGCATCTATGGCAATGCCCATGTTGATACCCTCTCAAGACCTGGACACAACTCGACCTGACAAGAACAATGTGGAGTGGAGTTTAGCTAAAGAACAGACAAAGCAAATTGTTCAGACACTCATAACAGAAAAACCCTCGTTGAGTGAAATAGAATCCATGATCAAATCTCTCCTACACCCTATCAGCAAAAGGATTGTGAATATTGAAAAAACAGAGAAATTTGAGAGAACACAAAATGAAGTATCCTCTAGTATTCTTAAATCGTTAAAAACGTCTGACAAAACCTCTTTTTTTGTCCCAGCTAGTACCAGTCTTAAGGTGATCAATTCAAAATCAGTAAAAAACAATAGTGATTCAGCTAATAGTACTGTCAAAGAGAAAACGCCACACTCTCAGGGAGCCTCCTTTACAGCGGGCCCAAAACTAATTACACAAGCTGTTCCCACCTTAGCAAAGGTAATAGCTACCCCTACTAATGATTTACAAGTGACACAGACAATGGAGGACACTGATGATAGTCAATGGGCAGCGGAGGGTTATCCACCAGAAATAGTTAATACAAATACTGAGCCACTAAGGCATCCCTCTTTACCAACAACAAACATCCCTACTAAGGCATCAGGGACCTGTCAGCTTGAACCTATTATGGCAAAAACACCCAGCCACATAAACCTCCCACCTGACTCTAATGCCTACACTATAGTTATGATTGGGGTCCCCAAACTAACTGCTAACAGAAGGGAAACATACGTGGAATTAAAGAATAAGGTCATGCAGTGGCTAACCACTCATAGGCCACTTCCCTCCCACATAATAGGGACCATCTCCCATGTGAAGAGAGTAGACTGGGTGGGCCACAGATTTAAATCTACAGAGGGAGACTGCATCGTAGTCACTTTTAAAGATAGAGGGGCGGCGAAATTTATTGCAAATTGGAGGAGCTCCTCGACAAATAGCCTGATCCGCACAATGGGTTTAAGTTATTTTTATCCACACAATAAAATTAGTCACAGGCAAAACATCAACTATCATCATGGTCAAGAGGGATTTCCGATGCCCCAAATATATCTCCGCCCCCAGGTATCCCCTTCTATCCCTAAACAGGGGATGCCCTTGAATCTAGAACCATTCAGATATGACCACTTACGGGAAGGCAGAGCATATAACTATCCGCCTCAAGCAACGTTTGAGAGATTGGAACCTGTCCAACATACTTATAAGCAAGATTATACATATCCTTACCTGCACCACAACTATTATGAGATACCAACTTCTAACAGATATGATGCTCTGCATACCTATGACTATCTGGATGAGGTGGACTGACTACCACCTGTTTTGACTCCTAGTATTTCATCGGATTTATTAAATCTCCAAGAATTAACCGATGTTACAAGAACCAACAAACCAGCAAATACCTCTGACTTCCCAAGTGCGGCTCCAAACATTAATTTAACAGAGCTGATTACATCCTGTCGTGAAAACCCCTCCTCACCAAGAGCATTTACTTCACCCATCTTAGAAACAGGCAGTCTCACTCTTGCTGCTGCCCATGACCTTCCACATAGTAGCAATATACACCCGTCAGTAACAACAAATCATCTAAACTCAAAATCGCACCCTTCAATTAATGTGATCCTAGAGCTACAGAGTGACCGTAACGTCCTTAACTCCATAAAAATTCTGTCTTGGAATGTCGCAGGATTAGCTGCAAAAGTTAATGATCACCTGTGGGTAGCTTTCGTCAGGAATTTCACCATCCTGTGCCTCCAGGAAACTTGGCTAACAGACACTAACGTATTCATTGAGGGGTTCCAAAGTTTCTTTGTTCCAGCAACTCCATCGCCTAGTGGAAGGTCAAAAGGGGGCCTTGCAACATTCATTAGCCTCTCTCTTATCTCTGAGATAAAAAATAAGCAACTGAATAACAGTAACATTCAGATCATGGAGATCGGTAGGGGAAAATCAGCACTAACTCTAGTTAACTTTTACAACTCGTTAACACCAGCAGGAGAGTGTAACATTAGCAAGCTCCAAACCTATCTGCAAGATAACTTGACAAATTTACCACGTAACAAAGTAATCGTCGGTGATTTCAATGTACATGTCTGTGGAAACCCGTCCATGACAGCCTTGGATTCCCTAGGATGTGGATACAGGTCGGGACTTCACTTTGCGCACTGTCCGCGAGGTACAAATATGAACAACTTAACAGATGGCCTGAACTTGAGGGTTGCAATGTCTCTGAATGTGGACTCGTTCATTTTTGACACACCAACATATAAAGGCTCAGAACATGGCTCTTTTATTGACCACATACTTCTCTCTGCCGACCTGACTATTTCAGTGTTAAAATTCAATATACATGATAGTATTTTCAGCGACCACAATCCAATTTCAGTGGAATTGGATAAGGGCCCCTTTCGATTACGGGAAAACAAAAAGGACCCGGGAGCTCTGAAACTAATCAGTGGTAACCGCCGATTGAAATGGACGATGATAAATGGTGATACTTTGCATGAGACTGTTAAAACGAGTTGTGAACAGGAACTGTATCTTTGTGCCTCTAATTCTACGCCTCCTGAATCTATTTTATCTGCTTTCACCGTACTAACTCAAAGAATTGATAATATGCTTTCTGTCCCATCAAAAGTTCCAATTGACCAACAGCCAAGATGGTTTGATCACGCCTGCTCAGCAACAAGCCGAAATTTAAAAAAAGCCATTAAGAACAAGCCAAGGGACTTTGCACAAATTAAATTACTGCGAGCAGAATATAAATTAGCCCTGGCAACACGTAAAAGGTCCTTACTTGACCCATCAATTCTTGGCAATAGCTCCAAATTCTGGAGCATTATCAACAAACCAATGTTCGACGAACATAATGCTGCCAGCCTGGGAACTGTCATACCCGAGAATGAATGGATCTCCCATTTTAGCCAAATTTTCAAAAGCGACGATCCCCAGATGACTCAAGTAATCAAACTCCCTGAAGAAGCACCTTTGTCTTTTACAGTTAAAGAGGTTGAAAAGGGGATTCGTTGTCTAACCAGTAACAAGGCCCCGGGCCCGGACGGCATTCCGCCAGATTTATTTAAATCAAATATCCCATTCTGGGCCCCAATTCTCACGGCGGTTGTTAATGCTGGAGCTAAAATTGGGGCTCCAAAATCCTGGGGGACCTCGACTATTGTACCAGTTTACAAGAAAGGTGACAGAAGCAATGCGGCATGCTACAGGCCAATTTCTTTGATACATTCAGTAGCCAAAGTAGTGGGAGCAATCATTTTAAACAGGCTGACCAATTGGGCAAAAAATAACAACATATTGTCACCCGTTCAATACGGTTTTAGACCAGGGCATTCAACAATAACCCAATGCCTGAATCTATACCTAATTAGTGGCAAATATACCCTGGCTAGAAACGGAACCCTAAATATGGCCTTTATGGACCTTTCATCGGCCTTTGATTGTGTTGATAGAAGAAAACTTTGGGAGGTACTGCTAGACATGGGAGTTGAAAAAAACTTAATTAATTTCCTAGCAGACCTTCACAGTGACACTCGAGCGAATGTTCGTTATACTAAAGACTTGAAAGTAACCAGAGACTTCAAAATAAATCGGGGGGTTAGGCAGGGCTGCATTTTAGCGCCATTTCTTTTTAATTTATATGTAAACGGTCTTGAGGAGCATCTTTTAAAAACAAATACCGATTATCCATATATAGGGAACAAGGGCGTACCCGTTCTGCTTTATGCAGACGACGCCGTCCTCATCTCTAGAACTGCTCTTGGCCTTCAAATATTACTTGATTCTTTCTTTCAATTTATGAAGCTACGGGGCCTGTCCATCAACAACACCAAGTCATTTGTTATGAAGGTAGGTCCTGGAACAAAGAAATCCTACCCTTTCCATATCAACGGGGAAAAAATACCCATAACAAAAACTTTTTCGTATCTTGGTGTACTGTTTGACCAAAAACTTACCTGGGGCCCAGCAGTAAAGAAAAAGAAAGGAGAAATAATAAGGACCAATGCAGCAATAACTGATTTTACGCGCAAAATGGGAAACACACCAGTGGTTGCCACGATGAAATTATACCAAGCAAAAAGCATCGCCGTCGCCAGTTACGGGAGTGAGCTCTGGGGTTATGTCCCAGTGGGCGACCTCTCAACCACAGAAAATAACTTCTTAAAACAAGTCTTGTGTCTACCAAAAAGTACAGCTAATTTTTCCACTCATGAGGAACTGGGCATGCCACACCTAGCTGACAAGATCGCCGTAAAACCACTGTTGTGTTGGCTTAATTGTTGGCTGAATGATGAAATCCCATTCACTCAAAATATCCTCCTCGAAGCACTCAACTGGGAAGGGAAACTCAAGATCCCATGGCTAAAGTATGTCAGAAACTGTCTTCAAGATCTGGGTAGGCCGGATCTCTTTCTAATACCACAGCGAGTATCCAGGAGTGATATAACATCTATGAAGGATGCTTTTTTGTTGTCTCGACAGCTTGCCAGGGAAGAGTCAGAATTGAAGAAGGACAGTGTATTGAGACATATTCTAACTAAATCATGTTTACAAATTGAACCATACCTATCCTGGCCCATTTCCAGATATGAGCGCTTCTTGTTGACTAGATTTCGATTTGATTTATTCCATTTATTGCTAGCCGTGCCCAGTGGAGCCCATAGGGGACAAGTGTTGCCAACTTGCGGCTGCGACAATAAGTCTCCGCAAGACCTGGCACACTTTTTATTTGTATGCCCCTATTACATGATACCAAGGAAAATGTTTTTAAAACCTCTCCTTAAAAAAATGAACTTTGTACAAATAAGACCAGCACTATTTTATCTTCAAATGTTGCACTGTGAAAGCACTTTATTCATTTGTAATTTTTTAAAGACAGCCCTGAAATTTAGGAAAAGTATGGACGGCTAACCCACATTCCTTCCTACTTCTGTAAATATGTCTCTGATTAACGGTATACCTACATTTGTTCGAGTTTGCACTTTCTATCTAGTGATCTCTACCCCTGTTGAAACGTCTTTTTAACTTTGGTGTTTTATATATGTATGTGAATTTTTTACGACACTTTTATGACTGTTTTGCATGCAGTCGAATAAAGAAATTTTGAATTTTGACTTGACTTGGCTTACTAGCCCTTAACTCTCACTCAAGGATTCGGCCTGCTGAAAGCAAAGAAAGCTGAAAGGTGAAATACTGGGAAGAATGGAAAAACAAATGACTCATCCCCCTATTAATTTCTAATATTTGAGGCAACCCTCTGGGTCCCACTTGTGTTCTCTATTGTTTCTATCACAATCTCCCTTCATGCAGTCATCCATGTCCCCACTATTGAGAACTCTGGGGAGGAGTACCGGGTGATATCAGGGACATCTTTATAAGGCCCTTAGTGGCAGCGAGAAACATGGTAAAGCTTACCTCCTTAAATAGTTAGAAGAATGTTTTTAGGGCATCAGTGGAAACCCTTCAGAACTACATTCTGCTGTTTATGTATAGTGGAATTGTGCTGCAATGCCATTTGGGAGACATGAGACTGCCGCACTACTAGAGGTATTTACAAAATGTCAGATGTTTGGCTGTTATACAACAATTCTTTAATACTGTTACCACAGCCAATTTTCATGAGATGGCACAACTTTGGAATAAATGTGCAAGCATTGTTTCATCTCTTTTCCAGCAATTATTGTTGTCAAATTAGCACCAACATTTTCATTTTACTCTGGCACTAAAAGGCACGGAATGCAGTACTTTTCTCTTAATGGAGGAATAATGTGAAATGCACTGAATAACACTATACACACATTTCACAGAATAATTACAGCTTCACACATATTCCAAATGACCCCCAAAGTAGTATGTTCATAAATGACAAAATACACCAAATATTAGTGCTCGACTATGCTTGATTTTTTGTACTAATGGCCAACCTAGGTCAGGTTAAGTTCCATTTTTAGGTCTGACTTGACGGCACAGCTGCCTGGCTGACATTTTTTGACAATTCTTTAAAATATGCATAGTGTGCTTTGAATTGGTTCTACCCAGAGGAGTGCTACTCTCTCACCTTATGCTATCAGCGGATGATGTATCATTCTGCCATCCAGGTAGAGTTTCCATTGGAATGCATGAGGGATTTTTAAGAGGCTGGCTTAACATATGCAGCACACTTAAAGGAGTAATGCACCCTGCACTAATCCAGACAACCCTTATGGTGATTTTAGTGATCTTTGATAACCTTAAAAGCTCTCAAAGGGGTAGCTGTGGGGAACAGCCTTCAGGCTTATCTTGAAGGTGTGTACAGCAGCTTGTTTTACCACATTTAATGAAGAGCGTAGATTAGATGAGAAAGAACCACACAGGGTCAATGAAAAATAAGTCTATTTATTAACACAACACAATCGCTATCACTTGGCATATCTCCTTATCTGGAGATCTCAACAACACACATAAGAATACTTCAAAGAAATCAGGTAAGTAGCACAGATATACACCGGTCTCCAGGGGGAGACCAAACCATGTACTAAGTAAGTAGAATGGGAATTGCAAAGGAGAACAGGACTTGTACCAAAGGACTTAGAAGAGATTGGAGAACTAGGAACCATCAAGAAAAGTTTCCAGGAACCCCATGGAGGCTGGGTGCAGAGAGGAAAAGAAAACAAGTTACTTACCTGTAACTACAGTTATCCAGTATTGGTATCTTTCATAGATTCACATGCCTGAATCATTCCCCGTCGTCGAGGCGGGAGTCCCACGGTAAAAAATATATACAATAGCAGTGCCTAAAAACCATTAGTAGTAGGCTAGAAAAGGATATAGGCCCAACTAGGCCCAAAACTTAGCAGCCTATCTACCTCATTATGTAAAAAGAACTGAAAATGTAGCCTCAGCCAATCAGCTGACCTCACCCTCTAGAACCTTCCCAGCCCAGGCAGTTCTCCTCAGATTTTCCCAGCACAAGTGAGAAGTAGTATCCATAATAAAGAACTGCCCTGCCGGGGAGGAGGGTGGGTGCATGTGAATCTATGAAAGATACCAATACTGGATAACTGTAGTTACAGGTAAGTAACTTGTTTTCTTATCCAGTATTGGGGTATCTTTCATAGATTCACATGCCTGAATCAGAATAGCAAGCAGTAATAAACATATCTGTCGGTAGAGGAAAGTGGGAGACAATCCAAAACCATATATCCCCACACAACCTGGAAGGTACTAGAGCAAGAACATGTTTCAGAACATATGCATAATCATGACAATACCTTCATATAATATACAGTGTGTTAAAAAAAACAGTATGCCAAACCAGTTTAACAATATAGAAAAATAAGAAAAAACACCATTAAACTCTAACCTCAGTGAAGAAGATGCTGCAACACTGCTTCTCCAGCTGATGTATCTTCATTTACAACCGACTGCAGGCAGTAGTGCTTGGTAAAAGTGTAAACACTTTTCCATGTAGCAGCACGGCAAATGTTTTCCAGGGTCACTCCTGCAAAGAGGGCTGTTGACGCTGACATCATCCTGGTGGAATGCGCCTTAACCTTTCTCGTCAGAGGTTTGTTCGCCTTCTCATGACAGAAGATAATGACAGAGGAAAGCCATCTGGCTATAGTTGCCTTCGTCACGGCCTGACCACGGGTAGCTTGGCCATAAGCCACAAACAGCTGGTTAGATTTGCGCAAATCTTTTGTCTTTTGCAAATAGAATTTGAGGCATCTTTGGACATCCAAGGAATGTAGCACCCTTTCGGCTGGAGTCTTGGGGTCCGGAAAGAAAGTTCTGAGTTTCACCGGTTGATTGATGTGAAACTGAGTTGGAACTTTGGGAATGAACTTAGGATGAGTTCTAAGTGTCACACAATCCTTGGAAAAATGTAGGAAAGGTTCCGAGATAGTGAAAGCCTGTATCTCACTTACTCTACGGGTTGAAGTGAGAGCCAATAAAATAGCCACCTTCCAAGTCAAGAACTTAAGTTCTGCTTTATGAATGGGTTCAAAGGGTCTTTTTAGTAATTGCGATAACACAATATTGAGATCCCACTCTGGAGGAGGAGGTCGTACTGGAGGGAAAACTCGAAATAACCCTTTAAGGAACTGTTTTATTAAAGAGGAAGAGCATAACGATGGTTTGCTGTGATATGGCCGCTAGGTGAACCTTAATAGAAGAGAAAACGAGACCTGATCTAGCCAGAGACAGCAGATAAGGTAGAATCTGCTCCGGTGGAGCCTGTAGTGGATGGACATCATGTTCTCCGCACCACGAACAGAATCTCTTCCATTTAAAGCGATAAGTTCTGATGGTACTCTGGGCACGAGCCTGAGAAAGAACAACTCTACAATCTGGAGAGATCTCAAGGTCCTTAAACTCTAGGAAATCAGGAGCCAGGCGTGCAAGTGCAGCGATTGAGGATCCGGATGTAGTATTTGACCTTCCTCCCGTGTTAGCATTGAAAGCGTTGTCTTGAGGCGCAGTGGAGGCTGATGAGAGAGTAGGAGAAGCTCTTGGAACCAATACTGTCTCGGCCAGCGAGGAGCAATTAGGATTAGAGAGCAACGTTCTCTCTTCATTTTCTGTAGAACCCTCGGGATGAGAGGGATCGGTGGGAAGGCATACGCAAAGATTCCGGACCACCTCATCAACAGGGCATTTCCTCTCGACCCTTGTTGTTGGAACCTGCTGGCAAAATATAGGCATTTGCTGTTCTGTTGTGTGGCGAACAGATCCAGCGTTGGTGTGCCCCAGATCCGAAAAATTCTGTCTACTTGGCGTTGTTCGAGTTCCCACTCGTGACATCCTGAGAAAGACCTGCTGAGATCGTCGGCCAGAGAGTTCTGAATTCCCTGTACATGCTCCGCTCTGAGGGAAATTTTGTGATGGATTAGCCATTCCCACATTTCCTGTGCTTGCAGTGACAGGGCCAGAGATCTTGTGCCCCCTTGCTTGTTTACGTAGAACATGCTGGTGGTGTTGTCCGTGCGCACCAGCACTGCAGAGCCTGCAATTCTTGGCAGGAAGGCTTGCAAGGACAGAAAAATGGCCCTCAACTCGAGGCTGTTGATGTGTTTTTGTTTGTACTGATGAGACCATCGTCCCTGTACTTGAAGGTCTTGTAGATGGCCTCCCCAACCCTCCATGGAGGCATCTGTTGTCAGAGTAAACTCCGGTATGGTCTGAAGAAATGTGAGTCCCGGAGACAAATTGTTCTTTGACGCCCACCAGAGAAGAGCCTGTTTCATCTTGGGTGTGACCTTGATGCGGTCTTCGAATGAGCCGTCTACCTGCCGCCACTGCCGATGCAACTCCTCCTGGAGAGGCCTCATTCTGAGCCGAGCTAGTGGGACTAGATGGAGTGCAGAGGAACACATCCCTAGAAGGGAAACAAATTGTCGGACCGAAAGAGACTTTCTTGTCCTTATTGGACTTGCCAGCTTTGTGATCCTGTCTTGACGAATTTGGGTCAAAAAGGCTTTGCACTGAGAAGTGTCCAATACTGCTCCCAGAAATGTTAGAATTTGTTTGGGTTGCAGTTGAGATTTGGTCACGTTGAGGGTCAGGTCCAGATTTGAGAACATTGATAGAGCACTCTTGACCGATTGCCTCGTTGAATTTCTTGTTGGACTTTTTATTAACCAATCGTCGAGGTACGGGAACACTTGTATTCCCTGTGACCTCAACGCAGCTGCTACCGGAGCTAGAGTCTTGGTAAAGATCCTCGGTGCAGATTTCAGGCCGAAAGGGAGCACTTTGAATTGAAAATGGACACCAGCCACTGTGAATCTCAGATACTTGCGGTGGTTTGGGTGTATGGGAATGTGGAAGTAAGCGTCTTCCATATCCAGGGAAGCCATGAAATCCCCTCCGATGAGGCAATTGAGGACATCCGTGAGCGTCACCATGCGAAAACTCTGATTTTTCAGATATTTGTTTAATTTTCATAGATCCAAAATTGGACGCCACTCTCCTGAAACCTTTTCCACAAGGAAGAAGCGAGAATAAAATCCCAGATTTTTCTGGGATGTTGGAACTCTTTCTATCGCATTCTTGTGCAGCATCTTCATGGCTTCCATGAATAACAAATGAAGACGAGGGGGAGATGGACCCCTGGGCGGTGATGTTGGGGGTTTCTGCAAGAACTCCAGAGTGTGTCCGTTCTTGACAATGTCCAGAACCCACTGATCTGAAGTTATCTTCCGCCACTGTTGATAAAAGACGGAGATCTTGGCGCCCACAGGGAGGGAAGGAAGGATGGATGGTGTCCGGCAAAGCTCACTGGCGCTTATTTGAATCGCGTCCCTGGTAGTTAGAACGTCGTTTTCCTCCTTGACGAGAGAAACCCGCGGACGATGATTGCCTATAGGACTGTTGGTAGTACGGCTTATTCTGAGTTTGATACTGGCGGTTTTGTTGGTTTTGATAATGTCCTCTGGAAGAAAAACCACGGCCCCTTGCTCCTCTGAAAAATCCTCGCTTATACTGTAGGGTACCAAGCGATTTGGCCGTATCAGTGTCCGTCTTGATCGCAGGCAAAGCTTCATCTATGTGCTTGCCAAACAACAACTCTCCATCATAGGCCATGTCAAGAATTTTGGTCTGGACTTCAGGTCGGAAAGAAGTTGCCCTGAGCCATCCTTGTCGTCTGAGAACTGCTGACCCAGCCAATTGTCTGAAGGCAGTATTAGAGATATCTAGGGCGCAATCAATAATCTCTGAAGCCGCCCGCTCCCCTTCCATGACAACCTTTCGGACTTCTTGAACACGGTCCTCAGGAATAAGGTTGATGAATTCTGACAGATCTGATCACATTTGTCTGTCATAACATGCTAAAATTGCTAAAGAGTTTGCAATTTTAACAGTAGCAGCGGCATTAGCTGAGAACTTCTTCCCAATCGCATCCAATCTTCTGCCCTCCTTGTCAGGAGGCGTTGATATTGGAGTTGCTGGATTCTTGGATTTCTGTTGAGCCGCCTGTAAAATTACTGAATCAGGTCGTGGGTGACCAATCAAACACGAAGGAGTATCCGGTGGTGCTCGATACTTCTTTTCCACTCTTGGAAGAACCGCCGGGATGGAAGCTGGCGTCTTCATTATGTTAATCCCTTCCTTCCAAATATATTCAATGATAGGTATAGATCTGGATACCCTTCTATACCCTTCTTTAAAATCATGAAGAAAACAGTCAGTCTGCTCAACCGTAACTGTAATCTGGAATCTAGCGGCTGCCCGTTGCATGATGTTATGAAAACCTCCGATGTCTTCTGGCGGAGAATCCGAAGGACGTGGTAAATTCGGAGAGGGCATAGGAATGACGTAATCATTCCATGGTTCCGTAGGCGTGGAATCCGGGATTTCACCATCCTCTCTTTCATCCTCATCTGGAGAGGAGACGTCAACATCATCACCCCCAGTCTCAGGGTCAACCTCCTGCCTTGGAGACTGTGAAGGTTGTGGTGGAGAATGCCTCGGCATCTCCACTGGCACAGGCTGCTCATTAGTATTAGGCAGAGTTGGCGGAAACCTCTGGCGATAGTCAGCCAGCATGGCCTGCAAATCTTGAATCAAAGAAGACGGAAGATGGGCTGTGTCCTCCGTGCGTTGCGGCTCAGGGTGATAAGGAGTTGCTAAATCCTCCTGATAATAATGAACATCATCATCGTCATCCTCTTGATATTTTATATGCAACTGGGAAGGGTGATGGGCCACTCCAAAAGGCTCTTCATCATCCCCTTCATCGTCAGAGTCTTCCTCCACGTAAGTTTCCAGAATATGTGAAGGCAAGAGAGGAGATATAAGAGAATAACCCTGCCTCTGAAATGACTTCATCTGGAAATGGGTATATTGCACTCTTGCCGGAGATGTGGGCAATAGATGCATAGACGGCACATTCAAAGGAACCAGTGCTCCTGTCGACGGTGGAATAGAAACAGATGCGTTCGTCGACGGAACTGTCGTCAACGGAACTGTCGTCGACGGGACCGTCATCGCTGTTGTTGTCGTCGACGAGGCCTTCTTCGACGACATCCTCTTAGACAAGTCCGTCGACGGACTCTTCGTCGTCGAGCCTGCCGTCAATGGAGCTGAAGTCTTAGTCGACGGGGCCGTCGACGGGCTCGTCGTCGACGGGGTCGTCGCCGACGGGGTCGTCGCCGACGGGGTCTTCGTCGACGGGGTCTTCGTCGACGGGGTCTTCGTCGACGGAGCTGATGAAACCTTCGTCGGCGGGGGGAGCCGTCGACGAGGCCGTCGACGGAACTGATGACGAATGCTTCGTAGACGCTGATTTGATCGTCGACGGAAGACCCGTCGACGATGGGCTTTTCCTCGACGATGCTTTTTTATCAGACGAAGAAGGTGAAATGACAGGTACTGAAGAAATCCTGACAGACATCACAGGAGAAGTAATTGCTGAGGTGGAAACTGTGCTTGAAGATGTAGAGGATGTAGAAGAGGTGGTGACAGTATGAGAGGACACCAAAGAGACAGTTTTAGTTCGGGCTGTACTCACAGTTGGTGACCCTGTTGACGCAGCACTCTTTGTGGAATCAGAGGTTATGTGAGAGAGTTTAGGTTTCTTCTTTCTCTCAGGAGAACACCTCTCTTTGGAACTGGCTCTCTTACTTGAGGTAGAGGCTCTGTCCTCGTCATCTGTGGAAGACGACTTCAACCACAAAAGAACTCTTGCCTCTCTATCCCTGATGGTCTTAGGAGGGAAGGTTCGACAAATCCTGCAATTCTACACAACATGTGAAGGGTGCAAACAATAAATGCAATCAGAGTGCTGGTCGTCCACATGTACCCTCTTCTTGAAGCAGGATCCACAAGCCTTGAAAAGAGCCTTCTTTTCAGACATCTTGAAGACATTTGAAGACATTTGAAGAAAAACTGAGTAGGCACTCAGGGAGACTCCCTTACACACGAAGTGCGGTGAAAATCTGAGGAGAACTGCCTGGGCTGGGAAGGTTCTAGAGGGTGAGGTCAGCTGATTGGCTGAGGCTACATTTTCAGTTCTTTTTACATAATGAGGTAGATAGGCTGCTAAGTTTTGGGCCTAGTTGGGCCTATATCCTTTTCTAGCCTACTACTAATGGTTTTTAGGCACTGCTATTGTATATATTTTTTACCGTGGGACTCCCGCCTCGACGACGGGGAATGATTCAGGCATGTGAATCTATGAAAGATACCCCAATACTGGATAACAGCCGCAGGTCCAACAGAAGTTAATGGAGAAGTCACGGTTGCAGTTTTATTTATTTTATTATTTATTTATAAATTTTAAAGAAAAAAGAATTCCCCCAGGACCCTGAAGAAACATATTGGAGGACGGAAGGTTGGAGAGCTACCAGACAATGTGGATACCCCAGGAACCAGGTTACGTGCACCAGGGAAGGTGGGAGAAAGATCTGCCACCGGAAGTCGCTCTTTGGATGCGGGGGACTGCGGCGAGGGCTAAGCCGTGGAGGGGAGCCGGCGGGTGGGGGTGTAGAAGCGGAGTTGCCTTTTGAGGTACGCTGGCCCGGTGTTGAGGAGTGCTTTGTGTGCATGGGTGAGGAGCTTGAAGGTTATCCTCTTGCTGACGGGGAGCCAGTGCAGGTCTCTCAGGCGGGGTGTGGTGTGGCTGCGGCGGGGGATGTCGAGGATCAGACGTGCAGAGGCGTTCTGGATGCGTTGCAGCCGACTCAGGAGTTTGGCCGAAACTCCTGCGTAAAGTGTGTTTTCGTAGTCCAACCTGCTGCTGACGAGGGCCTGGGTGACCGTTCTTCTCGTATCGGTGGGGATCCACTTGTAGATCCTGCGGAGCATACGTAGGGTGTTGAAGCCGGAGGAGGAGACGGCGTTGACCTGCTTAGTCATGGAGAGGGTGGAGTCGAGGATGACCCCTATGTTGCGTGCGTGGTCGGTGGGTATTGGGGCTGTTCCCAGTGTGGTCAGCCACCAGGAGTCGTCCCAGGCTAAAGGGGTGGATCCGAGGATGAGGACCTCCGTCTTGTCCAAGTTCAGCTTCAGTCGGTTGGTCCTCATCAATTCGGCGATGGCCTTCATTCCTTCGTGGAGGTTGGTTTTGATGGTGTGGGGGTCTTTGGTGAGGGAGAGGATCAGCTGGGTGTCATCGGCGTAGGAGATGATGTTGAGGTCGTGATGTCGGCGACATGGGCAAGGGGTGCCATGTAGATGTTGAACAGCGTTGGGCTGAGAGATGAGCCCTGGGGTACGCCGCAGATGATCTCGGTGGCATCAGAGCAGAAGGGTGGAGGCGGACGCTCTGTTTTCTGCCGGAGAGGAAGGATGTGTTCCAGTCCAGGGCCTTCTCTTGGACAGGTCAAGGAGGATGAGGGCCACTGTATCTCCGTTGTCTAGCAGGGTCCTGATGTCATCGGTGGCGGCGATGAGGGGGGTTTCGGTGCTGTGGTTGCTGCGGAACCCGGACTGGGACGGGTCCAGGATGCTGTTCTCCTCGAAGTAGCGGGTCAGTTGTTTGTTGATGGTTTTCTCAATGACCTTTGCCGGGAATGGGAGCAGGGAGATGGGCCGGAAGTTCTTGAGGTCCTTGGGGTCCGCCTTGGGTTTCTTGATTAAGATGATGATCTTGGCATGCTTCCAGCTTTCCGGGAAGGTTGCTGCCTCGAAGGAGATGTTGATTAACAACGGTTCTTTGTTGCAAGAAAGTCTACTAACTCATAGAATATCAATACGAAGGAAAAAAACACAAAAAATAAAACAAGTACATCTTACAATCAAATGTAGTTCCATAAAGCGAATAAAGTGAGATGTCTGGGCACATACCTACTTCCGGCTTAAACAAGCAAGTGGTGTAGAAGGGGGCTCTGGTTGTAAAACAGATACGCACAAGGTCCTTTTACTCTTCCACAACAAAGCTCTGCCTATGCTAGTCTCGGACTTTCTGCTAATAGTCTCTCATTGCAGCTCTCTCCTGGACATGCAGATTGGGGGCTGCCTGCCTACCCATTCCCTCTCTGCTTGCAAGTCCGCACATGGCCTAAGCAGATGGGTTCTCTCATCAGAACTGATGGTCTCTTGTACCAAGAGCCACCAGTGGTTTGCCTCAAAGTAGGCACATCCATGCTATACTAGGTTCGCAACTAGGTGGCTGATGCATTCAAAACAGCTCAATTCAGCAGGAGCTGCCCTTGTGCAGGATCTTGACATCTAATACAAATTCGAAAATCTGATAAGCAGGGCACCTTTGCCTGTGAGAGAGCAGCATCTGTAATGACTGCAACTGGTGCAAAGCAATATGGGCTCCACAACTGCCTGGGCCCCAGTAAACTGCACCAGCAGTAGCACGAGCAGTAGAACTGATATATATGCCCTTCTTTGGTACATGACACTCAGGTTAGTGAGGATGAGCAGTTGCACAAGTTACTACTTGTGTAACGATATATCTGTAAGAGACATTAGTTAGTATTAGATTCCTTACCTTAGAATATCCCCAGGCGTCAGACTGGATCCGGAAACTTTTGCGTAGCAGTACCCTTGCGCGTCGGTAGGTGTCGTCTACGGCTCCGCGTCCGTCGTCGGCGCCGTGATGACGTCGTCGGAGTACTTAGACGCCGCCTCCGCGTGCTGACGTCAGTTCTTAGACACACCTTTTCCGCGCCAGAAACGCAGAGCCATGTTAAAAACCAACACTGGTGCCATTGAAACTAGGGCCCTGAAAGGGGATAACCCTAACCCTAGATATTGGTTCGCAGAACGGTGAGGATGGGTGGGTCGGTAAGGAATCTAATACTAACTAATGTCTCTTACAGATATATCGTTACACAAGTAGTAACTTCTGCATCTGAAAGAGAAACGTTAGTATTAGATTCCTTACCTTAGAATAGATACCCCATCAATACCAACCCCGGTGGTGGGTCTGCGAACCAATAATCACACCAGAAAGTCCTGGAGGACGGAACGGCCAAAGAAGCCATCCCTCCGGACTGGACTGTCCAGGCAGTAGTGTCTAGCAAACATGTGCAGCGATGCCCACATAGCTGCCTGGCAGATATCCTGTAAGGGCCTACCCCGGCCCAGGGCAGTAGTAGTCGCCGTGGCTCGGTGGAATGAGCCCGCAATCCAACAGGGGGCTCCTTTCTAGCCAAGGATTAGCATGCCTGGATACACAAGATGATCCACCGGGAGATGGTCCCCTTGTACACCGCTTTCCCCTTCTTAGCGCCCACGTACCCAAAGAGTTGGTCATCCACCCGGAACTGGCGTGTGCGATCTAAGTAAAATGAGAGCGCACGTTTTGGGTCCAGACGGTGGAGCCGCTGTTCCTCTTTAGAGGGATGCGGTGGCGGGAAGAAGGTTGGCAAAGTGATAGACTGCCCGATGTGGAAGGCCGTGACAACCTTGGGCAGGAAAGATGGCTTAGTACGCAACACCACTTTGTCCGGATGGACAGAAAGGAAAGGTGGAGTACAAGAAAGGGCCTGGAGCTCACTCACTCTCCTGGCAGAGGTGATGGCAACCAGGAAAGCAGTCTTCAGAGTTAGAAGGCGGAAAGGACAGTTGTGAAGTGGCTCAAAAGGAGCGCACATCAGAAACGTAAGAACCAGGTTCAAGTCCCACTGAGGCATCACAAACGGAACAGGAGGAAATGTGTGTGTGATGCCTTTTAGAAATCTATTTACAATAGGGGACTCGAACAAAGAAGGTTGATCAGGCAGCCTCAGAAAGGCTGAAAGGGCAGAAAGAAAGCCCTTGATAGTGCCCAGAGCAGAGCCCTGCTGGGTAAGAGAAAGAAGGAAGAGAAGGACCTCAGAGAGAGGGGCAGCAAGAGGATCCACAGCCTTTGCTGTGCACCATGCCACAAATCTGTTCCAACTGCAGGCGTACACCGACTTTGCGGAGGGACGCCTGGCTGCCAGAATGACGTTACAGACTTCAGGAGGCAAGTCAAATGGCCTCAACTGTCGCCGCTCAATCTCCAAGCATGGAGGTGGAGACTGGACAGGTTCGGGGGGAGGACCGTCCCCTGCTGCTGCGACAGAAGGTCCTCCTGAAGAGGCAGACGAACCGGGGGATCGACTGACAGACTGAGGAGCTCTGGATACCAGTACTTTCTCGCCCAGTCCGGAGCCACAAGGATGACTTGGGCCCGGCCGCGCTTGATCTTCTTCAGCACTCTGGGCAGAAGTGGTATAGGCGGAAAGGCATACAATATACAGCAACTCCACTTGCGACGAAAAGCGTCTCCGAGCGAGTGCCGCCTTGGAAATTCCAACGCGCAGAACTGATGACATTGTGCGTTCTCTTCGGTGGTGAATAGATCTAACCAAGGATCTCCCCATTGCTGAAAGAGGCCTTGCGCCACGTTCGAGTTCAGACGCCATTCGTGATCCATCATGCACCGACGGCAGACCTCGTCCGCCCTGGCGTTCAGAGAACCTGCCAGGTGTTGAGCCACCAGGGTCACGCCCTGGCGTTCCAGCCATTGCCAGAGGTGAAGAGCCTCCTGGCAAAGGGTCCACGACCACACCCCGCCCTGTTTGTTGCAGTACCACATGGCGGTGGTGTTATCCGTGAACACCTGCACTACACTCCCTCGGAAGGAGGGGAGGAATGCCTTCAGTGCTAGACGAATCGCCCACAGCTCCAACAGGTTGATGTTGAGCCGGGCCTCCGCCGGAGACCAGAGGCCTCTGATCTCCGCCTCTCCCATGTGGCCTCCCAAGCCGTGGAGGGACGCGTCCGTCACAACTACGTGCTCCGGTACGAGAAGGGAGACGGATCTGCCGCTGACCCAATCGCAGTCCGTGAGCTACCACTGCAGCTGTCTCGCAGTGCCCTCCGAGATCAGGACGTGGTCGGACAGGTTGCCCTGATGCTGGGCCCACTGAAACTTCAGGTCCCACTGCAGAGCCCGCATCCGCCACCTGGCGTAATGCACCAGAAGGATGCAGGAGGCCATCAGCCCCAGAAGCCGCAGCATCAACCTGACCGAGACCCGGGATAACGGCTGAAAGATGGGAATCAGAGCCTGAATATCCCGGACCCGCTGTTCGGGTGGATAAACCCGAAACCGCGCAGAGTCTAGAACCGCTCCGATGAAGAGGAGCTTCTGAGAGGGCACATTGATGGAGAACCCCAGCTGGTGCAGGAGATCTGCCGTAGTCTGGAGGTGGCTGACTACTGTCTGGGGCGAGCCCGCCTTTAACAATCAGTCGTCGAGGTAGGGGAAGACTGAAACCCCTAACCTGCGCAGATGAGCTGCGACCACCGCCATCACCTTTGTGAACACCCGTGGGACGCTGGTAAGGCCGAAGGGGAACACGGTAAACTGAAAGTGCTCGTGGCCAACCGTGAACCGCAGGTAGCGCCGGTGGGCCGGCAGGACGGGCATGTGGAAATAAGCATCCTGCAAGTCCAACGCTACCATCCAGTCTCCTGGGTCCAGGGCAGCTAAGACCTAAGCCAGTGTCAGCATTTTGAACTTCTCCTTCCGGAGGAAGCCGCTGGCGTTCTGTAGATCCAAGATAGGGCGTAGGCCCCCTTTGCCCTTCTTGGGTACCAAAAAGTAGTGGGAGTAGCAACCACACCCTACTTCCGGCCCAGGAACGCGCTCGATGGCCCCCTTGGCCAAGAGGGCCGTAACTTCCTCCTGCAGAAGTTGCAAATGATCCCCCGATACACGGTGGTTCTGCGGTGGCATGGCTAGAGGAGTCGCCTCGAAGGGGAGGGAGTAACCCCTTCGGACGATTTGCAGCACCCACCTGTCCGAAGTGACAGTGCACCAGTGGAGGTGGTGATGGCGAACCCTGCCCCCCACTGGCGTCACATGGGCCTGAAAGCACGGACTAGGAGGGTTTTGAGGAGGATGCTGCGGGGGAAGGTGTGGACTGACCTCGCCGTTGACCCCTACCGCCCGGACGGCGGTTCCCACGGCCGCAACCGCGTTGGGTATTGCCCTGCGGAGCGTGGCTGGCAGCACGTGTGGGTACATCCCTTACGTGGCCACGAAAGGAGTGAAAAGCAGGCGATTGCTGGCGCGGGGCCGAGAGGCCCAAGGACTTGGCCGTAGCCCTGGAGTCCTTAAAGCGCTCAAGCGCATGGTCTGCTTTGTCGCCAAAGAGGCGACGGCCATCGAACGGCATGTCCATCGACTTGTTCTGGACATCTGCCGAAAAGTTGGCGGACCTCAGCCAGGCGTGGCGTCTGACCGCCACCGTCGTTGCCATCGCTCCACCTAGCGAGTCGGTGGTATCCAGCCCACACCGGATGGAATATTTGGCTGCATCCTGGCCCTCAACAAGGGCTTGGCCGAGTTTGGCCCGTACCTCCAACGGACACTCCGGCAGCACTTCTGCGACCGTATCCCACAGAGAGTGGGTGTAACGGCCCAAGAGGCATGCGGTGTTGGAAGACCGCAGTCCCAGACTAAGGGATGAAAAAATCTTTTTACCATGCTGCTCATACCTCTTGGATTCCCTGTCCGGCGGAGCCGACGGGAACACGGTCTGGGAATTGGAGGCCTGGATGACCAGGCTCTCGGGGGTGGGGTGGGTGGACAGGAAACATGGGTCGCCCGGGGTTGTGCGGTGGCGTCTGGCCATGTTCCTATCTACGGGCGAACCCGTAGCAGGCTTGGACCAAGTGCCCAGAAGAACGTCGGTCAAGGTCTCATTAAAGGGCAGCAGAGGCTCGGCCGAGCTTGGCTGCGGTTTAAGGACCTCAGTGAGGAGATTAGTCCTCACGGCCGCGACGGGGAGCCCAAGGCCCAAGGCCTTGGCAGCCCTCATCAACACCACACTATAGGTTGCCCCCTCCTCCGAAGCCACGGTAGGAGGGGAGACAAAACCAGTGTCTGGAGAGGTGTCCAGGCCACTGGCCTCCCCAAGGTCTCCTGCCCAGTCCTCATGAGACTGACACTCTCTGGTCAGAGGGTCCTCAGACCCCTCCCAATCCCCTTCTTCACCCATCTCCTGATACTCAAGGTTTTCAATCAATGGGGCCCGTTCATAGAAGTGAAACTCTCCAAACGACGTCTGTAGCGGCACCCATCGGGCCGTCCAAGCGCCAGCGACACCTGATGGTCCGACGCCGGGGAGGTCGTAAGGTCCACCGGCGATGACCCAGATCCCGAAGAAGGTCTAGCGGAGTCCCGCGGGGCCGGGCCCGAAGGCACCGGCGGCGTCGCGAGTGTAGGGCCTAGCGGCGCCGGGCCCGAAGGCGTCGGCGGCGTCGAAGCACCCGACGGCGTCGGGGCCAAAGCCCCCGACCCGCTAGAGGCCCCAGACGGGTCCGCTGGGCCCGAAGGCGCCACGGAGCCGTCGGAGGAGAGAGTTTCCTCATTGCCATGAGGAAGCTCTCGATCTCCTCCGGCGCCGCGTTTAGCCCAGGGGCAGTCGGAGCAGGCCTTGTCGTCGTGGTCGACGCCTAGACAAGTTAGACACAGGTGGTGAGGATCCGTGACCGACATCGTGCGGTCGCAATCCTCGCAGTGCTTAAAGCCAGGCATCCCTACGGCACCGATCGGAGTCGTAGAGACTTCGAAAAATGATCAAAAAGATCCAAAAAGTTAGTCAAAAATTGACTAAGGGTTACTGCTTTTTCCAGATCTGCGCTTGCTGGCGCCGAAAAAAGAAGAACTGACGTCAGCACGCGGAGGGGGCGTCTAAGTAATCCGACTACGTCATCACGGAGCCCACGACGCCGACGACGGACGCGGAGCCGCAGACGACGCCTACCGATGCGCAAGGGTTCTGCTACGCAAAAGTTTCCGGATCCAGTCTGACGCCTGGGGATATTCTAAGGTAAGGAATCTAATACTAACGTGTCTCTTTCAGATACAGGATTCACAGGTAGTGTGCTCAAGCTAAGCACTCAATCATCCAAAAGACATAATAATCTTAATGCCCAGCTCAGTGCTTGCTTTACAAGAAATAAACCACTGTAATCATACAGCTCTACAAAATATAGCACAATTCAAATAACACTCAAGGCAGTGTTCTAGCGTGTGATCCCCTATGAAGGCACTACACTCTCTCTTCTCCCTCTTGGGTTTCCGAATAAATCAGGCACAGGTACTTTTGAAATATGCTTAATCAAATGTGCTCGGTTTGTATTGGTCTTTCCCCTCCTTGGGATAGACAAACCCTCTCTTCCAGTCTTGTTCCAGGGGTGTCCTGTGTATCCGACAGTGATGGAGGTGAGCTGGCAAATCTGCTGGAGTGTCAGAGCCAGGTGGGGTTAACATCCAGCAGTGAGCACACCCAACTTCAGTCAGAGGTGTCTGGGTCTCCTCCGCCCAGCTACAGGAATGTAGACAATACACTTCCTCTGTCTGGAAACCAAGTTTCCACATTCCATCTTGTGCTATCCCAGGCCAGGAGCATCCAAAATGGATCCCGCAGGTCTCCATTACGCTGGCTCATCCACATACTATGCATGTGTCACACTCACACATAAACAGATTTGGCACACACATGGGATTTCAATGCAAAAGCCTGGGCACACACATAAGAGCGGAACATCATGCAGGATTGCCAATAGGCTGCAACCCAGGTGACAGATAAAAAGTTTAGTCACACTTTTGATTTACTGATAACCGCAGTATGCAGCCTCATTCGCACTATGTGCTATACTCTAGTCCACTGCGAACAATAAGGGCACGTTCAGTGCACCCATGCAGGTCACAGTAAAGGTCAGAAACTCTCAGTAAGGAACATGTTTAGATCAGCAAGACACCCGAACCATATTTTTTTTAACAAAAGGTTTGTCCAATATTTAAGGAAGAAGGAAACCCTCTGAATAAGGAAAGCATTCATTATAACAGATTTGATGTTCAATAAAGTAGCAGAGAACTTTGTAAGTATACTAGTACAGCATCTCCATCATAAGAAAAAAAGACTGATAAACAGCCAAAAACAAGTTTTTTTTAGATCATAAAACGATTATCAAATGGGAATATTGCATATCACCCCATGATGATTTCAAAAAGATTACCAAACCAGAATATTGAATAGTATGTCATGATCCTACATTTGACTCAAACGGATGTTCATAGAGTCAGGATTTTATTTACTTACATCGTCAATAAGTAGGAGACGTAGTTGGAAAGGATTCAAAATTATCTAAGGCTTAATGATATTTTAGACCGATACTAAGCCTGTATAGTCGGATCTAAGTAATCGATTCCTGCCACTGTTTCATCAGATTTTGAACAGTCTCTATGATAGAAGCATCTTGAATTATGTTCCAAAGTGTACCCTTGCTGCTACCTGAATCCGAAGAAATCCTGCATGATATTTTTTAAAGGATGCAGAAATAATGTGTTTCTTATAAACACATTTTTGTTCTGGACTATTTGAACTATGGTTATGATGAAAGTATCAGTAATTTCAGGTAAAAATACATTCAACATGGTATACATTATCTAGGTTTGGGTCTTTAAATTAAATAAACAAAAACTGACAGAAAATATATAACAACAAATTCAAAGAAGTACAATAAATTTGAAGCTGAGTTTATGAATTATGATTCATAAAAGGGGGTGGTGATGGACAGAGTATCTGAATTAAGCAGAACACTCCTACCCATGTCAAAAGATCAGGGATTGATCCATCACCGTTTTTTTAGCTCACTGCACCATCCCAGCTCAGAACCTGGCTACATGCAAATTAGTCTGACCCTGGCCGAGTGCATCATGGGAACAGGGCAGACCAAACTACCAAGCCAATTCTTTACTGGAAAGGAAACAAGCTTCCGGGGACCGGTTTCTGGCATTACAGCCGTCTTCGGCCCGGCTTGCTTGAATCCTGATGGTGCAGTGAGCAAGGGACTCACATCTGAGTATACCCTACCACACTTATGGTGGCCAAAAACGATTCATAAAAGGGGGTGGTGATGGACAGAGTATCTGAATTAAGCAGAACACTCCTACCCATGTCAAAAGATCAGGGCTTGATCCATCACCGTTTTTTAGCTCACTGCACCATCCCAGCTCAGAACCTGGCTACATGCAAATTAGTCTGACCCTGGCCCAGTGCATCATGGGAACAGGGCAGACCAAACTACCAAGCCAATTCTTTACTGGAAAGGAAACAAGCTTCCGGGGACCGGTTTCTGGCATTACAGCCGTCTTCGGCCCGGCTTGCTTGAATCCTGATGGTGCAGTGAGCAAGGGACTCACATCTGAGTATACCCTACCACACTTATGGTGGCCAAAAACGATTCATAAAAGGGGGTGGTGATGGACAGAGTATCTGAATTAAGCAGAACACTCCTACCCATGTCAAAAGATCAGGGCTTGATCCATCACCGTTTTTTAGCTCACAGAGTTTATGAATTAGCTCTCTCAGAGCCCTTGCTACACCTCTTTATAGACATTGCTACATAGTGATACCTGAATTGATGAAAGTAGTTAATATCTTCTAGGCACCAGGATTGCCACAAGAACATGAAATAAGCAGTGGTGTGGCTTCTACTCAAAAATGTCTTGCTTGAGCCAACTGATCTTTGTAACTTAAGACTTATTTTCCAGCTACTTTATGCCGCTGAGTCGCTTGAGTATACGGTTAAGGCTTAGCTCGGGCTCCAGGTCCATTAACACTGGAGGTACTCCAAAACCATCACGCTCATTGACACTGGAGCAATTACAAATGTATTTCGTCCCAGAAAAGTCTGTGGTTGTGTTAGTAGTATATGCTCTGCACACAGAAGAGAATGTGGTTGGTAATACTGTGGAGCATACAGCACCATCGACCACAAACTGCTTCCATAGTTTTTCCAAACATAACAATAAAAAACAGCACTGAAGTGGATAGAACTATTCTGCCCAACTGCTAGTAATAATCTGCCTAATGTCAAATTAAGTGCAATGCTTAACAGGTAAAATAAAGTTCCTGTAAGTCCTTCTCCTACACTGAAACAAAATATATTCTGATGACACCGGAGCCTCCCAAATTTAATGTATAATTGAACTTCCCACCAAAATTTCAGTCCTGATGCCTAAAACCTTTGCTTATCACCTGACTGGGTTGAAAAACGCTGGTTTGCTCAAAGCCATGCCTCTGTTTTTTCAGAAGGTCTGTGTTGGGGTTATCTTTTTCTGTTGTTGATTTCTGTTTGCACCAGGATGTGATTCTGCCTGTATTCTAGCCTGGCTCTACATCTACTGAGGACTGTCATTTGTTACTTGTAAATGTTGATAGAGCAGTCCCCATCTAACAGATTGTTTGTTTCGGTCTACAGATTCCCTACTGTCACCAACTGTCCAGGGCACAGTGTGAAGAAGCCATCTAGTACTACTTTTCAGTTGTAGATTTGTAAGGTGTTTTAGAGGTCACTCAGTTAATCTTGCTTTCCCAAAACAGGCATTAGTTAGGAGAAACGTCCTGTTCTGGGCTTGGAAAAGCTGTTCTCAGTTCAGTCATGCTGCAATGTTTTGGAAATCATCATTAAACCGAGCACAGGCTTCCTTTTCACAGTTCATGTTCTCATCCTCTTTACTTGGCAGTCATTGCAGGAAATTGGATTCCCAAGATCTAGGCCTGTGCTAGTTTTTCAGAAAGACCATCGAATAAAGGTCAATACCCTGAATATAAATAGGAATCTTGGGCATAGTTGGTTGCTACACTAAAAATGTGTCATGGATCCAGCCCTTCTGGCCAAAGCTTGACATCACTGTATCAGATATTCTGGGTCTTTCATCCCACTGGAGCCCAGCAGTCTTAAACTATTTAATAAATTGCCACTGAACAAGTTTTGCTGGTCTAAAACAGACCGACACCATAGTTCTGCCAATTTGGCACTTAAACCTAACCGGAAAAAATCTTAACTGAAAACATAAACATCATGAGCTACACAAGTATGAAGCAAGTTAGCCCTATAAACACAAATACCAGGAAATACTAACAAGCATTTACAATGCAACGGTCTCGCCTTTGCAAAAGTTAGAGCTATTAGCATTGTAAATAACAACATTTTTATTTATGTGTTGGTTTTGAAAACAGATAAATAAATGGCATTGTTGTTTACAATGCCAATAGCTTAATCTCTCGCAAATGCAAGACCTATTGCATTTGCACCCACACACACTGAGAGCCACACACACACACACACACACACACAGAGCCACACACACACACAGAGCCACACACACGCAGAGCCAAACACACGCACAGCCACACACACACACGCAGAGCCACACACACAGAGCCACACACACAGAGCCACACACACAGAGCCACACACACACAGAGACACAAACACACAGAGCCACACACACACACAGCCACACACACACACAGCCACACACACAGAGCCACACACACACACAGAGCCACACACACACACAGAGCCACACACAGAGCCACACACACACACACACAGAGCCACACACACACACACACAGAGCCAGACACACACACACACAGAGCCACACATACACAGAGCCACACACACACACAGAGCCACACACACAGAGCCACACAAAGTCGCACACAGTCACACACACACAGTCACACACACAGAGCCACACACACAGAGCCCCCCACACACACAGAGCCGCACACACAGAGCCACACACACAGCCACAAACACAGCCACAAACACACACACAGAGCCACAAAGCCACACACAGTCACACACACACAGAGCCCCCCACACACACAGAGCCACACACACAGAGCCCCCCACACACACAGAGCCACACACACACAGAGCCACACACACAGAGCCACACGCAAAGAGCCACACGCAGGAGAGCCACACACACAGAGCCACACACACAGAGCCACACACACAGAGCCACACACACAGAGCCACACACACAGAGCCACACACACAGAGCCACACACACAGAGCCACACACACAGAGCCACACACACAGAGCCACACACACAGAGCCACACACACAGAGCCACACACACAGAGCCACACACACAGAGCCACACACACAGAGCCACACACACACACACACACATAGAGCCACACACACACACACAGAGCCACACACACACACACACACACAGAGCCACACACACACAGAGCCACACACACACAGAGCCACACACACAGAGCCACACACACACAGAGCCACACACACACAGAGCCACCCACACACAGAGCCCCACACACAGAGCCCCACACACAGAGCCCCACACACAGAGCCCCACACACAGAGCCCCACACACAGAGCCCCACACACAGAGCCCCACACACAGAGCCCCACACACAGAGCCCCACACAAAGAGCCCCACACACAGAGCCCCACACACAGAGCCCCACACACAGAGCCCCATACACAGAGCCCCACACACAGAGCCCCAGAGCATAATTCCAAGACCCAATGTAGTTTAAAAATTACTTGTGAAGAAGCATCCGGGGCACCGTGGAGGCGCTGACAGCTCATTTGCTTACGTGCTCCGGGGGTCCATCACTGGGGGGGGGGGGGGGGGGTCTCACCAGGCCCATACACCCAGCCCAGCAGAGAATGTCACCAAACCCAGCTTCCAGCCTAGAAGGCATACTCACCAAGCCCAGGCTCCTCACCCAACAGGGAGTCTCGCCACTCCCGGATGGGAGTCTTACCAAGCAGTGGGCCCAGCCACGCGCCAAGTCTTGCGGACGGGAGACTGGCACCACGCAGAGCGCATACACAGACTGTTAAAACAGCGCACAGGGCAATGCAACCTGCCTCTTGGTGATGTAACCGGTGCTACCATTACATTACCCCACTTTATCAACAAATATAATGACAGCAATAATGATTGTATTGTGCACTCATGAAACTGAGGTGGCCACGACCACTCCAATAGCAAGTATTCCTATGACCTGTACATATTATCAATGTTGAATTATATAACGCATATTCACAGGCATTTACTCTTCAGTCATAGGAATCAATTGTTTCCAATATCTACAGTACCAATGTTATCGACGTCAGAAGAATGACATGCCGAGTTGGCCCTCTTAGGCTCCGACCCGCAGGCTGCGCTGCACTCAGATCTCCACAGCCGACACGTAGACACGGAGGCCAGGTTCGCCTAATTAGAACATGGACTCTTTCTCTCCGCCTCCAGGGAGGGCGCATGCCTCCTCGCTGTCTGTCTTTGCAATCCTCTGGCCTTGCTCCCGGGCCTCCGCTCCCCCATTTCCGGGCCTGCTAATGGTTTTTTAATCTACCTGGTGTACTTCCTTACCACTGTGACATTAAGAGAGGTGGGTGAAAAGAAGGGGGCGGGGAGTCCATTCTATATTCAGCAGCTCTGCCTGGAAATGCATTAAACACCCCCCCTCCCCTTGCATCCGGTAAGCGCACAGTGACCTGGCCATCAATTGACGGATCAATTCGGATGATGGCTATCTGTACGACTAAAAATACATAATGTGCTGTGTGCTGAAGCATGTATTTGAATCGTATGCATGGAAAGTCCTCAGGCCTGGTAGTCGGAAGCCTAAAATCCAACATTCTGATCGTGACACCCCCTTTTTACCTAACTGCCGGACTAAGTTATCTTATTCCACTTTAGGCTTTGCCATAACTGCGAGAGGGTAGAAGCGGGCTTTACCACTTTTTGCAGGTCTCCTCCGAGCCATGACAACGAGGTGTAACAGTAATAGGGTACCCTGGCATATATGTTGTAAGCTTTAAGCTGTATTTGTCAAACAGTGCAGGCTTTAATTATTTCATTCCAATGCCACTTATTATAAGTAAGGTATTACCACTTAATTACGTGAAGACAGCAAACTGGGAGAAAACAGAACTGACAGTTTTTCAAGAAACGTCCCTGGGTTATTTTAAAAATACGACCTCTTCGGGCAATGGATAATAGAGGCCTTCAACGCGCACTGTTGATCTGACACTGTGGGGAAATAACCAAAGCTTGAACCCAGGATGAGTAAAAAAATAAAAACAAACAAGCCGTGAGCGTGCACATCCAGAAACCGGAAGTTCGGGAGCGGCACGCCTGTCGTGGGGCTGGACTTCAGTCTTCTGCGAGAAGCCCGCGCCCACGGAGTGGATGGCCCAGGAGCAGTGGTGACGCGGGGCTCCCATGCCTGAGGGAGGGCCCCGCGGTGGCAGCAGAAGTCAGGAGTGGTGGCTGAGGCCGCTGATGCGGTAAGTGGGGCTTAGTTGTGGGAGGGAGGGGGAGGCAGGGGGGGGGGGAGGCGGGGGGGAGGGGGAAGCGGGGGCGGCGTGGGAGAGAGCGGGGGGAGGGGTGCGGCGGCGGTGTGTGTGTATGTGTGTGTGCGTGGGGGGCGGCGGCGGTGTGTGTGTATGTGTGTCTGTGTGCGTGCTTCTGTCTGTGTGTATGCGCGTGTGTGCGTGCCTTCGCCAGCCTAAGTAACGCTGTGTGTGTGTGTGCGCGCGTAAGCGCGTCCACAGACCCTAATCAGCTCGTGCACCGGTGTGTACCACTTGGGAGGCTAAACAACAACAATAGGTCTCGCTGGTGACAGCGATTTCGCGCTGCAATGCCAGGCGAGACCTAAAAAGGAGGCTGCCCCCAGAAAAGAAGCAATTCAAAGTCTCAAGGCGCTATTAAGTCTAGCCGCATCCAGCCTTATCAAAAATGCTACGTCCGTAACATTTACAAGGACATGGGCAACTTAGAGCAAATGGTTTGATGAAGAAAACCTAAGGCACAGACAGAACTTAATGAACACACTGAAAACTAGGCACTTGAGTCAGATGAGAGAAGAGGCTCTCAAAAGCCAAAGGCTAGATTACAATTGGTTAATCAAATTCTGAAAAAGAGGCAATTTCAAAATAAGGCCTGGGCAGTGTTCCAATTCCGTCAAATTAAAGAACTCTCGACGTCAGGGAATATTTCGGGGCCTCACAATTGCCAATCATTAACCAGTGGATTCACGTGCATGACACTGACTCTGCATATCGCTTAGACAGGGTAGCTCTGGGAGCAGGTGGAGTCAACAGGGCACTGTACAATAAAACTAAATTACTAGGCCTCCTGGCCCAACAGAACACATGGCTCATATCTAGCACACTGTGACACGGCACCTGGGTTGGGTAGGCAACCTTACACACCACACACCAATATGGGACACCAGCAGACTGGGCACACTAGGAAGGAGCAAAGGGTTTCAAAAGTGGGAACTGATAGGGATCTCACAACTGGGTGATTTATGGAAGGAAGGGAGAGTTGTCACCTTCACCTACCAGCAGGAACAATATGGAATGGCCCCGTTGAAATGTTCCGGTATATACAGGTTAAACACGCCCTGGACGCTGCCATTCCAGCAGAAGAGATACTCCCTGAGTCATCCCCCTTGGAGGACCGGCTGTTGATAGATCACTTACACAAAAAAGCAATGTCTCTTACATACCAGAAGATTAATAACAATCAGGCAGACCCACTGGTGCGACTCCAGGCTTTGTGGCAGGCAGAGGTGTGAGACTTGGATGACACTGACTGGCAGGAGGTGATTGCATCACCCAGGGAGGTAGTGGTCTCCTCAAGACTGCACCTGATACCACTCAAAATACTACACATTACCTACTACACAAGGATAACAATGCATAAGATTGGTAGAGCCTCAGACCCGCACTGCATGCATCAATGTGACAAATTGGGCACCTTCTATCACACTATATGGGAATGTCCACTGATTACACCATACTGGACAGCAGTAATAACACTATCTCAGAGGTCAGTACAAACCCAGCCCGAATGATCCTAAGTGTTGTCTATTGAATATATGGGAACCAACAGACCTCAACCACACGGACCCTAATTGGGCAACAGCAGGGATGATGATAGCCAAACGGAATATGTTATGTTATGTTATGTTATATGAGCTTATATAGCGCTCAGATGTCCCAGCAAAGGGGCGTCCCGGCGCTTTCACTCACACAAACTTATCCCAAAAACCAAAACAGGGATTCAGATACGAGTCAATGACAAAACTATTGTGGAGGAAAAAGATAGGTTTTAATCGCTCTCCTGAAGTCCAGCAGGCCATCCATGCCTCGGATCTCAGATGGCAGAGAGTTACATAATTTTTCCGCTAGATAGCGGAAAGAGCTCCCCCCTGCTCTACAATGCTTAATGCGGGGGACAGTAACTAAATGCTGCCCAAAGGAGCGCAACGCTCGAGATGGAACATAGGGAGTCAACATGTTGCAAAGCAGGATGGGATCTTAAATGAAAGACACAAGGTTTTAAACTTAATACGCTCCGCCATAGGCAACCAGTGAAGTTTCCGAATAGTCTTGAAGATAGAGCAGCGCCGAGGAAGCCCTAACAGAATTCGGGCCGCCATATTTTGAGTACGTTGTAATCAAGCAATCTCAGCTTGATTGGCCCCTAAAAACAGAGAGCTAGCATAGTCCAGTCGAGATAAAATCATTGACTGGACAATCAGCTGACGTGTTGCGGGCTCAAAGAACTTTAAGAGAGGTCTGAGCCCCCGTAATAAACCAAAACATGTATTGGAAACTTTTTTTGTGTGAGACCGAAAACTAAGGGAAGAGTTCATCCACACCCCTAAGTTCTTCACCTCCACCTTAGGTTCAGGAGTCTTACCTAACGGCCTCGGCCACCAATGTTCACCCCACAGACTAGCATTCTTACCATCTATCAAAACCTCAGTTTTGCTAGTATTTAATTGTAAGTAATTGGAAGTCATACATTTGGACACTGCCGTCAGACCATCTCTAAATTTAGAGGCATGCATAGTGGACCCTTCTGTCATAGCCACCACCAGCTGCGTGTCATCCGCATATGAGACGATGGAAAGATCCCACTGCTTGGCGACCGCAGCTAGTGGCTGAACATATAAGTTGAACAGAGTGGGACTCAGGGCAGAGCCCTGAGGTACACCCTGTTCAATAGAGTGAGCCTGAGATAGAAATGGTGGAGCGGTGACCCGAAAGGATCTCCTAGACAGAAAAGAACAGAACCATTCCAGAGCCATACCCTTAATACCTGCCTCCTCCAGACGTTGTATCAAGATGCCATGTGAGACCGTGTCAAAGGCGGCACTGAGATCCAACAGGATCAGTGCCGCCGTCTGACCTGCATCCAGAATGGCACGCAGATGCTCAGTCATAGCCAGGAGGGCCGTTTCGGTACTATGTCCGGAACGGAAACCGTTTTGTTATAGCTCAAAGATGGGGGACAGAGCATGCCCGACCCTGATAGAATGGTGCAGAGACATGGACATGATTATGGTTGCCGAAAAAGCTAAGTAAATTCACAGGGGGTGCCCCAAGAAGTGGGAAAAAGTAAGGGGCAAGTGGAACATTTATAGAGGACTCATATGTTCAACCTCTGTCATAGACCGAGACTCAGACGATGAGAACTAAAGAAGCGAGGTGGAATGTAATTATATATCGATATGTACAATACTGTGTTATGAGACTAAGGGGCATATGTATCAACTGAATTTTGATTCGCAAAAGCTGCAAATCGCAAAAAAGCAGCGTTGGCGACTCAAAATTCAGAAAACGGCATGTATGAGGATAATCGTATCGCAAATTTAAGGAATTGCAAAATTTGCGATTCCTGAACTTTGCGTAAGCATTTAAGGAATCGCAAAATGCGATTCCTTAAATGCTGTGCAAGAAGCACTCACGATTTGCGATTTCTCCTTAAGAAATCGCAAATTACCACCAACTTCAAGTTGGTGTTAATTTGCGATTTCTTTCACAAAAGCACTTGTTGGCATTTTTGAAGGTGCTATGTGGCGCACATACATGCCCATAGGGCATGTATGTGCGCCATATGCGCACACATGTTCGTTTCAGGGGTGCATCAGGGTGTCCTTATGACACCCATGCACCCTTGAAATTATTCTCAATTTGCGATTCTCAAATTGCGAATCGCAAATTGAGAATGACTTCCCATTCATTCCCATGGCCCTCCATGCCCACAGAAATGAATGGGTAAGTATTCCTTAATTGCGAACTAAGAATTCGCAAACAAAAATTGTGATTTCTTTAATACATCTCGTTCTCCCATCTAAAAAATCGCTATTTGAGAATCACAAATGAGGATGTTGATACATATGGCCCTAAGTCAATGTAATGATCACTCAAGAAGACATGTAATTGTAGATCTGTCAACATATATAATAAAATGTTTACAAAAAAAATAAAAAATTAAAGAACTCTCGGAAATTCTGGGAATTATAAAATGGGGATGCAAGGGGGCCTGCCACCAAACCTGGAAGTGGGAGTTAGTTTCGCCGACTGGATCAAGCACTTTTCATCCTTTTACCAGAAAGGCAGCAACCCTGATCTGATTCCCAACGAGATTCTACCAGCCCTTATAACGCATGATATATATGACCACCTAAGCTTGGGACTAAACAAGACCCCAGTCACAGAAGGGGAGATCATTGAAGCTATAAACAGTCAAAGACTGTTGAAAGAATCAGGCCCTGACAGAAGCACCCAGAATGATCGCAGCATTTACACATCACTTTGGGCTGCTATTCTTTATATATCATCCTGGAGAATTGCAATCATGTTTCCAATTCATTAAAGAAAGACTTGGGAATATGCTGGAAATTACTGTTCAATTTCCTCTTGGATGGCCCAAGGAAAATCTATGGCAAATTGCTTCTCAATCGCATCCAGGAATGGGCAGAAAATATGAAAAAATTGTATAACTAACAAGCTGTCTTTAGGAAAGGAGTGGGGACTGTATATCAAGCAATGAGACTTTACTTAACATGCATTAAACAAGTGACATTTAAAAAACTGCTGAGTACAGTCGTTATGAATCTAAAAACAGCATTTGATTTGTTTCACATAATCCCTTTACGGTATTTATTGAAGGAACATGGACTATCTCTTTCCTGCCTGATATCTGCTCCACTGGAGGAACACAAGCAGGGTCAGGTACGGGCCCGAAGGGGAATGCAAGCTGGATATTGTGATTCATGCTGGAGTCAAGCAAGACTGCGTACTTGCACCCATTCTATTCAACCTGTTCAGAAAAGAGATCAGTACACTAATTCTGGAGTTGAACTTACATGCACCAGTGATGGAGAAGAGAAAATATCACCTGGCACAAGCTGAGCTGCAATGCATTGCATACTGAGAGCTTGAATCATTCTACAGTTCTAAAAACCGTATTTATACCAAGAAAATAAAAGTTTTGGTTCTTAAACACAAAAAAAAATTTAAGTCTACATTTCAAATTATTGCAGCTGCCCTGGACCAGGTCAGTTGATTTGGGAGTATGCTTTGAGGACAAACTGTCATAGGCAGAGCAAGTTGCAAAAAGAAAGTCTGCTATCAACTAGAATTCAGGCGCTGTCCTAGGCTTTTCAAGAAAATGCAGCAGAACAATAATAGACCCTACTCTCTCAAGCATAAATAATTAAAGCGCTGTTTGCCTGCAGATTAGGCACATCTGTGAGAATCAGAAAAGTACCAGGAACTGCAAAGGATCGAGAATTGCTTCCTGTGGCATCTATTAATTCTTGCCCTGGGAACACCGATGGAGGAACTAAAGGGCCTACTCGGTCTTCACTGCATCAAATCTGTGATCTTCCTAAACCTGTTCTGTCCTGGGCTTCGCTATGGACAAATCCTGCATTGAAAGTTTATCTAAAAACATTTTTTCGACATTTTGGATCAGCAATAATCTCCTAAAATCACACTGGACAGATCACATCTTTCAAACTATAAAAGAAATAGGATGTGATGACTTCTGGGAGGACCCAAAATCAATGAATAGATCAAGCTCCGCAATAATTAAAAGATGTTACTGTAAGCTGGCAAAAAGCTTCAAAAACAAAGGTAATCTGCTAAGGTGGTACTTAAGCTTTAGGACCCCGAGTACTTTCAAAACATATATAGGACCATATATACCGGGCGACAAAGTCCAGTCCCTACATAAAATTCAGACTAGGAGTGCTTCCAGTCTTGGCTTACATAAAAAGTGATCTAGTAAGAACTGGCTAGATCTTTGTAACTCTAAGATAGGAGGCCACAAAACCTTGCCACATTTTATGTGTCTATGTAGCAAAGTCCTGCCGGAAAGGAGATAGCTTGTCCGTCCACTATTCAAGAAGCATAGCATAAGACTTTGCAAGAAAGCTATGTTACTGGCCTACCAGATGGATTTAGATGCTATTTTCATGTCTATCGCCTCCTACATCAACTCAGCTTGGAATATAACGAGACTCTGCTCTTCTTAACTCCCTTAATTCTTCTTAACGCTTATTTGTTTAAATAACTGGGGGAACTAACGTCCGGTGACTATGACACCTTAATATATACTTAACTGGATGAATTAACTTTGGGTGACCATTTGTATTTTAACACATTTATATAATTTCTTTATGTTGATTGTCTTATGGGTGAGGGTGTTTTTTGCTGAAACTATAAATACATTTGTATTTGTAAATATCATAGATACAAAGTGTCTTGTAAAATGACAGTAGAAGTTAAGTTCAGTATGTTAGATGTCCGTAGACAATTAACTTTGTAAAGAGTGCTATTAAAATATATTAAATCCTTAAAATCAAAATAAGTTTGTTCAGAAACACTTTTTAGAATATAAAAAAACATCCCACATTACCAGAAAGTTAATAGAGGAAGCTATTTAAATGCCCGCAAAAAAAGGTTATAACAAAGGAGGATTGGTTAATAACATTTTGCAGCAATATGCACATATGTACATAGGAAAGCAAATCCCACACTTACTGTTCCCTTTGTCTTCTGTAGTTCAGTAGTTGATACCATGGTTTCTATTTCTTGGTTACGAAGCAAAGCTCGAAGTGTGGCCTAAAAGAAACAAAGACAAATATCTTATCATGGCTTTTCTTTCTTTTTGTTTTTACAATCTCTTGTACTAAACCATTAAAGAAGATGCACATCTTAAATGCATTTTGGCTCTTAACAGAATTTTACATTGGATAAAAAAATGGTGTGGCTGTCTCTAATGGAAGTGCGGTCAACAAAGTATTACCAATGAACAAGTTACTTACCTTCGGTAACGCCTTATCTGGTGGAGACTATCTAGCTGCAGATTCCTTATATTAGAATTTCCCCAGGAGTTAGGCTGGATCTGGAATTTTTGTTCCCAAGCAGTACCCCTGTGCGCCAGTGGGTGGTGTCATTTGGCTACACGTGGCATCAGCGGTGCCGGAAGTGACGTGCATGGTGCCTATATAGGCGAAAACCCAACGGGCTGATGTCAGTCTCTTTTTGCAACTTTCCACAGCAGGAGAGCGGAGCCACGTAGAACACTGACCACTGGTGAGAAAAACTAGGGCTGTGCAAGGGAAACAGTCTTGACACTAGAAATCTGTTCGCAGAGCGGGAAGAATGGGTGCGTCGGTAAGGGTTCTGCGGCTAGATAGAGTCTCTACCAGATAAGGTGCTACCCAAGGTAAGTAACTTGTTCATCTGACAGAGACTTCTAACCACAGATCCCTTAGCTTAGAATAGATACCCATGCAATACCTTTCCGGAGGTGGGTCTGCATACATGATTTAAACCACAAAGTCCTGCGGGACCGAATGGGCAAAGTGCCTATCCCAATGGACCTGACTGTCCTAACAGTAGTGTTTGGTGAACATGTGCAGCGAGGTCCAAGTTTCTGCCTAGCAGATGCCCAGGACTGGAACTCTACATGTTCATACAGTGACCACAGCCTTTGCTCTGGTGGAATGAGCACACAATCCTTCTGGGGGTTGTTTCTTGGCCAGATCGTAGCAGATATTAAGGGGTCCCCTTCTCTGTTTTTTGTCTCTTTCTTGTCTTTCCAGCATCATGAAGCCTTTGCTGTTCATGTGCTTAGTAAATAATAATGAAACATTTGAGTGGATATTTCTAGAAAGTATGGAAGCTACCCGCAGATACAGGCATGCGTAAAATTATCGGTTTGCACTTCAAGGAATAATTGTCCTACAGATGTGATGTTTGGATTAATTGGGTTCACCCCTTGTATCTCTCATTCTCACCTTTGCTTCCTTCCTCTTGCACCTCTGTACACGAAAAGTCCCATTCCCCAATTTTCCCAATGACTGAGGTTGGATGTACTTCAATGCAGTCTTAAATACACGAAAAGCTGCATAGACATACCCAGTGCATATTTTGGAAAGTGCTCCCACTGGCTATTACTCAGAAAGAACAACACAATGTGGTGTGTGGAATACTTTAATTAATCCCAGCCACTGGTAATTATTCTGGGCCACATTCCCATTCCATCCTTCTTTTGCCCACAATGCCTCCCGTAAGCAGGTCAGATTTGGCTCTGCTCCAATACTAACAGTGCCGCTTGAACTGCCTAGCCAGGTCCAACCCAGAGGGGAATGCAAGTAATCCGAGACCGGTTTTAGCCATCTGTGAGGTTCAGATTGAGTCCAATGACAGTGAGCATGGGGCTCACGTCTGGGCATATCCATCTGTCTTAGGATGCTGCACTTAGAAAAATAAGAAATTGAATGGCGGAAATTGTAATTCCCTGGCATTCTATGGATTACCCAAAGTCTACAAGAGTGTTGAGGATCCACCGCCCAGATCTATTATTTCTTGTTTGGGCTCACTACTAGAAACCCTCAGCAAATATGCGTATTGCTACCTGAAGCCTCTAGTTAGGAAACAGGCTTCATACATTAAGGATTTGGCACACAGGATCTCAGTTTTGAAAGGAGTGCAATTCAATACGAGATGCAGCTTCTGGCTACCCTCGGTATTGAAGCACTTTACTCAAATAGTCCCCAAAATAACACCATAGAAGTAGTGAGTAAGGTCTTAGAAGAATATGATGTACAAGGCGTGAACACAGCATTTATGGTTAGATGTGTGTCAATGTTTTAAAAAATAATACCTTTCTTTTGAAGAGTGACCTATACCTCCAATTAAGGGTACCAGCATGGGATCCACCTGTGCACCCAGTATGGCCTGCTTATATGTAGGGGTCTTTGAAAACAAACACATTTACAATGAGGCGGCACCCCAATAGGAAAATATAAAATGCTGACACGGTTTTATTGAAATCGTTTTTATATGGGAGGGACCACATCAGGATTTGGTCATTGACTTGGCTCAACATTGGAGATGAGAACCTTAAGTTTACAGCTCACGGTAATCTGTGAATGTTTTTAATCTGCGACTGTATTTTGTACTTTCTTAATAAAGAAATTATAAAAAATAAAAAAATAAAAAAGTTTACAGCTCATGTGAGTAACAAAAAAGTGGACTTCCTAGGTAGCACTACTTAAGAGACAGCAGGATATCTGGAGGGCGAATTATTTACTAAACCCACAGATAAGAGCATTTTACTCCATTATTTGTGTTTCCATCCCAAGGCATAGAAAGGCAATATTCCATTCAGTTTCCCCGGCTGAGGAGAAATTGTTCTACAATTGCAGGATTTTTACACACATGGTGAGAACCTGAAAAAGAAACTCAAAGAAAGAGGTTACCCCAAATAACGAATCAACCACTCATTCAAAAGAGCTCGGTTTTATGACAGAGAGAGTATATTTAACAAACCAAATGGGGAGACGAGCAATAACAGAATAGTATTTGTGAGCCATTTTTCAGGGGTAAGTAACCGTTTCAAAAGTATAGTCAACAGTACTTACAGTAGATGCAAAATAAAAATATACTAAAAGAATATAGTCAACAGGAATTGGAATATTTTAAATCAGAATGAGGAAGTGAGGTTAAATAAAACCTTTATTTGCCTTTTTGCGCAATGGGAACCTGAAGGACTCTTTTGTCCGGAGATATAGAGAAGACAGAATGAACATATAGGCCACACTGAATATGGAAAAAGCCACAGGGAACTATAGTTGTAGAAAGTGCAGCATTTGCGATCAATGTATTCTAACCACAACAGCTGAATGCCAGGGTGTACATTTTACGACCAACTCTCTAAATAACTTCTGAAGCAGTAATGTGATATATCTTTTGATCCTCCGTTGTGGCCTAGGCTACATAGGCAAAACCAGTAGAGAACTCAGATTAAGATTATGTGAGCAAAGGTCAGCTTTCAGAACTAAAAAAGAGCAATGCCCCGCTAGTGGGCCAATTCATAGACGGACAGAATGATTTCCATTGGTTCATTTTGAAAAAATCATTAATATTAAAAATGGTTGTAACACTGAGGAGAGAAAGATGTTAAGAGAGCAATGTTTTTTTTTTCAAACTTTTTTTTATTGACTTTTTACATTTACAGTGACATTTTGCATCATATCGCGATTCTTCAGAACACATTTACTTGTATTGATATCATAATGCTTTGTTACCCATGCGGTGATTAGTCGAGTTTCTTGTCACTGTTGAGATCTTTCTGCTGAGAGTTGCTGAATTTAACTGGGGGGAAGAAAACTGGGGGGGGGGTGTTCATGGAAGAGAGCAATAGTTTATATGTAAATTTGATACAGCAAAATATGGCCTGAATGGTAGGAAATGGGAACTGTTTACCTAAGGGGGGATCCAGGAGAGAGACAGATGCCACATGTAACAGAGAGTGGGATGGATAGTTGCTTTATGCAAGACATGCGCCACTATGATGGTAGTTTAAATAAACACTAACTTAGAAACCGGGTGCTAGTATTCTCGACGATAGACCTTCCTCTTCTTTTGAAAATATATACACCGTAGTATGATAGTTACACAGGATTTGTGTAAAAAATGAAAACAATTCCAAGGACGAATATTAAGTTATAATTGTCTTCAACATGACAAATCTCAAGTAATAGAGGCTAAAACATGGATATAAATATTAAGTTGTGGTTATATTGCGACACACTTCAACTGGCATATTTTTATGTCTAATTTCAACTGAAATAAAGGAATTTTTTATTGTTTTCAATTAAAAAGGGTAGTATCTGTGGAAGAATGTTGCTTTATCTAGAATGTAGGTGTGCGGAAAATACACTGGCCGTTATATCGGCTTTTAGGTGTAGCCTCGTTTTGTTCTGTCACATAGGATCGGTTGGCTGCATGAATTTATATCAACCTAGATAATGAAGAAAGAGTTATGGTATGTTGATACCCTTCGATGCCTCTTGGGATAATGTTTTATTATGTTTTGCTTTACAATAGATTGAGGCAGAACTACACCACTTTGCAATAGATTGAGGCAGAACTATACTACTTTGGGAGAACATTTCCTTAAGCTTTTTGATAAGCACGGTATGTAGTTTATAATTAATACAGGTGCATACACCACACACTTTTTAAAGTTTAATAGAGGAGAACAATTGTAATAATGGAATGAAATGACAAATATGGTCTTCAATTCTGTTTCAGATTTAACCAGTGATAGGAATACGCAATCCAAACTATTGGGCGCTGTCTGGAGCAGGATTTAACTGAAAGTGTGAACAAAAGATTATAAATAAAGGTATTTACGGCCCTTTAGTTCATATTTTGTATCACATTTGGCTTAAATGACATCCTTCTCTTTTAGCTCACTTTTTAACAAATGTATTGACTAGGAGTCTGCAATGGTTGAATATTTTTCCTATATGCTGAAGAAATAAGATGATCATGTTATGTGTATGCACTGTTATGAGACTCCTATGCTCTGTTTGTATTCTAATTTTCTCAACAAATGATATCTAAAAGAGTCACATTTGAGGTGTCTCTTCGGTTACTGTATTTTTCCTTGTTTCCCTGAGTGTTCTGTTGATCACTTTGTCTAGGAAAAATTAATTATAAAAAATCTCCGTGTTCTTACCACTTTATATTTATTTTTGTGGAATTTAACAGATGAATGTTTGAGTATAAAACTGTGGTTATTTCACATACAGGTCTTCCTAATATGCTCCTATCATCTCATAGCCCATAATGTCCTGTTGATATAAATAAATATCTGTAGATAGGATAATCTCTCTGTATAATTTAGGTAATAAAATTGTCTGAATCAATATGTCATTCAAATGCTTTATAACTTATCTTTTGTAGAAATATTGTACAACATTAGTCTTACCATTGTATATCTGTATAGCCTTGAAGAAGTCTCGTGGAGACGAAACGCGCCGCGTCGGCTATGATTATTTATCATGTTTTTAATAATTGAATGAAAATACCATCTATCAAAATAAAGAAAGAAGAACGTTCTTTGATAAACAGAAGTCTCCAGCAAATTGATTGGGCTTTGGGAGTTTATTCGCTATGATTAATACTGTATCTCATTTGAAATTTACGGATTGTACCACATCATTCTTGATATTCTAAATATATGGGTATGTGCTGAGCATTCTTGATTCTGGTATTAATTTTGGTTTTCCAAAATATCAAGGGAGCTAGGGAGGTCAGGTTCCCAGCTCGCGCACTACCACTTTCTGGCTACACTATCTAGAATATTTAAAATACGAGTGCCGGTCTAGGGTGCCTTGACCTTTTATCTTGTGAAGTTAGGTATCAACCTGAACACTGGAAGGACGTGCATAGAGAATCATATGCATGAAAGAGGGACTCTCCTCATGTGACAATATCGATGGAGTAGAAACTGGAGGACAGGTCGCCAAACTTACATATGGGCTTTCACATGCATATTTATATAAATACTGCAAAAGGTGCTCAAATTCACAGTTTCTAAACTTCATAGCAGATTGAGTGTTACTAATTATGGTGGTTAGTAGCTTTGTTGACTCAACTCCAAGATGGTGCTTATCGTTATTGGGGAAAATGGGAAAATCCCCATGTGATGCTGACCACCCAATGAGGGAAGATATAAATAACAAGGGAGCAAGTAAACACGTTTTACGTGTTAGTAGTCCGGCCAGTAACAGCACAGTTGAGAGGAGAGGTAAAACTGCGCTGAACCCGTACAATATGTATTTTTTTTTAAAGCATAAGTAAGCATAAGCAAAATTGATTTTTTTGTTAATCGGTTAACAATTTCTCCGTCAGCAAAATAATGTAACCATGGCAAATAGAGTTATGAGTTTGTAGCGAACAAATTGAGTCCCTGGGTTTGCATCGATTGGGAACGTGGTATAATTGTAGTTTGCATTCACTAAGTTAAACATGTACAACATAAAATACATGGGAGGCGTTAGTTCCAGCAACAGTGGTCATTATTAGCTGCATGGTCACGGCAGTAGGACTCATGAGAGGGTCTCTGCTGAACTGCCGAAAAAAAAATTGTACTCATGTGGCCAGTAAGGACGGCTGCATGTAACACTCCAATATAGGGGAACAGCATAAGGCCCAAAATGCCGAACTAGCATTATGTTGGTTACTGTGCATAGACACGAAATTGTCTACAGGGAGATAGTGAAATGAGAGAGATTTTAAAACGTAAGTATGAAAAAACAGGGTTTGTTTTATAGAAACCGTTTTATTTACAAATGTAAATTGAATGACAGCCAAACTAACCAAATACTTTGATCTATAGATCAGAAGCCTCAGCTGAATTCACAATTGAATTTAGTGACCCCTGATAATCAAATAGGGCACCTTCAGCTTGATGGTAAAGCGCTGAATAAATAAATATAGTACAATAGGTTTTGGACCTATGAAGATTTCAACTTACCCCCATAGAATCTTTCTTTTATTTGTTAAAATCAGGGACAGGGCAACGTGTGACCTACCTCACACACCAAGGGAGGAGGATTAAGGCACCTTGCCATTACGAATGGAGTAGATCTTGCCAAATAAAAGAATAGAACAAAGCGCGAAGGCGTGGGTGGTCTGGTCCTGGCTGGCTACTACCTAACAGAAAAGGGAAGAATTGGGATTCCACTAATATTCCCAGGCGGTAAAAATAAGTGGTGGGATCACCACGAAAAGAATAACAAGAAGAATTAATAAACACTATAATTTCTTCTTACCCCTCCAGAGTGACTAAATAATGTGTGGAACTCACTAAGTATAAATGGAGAAGAAAATTCTGGACAGTTTGTTGTAATATAAGAAGCTGAATAAAACAGTCTTCTTTCTCACATTGGTGAGTGCAAAATGAGTTTTTCTGTTAAAATGCAAGAAATACGTGCGCACCTAAATATAATGCGTTTGATGAAGACAAAATGGAGTCCATCTCAACCAGGTGACTTCAATTATGAACGGTGTATCCAACACTGATGCGAATGATTCAAGAGTTTGTCAATGTTTAGCTCATTGATAGGAGTATGATGGTGATACAACATTCTGCCTCAGGAAAGCATGGGAATGAGAGATGTCAACAGGAAAGGCACCCTAAGGGAATGTGGCATGAATGAAAAATATTTGGATAGTATGTTTTGGGTACCACTGAGACACTGTCTGCACTGTAACTTTTAAATTGTTGAAAATGTATAGTGGAGTAATTGTTATTACTCTTTCATGCAGGTTTGTATTCATCTATCTTTGAATCTTTTCTTTGATAAACAATTTTATTCATTTTGCAGGACGATAATGATGAACACAAGTACAAACAGTACAGCATGATCAGCAGCACCACAACCTGTGACATTTGGCGAATAAAACAGTCTTTCAACAATGTACGTTGCTGTTCCTCCGTCTTCAGAGCAATTTGTGAATCTTTGAGGAAGTTTTCAGATTTTTCTTCTATCCTAAAGAAGGTGGAAATATATTACAAGAACCACCAAAACGAGTCAACTTAGTTTTAGACTATGCAGGATCTGCCACACATTGTAATATGGTAGATGATTTGTTGAGAGAAACAACATATTACTTGCTTGAGTCTATAGCAGGCCAGCAACGCTTGAATTGATTTAGGTGTACTGCCTTGTGTTTTTTTCTCCCATTTTTTAATTATATTGTTGTAAAGGATTTTATATAATTAAATTATTTGTTGCACCGTATTGGGGGGAAAGGGGGCTGCTATATGTTTAATTATTTTTTGTAATTGAAGAACCTCCATTTTTAATAAAGCTTGTTTCTAATATATGAAAAGTTTATTTGACAACAGTAATTTGCAAATGGATTGCCATATGTTACCTTTGATATAATAAAAAAATGTTTTATGTATAATTAATGTGGATATGGTACCTATCTGTGAACGAAAAAATATTTGTGGTATGAGAGGAAAGTGTTGTCTGTTGACCGCAAGATCTAAGTATGTTTGACTGGTTTTCGCAAGAGGAGAATTGTTTTTACTGCTAATAAGTTTCTCTGTCCACTTGGTTTGTTGAGCCCCTCTTTCCTGCTAAGTAAGAATCTCAGTAGCCAATGCTTAACAGCGATTTTGATCTACCCTGAATATCAATGCTGTAGCAACATACTATAAAAAAGCTAACAATCTTATTTTGTCACCCAAACTCCAGCTGATGAGGTGGAGAGATGCAGAGCTCAACTCCCATGAGAGGCTCCACAAGTCAGATTTTCAAAGCTAGTTAAGAGTAACAAATTATACCCTCAACAAAAGGGGAGGGTGTGGGTTGCAAGTAAATCAGAAGATAATGCTGGAGAAGAACACGTTACTTACCATTGGAAACTGCCTTTCTGGTGAATACTCCTAATTGCAGATTCCTAACCTTTAGAATTTTCCCCAGGCATCAGAGTGAATCTAGAAAATATCAAGCAGTACTCCTGCATGCCGATAGGTGTCATTGTGCAGTTCAGAGCCAACATCATTCTGCTCCAGAAGTGACGTGCGAAGCCACATATAAATATCACCCAGGCACACTTATGTCAGTTGCTTTGTGGGCTGTCCATGCCCAGAGAGGCTGAGCCTATTAACAGACCGGCCGTGTCCAGTGTGATGTCTCTAGAACTTTTTAGTTGGGAGAAAAGGGCCCAGGCAACAGAACAGGGAGGATGGGAGGGTGGTTGAGAAAACTGCAGTTAGAGTATCCACCAAAAAGAGCATTACCGACAGTATTTACTTGTTCTTCTGATAGATACTTGTAACTTCAGAGTCCTCACTTTTTGAATAGATATCAAACCAGTACTTCCCAGGTGGTGGGTCTGTAAATGGCTTAAAAAAAGTATCACTTTTGTCAGACCTGGCAGACCAGACAGTACAACTTCGTGAACTTATAGAGCGACGCCCACGCAGCTGCTTGCTACATGCCCAGCAGAGACACTACATGCAAATGCCGTGGCATCAGTATTAGTTCTGGTGGCTCTTTCTTAGCCATTGTGTATCAGACTTTGATGAAGAGAACGATCCAGCAAGAAATAGTCTTCTTCTGACCTCCTCTACCCTTTTTCGCTCCAGTGAATCCAACAAAGAGTTGATTGTCCACACCATAAAAGCTAAAAGCTCATTTCAGATCCAGCCAATGGAGTCTCGCGTGTTGAAGTGGAGCAAAGAATGCTTGAAAGGTGATGTTTTGCCCAATGTGAAAAGGAGTTACCTTTTTCTGGAGAAAGGAGGCTAGAGTCTTCACCACTAATTTGTCTGGAAAGATTGTCATGTACAGAGGGTTGGTAGAGAGGGTCAGTAACTCACTCACACGCTGATGGTATGGCAATATGGAAAACTATCTTTAGAGAAAGGAGCCGCAATGGACAGTATCAAGTGGTTCACAGGGAGGACATATTAGGAATATGAGAACTAGATTGAGGTCCAACAGGGGCATGAAAAAGGGTGGAAGCAGAAACAAATGTTGCAGTCCCTTCAAAAAGCACATCAGGTGATTTAAATAAAGAGGGCTGGTACGGCAACCACAAAAAAGCAGAAAGAGCTGTGAAATAACCTTTTATTGTGACCAAAGCAAATCCTTGCTGGGCTATAGACAACACAACGATCAACACTTCAGATAGCTCGTGTTGAAATGGGTCATTCTGCACCAAAATGACATCAACTACTTTGGGAGGAAGGTCAAATGAAGTCAAGTGCCGCCTTTAATCTAAAAGCATGGAGAAGAAAATAGCTTAGGCCCAGTTGCAGGACCTTGCTCAGCTGCTGCAACAGAAGAATCTCCTGATGCAGCACCCTGACCGAAGGACAGAAACTCATGCCCAGGAGTTCCAGGTACCAAATTCACCTTGCCCAATCCCTTATCAATAGGTTGACTTGAGTCTGGTTAGTCGAGATTTGCTTGAGAACTCTGGGCAGGGGAGGTAGCAGTGGAAAGGCACACCAGAATCCAGGGGCCCACTCTAGGTGTGTCTGAGTGAAAGTCATTTTTGGAACTACAAAGCACAAAAAAGTGTGTTCTCCTCATTCTAAAAAGACACCTTGCACCACCTCTGGGTGTAGCTGCTGTTAGTGATCTGCTAGGTGTTGGTGGCTGAGTTTATCTGCCCTGGCTTTCAAAGTTGCCACCCGGTGGTATGCCATGAGGAAAATCTTGTAGTCCCAGCTACGTCCAGAGGAGTAGCACCTCCTCACATAGGGCCGCAACCCCATTCTGCCCTCAGGGTAGAAGTACCACATGGCGATGGTGTTGTCCGCAAGCACCTACACTAGCCTTCCTCTAAAGGATGGCAGAAAAGCCTTTAATACCAAGCAGATGGCCCGCAACTCCAGGAGGTCCTGCTTCTGCTGGAGACCAGATGCCTCTGACCTCCACCTCTCACAGGTGGCCTCCCCAATCCAGAAGTGATGCATTGTTCAACACGGTTTGCTCTAGGTGGGGTAAGAAGAGGGTTCTGCTGCTGGCCCAATCATGGTCCAGCAGTCACCACTGTAGATCTTTTTGAGCCTCCTGCCACAGCTGAACATAGAAGGACAGATCCTACTGATGCTGTGCCCTTTGGGACTTCAGTTCCCACGGCAGGGACTGCATATGCCATCTCACATTCTTTACCAGCAGAATGTGGGAAGCCAGGAGCCCCAATAGCCTCAGAATATTCCTCAATCAGATCCAGGACAAAGGCTGAAACATTAGGATCATAGCCCAGATATCTAGACATCTCTACTCCAGTGGAAAGTCGGGGAACTGCACCGTGTCGAGAATAGCTCAAATGAAGGGGGTCATCTGTAAAGGAGTCAAGTGTGACTTAGGCACGTTGATTGTGAGACCTAATGATTTAAAGATGTTTGACACGATCTGGAGGTAGGTGATGACTGCCTTCAGCACCAAGGTTTCAAGGTAGTTGAAAAGTAGTACATCTAACCTCTGAAGATGCACAGCAACCACCACCATCATTTTCATGAACACCAAGGGGCCCTGGTGAGGCTAAAGGGGAGCATTGCAAAGTGGAAAAGCTACTGACCCTCTGTGAATTGCAGGTTACACTTGTGGGATGTAAAAACACCTCAGCCAGGTTGAGCTTCTCAAACGTGTTCTTCCACAGAAAAGCCTTGAGAGAGCAAAGGTCTAGTAGGGGATGAAGGCTTCTATCCTTCATACAATCAATAGTTTGGGAAATTCAATAAACCCTTGGAGGCTATCCTTCATAGGCACCATAAATTAGTGGGAGTGCAGCCAGTTCCCACTTCTGATGTCGGCACCCACTCTGTGGCCTTGGAGCCCAAAGGCACGCTAGAGGGATCCGACAACATGCTGAAGAGCCGCAGCATAGCTTTGGGAGCTCATGAATTTGCTGCAGCATCACCAAAGGACCCAAAAACTTGGGTTGTCCCAAGACAAGAGTCTGAATTGGCCCCAAAAGAAATCAACTTTGGGACTGAGGCATTTTTATGCCTTTGCGCCTTCTCTGGAGTTCTAGCTTGACAGGAAGAGGCCAAGTACCGCTTGGAGTTTGGACTTCTTGTGCGTCTTTTGTGAGGTACCTGAGGACTTTGACTGCAACAAACATCTGCTGCAGGAACAGGTTTGTCCCTTTCACTTCAACTGGTCATGGAATGGCATCTTCTGATGCTTGGCGACATACAGCTTCACCTCACGGTCCCACATAGTCTTCACAATCTACAAGGGCCTGTCATTACTGGCCTTGGAGTCGTGGTTCGACCCTAACCGCCAAACAAATCTGGTGGGGTTCTGTTACAGACGTTTGTTTGCAATAGTAGCTACAAGGATCGAACCTTGAGGTTTTAGAAGGTGACATTTTCTCTCGCACAATGGTCCTTAAAGATTTTTTTGGGTGCAAAAAACTACAAAAGTAATCTAATTTAGGAGCAAGAACGAGGGGCACGTTTGAGCCCTTGCACCTTCTCAGGAGTGCAAGAGTGGCGGGGAGGGGGCAGGGTCTTGCTTGGCTTCTGGTGCTTGTTTTTTTTTTTTTTTACTTACCTGAGGGCTTTATAGTGACAAAGATCTGCAGCAGGAACAGTAGCTTTCTTTTGAATGATCACAGCATGGAGTTGTTCGGTGCTCGGCAACATACATCTTCACCTCACGGTCCCGGATAGTTTTTGGATTCATCAAGGTGCAGTCCCTACGCTCCTTAGAGTTGTGTTCTTACCTCAGCACCAAAGACAAATCTGGAAGGGCTCTGTTACAGATATTAGGTTGCAACAGTGCCTACAAGGCTTGCATCCAGTTGCTTAAGGGGGTGACCATTTCCCTTGCACATTTGTAGTTAAAGAAAATGTTTGTGTTAAAGTAGACTTGAGGGAGATGAGGGGTAGTTCCAGATCGCCATCTGGTGGCGCGGAAAGAAAATAATTTGTCAAAGCGCTTGGCTGGTGCTTATCTGCGACTCTGCACTCCACTTCCGGAGCAGAACGTTAGAGCAGCTGCATGATAACACCCACTGGCACGCAGGGCTAGAGCTTGAAAATTTCTGGATCCAGTCTGATGCCTGGGAAACATTCAAATAGGGAGGATGCTGCATTTGAAGTATCCATCAAAACTTTACTTAAAGGTAAAAAAGAAATCTCCAGCTTGGATTCTTTCACAGATTCACAAGCTTGATTCAAGACTAACAAAAAAAATAGAGTTATAGTAAAAAGTGGAAATGAGGCTCACTCTAAGCAAACAGGATTCGAAGCACCATCTGCTTTACTTAAGTTTCTGCTATGAACTATAGATCAAGAAAGTAATGCTTGGTGAAGGAATGTTTTGTCCTCCATGTTGCAGCATTGCCAATATCCTTCAATAGAAATCCGTTAGAGAGGAGTTGCGGCTGCCATGCTTCTGGTAGAGTGAGCTCTGATCCCACAAGATACAGATCTGGCATAAACCAAAGTATGAGCCGCTGTGATGTAGGAACAATCTAACCAAAGTATGAGCTTCTGTGATGTAGGAACAATTTATCTTGCCAACCCCTGGTTTGCACAAAAGCACAGAAAAAGGTCAGGGCACAAAACCCTGCACCAGTCGTTTAACGTATCGTGGCTATAGCAGTGAAGTTAAATCTTGATGCAAAGAGCCGGAGACGTGACCCTCATACACCCCCAAAAGAATAAAGAAAAGCCTTCCCCATGCAAATTTAGACAAAGATGGCTCGGCACTCAATTGACCATATAGGTATTTTATAAATGGGTATTAATGTCCATAGTCCATCACACAAAAATAAAGTTATCTCTTCCCAAATGAAACACATAGTTAGGCATCTTTGCTGGAAAGAGAAGTTCCTTTTATTCTTTTATTCGTTAGAAATTCCTTAAAATCACAGCAGACATTTGACAGCCGACGCGTTTCGTCCCTCTTGAGATTTCTTCAGGGCTTATTAAGTAAAAGACATGGTCCATATGCTCCTGAACCGTTTTAACCGGACACCATAATCAAACTTCTGGGAGGTACATATCCCATTCACTAGTCACACAACTCCTTTCGTTCTTTAAAAGATAAACATCAAGAGCATATGGACAGCTGGTAAGTACCTTGTTCTTTTAATATATACTTCTAACCGCAGATGTCTAGGATGTCCTGTTTTCAGTGCTTATGTTTTATGGATTTCAGTGGTATTTTCTCAATATTTTCCAAACCTTTTGAAATAAGTATTTATTCATCAACCCAACCTGGAAAAGAACTGTGTTTTTCCAGTATTTACAAAACATGTTGGACCTGATTCACAAAGGTAAACACACACTTTTGTGTGAGATTATGATTGTTTGCTATTCCCAAAGGGATTTTACGAGTAGTATCTTTACATATAAGGGGTCTTCGCACATAAAAAAATAAGATAGTCCTATATTTTTATGCTTGGCGACTCCCCACATTTGTAAAAATACTACTCGTTAAAATACCTAGTGAATAGCAAACAATCAAACTTTCATGAAAGCGTAAGTTTACCTTGTGAATCAGATCAGTTATTTTTTTGTAGTGATTGTTATAGAGCACATACTTAATTTAAAGGAGAAGTAATGCAGGATAAGTACTGTCTTCCCTTTGGCGGTGTATCCAATGGACTTATGTTAGACTGATTTAAGCATAGAAAGTCTTTCTATTGCCCTGTCACTCACACTCATATCTCATTAGGTGGTGCTACTGTTGTGAGGACATTCATAGTTGCCAAGTGTCCCCAGGGTACTTTAAGTCGGCCTTTACTTTTTTAACTGAAATCACACTGATTCTGGGGCTTGCATTTCTTTCTGTTAACATTGTAACTAAGGGATCAACATCCAAGTCATAAATGGAGTTGGGTAAAAAGCCAAGATTAGATGAAGGTATCACACATAACAATGGGATACTTTGCTGATATGAATTTTGTTGTTATGTGGAGGGTCTTGTGTCATGTTTTCACCACTATTCCATGTGCATGGTGACATCACTCGTTACAAAGGTACCTGTCATTACACCTTGCATTTAATGTTGGGGCATTCAACAGATGACCTGCTATCAATACTAACTTGTTAGAAAAGGAAGCTGATGTAACAGAGTTTTACCCATTCTGTGTCTGTGGGTAAATGTGACAGATATTGGCCAAGATTCTTATGAGTCAGTTACGTAATTTCAATCAGTGAACGAATTAAACACTTCCTAAAGATCAAATATGATTTTAATATTCTATATTTTATTCAGTGTGTATAATAATGTGATGAGACTTAAAACATGCTTCTAGACCCTGCACATTTAATCCAAGAACACACAACTGCAGGAAAGAAAAGTAAGAAGAAAAAATATTTTAGTGACATCCCTAAACAATAAAACTTAAGCAGAATAAACGTTGACCAGTCTGTTTTGCTACTACCTTGTATAACAAAGTTATAATGTGTTGGAAACCTTCAGAAAGCAAAATCGATTATTCTCTAGGATTTTAGTGTGTGATTTTTCATATGTTTACACTGACACAGGCTTTTTCCCTTTTGCTGGGACTTCATCAGTTATTATATGTTTAAACCTAAAACAGCATAGCCTATAGAAACCTCATCTTTTGAATAGATACCAAAGCAGGAGGTGGGTCTGTGAACTAGCTCAAACCAAAAAGTCCTGCAGGACGGAACGGGAAGAATGCCATCTTGATAGACCTTGCTGTCCAAACAGTGGTGCTTCATGAACATATGGAGTGATGACCAATCATGCACCTGGCAAATTTCCAGAACAGTTACGGAGCATTGTCAACACAATGGCAGAAGCCTTGGCTCTGGTAGAATGAGGGCTGCTTTTCTGTAAAGGCATAGCAGATATTAATGCAGAGTATGATGAAGTGAGAGATGGTCCACTCCTGCACAGTCTTTCCTTTCTTTGCTCCAGTGAATTCGATAAAGAGCTGATCGTCCCCCAATGTTTTCGGGTATGATCAGTATAGAAGCTGAGAGTCCTTTTTGATGCAACCAGTAGAGTCTCTTCTCAGCCTAAGAGGGATTGGACAAAGCCAAGAACGTCAGAAGAGTGATGTTCTGACAACAAAAAGGGAGTCACAACCTTTGGATGGAAGGAGGCTCAAGCACACAGAACCAGCTTCTCTGGGTAGAAAGTCGTGTACAGTGGGTTGTCAGACTGAGCCTGTAATTCGCTCGCTTGCAGCACCAATGTTATGGTAACAAGAAAGACTGTCTTGAGGGTAAGGAGGTTAAGAGAACAGCTGTGTAAAGGTTCAAAGCATGCACATAAAAGGAAAGTGAGGTCTACATTTATATCCCATTAGTGCATAACAAACGGAGAAGGAGGGATCTTGTAAAGTAACCTCTAGAGGAAACTCTTCACAACTGATGATTTGAACAACAAGAGCTGGCCGGAAACCGTACAAAGGCCAAACAACTGCGATGGGTACCCTTTTCACACTGCTCAAAGCAAGGCCTTGCTGGGCTCGGGATAACCCAAACAACAAACCTTCGGACAGTTTGACCTGGAATAGATTGAATTTTTTAGAAGTGAACTAATCCACAAACTTATGCCAACGGCAGGTGAATACAGATCCGGTTGAAGGATGCCAACATGACAACAACTTCGGGAAGAAGGTCAAAAGCATTTAACTGTCGCTGCTCAATCTCCAAGGATGGGGATGTAGGTTGCAAAGGTTATGATGCAGAACCCTGCCTCGTTGCTGTGGCAGAAGATTATCCAGAAAGGGCATGCCCATAAATTCAGGATAGTATACTCTCTGTGCCCAATCCGGGGCCACCGCGATGACTTGGGCCCAGTCAGTCCTGTTCTTCTTCATGACTTGGGGCAGGAAATGTATCGGTGTAAAGCATACCGGAGTCATGAGTTCCACTAGACTTGGAATGCATCTTCAAGTGATAGACATGTTGGAAACTCAAATGACCAGACATTGTGAGTGCTTGGTGGTGGCGGAAATATTGAGTCAGGAGTCTCCCTAGTCGTGGAAAAGACTCTACCTTTGGATGTAGCTGCCATTCGCAATCTGCAAGGCCTCAGAAGCTTAGTTTGTCCACCCTGGCAGTTAAGGTACCCAGCAGGTGGTGAATCACCAGGTAAATTCCATGGCAGTCTAGCCATGGCCAGAGACACAAAGCATCCTAACACAGGGTCCACGACCCCACCCTAGTCTGCTTGTTGAAGTAACACATGGTTGTGGTGTTGTCTGTGAGCACCGGCACCAGTTTCTCTTTCACCGATGGAAGGAAGGCTTTCAACATCAAGCGGAAAGCTTACAGCTTCAGAAGTTTGATATGCAGCTGGGCCTCCGCCGGAGACCAGCTGCCTCTGATCACCACCTTTCCCAGGTGGCCTCCCCCACCCAGAAGCGATTAATCAATCACCACTGTGAGCTCGGGCTGGGCTAAGAAGAGGTCTATGCCATTCATCCAATCGCGGTCCTATAGCCACTAATACAGATCTTTCATAGTCTCCTCCAAAATCGGAATCAGATTGAAAAGATCCCCCTGGTGCTGTGCCCACTGGAACTTCAGATCCTGCTGCAGAGCCTGCATGTGCCATCTGGCATCGTTGACCAGCAAGCTGCAAAAGGCCATAGGTCCCAGCTGTCTGAGTCAACCTCACTGACATCTGACAGAGGTTGAAACATCAGGATCAAAGCCTGTATCTTCTGTACGCTCTGCTCCGGGGGGATAGACGCACAACCAACGTGTCCACAATCAGTCTGATTTAGGGGCGTATCTGCGGATTCACGTACGTTGGCATGGAAAGAAAGGAACTGATGACAGCACATGAAGATGGCATCTGTATAGGCTTGCTTATATCACTTGCGGCTTCCATTTGAAGGTTTTCCAGATTAAGTCTGATGCCCCCAGGCATATACAAACGGTGAGGCATCTGAGGTTAGAAAATGCATTTTAAGTAGACTGATAGTGTTTTCATCACTCACTGGTGGAAACAATGATAGTGGAATATCCCTTTCTTGGAAAAGGTAGGCCCACCGTTTCAGATCACAAGTTACCCTGCCTGAGAACTATATGAAATGGAATAGAATCTTTGTTTCAAAGGTAAATCTGATTAAGATGACTACAAAACATGCAGAGGATGACATCAAACCGAGTGAACCAAAATACCATCACTTTATACTCTGGAATGCTTCCTGTTACTCTGTTTTTAGGGGCGTAAGCTAATCCAAGATGATAACCAGGCTGCATTTGACTTCAACAAATACACAAATATGGTATTAAAACCAATTTGGCTGCACTCACTTCGAGACACATAAAAAGAAACAACTTTCTCAACTGGAGAAAGTGCATTTCCAATCCCGAGGGGAAAAACGCTTATCAGCCTGTAATCCAGATAAGGATACAGACACATATTTTTGTCCTCATTTGCCTTGACCCTCTTATAGAAAATACCGACCACCTTGTGTGTCTTAAATGGACGAGCACAGAGATCTAATTTGTATCTCACACCAGGACACGAGTTAACTTATTGGCGGAAGAAGTATCCAAAGATAGAGGGCTGACTGATTTACTCCACCGAGGTATCTTTCAACCTGCTGGACCACATTATTTGCTTGGGGGACCCGTAACATTGATCCATGGAGCAGAGAAGGCATAATCATAGGACCCGGGGAGAAAAAAAAACAAAAAACGGAAGTCCTATCTCCAATGCACCAATAAGTCCCAAAATGGCAGCTTTTTCCTGCTGCACGATCAAGCCAAGTCCATAGATGTTTTGTATAGGGACGTCAGCCAACCCGAATGTGTTGGTGCGGCGGTGTCTACCCAAAACTTGCAGATTTGTCTTCTTGCCAGAAGGATTGCATAAAAGAGAAAAGACCTTGCATGGCCAGAGATATTGTCATCAATGCCAAAAATAATTAGTGGAAGACTGATACTCAATGTTGTCTTGAGGATAGAATCCAACGACGTCTTCACTTCCTCCCAAAAGAGACGGATAGGGGGGCAATCTTTAAACATGTGCACATCAGATGCTTCTAACAAACCGCATTTATTACATGTTTTCCCTGGCTGGAATTTTGATAGTTTTAAGGGAGAAAGATACGCACGATGGGCTGTGAAGAGGTGATTGCGCTTCAGCCATGCAGGTTTGACTAATTTGTGCAGAAGAGTGAATGAATCCGTCCACGCCTGCTCACACTGAATGCCCAACTCACCTCCCCACAAATCATCGGCAAGTTTAAAATCCCCATCTACCTCCTCCAAGATTGCCCAATACCAAAGTGAGATCTCCTTACCACCCCCTGGCCTTGCCACCAGCCGATTTTCCAAGTTGCTGTCTTTCCCCAGGGGGACGCCCTTTCTGCTCTGTGCCTGAGCCCAACTGTTCAGCTGCATGTATTTGAACCTGGATAAGGCAGGGCCTACTCTCCCCCGTAGCTCTTCCCAGGACAGCATTGAACCCCCTGCCAACAAGTCTCCCCACTTTAGAGTACCAGAATCCTTCACGGGAATAGCCGGACTATCCTGTAAACAAAATGGAATACCTAGTGAATCCCACAGTGGTGCAAGATTTGAAAAATAGCAAAGCCCTATTTTATTTCTAATTGTAGCCCAACTTCTAGCTAAAGATTGGAGAATTTTTAATTTGACTTTTTGAAAAATGTTTGGTCCCCAAACTTGAACAAGAAGCCATTGGCTGGTAAATCAGTACCTTTTAACATGGCCCGAAACATTTCTCCTCCCTGTGTAGTAGAAGGTGTTTTTAAAAGCATTCTAGAATGCGAGAGCTGAAAGGCCCATGCGTAATATTGAAGGTCTGGTAATGCCAGACCTCCTTTTTCCCTCCTCCGCCTTAGCTTCTTCCACACCAATCTGGTGGCTCTATATTTCCAAAAGAAAGAATTGATCTCCCGTTGACATTTATCTAATTGTTTAATGTCGAATGCCAAAGGGATGGAATTAAAAAGGAATGTAAATTTGGGCAGGATGGACATCTTCACTAAATTTGTCCTCCCGAGGATGGATAAGGGGAGGTAGGCCCAATACTTTAACTGTTTCTGACATTCTTTAGACACCCGATCTAGATTGTATTCAGCGATTTTCCCTACCTCCTGTATAATTCTGATCCCCAGATAGCGCATGGAGGAAGCCACGTCAAGTTGTGTATTAATGATGTTCCAGGCCATGATTTCGGTTTTATTTCCATTTACTTCATAGCCCGAAAACTTACCGAACTCCTCCGCCCTCTTGATAACTGGGGGAAACGCGAGGTCGGGGCCAGATGTCAAGATAAGAATATCGTCTGCGTATAGGGCTACCCGCCTTTCCCATCCTCCAAATTTAATGGAGGGAATATTAGGATCCTCTCTAAGAACCTGAGCAAAGGGCTCGATGTAGAGGTTAAAAAGGAGGGGGGAGGGGGAGGAGCCAAGCTCGCGTCCGCGATGGCCGCGTTTTAGCTCGGCTCCGTTCACTTTCCTGCCTGAAACGTCTATCCTGTGTCTTATCCTGCCCCGGGAAGTATTCTTTGGTAGACTATGGAACTAAGACATTTCGCTGGCACTTACCGTCTGATCCGTCTGTTCCTAGGTGCCGCGGATCCTGAGCTGCGCCCTTGTTCGCTTCGGGGCCTCCGGAGCGGGCGGGCCTGAAACTCCTCGGCGGCGCCCGGGCGGGGCGGAGCGCTGTAGCCGGCCCTTGGTGGAGGTGTGGGCTCGGTCGGAGAGGCCGATGTGCAATTAGACCGGTGACGGCTCTCCGGGCCTGGCCCGGCGATCCTGCGGCCTGGTGTTGAGGCGCTGCCTTCCATGGACGGGGGTTGACCGTGTATGTGGCTCGTCTCCCCTTTGTTCTCCTGTCCGGCCATCTTGAGTCCCTCCGCCCGGACTCGGAGAACGGAGCCGGTGGCGTGGGGGAGCCGGCGACCCTCCTTATCCTGGTGGCCCGCCTTCCTGCCCTGGGGGTGCCTCTGCTTGTGGTCGGCTGTATCCTGTGTGACCCCGCTTGTGGCCGGACGGGGGTCGGAGATTGCCGCGGCCCCGCCGGGCTTTCAAGATGGCGGCCGGCTCCCTGTCTCTCAGCCTGGCCGAGACTGGCGACGCTGGTCCGCCGCATGGCTCGTTTGCTGACTACCGTAAAGGTGAGCCTACGCTTGGCGACATTCTCGCCGCCTTGCGCTCCTGGAGTGCTTCCGTGACCGCACCTATCGCTGGACTGGATGATGATCATTTTGCCGGGCCTGCTGGGCCCCCCCCGATGTGTGCGGCTTCATCGCTGCTGTGTGCTGCTAGGACTTTCCTGGAGGTCGTGGACCCGGCGGCTGCCGCTTGTTTGGGTATACGGATACCCGCTGCTCTCAATCATCATGTGATTTCTCCTGTGCTGGGGGTCCGCCGGCCGGGTCCCGTCCGGACCGGTCTCGTTGGATCTCCCATTCCTTTTTTGCCTCGAATGGCCGAACGAAGATCCTGTGGTTGCTCCACCGAAACAGCTTTCCTCCTATTGTCGGCGGAACTGTGCCTGCATTACCTGCGGTGGTTACCGTCTTTTCCTGTTCATCTGGGTCGAAATCGATATGACTTGTGTGGATTGACGATTGGACTCCCTGCTATTCGCCTCTGGTTCCTCATGATCTGGTTCCTGGTGCGTTGGATGCCTACGGCTTTGGATAGACGAGGACAGGGTTGAGATGAACTTGCCTCGGTGGACTATTATTTTGCGGTATGGTCGGATGATCCGTTTGTGACTGTATGACTATGTTCGATTCTCCTTCATGTTCCTGGAGCTTATCCTCGTAATTACTATCTTCCCGTGGGCACTGAGTGTGTTCGGACGGGGGGGTGGGAGCTGATGGTTTTGATTGTGTGGCTCCTCTCCCGTCGTCGTCTCCCTATTTCCCCTTCTTCTTTTTGTCTTTGTGGTTCTCTCTTTACTTTTAACTCTTCTATATTTCGGGTTTCCAGTTAGGGCGACAGGCACGCTGCTGGGGGGTAGGCCATAGCCTTCTGCAGGGGTGCAGGGTGGGGTGTGCGGGGTGGGGGGGGGTCTGTCATTTTGTTTTTTCCCCCTCTTTTCCTTTTTTGGTTCTATGGCTCTTATGTATCCCTTTTTTCGGGACGCGGTGTCTGCCTGTGGGCCCCCTGGGGTGTTTTTTGCTAGCATGGGCCTTCTGGTCTCCCTGCCGTCACGGTTTACTACGCATCTATTACTCCTGTTACCACTGGTTCCCTGTGCCGGTCTATTTTTGAGTGCTTTGTTGCCATGGGGCGCATGCTGTGATGCCGCGTTCTTTCTTCCCCCCTTTTTCCCGATGTCCTTTTCCTTTTTCCCTTCCCCCCCTTTTTTTTTTTTTTTCTTCCCTCCCCTGGGTTGTTGTAACAGAGGGCTCTTTGTTTTGTAAGCCGATTTTCCGTTCTCTGTATCATTGTGTGTTCTCGTAGTGGTGGGTGGGCGCTGGGCAGCGGTTGCAACTGCTTACTAATGTGGGACTCACGTTCTGCCTTTGTTAAAATGTAACTGTTCTTTTTGAATTTTCCTGTATATTGTATTACTGCTTGCTCGCGGCCCGCCACGGCCCTCTGGACCTTAATGATTGCCATCATTCTGCTATACCCCTTCTTCTATTATAAAATCAACCTTCTCTCATCCTGCTCGTGGTGGTTGCTCTGTGGCTTTTTGCCTTTGATTCCCGTTTGGATTACTGTGGTACCCTGCTGGAGCTTCTGTCCTGACCATTGTGCTTCTATCATTGTGGTGGCCGGCCCGATGGGTTGTAGGCCCGTATTTGTGAGCAATTTCTGCACAATAAAGGTTTTCAAAAAAAAAAGAAAAAAAAAGGGGGGGAAAGCGAGCAACCCTGCCTTGTGCCCCTTGTGATTTTAAAGGGCTCTGTCAGTGAGCTGTTAACAAGCAAGCTAGCTGTTGGGGCTGACACATATTTTTCAGACGAAGCTGTGTAAACCTTCGTGAATGCCGTGTGTGCTAAGCCAGTGGATAAGAATGTGCCTGTCGGTGAATCTTTCCAAACCCAAACCTAAGTAAAATATGCCCTTTGATCTCTACATGAGTATATGTAAATATTAATTGATTAAATAAATGGGGCAAAGCCAGCCCACAGCTGACAAAATGACAGAATGTAAGCTAGGGTGACTTCATCAGCAGACATAAGTTAGGATTGCTGCAGTCTCACACTCCAAAATATCTTGTCTAGCCCAAAGAAGCAGGGCTAAAACTTCTGATATAAACCACCTTAGGAGCATGCAATATAGCACCCAACTTGTTGGTGGTCTCTCAAGGAACCTTAATAAACAGGAACGGCATACAATGGGGACAAAGAAAGGGAGGTAGAATATTCTGATGCCTTGTTTGACCACTGACAGAACTCCTGAATCCTGCACAGCCTAGTTTCCAGCTTATATGTTAAAGAGGATCCCCGTCGGATAATAAGTGGCGGCTTTTCAGGAGTATTTAAAGTATTCTGTTCTGCTTCATGAAGAGGACCATGGCAAAGAAACCTTTTCTGGAACTCCGATGAATAGATCTCTGGACCCATGAAGATCCATCCAGAATGGCAGTGTACTTTGAGAAACCCTAAACTACGTGAACATTGGTATTCTGCCCTAAATCAGAATATCAGATGTTAATGTATCAATCATATATAGAATAATGGACAAATAAATGTTGCACCCTGACACAGCTTTACATTTAATTTTTTTTTCAGATTTCAAAGGAGAAATAAGATGTGTAAAGACCAGCATGCAGCTAAACAAAAACAATACTGCCTCCGTTTGTGAATAGTATTGAATAAAGCTTAACCACATTCTTTTGGATGAATAACACTGACTGACCTTGAGGTCTGTTAGGTTAGCAATGGATCAAACCAAAGGGGGACGAAGGGCTTTTATTAGGTCCAGCATACATGCCCAATCAACAACAAAACCAAAAAGAGTATGCAGTTCCTCTGGGGGCAGGAGAGATAAATCAGAGGAGGCGACAGGTTGTCCCCTACGAAAGGAGGGAAAGGGGAACCACTCCTTTCGGAATTAGGGCCCTCACACACCCAGCAAGCTGGGTGTCATGCTTCATCATAGGGCTTGCTCCTCGTCAGGTAGGCGCTGCAATACCGGACGGGCACCCTATGAGGGGCTCTTTATCGGAGATCTTTTATTCCTTGCCGTTAGGTGCCGTGAGTGTGAGGGGCCTAAAAGTGTAGATGTGCTAAAGTGATGGTCAATAGACCATGTGAGGATAAAATAGGAAGTGGAAGTCCAGACAGAATCATTTTAATGAACCTGGCTTCCAACCTGATTAAAAATATAGAGTGGCGACTACCTGATGTGATGTGTCAGGATGTTGTGCTCAACTGTATGTGGTCAACATGTTTCATGCCTATTAGTCAAAACAATCTAGCGGCAATTAATCAGGACTTAAGAGAGATGTCTATCTACACTAGGCGTGGTGTTCTGGTACTGTTAACCTTGATATACCACACAAAGCACCTAACAAAGAAGTACCTGTAGATGCGATGGTCAACCTAATGTGATAAAAACAACATTGTTAATTGTGGGTTTAAATCTTTTTATTGTTGCAGTAGAAGGATTGCAAGGCAAAGAATCTGCATACGGTAGAGCGTCAACATTCCGCTCTGGCCGCCAAATACGCAACATTTTTGGTGTCATGAGACAGAGTGCCCCTCAATAGAACTCTTGCATTCAAACCAGCAACATGGAAAAAGGAAAACATTGAAAAGCCCCCCCCCCATAGGTCCATTAAGCAGCAGGCCTCCACCCCCTCCCCTCCAACACCCACCTCCTGGTCTCCCCCACCCCCTCCCCAGTGGCCCCACCGTCCCCCGAGTGGGAACCGGGCAGTAGAGTACACCTTTACAATATTTACAATCAGGGCATCTCCACATTCAGACTATCTCACATCAGGTCCCACGGGCCCCGAGGCATGACTTCTCACTCTAGGCCGTGGTAGTGCCTCCATTTAGCCCACACCCTCCGAAATTTTTTGGGACAGCCCCGGGCTTTGTAGGTCACCCTCTCCGCCGCCATGTACAAGTCCAGCCCTCTTCTCCACTCCTCCAAGTCCGGTTTTTCAGGTGCCCCCCAGCGCCGCGCGATGTCTCGCTTTGCCACCACCAGTGCTAACACCAAAAAGATACATAGGGGACGGGGTAGGTCTATTTCTGTGGTCACACCCAGTAGCGTCAATCTAGGGTCTCGTGGTAAGTGCACCCCCAGTACCTCCCCCAGTTCCAGGAGCACATCCCCCCAGTATTCCTGAATGACTGCACAGCCCCAAAGTATATGGAAAAAATCAGCAGTCTGGTGGCTGCATCTAAGGCAAGTGGTATCTGGTATTCTGCCCATCCTAAACAGTCTCACCCTGTCGAAATATGACCTGTGTAACACTTTAAACTGAATAAGACGTAGCCTCGACTTGATGGCCACCTCCCGTGGGTGCATGAGGGCCAGCTCCCAGTCTAGATCTTCCATGGAACCCACATCCGCCTCCCATTTAACGCGCAAGCACTGTAAATCCCCCAGCATATTGTTGGTCAGGGTTTTGTACGTGAGGGACACTGCTCCCCTCCCTATCTGTTCCTGCAACAGTCTACCCTCAAGCGGAGCATATTCTGGGATATCTGAGAGCGAAATGTGTTGTGCCCTCCATGCGTGTTGCAGTTGGATGTATTTGAAGTACTGGGTGTTGAGGAGGCCAAAATCGTCTTGGAGAGCCTGGAAAGTCTTTAGTTCCCCTCTCGCAATCACGTCTCCCACTGTGGAGATTCCTATGTCGTCCCATCTCCTGAAGCCTTTCAGCTTATGGAGCTCCCCCAGCCACCTACAGCACCACAGTGGCGTCTGTTTAGTAGGCCGTTTGTCCCACCCCGTCCTCCTGGATGCTCTATTCCAAGCTGTGATCGTAATCCTGGTGGCCGGGAGGAAGTGTCGTCCCACCTTCTCCCCGTAGAGATAGTGCAAAATGGTTTTGCCTGACCATTGAGACCTTTCCAAGGCGTACGTGGGGTGATCAGCTGCAGCGTGCAACCATTCATTAATCGGGGCGAGGTGTTCCGCCCAGTAGTACGCCTCGAGGTTGGGGAGCGATATTCCCCCACTATACTGATGGCGTTGCAGGGTGGCAAGTGCCACTCTAGGCTGCTTCCCCAGCCACAAGAAGGCTCGCAGGTCGGCGTGGATTCTATTCAGGGTGTTATTTGGTAAAGGATAGTATTCATTCTGAAGCGCATAAAGAAACTTAGGGAGGATGACCATTTTATAGAGCGCCGCACGACCCAGCATTGTGAGCGGGAGCTGTCTCCAGCCATCCATCTCCGCTGTTGCTTCCAGCATTAAGCGGGTTAAGTTAGTAGTGAAGGAACGCGTCCGGTCTAACGTTATAAAGATTCCTAGATATTTGAAACCTTCCGTGGTGTGTATCAATAGCTCTGGTAGGCAGTCTCCCCGTTCCTTACCCTGCGGATCATATAGGATCGACTTGTGCCAATTTATCGTGTGTCCTGCTCGCGCCCCAAAGTCGCCGAGTTCCCCAAACAGCGCTGGGATGGTCGTGTCTGGGTCAGTCACGAACAGCAGCACGTCGTCAGCATAAAGTGATATTTTTTCCTGCGTGTCCGCCGAGTCACCCCAGGTAAAGCCTCGGATTGCCTGATTTCGTCTAATCCTGATCGCCAGTATCTCGATGGTGAGGGTGAATAGGAGGGGGGACAGCGGGCAGCCCTGTCGCGTGCCACGTCCAATGTGGAATTCGCGGGACAGCCTCCCATTAACCCGCACCCTCGCTCTCGGGCCCGAGTAGAGTAATTGTACCCACTGTAGGTATTTGGGTCCAAATCCAAAACGTTTGAGGGTCTCCATCAGGAAGGGCCAGTGCACAGCGTCGAACGCCTTCTCCGCGTCCAGGGAGAGGAACCAATGGCGTTCAGCCCTCTCAGAGACCTCTTGCAGCCAGTTGTGGGTGCGACGGAGATTGAGCTTGGTCGCCCTATCAGGGAGGAAGCCGGACTGGTCCAAGTGGACCAACTCAGTGATGACCTGTCTCAGGCGCCTAGCCAGAACTGTGGCCAGGATTTTAACATTGTTAATTGTGGCAATAGTCTGTAGTCGCTTCCTTAACACCACTCTCCCCAGTGGATGTCACATTGTGCATGCACGCAATTCATGCTGTGCTCCACATGGTGAATACTCTTGAGTTTAAACTGTTGTCATAATATTATGGAATTATGGAAAAGAGTTGGTCAAGGATTAAAAACACTGCCAGGAACAAGTATCCTGTATTAAAACTGGTAACAAAACTGGTAGCTTGCATATTTAGTGAACAATAAACTCACCTAAGAACTAATAAAGACTGACCCCATCAACTTCCGGCAGAGCAAGACACTTGGAATTTCCAGTGTCCTAAGGGAATAATAAAAGTATAGAAAGATCCATATACAGTGTGTTTATTGCATGTAAAAGGTGAGCAGGAATGTGGATCCAAAGGGATAGCTGAGCAGACTCTCACAAATAGTGAGTGGGTTTGTTAAAACGTCTCTCTCCTGCCCCCAGAGGAACTGCATACTCTTTTTGGTTTTGAGGTTAGCAATGGAGCCAGAAATCTATTTCTAAAACAATATGATACAGTGCTGAACCTTAAATATAGAACCACTTTTAAGTAGGGGCGGCTCCTCTGCTGTTTTTTCCCCCAGCACGGTAAAAAAACAATAGAAGAAAAAAACAATAATAAACCTGGGTTGGCGGCGGGTTCAGGGGTCAGGGTGATAACAGGCACCCATGGGAGTTGTGTGCACTCTTATCAGTGCGCATGGCAGTTTGGCCGGCTGTCTCAGGCCGGCCTAAGCATCATGCGCCCTGAAGCTCTCTCCAATGCACAGGCTCACAGTCTCCCTGGGAGCGCAAATCATCGGCGCTCAGCCCAATATTAAAGCTGCTCTCAAATGATAGCAGCTTTAGGGTGGCCGCAGGGGAGTCTGGGAGCCTCTACCTCCAGTGGAGCCACAAGATGAACAGAAGATGGCGATGCAGCGAGCTGCAGGCAAGTTCTTTTCATTGTTCTTCTGTTTTTTATTGTACCTATTCCCCCCGCCCTACCGAACACTCACCTCTCTCCTCTGACACCTGCTGCTACTGCTTTTAAAGTCTTTCAACTATCGATCATTGGCATTATCATGGGCAATATCAGGCTGAATTAAGAGGAGTGATGGGGTGTTAATGCCTCTGGGCTATGGACAGATGTGTTCTAAGTCTGAAGACAGTGGACTAGGTGGAGTGATAAGCCGTGGTTAAATGTAGATAATCACCTTCTTACAACAACTCAAGTTTAATTATCTTGGTTTATTTCATTTTAATTATTTGATACATAATGGAGTGCTTTCCTTACAGAAAACACATGGTATACTGTATGTAGAAAAGTGGATAAAGCCCAGTTGAAACAAGGTTACTAAAAACAAAACTGATGGGGAAAAGGTGAGATTTGGATGCCAAAGTCTTAATCCTCCGCAATACCAAAATGTGAATCTGAGACACAACTACAAATGGTTTTTAAAAAATATATTTTTTTATTGATTTTATTCACAACAAAAGTCTGCAGACATCAGACATTATGTGATATCCATCAGTCATTAGGTGGTATCCAATTAAATATGCAACATAGTAGTATTAGCAGCATAGTAGTACTAATAGGCACTCATAACAATCTTGATATAGGAATAAGTATATACCTATCCAATATGATATAAAGAGACAATATCAAATGCCCTAAAGGTCTATAAGGAACTAAAAGGAATCCAATCATACTAAACAACCAAGCCCAATATCACCACCCATGTATGTCACACCCCCCCACCCCACCAACAATCTCATGAAAAGATACTTTCTTGCAGCTTAAAGATTCCTCTGAGACACCTACATCAAACCACAAGCTATCAATCCGTAGGGACAACAGATAATACTGTGAATATAGGCGTTTACATTGCATGCGTTTACAACGCATGCCATTACAACGCGGTCGTTACAACGACTGTGTTGTTACATCGCAGTACAATTATACCGCAAGTCGTTACAACGACTTGCTGTAGGGGGAACGCTGGACTTAGGAATAGTATAATTTACTATTCCAACTCCAGTGTGTGCAACAGTAGGGAAGGTGTTGGAATACCAAATTATACTATTCCTTAGTTTAGAGCTCCCCCTACAGCAAGTCATTTTAACGACTTGCGTTGTAATGGTACTGCGGTGTAACAACAGCGTTGTAATCGCATGCGTTGTAATGCATGCAATGTGATGGCTGTTTCCCCATTCAGTTCGCCAATGTAATCCCCACACTGAGCCATAAGGTTACATCTCCCAACTCAAGCTTGTGCATCAGCCCTAGTGGAGAGGTCTCCCTAAGCCAAATGGACCACATCCTTCTGCCAAGCTGAAAGTAAAGGGGTGGCTGTCGCCTTCCAAGACATAGGTATATGCCGTATTGCTAGGACAATTGCCAAACCCTGAAAGCACATCAGTTTTTAAGTTTTTTTGGTTACCACCCCTGCATTAAGGAAACAAGTGGAGTCACATGGTAGAATGGAATGCGTAGTAGCGGAGTTACAAGAGGTCACCGAATGCCAGTAAAAGGAGATCACTGGGTATGTCAAGACCATATGAAGGACGTCTGCCCTATCATAATGACATCTGGGGCATTTGTGCTGGCACCAGGATAAATGTTGCCAATTCTAGCCGGAGAAAGATACGTATGATGCAGATAATTGAAGATTGTGAAGCAGAACCGAGCGTTCTGCGATATTGAGTCAAGAGAGCTAAAACCTCTCTGCCAAGCATAATCAGTCAACTCTATGGCCAGCTTGTCTGCCCACTAATCTCTGAGGGCATTGTATCAAGAATCTAAAAAATCAAGAATGAGTCATATAAAACTGAGATCACTTACCGCAAGCTTGTGGTACTCAACATCAGTTCCAGTGGACCACCCATCCGTGTTAAGTCTCTCTAAATGTCCCACATTTTACCCGTTACCTCACGGAGAGCTGAATATAACAGAAACTGCCCGGGTTTAGAGCACCACTCTCCCTCAGATCCCCAAATGTACGTAGTTTACCCTACGCCATCACATCACCCCATGTTGTATAGCCCACTGCTGTCCATTCATCCACCTAGTAAAGACCTACATAGTAGTGGCTCCCATAGGGGTAAACTGGGTGCATATGGTAATCCTCTGTGGCCGTAGGTGACAAACTTTCTCCAACGCCATGCCGCTACCTTTACCAAGACATTGAGGACCAAGCGATGGGAAGGAAACGGCAGGAACTATCCAAGCAAAGAGAGTTCGAGAAGATCCAGACCCAGTGTTGCCCTTTCTGGGCAAGAAACTGCATGGAGTCACTGCACTGGCCATTGGAGCTGCACAGCAGCATAATAAAATGCATAATTAGGGGACACCCAATCCTCCCATTTCAAAAGCCGGTGTCAGCAACTCGAGCTAAACCCTATGTGTCTTCGGGCCCAAGATTAGCAAATCAAGTAGTAGCTGCAGGTTTTGGAAAAAAGTTCCTTCGATATCACAGGCAACGCTGCAAAAAAGTAAAGGAGATGTGGGATTACTAACATCTTTGCTTTGGATATCCGACCCATGAGCGAGAGCAGGAATTGCATCCAAAAGGGTAGCAATTGGCAAATGGACGCGAGTGCCTTACCAAAGTTACCATCTTTCAGGGCTTTCTCTTGCAAAGGTTGACATGGACCCCTAGATATTTATTGGTATCATACGCTCATGGTAGAGATGAGCATACATATGGGTTGCACATGTGCGCTGGTGTCTGCAACAGTGGGCAAAGGCACGACTTCCCCCAGTGATCCAAAGCCCTGATACCCGACCAAAATCATCTAGTAAAAGCAAAGGATCCGCCTTCAAATAAATCAGTACATTGTCTGCATACATAGAAACAATCTGGGTAAGTTTAGCGGTCTGGTATCTCCCAGCAATCGGATTTTCCCGGAACAAACAGGGTTATGGTTCCATGGCCACGGCGAATAACAAAGGAGACAGGGAGCAGCCCTGTCTAGTTCTGCACTCAATGGAGATATTGCCTGATATAAAATCACCAGTACGCTCCCTGGCCATGGGGTTAGCATATAGGACCCGTATCCATGTACAGAACTCCGGGCCGAAACACAGTTTCTTCAGAACACCCTGTAAATAGGTCAAACCCAAGGTGTTGAATGCTTTCTTGATATCTAAATAGGCCACCCGACATGAATGCCCAAACCATGACACAGAATAACCGATGGATATTAAGAAATGTGTTCCAACCCAGAATAAATCGATTTTGGTCAGGATGGATCACAGTATGCATCATCAGGGGCAGTGTATTCGCCAAGATCTTCTCCAACACTTTATAATCAAGGTTGAGAAGAGATAGTGGACGATAAAATGCCACCTCAAGAGTGTTCCTCCTGGGCTTCGAGTGTACTGTGATCAGGGCTAACCCCATGCTCTCTAGAAGGCTAAGTAGGTCCCTGGCTCGTTGATATAGCGCCAACAACCATGTCACTAGAAGGGCATGATATGATGCGTAAAATTAAATTGGTAGTCCATCAGTGCCAGCTGTTTTACCCCTGGCTATATGTTTAATGGCTAATGAGATCTCTTTGAGTGTCAATGGAGCATCCAACCCCTGCACCAGTAAGGATTGAGGAGAGGAGTCTACAAGGGTTTACATAGGCAAGAACAGCCTCAGTAGTCACATAAGGAGGGGTCTGATATAGCCCCCTGTAATAAAACTTGAATTCATTATAGGTAGCCAGCATGTGAACGAATCGCTCCCACAGTGGTACAGGGGTGAATTGCCCTCAAACGGCATGCCAATAAACTACTTGGTTTGTCTCCCAATTCATGCTGTTGCTTGGTTTGCTCTTTAAAATCAAAGGTGGCCAGTCTTCCAGCCCTATAATCTGTTCTAATGCCTGTTCTCAATGGAAGGGGAGCCCTCTTTTTTCCTTAAAATACCTTTCATGTGTTCCCCAATGGCAGTCCGAAATGTGAAACAACTAGAAATGTTTTAAGTAAGAAGAGCCAGATGTGGAACTTGCAATCCATTTAGCATACTAAACTAGAGCTCCCAATAGCTGCAAAGGCATTAAGAGAGGACAGTAGATTTAGGTGAACTGATTCCTTTCTGGAACCACCAATAAACTGTTGGAAGGGCAGGGTAATCTGATAACAAAGCATAAATGTACCCATAAGTAGGGGCTGCCCTGAAGATGTCCTTTGCATCTCAGGCCTTAAAGACTTTCAAATTGTATTTGCCAGTTAGAATATTTATTCAAAGATTGATTTTTAATCTTTAAATGTATGAGACATTGAAAAACCTGACTTGTACTGCTCCAGATATTACAGAAAATATAACAACTCGCCTTGACAAAACCGATAAGTGTGGCTTGTGTGTAGTACAGGTACACAGCATACAGGAAAATGCACACATGGGTATATGGGCTTACAAAAATACACATATATGCAGAAAAAAGACGTACAGGTCTCTACTACACCAAGATCAAGTAAAAGCACAGTTGTACCGTAGTTTCACATACTGTTGTTTTTCGCTGCTCAACCTTATGTCAGGTTCACGGGTAAAACATGACAGTGACTGGGAAACAAGAGAGGTCTTTCTTTTTATTCAACAAAAGCAGATTTAATGGCCAAACTTCTAATCTTAGTTTTTCTTGAAAATGCATGTTTCACAATGTTTCAGAACAAAAATCAATCAACACTGGTGAATATAAATGTCAATGCTTGCGAAAAAGGAGCCCACAGCTACACATTCTGTGCCAAATTTTGAAATTCAAATTAACAAACTGCTAAGGATTGTAGGTCATATGAGCGTTTTATTGTAAAGATACCCTCAAAAGTTCCTAGACCTTCAGTTTCTTTTTTATTCACATATCATGGTGTTGAATGAAGATTGGGAAATAGTGTGTTGTGAGGATGCCCTCCCTGCTTTATCAAAACAATTGTTGAGATTTCTTACCTGCGTACAATGTGGAACAAATCCATAAACCAGAACTCTCTCCGATTTAAATATAGACTGGATCTCAGCAGGAGCCTTTATTGGCTCTGGCGCATTCCGATTAAATTGTTGCCATTTTACAGACACTGAATTGCATCCTTCTGATTCCGTTCTTGAGATCTGGTCATGTACCTATTTTAGATTTAAAAAAATTTAAAGAGTTGTACACCAAATCACAAAAACAAGCATGATAAACGATACCTTGAACTGGAACTTTAAAGTGAATTCATGTAAGTAGCCGTAACGTATTAGAAAACAAAAAGTATTCTACTTGCAGAACAGTACCCCAGTCTGCAGGGCAGGATCTGCAAAGTCTCAATTTCCCCTCTGCACTCTCCATTGCTGAGCATTTTAAATGAGGGTCAATGTAACACATAAGATCCATAAAAAATACTTTAAAGGTGCCATGTATTTGCTTCAATTAAGAAAATGTTTAAGATACAGTGGGTTAAACTCCCATAAAATTAGGGTTGTTTCCCATTGTGGGCCTTTTTGTAATAAATCAGTTATCAGCCATGTCAGTTAAACTGGTCCAATGGAAGCAAGCCGCCTGTTTACAAACTACTTGGAACATATTAGGTTGCCAAATGAAGGCAATGACTGAAGATATGGAGTCTTGGTAGTACACAAGTGTGTGGCAACCCTACATGAAATGAGACTGGAAGTAGCATCAACAAGTCATTTTTAAGGAATTTTCTCCAGAAGTTCCAGTTTCATGACATCAATGATACAGATACAGCCTTTAGTTTGGTTCATGAAAGTGGAAATATAGTTATCATATGAAAGAAATCATGCAGTATAATGTGCCTCCCGTCTCAAAGCCCGGAGGACCTGCCATGCACTCATCCCAAAGAGCACCGGATTTGGTTCCCAAAGACTCCAAAACAGAACCTGGATCCAGGCGGCTCCCCTGTTCTGCACCACTCCGTACCTGATGCCCACGGCCAGAGTTCAAGTGGCCCAACACCACGAGGAGATCTCCCCAGCGATCCTGACCTGGGATCACGTAACCCCTGACCAGACGCCAAAAGACACCCCTGCACCGGATGGGCCACGGCCTTGGGTGGCCCGCCCAACGGTATCCAGGCATCCCTCAAGAACCCAACTTACCTCTCCAGCCAGTGGGCACTTTCAGGAAGCTCCCTGCCCGAGCCTGCAGCCTTTTCTTCGAACCGCAGATCTCTATTGCAAACCACAGGGATCCCAATGTTTTCTTGGCACTCTCCATCTGGCCGCCTCCATTGCACTGGTGATGTAGCTCCTGTGCTGATTGTTGGCTCCTGCAGTGCTGATCCTAAATCCAGATGAGTGCTCCCAACAACCTAGTGGCCTACTCGTAAGCAGCCCCTGACCTAAGGTCCCATTAGCCCTATTGGCTAAAATGAGGCCCTTACACTCTGCACCTGGCCGCCCTAGTGCCGCTGGTGGTGAAATTTGAGTGCCTAACTGGACCTTGGATAACCTTGGTCCTAACCCCCAAAAGTCGTACTCACAGGTTGTTTACTTACCTTTAAACTGTTAACACTCTTTTTCCGATAGCAACCAATGTTACGAATTTCTGTTCCTACAAATGTCTGTGTTGACCTGTGTTTTGTATGAAAGAAAAGTAACTGTGTTCTGAACCTGAAAAAGTTATACTTACCTTTGTATTGTAGGATCCTTGGTGGGATATCCAGGCCTATCACCCCAAATAGTCAACGTAATCCAAAACTTACGCAAAAGTAATCAAAATTAATTTCTATGTAATTTGAACTGTTTTTAAAGCAAATACAAACATGTAATGATTGCAAATCCATTCCCAATTGCATTACCTTGCAAAGATTTACTGAAAGTACATCTCGGAGTGTGTGTAAACAGTCCTTGATTGAGATCGGGCTGAAGTCGGTTCAGGATCAGACATCAAACTCAGCTCTGTATCAATTATCTTCCGTCACCGGTGCTGTCTTTACCAGTGTTTATGAGGAATCATTAGGCACTGGTCTTGGAGCTGGAGTGGGTGTCCATACTGAAGTTGGTATAGGGCCCAGATTTGGTACAAAGAGGTCAGGTGGCACCAAAGATGGATACCCTAGCGGGAATCTGACTGAAGGCCCCTGTGGTTCTTTGTGACCCTAAGGTACATCAGTAGAAGCTGTAAGTGCACAAAAAATCTGCAGCACAGTCGCTTTGAAGGCTTTAATCTGATGAGGCATTGCCAATGGGCCAGGAAACTCGGGAGCACTGAAATCAGCTGGTAAATCACAACGAGGATTGGGACTTATGCAAGGGTTACAACAACTTCTTTTATTCTGCGACATACAGCTTTGAGTACATGAGGGCACACTTACTGCAAGGCATCAGGATGTAGCGTTGTGCGGTTCTGGGATGTACATTTGTTTTCTGCAGTCACGGCAGGAGGAGAGCATGGTTCCCTAGTACACTGGGTTCTGTTTTAGGAGTTGTTAGAAGGTGCGGAAAGAAAGCAACTGACGTCAGTGTGCAGGGATGGTGCTTATATAAGGCTCAGCTCTCTCATTTCTGGAGCGGTAAGGAGCCAACGTGCAGCTACACAGCACTACCTAGCGCCACCCTGGGGAATTGCTTAAGAAAAGTTTCCAGATCCAGGGCCTGGGCTGATGGAACTGATTTATAAGTCTTAAGAGTCCTTACCTGTGTACTCTTCTTCTAGGTAGTCGCACCAGCTCCCTGGTTCCCTCTCAAGATCAGAGGTTGATGCATTTGTTTGGAGCCCTACAGGAGAGGGTCTCCTGGAATTCTACAGACTAGTCCTGTTATCCGAGCCTTAAGTGTGGGGACCACAGACTCTTACTGTTGCTCAAAGAACCCCTGTATGTGGCGGGCGGGGTACAGCAGGCAAGGAGGGTGGTCAGCACTTGAGAATCCTGGGGGCTGCTATCATTAGACCCCTGTCCAGTAGACCATCAGGGCTAGACTCGACAGCAGACTCCGGATTCAGCTAAAGGGACGAATGTAGCAGTAATCGAGGCTGTGGAGAGCTGTAAGAGGATCTTCAAGCATATTCGAAGAATCAAGAGGCACTTAGAAACTGCCTCTGGTAGCTAGAACACACCACCAAGTGCTTAACACAGAAAACTGACTAGAATTGGTCCAACAAGGCCTGAGATAATGTTAAATCAACAAGCGGCGTATGCACTCGGCAGCTTGAGTTCACCAAACTGCTCTACGCTTGACCCAGGCTCGAGAGTGAGGATTGGCTGCTTACTATTGAAGAAGTGTGGCTCAAGGGTTAGAGCGGCAGACCCTGATGCAGAGGTCTAGCCCGGGACCAGGGTTCAATTCCCCGTCTCGGTGGGTCTTGGGCTCAAAATTCCACGGACCTGATAATTCTCGCCTCAGTGCCTATTCCAATCATAGAGTCCCACTCTGCAACTCTGGGCAATAGCTTGCTTAATCTCCACAACGGCCCCCACAACGCCAAGGATGCCTGGCCTCCACCTTGGGGGTGTCCAGGAGTGGACACTTCACAGAGAAAGCCAGGATGGGTTCCACAGCGGTATTCGTACAAGCGCCTTGAGACCCTTGCGGGTGAGTAGTGCGCTATACAAGTATCAATTTACATTTACTCTGGCTCCCTTTTGAATCGACAGGGTCACCCATCAGAACTGTGGTTTCTCCCTTGTCTTATTTGCCATCACCATGGAGCCCCTCGCATCCGCCTTAAGGCGGAAGGTGACAGTGGGTGTTCCAGTGGGGGTGAGGATCCATGCGGTGTCCTTGTATGTGATAATATCACCCTCTATATCCGTGACGGCCACGTTCACACAGACCTCGTACACGCCACACTTCTGGAATTTGAGAGGGCATCTGGCCACTGGGTTAACTGGGCACAATCTCATATTTTCCCCATTCGTTGGGACAAACCCCTCCTGCACTTGCAGATGGGTGGTGCCACCCTCAATTGGGCCGGAGTGATCACCCGTTACCAAGGGATTCAACTGTACCATTCCCTAACCAACCTTTGGAGGGGAACCTGAACTTGAAGCGAGTGCTGACCTCTCTCAAATCACAGACCCAGTACTGGAAACACCTTCCATTGGCCCTCACAGAAAACACAACCCCTCCCAGATGATAGTGCTCCCCTGCGTATTATATTATTTTGTAAACATTCCGATATATCATCCAAGGGTCTTCTTCCCACATCTGAAAGTTTTGCTGGGGGAGCTGCTATGGTACAAAAAACGCCACTGGTTCACCCTCACTAAACTCCAACTGTTGGTAGGACGGGCTGAGTGCTCCTTTATTTAAATGCTACTATTTGGTGAACCAACTTCAGTGGATATCGCACTAGTAAACAGGAAACAACCTGTATAAAACGGAGATAAAGGACAGGCCCCTACCAAGTGCAATTTTCCGCCAGCCCTCTGTTAAACTACATAGATGCTGGTCCCTCCTGACATGGGTAGTTGGAAAGTGCCTGGCACGGCTATTTCAAATGATGCACCATATCATGCCCTAAACCCCTGGGATTCCCCTCTTGGGCCTCCCTTGCTTTACAGGAGCGTTTACATCTGAAGACCTGACCCATTGTCATGAACAGTCCCTTGACACCGTCTGAGACCTGTTCCACGACCAACACCTGCTACAATTCAACCAATTATGCCAAAACAATGGAATCCACTTCTGGCTAATTTCTCCTACATGGCCAGCTTTTAGTGACATGCCACAGTAGACGAGGAGGCCCCCCGCCCCCCACACACACACACACACATGCAGTCACTCAAACGCTATGTACTATGGGATGGTGGGATGGTAGGAATTGTAATCCACGCCCACTCCACAAACCAAAAATCAAGACTTTGGCGGTGGGCATTTCTATGATTAAAAAATTGTTTTAAAAAAATTGTTACGGCTGTTGGAGTTCTGAGGCATACCGTGAATCTCCGGAGTATACATAACTGAAGTCTTTCTCTATTAAGGAGTGGTAGAATAATTAATTTGTTTTATATGAAAAAGTGTACACAATTATTACAGTGAAGGGGTTAATTATTGTAAAAACGTGTTTCCTTCTTGTTTCATTGTGAGTTAAACCTACAAGTACCCTATATTAATTCTCAATATAAAATTCTTTTTATACTTACACCTGTGTTTGGATATATTTGTCTATGATTAGATCTTGTGTTCTCATTTTGTGAATAAGGGAACAATCTAAGTACGTTTATATTCTACGAAAATAAATTATAAAAATAAATTACATTGCGAGTAATATTTGTTAGCTTGCCTTGAATGGGGAACTAAAAGCGTAAAAACAAGTATTGAAATAAATCCCTGAAATAGGAAGAGCAGCCAGATGTTGGGTCAGTCAATTAATACCCTCAGATTGGGGAATAGCTGAAAGATTTATTCATGGATACACTTTGATATTTATAATTCTGCCTCCTTCCTTGCCCTATTTATGAACTGATTTACTGTTGGCTTCACCAGACTCGCTTAACTATGCACAGGTGGATGTGCCCTATTGACTTGTTGTAATAATTATGTGCACTGGCTGCAATTTAAATGTCCAGGCTTTGTTTACATTTAATGGAGAAAGTACACATTAAATAAAGGGGACTTAAGAAGTTAAGCAGTGCCTGTTTATGATTTGCTCATCTGAGTGCCAGGAGAGTAATAAGCTAGTGTGAAGGAAATCAAACGAGGCCCATTTTGTGAAACACCAAATTGACAGGGACGATGTAATTTCTGCAAATTATTGAAAATAATTTAAATGTATGACATCATCCATTTGAAATATCGGGTTTTGGAAACACAGATTTATCGGAAATACTAGGAGCCAAATATGTAATAAACATTATTTTGGACCATTCTGGAATATGTTATGCAGGCAAGAAGTATTTAAAAAACCTGAGCTCTAAAAATATATAAGGTTAAACTTACCTTGATGTGCCAGTTGTACTTGGAATTTGCATCGAAGTATTCAAAGGCTCCAGTCCCATACTTGGCCAAAGATCTAAGCATGTGACGGTTAACTGTGGATCTGAACACATTTTAGATCATTAGCCTAGCAATTGTGAAGACAATATATACTACTTCATTAATTCGCTTATATAATTTGCCATGTTATGTGTGCTTCAAACCCAGAAAACTGAACAAATATATGGAAAAAACAATTTGGAGGTGTCCACATAGTACATGACTGCCATCAGTTAACAATGTAAGGCACCAAGGAAAAAATGACTGTGGGAATGCATGCACACTCTCTTCTTTACATTCAATCCCACATCCACATCTAAAATAACACCCTATATCTATGTTTATCTTCAAATTCCAAGTGCAGGAGTAGGCTCCCAAGTACAGGTTTGGCCTCACATGGCCACTACTGTTGTCCTCAACTGTAGGGTCAGCCGCAATTTTCCAGTGCTGCCTCCTCATACGCCAGCTAATGTAACCCCTCAGGAGAAAAACCCACAACTGTAACCACACAAGCTCAAACAAAGACTGCAATGCTCAATGCAGGCTTCTAATACAGAGATAAACTCTCATATAATCCATGAGAGCAGCTCCACAAAACAATGTTACCATCTACACTACACTCTACTTTTACCTGATGTACCCAAGGATATGGACTATAAGGCATGAGGCCATTCAATCTAGCTTGTATACCCCTCACTACTTATGTGAGGCAGCAGCACGCGGGCAGCACCTGATGCAGCATCTTTGTTGCTACCAGCTGCATGTGGGCTACTTTTTTTGCTGTTCGTTCCTCTGACATGGCAGAGGAGCGAAAAGCTGGAATTCTTTGACCCTCAACTAGCCCAGGAGCCTCTTTGGGAAGCTAATGGAGGGGGAAAAAAATATTGGAATTCTCAATCGTTTTCTCTCCTCTATCTGCTCCAAAGCGTATCTGTTGTTGAGATGTATCTGTTGTTGAGAGGCTAACAGTGGAATGCTAGATGGGTACTAAAGAGGGAAAATATGACTGCCCAAGTGCAAAAGAACCAGAGCAGGCCCCGAGCAAGCAGAGGAGTCCACTGGAGCAGAAGAAGACCCTCATGAGGACCTACAGACCAAAGGCACAGGATTTGTAAGAGAATCTCGAGCAACCCTCTTGAGAGTTGCAGAACCTCCACCTCTGTTGCAGAGCCTTTAGAAGTCTGTGGGACGTCAGAAGCAGCAGGCATGTCAGCTTTGTTGCGGTGCCTGCAAATGCAGGAGAATGACTCCTTCACACTAAGGGAGATTACTTCGGGTGTCCTTGATGCCCACAGGTTTGTTGAAGATCCTGGAAGAAGCCCAGACAACGATGAAGACTAGCAGAACAGCGAGACCAGGAGCAGCAGGAGTCTTCCTTGATGCAGTCTTGGTTCCGGCGAAGACTAGCGAAGTCCAGGTGTCTAGATGGTCAAAGAGTGAAGTAGTGTCGGTCTTGAGTCTTGTCCCATGACGAATCTGAGGACCCACCTACAGGTGAACTTTTTATTCCACAAGAAAGGGGTTAGGGCGACTCAGGGGTCCCTCCCAGAGGAGGGGTGGACAGAGGGGAGGATGCTCCCATGTCCTTTGCCCAGTTTCGCGCCAAGGACTCCCAGAAATGGTTCCAGCAGCAGTATGCATAGAGGGCACCCAATGTGTCCTTCAAAGCAGTCTCGTGGCACTGGCAAGCACCCTCACCCCAGTCCAATAAACTTTAGTCCTGTCTGGGGAGGTGCTCACAGGAAAGCTATTGTCTTACCTTCCCCTGCTCTAACCTGGCTCTGCAGCAGAAGGGCAGAATCGTCTCTGTGGTCGGTAGCAGCACTAGATTGAAAGGCTGTAACTGGGACTACAGAGGGATACCCCAAGGGAGCCCCCCACTGCATGGGATCATACTTTCAACACTGACATCAATGTTGGGGTATGATTCCAACATGTTAGATACCAAACATGACCGGGTTCGGTGCAGCCACTATATAGTTAGACATCTCGTGATGACTGATGTCCACTATATGTATTAAAATGGCTGACCGCACTTACAAAGTCTGATGAATCAACTCTTGGGTTTGTAGGGTTGTCCTGCTCATGCAGGTGCACCCTTACACTTATAACCAAGCACCCTGCCTACAGGATTGAAAGGCCTGCCTTAGGGGTTACTTATCGGTTTTAAAAGTAGTGACCTCAGATGTAAGAAAACCTATATCTGTCATTAAGTGGTGCTAGCACCAGCTTACAAAGGCTGCAATGGCAGGCCTGTAGTTGCAGTTTGAGTGGTCACTCATGGGATGGCATAATACATGCTGCAGCCTATGCAAGACACCTGGTGTACCTAAGTTCTGGGTACCTTAGTCCCATATACTAGGGACTTACAAGGGTACACCAGTAGCTAATTGTGGAGGTACCAAAGTACTTACCATGTCAAATTTAGGGAGGAGGGTAGTGGGGGTGTGAGGTGCACACCAAATCTGTCAAATTATCAATCTTATCTATCGGTGCTGCAACTGTTTAGGTTTGTCACGCCTGTTATAAATGTCCAGTTATGATGGGTTGAAAACTCATCTAGTTGCGCACTGTGCACTTGGTGTTATCCTACACCTTAAATATTTCTACTCGTTCACTTCTTTTATTCAATTGATTATCAGTTATTTATTTTCATAATCTGATATGTTCAAATAATCATGACAAAATACATTATTTGTGCATTTGTTCACTTACAATCACAATTTATACAATACATTGTTTAGTGATATCAATATTATCACAAAATAGCCATTGATCACATTTCAAATTTTTCACTCCTTGCCCAATGCATTTCGGTACCAACTGGTACCTTCATCAGGGGCTGATCTGAAAAAATATAAAATAAACTGTATGAGTGTTATGTGTTTGATTTGCCCATGGGTGTGTTCATTTGCAAGTGTTGCGATGTCATACCTGTTTCTTGTATGTTTATGATCAATCAACTGTAAAACAAAACCACAATACCTAATGTTACATCTAAGACAAAAGTTTTGAGGGTTCAGTTTAAGCCGTATAGTCAACGTCAATGAGCTTACCTAGTGTTTTCAATAACCAGAAACTTGGGGGAGGAAGCACAATGGCTGGGGTCATGATTAGCAGGTTCCCAGCCAGACAAGTCAAACAAACATACTGACATCAGCAAAAAGTGGGGCTAACCATGAAAGCAGATCCTACTTTCCTACACCCCTCCCCCCCAAACGAAAGGAGATGAAACTGACCTTGACCAGTTGAGTCTTCATTTTCTATGTCGAAATATCCGGAGAGTCCATCTGCGTTGGCATAGTTACTCCCAGATCTATGTTCCACAGAAAGTCCAACCCCTGTAGGGAAATGGACCACCTCAAAAGTTTGGGCTTTTCACCCGGTCTACTGGTCTAGAACGGGTAACACAAAGATTAATCTATTTAGGCTTAACTCGTTGTCTTTTATTTTTCAGACTCCATATGAATATACAAAGAAACAAGGAATGGAAGTTCCATTTTATACAATGTCTTCTTTTCTTCTTCCTCAGGGCCTTTCGCACTCCTGTCCGCTGGTACTCTTGACATAAATAAGAAATCAGGTAAGTCACTATTTCTTTATTTCTAGTTTTAAGGGTTTAGAACAGTGCTCTCTATCTCTCTTTCTTTCTCTTTCTTTTGTGAGGTTAATAGAAGGGTGGCAATAAAGTGAAGTTCCTGAACTTATGGTGTTTAAAGGAAAATAAATAAAACAACATCCGAGTAAAAAGAAAAAAAGGATACTTGGCGTTGCCCCGAATAGTATTGATGCAACATGCCCCACACCCCTCTCTTCATGTTCAGGTTCCCTTCACCTCTCCTCACCCTGTGTCCTTCCCACTTGTGGTTTGTCCTTTTCCTCTCCTCCTGCTTATAAGGACCTGCCTAGGAGCCTCTCACGAACCTGGTTAAGCCACGTCCATCCTGGGACGTGGCTAGAAGCGGGACTCAACACGCAGACAGGGTACATCCTCTCTTCATCAGGCATCCCGGGTTTCTCCTCGGCTCCGGTTCCTCTTGCTTTTCTTCCTTCGGTTAACCGGGATCCTTTTCCAGGACGCTGATTGGCCAATGCCTCTCCTTTGGCTCCCCGAGGTCCAGTTTCCACACGCGAACCGGGTCCTCTCTGCTGGCTGAACTCCCTGAACTCCGGCCGTCCATGTCTCTGACTTTTTTTCTTCAGCAGTCGCCGCGTCTCCTCCTCTTGATGAGTTGGCATTCTGCGAAAGTTCCTGTCCTCCCCAGGCTGCCTGACTTCTGGTGTTGTTGAAGCGGGCCTGTAAGATAAGAAGGGTGCAGTCTGCTCCTGGATTCTCATCCCCAGGTTAGTGACACACCCTTCATTTGTTTTAGTCATTAGAGGGGCCTATGGTCTGTCTGAACAATGAAGTGAGTACAAAAAAGGCATGACCTCACCTTCTTCAAGGCCCAGACCACAGCAAAGACCTCCCTCTCAATAACTGACCAAAGCTTCTCCCTGGGAGTCAACCGTCTACTTATAAAAGCTACTGTTTCGTCCTAGCCATCTGTATTAAGTTCTAACAGAACTGCACCTACCCCTACCTCAGCAGCATCTGTCTTCACAATGAAGGTTTTGGAGTAATCAGAACTTTGCAGACTGGGAGCAGTGCACATGGCCAACTTCGAGCCATCAAATACCTTCTGACAGCTAACTGTCCACTGAATTTTCTTCAGCATTCTTTTGGAGGTGAGATCATTAAGAGTAGTCACTATGGTCCCATATCCCTTAACAAACCTCCTGTAATACCCAGGCAGGCCCAAGAACACTCTGATCTGAGTCTGGGTAGTGGGAGCAACCCAGCCCATTATGGCTGGCTGTTGGTCTCCAATGGTTGAACCTGGCCTCCACCTACAAGGTGGCCCAAGTTCACAACTTTGCTCTGACCTATCTGGAACTTTGTGGCCTTGCTAGTGAGGCAGGTCTTCTGCAGGGCTTCCATGACATTCCTGAAGTGGACCCAGTGATCTTCCCACGTGGAGCAACAGAGAGCAATATTACCTAGATATGCTGCAATCTAGGCTTCCAGACATTTGAGATCTTTGTTCACCAACCTCTGAAATGTGGCAGTTGCATTTTGCAAACCAAAAGGCATTACAATAAATTGATATTGCCCACTAGGGGTCGAAAATGCTGAATTTGGCTGTGATACTTGGCTGAGGCCAGAGTATCAATAGCTCATCTGCCTTGGGAATTGAACACCCACACTTTCTGTGCTGGCTGGTAAACAGTCAGCACAGCCTTTTGGTCGTGCCACGTTTTCTGAAGCTCTTTGCTGGACTCAAGTTTTTTGCTGGCCTTCTTCATGTACTCAGCCATACACGAGCGCAGGTCAAGGATATAGTCCAAAATGACCTGTTATGGAGGTCTGAGAGGTTGCTCCCATCCCTCCTAAACCAGCCACAATGGACCTCTAACTGGATGTCCAACCAGAAGTTCAAATGGGCTGTAGCCCACCCCCCTTCTGAGGAACCTCTCTTTGGGCAAAGTGAAGGCACGGTAGGTAGCAAGACATCCCATTTTGTCTGGATCATCGGAGCCTGCCTCGAAGATGTTCTCTGGTGCCGGAACGGTTGACCTGGACATTTCGTGTCGTAGAGCACGGCGATCACGTATAGTCTTCTTGGACCTGAAAGAGGGTAAGGCCTGGCTGTGTCGACTCTTGTGTTCTGGCGAGAGACAAAGGTTGAGGACCTCGTGGAGATCTGTGTGTGGGAATTTAGCCCCACACTTGCATTTTTGGATTCGAGTCCTTTCCATATGCTGGCGCCGATCGGCCCAATGGTCTATGCCGACGACCGGACTCAAAAATGTCTTCGAAACTGGATACTCGTTGAGAGAGATTTGCAATCGAAACAATGCCGTTGAGCGGTGAGAGTTTTTGCACGTCGAAGGGGAATTGAATGACATTGACCCGGAGCACAGCAAATTACATCCAAACCCGATGGCGGAAAAAACAATCTGAGGATGGAGTCGAAGCCCATGCGCACTATAACTCAAGGGAGGAGTCACCTATCTCGTGACTAAAAAAGACTTCTTCCAAGACAACAACAAGGTGCAAGCAGCCCAACACCAGATGGCGATCTATGCAGCAGTATTAATTCTGCAGCTCATATGCCTCGAACAGAAGGTTTTCAACGCCAAGCGGATAGCACTCAGCTCTAGAAGGTTGATACTGAGCCTCTGGCAAATATTATATTCCTCTGATCTCCACCTCTCCCAGATGCCCCCCCCACCCTCCACCAATGAAGCTTTGGTCACTACTGTCCGCTGTGGGTGGGGAAGGGAGAGGGTGTAGGAGAGTAGGGTCTGCAATCCTATGATCACCCAGATTTTTTGCTTTTTGCTGCACTGGTTTACGACTTTCCCTGGCTGTGGGCCTGCTAATCAGACCCACAGCCTAGCTGTTCTCTCTATCCAAATTGTACCCAGGTACTGAATTGGCACTGGGCCCTCTCCAAGTCCCTGTACCCAGGGCTGAGGTGCACCCAGAAGTCTCCCAGGGGCTGAAGCATGTATTATGCCACCCCTGGATTGACTAACTAAAACTGACACAACTGGCTGCACGACAGCTGGGGCAAGGTGGTGTACTCACCCTTTGCTTTAGATATAGTATACCTATATCTAACCCTAAAATGGACACACAGATCTCCTATCAGTCACTCCTATGGCAGGCCTTAACAATCCTGAAGGCAGAGTGCTTGGAATCGTGTGAGATGGTGCTCTGGCATGAGCTGAGCCTGTCTGCGGCTTTCAGGATCTATCCCTTAGCCGTTTCCATGATATCGCATACCATATACTCTTAAGTGCATTATAATCCTCGCGGTTAAATGCCAACTCTGGTATCGCTTTATCAAAACATGTCGAGTAAGGTGTCATACGAATTGGAATACTAACCCCTCGCCAATTCTGGCGACGGGGTTAGCATTCCACCCTTCTAGAGGGACACGACATGCCTGTAACCTATAACCCGGTTAAAAGTCAGACAGAGCCTTAGCATCCACAAAATGGATGCTGCCACCGAGACACAAGTCTGCCCTCCTGCTGCTGGGAGTCCTCCCAGAGCAGGAGATAAGGACAAAGGGTTTCCTGCCAGGGGCGGTGCCAGCACCGTCCCAGACAGGGTTTTGTGTATTGTAGGTAGGCAGGGCTTTAGAGGAAGGTGACTGCAAGTGGCACCCCGGTGCTCACTGTGCATAGGCCGGCTGGAACCAGTTCCAGGGTCACTCCAGACCCTGTGCTGGGGAAAAGCCCGCCAAGGAAGTGGGTGTAACCACCCCCCTCCTAGTCCCACCCATAGGGCAGGACTTAGTCGCGTGCCAGCCCCTTTTTACAGGATAAAGGTAGAGACTGGCCCCCTTCCAAATCAGATCATCTTTGAATCCTGAAACTACTTTCTGCGAAAGGAACTCAAGACTTCTTCCTAAGATTTCTCCCTTGTGACTAAGGAGTAGTCACCCTGCATCCGCAGGCACCACCCAAGAACACTGCGGTCTGCTGTAAGTCCTTCCTCCGGAATCCGACTGCCCAGCTCGACGAGAACCGGCTTCCCTGGCACCTCTGACCTCTACCCACCTCTACAGCCCAGCTGAGAACCGTGGGTGCGACGAGACCTCAAGGGACCGGCCATCTGCAAGACTGCACGACTTCTTTCCAGCAAGCCCGCCGAGTAATCTACTGGTGAGTGCTTTGGGGTCCGAGAAGCCCCGACTCTGAGCAGCTCCAGCTCCGAAGTGCAGCCCCCCAGCATCTCCACGATCTGCGTGGGGCCCTGCTGCTTTCCGCTGCTCACCGCGTTGTTTGGCTACTAGCCCGTTGGCTTGTGGCCTTCCTGACGACGCCCGACGACATTTCTGCTGCTGGTCTGGTTGCTCCAGACTGGCCCTTGCTCCCTTCCAGAAGAGGAGCACCCTGGACCCTCCTGGTCCACTCAAGACGCCATTTTGAGTCCACCGCGTGGGCTTGAATTAGCCAAGGCTTGTTGCCCAATCCTGGGTAACTTCGACGCCAACGACTTCATCCTTCGTGGGACAGCTCGCACCTCCATCCTGGTCGCCGACAACGCCTCCTGGTCCGAGAGACTGCAGAGCCCAGCAGTGCCCACTCACCTGACTGCGGTGACTTCGCCCGGTGCCATCCTGGTGCCCACTTAATCACTGGCTAGTGATTCAAGAACTTGGTCCCCTCTGCTTTCAGGTTTTCTTCTTCCTTGATCCAGGCTTGGATCCATCGAACTTTCCTTCACTGGTCGCCTGCCAGCAACTTCTTCCTTCCAGGCTCCTGGTCCGGCAACGAGATCCCCGACGTCTTTTCAGACCTATGCAGCTGCAGCCCCTGGGCTAGGTAACTTCGGCACTCCGGTGTCCCAGCATAGCCTCACTATCCAAGGGTCAGGATCCACTGTCGTTTTCTCCCTACCAGGTCGGGTTCGCCCGTGAACACTAACTTTGTGAATTCTAGCTTCCATAGACTTTGTCCCGCATCCCGCGTGAGAGTGCACACTCTGCACCCGAGTCCCCTAGGCCTCCTAGTAGTAATCTAACGATTCCCTAGTCCAGTCCTAGCGATTCCAAAGCCTATTAGAACTGTTACTTACCTGCTAGTAATTCGCATTCCACTTTTAGCGTATATGGTTTTTCGTGCCCCTCGGGCATTTGTGTAACGTGCTAACTTAAAAGTATTTTCGTAAGAGTTTTGTTGTGTGCTTAGCTCCCTGTCTCATAAAGAGCCAGGGTAGTCTTGTTATAAATAAATACACTGTTTATTTTCATAACAACTTGTGTGGTGTCCTTTCACTGGGTGTTCAAGGGGTAATGTGATGGTAAAACAGCTGGCTTAACACGCCCTCTAGAGTCTTAGCCTTAGACTGCTCGTATCCATGCTACTAGGATAGCTGGTCTATAAGGTTGACTTACAACCAATCATCAATAAGGGTTGTTTGGACTGATATATAGTGATCACTAGAATAGTGAGCACTGCACATCAGGCCAACTTCTCACAGAGGGGTATGCCATTCAGAATGTGGTCGGGGAGGTCCCCTCTATCTTGGGCGCAGTGAGTCTTCAGATCTCACTGCAGAGCCCCCAAAGCCAGTCGCTGAGGTAGGGGAAGCCTGGCACCCCTGACTTTTGAAAATGTGCTGCCACTATGGCCATCACTTTTGTGAACAGCCAAGAGCACTGGTGAGATCAAAGGAAGTCACAGAAAGTACTTATGGTACACCACAAACCACAGGTAGCATGATGGGCCTGCAGGATGGGTATATAGAAGTAGATGCAGGTCCAATGCCACCATTCAGTCTCCTAGGTCAAGAGCAGACAAGACCTTGGCCAGTGTGAGCAGTTTGAATTCTTCCTTCCAGAGAAAGGCAATGAGAGAGCGAAACGGTGGTGAGAAATTAAATGAAGGGTGTAGCCCTTTTGCACAATTTGCAGGACCCACTTGACTGACGTAATCGCTGCATTTCCAGCAAGAATAACTTGAGCACGTCTCCTACTGAGTGGCAGTGCTCCACTATTGGCAAACTGAAGGGGCTTGGCAGGTAAGGCTGGGCTTCAAGGAGGTTGTGGGTGGAGGGGAGAGAGTCAGTGAACTGGGTGGCCTGATGACTCTGACCCTGGGGGCGGTGGGCACCACAACCATGAAACTGGTGGGTGTTGTGCTGGGGTTGGATTGGCTTATGGTATGGGGTACCTCTGCCAAAGTCATGAAATTAATGGTAGGGCTTATGCGGCTGGCGAGGTGGGACAGACATTTCTAGGGAGCTTGCCGTGTCCTTGTTCTCCTTTGCCCACGTTGCTGCCTGGCAGATATCAAGAAATGGTACTCCACCTGCCAACGCAGTGGTTGCTGCTGTAGCCCTAGTGGAGCCCACAGCCCCACTGGAGGATCTTTCTTCGCTAAGGCGTAGCAGATTGTTATGCAAATGACAACCCATTGCGAGATGGTATGTTTTTGAACAGCCCTGTCCTTCTCAGCACCAACGTATCCAAGAGTTGATCATTCACCCGGAAATCTTTGGTGCGGCCAAGGTAGTATGACAGCACCCATTTAGGGTCCAGGCGGTGGAGTTTCTCCTCCTCCTTGCAAGGGTGCGGAGGTGGGAAGGAAGTAGGCAAGGTAAGGGATTGACCTAAATTAAATGAAGTAACCACTTTAGATAGGAATGGCCTAGTTATGTTATGTTATGTTATGTTATTTTTATGCTTCTATAGCGCACGGCCACTCCACTCCCTAGTCCTAAGCACCACCTTGTCTGGATGCATAGAGAAGAAGGGGGACTTGGAAGATAGAGCTTGAAGCTCACTCACCCTGCGAACAGAGGTGATGGCAACAAGGAAGGCCGTTTTCAGAGTTAGGAGCCTGAGAGGACAGTTATGAAGTGGCTCGAAGGGAGCATACATGACGTATGTAAAAACACTTGGGCATTACGAAAGGAGTTGGAGGAAACAGGTAAGTAATGCCCTTAAAGAACCTACTAACAATAGGGGACTTGAATAAGGAAGGCTGATTCTCCAACCTAAGAGAAGCTAAGATAGTTGCAAGATAACCTTTCAGAGTGCCCAGAGCAAAGGTCTGCTGGGCTAAAGAAAGTATATACAGAAGAACCTTAGAAAGAGGGGTAGAAAGGTGATCCACGGCCTTAGCTGTGCACCATGCCACAAATTTGTTCCATCTACAGGCGTATAATGATTTTGTGGAGGGATGCTTGGCTGCCAAGATAACATTACAGACTTCAGGCGGAAGGTCAAAAGCTATCAATTGCTGCTGCTCAATCTTCATGAAAGGAGGTGGAGGCTGGACAGGTTCAGGTGAAGAACTGCCACCTGTTGCTGCGACAGAAGATCCTCCCGAAGGGACAGTCTGATCGGAGGATCGATGACCATGCTCAGAAGCTCGGGGTACCAGACTTTTCATGCACTGTCCAGAGCCACAAGGATAACTTGGGCCCAGTCTCGGGACAGAAGTAGTACAGGCGGAAAGGCTTAGAGGAGGCCTGAGCTCCACTCGCGATGAAAAGTGTCGCTGAGTGAGTGCCGCCTTGGAAACTCCAACGCGCAATCCTGCTGACATTGCGCATTCTCTTCGGTGACAAACAGATCTAACCAAGGCTTTCCTCACTGCTGAAAGAGGCCTTGTGCCACCTATGGGAGGAGACGCCATTCGTAATCGACCAGGCACAGACGGCTGAGTTTGTCCGCTCTGATCCCGCATGTGTTGAACCACGAGGCTTATTTGTTCCAGCCATGTCCAAAGGCGAAGAGCCTCTTGACAAAGGGTCCACGACCCTACCCCGCCCTATTTGGTGCAGTACCACATGGCAGTGGTGTTGTCTGTGAACACCTGCAGCACTATCCCTTTGAGAGAGGGAAGGAATGCCTTCAGTGCCAGTCAAATCGTCCAGAGCTCCAGCAGGATGATATGGAGCCCGGACTCAATCGGAGACCAGACGCCGCGGATCTCTACCTCTTCCAGAGGCATTACAGAAGTGAAGCATCTGGGAGAGGGATCAGCCTCTGACCCAATATTGGTTCGTTAACCACCACTGCAGCTGTGTCGCAGTCGCCTACGAGATAGTCGGAAAGATCCCCATGATGCTGCTCCCACTGGCACTTCAGGTCCCACTGCTGAGACCGCATATGCCACCTGGCATGACCTACCAGAAGGATGTAGGAGGCAATGAGGGCCAGCAGACTCAAAGTCATTCTCACCGAAATCCAGGATAGAGGCTGAAACATCGCTATCATAGTCCGAATATCCTGGACTCGCTGTTTGGGAAGAAAGGCCCGAAACTGCACCGTGTCCAAAACTGCTCAGATGAAAAGGAGCATCTGAGAGGGGATCAGGTGCGACTTTGGCATGTTTATAATAAACACCAGTGAATGTAGTAGGTCTGCCATAGCCTGGAGGTGGGAGACAACAGTCTGGGGCGAGCCCGCCTTCAACAGCCAGTCGTCGAGATAGGAGAAGACTGGAACCCCTGATCTGCACAGATGAGCTGTGACCACCGCCATCACTTTTGTGTACACCCAAGGGGCACTGGTGAGGCCAAAGGGAAGCATGGTATACTGAAAGTGTTCATGGCCCACCACAAACCGTAAGTAGCGCCTGTGGGCTGGCAGGACAGGAACGTGGAAATAAGTGTCCTACAAGTCCTGCGCCACCAACCAGTCTCTGGGGTTAAGGGAAGACCTGAGCCAACATGAGCATTTTTAACTTCTCCTTCGGAGGAAGTGGTTGAGGGCCAGTAGGTTTAGAATAAGACGCTGGCCTTTGCCCTTCTTGGGCACCAGAAAGTAGTAGGGATAGCAACCACGACCTACTTCTAGCGTCGGCACACTCTCTATTGCTCCTTTGACTAAAAAAGCAGAGACTTCCTGGCAGAGAAGTACCAAATGATCCTCAAACAAGCGATCGTAAGAAGGTGGCATGGAGAGAGGGTAGTCTCGAAGGGGAGGGAGTAGCCCCTCTTGATTATTTGCAAAACCCACCTGTTCGACGTGATGGATTGCCAGTGGAGGAGGTGATGGCAAATCCTGCCTCCCATTGGTTGTTGATGGCCCTGAAACGTTGGACCAGGAAGACTTGGAGGCTGCTGCACCAGGGATGAGGGGGACTGGTCCACCCGCTAGCTTCCAGACTCGCAAGGTCGCTGGGTCCCACGTCCACGGCCACTCAGAGGCTGAGCAGCTTGAGTGAGCTGGTGGCTAGACTGGGCATGCCGTGGATGGGTCCGCCTTCCGTAGCTACAAAGGGGACAAAAAGCAGAGTAGAGAGTAGAGAGGGCAAAAAGGCGCGATGAGGGCCTAAGAACTGGCCATAGCCAGAGAATCTTTAAAGCGCTCCAGCGCAGAGTCTGCTTTGTCGCCAAAAAGGCGACGGCTATCAAAGGGCATGTCCATCAAGGTTGACTGGACATCCCTCGAAAAGCCAGATGTCCTCAACCAGGTGTAGCGCCTAAGGACTACCGACATGGCAATCATTCTGCCCAGTGAGTCTGTGGTGTCCAGTCCACATCTGATTGTGAATTTGGCTGTGTCTCTCCCATCTGCCACTGCATGGGAGAGGGCGTCCCGGGCTTCCTCCGGGCACTGCGGCAGCACCTGCACAACCATATCCCAGATGGTATGGGAGTATCTGCCTAAGAGGCCTGTGGTAATAACGGACCGCAGTGCCAAGTTGGAGGAAGAGAACATACGCTTACCATCATAATCCAGCTTCTTGGGTTCCCGATCTGGAGGAACAGAAGGGAATGCGCCCATTGGAGAAGAGGTTTGGACCACCAAGCTCTCTGAGATACGGTGGTGGGTCAGGAACACTGGATCGCCGGGGCCGGTCATTGGCTGCAGGCAATCATCCTTTCCTCAGCAGCCCCTATGCTGGGCTTGGACCAGGTGCCCAGTAGGACGTCAGTGAGGGCTTCGTTACATGGCAATAGTGGTTCAGAAGAGGACGCCGCAAGTTGAAGCACCTCCGTCAGGAGGTTAGTTCTGACTGCCACCGGAGGGAGCTCAAGGCCCAAGATCTCGGTTGACCTTCTCATCACGACAGCATAGGACGCTCCCTCCTCTGGAGCCACGGTAGGTGGAGAAAGCAAACCAGTGTCTGGAGGTGTGTCCAGACCACTGGCATCACCCAGTTCCTCACGCCAGTCCGGGTCTTCTAGCTGGTCAGCTAATGGGTCCAGTGACCCCTGCCAGTCCACATCACCACCATCTGTTTGATGGACAAGGGAACAAAAAAAACCTCCAGTGTCCATTCTGACATCGGTCCGGCTCTGGGTCCAACTTGTGGATGGGGATGGGGACAGCATCAGTCAGGGCACGACCAGCGACGGGGGCATCATCATCAGGATCGGTGCCAGGAAGAGTCGAGTGAGATCGACCGGCGTCGATCCAGTTCCAGGCCTGGGTCCGCGGGGATCCGACGGTGCCGGGGCTGGAGCTGCCAGCATTGAAGTCCCAGGACCCCCCAGCTACCCTGCAGGTCCACATGTGCGCCAGCGGAGCCAGGCTGCCCAAAGATGAGTTGTAAGGCCTCGTAAACCTGTCAAAGCAGGGCAGGGGATGCTCCGGGCCCGGAAATGAGGGGAGGCGCGGAGTTGTCCCTGAATCGGGCACCGGAGACGGAGCCTTGGAACGACGATGCTCCGTATCCCGCGTCGCATCAGGCGACCAATGGGGAGAAGGCGAAGAGCGCCTGTGCTTCTTTGCCTTCTTCTTGTGTTTAGACTTGCCGGATGACCTCGACCACTTAGAGTGCGACGAGAACTGCCTCGAGACCTTCCTCTTGAACGAGACCCGGAACGACGTGGAGCCGAATGCCGTGCCTCCAGCAACTTTCGAGACCCCTCCAGCAAAGATTTCGGTGCCACGGCCCGGCAGTTGTAGTAGGACTCCGGGTTGTGGCCTCGCTCCAAACACCACAGGTACAAGAGGTGCGGGTCCGTCACAGACATCATCTTGTGACAGGCACTGCAAGGCTTGAAGCCAGTTCGACGAAGGGACATCCCTTGTACACCAGGTGTCGAAGGACTCTAAAAAGCAGTCGACAAAAGTTGCAAAATGTTTAGCCAAAAAGAGGCTATGGGGTAGCTCTCTCCGGATCTGCCCTAGGCTGGCGTGGGAAAAGATGAACTGATGTCAGCGCGCAGGGCGTTGTCTAAGTAGGCACCACGGCGTCATCCCAGTGACCACAACGCAGACGATGGACATGGAGTCGACCGATGCCACCTACCAATGCACAGGATTACTGCTAAAGAAAAATTTCCGGATGCAGTCTGACGCCTGGGGGAAATTCTATGGTAAGAATCTATAACTAACTGTCTCTTTCAGATACACATTTTTAGAGATGGTAAAGGGTCTCAACGAGGTAAGAGGTAGCTCTGGATCCAGATCTGGTGTCGTGGAAAGAAAGGAACTGACATCAGCGAGCAGGAGTAGACCTAAATAGGCTCTGTATGTAATTTCCTACTGCACCTACCAACACGCAAATGTACTGCAGAAACGTTTCTGGATCCTGTTTGACGCCTGGGGAATATTCAAAAGGTGAGGAATCTGCAGCTAGAAGTCTCTATCAGAAGGGTATTTACTGTGATTAGGGGCATATCCCTGCCTGTGTCTTAGAAGAATGTGTCCCTCGGTGGTTTTGCACACACATACTTTAAAATATTAAAGCTTACTAAACAAGAAAGAGTGTTATGGTACAAGCTTCAGTAAATTAACATCTTGTAGAGTACAAATCTATGAACTGTAATTCTGATGGGATATTTTAAAAACAATATTTGGTTAAATAAAAATAATAATTAACTAAACCCAGTGATGTAATTGCTCTAAATGAGATTAGTATTGAGGCTAAAGATGTACTTTCTTCAATACTTAGCCTACTGCAAAACTTAACAGCCTTGTGTGCTAGAATGAAAATACTTATTTACTAAAACCAGTGACATTTTATTCATTGTAAGCAATGTTCCCTCTGATTTTTTTCCTCCGAGTGCGGCAGTGTAAGGTCTCTGTGCGCTGCAGCCAAGACTATGTGCGCCAAGAACCAGACCGCACATGTGGGTGCAGCGACAGGGGTTCTGACACGGGGTTCCTGCTTGATTGTGCAGATAATTGACCCAGGTATTGGAAAGCAGGTTGTCTGCTTGATGGGGAAGGCAGGGCCGAACTGGGAACCAAAAGCAGCCATGACAATTGTATCAGACCAGCCCAGGTGGTGGGACGGGCAAGTGTCAAGCACTACTGCTTAACAAACCAAGTCCCCAGCACTGATGTGATATTGCAGCATTGCTGCAAAATTTCCCCCAGTAACAAAACCGCCCACTGCTCCAAAACTGGACCCCAGCCTTCCAGCAACCCAGACAAATGCCTGATGCCTGCAACAGCCAGTGGGAAGGCCTTCGTGTTGGTGACCGGCGTACACTGGCTGTGTCATGTTGGAAATGAACAGGTGCAGGGCAGAGCATCTGCAACCACGACAAAGTTACACTAATCTACAAAAGGAAACCTGGGCAACCAGTGAACCTCTGCTTTCCTAACTAACTTCACAGCAGTGGCTTAGGGACATCTTAAGGATTTTGAGCGCCCTAGGCCAAATGTATTTTGGGGGCGCCTGTGCGGATCAGCTTTCAATTTATGATCCAGTTTCTGTTCTCTCGTGTCCTCTTTAGTCGGATCACAAACAGTGCACAGACACAGTGGTTCAAATTCTAAATGTGTTAAAGTTAATATTCAGGGATAGTGATTTATTTTGTCCACTATTGTAACACAGTAGAAGTTCACTAATACTACTGCAAATAATCACTCCTATAATCATCCTCCCATTTCTCATATCTGAGATCCTGTTTGGATCTAAAAGAAAAATGTTTTATGGATGTTACATAAAACAAAAACACATTTATCATAAAATGACTGTAATAGACTCTCACACATTTCCCAGATTAAAAATAAATGTAAGTAAAATGCTATTTCAAACAATCTGTTTAAGAATTATTCAAGGTCATCAGGGCAAGACTCTCTGCAGAACAAAGCTGGCTCTACCAGGGCGATCACGTCACTCTTCAGAACTGACAATCATTAGTTCACTTATCAGTTCTTAAGATGGATTCCTGGATACGCAGGGGGAGGAACGTACATAGATGTCGACCACGTGTGCTTTCAGAATAACTAATATATGTTAGTGATTCAGAAAGCACACATGGTGCTTTTATGCTTGCTCAAGGCTTTAAGTGGGATGAAACAACGGTGGGGGGGGTTCTCAAAGGGGCGTGTCTGATGAAATTAAGGACATGGCTTAAAAACACGATCTGTGCTTAGCAAACTTTCCGCCTGACTGGTATTGTGCTGCCTCTGTCATTGCAAGAGGTGTGGCGCAGCGGCCAGGGTGCCTGACTCCGGACCAAGGGGCTCACGGTACGATCCCCGGTGCCGGGAGCAAGTTAGTCCAGCACGATGTGACTCTGGGCAATAGCTCGCTTAATCTTCCTGCTGCCCCCCCCAGCGCCTTGACACCTTGGGTAATTGTGCGCTTTACAAATACTGGATTTCATTTCATCCAGCTATATAATACAACAAGTAACATTATACCTACAACAAGCCAGGACTATTGGCTTTCCCAATGGTTGTTAGTGGCATTAGATAAGTCAGCAACAGCTGGTCCTGTGCTGGGCAGTGCCTTGTATGAGTGATTATTGACTAGGTTTTTAACACATTTTTGAATAACTCACTGGATTTCCTACTCATGCCATCTCAGAAGGACAAAAGCATGAGTTAGTCCTAGCAGCACTAGTTCCACTGTCCAACAGATCCCACACAGATGTCAGCCACAGGTTCCTACCGGCTGAACTATCTTACCAGTAGATGCATTTTCCTATTGAACTGTTTCCAAACGTTGCACGTCTGCTACAAGACCTCCTCCAAGCCCCCACACAATTTCTAAACTCTAGCAACTGTCCCCACATCTTCAGTTCTTCCACTAACTTCATGGAGGCCAGGAATAGCTTTTTTTTGTTTAAGTTTTATTTAAATTGAGTTATTTCACCCATCCTAACATCAACCAACCGCCTTTACTTTTTCTTCCCTACCATTTGCTCCCTCCTGAGCTCTTGAGTCACATCTACTCCGCTCCTATTTCATCCATGAAAAATAATTTACACCTGCCAGTTGCACAATCAAACGTCTCACTATTTTTTGTGTTGGAAATGTCCTAAAAAGTTTAGTGCCTACCCAGAAACCTTCAAGATTGTTGACTTTTACCAGCTGTCACCATACTGATGTAATTCTATGTGTGAGTGATTACATTTAAAATGGTAGTCCATATTGTATAAACAACAATGTTGAATTTCTAATTTAATTGCATTTTTATAGCATTTACTACCCCTGACGACTTGTAAGTGAGTTCAGAGGATTGAAAGACAGGATAAAGATGTACTTTCTTCAGCACTTACCCAACTCCACACGTGAACAGTCTTGTGTGTTTGACGTTGTTTTTTACAATCTGGAAAGTTCTACTTTCGTTTTGGATGTGTCCATCAGATATTAGAAGAATGTTACGTCTTCCCTTGGATGGTGGTAATAAACTTAGAGAGTGTAAAGGCTTCCATAAATCAGTGTTTCCCATTGTAGGTTTTGCAGACTGTAACCAGAAAGCAAAGTTAAAATATGAACTCTAAAGACGCTATTTTCCTTGCAAAACTTGTACTGTTTCAAAAACTCAACGTAGTGATCTTTCATGAACTTTATTTGTTAATGACATACACATTTGTTTAATATTTCATTAAGAGTTTTTACATAAAAAGGCAGTGAAACAAGCAGGCTGCAATATAATCATATATTCAGAGTCAGAAGAGCAAAGCTTATTCACAGCTCAAACACAGATTCCACGCATGTATCTCACAGGGAGGTATGTGAGTCCGCATTAAAATCGAGACTTCTACATTTTTATCTTCAACATTCCACATCATCACTCAGCTTATCCTCAATTTGGACAACAGACGTTCATCGTCCCTCAGCCACAGACCATTCTCGGCACCAGAGGTTATAAAAAAGGAAAACTAGCTTCCATACAGTGGATTGTGATGCACCAACTTAGCCAGCAGGAAACCTAAGGTTGTCATTTGATAATACGTTCTTTTTTTTTTACTCTTGGTATGGTGTCCATCATATTTCCAAAACTACTCTTTGTTGGCGCAAAACTACTCACTCACAGAATAATTTCACAACCCTGCACATCTAAATCTTGTGGAGTAGGCCTGCTTGCCCACCTCTCCGAGCATACTATTCCATTCACCACCTGACTGTGGTCAGGGCCGGACTGGGAACCCAAAGCAGCCAAACCCAATTTTCTTGGCCAAGCCCCTGGTGAAGCACTGCCTGGCCCCAGAAGGCTGGAAACGCTTGCCTGCTGCTTTTGTTACAGGGGACCAATATTGCATCACTGCTGCAACATTGGCCCCCAGTCACAAAACCGGTCCCCACTGCTGCAAAATCGTCCCCCACCCATTCAGTCTCCTGGGGAAATGCCTGATGCCTAGTACGGCCCTGGCTGTGGTATTCCACAGTCCCCATTTCAATAATATGGGATTGTCGATTATTGTCTCGGGCAGTCTCCACACAACGTGCTAGACAAGAAGAACATCGGCACCAACCTTGGTTTAGGACAGGTTTTTCAAAAGAGTTATAGATTCCAATTACCAAACCGGGAAAATGCTGCAAAATTAAAAGTGTTGTACCCAGACACCCATCTGCACCCTGGCCACTTCAAAGATGCGAAGCATATCGCCGCCATATAGATCACCCATCTGTTCATACCTATTATCAGCCCAGCCAGCTGCTTGAACCTATAGATATATTTTACTAAATTCTCAAATCCTAAAAGTGAAGGCTGACATGCAAACAGAAGTACGAGTTACTTACCTTCGGTAACGATGTATCTGGTAGAGACGTTGTCTAGCCGCAGATTCCTTAAGTTAGAATTATCCCCAGGCGTTAGACTGGATGCAGAAAATGTTTGCAGCAGCACCTCTGCGTGCCGGGGGACGACGCTACACTATCGCGCCCTGACGTCGTCCACGGATATGACGTCAGCGAGGTCATATAAATCCCTTCCCGGCACGCTGATGACACTTTTCTTCTGAGAAACTTTTCCGAGACACAACGCACAAGTTACTACTTGTGTAACGATATATCTGTAAGAGACATTAGTTAGTATTAGATTCCTTACCTTAGAATATCCCCAGGCGTCAGACTGGATCCGGAAAATTTTGCGTAGCAGTACCCTTGCGCGTCGGTAGGCGTCGTCTGCGGCTCCGCATCCGTCGTCGGCGTCGTGGGCGCCGTGATGACGTCGTTGGAGTACTTAGACGCCGCCTCTGCGTGCTGACGTCAGTTCTTAGACACAGCTTTTCCGCGCCAGAAACGCAGAGCTATGCCAAAAACCAGCACTGGTGCCAGTGAAACTAGGGCCCTGAAGGGGACAACCCTAACCCTAGGTATTGGTTCGCAGAACGGGGAGGATGGGTGGGTCGGTAAGGAATCTAATACTAACTATTGTCTCTTACAGATATATCGTTACACAAGTAGTAACTTGTGCATCTGAAAGAGACACGTTAGTATTAGATTCCTTAGCTTAGAATAGATACCCCAGCAATACCAACCCCGGTGGTGGGTCTGCGAACCAATACTCACACCAGAAAGTCCTGGAGGACGGAACGGCCAAAGAAGCCATCCCTCCGGACTTGGCTGTCCAGGCAGTAGTGTCTTGCAAACGTGTGCAGCGATGCCCACGTAGCTGCCTGACAGATGTCTTGTAAGGGCACACCCCTGGCCAGGGCAGTGGTAGTAGCGGTGGCTCGGGTGGAATGAGCCCGCAATCCAGCCGGGGGCTCCTTCCTAGCCAAGGAGTAGCATGCCTGGATACACAAGATGATCCACCGGGAGATGGTCCTCTTGTGTACCGCTTTCCACTTCTTAGCGCCCACGTAACCAACAAAGAGTTGGTCATCCACCCGGAACTGGCGTGTGCGATCCAAATAGAATGAGAGCGCACGTTTTGGGTCCAGACGATGGAGCCGCTCTTCCTCTTTAGAGGGATGCGGTGGCGGAAAGAAGGTTGGCAAAGTGATAGACTGCCCGATGTGAAAGGCCGTGACAACCTTGGGCAGGAAAGAAGGACGAGTCCTAAGAACAACCTTGTCCGGATGGACAGAGAGGAAAGGAGGTTTAGAAGATAGAGCCTGGAGCTCACTCACTCTCCTGGCAGAGGTGATGGCAACCAGGAAGGCAGTCTTCAAAGTCAGAAGGCGAAGAGGACAGTTGTGAAGTGGCTCAAAGGGAGCGCACATCAGGAATGTTAAAACCAGGTTCAAGTCCCACTGAGGCATCACAAACGGAACAGGAGGAAACGTGTGAGTGATGCCCTTAAGAAATCTATTTACAATAGGGGACTTGAACAAAGAAGGCTGATCAGGTAGCCTGAGAAAGGCTGAAAGGGCAGAAAGGTAGCCCTTGATAGTGCCCAGAGCAGAGCCCTGCTGGGCAAGAGAAAGAAGGAAGAGAAGAACCTCAGAAAGAGGGGCAGAAAGAGGATCCACAGCCTTTGCTGTGCACCATGCCACAAATCTGTTCCACCTGCAGGCGTATACCGACTTTGTGGAGGGACGCCTGGCTGCCAGAATGATGTTACAGACTTCAGGAGGCAAGTCAAATGGCCTCAACTGTCGCCGCTCAATCTCCAAGCATGGAGGTGGAGACTGGACAGGTTCGGGTGGAGGACCGTCCCCTGCTGCTGCGACAGAAGGTCCTCCTGAAGAGGCAGACGAACCGGGGGATCGACTGACAGACTGAGTAGCTCTGGATACCAGTACCTTCGAGCCCAGTCCGGAGCCACAAGAATGACTTGGGCCCGGTCGCGCTTGATCTTCTTCAGCACTCTGGGCAGAAGTGGTATAGGCGGAAAGGCGTACAACAGACCGCAACTCCACTCGCGAAGAAAAGCGTCTCCGAGCGAGTGCCGCCTTGGAAAACGCGCAGAACTGATGACATTGCGCGTTCTCTTCGGTGGCGAATAGATCTAACCAAGGCTCTCCCCATCGCTGAAAGAGGCCTTGCGCCACATCCGAGTTCAGACGGCATTCGTGAGCCATCATGCACCGACGGCTGAGCTCGTCCGCCCTGGCGTTCAGAGAACCTGCCAGGTGTTGAGCCACCAGGGTCACGCCCTGGCGTTCCAGCCATTGCCAAAGGCGAAGAGCCTCTTGACAAAGGATCCACGACCCCACACCGGCCTGGTTGTTGCAGTACCACATGGCGGTGGTGTTGTCCGTGAACACCTGCACTACACTCCCCCGGACAGAGGGGAGGAATGCCTTCAGTGCAAGACGAATCGCCCTGAGCTCCAACAGGTTGATGTGGAGCCGGGCCTCCGCCGGAGACCAGAGGCCTCTGATCTCCGCCTCTCCCATATGGCCTCCCCAGCCCTGGAGGGACGCGTCCGTCACAACTACGTGCTCCGGTTGGGGTAGGGAGAGGGATCTGCCGCTGACCCTATCGCGGTCCAAAAGCCACCACTGCAGCTGTCTCGCAGTGCCCTCCGAGATCAGGACGTGGTCGGATAGGTTGCCCTGATGCTGGGCCCACTGAAACTTCAGGTCCCACTGCAGAGCCCGCATCCGTCACCTGGCGTGATGCACCAGTAGGATGCAGGAGGCCATCAGCCCCAGAAGCCGCAGCGTCAACCTGACCGAGACCCGGGATAACGGCTGAAAGATGGGAATCAGAGCCTGAATATCCCGGACCCGCTGTTCGGGTGGATAAACCCGAAATCGCGCCGAGTCCAGAACCGCTCCGATGAAGAGGAGCTTCTGAGAGGGACACAGGTGCGACTTCGGCACATTGATGGAAAACCCCAGCTGGTGCAGGAGGTCTGCCGTGGTCTGGAGGAGGCTGACGACTGTCTGGGGCGAGCCTGCCTTCAACAACCAGTCGTCGAGGTAGGGGAAGACTGAAACCCCTAACCGATGCAGATGAGCTGCGACCACCGCCATCACTTTCGTGAACACCCGTGGGGCGCTGGTAAGGCCGAAGGGGAGCACGGTAAACTGAAAGTGCTCGTGGCCCACCATGAACCGCAGGTAGCGCCGGTGGGCAGGCAGGACGGGGATATGAAAATAAGCGTCCTGCAAGTCCAACGCCACCATCCATCCAGTCTCCTGGGTCCAGGGCAGCAAGGACCTGAGCCAGTGTCAGCATCTTGAACTTCTCCTTCCGGAGGAAGCCGTTGACGTTCCGTAGGTCCAAGATAGGGCGTAGGCCCCCTTTGCCCTTCTTGGGTACCAGGAAGTAGTGGGAGTAGCAACCACACCCTACTTCTGGCCCAGGAACGCGCTCGATGGCCCCCTTGGCCAAGAGGGCCGTAACATCCTCCTGCAGAAGTCGCAAGTGATCCCCCGATACACGGTGGTTCTGCGGTGGCATGGCTGGAGGAGTCGCCTCGAAGGGGAGGGAGTAGCCCCTTCGGACGATTTGCAGCACCCACCTGTCTGAAGTGACGGTGCGCCAGTGGAGGTGGTGATGGCGAACCCTGCCTCCAACTGGCGTCACATGGGCCTGAAAGCACGGACTAGGAGGGTTTTGAGGCGGATGCTGCGGGGGAAGGTGTGGACTGACCTCGCCGCTGCCCCCGACCGCCCGGACGGTGGTTCCCACAGCCGCCACCGCGTTGGGTATTGCCCTGCGGTGCGTGGCTGGTGGCGCGTGTGGGCCCACCCCTTCCATGGCCACGAAAGGAGTGATAGGCAGCCGGTTGCTGGCGCTGGCCCGAAAGGCCTAAGGACTTGGCCGTAGCCCTGGAGTCCTTAAAACGCTCAAGCGCATGGTCTGCCTTGTCGCCAAAGAGGCGACGGCCATCGAACGGCATGTCCATAAGGGTGTTCTGGACATCTGCCGAGAAGTTGGCGGACCTCAGCCAGGCGTGGCGTCTGACCGCCACCGTCGTTGCCATCGCTCTGCCTAGCGAGTCGGTGGTATCCAGCCCACACCTAATAGAATATTTCGCTGCATCCCGGCCTTCCACATGGGCTTGGCCGAGTTTGGCCCGTACCTCCAACGGACACTCTGGCAGCACTTCCGCGACCTTATCCCACACCGAGTGGGTGTAACGTCCCAAGAGGCAGGCGGTGTTGGAAGACCGCAGGCCGAGGCTCAGGGATGAGAAGATCTTTTTCCCATACTGGTCATACCTCTTGGATTCCCGATCCGGCGGGGCCGACAGGAATGCGGTCTGGGAATTGGAGGCCTGGATGACCAGGCTCTCGGGGGTGGGGTGGGTGGACAGGAAACATGGGTCGCCCGGGGCTGGGCGGTGGCGTCTGGCCACGTTCCTATCTACGGGCGAACCCGTAGCGGGCCTGGACCAAGTGCCCAAAAGAACGTCCGTCAAGGCCTCATTAAAGGGCAGCAGAGGCTCGGCCGAGCTTGCCTGCGGTTTAAGGACCTCAGTGAGGAGGTTAGTCCTCACGGCCGCGACGGGGAGCTCAAGGCCCAAGGCCTTGGCAGCCCTCATCAGCACCACACTATATGTAGCCCCCTCCTCCGTAGCCACGGTAGGAGGGGAGACAAACCCAGTGTCTGGAGAGGTGTCCAGGCCACTGGCCTCCCCAAGGTCTCCTGTCCAGTCCTCATGAGACTGACACTCCCTGGTCAGAGGGTCCTCAGACCCCTCCCAGTCCTCCTCCTCACCCATCTCCTGAGATTCAGGGTCCTCAATTAATGGGGCCTGTTCATAAAAGTGAAATTCACCAAACGACGTCTGGAGCGGCGCCCATAGGGGCCGTCCAGACGGCTGAACAGGAATGGGGACAGGACCGGGGCCGGCGCCGCCCGGAGCCGGCGGCGACACCTGAGGGTCCGACGCCGGGGAGGTCGTAAGATCCACCGGCGACGAACCAGATCCCGAAGGGGGGCCAGCGGCGTCCCGCGGCGCCGGGCCCGAAGGCGCCGGCGGCGTCGGAACAACTGGACCCATCAGCGCCGGGCCCGAAGGCGCCGGCGGCGTCGGGATAACAGGGAGCTGCGGCGCCGGCGGCGTCGGGACCGAAGCACCCGACGGCATCGGGGCCGTAGCCGCCGACCCGCTAGTACTCCCAGGCGGGTCCGCTGGGCCCGGAGGCGTCGCGGAACCCGTCGGAGGAGAGAGTTTCCTCATGGCCATGAGGAAGCGCTCGATCTCCTCCGGCGACGCGTTCAGCCCAGGGACCGGAGGGTATGGAGCCGGACGCGGCGCCCGCGGCCCCGACGGAGCCGCGTGGGCGGTGGCACCCGAACCCCCGGCCGCATCGTGCGAGCGTCGGGGGGAGTCCGAGGAGCGATGACGCCGCTTGGACTTCTTGTGCCTCTTACCTGACGACGACTTCGACCCGGAAGAGTGAGGCCTACTCTCGGAGCTGTGGTGGCTCCGGGCCCGCGACCTGTCCCTCGACCTCCCGTGGGATCGGGACCTCTCACGGCGCGGGACCGACTGTCGGAGTTCGAGACACCTACGGGACCGCTCCCGCCTGGCTTTCGAAGAGAGGGCCCGACAGTCGGAGCAGGCCTTGTCGTCGTGGTCGACGCCCAGACACGACAAGCAGACGCGGTGAGGATCCGTGACCGACATCAGCCGGTCGCAATCGTCACAAGGCTTGAAGCCGGGCATCCCTAAGGCACCGAATCGGAGTCGAAAGACTCGAAACAGGATCAAAAGGATCAAAAAAGGTTAGTCAAAAATGACTAGGGTTACTGCTTTTTCCAGATCTGCGCTTGCTGGCGCGGAAAAAAGAAGAACTGACGTCAGCACGCGGAGGCGGCGTCTAAGTACTCCGACGACGTCATCACGGCGCCCACGACGCTGACGACGGACGCGGAGCCGCAGACGACGCCTACCGACGCGCAAGGGTACTACTACGCAAAATTTTCCGGATCCAGTCTGACGCCTGGGGATATTCTAAGGTAAGGAATCTAATACTAACGTGTCTCTTTCAGATGCGGAGCCACCAACAAAACTGTGAGAGCTTGGGAACAGTGTGCGAAGGAGGAAAAATCTGTAAAACAAAGAAATCAGATGGCGCCGAACATCATCATAAAGGATAGTATTAGACACTGTATACCAAAAAAACAAAAAGGCAGAGCACCGCTCTGAGAAACAACCCCGGAAAGCAAAGTGTAGACCCTCCCCTGAGGCTGAGTAACAAACAAGAGAAGAATGTCCTGATAGACAACAGGAAGGCTGGATGCGCCAGGAAGGCTGGATGCGCCAGGAATGGGAGGCAAAGGCCCCACAAGATGACCAGAAGGGCACGAGACCTCACCTGTGTGAATACGGGATGGAATAACAGCCCTAAGCCACAATCCCAGAACGGAAGAGAGAGTTCATAATGAGGGAAGGAAGAAAAACGACTCCCAGAGCCCAATGGCCGCTAAGTCGCCACCAACCAAGGTACAGCGGACAACATGGAGTGACATAACCAGAGCCTACCCGGCAGGCCTACACAAGGGAGGCCGGATAGGCAGCAACCAGGAAGCGGAGGACAAGAGGCAGGGACTGAGCAACGTCCCAAAGCGCAGGCGTGAAGCACAAGACACACAAAGTGCAATACTCAGTCACAAGAAAGCAATAGGGTTGGATAGCAACCCGCTGAAGCACACCGAGGCGGACCACAACGAAGAACATGCACCTAGCAGACAGCTACCGAGACAAAGCAAGTGGCGTGGCTAAGACGATTAAGGGACTGCCCAACAAGGCAACTTGAAGGCCAAGGAGAAGAACGCACCCAAAAGGAGACAGAGAGGCAGGGCACAGCACACAGGACGACCCTCAGAAGAGGAACAATCCCGTAGGCACACCAGACACAGAGAAGGGTGAAACCTGAAGGAAAATAGGCACATCCAAGGTGTGTCATCCGAGGCACTGAAGGTGCCTAGAGGATCAGTGAATAAGTGAACGCAGAGCTGTGGAGAACAACCTCAGTTCTCCGGAACCACAACCTCCGACTGGGGGGAGAAACGGACCCCCACAAAAGAGAGGGACTGTTTAGTACATGAACGGGAATGACAAGACCCCCAAGAAGAAGAGCATCCAGAAGAGGAGGCTCACCCCAAGGAGCGGAACTCTGGGAACCCTTGTTGCCGAAGCAGCATGAAAAGGCACCAAAGTGTACTATAAAACGTGCAAAAGAAAAACGCCGCCGTGTAGAACAATGGCAAACCTGAGCAAAAGGCACCCAACTGCTCCCCAAAAAATGGGGATAGAGGAACAGACCTCGCAGAAGCGAAGAAAGGCAGAGGTGTATAAAAAGGATATCCAGTGGTCATCAACATGCAGGTATCTGTAGAAAGGGCGAGCCACAAGACCAACGCAGCTGAGGGCGCTATAGCAGGATCCCGGCTAATGCACCAGTGGCAGGTTGGCAGCCTCGGAAGAAGCGTGTTGAAACATACTGAAAAGACGTCTCAAGAGACAATGGTTGAAGAATCATTTAGTAACAAGGAAAAAACCCTAAAAGAGAAGTATGAGACACACACAAGGCGCAAGCAGCTCGGAACCTGTGGCTTGTGAGAGGCAGTGTCAGGAGCCACAACACGGAAAACCGCCCTAAACGGTAAGATAATAATGCCAGGGGAAGAGAGTAGCCCAAAGTGACCTCCACGCCCGCCTGGCGCGGAGCAAAGCTATACAATTGCATACAGGTACCCCACCTGGGCTATTTCACGCCCCCAAAAACAAAAAACAGGGGATCACTTCTTAGGGTAATCCACAGTAAGAGGTCAAGACACGAACAACCTGTGGAACACGGCCACAGTTGGCCTACTGTCAGCCACAAAATGCACAGTCCAACTTGTGGACGCTGAATGAAAGTTGCAAAAGGAAGGAGGGGTAACCACCCCAGTGTAGGATGACCCGAGACTTGCGAGTATCAGCGACCACCTGCGATGCCACAGGGAACCCCACTGGGCTACTCCATACCTCCATCACCTGGGACAAGCTGCTCAGTCTGCGCCGGGGGAGAACCCACCGGCGAGTCCACCGGAGACCCCGCACACAGCGGGGGGACCGAGGATGCCCCAGGGAGAGGAGGGGACACAAGGGAGGCCTCCAGGGCCCCAGCATAAGCCACCATCTGGGTCTGAGTCGCCCCCGCATCAGGAAATGGCAGATAGGGGAGGGCAGACTCTCGGGGCGCACACCCGGAGAAGTCCGGGAACTAGTGCCCCCTAGAACAGGAGGAAGGGAGGTCGATGACCTCCCTGACAGGCACCAGGACTTACCAGGGACGGGCGAGCAACGCACACAGGAACCAGACTGAGACCGATGCCGTAAACGGAACCCTCTGCCACTGGGACCTGCCGCCGAAGAGGAGGACGAAGGCCGTGACGACTCCGACCGGGACAGGCGACCTGAAAGTAGCTTCATCTGAGGCTCCCGCTGGGACTTCGGCTTGAGTTGTTGGCAGGCGTCACAATCCGTCGAGTCGTTGTGTTTGCCCAGGCACCACAAGCAGATACGGTGTGGGTCAGTCGCGGGTATTTGCCGCGAATAGGAGGCACACGTCTTAAAGTCCGAAGGAATCGCACTGTTCCAGATGCAAAGCATCAAAAGGGGCCTGAAAACAGGCCAGAGGAACCGCTTACTCCGGATCCGTGTTGCTCGCGGAAAAGAAGGAAACTGATGTCAGCGCGTCAGGAGGGACTTATATGACCTCGCTGACGTCACATCCGTGGACGACGTCAGGGCGGGGTCCTGTGGCAACGTCCTCCAGCAGGCAGAGGTGCTGATGCAAAAATTTTCCAGATCCAGTCCGACAGCTGGGGATAATTCTAAGTGAAGGACTCTGGGGCTAGATGTCTATCAGATTCTGTGTTATTTCTTTTTGAACTTCCAGTCCCATATTTGAGATATTACAGAAATTATACTATGGAATCTATAACCCACCTTCACTGGAGCAAGAAAAAAATGATAAAGGGCCTGATGTAATTAAAGACTGGTCGTAAAAGGTGGTTGAAAATTGCACACCGTCTTTTTGCGATCAGTCTCTCATTTCCCAATGTGATTTAGGTACTATTAGGTTGAATTGCAAAATCTCCAGTCGCAGAAAGGCCTGCCTAATAAATGTTAATGCACAAGTTACTACTTGTGTTGCGATATATCTGTAAGAGACATTAGTTAGTATTAGATTCCTTACCTTAGAATATCCCCAGGCGTCAGACTGGATCCGTAAATTTTTGGCAGCAGTACCCTTGCGCGTCGGTAGGCGTCGTCTGCGGCTCCGCGTCCCTCGTCGGCGCCATGATGACGTCGTCGGAGTACTTAGACGCCGCCTCCGCGTGCTGACGTCAGTTCTTAGACACAGCTTTTCCGCGCCAGAAGCGCTGAGCCATGTTTAAAACCAACACTGGTGACATTGAAACTAGGGCCCTGAAAGGGGGAAACCCTAACCCTAGATATCGGTTCGCAGAACGGGGAGGATGGGTGGGTCGGTAAGGAATCTAATACTAACTAATGTCTCTTACAAATATATCGTTGCACACGTAGTAACTTGTGCATCTGAAAGAGACACGCTAGTATTAGATTCCTTACCTTAGAATAGATACCCCAGCAATACCAACCCCGGTGGTGGGTCTGCGAACCAATAATCACACCAGAAAGTCCTGGAGGACGGAACGGCCAAAGAAGCCATCCCTCCGGACTCAACTGTCCAGGCAGTAGTGTCTTGCAAACGTGTGCAGCGATGTCCACGTAGCCGCCTGACAGATGTCTTGTAAGGGCGCTCCCTGGCCCAGGGCAGTTGTAGTCGCCGTGGCTCGGGTGGAGTGAGCCCGCAATCCAACAGGGGGCTCCTTCTTAGCCAAGGAGTAACATGCCTGGATACACAAGATGATCCACCGGGAGATGATCGCTTGTGTACCGCTTTCCCCTTCTTAGCGCCCACGTAACCAACAAAGAGTTGGTCATCCACCCGGAACTGGCGTGTGCGATCCAAGTAGAATGAGAGCGCACGTTTTGGGTCCAGACGATGGAGGCGCTCTTCCTCTTTAGAGGGATGCGGTGGCGGGAAGAAGGTTGGCAAGGTGATAGACTGCCCGATGTGGAAGGCCGTGACAACCTTGGGCAGGAAAGATGGCTTAGTACGCAACACCACTTTGTCCGGATGGACAGAAAGGAAAGGTGGAGTACAAGAAAGGGCCTGGAGCTCACTCACTCTCCTGGCAGAGGTGATGGCAACCAGGAAAGCAGTCTTCAGAGTAAGAAGGCGTAGAGGACAGTTGTGAAGTGGCTCACAGGGAGCGCACATCAGAAACGTAAGAACCAGGTTCAAATCCCACTGAGGCATCACAAACGGAACAGGAGGGAAAGTGTGTGTGATGCCCTTTAGAAATCTGTTTACAATAGGGGACTTGAACAAAGAAGGTTGATCAGCCAGGCTGAAAGGGCAGAAAGGTAGCCCTTGATAGTGCCCAGAGCAAAGCCCTGCTGGGCAAGAGAAAGAAGGAAGAGAAGAACCTCAGAGAGAGGGGCAGCAAGAGGATCCACAGCCATTGCTGTGCACCATGCCACAAATCTGTTCCACCTGCAGGCGTATACCGACTTTGTGGAGGGACGCTTGGCTGCCAGAATGAAGTTACAGACTTTAGGAGGCAAGTCAAATGGCCTCAACTGTCGCCGCTCAATCTCCAAGCATGGAGGTGGAGACTGGACAGGTTCGGGTGGAGGACCGTCCCCTGCTGCTGCGACAGAAGGTCCTCCTGAAGAGGCAGACGAACCGGGGGATCGACTGACAGAGTGAGTAGCTAGGGATACCAGTACCTTCGTGCCCAGTCCGGAGCCACAAGGATGACTTGGGCCCGGTCGCGCATGATCTTCTTCAGCACTCTGGGCAGAAGTGGTATGGGCAGAAGTGGTATAGGCGGAAAGGCGTACAATAGACCGCAACTCCACTCGCGACGAAAAGCGTCTCCGAGCGAGTACCGCCTTGGAAATTCCAACGTGCAGAACTGATGACATTGCGCGTTCTCTTCGGTGGCGAATAGATCTAACCAAGGCTCTCCCCATCGCTGAAAGAGGCCTTGCGCCACGTCCGAGTTCTGACGCCATTCGTGATCCATCATGCACCGACGGCTGAGCTCGTCCGCCCTGGTGTTCAGAGAACCTGCCAGGTGTTGGGCCACCAGGGTCATGCCCTGGCGTTCCAGCCATTGCCAGAGGCGCAGAGCCTCCTGGCAGAGGGTCCACGACCCCACCCCGCTTTGTTTGTTGCAGTACCACATGGCGGTGGTGTTGTCCGTGAACACCTGCACTACACTCCCCCGGACAGAGGGGAGGAATGCCTTCAGTGCCAGACGAACTGCCCGTAACTCCAACAGGTTGATGTGGAGCCGGGCCTCCGCCGGAGACCAGAGGCCTCTGATCTCCGCCTCTCCCATGTGGCCACCCCAGGCCTGGAGGGACGCGTCCGTCACAACTACGTGCTCGGGTTGGGGAAGGGAGAGGGATCTGCCGCTGACCCAATCGCGGTCCGTGAGCCACCATTGCAGCTGTCTCGCAGTGCCCGCCGAGATTAGGACGTGGTCGGACAGTTTGCCCTGATGCTGGGCCCACTGAAACTTCAGGTCTCACTGCAGAGCCCGCATCCGCCACCTGGCGTGATGCACCAATAGGATGCAGGAGGCCATCAGCCCCAGAAGCCGCAACGTCAACCTGACCGAGACCCGGGATAACGGCTGAAAGATGGGAATCAGAGCCTGAATATCCCGGACCCGCTGTTCGGGTGGATAAACCCGAAACAGCGCCGAGTCGAGAACCGCTCCGATGAAAAGGAGCTTCTGAGAGGGGCACAGGTGTGACTTTGGCACATTGATGGAGAACCCCAGCCGGTGCAGGAGATCTGCCGTAGTCTGGAGGTGGCTGACGACTGTCTGGGGCGAACCCGCCTTCAACAACCAGTCGTCGAGGTAGGGGAAGACTGAAAACCCTAACCTGCGCAGATGAGCTGCGACCAACGCCATCACCTTTGTGAACACCCGTGGGGCGCTGGTAAGGCCGAAGGGGAGCACGGTATACTGAAAGTGCTCGTGGCCAATAGTGAACCGCAGGTAACGCCTGTGGGCTGGCAGGACGGGGATGTGGAAATAAGCATCCTGCAAGTCCAACGCTACCATCCAGTCTCCTGGGTCCAGGGCAGCTAGGACCTGAGCCAGTGTCTGCATTTTGAACTTCTCCTTCCGGAGGAAGCCGTTGACGTTCGTTAGGTCCAAGATAGGGCGTAGGCCCCCTTTGTCCTTCTTGGGTACCAGAAAGTAGTGGGAGTAGCAACCACACCCTACTTCTGGCCCAGGAACGCGCTCGATGGCCCCCTTGGCCAAGAGGGCCGTAACTTCCTTCTGCAGAAGTCGCAAATGATCCCCCGATACACGGTGGTTCTGCGGTGGCATGGCTGGAGGAGTCGCCTCGAAGGGGAGGGAGTAGCCCCTTCGGACGATTTGCAGCACCCACCTGTCCGATGTGACAGTGCGCCAGTGGAGGTGGTGATGGCGAACCCTGCCCCCCACTGGCATCACATGGGCCTGAAAGCACGGACTAGGAGGGTTTTGAGGCGGATGCTGCGGGGGAAGGTGTGGACTGACCTCGCCGTTGTCCCCGACCGCCAACACGACGGTTTCCACGGCCGCCACCGTGTTGGGTATTACCCTGCAGAGCGTGGCTGGCAGCACGTGTGGGCACACCCCTTCCGTGGCCACGAAAGGAATGAAAGGCAGCCGATTGCTGGCGCGGGCCGAGAGGCCCAAGGACTTGGCCGTAGCCCTGGAGTCCTTAAAGCGCTCAAGCGCATGGTCTGCTTGTCGCCAAAAAGGCGACGCCATCAAACGGCATGTCCATCAGTGTGTTTTGGACATCGGCCGAAAAGTTGGCGGACCATAACCAGGCGTGACGTCTGACCGCCACTGTCATTGCCATCGCTCTACCTAGTGAGAAGGTGGTATCCAGCCTACACCGGATAGAATATTTGGCTGCATCCCGGCCCTCCACAAGGGCTTGGCCGAGTTTGGCCCGTACCTCCAAAGGACACTCTGGCAGCACTTCCTCAACCGTATCCCACAGAGAGTGGGTGTAGCGGCCCAAGAGGCATGCGGTGTTGGAAGACCGCAGTCCCAAACTAAGGGATGAGAAGATCTTTTTACCAAACTGCTCATACCTCTTGGATTCCCTGTCCGGCGGAGCCGACGGGAACGCAGTCTGGGAATTGGAGGCCTGGATAACCAGGCTCTTGGGGGTGGGGTGGGTGGACAGGAAACATGGGTCGCCTGGGGCCGGCCGGTGGCCTCTGGCCACGTTCCTATCTACGGGCGTACCCGTAGCGGGCTTGGACCAAGTGCCCAAAAGAACGTCGGTTAAGGCCTCATTAAACAGCAGTAGAGGCTCGGCCGAGCATGACTGCGGCTTAAGGACCTCGGTGAGGAGGTTAGTCCTCACGGCCGCGACGGGGAGCTCAAGGCCCAAGGCCTTGGCCACCCTCATCAACACCACACTATAGGTTGCCCCCTCCTCCGTAGCCACGGTAGGAGGCGAGACAAAGCCAGTGTCAGACGAAGTGTCTATACCACTGGCCTCCCCAAGTTCACCTGCCCAGTCCTCTTGAGACTGGCATTCACGTGCCAGAGGGTCCTCAGGCCTTGTCGTCGTGGTCGACGCCGAGACAGTGGAGACCCAGACGGTGAGGGTCCGTGACCGACATCAGCCGGTCGCAATCCTCACAGGGCTTAAAACCAGGCATCCCTACTGGCACCGTTTCGGAGTCGAAGACTCGAAAAGGAGATCAAAAGATCAAAAGAGATTTAGTCAAAAAGTGACTAAGGTACCACTTTTTCTGGATCTGCGCTGCTGGCGCGGAAAAAAGAACTAACGTCAGCACGCGGAGGCGGCGTCGAAGTACTCCAACGACGTCATCACAGCGCCCACGACGCCGACGACGGACGCGGAGCCGCAGACGACGCCTACCGACGCGCAAGGGTACTGCTACGCAAAAATTTCCGGATCCAGTCTGACGCCTGGGGATATTCTAAGGTAAGGAATTGAATACTAACGTGTCTCTTTCATATTAGGAGATTACTATTTGCTAGCCCCAATGATTGGCTACAAACATCGGCCTGATACTCTGCAAGGGTCAACAGACTACCATCCCTCTACTTCAGTGCTTAATGTGTAAAAAAGTAAGTCCCAGGGCCCTTGTCGGGAGGCCACTGCAGCTTGCACTAGCCACTGGCCATGCCAGCGCTGCCAGTGAAAGCACCTGCACAAATTCGAACCATCACGCTGCTACAAGTGTGACAATTCAGACTATTTGAAGCCTGCAAAGCAATAAGAATGGCTTGGGTGGCAGGAGTTAGTAGGATATAATGTTGGTGAGGTCCAGGCTACCTCAACCCTTTGGTGAGCTGTCACAAACCAAGCCGTAATCTCAGATGCACGTGTTCTCAGGTCTGTCGCCTTTCTCAAGGCTCAGGCATGGAGTTCCCTGCCTCTCCACTGGAGGATGAAAGGATCAGAACTATTGTTCCGAAGGAGACTAAAAACATGGCTATTCCGCTATGTGTTAGCTTAGATTTTAATCCAGCTGCATTAAGTAGATAGACATAGTACCTGATAATCCTCTTTTGTGCCTCTCTCGTTGCGCTGGGAAGCACCATTAGGCATAACCAGGCACTTTATAAATATCCTTCTTATTATATTAATAAACAACTGTTACTCTACTCATCTCTAAATTACATAAATAGCACCACCATGAGACAGCTGTCATAAGTGCCGGTGTTGTCATATAAGTAATAGTGCCTAGCACCGGAAACTACCAGTTCAAATAAAGCACTGCTCCAATTGCATTCTGAAATAGGATTTTTTAAGCAGCCAGTGTTCTTTAGAGGCACTAGTGCTGCCTTAAAATAAAAGAAAAATACAATTTGAGAAAACACTGGAGAAGCAGACTGGGACAGTGGTCCTCTTGACTACTGCCTGTCCCCTAAAGCTCACACATCATGATTTCCAAAGGGGAATCTGTGCAATGGTAGCAGTTTCTCCTCTGAAAATCACTTACCAAATGTTAAGAGGAGTCAGTCACTGTTCACTGATTTGCGACCACAACTGAGGTCGAAAACCATCGATCCACACCATATTCAATTGCAATTGGGAGGGGGAGGATATTTTACACCACTGCTAACTGCATTTTGCGAGTCGGAAATGCTTTTTCCAACTTGCAAAATGGAATAAATACATAACAATACAACGATTTTGCTTATTTCTGACTGCAAAATGGTTTGGTAAATCACTTGGTTAGCAAGATATCTCTCTGGTAGTCCCCCAACAATTTGTTTTTCGTTTCTGGGGTATTAGCAACCCTATAAGGGGCATGCTGCAGATCAGACATCAGGTTTCAACATTCCATATCATGTAAAACCGCCTCTCTCATATGGCAGTGTCAGTGTATTCATCTCGACTCTTGGATGAGTGATGGTTCAGGCAGTAGATGACAATTCTGTCTAGTCCCCAAAATGTCCTCCTAGGTATCAAGCAGGACACCCTCTGAAATACATAGACGCCCTTAGCACTACCACCATCTTAATTAGTGGCATCCTGTGCATCATAGTAAGGTGTTGACCGGAATTACAAAGACTTCGGCACCTCACCAAGTATACGGACAAGATTGATTTTAATATAATAATCATTTATTAGATCACTTCCCAAAAAAAATACTGGCATATAAATCTTCAAGATATTTACATTTAAAATGAGGAATCAGCAAGAGGTATTGGTGGACCTTAACCCTGGTTAGAGAGCCGACAAAGGAAACAAATGTGTAAAAGGTAAAAACACCTAAATGTAGACTATAAAAGGGCTGGCAGCAAAACGACACTGTTTTATATGAATGATACCTACCACAGGCAATAGATTACATTGCGCAAGTAACAAAACCATGTCTGTTATAGCTTAGGAAAACACAACAGACTGATAATATTACAAAAATATAATGGAAATGGTACAAGTAATGCTTCCTTACACCATTGAGTCTACTAATTATGACTTCAGAGGAGCATACTACCACTGATTAGCTTGTCCGCACCACTGCATGGATGTCATTTTCCCTACATTGGTGGGGTATTGAAAATCTCTGGGGTTCACACTTGCCTGTATTCTTCGGCACACGCTAAAATCAATGATAGTGACAACAAAGGTTCATGTATATGATAAGTGAGTATATATGAAATCTCTAGGTATTTCTCTATATGAAATTCTTTTAAACTTTTTTTTAACTTACATGTGTTATTTACTTTTTAGGTCTCGGCTTGATACAGCGCATGCGTTTGTCTTGGCCGAGACATTTTGGGGCTCTGAGAAATACTACTTTGCCGGCGATCAGCTTGCTAGAACCAACTGCCCCACAGATCTGCCTACTCCTCACAATCCATATAATTAGCATCATTTAAGGTTCACTTTTGGCTCTTGTAATAACACGATTAAGAAAATTACAGCAAGATGTTGATAACAATTCAGAACAAATACAGGAGTGCCATCTGCTGGATTCCTGACGAAAATACTCCACCAGAGGTTTTGGATACACACAGGACAGATACCACGTTTTATTTTAACGTATTAAAGTGAGCAGCCTGCAGATCGTGCACCTCCTTTCCCCTCCCTCTGCTTCCACTCCCACCCAGGGCTGGACTGAGAACCAAAACCGGCCCTGGCAAAGTGCTCGGCCGGCCCCCCCACCCCCGGGGGGTTGAGGGTGCGACCGCGCTCGTTGCCAGGGCCTGTTACGCTGCAAAAACGGCCCTGTAGCAAAAACGGCACCTAGGGGCCCAAAACCGGCCCCCACCCTGTGGTTCTGAAAAATCTGGACTCGTGTAATAAACGTTGTCGTAGTACAACGATTTTGGTATCAGAAGACCGAAAATGACTAGCACACTATGCACGAGCGTTTTCGTAATATTCGAGTGACGATTTCACCCCGAAATCGTAATTCGCGTCCTGAACCCTCGTCTTCCATTTTGCGTACGGCAGCCATTTTGTAAGTTGCCCTCACATAGGCCACTGATTAAAGCCAAACATGATTCCAAAGGACACGTCCACCTTGGTTGACTTCTCTGCGACCTGGGCAAGCAGGAACCATCGCCCCAGGCCGAACCTGCCCGGCCAGTTCGTTTCCCAGTGGCCGAGCGAGATAGCAACAAGGCACAGCCTACCATAAAACCTTTTCATCGCACACACTCCCTGCCTACTCTTGATCACACCTGCCCCTGTTCTTTCTCTACGACTTGCTTTACGAGGAGGAGGTGCCCGTTTTTATTGGGGGTCCACCGATATCTGATGAAAATGTTGGGCCTTGCCGAGTAATTTATTGTGGGCTGGACGAAATGAAATGTGGGCTTGTCATCATGACTCTGCTTTTTCTTTGTAGTGAAAACATCTGAATGATCCACCGAAATGTGAAGAATGTTTGCCTAAAGCCTAATATTTTGTATAAAAAGAGAAGCCTGGCTTTGTAAGTGGAGCAGTCTCCTGAGAATATACACCGTGTTGTACTTCTAGGATATCTGTTACTTGGTTGCAGCCAATAAATTCGATCTTTGACTTCACCTAGAAGACTCTGAGTTTCTGTGTCTGAATCAGGAAAGTACCCGAGGTCTTTGGGTGTACCCTGACACCGCTGGGGTACCGGTTCTGAAAAACCCAGTACCTCAGTTGGCGCCCAACGTGGGGCGATTCTGGTACCGGTCCAATCCAGAGGTTCGTGAGGAGCTTCGTGTGAAAATTCTGGAGGAAGGCCGCCATTTCATCGACCCCTGCACGTCGACGTGGTCCGAAAGTCTTTGCTGCGAGGTTCCCCGCTTCCCGACGGCTACAAAGGACTGCTGCCCTGGCTTTCGCCCTGATTTGGACCCTTGATGTTTGGTAGAGCGAAACGATAGACGAGTCTTCTGGTGACGCCATCGATACTTCAGTTAAGTATAAGTGGAGCGTCTCCCAGTCCTTAGTTTAGTTCTTAGTTTGGGTATCCCCTTGGGATCTTTGATTTGGAACTTGCAAGTACCAAAGCCGAAGGACTCGTGTATTCACGAGAATATCGTATCCGAAAATCCTTTGAAGTTTGAAGCTAGACTAGTGAGCGAAGATGCCTGGTCTTAGCAGACTTGGAAATTTGTTTTGTCTTGGTTGTAATAGGGACTCCCGATTGGAGGACTCGTGTCCGGTTCCTCCGATTGGAACTCCAACTTATGAACTGTATGTGAAACATGGAGTAGGCCCCATCACATATAATGAAGTGTGGATCAAATACACCAGAAAAGATGGTGTTTTAAAATGGCCCCAATATGGTAGCTTTGACACGGAAATCCTAGATAATCTAGAAGTTAGACTCTTCAAGAAGAAAGCCCGGCCTGCGATGTTTGACTCTTTCCGCCTATGGCGTAAAGAAGCCAAACAGAAAGAAATTAAATTAGAGAAGAAAAATAAGAAAGAAAGGGGTATATCGATAATGCAAGCTGCTATGCAGTACAAAGATAACGAAGAAGAACAGATGAGTGAGCAGTTGCACAGGCAACGTAAAATGGTAATCGATAAGTGTTATCCGGTTTTGCCGCCTCTTCAGCAAGATGCAGCAAAAGATTTTGAAAAAGACCCCCTAATGTCGCATTTGCTAAGTTCGCCACCCCCTTATGCGCAGTATGCTACAGCACCTCCACAGCCGTTAGCCGCGCAACCTTTGGTGGTATTGCCTCCTGTTCCTCCACAACCACCGTCTGCTCTTCAGTCGGCTCCTACTCTTCCGGTTCAGCCTCCTCAAGGGCCACCGGCTTTGACATCTGCTTTGCCTTTACTTCCTACAACTTTAACTACTATATCGACTCCCACTCCTGGTATTCATTCTGACGCTGCCTCTACATCTGCCTTGCCTCCCCCTGCTTTTCCACTTGTCTTTTCATCGAATTCTCCCTCTGTTCGACAAAGAGTGACTAGCACGGTCACTAGTCTTCTATATTGTGAGAAGTTGGCCTGATATGCAGTGCTCACTATTCTAAAGATCACTATGTATCAGTCCAAACAACCCTTATTGATGATTGTTTGTAAGTCAACCTTATAGACCAGCTATCCTAGTAGCATGGATACGAGCAGTCGAAGGCTAAGACTCTAGAGGGCGTGTTAAGCCAGCTGTTTTACCATCACATTACCCCTTGAACACCAAGTGAAAGGACACCACACAAGTTGTTATGAAAAAAAACAGTGTATTTATTTATAACAAGACTACCCTGGCTCTTTATGAGACAGGGAGCTAAGCACACAACAAAACTCTTAAGAAAATACTTTAAGTCGCACAATTTACACAAATGCCCGAGGGGCACGAAAAACCATATACTACAAAAGTGGAATGCGAATTACTAGCAGGTAAGTAACGATTCTCAGAGGCTTTAGAAACGCTAGGCCTACAATACTGAACACTCAGGTTAGGAGTAGGAGGCCTAGGGACGCCACGTGCAGAGTGGGAACTCTCACGCGTAAGGCGGGAAAAAGTCTATGGAAGCTAGAACTCACAAAGTTACTGTTCTCGGGCGAACCCGACTAGCTGGGACGAAAACAGGAGTGGATCCGAACACTTGGAGTGTTGGACTATGCTGGGGCACCGGAGTGCTGGATTTACCTAGCCCAGGGGCTGCGGCTGCATAGGGTTCAAGTTGCGTCGGAAACCCACGTTGACGGACCAGGAGCCTGAAGAAGAAGTTGCTGGCAGGCGGCCAGTGAAGAAAAGTTCGAAGAGATCCAAGCCTGGATCAGGGAAGGAGAAAACCTGAAAGCAGAGGGGACCAAGTTCTGAATCACTAGCCAGTGATTAAGTCGGCACCAGGATGGCACCGGGCGAAGTCACCACAGTCAGGTGAGTGGGCGCTGCTGGGCTCTGCAGTCTCTCGGACCAGGAGGCGTTGTCGGCGACCAGGATGGAGGTGCGAGCTGTCCCACGAAGGTTCTTGCTGTCGACGTCGCTGGACCCAGGATTGGGCAACAAGTCTTGGCAAATGCAAGGCCCACGCGGTGGACCTAAAATGGCGTCTTGAGTGGACCAGGAGGGTCCGGGGTGCTCCTCTGTTGGAGGGGAGCAAGGGCCAGCCTGGAGCAACCAGACCAGCAGTGTTGTCGTCGAAGTTCGTCGTCAGGAGGGCCACTAGCCAACGGGCAAGTGACCTGGACAACGCAGTGAGCAGCAAAAAGCAGAAGGGCCCCACGCCGATCTCGTGGATGCAGGGGGGCTGGACTTCGGTGCTGGAGCTGCTCAGGGTCGGGGCTTCTCTTACCCCAAGGCACTCAGTCGAGGGTCACTCAGGCGTCGTGCTGGGCAAGCGTCGTGCAGTTCTGAAGATGGCCGGTCCCTCGAGGTCTCGTCACACCCACGGATCACAGCTGGGCTGATGATGTAGGTTGAGGTCAGAGGTGCCAGGGAAGCCGGTTCTCGTCGTGCTGGAGCGATCCGAAGGAGAGACAGGCAACAAACCGCGATGCTTGGTTGGTGCCTGCTGCTGCAGGGTGACTACTCCTTAGTCACAAGGGAGAAATCTTAGGAAGAGTCTTGAGTTCCATCTTGAAGAAAGTAGTTTCAGGATTCAAAGATGATCAGTTCCTACCTTTATCCTGCAAAAAGGGGCTGGCGTATAGGTGGGACTAGGAGGGGGGTGGTTACACCCTTCTCCTTTGGCGGGCTTTCCCCCAGGCCAGGGGCTGGAGTGCCCCTGGAACTGGTTTCAGCCGGCCTATGCACAGTGAGCACCGGGGTGCCACTTGCAGTCACCTTCCTCTAAAGCCCTGCCTACCTAGGATACACAAAATCCTGTCTGGGACGGTGCTAGCACCGCCCCTGGCAGGAAACCCTTTGTCCTTGCCTCCTGCTCTGGGAGGACTCCCAGCAGCAGGAGGGCAGACTTGTGTCTCGGTGGCAGCATCCATTTTGTGGAGCTAAGGCTCTGTTGGACTTTAACCGGGGTTACAGGTTACATCCATGTTGTGTCCCTCTAGAAGGGTGGAATGCTAACCCCGTCGCCAGAATTGGCGAGGGGTTAGTATTCCAATTCGTATGACACCTTACTCGACATGTTTTGATAAAGCGATACCAGAGTTGGCATATAACCGCGAGGATTATAATGCACTTAAGAGTATATGGTATGCGATATCATGGAAACGGCTAAGGGATGGATCCCGAAAGCCGCAGACAGGCTCAGCTCATGCCAGAGCACTATCTCACACGATTCCAAGCACTCTGCCTTCAGGATTGTTAAGGCCTGCCATAGGAGTGACTGATAGGAGATCTGTGTGTCCATTTAGGTTTAGATATAGGAATACTATATCTAAAGCAAAGGGTGATTACACCACCTTGCCCCAGCTGTCGTGCAGCCAGTTGTGTCAGATTTAGTTAGTCAGTCCAGGGGTGGCATAATACATGCTGCAGCCCCTGGGAGACTTCTGGGTGCAACTCAGCCCTGGGTACAGGGACTTGAGAGGGCCCAGTGCCAATTCAGTACCTGGGTACAATTGGGATTAGAGAGAACAGCTAGGCTGTGGGTCTGATTAGCAGGCCCACAGCCAGGGAAAGTCGTAATCCAGTGAAGCAAAAAGCAAAAATCTGGGTGATCATAGGATTGCAGACCCTACTCTCCTACATATATCCTTTCTTTGGGGCAACAAACACGACCCCCGCCTCAGAGCGTACACAGTTGCGTAGCCAACTGCCTGATTCCAGGGAGAAGGAAACGTTGAATTATTTGGCACATAAATGGGTTACCGAACCGACGAGATATGAGCTAGAGTCTGTTATGGATGTCTTGCATCAGTGGGAAGCACCAAAGCAGAGATACGTTTTTGATAAAATGTGTACTTTCCTGAGTGAGGATTTAGAAGAGAACGATTTGGAGCCTAACCCGCCTGAGTTGTGTCATATACGGTTCGAGTTTGGAAAAGGCGCAATTGTGGGTTCGGATGTTAAGAAAGCAGTTGCGACGTTGTTGTCATTGAGAAGTGAGGGTGTTTCTCGGTCATTGTTTGAGTCTGATTCCTCTGTCAAAAAGAAGATGTGACAATATCCCATGAGAGAAGTTCCCCCACAATGGAGAGAAGGGGACCCAAATGCTAACCCAGCCATTCCGCCACACTTTCAGCGTGTGTGGGTACATGTCCCATGGAAGCGAGCTGAAGTCTTGGCCCTTAAACAGACACTACCTGATCCCCATAAAAATCCTGCAGGGTATTACAAGGAATTGTCACAGACTGCAGGCTCTTGCATTATGAATTTAACCGACAGACATGTTATTTGGAAATGTTGTTCCACAGCCCCTATGGGGAAAGATTCGTCATGCGGATCATGATCAAGCGTTAGGTGACTCATGGACTAATATTAGTGCTGCAAACGATCGACAAGTTGGTGGTGCCAAACCTGAACCTTTAGTTGCAGAACTCCCTGGTAGGATCATTAATTACATGAAGACTTTAATGCCTGCGATGCGTGTGAATTGGGATAAATTGTCTGCGTGTAAGCAGAAGAAAGATGAAATGGTGTCTGATTTCTTCACCAGGTTTGAAGAAACGTTTGTCGACCACAGTGGTCAAGATATGAGTACAGAAGGTGGCCAACAGTTGTTCGTCGATAAATTTGTGCATAATTTGTTACCCGAGTTGTGTAAGAAATTAAAAGATTCAGAGAGTTCTTGGGCAGTTTCCTCCTCAGCACAGATATTGGCTACTGCCCAATATTACGAAAATAGAGATAAAGATGAGAAAGATAGAGCAGAGAAGAAAACTAAAGAGTTAAAAACGTAGGTTCTGTTACAACAAGCGTATCCGCCACGTGGTGGCCAAAATAGTGGTGGTCAGAGTAACTATCAGCAGCCTCAACAGTTTCAGAGGAACTCGCAAAGAATCGAGTATACTCAACCACGTGTCCCCGTAGGTCCCAATCAGTGTTCATATTGTAAGGAAGAGGGTCATTTCAAGTATAGTTGTCCTATTTTGTTACAGCTTGGAAATGGTGTTTCTGGTGCAAGAGGTCGAGGTGTTCAGCAGACGCCTAGAGGTAGGGGACGTGGAAATTTCCCCCAGAACGCGCGTTCCTTTCCGCCTCAAAATACAATGAATAGGTTTGATCAGCAGAATAATGCATCCGTTAGAACAGCTCAGTACTATGCTATTGACGACTATGCAGAAGATGAGAATATGGAAGGTAATGATTGCTAGGACAACCATAGGCAAAGAGAGGGAGTTGTTTCAGTTCCAGTAGATCAGAGTGGACCTTACGTTAAGGTGATTACATCAGGTGTGTCAGAGCCTTTTCTGTTGGATACTGGTGCTACAAAGAGTTCTATTATGCACTCCAAACTCCCTGGCGCACCTTTGTCTGGCGAAACGAATGTATCAGTAGGTTTTTCTGGCGCCCCAGTTAGAAACCCGATTTCTGACCCTTTGTCCCTTTCTGTTGGACCTTGCGAATTCGAAGCACCCCTTATTCTGACGACAGGTTGTGGTGAAAACTTGTTAGGATTGGATCTGTTAAAAAGATTGTATGCGACTCTGTATTGCTCTCCTTCGGGAGTACAACTTACACTGGGTAAGAAAGTGGTTTCTCCAATGTATTTGTCGAAGGATAAACTTCCGACAGAATTGTCGTTTCTTCCTGATGTTCTTTGGGCTACTGGTCCTAATGATGTAGGTCTTTTAGAAATACCGCCATATGTTGTGACATTGAAAGCCAATGTTAAAATGCCACGTATTCCACAATACAAAATTTCTAGTGAAGGTGAAAAAGCTTTGCTAGCGATCATTTACGATCTGATTGAAAAAGATGTGATTGAAGAGACAAGAGGCAACGTTTGCAATAGTCCTGTTCTGCCTGTTTTGAAGCGTACTGATCCTTCCCAGCCACCTGTTTACAGATTCGTGATTGATCTTAGAGAGGTCAATAAAATAGTTGTGCCACAGTTTCCAGTTGTTCCTGATATCACCGCCCTATTGACTATGATTCCAGCTTCTGCGACTTGGTTCTCGGTGATTGACTTGAAGGATGCTTTCTTCAGCATTCCGATTGCCGAGGAGAGTAGGGATATTTTCGGCTTCAGTTTAGGTCGTAGCTTCCGCTTTAAACGCGCTCCCCAGGGCTACTGTGAAAGTCCATCGATATATAGTCAAGGCTTAAAAACACAGCTTGATACGATTGTTTTACCTGATGGTGCTACACTTGTCCAGTACGTCGACGATTTGCTTGTCGCTGCAGATACTGAGGAAATATGTAAATAAGCCACATTGTCATTGTTGCGTCATTTGTGTGATTTGCATCACAAAGTTTCTCTCTCTAAGTTGCAATACTGTCGACAAGAAGTGACCTACTTAGGTCACCTCTTATCGAAGGAGGGAAGGAAACTGACCCCAGAAAGAATTCAGGTAATAGCGAAATTGAGTGTGCCAAGGACACAGAGAGAAGTGCGTGCTTTCTTAGGCATTACATCATAAAGCAGGCAATGGATACCAAATTTTTCTTTGCTGGCCAAACCTTTGGTGGCATTAACTTGTAAAGATACACCGCATCCCCTTCCATGTTCTGAAGAGTGTCAAAAAAGTTTTTCCGAATTGCGCAGTGCACTATGTTCGGCTCCTGTGTTGGGTACCCCCGACCACAGCAAGCCCTTTACATTGTATGTCCATGAGAAAGAAGGTTGTGCATTATCAGTGTTGACACAGTTGTTTGGAGACAAGCAGCGTCCATGCGCGTATTTTTCGTCGACTTTGGACCCGGTAGCTAAAGCATTGCCAAGTTGTTTAAGAGCCACAGCAGCAGCAGTTTCTATTCGACAGTCTGCTGGCTTAGTAATGAATAATACATTGATTGTGATGGTTCCACATGCAGTGGACACGTTGTTAAACAGGACCAAGACACAGCACTTAACTAGTGCTCGATTGTCAGGTTACGAATTAACACTGTTAGCGAGTCATGTGCACATAAAAAGATGCAACACACTTAATCCAGCTACGTTGTTGCCAATTGTAGCAGAGCTAGATGCTTCTGAAAAGCATGATACTTTTCTCAGAACAGAGGAAGAAACAAAAGGTAGAATAGACCTCCAAGATACTCCTCTTGTAAAGTGTGATGGTACCTTATGGGTGGATGGTTCATGCTTCAAGCTTCAGAATGGAGATACGACTGCGGCATATGCTGTTACGACTTTGCATACGATTGTTGAAGCTGCACGCATCCCACATAATTCAGCTCAAGCAGCAGAATTAATTGCACTTACACGAGCGTGTGTGTTGTCGAAAGGAATACGAGTGACCATATATACTGACAGTCAGTATGCATTCGGTGTGGCCCATAGTTTTGGACGATTGTGGAAAGAACGTGGGTTCCTGACTTCGCATGGAGCTAAGATTCAGCATGGTCAGTTGGTGAATGAGCTTCTCGAGTCACTTACTTTGCCCCTGCAAGTTGCAATCGTGAAATGCAGTGCACATAAGAAGGTGACTGATGATGTGGGTCGTGGAAATGCATTTGCTGACGAAGTCGCAAAAGAAACAGCGAGGGATGTGATGAGTCGAATGTATGTTGCGTGCCCTGCAAGATGTATTGGTGACGTTGGAATGTGTGAAGACACGATAGAGAGTGTAAAATCTATTCAAGCTGAAGCTACAGAGAAGGAATTGAGTGTGTGGAGAGAAAGTACGGGTAAAATGGATGCCAATGGTTGTTGGGTTGAATTGTCAGAGCATCAGAGATGGCTGTTACCCGATGCGTATGTGCTTGCAGTGGTTACGATGGCCCATGGAATGGCTCATATCAGTGTGAAAGGGATTTGTAAGTTGTTGGCTCCAGTATGGCAAAATGCTGGAATTCCTAAGTGTGCAGAGAATGTGGTCAAGAATTGCATGGTGTGTCTGAAATACAATCCTGGTAGGGGAACCCCAACTCCAGCTGGTCATTTTGCGCCTCCAACGTATCCGTTCGAGGTTTTGCAGCTAGATTGCATCCACATGGAAAGGTGCAACAATCTAAAATACGTACTCGTTGTTGTTTGTGCCTTTTCGAGATGGATAGAAGCATACCCCCTAAAAGACAACACTGCCTTATCTACAGCTAAAGCCCTTGTGAAAGAGTTCTTCCCCAGATTTGGAATGCCTAGAATGGTCTGGAGTGACAATGGGAGTGAATTTGTGGGTCGAGTGATGAAGAAAGTGTGTGAAGGGCTAGGCATACACCAGAAATTTCACGCTGCAAATCACCCCCAATCAGCTGGACTAGTAGAATGCTATAATGGCACGCTTAAGCTTAAATGGCCAAAATTCAAGCGAGCTCTGGTCTTAAATGGCCTGACGCTCTGCCTTTAGCACTCCTATCAACAAGAATGACTGTGCATTCGCGAGTGGGACTTAGTCCATACGAAATTATCTTTGGCCGCCCGGCCAACATATGGGGAGTGCCAAGGCCCACAAAATTTAGTGAAATCGAACACCCAGTTCTGCTTGACTATTTGTACGAATTGACGGCTAAATTGCGTGTTTTACACCAACAGGTTCACGATACTCTGCCTCAAGCCTCTGAAGCTCCAGGTCATCACATCGAACCTGGCTCCTGGGTGCTGGTGAAGAATTTCCAGCGAACGAAGAACGACCAGCCCAGGTGGAGCGGCCCCCACCTCGTCCTTCTGTCAACGAGATCAGCTGTTCGTGTAGAAGGGAAGAAGCACTGGATCCACGGCGTACACTGCAAGAGGGTGCCTTTGCCTCTGCCGTACGACCGGTGGGTCCAGGAGGGTGTCGCCGATTCAGAGACTGAAACTGTGCCTCGTTTTTCACCTTTCAGTGATGCACGTATAAAAGGAACAATTACTGAGAAAGAAAGTGACAATATCTTACAAGCAGCTGTGCCACCGTCAATCCGATTGGACACTACAAAACATGAACTCCTTTTCCAAGACCAGACAATACCTGGAAAACAAAGATATAATTTGAGGCCCAGAACTATGAACTAATAAAAAGATATTCCTTTTCTATTGCTATTTTTGAAAGTGCAGCTCTCCCATCTGAGAAACTTTTTTATTTTTGTTTTTCGAACCACCATCCGGGTTCCGCTGTAGGGTCGTGGTTGCCCAAAGTCTTCGGGGTGCAGCTGAAGAAGTTAGGTCGATAGTTCTGGTTGGTCTAAGGGAGTTGCCCTGGACTGACAGAAGCATTCCTTAGCATAGAACACCCAACCATCGCGAGCAGCATATTAGAGAGGATGGAGTTTTTCGAGGTGGAGAGACCTGCCAAAAATACAAACTTTAAAAGCAGAATATGTAAAATGATGACCAAGAAAAGCTTTTTGATAATATGCATTTTCATGTTGTTCAGTATTGTGATGTTTTTTATAGGATATGTTTTATCCTATTATCGAGTGACATTTGCACTCACTACATCACCCATACCTCCTCCCTCTACTGTTTCCCCACACTCTTTTCAACCCCTTCCTGGACATGAATCTGCTAGGAGATTGGAGTTTATTAATAACTCTTTCGTTCAGCTTTTGCACCAACACCAACTAGTAATGAACACGACTAACTGTTGGGTGTGTGGTCTTATGCCTCATACTACTGATAAAGGTATCCCTTATCTGGTCCTGCCTTTCAGCCACAATGGTTCTGTGTGGGCATACAGAACAATGTTCATTTACGCACACGAAGTCTACCCCCTACGTTCTATAACAGGCAATCCTAAGAATAGTGCTCTAGTTAAGGGTATAGTAGACATGATTAAGGAAGACATTTCCTACGAGACTATCCCGAGAGATGAGACACTAGTATATATAGGATGGAACGTGACCGGATATGGAGCTACTCTGAGTGAGAAACAGAAGGTAAGATATCTTCCCCGATTTGGATTGTACCCCATCAGGGTCACCTGTGTCTGCAAGGTACTGGCAAGAATCCCAGACCTCAGCTAGGGAAAAGCATTTGCACTGAAACATATGTTCTTACCTCTCATACTTCCCCTCCGTTCTTAGCAGCTAAGGGTACCTATTTCATCTGCCATGATAGAGCCTATACATGGTTGCCCCCTGACTTTTCGGGCACATGTTTTGTTTCGATCCTGTTGCCTCCCACCTACACAGCAGCGGCAGATTACCACAAGACAAGGCTAGTTAGAGGTGCCTTCAGTGAAGAAGACACTGCAGGACAAGAATTTGGGGATTTCGTAAAGGGTTTTCTGCCGTTCTGGGGACCCATGGTAAACAGCAGGAACATAAGACGATTGACGAGGGTGGTTGAATCCACCGTAGTTGAAACTGCCGGTGCCCTTAGTAACTTGACTGCTGAGCTCCAGTCGGATCGTCTCATGACCCTTCAGAACAGGGTCGCGTTAAGACGTCATACTTGCAGACCGAGGTGGGGTATGTAAAGGGGGTGTAGGGGGCGTTGTGTTGAGCAGTAACTTATGATTGGAGAGATGAGGGGCACTTTTGCCTGGCGGTAGTAACAGAATTCAAGGAGGAGGTCATAGGGTGTGGGGGCACCAAAAATGATTGTCGCAAAGCCGGCCCTGCAGTCAGATGTGGTTATGTACAGCAATAGCTGTCCTTAATCCAGCCTTCGTTCTTTTAAAAAGCGTGTCCGTGTGGGTGTGTATGGTGCACCGGCCCCATAGCCACTGCTACCCTGTTGAGTTTTCTGCATGCTCTCAATGCCAGAAACCGCACACTGCGCAGCTGCAGCAACATACCACAACACAGAGGGAGATTTCACCTGCACCTCTCATGCATGCTCTCATGCACTCCTCAGTACCCTACATTCATCATTAACATCAAAATGCTTTATTCCGTATGTTTACAACCATAAAGGTACAAAACACACATATACAAATACAGATCCAACGAATAAAAAACAGAAATACAATAAAACACATAAAACGGACTCTCAACATCGAAACTCACACAAATTACAGACCCATCCCTATAAGAGGGTATTTAAAATCATGGTAAAAATGCTTGTGCTGGATCTCGGGAGTAAGCTAACTAGGCCCAAACCTACGAATGTAATTAGTGTTATTCTATATCATGAGGTAAAATAACAATAGGTCAAGAGAGAGACCAGTACTCAAATAAATATGCATTTTAAAAACAGTGTAAAAATGGAGAAAAAAAACACGGACACACATTGTTAATAACTAGTTAAAAAACAAAGCTCCGGGCAGCACCAATTTTGGGGAGGGGTTCAGGCCAAGGCTTTACTTCTGATACACCAACTCCAATAGAGATATTTGGACTTAGCACAAACAATTCTCTGATTGGACTCCAGGCGCAGGAGCCATAGACTATTCTGATGCTGTCTGCTGCCCAGTTTTTTTTTAAACAGATTTTTATTAACTTTTCTTCAATCATCCAGCATAAGAAGACCACCATCATCGTGGGTCCGTTTTTCAGGATGAAAATCAACATTATTCCGTACCCCATGTCCCTATTCGAGTCCCCCTCCCACCTCTCCCTCTACTCCCACCCCCCCATGTCAGTGTGCCTTCCACTATCCCTCCTAGGGATTGGCATAAACCCTTGTGCTGCAGCACCCAACTCCTTCCGAGGACATTCACAGTTACATCCCTCAGGAGTCCGGCAACCCCAGGGAAGTGTGAAAAGCATTCCATGTGTCCCTATCGGGTTCTTCGTTCCCTTCCGGCCAGAAACGCGGGAACCAGCAAGTACGATGGGGTTCTAGGGTCTAGTTGGTCCCATCTCCCATGTGTACCCCGCGTTCCCCGCTCCAGTCTCCAGTGTCTGACTCGCCGGCGCATCCGCCCCATCTCCCCCATCAGCCTCCACCGTTAACTGAAGGTCCGCCACCAGCGCGCCCCACGCCCTGGCCGCATCCAGCGCTTTGATATTAGAAGTGCGTCTGGCTAATTGTAGTCTAAGAGTCCCTTCGCTACTCGCCCATTGTTGGAAGTTCCCTCGCCATCTCAGAAAGCTGCCCCCCCCCTGGACTTCCAGTGCATGGTGAGCTCTCTTTTGGCCATAATCAGCCCCAGGTCGAAGAATTTGCTTGTGATTTTTGTAGCCGGCGTGTGCGGAAACCAAAGTAAAAGGCAAGTCCCCATGCTTACTTCAATCTGACGCCCCGTGACCTCATTCAGACATGTCATGCCATCGGTCCAGTATGCACCTAGCCCTGCGCAGGACCAAAACATATCACCAAAGTCAGCTCCTTCCGTGTTACATCGAGGGCACATTGAATGAGCTCCCCCAAAGACCTGTTGAATTTTAATCAGCGTCAAATAAGCCCTGTGTAGCGTAAAATATTGGACCAACTGAAACCGGACGTTGCGTGTGCCCTTCCAGGCCCTCCGCACGAGCTGTGGTCAGGTCGCTTTCGGTATCGGCTGGCTGAGGTCCTCCTCCCAGCGCGCCTTCAACCCATCCAGGGGCGGCAGTCCCTCCAATGCCAGTCTCCTGTATAAGCAGGTGAAAGCCTTGAAAGTGCCAGCGGCCATCGTAACGTATTGGCAGCCTAATGATGTGGGGGTTCCACCAGACCCATCTTCCAATGTTTCTGGAGTCCCGACACCAAAGCTGTATGCAATAAAAAGTCACCCCATGGCAAATCGAAGGCGCTCTGCAGCTCGTGAAATGGCAGCAAAATACCATCTCTATACAGGTCCCCTATCATGTGGACCCCCCGTTCCTCCCTGCCGGCCAGTGCCGACCAATCCCCGCCATGCGGGATGGCAGTGCAGATGCCCAGAGGGATCTCCGGGGCATACGGGATGGCGATTCCCGCCCGTTTCTGGCTACGCAGCCAGCATTGACGAAGGGTGCGTTCCTCAAGAGTGAGCTGGTCCAGCCGAAGTTTCTGCTGGAGCATTATAAAGGACAGGACATGGCGCTGAATAATTCTGCCCTGTGGACCCTCTGGACCTCTAAATTCCCATGCCACCGCCTGAGTGAGCCACTGCAGCTGCGCCGCCAGGTAGTACCACTCGAAATCTGGTACAGCCAATCCTCCTGCCTCCCGCGATCTGAGCAGGGTGTTCAATGCCACACGTCTCCTGCCGGAGCCCCAGATGAACCCTATTACCATCGACCGTAGCATCCTGAAGAAGGAAGTCGGTATCCACACCGGTAGCGTGTGAAAAAAGTAAAGCAGCCGCGGGAGGGCCACCATCTTTAACAACGCTATTCGACAGGCTACGGACAGCGGAAGGGTACGCCAAGACCCCATACTACCTCTGATGCCCCTCAACGCTCTGCCCACATTCCTTTCATAAAGGAGCGAGTGGGTATGATAAATATAGACACCAAGATATGGTAAGCACTCCGATTCCCAACACAGGCCCTCCAGTGCCGTGGGCCGGGCGCAATTCAGAGCCAGTGGGAATAAGCAAGTCTTGGACCAGTTGAGGGAGGCGCTAGGGGGCGCACAGCGGAATGGCTGCCTGAACTGCAGCTCCGCCAGGCGACCACTAACAATGGGTGATTACACTGCCGAAAACCCCGAGAAACCACTTTGAAAACGTATACACGTGTGTAGGAAGATGAGCTGCACAGTCCGGTGTGCTGAAATACGGAGCTCGTGAGGGGCAAGTTAACTTTTTGTCGAGAGGCATGCCCGGTCCGGTCACTAGCCTGACAAAATGGCCGGCGGAGATTAGCGTACTGGGGACAGACGTGCTGACCGAGGACTGAGATCGGCTTCAAACACCAACAGGCAATTACCGGAGGTGAAAAACTGCAGATTCCATAAGTACCGCCGAGATGGGTTGCCTGTCCTGCATATGTGCGCCCGTTGGCCTCAGGGGTGACACCGGACGAGTGCCTGACAAGATGGCCGCGCAGGGTCCCGGAGTGAAAATGGTGTTTACATCGCGCCCAGAGTAACGGGTTGAGCGGGACGGGACGATTTGGCTAGCGGATCCGCGAGGGCGCTGCTGCTGGGAGCTAACGCTGGTGAATGCCTCTCAATCCACACACTTTTGCCGCCAAAGGTTCTGTATGGGCGTGGATCCGCCAAAATAGCACTGGTAGCGCACGACACAACAGCGACGTATAGCTCGCAGAGACGGCTGAGGATCCGCGACCAGAGGTCAGCAGAGGGGACAAGACCAAAATAACGGTACTGATTGGCCGTGTAGCGCCGCATCACTGCAGAGGCGACCTGATCACGGTTCCCCATCGCCCAACAGATCTGGCGGTAGGCTGTAGTGTCCCTACTCATTGATTACGGCGGCGGAGTCGAGTGGAGTGCTTGAGCACCCTGGGAGGAGTATCACGACGACGGCGGCAAGGGTCACGAGGGCGTCGGTGCCCGTTTACAGGAAGGCGACATCCCCATCCACAAACATGGGGAAACCAGATAAGCAGCAGCCCAAGATCTCTTTTGACAACAGGAGAGCGGGGAAGGCCACGGAGGAGGTGGTTGAAAATGGCGACGCGGCTACTCCTATGCCTAACAGCAACATGGAGAAGATCCTACTGGTGATTCAGTCAAACCTGCAAGACATCAACGGTAAGCTGGACAACCTAACTTGTAGGATGGACGGCATGGCTGCGAGGCAAGAAAAACATGGCGAGAGATTGGATGAGGCCGAGACAAGGATTGCGGCCGTTGAAGATGAAGCACGAGCCTCCACCTCCAAATGCACTGGCATGGAGAAACTCCTGGAAGTAATAAGGGCGAAGGAGGAGGATTTGGAGGCGCGCTCGAGGCGCAATAACGTCCGAATCACGGGCCTGCCGGAGACGACCAACACGGGACGGATGGAGAACTACGTCGAAAACTTGTGTAGGGATCTTTTTGGAGCGGAGGCCTTGTCGCCAATCTTCATTGTGGAGCGGGCGCACAGATCGTTGGCCCCCAAGCCGCCACCTGGTGCCACACCTAGACCAATCGTGGCGAGGATCCTGAATTATCGTGACAGGGATACTATTCTCCGACTGGCACGGGAGAAGGGAAAAATACAACATCAAGGCAACTCACTGGAGTTCTACCCAGACCACACGGTCGCGGTGCAGCAGGCCAGGAAGGAATACGCCTCGGTGAAAGCTAAACTGCGTGATTTGAACATAGTGTACTCAATGTTGTATCCAGCACGTCTGCGAGTGGTATGGAGGGAGAAGGCGATCGTACTAGCTACGCCAAAGGCGGCTCAAGACTTTATCAAAAAGGTACAGCGGGAGATGAGAGCGGAGTCGCATAATGATCAACAGAGAGACTCAGACTGACGCCACCGAAAATAGCTTCGTCCGCCGGTGGTGAGTTCTATTATAACATTGGCAGATGGTTATTGCCACATAACCACTAACGGTTAAACTGGGCGGACCTGCCTGGTACACAGCTCAGCTGAACAGATGATGTCGAGGGTGCGGCACTGGCTATCTGTCTGAAGGGCTAACTCACACTGGGGTTAAGGGTTTTGCTATGCTTCTTTATACTTGTACTCTGTTGTTGATTGAAGCTACAACCTGCGAACTGGTCCGATTTGTGGTGTGTTTACACTAGACATCCAGCAGTGTGGAGGTAGTTTAAGGGCACATAGCCCGTTTGCGGGGATTCTGCCCAGACTATTCGCAGACACATCATGGATTTATGCGCGCAAATGAGCGACAGAGGTGAGCACGTGTAGTGCCTAATGTGACGCAGACAGGGGTTGTGAAACCGGGCGACTACATGCCCGCTACTGCGAATCTCAAATGTACAATTTATTCTCAGGATCCTAACTGTGACAGGACACACCCCGAACGTTAAACGTGAGATGGGTGTGCAGACACCTCTGACATATGAGGTTGTAGTGTTGTTATTCTGCCCATATTTCAGTGCAGCTGATTATGTTATATCAGGATATGCATGAAAAGTGGAGGGGTGGGAGGTGGAGGATCACACATCTTAAGCAATTACACAGTTTCTGTAATGTCGCCTGCACCCATCTCCTGGGTGTAGAAGTGGGCTCCTGGCGGACCTCCGTGAGGGTAATACCCAACACGAGTTCCTAAGATGGGCACTGTGTTAATGGTTTTTTGTTTAGGGGCCTGGTGCTCTGAGGGGATATGGCTTCGGCAGATTGGGGTTGCTGGAGTGGGCGGGAAATGGGAGGGGGGGGTATTCGTATGTTTACATAGACCGACAGCTCTACATATTGATATGTTAGTAGTTTCTCCACCGGAACTGCCTAAAATGGGCATACCTGTTCGTTATACAGCGGAAAGGCACGCATCAATTGTAACATGGAATTGTATGAAAATGATATGTGTAGCATTAACTGATGTCAATGGGTTCTAGAAATACGGACAGGCGAGGATTGCACATTCTTACCTGGAACATACGGGGGTTCTCGAAGCCTCAGAAAATCAGACAGATATTTGCCAGTCTTACCAGGTGGAATGTAGATATCGCATTTCTGCAGGAATCACACCTTGCACCACACACTCGCGCAACTCTGGGAATGAGGTGGGCTGGATCTATATACAGGGCATCTTATTCATCCTACTCCCGTGGGGTGATAATATTGATCAGGAAAGGGGTCAACTTTGAGGCACAACAGGTCACACAGGATCCCTCTGGTAGGTACGTGTTGGTTACGGGCACATTGAGGGGGCAGCGAGTAACGCTTCTTAATGTGTATGGACCAAACACAGATGCTCCGGAATTCTATAGGGAGGTTTGGGACCGCTTGCAAAAACATGCTAACACGCACATAATCTGTGGGGGGGACTGGAATATGACACTGCAGGACGGAATAGATCGATCTTCTAATTCACTGGAACAGCATAAGCAATCACGACAAATGGTTTGTCACATGATGACAGACTTGGCATTAGCGGATCTCTGGAGGTTACAACACTCTGACACGCCAGGCGCCACACACATAACAGCTTCTCACAATAGCTGGTCCAGACTGGATTACTGGTTGGGTTCGAGGGACTGGGCCTTATGGGTGCGACAAATACAGGTGCTGCCCCGCACGTTATCGGACCACAATCCGGTTCTGTTACAAGTAGAAATTCCACATTACACCCCTCCCCCCTTCCAATGGCGTTTTAACTCCCGGGCCCTGTCAGACACGGTATATACAGACACCATTAAGAAAGCTATAAAGGACTATTTTGATATAAACACACAGACCACAGAAGACCCTTGCTTACTCTGGGAAGCGTTCAAAGCCACAATTAGGGGGGTCTGCATTGGCATCACCGTAGGGGTACTTAGAGACATTAGGAGCCAGATCCACCGTTGCGAACAGCGGATGAGAGATCTGGAGTTGCAATATGAGGCGACTCAGGATGTTTCATTGCTGCCTGAGTTACGTGAAGTGCATACAGAACATGCCAACTTCCTGGAGTCTGAAATAAAATATCTGGATCGCCAACAAACGGCTAGAGCCTTTGGAGAAGGGGGTAGGCCGGGGGCTCTGCTGGCTCGGAAAATTTGTGAGGGAAGGGGGCGAGCAGCGATACTCAGAGTTGCATCGAGGGAGGGTGAGCTGCGAACACACTCTGAGGACATACTGCAATGTTTTGTAGACTCCTTTAGCTCCCTCTACCAATCACAACCTACAGCAACAACGGAGGAAACGAATGACTATCTGCATGATGTAGCGATTGGGTGGCTGTCAGATGCGCATAGGGAGTACTTGGCTAGGCCAATAACGGTGGAGGAGGTCACTGAGGTGATCAGATCCTTGCCAAATCGCAAAGCACCGGGTCCCGACGGATACACCACCGAATTCTATAAACAGTTCGCGGACAGTCTAGCTCCTCATTTAGTGGCGATGTATGGCGCCTCCTTTGAAAAAGCGTTGCTTCCCCCATCGCTACGAGAAGCAATGATTATTGCACTTCTAAAACCGGCCAAAGACCCAGAGGATTGCGACTCCTATAGACCCCTATCCCTGATTAATGTGGATTCGAAAATTCTCGCTAAACTACTGGCGGGTCGACTATCCCCCTTGATGACCCGATTGGTCCTCCCGGATCAATCTGGATTTGTACCCACCAGATCCACCGCACATAATACTAGGTCCCTATTTGCACTATCGCATTATTTGCAACCCTCGGTTAAAGCGGTAGCGGTAATGTTAGACGCCGCAAAGGCATTCGATTCAATTGAATGGCGCTACATGATCACTGTCCTAAATAGAATGGGGTTTCCTAAAAGATATGTGCAATGGGTTTCTTTGCTTTATACTCAACCGCATGCAAGGGTCAGAATAAATGGCTATGTTTCAGATCGGTTTGCCATTGAACGAGGTACAAGGCAGGGCTGCCCACTATCGCCACTGCTATTTGCGCTGGCACTGGAGCCACTGGCCTGCATAGTGCGACAGAAATATAAGGAGTCGGCGCTGAAATTCGTGGCCAGACCTCTTCACATATCACTCTATGCTGACGACATGTTGCTATACGTCCGAGACCCGGAAAACAACCTGAACCCACTGCTTAGGGAATACATTCGCTTCGGCAGGCATTCGGGGCTAGCGATTAACTGGGCTAAGTCATCTATAATTCCCCTAACTGACACTACATCATCCTTTGCAGTAGACTTCCCGCTGGAATGGCAACAAGAACCGGTTCGATACCTAGGGGTCATGTATCATAGGGATCCAGATGAGGTATTACGCGCGAATTATGGTGTAGTACTCTCTAAACTGGAGGACAAAATTCAGCGCTGGATTCATTTGCCGTTATCGCTGGCTGAAAGAATAGCAATCGTCAAAATGAACGTGTTGCCCAAATTGTTGTACCTGTTTAACAACATACCGATCACGCCACCACAAACAATATTCCGCCGTATAAATTCCCTGGTGCGGACATTGATATGGGCGGGAAAGCAGGCTCGTATTGAGTTGCAGACGCTTACATTACCATTTGCCCTTGGTGGGTTCAGTGTGCCTGATTTCCTCCTCTATTACCTTTGTGCGCAGGCGCAATATGCTGCGTATTGGTACCATGCGGTCCCATATCTCACACACACGGCCATTGAAGAGGGAGATGCCTATCCTGTCCCCCTCTCTGCAATTGTCACACACACCAGGCCACCGCTACATGCACAGGATATAAACACTGTAGACACCACGGTTAAAGCATGGCATAGGCTCGGGCAGTTAGCCCACAAGACCCCGCTGTATGCACCGGCCATGTCATTGCAGCACCATCAGGCCTTATCCGTCACTAGGGAAAAGGTGGGAATGTCCTTGCTGAGCAAGGCTGGTATTGACAAGTTGGGAGATGTGTTTCAGGAGGGCACATTCGTAGGGCTAGACAAATTGCATTATATTCAAAATCAGACTCCAATGTTTCGTTTTACATACTACAGACTGACCAGGGCATTGAGGGAACACTACCCGACATTCCCAACAGAGCCAGAATGCTTTGCACCACTGCAACTACTAATTACCACAACTGATCTTTCACATTTGGTGTCCAGGCTGTATACAGCTGCGCAATCAGAGCTGGCGGGGCACACTCAGAAAGCTAAGGGGCGGTGGGATGCATTAATGGACACACCATTGACAGACGAGGAATGGAGTAGCACCTGTGCTTTGACACAGATACTGACGCCAAACGGCAATTTAAGAATTATCCACTTTAAATTTCTTCACCAAATCTACTACACACCGGCAAAAATGCTTAGGTTTGGATTGCAAGAGGAAGACAACTGCAAGAGATGCGGGAGGGAGGGTGCGGATTTTGCACATTTGGCCTGGGACTGCGCTCGGGTGGCGAGGTATTGGGAGGAAGTCATTGACACTCTAGCGGTCATGATGGAGGAAGAGGTGCAGTGTACACCCAAAATATGTCTACTGGGTATAGTGCCACAATTTAGGGCGCTAAAGCGCAGGTTCTGTGCTATAGCATTGCTGTTAGCGAAGAGACAGGTGGCACAATGTTGGCACAGCCGTAAAGTACCGACGAAGAAAACGTGGCTTCATGACATGAGCATCTGCCGAGACAGACTGCAAACGTATGAAGAGCAACTACCAGCAAAATCTAGACCGAAAGACATTTGGGGTTTCTTAACAAACTACCTTACCTCACTGCAGGACTGTGAGGAGGAATAGCTCGTTTCATATGTAGTTCTAACAGGAGGGTGTATGTTGCGCAAGCCCGAGGCTGAAGGTGGAGACGAATGGTGGACAGGGGAGCAATTCTCACATTTGATGTTTAGGCTGTGAAAGGTAGAGCTGTGAGGTCTTAGTTGGGGTATGTTAAGTTTCTATTTTACCTTTCTATACAATAAAAAAAATGTAAGGCTCACATCTGTTAACGGCTAGGAGACCTACGGAAATTTTACGAGGCGGCTCATGTTTGAAATACTGTGCTGTAAGTAATTACGCATACAAGTTATGCCTGAAGATAATACCAACGTGGCGAGCCGGCCCCAGGGTTGTAGGCTCATGCTGTGTAAATTGCTTTGTGTTAATAAAGGTCTTACACAAAAAAAAAAAAAAAAAAAAAAAAAAGTCTTGGACCAGTTAACCTGCAGCCCCGACAGCTCACCGAACTCCCGGAGGAGGACCCGTGCTCCTCGCACCGAAGTCTCCACGTCGGCCAGATAGAGTAAGAGGTCGTCAGCGTACAGGGAGATATAATGTGGTTCGCCGCGCAGCAGTACCCCCTCATAGTGTCGTCCCTGCCGGGCTCGTGCCGCCAAGGGCTCGATCGCCAATGCAAAGAGAAGCGGAGACAAGGAGCAGCCCTGTCTGGTGCCTCTCTCCACCGGACATGCCGCTGATCCTGAACGGCCCGTGCGAACCATGGCGGTAGCGGAATTGTACAGCAGCTACGTCGAGGTGTTTCGCGTGGGGATGAAGCCCGACTGGTCCGGGTGTGCCAGCGTACGCATGTGCACTGACAGCGTACGCATGTGCACTGACAGCCGCGTGGCCAAGATCCTACTCAGCACCTTATAGTCCACAGTGAGCATTGAGAGCGGACGATAAGCCGTCCTTGCGGTAGGTAGCCCGCTCTTCTTCAATAGCGGCACTATAATCGCTTCTCTGGCTGATGGCGGCAGCTTGCCCAATTCCCAGGCCTCACCATACACCTGATGTAATTGAGGCGCCAGGAGGTCAATGTACGAGGCGTAAAGTTCCACCGGCAAACCGTCTGCCCCCGACGTCTTTTTCCTGGCCATGTGCTTAATCGCTGCTTTAATCTCCCCATGTGATATAGCAGCACCCAACGCGTCACCCTGTTCCGATTCTAACTGTGGTAACCGCGCCTCCTCTAAGAAGGTATCTAAGCCAGTTGGTGGCACCATCAACCTGCTCCGGTATAGTTTCGTGTAATAATCCAGAAACTGGTCGTTAATCTCTTTCTGCGAGTGAACCAGGTCCCCCGCGGGCGTAGCCAGCGACAATATCGGAGTGCCCCTAGTGTGTGGGTTGGCCAGCCACGCCAACAGCGTTCCCACCCGATCTCTCTCTGCATGCGCCCAAACCATGTACTCTCTGTAATCAAGGCAGCGAAGCCTCTCAACGTGAGTGGCCACCCGCTCCCGAGCCGCTAGCACTTCCTCCTTACTGCCCCCCGCAACATGACTAGCCTTCTCCGTCCGCCGCAGGCAGGTCTCCTCCCGTTCTATGTCACCTAACAATGTCCGACGCGCCCCCGCTGTGGATGAGAGGCACACACCCCGTATTACTACTTTGAAGGCCTCCCACTCATGCGCCCTAGTAGTCGCTGATCCCGCGTTCTCCTGAAAGTAATGCTCAATGCCCTCCCTTACCTCCGCATTAAACACCGGGTCCTCCAGCGCCAACGGGTTCAGTCTCCATGTAGGAACCATCTGCCGTTGTCTCGACCAGAGGACCGTGAGCAAACAAGGGTTATGATCCGAGATAGTCCTCGCCAGGTATTCGCTGCGATGTGTGAGTTCCTGGGCCCCAGGCGTGCAAAGAACAGTGTCAAGGCGCACATGAAGGTCGCGGGGTGCAGAGTAAAACGAATAATCCCTATCTGCGGGGTGGTGTGTTCGCCAGGTATCTATAAGGCCCCATTCTTCCTGCCAGTTCCTCCGCGCCGTGGCCACCCTGCGCACTACCCATTGTGCCAGTGGAGGATGGGAACGATCCATCTCCACGTCCACCACCGAATTAAAGTCCCCCCCATAAACACAGTGCCCACCAATAGGGACGCCAGTCTCCCCGAAAGTGTCGAGAAGAACGCGGCCTGATCGGAATTCGGGACATAGACACTGCAAAGCATAACATCCCGGCCATCTAGACGTCCTAACACAGCTACGAACCTCCCGTCCGAGTCCACCACCGTTGTCATGGGTTGGAAGGGGACCCCTGCGCACACCCAGATCAATGTCCCCCTAGCATAAGCGGAATAAGTGGTATAGAAGAGTTGCCACCTCCATCGCCGCTGTAGCACCTGCCCTTCCGCTTGAGTTATGTGTGTTTCCTGTAAAAAGGCCACCTGGACCCCCCTGCGGACCAAATATGCATGTACCTTATATCACTTCCTCATTGAGTTGAGCCCCCGCACATTCCAAGTCATACATTTTAATTCAAGTCTAGCCGCCATTGGTAGGCATATAGCTGGAACCAACCCCACACAACCTTAATGGCACACCGACAAACCCCTGTAACTTGAAACAACCCCAACCAACCCCCAACCCACCCTCCCCCAGAACAGGCGCCAAACAGTTGTTACCCATCCAAACCCAGCCCCCGTCAACGGGGAAACTCTGGTAACCACCAGAGACTCACAAGTTATGTGAGGTAGAGGGGGTGACCCTACACCAGCCAAGCCGGAAAGCAAGCGACCCATCACACCGTGATATGCCGATCTCGTACACGTTAACCTCCTCACCCCAGCAGCGCCTTACCCCATGCGCATCCCCAGTCCTCCAGGGCCCTCTCACTCCCCAGCAGTCTCCCCTCAATACAGAAGAAAGCGTACCTCCCAGCGCCCCAGTAAACGGTCCCCCAGTGTCTCTCACAGAGTTAATGTCACAGGCCGACCACGCCCCCTTACTGCACTTCGCTTAGCATCCGGGAGGATCATTCGCCCAGCAGTCCATCGGCCGTCTGTGGAGTAACCTGAGGCAGCTCCCCAGGGTCCTTCTCGGAGCCCCCATCAGAGCCCCCAAGCTCCGCTTCATCTGACCCCTGCCGGGAGCCTGAGTCCACCAATGGGGCCTCCGTCACCACTCCAGAAATAACCGACACCGCCTGCAGGGCAGCCTGTCTCTCCAGTTCCGTCTGTGATGCGGATGGGGAACTCCTGTTCTGTGTACGTTTCCGGTTGCGCCTACTCCTGCGTGGCTTAGGTCGCTGCTCCGCTGCCTCTGCCCAGTTGCTAGCGCCATCCTTGCCCGCCCGGTACCGTTCCAGCCACTGCCAGGCGTCCTTCGGTGTATCACAAAAGGTCGCTACTCCGTCCACCATCACTTTCAAACGCGCCGGAAACAATATGGAGTACTGCACTCCCTCGTCGCGAAGGGCCCTCTTAACCGCCAGGAAGGAGAAGCGACTTCGTTGGACCTCCTGAGAGTAATCGGGGAAGAGAGAGACCGAGGCATTGTCCACCTTATACGGGCCAGCCGTCCTGGCCTGTTGTAGGATGATGTCCCGGTCTCTAAAATGCAGCAGGCGCGCAACCACCGGTCGGGAAGGGCGGCCGGGACCCTGTGAGCTCTCTCCAGCGTGTAGAAGTGCGTCAGGCCCTCAGGGACCACCACATCCCGCAACCACTTTTCCAGGAAGGAGACCATGTCACTCCCTTCAATATTTTCCGGCAATCCTACCACTCGGATGTTATTGCGCCTATTGCGTCCTTCTGCATCCTCCGCCCTCCTTTCCAGTTGGCGCACACTACGCAGTAAGTCCTCCATCGTGGCATCTGTTGCCTTTTGGGCCGGCTCCAGCGTTTCCAGCACCAACCCCGCAGTCTTGACCCGATCAGCGAGCTTGTCGTGATCCGCCCTCAGCAAGCCTAGGCCTGTCGATACCTGCGTAATGTCCTGCCGCAACGCGTCCCTCGTGTCCATTATGGCCTTGAGAATCTGGTCCATCTGCTGCTGTTGCAGCCCTGCACTCTGGCCCTCAGTCGAGCTCTGTCCTTGAGCCTCCGGCAAGTCCGCAGGCTGGTCGGCCGGCGCCATTCCCATTCCCTTTCGCAGCTTCCCCATGGTGCAGCTCTGGGCCTCGCTACTCGTGTTAATCGCCAAGATCCAACTCCTCGAGGTGCCCTTGGTGGGAATAAGGGTCGTGCCCCTCGCCGTTCTGTCCGGTCAATCTGCCAGGACTGTAGCCAGATCAGCCACCTGCTCGAGAAAGCCCAGGCACCAGTCCTCTCTCCAGACGATGCCGCGGACCCGCGGTCACTCACCGATCCGGTGGGGGCACCTCTTGCCAGCCTCAGCACCCTCCGACCAGAACCACCAGAGGTGCACAATATCCGCAGCGCCTCGCGGTAGACGGGGCAAGCCGGCTGAGCGCCCCTGTACTCGGTGGGGGTCTGTCGTAGCCCCAGGCCTCCCTTCTCTGCCGACAACAGGATGCGGGGGCAGCTCGGTGCCCGCAGGCTAGCTCCGCCACCAAGGGTCCTCCAGGAGCCACCATTCGCCCGGGACTGCTTCCCTCAGGGATCAAGGCACCTCTTCCATCGCCACCGCCAGTTCATGGATGGGGTGCCCCCTGTAGAGTCCTGCCCAGTTCGTGGGCGCACCAACCGCCCACACAGTGGCCCACCGGCTAAGCGTCCCTCAGTAGGGCAGAGCACCTCATACTGCCTTGGGCGCTCCAGCTACCCCCTCCGGGCCAGGCTCCGCCCCAAGGCCACCGGTTGTGCTGCGCCACAGATATAACAGCCAGCTAGGCCCCCAGGCAGCACCGCTCCTCACGCAGGGCGATGCCGAGTTAGGTCCGCACCAGGGCGCCGCCCCCTTCCGGCGACCGCACCGCTGCCGTGAATCAGGTGCGATGGGGCCGTGGTACAGCTCACCGGGCCCCACCTCCAAGTCGTCACCAGCTTCTGCCCCCGCTGCCGCAATTGTCCGCGGGCGCCTCCTCCTCTGGGCGCCCGCTCCAGTGTATGGCAGGGTGCAGGTCGCGGACAAGTACCGGCCTCCGCCCGTCCACAGCGGCTCAATCACCCCAGCAGCCCCTCGCTACTTGAGGCCGGGGATCAGTAGGCCTCTCCGGGCCGCGGGCAAGATGGCCGGTTGCCGTGGGCAGAGTCCCGCTGTTCTCTGGGCTCGCCGCCACCGGGAACCTCTCCCCGCTCACAATCGCCGCTCAGGTGCTCCGCTGTTCCGAGGCACCACGCAGGGTCGTCAGTGCCGCCGGGGGAGTATTTTAATCAGGATAAACGCCGAGATCAGCCCGGAGCTCGGGGCTCAGGCGTCCATGCTCAGCGGCGTTCAAGCCACGCCCCCGTCTGCTGCCCAGTTGTTTACATAAAAGGAGAACTCAGGTTTTTCTGGGCCAAGCATAGAAGGGACCAAAAAAAGAAAATGTAACGTGCCAAGGATTCCTCAGCCTGCTGACATGTTGGACATATGGTACCCAAGCAGGAGTGGGAGGTTCCATTTCGCTAAAAGTGACAATAGTGGGTAGGTGCCATATCGAAGTTTGAGGTATATTTGCCTAGCAACTGTCGCGTTTATGTAAACTAAAAAGGACTTGAAAGCCGTATCAATCCTAAAATCTAAAATTTGCCAATTAGAAACCCCTCTGGGACGTTCCTTATTTCAGCAATGCATATACTTCCAGAATTCCTTCTTGCGGGAGGCCCTAAAAAGATGTTTCGTGGTAGAGGGCGAGGACCAAAATTCTCCTGGAAGGAAGGGTTTTAACATAGGTAAACCATTTGATTTTGCCACACGCATCAGAGAAGACTATATCCTGGAAGGAACTATAATAGTCCCCCAGGTCTGGCGAGTCCTTAAGCCTTTGCCGGAACAATAATGGTCTAAGTTGGGTGTCATAGGCTCTATGCCCAGGTCTCACCTTAGTGGAATCAATGAAGTATTAATTAAGAGATTGGCTAAGGCTTTTATAAATGTATTTTCAGCCCCCTCCAGCGGGCCATGTTTACGTTGCCCCAAACTTCAGCCCCATACAGTGCGCAACCCTCAGCCTTTGCTCACTGATGGTAGCTCTCCTGTAGAGCAAAAGATACGTGCCTGGCTTGCCAGGTCATAAATGATCTTAAGATAGCAGCAGAATGCTGAGTAAGGTTCAGGCTCCTTCTCTCAACCTGGGACAACCAAGACATTGATCTAGTTAGCTTGATCCCTAAGAAGACAAATTCAGTGACCCTCTCTTTCAGACTGCCAGCCAAAGTTATCGAGCTCCTAAAAGACTTATGCAGGCTGATGACCATAAACTTAGTTTTGGAGTAATTCATCACCAACCTACACTCGCTGCATAAGGCCGCCAACGTGTCAACTACTAGTTGGAGGCCACTCAGGGTCTTTGACATCAGAAGGGTGTCAACAGCCAATAATAAGAGTGGAATCTTGTGACCAGCCAGTCGGGAGGCATAATTTTGGATGTCCTTTAAATGAAGCGCCACATCATTCAAGTATAGATAGAATAATGTAGGGGCAAGGACATAGCCCTGTCTGACTCCTTTTTGAATAGGTATTCATTTGGTAAGCACCCCTCCTCTACCTCATCTAACTTGAGCATACATGTCCTCATGTAGTCAAATTAGAACATCAATGAGATCATGTGGAATCCTTTTATTCTTAAGGACCTCCCAGAGCCTTTCACGCAGGACATGGTCGAATGCAAATTTTACGTCTACAAAGTCCAGGTAACGGTGTGCTTTTTGAGGTATCACTGTCTTCCAGTAAATTTACAGAAACCTAAAAACTTGGTCAATTGTACTGACCCCTTTTCAAAACACCGCCTGCAAGGGGGAGAGAGCCTGATGGTCCTCAATCCAACCTTCTAGATTCCCTAAAATGTGCCTCACAAAGACCTTTCAGACATGAGTTTTGCTGGACGTTAATCACCATTGGCTACTATCTTTCAAAATTTCCTGGGGTCATTATGCACGGCAGCTTCATATACATTTTCCCAAATATTCATCTCCCAATCTTTACATGCTCTTATTTGAGTCAGCTTGTACTCTTTCCTTTTAGCCCGTATCAAGTTGGAATCCCCAAAGGCAAGAGCTACTACGGAGCTCATCTTTTGTATGGTTACAAGCTTTATTATGATACTAGCAGCCCGTCCCGACGTTGTCCGGGTATGAAATAGAATGTGTGTAATGTGTGTATTCAGATACGGTCATTCGCGTGTTCCCCCGCTTGAGGCCCAGCTGCAGCCCTGGTTGATGTTAGCAGACGCATGTAAATAGTGTAGTGATTCGCCGCCTGAGCCCGGCTACCACCCTGGCTGATGTTAGCAGGCGAGTGTAATTTGGTTTAAGGTGATAGTTCAGTAACAGCGCGCATGAGGGGCTGCAGTAATTGTCCCCGCAGACACGCTCAGTCGTGTGTGCCCCCGCTTGAGGGCCAGCAGCGTCCGTCTAACAATTAGAATTGTGCTAGTCTTGAATGATTGTTTCCCGCTGTTCTTATTTTTTTATGACCCACACCGACGCTCTTCGGCCCGGAGTGCTTTTTAGACACACCCAGGCCAAGCCACACACTGCGTTCGGCCCTTTCAGACGCGCCAAGGCACACACTGCATTCGGCACCCCCAGTATGTGTGAGACAACGGGCAGCCCCCCAAGGGAGTCTTGCGAATGGTTACTTACCACGCTTCGAGGTGAACGCCTTTGTGACGCCCCCAGCACACGGCCACAGCAGACTATCTGATTAATGTACGACCCAAATGGCATGAAGTGCGGAACGTAGGGGGGCGTGGCTTGGATGCTGATCGGGATGGCGGCGTGAGCCTGAAGCTCCGAGCCTGATCCCGCCGAACATCCTGATAACGTCGCGCCCGGGCTGCTTACAGCACGAGGGCCCTGCACAGGGCACCAGGGGCACAGGAGATCGCTGTCGCGGGCCGGAGCGGCCCTGCCGGCGGTGCCCGGACCCGATCTTGGACTGTGGGAGAGCTGCGTGCCGGATTTAAAATGGCGGCAGCCCGGACCGGAGAGAGCTGACCTCTGCGGTGAGCGGCACCGCAGCTGGGGCATGGCACTGATCGCGGTGAAGTGGGGTGCGCAGAAGGTGGCCCCTGCCTGTAGAGGCTCGCTGGACGATGGAGCAGCGGAGAGCGGTCCCCGCCGCACCGAAGATCTAAAACGGAGGCGCCCCTCCCCCAGCGCCTAGAGTACAGGCCTTATGCTGGGGTCATAGCTACCTGGCTGGAACTTCTGGAGCCGGCGGTGGCTGAGTGCCGAGCTTCTGACTGGGGCTTAGAGGTGATATACGGAGGTGGCCCTACACAGACAACCGCGAAGGAGGTGGTACTGGCGGACGGGGGTCGGGCGCTGTGTTCGGCCTTGAGAGGGGCGGCTAGCTCCACGCCGGGGCTCCTGAGAGGTGTTCGTTGGACGACAAGGGGAGCGACCCGTGGAGAGGCTGCGGAATCAGGCACCCGTCGACTGGCGGCAGGACTCAGAGGCCGCGCGGTTGCAGTGAGGACGGTGAGTCGGGGGCCTGAGCTGACTGGGGATCGGCGAGTCGGCCTGCTGTGAGACGTCGCCCCAGACCTAGCCGCGCATCCAGTTCGGCGAGGCGCTGCTCTGGGTGGCCGAGCGCGGGCTGTTGGACACTTTGTGCCCCTGACTGGAACACTGCACATATCTGGCCCGGTATTGAGGAGTACCGGCGCGCGGATCATCGGTGGGCGGTGTGGAGTGGAGCGCTGGGACCGCATTGTATGCAAGACAAGACGATCTGAGGCGATTGCGGCCTCCCAGCGTGAAGAGGGTCGGACAGTGAGCGGCCATCTTTGCCAACCAGTAAGGGCCTGAATGTTACGGAGGGACTGATTCTTGGGGGTGAGTGCCACCTTTGCGGGGGTCACTGGCCAACAGTGTGGAAGGAGAGTTCGAGGGGCCTCCTCCGCTGATCAGATGGACGTTGGGGCCGGAATAGTCCCCGGAGACGGCCTTGGGACGATTTCCGTGGAGATCAAGATGGCCGCCGAAGATAGGGGACTGATGGTGCACCAGGGACGAGACCGGGCGAAGATCCCGGATATGGGTGGGGGAGCTCGAGACGACCCGGACAGCTCGGCGCAGGAAAGGAGGCTGACGGCAAGTCTGGATGGGATACTGGAGGCGATCACCGCAACCAAGGAGACCCTACATCACGATATAGCGCAAGTGGCCACGGGGCTTGGCCTCTTGAAGGCGGACCATGCTAAACTCAAGGACCGGGTGAAGGAAAGTGAACTACTGCTGCAGGAACTGAAGCCGGCGGTGGTGACCGCAGAACATAAACTATCTGACATCCTCAGTCGTTTGGCGACGCTTGAGAAGCGAGCAGAGGACTCCGAAGGCCGCAATAGGAGGAATAACGTGCGGGTGATGGGCCTGCCGGAGAAAGTGGAGGGGGATGACGCAGTAGCGTACATGGAGACCTGGTTTAAAACTGTCGTGGCCCCGGAGGGACTTTCCCCCTTCTTCTCTCTGGAGCGAGCACACAGGGTCCCGGCCCGTCCACCTATGCAGGGACGCCCTCCCAGACCGATGGTGGCCCGCCTGTTGCACTTCAAGGATCGTGACCTACTGATACAAAGAGCACGCTCTGTGGGCCCCTTTTAGGTGGACAACAGTCCGGTCACGGTCTTCCCTGATTACACGCAGGAGGTCCAAAGAAGCAGGGCCTCTTATCTGGCCGTGAAGAAGGAAATGAGAAAGGAGGGTATACAGTACTCTTTGCTCTTCCCGGCGAAGTTGTGAGTGATCCTAGATGGTCAAACCCCTGACGAAGTGTGGTCATGGCTCGAGTTGTATCGTACTGGCACGGACCGTAAAGGTAAAGAGAAACAGCCACTGGTCAGGGTGAGGAAATCACAGCGCCTCCGCAAAAAGGATAAACTTAAACGAGCGCAGCAAATGGACCTGATGGCGGCGGACAGGACGGGGGCGCTGGCCGCGACGGCGATCATTACGGGTTCGCAACAAGACAGAATATTGCTGGAATCGGACTCTGGCGAAGATGATGGCAAATCCAAAGGGGATGTCTCGGACGTTGATAGCTCCAGGGGGCCAGCGGTCACCCCACAGACGGCGGATGGTCTATTTAATGAATGACTCTGCTTATGGAACCTGTGTTCTCGACTCCTGCTGGAACGAGCTGCCCTGGTGCTCTGAAGATTAGCAGGTACTGTGTTGAAACACTGGCGGGGGTCGGGGGCTCGGGGCGAGGGCCTCGCCTGCTCCAGGTCGGCTCTGACTACCCCTCTCGTGGCCCTTAAGGCCTTCTGTGGGGACGACTACAGAGTAGTAGACTGTGTGTTGTGTTACAGGTTTGGATGGGGACTGATACAGCGTTGTTAGGTCCTGTTCTGGGGAGTGGGGTTGAGGGAGTTTTTTGGGGTGTTTTGTATGGGGGGTTTAACTGCATTGATGTGGGTAGCGGGTTGATTACGAGAAAATGGTTGAGTGATGGCGGCAATGGGGACGTTACCTAGGTTGAAATGCCTCACATGGAATGTTCGCGGACTCCGAACTATGTCTAGATGCTATAAGGTGCACGCTCATCTGGTGAGGAGAGGCGTCCAGATTGCACTGTTGCAGGAGACTCACCTGACCCAGCAGGAATGTACTGCATTGCAGAGGAGGTGGCATGGCCAGGTGTTTGGCACCGTGTATTCGGCGTTCGCCAGGGGTGTACTGATATGGGTGAGGGCAGGGATCCCATTCCAGGCTACGAACCAATTGGTCGACCCAGAGGGCCGTTTTGTGGTGGTAGAAGGGAGATTGTATGGTCGCGATGTAGTGCTGTGTAGTGTGTACGCACCCAATTCTGACCAGGCCCGGTTCTTTGAAAGCCTGTCCGGCTCGCTAGCGCACTTTCTGGCGGGCCCCATCATCCTTGGAGGGGACTTTAATTCAATTACTGATGTTACACTAGATAGGTTGCATCCCCCACTGTCTGACTCTCCAGTACGTAGGCTAGCCGCCCATAGGAAAGATTGGCAGGAGAGGTGGGGTCTTGTAGATGTGTGGAGGGAACAACATCCTGCAGTCAGGGATTATTCCTTCTTCTCAGCGCTACATGCATTACACGTTAGGATAGACTCCATTTTGTGTAGTGGCCCTTTGGCTGCCATGGCAACACATACGGAATACCTGACTAGAACCCTTTCGGACCATAACCCCCTACTGATGATAGTGCAGTGGCAGCAGGCGAGATCGGTGGTTCCATCATGGAGGCTGCAGCCTGCTGCTTTGGAGGATCCAGTGTTTAGTGACATGGTCCTCCAGGGAATCGAGCGCTACTTTGACGAGAATGAAGGTACTGCCACCACGAGGTCGGTTGAATGGGATGCACTGAAAGTAGTGGTGCGGGGTGTGTGTATGGGCAGGTTTCCGAGTGAAAGGGCGACGGTTGTGGCTGCTCTGGAGAAGGCGGAAGGAGTGTTGAGGGATCTAGAGCAGCGTAGGCCGGAACGACCGGAGTTGCAGGGTCAACTGCTGGAGGCGAAAGAATTGGTTGCAACAGCAACGGAGCGCTTGCGATGTTTTGACTATAAGTTGTACACCACCAAGATACATGCAGAAGGGGATAAAGTGGGTACGCTACTTGCTAAACTCGCCAATCATGACCCTAGGGGCTCCCCGATCATGAACATCAAAACGGAGACAGGGGAGGTGGTTTACTCGCAGACTGCAGTTGTGCTGCGCTTCCAATCGTACTACATGCAACTTTATAAGAGTCGGCTGGAAGTGGAAGCCCCTGAGATAAGGGAATACCTAGAGGCGGTTTCTCTACCGGTATTGAAGGCCGAGATCGCGAAGGAACTGGGGGACCCTATCTCACTATCAGAAATCCGGGTGGCCATCAAACAGATGGCTAGGAATAAGACGCCGGGGGTAGACGGCCTACCGATTGAATTTTATGCGAAATATATTGATGTCCTTGCGCCTAGGCTATTAACGGTGTATTCTGAGGCAATGACGCTGGGACACCTGCCCCAATCGATGAGGGAGGCTTTGGTGGTGCCGCTACTAAAGCCTGGCAAGGAGGCCTCTGATGTGACGTCGTATAGACCCCTGTCTATGCTGACAGTGGATTATAAAATTTTGAGTCGCATTCTCGCCACTAGGTTACTCCCGCATATGACTACGCTGGTGCACCGGGATCAAGCCGGGTTTATTCCGACTAGAAACACCTCTATAAATATTCGCCGCCTGGTCCGCATATTGGACGATGTTTCGGAGTCGGACCAGTTACCGGCAGTCTTGTCGGTGGATATAGAAAAAGCTTTTGATAGCCTTGAATGGGGGTACCTGGATGGGGTGTTGGCGCAATTCGGCCTGGGAGATGGTTTTGGGCGGTGGACGAGGGTCCTCTACTCGTCCGCTACGGCCAGGGTGCGATTGGGATCCGTCATATCCTCTGACTATCCGGTGTGTAGAGGAACAACGCTTTCCCCTCTGCTGTTTGCTCTGGCAGTCGAGCCGCTGGCAGCGTGGGGGCGAGGTCGGGATCATGGTACAAGGGGATTGTCTGCGGAGTGGAGACCCACCACATCTCGCTATACGCGGACGATTTGCTGCTGTATCTAGAGGACACAGAGGGGGCACTGGAGGGAGCTGTAGGGATGCTGTCTGACTTTGGCACACACTCGGGCCTTAAGGTCAACTGGAATAAAACGTGCGTTTTCCCATTGCGGGCGAATAAGCGGTATCCCCCTCCCACCGTGGATGTGGTTTGGGAAGATACATGCTTCACATACTTAGGTGTCCGCATTTACCACAACGCCACTAATCTACTAGAGGGGAATGTTGGACGTTACGTAAGGGCTCTGAGAGGATGTATGACCGTCTGGTCTTCCCTCCCTTTGTCGGTACAGGGTCGGGTGGCACTGCTAAAGATGGTGGCTCTCCCGAGATTGCTCTATTACTTCCGTACCCTGCCGATATGGACCCCGCAGCGGATCTTCAAAGATCTTAGGACAATGACTATTGACTTCATCTGGGGGAGCGGTAGGCGTAGGGTAGCATTGAACACTCTGCTTAGACCCAAACTTGAGGGAGGGTTAGCGGTTCCCGATTTTGAATTGTATTTCCTAGCTGCCCAGCTACAGGTGTTGACGCAAAATGTAGCTAAAGAATTTAGAGGCCCAGAACAAGAATGAGGGACTGGTATACAGCGACAGGTACTCGCATACATGATTATGCAGCAGAAATTGGACTTGAAAGGTTTGTCCATGGAAGAGAGGACTCTACGGCTGAGCTGGAACAGGAGTCTACGGAGGGCGAAAGCAATTCGCCCGTATGCGCCGGAGATCCCGTTGGGGATGTTGACTGCGCTTCCACATGGGGGCGATTGGTCCCCGTTGCAGGAATGGGAGGAGCTGGGCTTGCTGATGGTGGGGGACTTATTTATTGACGGGGTGTTGGCCCCCTTCCGGGTGCTGCGAGATCAGTATGGCCTCCAAGAGGGACACTACCTGCTACATGCGGCGGTGGTGGCAGCGATGCAAAAGTATTGGAAGGGGGGTCTAACAGAGCCGAACACGACCATGGCTTGCCAATATGTGGTTATGGCGGCAGGAACGATTAAGGCGGTTACCTGCCTTCACTCTAGAATGCTACATGAAGGATTGGAGCCGCTGACAGCCCTCAAGGAAAAATTGGAAGAAAGTTTGGGCAAACCGATACCGGACACGGTCTGGAGCCATATATTGGAAAGGACATGGAAGGGTAGCAGGAATGCCCGCTTCCAGCAGGTGCATTTTTTTGTACTACATAGGGCTTATCTAACCCCGGGGAAGATTAGACGATACTTTCGGGTACAGGATGCAGCGTGCCGAGGTGCTCAGCACCGGAAGTGGAGCTGGATCACCTGTTGTGGGATTGCCCGAAATTAGGAACATATTGGACCGAGGTGGGAGAGCTTCTGAACACGGTAACTGACAGGGAGATGGAATTCGACATGGCGACATGCCTTCTGCTTTGGTTCCCTCATACCAAACGGACAAAAATTACGAGTAAATTTATAGACCTGGGACTGATATTGGCCCAAAGAGAAATTACCTGGCATTGAAAATCCAAGGAGGGCCCGTCAATCAGGAGATGGTTGAATGAGTTACAGAAATGGTCCAGATGTGAGAGTGTGGTTAGAATGCGGCAGGCCACCAAGGCGGGTAATGAGAAGGGCTTGGAAACAGCGAGAGCTTGGGAGACGGTTGTGCAGGCGCTGTGTGACTACCTTACGTTGGGTGAAGAGTGAGAACGTCCAGAGAACGAGGTGGTTTGAAGTCTGGAAGTACGACAAGCTGATCAAGATAGGTAAAGAGCCCTAGAGTCCAATCCCGTGAATACTACCCGCATCAACAGCAGTTAGAGGGAGGGGAGGGAGGAGGGTAGGTATTAGAGTCCCGCTGTAGTACCAGGAAGGGTGCCTGCAGTGGGGATCCGTAACACGTAGCGGCCTAGGCAGACCCGGTGGGTGTAGAGTCTTGGGTGTAGGTGTAGTGGTCCTTGATAGGCTTCAAAGGCAGCCACTATGGAGGGGACCGATGGGACCTGTTACGGCGGGTATTGTTGACACTGATGCAGCCTGCATAGGCTGGCTGACTACAATAGGCGGGGCTTAATGGGGGGGGTTTGTTGGTTAGAAAATGCAGGTACTAAATTTTGTTGATGACCAGGTATCTCTATGAGATGATCACCGTGGCACTATGCCGGAATACTGATACGCCACCCAGCCTCCGGGATGTGGGCGAAATGGCTGTGTATAATTCTGTTGATACTACGGGGCATATTGGTGTCATGGGTGTACTGGTTGATTTGTTTGGATGCTTTGCTTCTAACCCTGCAAAAAAACATATTTAAAAAAAAAAAAAATGAAGTGCGGAACGTAGCACACGCCCCCAGCGTTTGTCACGCCCCCAGCGGGCCCCTTGATGCGGCGCAATTGCGTAATTGGCGCTTCACATGGCATGAAGGGCGGACACACGCCCACAGTGCGGACACACGCCCATAGCATTTGTCACGGCCCCAGCGTGTCACGCTCCCAGCGTGCCCCTTGATGCGACGCAATTACGACTCACATGGCATGAAGGAAGGAACGTACCACACGCCCCCAGCATTTGTCACGCCCCCGGCACACGCCCACAGCAGAACGCAGACACACCCACAAGGGACTACTTTACTGGCACTGTTCTTTTACCTTTTAAATCTATATGGTGGCCGTCTGCATAGCCTATGTCCTTCTGCTGCAACTGCCCTTTCCAACGCTGTATTGGGTGTTGTGATTGGTGCTGTGGTCACTGAGATTACCCGCCTCAAAGGTTTGGGCTCTCTCTTTATAATATTAGTATGGATTGGAAATAAACAAAGGCCCTCTGAACTTTGTTAGGTTGATTCCTAGAACAGGGATAAATATATATGAAAAAAACAATTCCTAGGCAATCATAAAGCAATGCATATAAATGTGCGGAAGGTTTCGCTTGAAAAACAGTACACTAAATTGACCAAAATCTGTTTTGAATTTTATTTAATAAAATAATTTTTATACATAAAAAGTTAAAAACCAACACAGGGATACATCATCTATGTCAAACATACATACTATTCATTAGTGTCATCACATAAGCAAAGCATTATACATAAAAAATTGGTGTTATACATATATACATCAGTATATTCAAATGTGTTCGAATTTCCTGGTTCCTGTGACCATCCTCACTGCTGCGTTGAAGGTTGTCTTCAAGGGGGAAAGGTGTACTGCTGCTGTGCCGGTAAGGGTTTCAATCCCATAGTCAATTCTAGAGAGAACCAGCACTTGGGGTTGCTTGTTGAAGGTCCTTGGGGGGGAAGGAAGGGTTTGATTTTGTAAAGTAGTTTCAGGTTGAGAAAGGCGCTTTTGGCAGATCGAGAAATATGATTTTTCATGTCCAGTTTCGGATCTAGGGTGATGCCAAGGGATTTTACGGATTCCGCCAGGGCGAGGTTGCTGTTGAGGGCATCAATTGCTTTGAGCCATTCTTCAATTTGGGTGTTGTCATTTTTGTTGGAGATGAGGGGAGCACTTCTGTTTTCTCTTGGTTGAGTTTCAGGTGATTGTTTGTGAGCCGGAGTTGCACCTCTTTGAGCGTATTATTAAGTCTTTGGATGTCATCGATGAAAGTGGTTTCCAGATAAAGTTGCGTATCATCAGCATATAAGTGAAAGGGGATGTTGGATTTCCTGAGTAGAGAGGTGAGGGGTTCCATGTAAATGTTGAAGAGCTGCGGGGAAAGTACCGATCCTTGGGGGGGACCTCTGATGACGGGGTAGAGATCGGACTCAAAGTTTTTACTTTTGATTTTTTGTGAACGGTTGTGGAGAAAGGAGGAGAACCAGTGTAGGACCGTCTCCTGAAGGCCAGCACTCTCTTGCAGAGCTTTGATGAGCAACTTATGGTCAACTGTATCGAACGCGGCCGATAGGTCCGGAAGGATGAGATGGCAGCAGTTGCCCGAATCAATGATTTGAGGATGTCATCAATGACATTGAGGATTGCTGTTTCGGTGCTACAGCCTTTTCTGAAGCCGGATTAATGAGGGTCAAGGAGATTGATGTTAACAAGATGTTGGGTCAGCTCAGGGAGTACACATCTTTTGGAAAGGAGGGGTAGATTCGAGACGGGTCTGAAGTTATTCAAGTCCTCAGTGTGTAACCCCTGCTTTTTCAACAGAGGAGTGAATTGGCCTACTTTGAGGCAATCTTGAACGTTTCCAGAGCTCAGAGAACTATTAATAATCTTGCACCATACTGGGGCTAGGACAAGCTTCAGGTCTTTGATCAGGTGCATGGGAAGCTGATCGAGGGCGTGTGAAGAGGGTTTAGCATTGGAGATTAATTTAACTATCTCTTCTTCCTGGATGGGGAAGAAGGAGGGCCAGTATTTAGTGGGCATCAAGCCTTCGCTCTCATGATTTTTAGACACTAAGTTCACCGTGGGGTGGGGAGAGCTTTGAACCAAGCGAGAGGTCGATCCTGACAATTTTCTCATTGAAAAAGCTGGCGAAGATGTCGCAGCGTTCTTTGGATGCTAGTGTTGAGGATGTCAGGTTTTGAGGTTTGGTTCCTACATGTCTAGAGCTGCGCGGAAGAAAGCTGACTTTTTATTTTTAATGTGGGTTTTGTTAGACCTGCGGGCTTCAAGGAGTTGCTCACGATGGAGGGTGGAGGGGTTGTACCTCCATGTTCTTTCTGCCGTTCTTAGAAGTCTTCTTTCTTCATTGATGTCGGAAGTGAACCAGGATCTGGAAGGAGTTACCCTGTTTTTTTTTTAGTTTCAATGGGGCAAGCTGGTCCAAGGTTAGTGTCAGATTGGAGTGGTAAAGAGAGGTGAGTTCAGTGGTTGATAGGTGATCGGTGGGGATAGGGAGGAGCGGGGGATCTGTGTTGTGTTTCTGATCCATTTGGGGGGGTCACACTAGGGTGGTTGGGATAGATCCATTTGATTGATATGAAATAGAATTAGGCGGTGATCGGACCAATCTAAAGGGAGGATGTGTTCGACGGAGATAGCATTACTTTCGGCAATAATTGCGTCAAGGATTGCTCCCCTTTGGCGAGTTTCTTCTAGGCAATGTTGGGTTAGATTATTTTCTGTTAGTAGGTTGTTTAGGGATTGTATGAGCAGGTTATGTGTTTCGTTCCATCCGAGATTGAGGTCACCCAAGATTATGTTGTTCGAGTTGCCTAGAGCGCAATGGGCAATTAGATCGGAAAGGTGCATCACTATTTGTTTTCATTTTTTAAGTGTGTTTGATCCTGAAATTCATCTCTCTTTAGTGATATTAGTAAAACTAGTCAACCAGCCTGAGTGGCAAAACAAATACTGCATCCTGGTGAGGGTGTTGAGCCAAATAGGCTCTGCCTATTGGAAAGGAGGGTTCCTCATGGGGGGTAGGGCACAGGGGTAGACGGCAAGGGGTGGGGCTACTGGGGGAGCACACGGGTGGGGAGCATAGGGAAAAAACAAAAAAATATACTTATCTCACTAGAGTCAAGAATTTAAGCTTGTTAGGAAATAGAAAGAATGATGGGAGACCAAAGTTTGGGGAGTAAACAGACCATTTTCACAACTTGGAATGTCAATGGAATGCGGTGCTCCTGCAGGAAGAGACTTATTCTCAAATATCTGGAACTGTTGAGTGCCCAGATTTGCTTATTACAGGAGACGCACTTGAGCTTAATTGAAAGTCGTTCAGTATTTTCTAGGGCTAAATGGATAAAATATTTTGAGTTATCACTACAGACAGCACATAATAGAGGAGTGGCTATACTAGTCAAACATGGTATCTCTTGCACTATCAGGGGGGTCCAAACAGACACCTCTGGAAGATGGATAGTAGTGAAAATGGCATTGAATAATATAGATATAGTATGCGTCTCTTTCTATGGCCCCAATGTGGATGATTCTTCCTACCTCTTGAAATTACAATCTATATTGATGTTGGAGGCTCCACCTTATATTTTGGGAGGTGATTTCAAAGCATTACTGGACCCCATTAAAGATAGGTCAAATGTGAGTAATTATATAGGGGCACCAAAGATATGGCGTGCACTGCGAAATATGATCCACGATATAGACCTGGAGGACGCGTGGAGAGTTAAGCAAGGCACGCACCAGGGGTTCACATTTTATAGCAAGAAGTCCAAACACGCCTCTAGGATTGACTATGTCTTCGTTGATAGACAATCCATTACAGACATCAAGAAGATAGTGGTTAAGCCTAGCCTCTTGTCAGATCACGCTCCTTTACAGTTTGCTTATTTGAAAAGCGACCTGCAGATGCAGTCCAGATGGACGTTAAAGAGGGCTATCCTTTCAAATCCGGAAATAATCGACTCTATCCAGGCCTACACTCTAGAATTCTTTTTATTCAACATGGGGTCTACAACCTTTGATTATATCTGGCATGCCTATAAGGCTGGGTTAAAAGGGAAGCTCCATGGTATCATATGTGCTAAGAACAGAACAGATTGCAAAAAATCTCCACACCACAGGAGTCAAGCTATCCAGGCTGAATGAAGGCTTATAGCCAGAAACCGGTCCTTGGATGCTTGATTCCGGTCTGGGAAAGACAGGGCTTGGCAGTTCGGACTGGACTTTTCCCATGAGGCAAAGGGTCAGAGCTGATTTCCATATAGCCAGTGTCTAACCCAGGGTGGTGTGGAGTGAAAAAAACGATGGATTTAGGCCCAGATCCTTGTACTGGGGTGAATGTATGACATTGTTCTACATTCTGTCCATCAACTGTGTTTTTTGTAATTTTCACCCCGAGTGGGCTGGGTATGCTCAGACGTGAGTCCCAGGCTCTCCACACCACTGGAGTCAAGCTATCCAGGCTGAATGAAGGCTTATAGCCAGAAACCGGTCCTTGGATGCTTGATTCCGGTCTGGGAAAGACAGGGCTTGGCAGTTCGGACTGGACTTTTCCCATGAGGCAAAGGGTCAGAGCTGATTTGCATATAGCCAGTGTCTAACCCAGGGTGGTGTGGAGTGAAAAAAACGATGGATTTAGGCCCAGATCCTTGTACTGGGGTGAATGTATGACATTGTTCTACATTCTGTCCATCAACTGTGGTTTTGTGTAATTTTCACCCCGAGTGGGCTGGGTATGCTCAGACGTGAGTCCCAGGCTCTCCACACCACTGGTGTCAAGCTATCCAGGCTGAATGAAGGCTTATAGCCAGAATCCGGTCCTTGGATGCTTGATTCCGGTCTGGGAAAGACAGGGCTTGGCAGTTCGGACTGGACTTTTCCCATGAGGCAAAGGGTCAGAGCTGATTTGCATATAGCCAGTGTCTAACCCAGGGTGGTGTGGAGTGAAAAAACGATGGATCTAGGCCCAGATCCTTGTACTGGGGTGAATGTATGACATTGTTCTACATTCTGTCCATCAACTGTGTTTTTTGTAATTTTCACCCCGAGTGGGCTGGGTATGCTCAGACGTGAGTCCCAGGCTCTCCACACCACTGGAGTCAAGCTATCCAGGCTGAATGAAGGCTTATAGCCAGAAACCGGTCCTTGGATGCTTGATTCCGGTCTGGGAAAGACAGGGCTTGGCAGTTCGGACTGGACTTTTCCCATGAGGCAAAGGGTCAGAGCTGATTTGCATATAGCCAGTGTCTAACCCAGGGTGGTGTGGAGTGAAAAAAACGATGGATTTAGGCCCGGATCCTTGTACTGGGGTGAATGTATGACATTGTTCTACATTCTGTCCATCAACTGTGTTTTTTGTAATTTTCACCCCGAGTGGGCTTGGTATGCTCAGACGTGAGTCCCAGGCTCTCCACACCACTGGAGTCAAGCTATCCAGGCTGAATGAAGGCTTATAGCCAGAAACCGGTCCTTGGATGCTTGATTCCGGTCTGGGAAAGACAGGGCTTGGCAGTTCGGACTGGACTTTTCCCATGAGGCAAAGGGTCAGAGCTGATTTGCATATAGCCAGTGTCTAACCCAGGGTGGTGTGGAGTGAAAAAAACGATGGATTTAGGCCCAGATCCTTGTACTGGGGTGAATGTATGACATTGTTCTACATTCTGTCCATCAACTGTGTTTTTTGTAATTTTCACCCCAAGTGGGCTGGGTATGCTCAGACGTGAGTCCCAGGCTCTCCACACCACTGGAGTCAAGCTATCCAGGCTGAATGAAGGCTTATAGCCAGAAACCGGTCCTTGGATGCTTGATTCCGGTCTGGGAAAGACAGGGCTTGGCAGTTCGGACTGTACTTTTCCCATAAGGCAAAGGGTCAGAGCTGATTTGCATATAGCCAGTGTCTAACCCAGGGTGGTGTGGAGTGAAAAAGACGATGGATTTAGGCCCAGATCCTTGTACTGGGGTGAATGTATGACATTGTTCTACATTCTGTCCATCAACTGTTTTTTTTGTAATTTTCACCCCGAGTGGGCTGGGTATGCTCAGACGTGAGTCCCAGGCTCTCCACACCACTGGAGTCAAGCTATCCAGGCTGAATGAAGGCTTATAGCCAGAAACCGGACCTTGGATGCTTGATTCCGGTCTGGGAAAGACAGGGCTTGGCAGTTCGGACTGGACTTTTCCCATGAGGCAAAGGGTCAGAGCTGATTTGCATATAGCCAGTGTCTAACCCAGGGTGGTGTGGAGTGAAAAAAACGATGGATTTAGGCCCAGATCCTTGTACTGGGGTGAATGTATGACATTGTTCTACATTCTGTCCATCAACTGTTTTTTTTGTAATTTTCACCCCGAGTGGGCTGGGTATGCTCAGACGTGAGTCCCAGGCTCTCCACACCACTGGAGTCAAGCTATCCAGGCTGAATGAAGGCTTATAGCCAGAAACCGGTCCTTGGATGCTTGATTCCGGTCTGGGAAAGACAGGGCTTGGCAGTTCGGACTGGACTTTCCCATGAGGCAAAAGGTCAGAGCTGATTTGCATATAGCCAGTGTCTAACCCAGGGTGGTGTGGAGTGAAAAAAACGATGGATTTAGGCCCAGATCCTTGTACTGGGTGAATGTATGACATTGTTCTACATTCTGTCCATCAACTGTGTTTTTTGTACGAACAGAACAGAGGCAGGGTTAATGAAGGAAATTGAGGATAGAATTGAATGGCTGGAGCTTGAAAGGATCAATACGCATAATACAGAGTATGAAGGACTTCTCGAAATTGAACAGGAATTAGATATGGCAAGACAAACATACAGAGGGAAATTAGAAGCGAAGTGCAAAGCCCAATGGGATTCAAGCAGGATGGAAAACTTTGAATATGGAGAGAAGGCAGGAGCATTATTGGCTTGGAAATCTAGAACTGATAGGGCTAGGAATGATATCAAAGAACTTATAATAAACAGTAATGGGGAAACATCGAGCAAAATAGAGGATATGCAAAGATGCCTCCTCTCGTTATTTTCAGATCTATATAGAGAGGATGTTAATCCGTCTTCTGAAGCTATACGTGCATGGTTAGACAGTAAAACTTTGCCAATACTATCTGAGGAGGGTAGGAATAGCCTGGACGCCCCTATTACAATAGAAGAGATAGCAGAACAGATAAAGAGGTCAAAAAACAAAAAAGCTGCTGGCACAGATGCACTTCCAAGTGAATTGTATAAACATTTAACAGATGAACTGTGTCCTGTATTGGGAACCATTTTTAATTCGGTATATGCATCTAGAGGTAGAGTTCCCAATTCATGGAAAGAAGCTATTATTGTTTTGATCTTGAAGCCCGGGAAAGATCCTTTAAGAGCAGACTCATATCGACCAATCTCCCTGCTAAATGCCGATTATAAAATCTTTATGGGTATTTTGGCGGGGAGATTGGCCAAACTGACACCTAAATTGATACATGCAGATCAGAAGGGCTTCGTGGCTGGAAGATTTATCGAAGATCAAATACACCTCTTACTAGGGAATATCGACATAACAGTAGAAAAATCGGAACCCTTGGCCGTGGTAGCTCTGGACGCGGCCAAGGCATTTGATAAAGTTTGTTGGAAATACTTGTGGGAAGTATTGGAAGTAATGGGGTTTGGCCCAGTGTTTATTCATACTTTAAAGAACTGTTCTAAGGGTGCCTCTGCACGGATTCTTCTAAATGGTATATTAACATCAGCCATTAACATACAGCAGGGAACCAGACCGGGGTGTCCCATCTCTCCACTATTGTTTAATATATATATTGAACCTTTGGCCCAAGCGATCAGGCTTGATGCCTTCATAACCCCATTTCAGTCAGGCCCGTATAGCTCTAAGTTGGCCCTGTATGCGGACGACCTGATTATATACACAAGAGACCCAGGTACAGCTATTCCTCGATAGAGGAACTGTCGGCAGATTTCGGGGCTTTATAAAGGATATGAGGTGAATAGATCCAAGGCAGAGGTCATGTGTTGGAATACAGATCAATGGCATGGCACCGAGAGTTTGGAGTTTAGATATTTGGGAATATATATTGTGAGGGAATTGGATCGAATCCCTAAGTTAAATCTCGACAGAATAACTAGGGAAATGGACTGTCTCTTTATCAGATGGAAGAATCTCCCATTGACCATCTATGGGAAAGTTAATTTAGGGAAAATGGTCATTCTCCCCAAGCTCTCCTATCTGTTTTTCACAATACCACTAACCTGTCCAAAGAAAGACATAAATAAGATGCAGAGTAAAATAGGAAGCTTTGTGTGGGGGGACAAAGAGTTGCGCCTGACCTGGAAGAAACTCAGAAGAAGGTTATTAAAAGGTGGGTTAGCTCTCCCCGATATCAGTCTATACGTAGTGGCATTCCAGTTTAAGAGCATACGGATGCTACTTACCAAGCCGAATTACTCAAATTGGGGTAGATTGCTGGGAGAAATGGTGAGAGCAGAAGGGGGAAGCGAGGGCTTTATGTACAAATTTGGCTCTCCGAGATTCTTTAAGCGGGTGCATTTGAAGGTATTAAAAACAGCCCTAGAGACATGGACAGGGTAAGAGTAAGCAGTGGGATTGGATACTACTCAGGCTTAGCCCCAGTATGGGATTCACCCGGTACCCCGGACTGCCTTAATGATGCCTTGGCAATACCAATAAAAAGGGCAGGGATTATGATCTGGAAAGAGTTAATGGATGAGGAAGGGGTACACCCATGGGAGTACTTGAGGACAAAGGTAGGGACAGATCTATCAAGATTTAAATATCTTCAATTGGTGTCTTGGCATACAGCAGAACGTGAGGAGATAAAAAGAAACGAGGAAACGAAAAGGTTAAGTCAATCCATCACACCAATTAAAAAAGAAATCTCGGTATGGTATCAACACTTACTAAAGGCTGAAGACAATGGGATAGCCTCGGCAGAGGGGGTTTGGAATAATTCCTCCATGGCACCGCAGGTGGAGGGGGCATGCTTGAAACATCTTCGAAGATGCTATATAAATATATAAATCCTGCTTGTCTGAAAAAGAATCATTTCTTCGTGGTCAAAAGGCTCCACTACACCCCTTATAAAATCGCCAAATTTGCCCCTACACCGCCACCAAAATGCCCGAGATGTCAGGTATTGTTGGCAGACGATATCCACATGTTTTCCGATTGTAAAGAGCTGGAACCTTTTTGGAAAGATGTGGGGCGCACACTGCTGGGAGTCTTTAAGACCAGGGTCGAAGTCAATCCCTCCTTGATTATATTTGGAGATGATGGTCTATTTTATAACACTGCCACATGGCTGGAAAAAGGGCTCCTACTATACATGATCCTACTGGCAAGGAGGGAAATATGTAGGAGATGGACAGATCCCCTCCCCCCGAGAAGTGAGGACTGGTTAAAAGCATCCTTTATCATGGCTCGGCTGGAATATGAGAGGACAGAGGATAAGCCATCTAATATCTGGCACCCTCTAATGAGGTGGGGAAGAAATCTGAGAATGATCCAGTCGCTCCAATGATTACACCATGTCCCCGGTAATAAAGGGTAAGAGGTCAGGCGACCCAAGTGAAGTGTGGTCAGCCAACGTGGCCCACAGGTAGAGATTAAGGCTGTAAAAGTTCCACAAAGACTTGACACTGTGAGATGAGGAGTAAAAAAAAAAAAGGAAAAAAAAAAAAGGAAAGGTGCATCACAAATTCCGCGGAGTTGCCTATGGGGTGATACAGAAGATGGGCCAGGATGGGCCTGGTATCGTGGGTTTTAATGGTGACTGATAGACATTCAAGGGAGCTGTAGGAGCATGAGGTAGTTTCCGAGATAATGAAGTTGCTCTTGTGGATGATTGCTATACCCCCGCCTCTGTTCCCTATTCTGTCTTTATTGATCAATGAGAAACCAGGAGGCACCAACATGTCGAAACTGGGGTGAGAGAGATTGTTAAGCCAGGTCTCTGTGATGAAGGCAATGTCAATATCATGGGAGAGGAAGGTTTCTGCGAGTTCTGTTGCATGTTTGATGGCAGATCTGCAATTAAGGAGCATGCAGTTGATATGGGGCCCTGCTTTGATCCTGATCTCCGTGGGATGTGCGCTCGGAAAGTTGGCCAGGTGAGCTAGGGGTCTGGGTATTTTCGGGGGAGGGCGGTTAATTCTAAATCCCGTGATTACTTCTATCTTGGATTTGGGGGAGGGATTTGCACCGGGGTTGTAGGATGTGACTAGGTGTGTGACTTCCTGAGCAGAAAGAGGGGATGTTGATCTTCTGGGTCTTTCGGAGCGCTTGTTAATCACCTTCCGGATCAGAGACTGTGCTTCATTGCAGGCCCTCAAGTCACATGTTAGGGTAAATAATATGAGCTGATAAGCAACACTTGTCCAGTGTTTCTCTGGATTATTATTAAGTGTTGAGATTCCCCAAGCATCATCTTACTCACTAACAGGGCGTTCCTATATCATTGGTTCCTATATTGGTTCCTATATCATGTTGAAATCACCGGCAATGATAAGAAAATCATGTGGGTCGAGGACAGCCGTGTGCAGACCTAGATCAAAATTTACCTGAGTCTCCCCCCCCTCCTCCCGCTACTCGACAGTAAAGAGCAGGCATCGGACCTGGTGATAGATATGCTCAGGATGTTGTGTGAAAGAAAAGGTAACAAAAAAATTTTGACATCAAGGGCCTATTTAACCCAAATAAAGAGGCTGCATGATGGACGGCCCCTCCCTACAGAAAGCGCAGGTATGTGGTATGTTATAACACTAGCTCAATACAGAGGGTTACACGGCCAGGTTTCCAGCAGGAGGCACAGGTCGAATGCAACAATAAAAATCCCCTGATTCGGTTCTCCTCATTTGGACTTGATCCGCGCTATAATTCAAGACAGGATATTAATAAGGGGGCCCGTTCTAGAAGGGCCCTCGATGTTTTGAAAAAGGGGTGTAATATCACTAATATGCATACATTTTCCTGTTCAAGAGAGGGGTCCCTAGCACTAATTTCTGGGGCTTGGGAGTGGGTGTCTAGTCAACCTACCACTGAGATGCCCAGAACATCTGACTGTTTACAGGGTGCCACCATTTGTTCAGCTGGTAGGTCGCAAGGAGGCACCTATGTCCCCCGTAAATTTGGAGGGTCACATGAGGATGGAGGACTGGATTCAAATCTTATCAATGATTTAGATGAAATCAAAACACCCTGCTGGCTGGGAGTGATCAGAAAAGCGTTTTACGTGCAGGATGTCTGGTCAAATGATGGAGCGGCAGTCATAGACTGACCGTATATGATGGATGCATTTGTTTACTGGGGAGTCTTCATCGTCTTTGAGCGCTTTTCAGATAGTGAAGGGACCATTACCATATATAACAGAAGTGGTTTGTTTGCGGGTTGGACATTGCTGTTTTCCGTTTAGACCCGTCTCATCCCCCTTCAGGTCTGAACCCTAATGAGCTCTACTGACCCCATCTTTATTTATGGGGGAGTGCTGTGTCGTACCCGACACTCACCACTGATGCACCAACAGCACATAGCACCTTACAAACTCACACCTACACAAATTAGACACTCGCTCACATGGACCATTCACCACCAACATTGCACACCAAACTTGTATGCATACCCCTCAAAACCCACTGAATCACCACATGTCACGGATGTATAGGACCTGCTGCATGACTACACTCTGTACCTGCTTTTCCTCACAGAAACATGGCTAATCCCAGTGTCTGCACCAGACATCGCTACAGCCATCCCCACCGGCCACAAGGTCACCAGACAAGACTTCCAACAAAAGCCCGAAGAAGGAGTCTCCATCATATTCAAGGACACCATCAATTACACTACCAATTGGAACACCTCATGTTCAAGCTACACATCGAGTCCCGCACCACCAGAGATCGGCCACCACTGGACCTACTAGCTGTAGCCGGAAAACCTCACAGAAGATGTCAGGACATAACTTTCCACTCACTGGCCCGAGCACGCCAGCAGTCTACCGAATACCATCAAGATTTCATCAGCTGGGCCACAGTATGCACAAACACCCTGTCTCCCCTCAAATGCAACAATATAGCAAGAGCTAGAACACATGCCAGCTGGTATACAAAGGAAACCCAACTGACAAACCCCCACTGAAAGCAACTGGAGCGCAAGTGGAGAACGAGTCAAGACACAGCAGGCAAAGAAATCTTCAAAAATGTCCTAAGACACTACCACCAGCGGTTCAGGAGTAGAGATTGGAAGGGACTTCGAAAAAGAAAGATCATCTCATCTTCGGTATCCTTGTTATGTATCAATTTAGATTCCGTATGCATTTTCCCGAATCATGTCCGTATATAGGTATAATTCACATTGACCATATATAGGAATAGAAATCCAGTCCTTATTTAGGCATAGCCCATGATACCCAAATACAGGCATGGCTACTTCCATCCGTCATCTACGTCACAACAATTTCTTGGAAAACCAGACTCTTAAGCAGAAGGGACTTCCCCTAGCCTGGATATTGATTACTCCAAGAAACTCATTATGCATTAACAACTATTCCTTAGGGGTTCACCCATGACGTTCATATGGCCGACTTTTACGTCAATACTGGCATTCCTAAACACCTTCAAGGTATAAATATGCCTTCACTTGCTATAGCCAAGCACGTGTGGTTCGGTGCAGTACGACTAGCTACTTGCACGACGCAGCTCGCTACAGCAAGTGCCGAAGGAAACCAAGTCTCCAGCTGACGCACTGACCAGAAGCTGTCATCTCCTGCCGAGAAATCCAGCTCCAGTGTTTCTGACTCCCTTTGCGAGGTGTTGGGAAATCGAGTCAGTGAAAAAGATACCAACCTCTCTCATTCTAAGGTATGGAGCTGATTAGAACCTAGAGAAACCTTTGGCAATTCTTGGCAAAACTAAACCTATGCTAAAGACAAACACCTACTTCTTCCCTGGTACTAGACCTAGGTTAGGTACATTGGGGTAGGCATATTTTGGAAGCACTAGTTGAGTATTTTAGCTTGTGTTATTTATGTATGTATTTTTACATGTCATAGCAACAGACAATGCTATTACAGTATTATTTTATATTACTGTTTACGCTGTACGCATTATACTTTGCATTCTGCCTAACGATTGTAGCAGTTCACCTTTCTTGCATGAGAAAGAAGACTGTTCAATAAACCCCTTTTATTGAAACGCCCGTCTCTCTATTTCTATGCAACTCTGTGGAAACGAAGCATGCACGATTGACTGAGTAAAATAGTTATCTACTGTTTCCACGACTCTGAAGATATGTTTCGATTCTTGGGGAAACAAAGTTGTCATGTTTATGCGGTTGTCAGGAACTAATCCCCTCTTTTGTATTCGGGAAAGTTTCAAGTGACCTCTGAGCTAGCTGGCACTCACAATTAAGTTTAGTATACTCGATAGAGACATACTGACCCTATTCCTATGTCAAATCTATAGTGTACATTATTCCAATGCGTAGAGCCTATTCGGAATATAGGAACTACTTTGGAAAGGATTTTAACAATCGGAGGTCAGTGGAACACAATTGTTGGACTTGGCCCTTAGGGCAGGTTCACCCCTAGACTTTTTGCTTGAAATGGTGACCTGGCAATGGTGATTTTTGGGATTCTGCGCACTTTCACTGTGTCCCAGTGGAAAGTGCGTGCGCACTCTGAGTGCATGTGCTGAGCTAGGCCTGCCCGCCCATAGGAATGCATGGGGAATGTATGTGTCCCTGGTAGTTCCTGATGCGTGGGGTGTACAGGCTCGAGTTTAGTATGTGTGAACTCGTGAGAGTGAATGCTGCGAGATGGTGTATGCGGCATGTATGTGTCTAGAAGGGATGTTCTACTTCTGGACATTGAGATATGTGTGCAGTGAGGGTGCTGGAGCGTGATTGGCTGGAGCTGGCTGGCATGCCAGGCTCCAGGAAGTCTGGATGGGTCTGCCCGGTGGTGAGTGTGAGATTAGCATGAGTGATGTGTGGGAGGAGTGTACCTGTGTCCTGGATGGGCTGGGTTTTCCCCACACAATACTGGCTCCGCCCCCCTGTGGTGTGTCTAATGACCCAAGCCCTGCCAGTGAATAGAGAGGGTGGTTGAGGTAAACAGAGTACTCAAGAACCAGCTGCTACTGGTTCCGTCCCCACCCTGCACCTTCAGACAAAGGGAAATGGTGTATAAAAATGGGGCTGTGTCCCCACAGATGTTGTTCTCTTCCAGGATCCTGAGGGGGCTGCTGCTGTTGCTGGGCCAGAGGACCGCCACTTGGACTGTCTCCCTGCCTGGAGACCCAGTGAGATGGCTCTGGGCCCAGCTTTGCCCCTTGCCTGCCTACAAGGACTTTGCTGGGTCCTTTCCTGATTTATAGCGCTAGGAGCGCTTGGCTCTTCCCTCTAGCGCTTGAGAGCGCTTTATTTCGTCCTAGCGCTGGGAGCGCTGTGGTTTGTGCCCACTAGCGCTTGAGAGCGCTTGATTTTGACCAGCAGCGCCTGGGAGCGCTTCTGTAAGGCAGGTGCCCACCCTGCATTTCACGGCTCGAGCGGCTGCCCACGCCGCATATTTGTTTGATTTATTTACCTCGAGGGAGCCCACTCCTCGGTAAAATTCATCCCCCGCCTACGAATGCCTGGAACGGGCCGCCGCACTGCCTGAGACGACCCGGAAGTGCTTGGCCGGCCGGCCAATTGCAGCGCGTCCCCGAGGTCTGACCCGGAAGTCAGGCAAGCTGCGGCGGGCCAACAGGAAGCAGACGGGAGCCCACCCCGCGCTCCTGCAGCAGAAGAAGAAGCCGGCACATTCCGCCCCTCCCCGGGGCACCAAGGAAGTGAAGAGGTGAGCCCCGGAGGGTGAGAGGGGAGAACGGAAACAGCGCGTGAGGCCGCGGGGCTCCCGTGCCAGGAGAGAGCCCCGCCCGCGGTAGAGTCCAGCGAGAGGAGAGGAAGCCCCCGCGCCAGACCCGGTGAGTGCTTCAAGAGGAAGGGGGAGGTGTCTGGGCACACTGCCGGTGCCCGCGCCCCGCCCCCCTGTGCATTGCTGTGGTTGTTGGGGCCAAGAGGCTCCGGTATCTTGGGGGCATCTTTTGGCTAAGAGCCCACGAGGCTCAAGAAGGTGCACAGGGCTGTCTGAACCCCCGAGTCTCCCGAGGAGGCAGTCACTTGATCCACGAGCCCCGAGAGGCTCGAGCTGCCCCTTTGGTTTGTGTGGAGCCCAAGAGGCTCCTGGCCCACATCTGTTGCAAAGAGCCCAGAGAGGCTCTGGAGGGCCACATTCATTTCTTAGGGCCCGGAGAGAGGTTCCAGGCGCCAAAGTTGTGTTGAAGAGCCCAGAGAGGCTCAGGGGGACATTTTGTTTCTGCAGAGCCTGTGAGGCTCCCACCTCGTGTTCGCCCCACCATTGTTCTTTGAGAGCCCGGCGAGGCTCCCCCATTGGCCCCACTGTTGTTCTTGAGCCCTGGCAGGCTCAAACATTGTTGCGCCAGTTGCCCAGCACTTTGTGGGCAACTGCTCCGTTTAGGCCGGACACAGGGCGTCCTAGCCCCAACAAGGCCAGAGGGCCTAGGGACAGTCACAGGTGGCGACTTACGTGAGTTTGGCGCTATTGTTCCTTTTCCTGCACCTCTGAATGTGTTTTTATGCGTCATGTGCCTTGTTCTACACCTCTGAATGTATTGTTGATGCATCATGTGTTTTCCTCCCTTACACCTCTGAATGAATGTTATGCATTGCATCATGTGTTATGTGCTTACACCCCTACTTGTATTGTGATACTGAGGTGGTTGTTTTCTCCCTAGTGCAGGTGGTGCTAGTGAGATCCTGGTTACCAGTAGTTACTGGTTGTGTGGTAAAAGTGCTTTTACATTCTATGTTTTACATTCTAAGTGCTATTTCTGACAGTGTTACTTCTGATTCCTGACAGTGGTCCAGGTGGCCCTGTCTTGTAAATATCCCCTGTAAATTCTGCCCGTGCGTCTGGCACATTGTAAAGTGTGTTTTATCTAATGTGTTTTGGTGTAATACAAAGGCTATTTTTATATAACCTTGTGTGGAGTTTCCTTTGTGGTGGGCCTGGGGGTTGTTGCTGGGGTGCGTGCGCAAATACTTAACTTACATCGCCTCCAAGTTTAGCCTTGCTGCTCGCGCCACGTTACCTAGAGGGTGAGTAGGGGTTATCTTGGCGTGTAACTCCCTTGCCCTGACTTGGTAGTGGTGGTCTCTGACTGACTTTGGCGAAAGCCCTGGCCAGCCGGGGATCCCATTTCCAACATTGGCGGCAAGCGGTGAGGATAAGGATTTGTGTTTGCGTTGTACCTTGGTAGCAGCTGGCTGCACCACAAAACTGCATTTTAGATGACCACATTTTAGAGGATTGTTTTTTGGAAGTTTCATATTTTATTCTCCTGAAGGTATCATTGTGCAATTGTGTCAGTACATTTGTCCCCTACCCTGCGCCCAGAGTCGGTACCTGTGTCACTTGTGGTCAGGTTGAGGAATCAGGGGTGGTAGAAACTGCCTTACCAGTCCGAGGGGAGGGTTGTGTGTGGATGAATGGTGTGTGGCACTAGGCAAGTGAGTGTGAGTTCTCTGGGGTAGAGAGCTTGCTGATACCTTTGTGAATTGTGTACTCCTGTGTTAGCTCAGACCCCTAGGTTCCCTGTGTGATCTCTTCTCTAGAACGTCTGCCAGAATGGAGCTGGTTTTTGATTTCAATGATCTAGCCACATACGGTGTGTGGGAGCTGAGAAAGTTCTGTGAAGAGAGAGGCATAGGGGCAGATCAGTCAGGATGGTATGCACTTAGGAGATGCATGGTCAAATGGCAAGAGGATCAATGGGATCTTGAGCGCAGTGAGGAAAGGGCCCGGGCCCCACACCAGGAGGGTGGTGGGTCTGTCGGGAGCCCTGAAGATTCAGAAGAGGAGGAAGAAGATGACAGCACCTGGATGCCAGTAGAGAGTGAGGACCCCATAGATAGGGAGTCCCTTGCTGGGTCCAGTGTAGGAGGCAGCGCCTCATCCCTTTCCCTGTCCCCAGAGGAGCTGGTAGATAGGAGGAGGGAAAGGGAGCACCAGCTGGCTTTAGAAAAGCTCAGGTTGGAGCATGCCCAGGCTATGGCGCAGCTGGAGCTTAGGAAGCAACAGCTAGAGACCGAGATGGTCTTAGCGCAGGAAAGGATAGAGGAGGCTGAGAGGGCCTCCACCAGGGGCAAAGTAGCTCTGGAGGATAGACTATCCCCTGCGCGCAGTTTTAATTTTCTGGATTCCCCAGGGAGGGCTGAGTCCAGTGGTGGCAGCTATCTAGATTTCAGCGAAGGAATTCCCAGTTCCCAGAGCATGGTACCTAGTTCCCAAGAGGAGGAGAACAGATTGAAGTTCAGGAACCTTAGGAAACCACCTCACCAGCAGTGGAAGTATTTTGTGGACGAATGTTGGGAGGCAATGTGGGAGTGGCTGGCGGCTAACCAGGACGATGAGGAGGACGGAGTGGTGAACAAGTTACTTACCTTCGGTAACGATATATCTGTAAGAAACAGTAGTTAGTATTAGATTCCTTACCTTAGAATATCCCCAGGCGTCAGTCTGGATCCGGAAACTTTTGCGTAGCAGTACCCCTGCGCGTCGGTAGGCGTCGTCTGCAGGCGTCCCCTGCGGCTCCGCGTCGTCGGCGTCGTGCGCCGTGATGACGTCGCTGGAGTATATAGACGCCGCCTCCGCGCGCTGACGTCAGTTCTTTGCACACAGCTTTTCCGCGCCAGAACACGCAGAGCCATGTGAGAACCAACACTGGTGCCATTTGAAACTAGGGCCCTGAAAGGGATGTCCCTAACCCTAGGTATCAGTTCGCAGAACGGGGAGGATGGGCGGGGCGGTAAGGAATCTAATACTAACTACTGTTTCTTACAGATATATCGTTACCGAAGGTAAGTAACTTGTTCATCTGAAAGAAACAGGTTAGTATTAGATTCCTTACCTTAGAATAGATACCCCAGCAATACCAACCCCGGTGGTGGGTCTGCGAACCAATACAACCTACACCAGAAAGTCCTGGAGGACCGAACGGCCAAAGAAGCCATCCCTCCGGACTTGACTGTCCAGGCAGTAGTGCCTCGCAAAGGTGTGCAGCGAGGCCCACGTGGCCGCCTGGCAAATGTCCTGCAAAGGGACTCCCCGGCCCAGGGCAGTAGTAGCCGCCGTGGCCCGAGTGGAATGGGCCCTCAGCCCAACAGGAGGCTCCTTCCGAGCCAAAGAGTAGCATGCTTTGATGCACAGGACGACCCACCGAGAGATGGTCCGTTTCTGTACCGCCCTTCCCTTCTTCTCACCCACGTAGCCAACAAACAGTTGGTCATCCACCCGGAACTGGCGTGTGCGATCCATATAGAATGAAAGCGCACGTTTTGGGTCCAGACGATGGAGCCGCTCTTCATCCTTTGAAGGATGCGGAGGCGGGAAGAAGGAGGGCAAGGTGATGGACTGCCCAATGTGAAAAGCAGAGACTACCTTGGGCAGGAAAGAAGGTCTGGTCCGAAGAACCACCTTATCAGGATGAACAGACAAGAAAGGAGGTTGAACAGAAAGAGCCTGGAGCTCACTCACTCTCCTGGCAGAGGTGATGGCTACCAGGAAGGCCGTCTTTAAGGTGAGAAGACGGAGAGGACAGGAATGAAGGGGCTCAAAGGGAGCGCACATCAGGAAAGTCAAAACCAGGTTCAAGTCCCACTGAGGCATCACGAACGGAGCTGGAGGATACATGTGCGTGATGCCCTTTAAGAATCTTAACACAATAGGGGACTTGAACAAAGATGGCTGATCAGGTAGCCTCAAGAAGGCGGAAAGGGCAGAAAGATAGCCCTTGATAGTGCCCAGAGCAGAGCCCTGCTGGGCAAGGGAAAGGAGGAAGAGGAGAACCTCAGATAGAGGGGCAGAAAGGGGATCCACAGCCTTTGCTGTGCACCATGCCACAAATCTGTTCCACCGGCAGGCGTATACCGACTTTGTGGAGGGACGCCTGGCTGCCAGAATGACATCACAGACTTCAGGAGGCAAGTCAAATGGCCTCAACTGTCGCCGCTCAATCTCCACGCATGGAGGTGGAGACTGGACAGGTTCGGGTGGAGGACCGTCCCCTGCTGCTGCGACAGAAGGTCCTCCTGAAGGGGCAGGCGGATCGAGGGACCGACTGTCATGCTGAGTAGCTCGGGATACCAGTACCTTCGAGCCCAGTCCGGAGCCACAAGGATAACTTGGGCCCGGTCGCGCCTGATCTTCTTCAGCACTCTGGGCAGAAGTGGTATAGGCGGAAAGGCGTACAACAGACCGCAACTCCACTCGCGCCGAAAGGCGTCGCCGAGCGAGTGCCGTCTTGGAAACTCCAACGCGCAGAACTGATGACATTGCGCGTTCTCTTCTGTGGCGAATAGATCTAACCAAGGCTCTCCCCATTGCTGAAAGAGGCCTCTCGCCACATCCGAGTTCAGACGCCATTCGTGATCCACCGAGCACCGACGGCTGAGTTCGTCCGCCCTGGCGTTCAGAGAACCTGCCAGGTGTTGAACCGTCAGAGTCACGCCCTGACGTTCCAGCCATTGCCAGAGGCGCAGAGCCTCTTGGCAAAGGGTCCACGACCCCACACCGCCCTGTTTGTTGCAGTACCACATGGCGGTTGTGTTGTCCGTGAACACCTGCACTACACTCCCGTTGACAAAGGGGAGGAATGCCTTCAGTGCCAGGCGAATCGCCCGCAGCTCCAACATGTTGATATGGAGCCGGGACTCCGCCGGAGACCAGAGGCCTCTGATCTCCGCCTCTCCCAAGTGGCCACCCCAGCCTTGGAGGGACGCGTCCGTCACAACCACGTGCTCCGGCTGGGGAAGGGAGAGGGATCTGCCCCTGACCCAATCGCGGTCTGTAAGCCACCACTGCAACTGTCTCGCAGTGCCCTCCGAGATCAGGACATGGTCGGATAGGTTGCCCTGATGCTGGGCCCACTGAAACTTCAGGTCCCACTGCAGAGCCCGCATCCGCCATCTGGCGTGATGCACCAGAAGGATGCAGGAGGCCATCAGCCCCAGAAGCCGCAGCGTCAACCTGACCGAAACCCGGGATAACGGCTGAAAGATGGGAATCAGAGCCTGAATATCCCGGACCCGCCGTTCCGGGGGATAAACCCGAAACTGCGCCGAGTCGAGAACCGCTCCGATGAAAAGGAGCTTTTGAGAGGGACACAGGTGTGATTTCGGCACATTGATGGAAAACCCCAACTCGTGCAGGAGGTCTGCCGTCATCTGAAGGTGGTGGACGACTGTCTGGGGCGAGCCCGCCTTCAACAGCCAGTCGTCGAGGTAGGGGAAGACTGAAACCCCTAACCGGCGCAGATGAGCTGCGACCACCGCCATCACTTTCGTGAACACCCGTGGGGCGCTGGTAAGGCCGAATGGGAGCACGATAAACTGAAAATGCTCGTGGCCTACCGTGAACCGCAGGTAACGCCGGTGGGCCGGCAGGACGGGGATGTGAAAGTACGCATCCTGCAAGTCCAACGCTACCATCCAGTCTTGTGGGTCTAGAGCAGCCAAGACCTGAGCCAAAGTCAACATCTTGAACTTCTCCTTCCGGAGGAAGCCGTTGACGTTCCGTAGATCCAAGATAGGACGCAGGCCTCCCTTGTCCTTCTTGGGTACCAGAAAGTAGTGGGAGTAGCAACCACACCCTACTTCTGGCCCAGGAACGCGCTCGATGGCCCCCTTGGCCAAGAGGGCCGTAACTTCCTCCTGCAGAAGTGTCAAGTGGTCCCCCGACACACGGTGGTTCTGCGGGGGCATGGCTGGAGGAGTGGACTCGAAGGGGAGGGCATAGCCCCTTCGGACAAGCTGCAGCACCCACCTGTCCGATGTTATCGCGCGCCAGCGGGAGTGGTGATGGCGAACCCTGCCACCCACTGGCGTCACGTGAGCCCGAAAGCTCGGACTAGGAAGGCTTGGATGCCGCAGCGGAGGGAGGCGTGGACTGACCACGACGCTGGCCTCTACCGCCACCACGGCGGAAACCACGGGCGCCACCGCGCTGGGGAGCGCTCTGCGCCGCGTGGCTGGCAGCACGTGTGGGACCTCCTCTCCCTTGGCCACGAAAGGGCCGAAACGAACCCGTCTGCTGGCGCTGGGTCTGGGTCGAGAGACCCAAGGACTTGGCCGTGACCCTGGAGTCCTTGAAGCGCTCCAGCGCGTGGTCCGCTTTGTCACCAAATAGGCGACTGCCATCAAATGGCATGTCCATAAGCGTATTTTGGACGTCTGGTGAGAAGTTGGCAGATCTCAGCCAGGCATGGCGACGAATCGCCACCGTAGTGGACATGGCCCGTCCCAGGGAGTCCGTGGTGTCCAGACCACAACGGATCGAGTACCGCGCCGCATCCCGGCCTTCAACAAAGGCCCGGGTGAGCTTGTCCCGCACTTCCTGGGGGCATTGCGGCAAACACTCCTCGACCGTATCCCACAGGGAGTGGGTGTAGCGGCCCAAGAGGCACGCGGTGTTACAAGACCGCAGTCCAGCACTCAAAGAGGAAAACACTTTCTGTCCGAATTGGTCGTACCTCTTTGATTCCCGGTCGGGCGGAGCCGACGGAAATGCGGACTGCGAAGTGGAGGCCTGGATCACCAGACTCTCCGGGGAGGGATGGGTGGACAGGAAGGCAGGGTCGTCCGCGCAGGGACGGTGACGCCTGGCAACGTTCCGGTCAACCGGCGCACCAGAGGCGGGCCTGGACCAGGTGCCCAGAAGGACATCCGTCAGGGCCTCATTAAACGGCAGCAGAGGCTCCTGGGGGCATGACTGCGGTTTAAAAACTTCCGTCAGGATATTCGGTTTGACCTTCGCGACGGGGAGCTCAAGGTGTAAGGCCTTGGCAGCCCTCATCAGGACCACCGAATAGGCAGCACCCGCCTCGGACGCCACAGGGGACGGAGAGACAAACCCAGGGTTGGGCGACTCGTCCAGGCCACTGGCATCACCCAGATCACCTACCCAGTCCACATCGTACTGGCAGGCACGGGATAGAGGGTCCTCAGACCCCTCCCAACCCTCACCATACTCCTCCTCGTCATACCCATATTCTGGGTCGACGATATAGACATCGGGGTCAACAGGCCCCATCGGCGTCGGGTCCGGCGTCGGCCGACGCCGGTCCGGCTCCGAGTCCGGAGTCGGGGAGGAAAGGGGGGTGGCGCCGCGCGGCGTCGGTGCCGGGGACCCGACGCCGGCCGGAGCCGACGGCGGAGTCGCTGCACCACGCGGGGGCGGTACCCTGGGCTGGCCCACAGGAACCGACGCCGGAGAGGCCGGGAGACCAGCCGGCGACGAACCAGAGGGAACCAGCGGCGCCGGGGCCGGAGCCACCGGCGGCGCCGGGGCAGGAGCACCCGAACCGCTCGGGCCCCCAGACGGGACCGACGGGCCCGCAGGCGCCGAAGGCCCCGCCGGAGAAGACCTCGCCCTCATAGCAATGAGGAAGGCCTCGATCTCCTCACGCGACGCGCCTTCCCCAGGGACCGACAGGTGTGGGGCAGACGGCGTCGGCGACCCATGCGGGACCGCGGGGGTGGGGTCACCCGAGCCCCCGGCCGCAGCACGCGGGCGTCGGGGGGAGTCGGGGGTGCGATGGCGACGCCCCGACTTCTTGTGCTTACCTGACGAGCCGGAGGAATGGTGGCGACTCCCGGAGCGCCCATGGCGGCTCCGCGACCGCTCCCTCGACCGCTCCCTCGACCTCCGACCGGACCGGGACCGCTCTCGACGCGGGGCCGACAACCGGAGTTCGAGAAGCTTGCGGGACCGCTCCCGCCTAGCTTTTCCAGTCAAGGCCCGACAGTCGACGCAGGACTCCACGTCGTGGTCCGCGCCCAGACACCGGAGGCAGAGTCGATGGTGGTCGGTGACCGACATCATGCGGTCGCACTCGTCACAACTCTTGAAACCGGGCATCCTACCGGCACCGTAAAGATCAATCAGTTAACAAAAAACTTGGTCAAAAGACCGGAGTACTGCTCTTCGGATCTGCGCTAACTGGCGCGGAAAAAAGAAGAACTGACGTCAGCGCGCGGAGGCGGCGTCTATATACTCCAGCGACGTCATCACGGCGCACGACGCCGACGACGCGGAGCCGCAGGGGACGCCTGCAGACGACGCCTACCGACGCGCAGGGGTACTGCTACGCAAAAGTTTCCGGATCCAGACTGACGCCTGGGGATATTCTAAGGTAAGGAATCTAATACTAACCTGTTTCTTTCAGATGACTATGTTTCTCAAAGAGCAGTTGCTCAGTGTTTGTTGTCCAGAGTTGCGCCAGCACCTGTTGAAGTCTGAATACTTTAGTCCTTGGGCGCTTGCTGAGGAAGCAGAGCGCTGGGAGAGTGCTAGAGGTTCTCTAGAGTCATTGGTGAGTGACTCCAAAAGTAGTGGTTCAGGTATCTTCCAGCCCAGCGTGGTGGAGGAGGCTCAGTGTAGCCCAGCTAGGTCCCAGGATAGCGAGGAGGGTGTAGGGGCTCACTGCCTGGCTCAGTGGAGCAGGAGTGAGGGGGAGACCGAGGTTCCCCAGACGCCCGAAGCCCTGCCTCAGGACTTGGATGGTTTCTTGAGGGAACACCAGGTTGGGGACCTAGGCTGTCCTGTTAGTCCATTTGAGGAAGATCTCCTAGTGAGTAGAGGACCTGGAGCGTCTGTAACCAGAGCTCCTGTGGTTCTAGAGTCTGGCAGTACCGCTCCGGTAGGGAGGGTACAGGAGTCCAGAGTGAGGAGTGATTGGGGGAGTTCCCCAGTGGAAGGACCAGTGGGTCAGGGACTACCCAGTTGGGCTAGGTTCCCGTGTAGTGACCCGGGTGGCACCACTTCTGGTCTGGGGGATCGTCACGCACTGTCAGGTGGACAGGGGACGGGAGATCTGCGCCAGACAGACAGTCACACAACATATGTCTCATTTGTTAGCCTCAGGGGGATGGAGTGTAAGTCCCCAGAAGTCCTGGAGTGCCAGGCAATTGTTCCACCGAAGGTTTTAGACCAGAGGTTGGAAGGCCAGGTTCAGGATCAGCCTGACCTGAAGGGTAGGATGACTGTAACCAGTGTCCTGACCGGTTCTTCTTCCAGAGGAACTTCTCCAGGTGGGAGAGGGCAGACCTCTGGAAGGGGGTGCAGAGGGTGGGAGAGCCCCCCTCTGACCGCGGTGCAACCTGAGTGGATAAGCCCTGGGTTAGAATGGCGTTCTAGGTGTACCCCTCGCCGGAGGAGGAGGAACCCTAGGAGAAGAGGTAAGGGGAGGAGAGCCTTCCCTGAGACTCCTGGTCCGCCTGAGGTTGTAGGCCCTAGGCTGGAGAACCAGTGGCAGTCTAGTCCTGTCTTACAGACAGGAAGAGTGGAAAATGGCCGCTATGTGCCAGGGGTTACTACACCCCGCTCTGCGAATTGGCAAGGACCAGTGGCACCTGGGTGGCCCAGGGCCTGGTCCTGGCCGCGGACAGCTTGGGAGTACCAGTGGGGTAGCCCAGTTGGTCCAGATAGTGGTTTTAGAAGGAATCCCATGGGTTCACCGTGGCGTAGAACAGGAGGGTGTCCCTGCAGTTGCGGGCCCGCGTCCGTGTTCTATCGCCCCAAGCAGGGAAGTCCATCACGGTGGTGATTGTTCTACCCTGCGTTTTGGCTGGAAGGGGGTTGTGTTGGACTTGGCCCTTAGGGCAGGTTCACCCCTAGACTTTTTGCTTGAAATGGTGACCTGGCAATGGTGATTTTTGGGATTCTGCGCACTTTCACTGTGTCCCAGTGGAAAGTGCGTGCGCACTCTGAGTGCATGTGCTGAGCTAGGCCTGCCAGCCCATAGGAATGCATGGGGAATGTATGTGTCCCTGGTAGTTCCTGATGCGTGGGGTGTACAGGCTCGAGTTTAGTATGTGTGAACTCGTGAGAGTGAATGCTGCGAGATGGTGTATGCGGCATGTATGTGTCTAGAAGGGAAGTTCTACTTCTGGACATTGAGATATGTGTGCAGTGAGGGTGCTGGAGCGTGATTGGCTGGAGCTGGCTGGCATGCCAGGCTCCAGGAAGTCTGGATGGGTCTGCCCGGTGGTGAGTGTGAGATTAGCATGAGTGATGTGTGGGAGGAGTGTACCTGTGTCCTGGATGGGCTGGGTTTTCCCCACACAATACTGGCTCCGCCCCCCTGTGGTGTGTCTAATGACCCAAGCCCTGCCAGTGAATAGAGAGGGTGGTTGAGGTAAACAGAGTACTCAAGAACCAGCTGCTACTGGTTCCGTCCCCACCCTGCACCTTCAGACAAAGGGAAATGGTGTATAAAAATGGGGCTGTGTCCCCACAGATGTTGTTCTCTTCCAGGATCCTGAGGGGGCTGCTGCTGTTGCTGGGCCAGAGGACCGCCACTTGGACTGTCTCCCTGCCTGGAGACCCAGTGAGCTGGCTCTGGGCCCAGCTTTGCCCCTTGCCTGCCTACAAGGACTTTGCTGGGTCCTTTCCTGATTTATAGCGCTAGGAGCGCTTGGCTCTTCCCTCTAGCGCTTGAGAGCGCTTTATTTCGTCCTAGCGCTGGGAGCGCTGTGGTTTGTGCCCACTAGCGCTTGAGAGCGCTTGATTTTGACCAGCAGCGCCTGGGAGCGCTTCTGTAAGGCAGGTGCCCACCCTGCATTTCACGGCTCGAGCGGCTGCCCACGCCGCATATTTGTTTGATTTATTTACCTCGAGGGAGCCCACTCCTCGGTAAAATTCATCCCCCGCCAACGAATGCCTGGAACGGGCCGCCGCACTGCCTGAGACGACCCGGAAGTGCTTGGCCGGCCGGCCAATTGCAGCGCGTCCCCGAGGTCTGACCCGGAAGTCAGGCAAGCTGCGGCGGGCCAACAGGAAGCAGACGGGAGCCCACCCCGCGCTCCTGCAGCAGAAGAAGAAGCCGGCACATTCCGCCCCTCCCCGGGACACCAAGGAAGTGAAGAGGTGAGCCCCGGAGGGTGAGAGGGGAGAACGGAAACAGCGCGTGAGGCCGCGGGGCTCCCGTGCCAGGAGAGAGCCCCGCCCGCGGTAGAGTCCAGCGAGAGGAGAGGAAGCCCCCGCGCCAGACCCGGTGAGTGCTTCAAGAGGAAGGGGGAGGTGTCTGGGCACACTGCCGGTGCCGGTGCCCGCGCCCCGCCCCCCTGTGCATTGCTGTGGTTGTTGGGGCCACGAGGCTCCGGTATCTTGGGGGCATCTTTTGGCTAAGAGCCCACGAGGCTCAAGAAGGTGCACAGGGCTGTCTGAACCCCCGAGTCTCCCGAGGAGGCAGTCACTTGATCCACGAGCCCCGAGAGGCTCGAGCTGCCCCTTTGGTTTGTGTGGAGCCCAAGAGGCTCCTGGCCCACATCTGTTGCAAAGAGCCCAGAGAGGCTCTGGAGGGCCACATTCATTTCTTAGGGCCCGGAGAGAGGTTCCAGGCGCCAAAGTTGTGTTGAAGAGCCCAGAGAGGCTCAGGGGGACATTTTGTTTCTGCAGAGCCTGTGAGGCTCCCACCTCGTGTTCGCCCCACCATTGTTCTTTGAGAGCCCAGCGAGGCTCCCCCATTGGCCCCACTGTTGTTCTTGAGCCCTGGCAGGCTCAAACATTGTTGCGCCAGTTGCCCAGCACTTTGTGGGCAACTGCTCCGTTTAGGCCGGACACAGGGCGTCCTAGCCCCAACAAGGCCAGAGGGCCTAGGGACAGTCACAGGTGGTGACTTACGTGAGTTTGGCGCTATTGTTCCTTTTCCTGCACCTCTGAATGTGTTTTTATGCGTCATGTGCCTTGTTCTACACCTCTGAATGTATTGTTGATGCATCATGTGTTTTCCTCCCTTACACCTCTGAATGAATGTTATGCATTGCATCATGTGTTATGTGCTTACACCCCTACTTGTATTGTGATACTGAGGTGGTTGTTTTCTCCCTAGTGCAGGTGGTGCTAGTGAGATCCTGGTTACCAGTAGTTACTGGTTGTGTGGTAAAAGTGCTTTTACATTCTATGTTTTACATTCTAAGTGCTATTTCTGACAGTGTTACTTCTGATTCCTGACAGTGGTCCAGGTGGCCCTGTCTTGTAAATATCCCCTGTAAATTCTGCCCGTGCCTCTGGCACATTGTAAAGTGTGTTTTATCTAATGTGTTTTGGTGTAATATAAAGGCTATTTTTATATAACCTTGTGTGGAGTTTCCTTTGTGGTGGGCCTGGGGGTTGTTGCTGGGGTGCGTGCGCAAATACTTAACTTACATCGCCTCCAAGTTTAGCCTTGCTGCTCGCGCCACGTTACCTAGAGGGTGAGTAGGGGTTATCTTGGCATGTAACTCCCTTGCCCTGACTTGGTAGTGGTGGTCTCTGACTGACTTTGGCGAAAGCCCTGGCCAGCCGGGGATCCCATTTCCAACAACAATTATATAGACTTCTGTGACCAGATTAAAATTAGGCTTGACCAGGTCGCTCCCATGAAAAATCATAAGAAGACTGGCAGGTCGTCAGCCTGCTGGTATAAGGATCACCTCAAATCCTTAAAATTGATCTGCTGGCAGGCGGAGACGAAATGGAGAAAACTTTACTCGGATCAGGACAAATTTGTTGTAAGGCTGCAAAAGCAGACTACAGTAAGGGATTTGATTTAGCAAAATCAGAATACTTTGTTAACACCATTCTAAATTCTAAATATAACTCCAGAAGATTTTTCAAAATAGTGAAGGATATGGCTGTTCCTGAATGTACACAATCCAAAATCCTGCCAACTCAAGCTTTGTGTGACAGCTTAGCGACCTTCTTTATGGAGAAAATAAGTAACATTATTGATGGATTAAAGGTGAACAATCTTTCCGGGAAAGAGGGCCTTATTGCTAAAACTAATGGAGCACGAGATATAGGAAAGGAAAATGGGACAGAGCCAGGTCTATTGACCTCCTTGAACCCCTTCGAGCCACTCTCTGAGGAGATTTTTAACAGAACTGACTTGGGTGTGTCATCTGGCTCCCCTTTAGACCCTCTCCCACATAAAATCTGGAAAGAATTGGGCTCTGAGCTTTTTCCCACTCTGTCAGATCTGTAATAGTTCCCTAACTTCTGGATCAGTACCAGCATGTTGGAAACGGGCTGTGGTCACTCCACTTTAGAAAAAAAGCCACACTCGACCCGACCTGCGCTGGTAACTACAGACCGATCTCCCTCTCACCATATCCGGTCAAAATCATTGACCGACTGGTCAGTAAAACTCTGTCCCAATTCCTGGAATCCAACTCCAGGCTAGATGATGTTCAGTTTGGCTTTCGATCTGGCCATGGAACTGAGACTGCTCTAATGACCGTGTTAGACGATCTTCAATTGCGGGCAGACAGGGGACAATCTGGCATTCCTATTCTGCTTGACCTGTCTGCCGCTTTTGACACGGTCAACCATGATATCTTGCTGATCAGGTTGGAAGAGGTTGGGGTGTCGGAACTGCTCTATAATGGTTCCGTTCCTATTTAAATCGGCAGGTGTCAGGCAGTATCCCTCCCGCCGTACCAATCTAAGTTTTCCAATATCCATCACGGCATTCCTCAGGGATCGGCGATAAGCCCCATTCTCTTTAACATCTATATGAGACCCTTGATCGAAATAATAAAGGCGCATGGTGTGAAATTGGTGAACTATGCTGATAACACTCAGCTCTTCTTTTCTCTAGAGGGAAATCAGTCAATTACTCTTGCGACATTTCGAGACTGAATGCAGGATACTGCCCTTTGGCTAAAAGCCAACTCACTTCAATTTAACTCAGACAAGACTGACGTCTTACATTGCGCTGTGGGGAAAGTTTCTTCCCCATTTCCTTACAATTTCTGGACTTCTTCAACTAATTCTACTCTGGTCCCGGCTAAAGCAGTACGTAATTTGGGAGTTATGCTTGATGCTAAACTAACTCTGGAAATACATGTAAATAAGTTGGTGGGGAACTGCTTGTCCCTAATCAGAGTTCTGAGGAAGATCCTTCCGTTGCTGCCAAAGACGGCCAAAGAGCATTGGTTGTTGGAAGTACCATCCTCAGCAGGTTGGACTATTGCAACGCCCTACTATTGGAGGCCAAAATATTTTTTGATTGAACGTCTTCAAAGAGTCCAAACCTTGGCGGCCAAATTGGCACTGATGAAACCACGCCACCCATCAGGCTCCTTGGCCCTTGCAGAGCTTCGTTGGCTTCCAATAATGCAGAGAGTTCAGTTTAAGTCTCTCTGCCTGGTTTTCAAAGCCCCTCATGGTTCTGGACCCAAACCTCTACAGGAGACCTTTGTATGATATATTTCATCAAGGTGCCTTCCTCCCTCCACTGCCTGTCTGGTGAGAGCTCCTAAAATTCGAAGAGCCAAGTCAGGAGGTAGGGCGTTTAGCTCTGCAGCTGCCAAAAGTTGGAATAACCTCCCTTTGGAAATTAGACAGTCTCATGACCTTCTGAAGTTCAGGAAAAAGGTCAAAACATGGCTGTTTCCTAGAGCTTGACAGCTCCGAGGACTTCCTTGTCAAACCCATTTCCGATGCCATCCGCTGATTGATGATTAACGTACTATAGTGCCAAGATACCCGTTGGGTGAAAGCTGCGCTCTATAAATACCGCATACAAATACAAATACATACAGCAGCAAGGAAATCTTCGCCATCATCAGGATTTCACCGCACTCCCAGCCACCTCCAGCATCACCCACCTCGCAACATTTTCTGCAACAACCTCTCAGAATTCTCATGTAACAAAATCTCCACCATATTCTGCAACTTCATCTCTTAACTGGACCTCATCGCCCTCCCAACGTTCATCATAGTCAAAAAATGAATCCTGATCGCATGTCTCACCATTACCACTGACCCTTGCCCTCACCACACCTTCTCTAAGCAAAGAGAGAGCAACCCAACAACGAAAGGGGTAGGGTACCAACAAAGACAAAAGTCTGAAAAGAGATCCCATTTGGGTAATGTCACACGCCAAGCATCAATTTGCCACAGACACTCTTCACACACCAGTAAGATGAACAAGGAGGAAATGTAAAAATACAAAATATAAATAATACAGGTTTATTCAGAAAATCATTAAAAACATATAGAGCACAGTGTATAATGTAATCATCAAGTCCTTGCGGTGTTTCCCTAGCATAGATACAATTCTAATCATCAAAAAACAGTGACAATATTGACCAAACAGAAAAGTTCATTAATATAACATTCACAAAAACACCATAATAAAAAACTGTACACAATTGGGAATACAATGAGGAAGAAATAATTCCTATTTATGGAGAGAAGCTACAGTAGTCAAACATGGATCAATTATACTTTATATTCCAATCTTCATTCAATATAATTGTCTCATATTTAAGAAATCTGAAACTAAAAAAAGAATTGTGTTTCAGCGCTTACACAAAACTACTTTATACAAGCTAAAAAGGAAATGACTGACGGAGGGCGTTAGGTGATTACAGCCATAAATTCTCCCTGCACAAGACATCTTCAGAGCATGCATGCAAGATCTTGCTGCCTGGATGTCTGTCAACTGCCTTAAACTTAACGGCAACAAGACTGAGGTGCTGGTGGTAGGGGGAGACCGGGCGGCGTGGACGTCAGCGTGGTGGCCTCCTTGCTTGGGAATAGCACCCACCCCCTGCCTGGAGGCGAGGAATCTAGGTGTCTGGTTCGACTCCGATCTAACCTTTGGCCCCCAGGTCAACCGGGTGGTCGGCACCTGTTTCGGGATCCTCAAGACCCTCAGGAAGGTTTTGGAGCTCCTTCCCACCAAAGCCCGCCGAACACTAGTGCATGCTCTAGTCACGTCCAAGATGGACTATGGCAACCTTCTCTACTTGGGTACCCCCGAGAAGAATCTGAACCGCCTACAGGTCTTGCAAAACGCCGCTGCTCGGCTAGTTCTCAGACTACCGAGAAGATCAGCCTCCAAAGCCGCGCTCCAAGCCTTGCACTGGCTTCCGGTCAGGAGCAGGGTAGAATTCAAGGCCCTCTGCACCTGCCATCGGATCATTAATGGCAGGGCACCCCTGCCACTTCAGGGTCTCTTGACACAATACGAGCCATCCCGTGCGCTAAGATCCTCTGGCTCAGGGCGCCTGACTATTCCAAAGGTGTCCAGAGCGAGGATGGGTGGCAGATCCTTCAGGTACCTCGCCGCATCCTGCTGGAATAAACTTCCGGTAGTGCTGCGTCTGGAACCATCAGAGTCTATCTTCAGGGCCAAGCTGAAAACATTTCTCTTTGCCAGATAGCGGGCCTTCCCCTCAGAACTTCCTCTGAACACGCTCGCATCTCAGCGCGGGGACACGCCGTTGTGCGTCACCATTGCGCTCTACAAGACTGCCTATTATTATTATTATTATAGTTACGATTGTACGGCAAGAAAAACAGAGTTTCCTCACTCAAAATAGCCCACTCAGATAAATTAAAAGCAGCCGTAAGCATCTATTCTATTAACGCTGTGCTACCTAGCGTTTTCACTGGATAGCATAACTTTCTTTTAAAATAATGTTGCGCAGCGAGAAAAATAGAGTTTCTTTACTAAAACTCACCCACTCTAACGAACCAGAGGCAGCCCGGCAGGCATTTCCTTTTTAGCTTGTACAAAGTAGTTTTGTGTTAGCGCTGAAACAATTCTTTTTTTAGTTTCAGATTTTATCAGAACCTAAAAGTTATCGGCACGCAGAACATAGTGCGACCTTTCTAAAGAAAAATTATGCAATACTAGCCAGCCTAATAGAGTTTTGTCTGACCCCTGGATATGAATATAATGTGAAAGGATGACATTTTTAAATAGACTTTTAATATTTGGGACCTTGTCCTTTTATTTTATTTACTTTGGATGCAGATATTGACAACTCTGTTTTCAAGTTATTTTGATCTCTGGAGGTCTTCTTTGCCCTAGGATTGACAGGTACTTTGCTGAGACCCTGCCCATATGTGTGGCTATAATGTTGATGCAACAGTACTTGCTGTAGCACAAGTTACTTACCTTCGGTAATGATATATCTGTAAGAAACAGTAGTTAGTATTAGATTCCTTACCTTAGAATATCCCCAGGCGTCAGTCTGGATCCGGAAATTTTTGCGTAGCAGTACCCGTGCGCGTCGGTAGGCGTCGTCTGTGGCTCCGCGCCCGTCGTCATTGGAGCCAGGATTACGTCGCCGGAGTACTTAGACGTCACCCTCGCACACTGACGTCAGTTCTTATACACAGCTTTTCCGCACCAGAAACGCAGAGCCATGATAAAAACCAACACTGGTGCCATGAAACTAGGGTCCTCAAAGGGATGACCTTAACCCTAGATATCGGTTCGCAGAACGGGGAGGATGGGTGGGGCGGTAAGGAATCTAATACTAACTACTGTTTCTTACAGATATACCGTTACCGAAGGTAAGTAACTTGTGCATCTGAAAGAAACAGGTTAGTATTAGATTCCTTACCTTAGAATAGCTACCCCAGCAATACCAACCCCGGTGGTGGGTCTGCGAACCAATTATCACACCAGAAAGTCATGGAGAACAGAACGGCCGAAAAAGCCATCCCTCCAGACTTGGCTGTCCAGGCAGTAGTGTCTTGCGAACGTGTGCAGCAAGGCCCACGTAGCTGCCTGACAGATGTCCTGCAAGGGGACTCCCCGACCCAGGGCAGTAGTAGCCGCCGTGGCCCGAGTGGAATGGGCACGCAGCCCCACAAGAGGCTCCTTCCTAGCCAGTGAATAACAAGCCTTGATGCACAAGACGACCCATCGAGAAATGGTTCGTTTGTGCACTGACCGACCCTTCTTAGCGCCCACGTAACCAACAAAGAGTTGGTCATCCACGCGGAACTGGTGTGTGCGATCCAGATAGTATGAGAGCGCACGTTTTGGGTCCAGACGGTGGAGCCTCTCTTCCTCTTTCGAGGGATGCGGAGGCAGAAAGAAGGTGGGCAAGGTGATGGGCTGCTCAATGTGGAAGGCTGTGACTACTTTGGGTAGGAAAGAGGGACGCGTTCTCAAGACAACTTTGTCTGGATGGACAGAGCGGAAAGGAGGTTGAGAAGATAGAGCCTGGAGCTCACTCACTCCCCTGACAGAGGTGATGGCAACCAGGAATGCAGTCTTAAGAGTTAGAAGACGAAAAGGGCAATTGTGAAGTGGCTCGAAAGGAGCGCACATCAAATAAGTCAGAACAAGGTTCAAGTCCCACTGAGGCATCACGAAAGGAACAGGAGGAAACATGTGAGTGATGCCCTTCAAGAATCTATTTACGGAGGAGGAGCTTCGCGCGCACCCAAGATGGTCGCGTGAGCACAGGGCTCCCGGACCCTCGCCACCTCCATCGACTATCCTGTCCTTTATCCTGGTTCAGACGACGGGTGTTTATTGGCACAGTTCTATTGCTTATTTATTTGTTTCAACGAACTTTTTTGGACTTCGGGGTCCAGAGCTACAGACTGTCGCAGTTTTCAGGCCTGCTCCATGGCGACGCCCCGCGCTCTCTTGTCTCGCTTGCCGTTCAGTAAGTGAACAACAACGGACTGCCAGACTTGCGTGGGCTGGCGATTGCTTTCGGTTTCGATTTCTGTCCGGAGCTTAACCTGACTTTGTCGGCTCCGTGGGCGGCCGGACACTCCTGCATCCTTGGTCTCTCCGTTCCTACTGCCGATCTGTAGCGGTTTCCAGATCTGAGACTGGCACCACCTTCGCCCTTTTGGTCCTACATTTGCCACCGCAGTCACCATTTTTACCCGTCAACGGGCGACCCGTGCGGGTCCAGGATCCAAGATGGCCACCAAGCCTGAGGGTGGGAAGCGCGGGCCTAAACCAGGCGTTCGAGGGAGTGCTCTGCAAACGAACATTATGGACCGGTACACCCAAGCTAAGGGATCGCCGGGAGCAGCAGCTAAAACCTCGACGACAATGCCGGAGGACTCATCGATTGAGGACAAGCCCTCGCTGCGAGATCTCATGGGCGCCATCACTGGTATGAAGGCCTCATTGGGGCAACAATATGAGGCCTTGACTCTCAAACTGGATACGGTGGCGATTGACGTCAATCTGATCAGGGCGGACTTGGCGAAGACAAACGAAAAGGTCAAATCCTTGGATCTTATGACCTCTAGCCTGGTCACCGACGTCTCTGATTTGCAGGCTGAAGTTGGGAATCTGAGGAAAGCCAATTATTACTACTCTGGGCGCCTAGAGGACTATGAAAGCCGTGCCAGGCGCAATAACATTCGCCTGATTGGGGTCCCGGAATCATCGACTGCTGCCTCGACGGACCTATTGGTGGAAGACCTGGTGCTGAACCACCTGGCGCCCAAGGGTCTCAGCAAGTTTTTCGCTGTCGAACGTGCACATAGGATCCCCGGCGGCACTCCTAAATCGGGTACTAACCCTCGACCTATCATTGCGAGGATTTTTCATTTCCGGGACAGAGACGCTATCCTGCAGGCTTCGCGGCAGTCAGGTCCCATTGCCTTTGAGAACTCTACTGTCAGCTTCTATCCGGACTTTACACAACAGGTCCAGAAAAAGAGGCTGGGGTTTCAGGGGGTCAAGAAGAGACTCCGGGAAAGGTCAATGAAGTATGCCATGCTCTTTCCGGCCGGTCTGCGGGTGGTACATAAGGATCGTACTTTTTTCTTCGACCATCCTGGGGTTGTGAGTGACTGGCTTGACTCGCTGCCTATGGATCATGAACCTTTTGAGGACTCTGGCAAGTCGGATCGGGCAGAAGGTGGCCCGACGGAGCAAGATTAACTGTTGACTTTGACCCTGTACCCTTCCCGTTGGCTTTGAACTGTGCTGTGCTGTGTTCTTAATGTTTGCAAGTGATAGTCTCTTTTTTGGAGGTGGGTGGGGGGTGGACGGGTCCTTTCTCCTCCTGGGTTTTCTTTTCGTAGATTAGTTGGGTGGTTGGGCGACAGGCACACTGCGAGTTTATGGGGCTCTTTGGTCTTCAGCAGGGGTGCGGGGTGGGGGGTATAGTTGTTTTGACATTGTTGGGGGGGCTGGGTTGTTTGTTTCAATTTTCTTGTTACTTGCAAGGTGAAGGAAAGGCGCTCTCCTGTTTTTTGCAGTTGCTCTGGGTGTGGGGCCGGGGAGGGGCTGGGCACGGGGATGGGGGGTAGGGGACTTAGGTTATTGTGTTGGAACGTGAACGGGTTGGGGGATGGGATTAAGAGGAGGGTGGTGTTACAATTGCTGAAAAGTTTGACTCCACATGTTGTCTTACTGCAGGAGACTCATTTGCTCGGCAACAAGTGCTACGCCTTGAATAGGCGTGGTTATCGCCTTGTGGCGCACTCGGGTGTTACTTCGGGCTCTGGGGGGGCGGGCATTCTGGTTCGGGCCTCCCTCCCCTTGGCCATTGATGATGTCATATTGGATGATAAGGGACGATATGCCGCCATTGTGGGGCGCTGGGAGGGGAAGGTTCTTATTCTGATTTCTGTCTACGTGCCCCCGGGCCTCCAGGCCACCACCTTTGCTGATCTGAGTGGACTTATCCTGGGCCTCCCCGAGGGTTTGCTTTTGGTTGGGGGTGACTTTAATGCGGTGGTCTCGGGAATGCTTGATCGTCACCCTCCCAGGGAACTGCCGAGGGCCCAGACTTGGTTGAGCGACTTCCTGGAGACGTTGGGGCTCACTGATTGCTGGCGGTTGCTTCACCCGGGACAGTTGCAATATACCTATCATTCTGGTGCTCATGGTAGTCTCTCGAGGCTAGATCACGTTTTACTGCCCTCGGCCCATGCATCCCTCATACGGGAAGTCAAACATCTGGCACGGGGTATCTCGGACCATTCTCCGCTTTGGCTGGTGGTTGATGCACGGCAGGGTTCGGTGGGCCGAGTGGCCCTGATCAACCCCTGGTATTTGAAGGACCCCAGGGTCAGGGATGAGCTGGTTAAAGCACACGATTGTTATTTTGAGGAAAATGTGGGCTCTGTTTCCTCCCCTGGTGTACTTTGGGAAGCTTACAAGACTGTCATTCGTGGCCAGGCCCTCTCATTGATTGGTAGCGTGAAGTTGGCCAACCGTGCTGAGACGGTTCGACTTGAGGGGGAGGTCACGGCCCTGGAGGAGGGCTTGGAATCTGGGGTTACCGCTGAGGGGCTACATCTGCTGGAGTTGAAACAACATGAATACAGAGCTTTGGTCACTGACGCTGCTAAGGAAATGGGGCGGGAACAGCAGGGATGCCTGTATGATGTGTGTGACAAGGCTGGGAAACTGCTTGCTTGGTTGGATAAGAGGGAAAGTGCGAGTCGTGTCGTCCCAGTGATTGTTGCGGAGAATGGAGAGTGTTGTACGGACCCTGTTGATATTGTCGCATGTTTTGCTGATTATTTCCGCGAGGTGTACTCCCAGGTGTCTGATCGATCGGAGCAGGACTCCCACCTGTTATTGCGTGATATTGCACTTCCCCGATTGTCTGATATTGATAGGGATGCTCTGGATGCTCCGCCTACTGTGGACGAGATTGCCGCTGCTGTCCGTTCGGTCCGATCCGGCAAGGCCTCGGGCCCTAACGGGCTCCCCATTGAGCTATATAAATTGCGCCCGGATTCGCTAGCTCCTCATTTGCGCTCTATGTTTCTTGAGTCTTTGGAGGTGGGGTTTCTCCCGCCAGACCAGAGGCTGGCCACTATTGTTGTCATCCACAAGGATGGTAAACCTCGGGATCGCTGCGCCTCTTTTCGGCCCATTTCGTTGATTAACGCGGAACCTAAAATCCTGGCCAAGCTGCTGGCGACACGTTTGGCGTCCGTTATTGGGGACCTGGTTCACCCTGATCAATCCGGCTTTATACCGCATCGTAACACGGCACTTAACCTCCGAAGGTTGCATGGAGTTCTGGCACGGGCTGAGACGCTGCGTGAGCCCGCCATCTTGGCGTCCTTGGACGCTACGATGGCGTTTGATACAATAGAATGGCCGTATTTGTGGGCGGTTCTTGCTAAGTTTGGTTTCGGTTCGGACTTTGTTCGATGGGTCAAATTGCTCTACGCCGGTCCCATGGCCCAGGTGGTGGTCAATGGTCGGGTCTCTGCGCCCTTTGCACTGAGCAGAGGGACGCGACAGGGCTGTCCCCTGTCCCCCTTGTTGTTTGCTCTTGCCTTGGAACCGCTGGCGGCTTGGTTGCGGTGGGAACCGTCCCTGAAGGGCATTAGATGGAATTCGGAGTTTGAGGACCGTGTATCTCTCTACGCTGATGATATTCTGCTTTATCTTACATCACCCCGTAAATCCCTCATTGTGCTATTTGATGTCTTGACGTCCTTCCGCAAAAACTCAGGTCTTGTCATCAACTGGTCGAAGTCCTGTGTATACGTCCTGTCGGGTACCGCCCCCCTTCTGCCAAGCGGCTGTCCTATCGCGATTGTAGAAGAAGGATTTAAATATCTGGGCATTTTTATCTCGCTGAGCCCTGCACTGCGGTTCGACCGTAATTTACTGCCCCCTCTTCAGCACCTTCGGGCGGATGTGGTCGCCTGGGGGAAACTTCCTCTCTCTCCCATGGGTAGAGCGGCATTGTTTAAGATGATGTCACTGCCGCGATTCCTCTACGCATTGCAAAACACGCTTGACGTTGTCCCGGCTACATATTTCCGTGAGGTCGAGAGTTTACAGAGACGGCTGGTGTGGGGGGGTAGGCCCCGGATTGCCATTGCTAAATTGTCACTCCCGTGGTACGACGGTGGAATTGCTTTGCCTGATATTCGTCGCTATTATTGGGCGTCTCAACTGGGGGCAATAAATCATTGCATGTATGGCCCTTTGCCGAATCCGGCCTTCACGATGGACAAATGGTTGCTACCGGGGGGCGACTACAATAGAGCCCTCTACTCGAAACTCACCCCTCGCAACGTGACGGGCCCCACTAGGACGGCCGTCCAGGTATGGCGACATGCTTCCATGGCGCTTGGGTGGACTGATAAATTGACTCGTGCCACCCCCCTGTACGCCTCAGATAGACTTGGCTCACTTTGGCAGTCCCGGGGGTTTGATAGGTGGGACTTGATCGGTATCAGCAGGATTGATGATGTTTGGACTAAGGGGAGAATGAAGACGTTTGAGGAATTGAAAACCGAGTACGCTTTGAGCGATCGCGAATTCTTTCGCTACGCACAGATCCGCCACGCGGTGCTCTCGGTCTTCCCTTCGGGTGTGGAGATTCCGGAGTCGTCCCCGCTTGAGGACAGGGTACTAGACGGACATGTTCCTGATAGTACGATTTCGCTTATTTATAAAAAGTTAATCAACTCCAGGTCTGACCTCCTGTCTCGACTTCGAGAGGTCTGGACTGGTGATGGGCTGGAACTGGACGATGAGGACTGGCAGGCGGCGATCTCCTCCCCTAAAGAGGTGGCCATCCAGGCGCGCCTTAGATTTGTGCAACTTAAAATCCTACATAGAGTGTATGTCACTGGTCCCCGTTTGGTGCATATGGGCTTCTCTGTGGATGGTTTGTGTCGGCGTGGCTGTGGTCTCCTGGGCACCTTTCTACATATCATCTGGGAGTGCCCTGAGATAGTGCGATTCTGGACCCGTGTGCACGAGGTGATGAGTGAGGTTACCGGGGTGCGATCGATGCCGGAAGCTAGGAGATGCCTGCTGAACGTATGGGAACCGAATGATTACTCCGTGTCGCAGCTTCGGTGGGTGACCTTGGGCAACATGATTGCTAAAAGAGACATTGCGCAATTGTGGGGCGCTCAGGGCCCGCCCAGACTTCAGAAATGGAAACAAAACATGGACTGGTGCATGTTCAGAGAAAAAACTGTGTATATTTCTCGTGGTACCCCCCGGAAATGGGGAAAGATATGGACTCAGTGGAACACTTATCGTGGTGATATATGTGCCTCTCCTCTCCCTGACCCTGATGTTGCACCTATGTCCCCGTAACCCGAAGGTTCCTCCACACACTATTGTATACTGATTGCAATTTGTTTCTTCTGGCCCCCCCCTACTGTATAACTTTCTCGATAGAACGAACGCTCATTGGATTGTCCTTCCCGCCCCAACACCATGTAATGCAACGTTGTGTATATTGATGTCTCTTTTTCTTCTTCCTTGCAAGTTGTTTGTGTTTGTGTTATAAAATCAATAAAAAGTTTTCACAAAAAAAAAAAGATTCTATTTACAACAGGGGACTTTAAAAGAGAAGGCTGATCAGTAAGCCTTAAGAAGGCTGAGATGGCAGAAAGGTAGCCTTTGATAGTGCCCAGAGCAGAGTCCTGCTGGGCAAGAGAAAGAAGAAAGAGGAGAACCTCTGAAGGGGGGCAGAAAGGGAATCCACATCCTTTTTTCCACCTGCAGTCATATACCGATTTTGTGGAGGGACGCCTGGCTGCCAGAATCACATCACAGACTTCAGGAGGCACGTCAAATGGCCTCAACTGTCGCCGCCCAATCTCCACGCATGTAGGTGGAGACTGGACAGGTTCGGGTGGAGGACCGACTGACATGCTGAGTAGCTCGGGATACCAGTATCTTCGTGCCCAGTCCGGAGCCACAAGGATGACTTGGGCCCGGTCGTGCCTGATCTTCTTCAGCACTCTGGGCAGACGAAAAGCGTCTCCGAGCGAGTGCCGCCTTGGAAATTCCAACACTCAGAACTGATGACATTGCACGTTCTCTTCGGTGGCCAATAGATCTAACCAAGGCTCTCCCCACTGCTGAAAAAGACCTTGCGCCACGTCCGAGTTCAGACGCCCTTCATGATCCATCATGCACCGTCGGCTGAGTTCGTCTGCCCTGGCGTTCAGAGAACCTGCCAGGTGTTTCTTTCAGATAGTAGGGTTTTTGTCTCCGACCACTGTTGAGGTCTGTTGTGGACTTTTGTTAATGCCATGGGGTAAACGTACCTGTGATTTCTGCAATGCTTGGTTTAATTCCTGGAATGAGCACAATGAACAAGTTACTTACCTTCGGTAACGATATATCTGTAAGAAACAGTAGTTAGTATTAGATTCCTTACCTTAGAATATCCCCAGGCGTCAGTCTGGATCCGGAAACTTTTGCGTAGCAGTACCCCTGCGCATCGGTAGGCGTCGTCTGCAGGCGTCCCCTGCGGCTCCGCGTCCGTCGTCGGCGTCGTGCGCCGTGATGACGTCGCTGGAGTATATAGACGCCGCCTCCGCGCGCTGACGTCAGTTCTTTGCACACAGCTTTTCCGCGCCAGAACACGCAGAGCCATGGAAGAACCAACACTGGTGCCATGCGAAACTAGGGCCCTGAAAGGGATGACCTTAACCCTATGTATCAGTTCGCTGAACGGGGAGGATGGGCGGGGCGGTAAGGAATCTAATACTAACTACTGTTTCTTACAGATATATCGTTACCGAAGGTAAGTAACTTGTTCATCTGAAAGAAACAGGTTAGTATTAGATTCCTTACCTTAGGATAGATACCCCAGCAATACCAACCCCGGAGGTGGGTCTGCGAACCAATACAGCTTACACCAGAAAGTCCTGGAGGACAGAACGGCCAAAGAAGCCATCCCTCCGGACTTGACTGTCCAGGCAGTAGTGCCTTGCAAACGTGTGCAGCGAGGCCCACGTAGCCGCCTGACAAATGTCCTGCAAGGGGACTCCCCGGCCCAGGGCAGTAGTAGCCGCCGTGGCCCGAGTGGAATGGGCTCTCAGCCCAACAGGAGGCTCCTTCCGAGCCAAAGAGTAGCACGCTTTGATGCACAGGACGACCCACCGAGAGATGGTTCGTTTATGTACCGCCCTTCCTTTCTTCGCACCCACGTAGCCAACAAACAGTTGGTCATCCACCCGGAACTGGCGTGTGCGATCCATATAAAATGAAAGCGCACGTTTTGGGTCCAGACGATGGAGCCGCTCTTCATCCTTTGAAGGATGCGGAGGCGGGAAGAAGGAGGGTAAGGTGATGGACTGCCCGATGTGAAAAGCAGAGACTACTTTGGGCAGGAAAGAAGGTCTAGTTCTCAGAACCACCTTGTCTGGATGAATGGACATGAAAGGAGGTTTGACAGAAAGAGCCTGGAGCTCACTCACACTCCTGGCAGAGGTGATGGCAACCAGGAAGGCCGTCTTTAAAGTCAGGAGACGGAGAGGACAGGAATGAAGTGGCTCAAAGGAAGCACACATCAAGAAGGTCAGAACCAGGTTCAAGTCCCACTGAGGCATCACGAACGGAACAGGTGGATACATGTGCGTGATGCCCTTCAAGAATCTTGTTACAATAGGGGACTTGAACAAAGAAGGTTGATCAGGCAGCCTCAGAAAGGCCGAAAGGGCAGAAAGGTAGCCCTTGATAGTGCCCAGAGCAGAGCCCTGCTGGGCAAGAGAGAGAAGAAAGAGGAGAACCTCGGAGAGAGGGGCAGAAAGGGGGTTCACAGCCTTTGCTGTGCACCATGCCACAAATCTGTTCCACCGGCAGGCGTATACCGACTTTGTGGAGGGACGCCTGGCTGCCAGAATCACATCACAGACTTCAGGAGGCAAGTCAAATGGCCTCAACTGTCGCCGCTCAATCTCCACGCATGGAGGTGGAGACTGGACAGGTTCGGGTGGAGGACCGACCCCTGCTGCTGCGACAGAAGGTCCTCCTGAAGGGGCAGGCGGATCGAGGGACCGACTGACATGCTGAGTAGCTCGGGATACCAGTACCTTCGAGCCCAGTCCGGAGCCACAAGGATAACTTGGGCCCGGTCGCGCCTGATCTTCTTCAGCACTCTGGGCAGAAGTGGTATAGGCGGAAAGGCGTACAACAGACCGCAACTCCACTCGCGCCGAAAGGCGTCGCCGTGCGAGTGCCGTCTTGGAAATTCCAACGCGCAGAACTGATGACATTGCGCGTTCTCTTCTGTGGCGAATAGATCTAACCAAGGCTCTCCCCATTGCAGAAAGAGGCCTTTCGCCACGTCCGAGTTCAGACGCCATTCGTGATCCACCGAGCACCGACGGCTGAGTTCGTCCGCCCTGGCGTTCAGAGAACCTGCCAGGTGCTGAACCGTCAGAGTCACGCCCTAACGTTCCAGCCATTGCCAGAGACGCAGAGCCTCCTGGCAAAGGGTCCACGACCCCACTCCGCCCTGCTTGTTGCAGTACCACATGGCGGTGGTGTTGTCCGTGAACACCTGCACTACACTCCCGTTGACAAAGGGGAGGAATGCCTTCAGTGCTAGGCGAATCGCCCGCAGCTCCAACATGTTGATATGGAGCCGGGACTCCGCCGGAGACCAGATGCCTCTGATCTCCGCCTCTCCCAAGTGGCCTCCCCAGCCCTGGAGGGACGCGTCCGTCACAACTACGTGCTCCGGTTGGGGAAGGGAGAGGGATCTGCCTCTGACCCAATCGCGGTCCGTAAGCCACCACGGCAACTGTCTCGCAGTGCCCTCCGAGATCAGGACATGGTCGGATAGGTTGCCTTGATGCTGGGCCCACTGAAACTTCAGGTCCCACTGCAGAGCCCGCATCCGCCACCGGGCGTGATGCACCAGAAGGATGCAGGAAGCCATCAGCCCCAGCAGCCGCAGCGTCAACCTGACCGAAACCCGGGATAACGGCTGAAAGATGGGAATCAAGGCCTGTATATCCCGGACCCGCCGTTCCGGAGGATAAACCCGAAACTGCGCCGAGTCGAGAACCGCTCCGATGAAAAGGAGCTTTTGAGAGGGACACAGGTGTGATTTCGGCACATTGATGGAAAACCCCAGCTCGTGCAGGAGGTCTGCCGTCATCTGAAGGTGGTGGACGACTGTCTGGGGCGAGCCCGCCTTCAACAACCAGTCGTCGAGGTAGGGGAAGACTGAAACCCCTAACCGGCGCAGATGAGCTGCGACCACCGGCATCACTTTCGTGAACACCCGTGGGGCGCTGGTAAGGCCAAATGGGAGCACGATAAACTGAAAGTGCTCGTGGCCTACCGTGAACCGTAGGTAACGTCGGTGGGCCGGCAGGACGGGGATTTGAAAATACGCATCCTGCAAGTCCAACGCCACCATCCAGTCTTGCGGGTCTAGAGCAGCCAAGACCTGAGCCAAAGTCAACATCTTGAACTTCTCCTTCCGGAGGAAGCCGTTGACGTTCCGTAGATCCAAGATAGGACGTAGGCCCCCCTTGTCCTTCTTGGGTACCAGAAAGCAGTGGGAATAGCAACCACACCCTACTTCTGGCCCAGGAACGCGCTCGATGTCCCCCTTGGCCAAGAGGGCCGTAACTTCCTCCTGCAGAAGTGTCAAGTGGTCCCCCGACACACGGTGGTTCTGCGGTGGCATGGCTGGAGGAGTGGTCTCGAAGGGGAGGGAGTAGCCCCTTCGGACGAGCTGCAGCACCCACCTGTCCGATGTGATAGTGCGCCAGCGGGAGTGGTGATGGCGAACCCTGCCACCCACTGGCGTCACATGGGCCCGAAAACACGGACTAGGAGGATTTGGAGGCTGATGCTGCGGGGGGAGGTGTGGTCTGACCTCGCCGTTGTCCCCAACCGCCTCCACGGCGGAATCCACGGCCGCCACCGCGTTGAGAAGTGTTCTGCGGTGCGTGGCTGGCAGCACGTGTGGGACCGCCCCTTCCTTGGCCACGAAAGGAGCGAAACGAACCCGTTTGCTGGCGCTGGGTCGAGAGACCCAAGGACTGGGCCGTGACCCTGGAGTCCTTGAAGCGCTCCAGCGCGTGGTCCGCCTTGTCGCCAAACAAGCGACTGCCATCGAACGGCATGTCCATCAAAGTATTTTGGACATCCGCCGAAAAGTTGGCGGATCTCAGCCAGGCGTGGCGACGAATCGCCACCGTCGTGGACATCGCTCTGCCCAGCGAGTCGGTCGTATCAAGACCACACCTGATGGAGTATCTTGCTGCATCTCGGCCTTCAATCATAGCCTTGCCGAGCTTTACCCGTACCTCCTGCGGGCATTCTGGCAGCAACTCCGCGACCGTATCCCACAGAGAGTGGGTGTAGCGGCCCAAGAGGCATGCGGTGTTGCAAGACCGCAGTCCCAAACTCAGGGACGAGAAGACCTTTTTTCCATACTGGTCGTACCTCTTTGATTCCCGGTCGGGCGGGGCCGACGGGAATGCGGTCTGGGAAGTCGAGGCCTGGATCACCAGACTCTCAGGGGTGGGATGGGTGGACAGGAACTTGGGGTCGTCCGGACACGGACGGTGGCGTCTGGCCACGTTCCTATCAACAGGCGAACCTGAAGCGGGCCTGGACCACGTGCCCAAAAGAACGTCTGTCAAGGCGTCGTTGAACGGCAGCAGAGGCTCCTGTGGGCATGACTGCGGTTTGAAGACCTCAGTGAGGATGTTAGGCCTCACGACCGCGACGGGGAGCTCAAGGTGTAAGGCCTTGGCAGCCCTCATCAACACCACTGAATAAGCAGCCCCAGCCTCCGAAGCCACAGTAGAAGGCGAGACAAAGCCAGGGTTAGGAGAGTCGTCCAGACCACTGGCGTCACCCAAATCACCTGTCCAGTCCACGTCGTACTGACACTCGCGTGACAGAGGGTCCTCAGACCCCTCCCAACCCTCTCCGTATTCTACATCTTCCCCATATTCGGAGTCAACAATGTAGACCGGCTCCTCGGGGTCCACAGGCCCCATCGGCGTCGGACTCGGCGTCGGGCGACGCCGGTCCGACTCCGCGCCCGGAGTCGGAGAGGTAATGGGGACGGCGCCGTCCGGAGCCGGCACCGGAGCACCGGCGCCGCGCGGCGCCGGAGCACCGGCGTCACGCGGGGGCGGCGTCGGGGGCAACCCCGATGGAATCGGCGCCGGAGAGGCCGTAGACTAGCCGGCGTCGACCCTGAAGGTCCCTGCGGCGCCGGGGTCGGAGCCGTCGGCGACGTCGGAGCCGGAGCACCCGACGGCGTCGGGGCAGGAACACCCGGACCGCTAGGACCCCCGGACGGGAGCACAGGGCCCGAAGGCGCCGTAGGCCCCGTCGGAGGAGACAGTGCCCTCATGGCCATGAGGAACTCCTCTATCTCCTCACGCGACGCGCCTTGCCCAGGGACCGTAGGGTATGGAGCAGGCCGCGCCGGCGACTCACGAGGAGCCGCGGGGGTGGGGCCACCCGAACCCCCGGCCGCATCGTGCGAGCGTCGGGGGTACGATGACGACGCCCCGACTTCTTGTGTTTCCTACCTGAGGAACCAGAGGAATGGTGACGACTTCCGGAGCGTTCGTGATGGCTCCGCGACCGCTCCCTCGACCGCTCCCTCGACCGCTCCCTCGACCTCCGGCCGGACCGGGACCGCTCTCGACGTGGGGCCGACACCCGCAGTTCGAGTAGCTTGCGGGACCGCTCCCGCCTAGCCTTACTCGTCAGGGCCCGGCAATCGACACAGTCGTCCACGGCGTGGTCGGGGCCTAGACACCGGAGGCAGAGTCGGTGATGATCCGTGACCGACATCGTGCGGTCACAGCCATCACAGTTCTTAAAACCGGGCATCCTACCGGCACCGTAACAAGAATCAAAGATTCACAAAAAACTTTGGTCAAAAGACCGGAGTACTGCACTTCTCGGATCTGCGCTAACTGGCGCGGAAAAAAGAAGAACTGACGTCAGCGCGCGGAGGCGGCGTCTATATACTCCAGCGACGTCATCACGCCGCACGACGCCGACGACGGACGCGGAGCCGCAGGGGACGCCTGCAGACGACGCCTACCGACGCGCAGGGGTACTGCTACGCAAAAGTTTCCGGATCCAGACTGACGCCTGGGGATATTCTAAGGTAAGGAATCTAATACTAACCTGTTTCTTTCAGATATACACGGCATTGCAATTACCTTGGTTCGTGATATTCTCTATATGGAGTTTTTTTGCCCTGTCTCTTAAATATGTTTGCTGTATGGTTGTTGGGAGAGTATGACTATTTTGCCATTTGATTTTAATTCTGAACGCCATAAGTGATGTGAATTTGTTGAACAATGAGGATATGTATTTATTTGTATTGATTGTGATGTTGATGTGAAATTGTTTGCTTACTTTCCCCTGAGGCGAAAAGCCGGGGGCGTTCTTCTCTTCCTGCCTGTAGAGCGAATTACAGTGTGTGTGACTTTTTAGGAATATTTTTTTAAACTGCTGTACATATTTTACTGGGCGCTTTTTTATCACCCCTGTAGAATCGCCACCCAGAAGGTGAGATCGAATTCACCTCCTTGGGTTTACTAGTGCTGATTGATCCTACCGGCGCAGCCGAGTAAAGGCGCTGACGCCGGTAGACGCCGAATTGCCGCCGCCATCTTAGGAAGGCAGGCAGGGTAGCGGTCCAGCTTCTCGACCACTCCCGCCCTCCCGCCTTATTTAAGGTTCAGCTGCCGGCTCCTCCGGTAAAATTGTTTGCTTACTTTCCCCTGAGGCGAAAAGCCGGGGGCGTTCTTCTCTTCCTGCCTGTTGAGCGAATTACAGTGTGTGTGACTTTTTAGGAATATTTTTTTAAACTGCTGTACATATTTTACTGGGCGCTTTTTTATCACCCCTGTAGAATCGCCACCCAGAAGGTGAGATCGAATTCACCTCCTTGGGTTTACTAGTGCTGATTGATCCTACCGGCGCAGCCGAGTAAAGGCGCTGACGCCGGTAGACGCCGAATTGCCGCCGCCATCTTAGGAAGGCAGGCAGGGTAGCGGTCCAGCTTCTCGACCACTCCCGCCCTCCCGCCTTATTTAAGGTTCAGCTGCCGGCTCCTCCGGTAAAATTGTTTGCTTACTTTCCCCTGAGGCGAAAAGCCGGGGGCGTTCTTCTCTTCCTGCCTGTTGAGCGAATTACAGTGTGTGTGACTTTTTAGGAATATTTTTTTAAACTGCTGTACATATTTTACTGGGCGCTTTTTTATCACCCCTGTAGAATCGCCACCCAGAAGGTGAGATCGAATTCACCTCCTTGGGTTTACTAGTGCTGATTGATCCTACCGGCGCAGCCGAGTAAAGGCGCTGACGCCGGTAGACGCCGAATTGCCGCCGCCATCTTAGGAAGGCAGGCAGGGTAGCGGTCCAGCTTCTCGACCACTCCCGCCCTCCCGCCTTATTTAAGGTTCAGCTGCCGGCTCCTCCGGTAAAATTGTTTGCTTACTTTCCCCTGAGGCGAAAAGCCGGGGGCGTTCTTCTCTTCCTGCCTGTTGAGCGAATTACAGTGTGTGTGACTTTTTAGGAATATTTTTTTAAACTGCTGTACATATTTTACTGGGCGCTTTTTTATCACCCCTGTAGAATCGCCACCCAGAAGGTGAGATCGAATTCACCTCCTTGGGTTTACTAGTGCTGATTGATCCTACCGGCGCAGCCGAGTAAAGGCGCTGACGCCGGTAGACGCCGAATTGCCGCCGCCATCTTAGGAAGGCAGGCAGGGTAGCGGTCCAGCTTCTCGACCACTCCCACCCTCCTATCATGTGTAAATACAACTACACGTCCCGACCGCGCAGCGGGCGGGCGCAGCGGGCGCGCCGATGGCGCGCCGAAGGCGCGCCTAAGGCAAGCCCGTCTGCGCCCGTCCGCGCCTGGCCCGGGCCTAGGGCCAGTCCCCCTGCTCAGGCTACTACCGACTCACGGGTAAGTTGGTCTAGGGCACAGCTGTTACAAATAGGAGTGGGCTCCTGTGTTACATCGGCCCGCTGCCCCCCTAATAACCTGGACGGACAGGCTTTTAACTGTCCTCAGTGTAACCTATCTCTCCCCCCTTGGAGTGAACGTATCTTACCTCTCTCTCCTGCTCCGGAGGCTCGTATTTTGAAACTAGCATTGATCAACTGCAGATCCCTTCCTCGACACGCCAATGAAATTTGGTCGATTCTGACCACTTACAGTTGGGATATTCTGTTTCTTACAGAATCATGGACTAAAGATACCTCTAACCCGGATATCCATCTTGCCACCCCCCCGGAGTACCGCTTTCTGGGAATTAACCGAGAGCGAAAAACGGGAGGTGGTTTGGCCATCCTATACAAATCCCACCTCAACATAACCATTAAAAAAATTATGAACATTGGACTAATTGAGGCTTTGTATTTTTCTATTGCTGACCCAGCTGCAGTTTACTTTACTGGCATCTTAGTCTACAATCCCCCTAAAGCTTCACCCTCTGCATTATCTCAGTTGATAAGCAGTATCACGGATCTATCCCTTAAGCACCCGCACTTTATGGTTCTAGGAGATTTTAACCTCCATGTAGATGATCCTACCTGTATTCAAGCAAGGCGTTTTCTTGACGCCCTTCATAGCTTAAGCCTGAAGCAATTAATCCAAGGTCCTACACACGTGGCTGGCCACACGCTGGATCTTATTTTCTCCAACCTCCCAGGGATCACTATTTATCCTTCCCTCCCCCTTACCTGGTCGGATCATTTTTTACTTAGGGTGGACATTCCCCTCCCTCAGGCACCTATTCCGGTGGTATTGGGAACAGATTATAGGAGAAAATGGCATAAGATCACCTGCTCGGCCTTAGAGCCGTTAATTAGCTACCCTCTAGAGTCTCAAGTGGTAAACATTGATGACTGCGTTAATACATTCAACACGATCTTATCGGCTGCGGTGGACGAAATTGCTCCACTCCTACCGGTATCCTCGGCAAGATCTCGCCCCTCTGCTCCTTGGTTCTCAGATTTTTTACGGACAGAGAAAAGTCACTGTAAAAGATTAGAACGCTGCTGGAGACGGACATATGATGCTGAGGCTAAAATTATCTACAAAGCTGCCCTTAAGAAATTTATTAAACTAAAAAAATCTGCTATGACAGAGTTCTTTGCCACTCAAATAAAAGCCGCTGGCAATTCAGCTAAGACTCTGTTTAAAATTGTCAAAGACTTTGTAAAACCTCCTGCTATGACCCCCAACAACTTAGCCAACCAGTCTCTTTGCAGCGGACTATCTGATTTTTTTCAAGAAAAAATCGAAAAAATTGCATCCTCCTTTCCTCCACCTGCCACTCCCCTTCCCTTGGCCTCTACCACCCAGGATACGGTTCCTACCCTAGACTCCTTTAAGGCTCTTACGCCGGATCTTGCACTTAAATTATTTGTACTGTGCAAATCGGGTTCCCCGGTAGATCCTGTCCCCCCAAAAATCATGAGTGAACTGTCTACCCTATTGCTAGAGCCACTCACCACCATCTGGAATGCCTCCCTTCGATTAGGACAATTCCCTTCCGCGTGGAAGGAGGCTCTCCTTGTGCCCATCCTGAAGAAGGCCGATGCTGACCCTACGCAATTCACTAACTACCGGCCCATTTCCCTTCTTCCGAAACCCTCGAAGGTTTTGGAGAAGGCAGTCCAACTACAACTGGCAGAGTACTTAGAGACCCACTCTCTGCTACATGACTCCCAGTCCGGTTTTCGTGCGGGTTTCAGTACAGAGACCGCTCTACTAGAGGTTTCGGAGACTGTGCGAGAGTGTGTGGATAAGGGCGAGGAGGCCATGTTGGTTCTCCTCGACCTATCCGCCGCTTTCGATACTGTGTCCCATCAAATTCTCCTAGGCCGACTAGAGCAGATTGGATTGAGCGGCACTGCCTTAGCATGGGTCAGTTCTTTTCTTCTGGAACGTTCACAGAGGGTTCTTCTCAGACCCTTTAAATCTGGATGCAAACCACTCGAACGCGGAGTCCCACAAGGCTCAGCGCTAAGCCCTCTGTTTTTTAATGTCTACCTAGCCCCTCTGGCCAGAGTGGTGGAGGCATGTGGAGTCAGAGTGATCTCATATGCTGATGATACTCAGCTGATATTCTCATTTAGAGATCACTCTGACTCCAGCCTCTCCAGCTTCCGCCATTGTCTGGGCGAAATTTGTGCGTGGATGTCCTCAAATCACCTACGGCTTAACACTGACAAGACTGAGGTCCTGTTTTTTAATCAAAAAATGACCATCCCACCCCCACTCTGGTGGCCTACGGTACTTAACCCCCCTCCAGTCCCGGTCCACTCTGCCCGCAATCTGGGGTTCACATTTGATGATACCCTTTCCTGTAGCCCTCAAATCAATAAGGTAACGGCGACCTGCTTTGGCAAACTAAAAATGATGAGAAAGATCTTCCCTTTTCTGCCAATGGAGGCTCGCAGAACCGTTACTCAGGCTTTAATCATTGCCCATCTGGATTACGCCAACAGTCTATATGCGGGGGCCCCTCTGTATCAAATTGAACGCCTGCAGGTGATACAGAATGCTGCGGCAAGACTGATTGGTAACATCCCATATAGACACTCTATCTCTGCGTTTCGTAAAGAACTCCACTGGCTCCCTATAGCCAGCCGTATCAAATTCAAAACGCTTGTTCTGGCCTATCGTGCTCTGAACGACGCCGGCCCAGAATACTTAAGAAAAAGATTGAGACTGTCTTACTCAGTCAGAGACCTTCGCTCTAACAATCTACGTCTCATGCTTGTGCCTAGATTCCGGCGCTCAAGAATGGGTGGCAGAGCCTTCGCTGTCTTAGCTGCCAAACACTGGAACAGCTTACCGATCGACCTGAGATTCGCTCCATCTGAAGCTCTGTTCCGTAGAGGCCTGAAAACTTGGCTATTTGCTTCTATCTAGATTGCTCCTCCCTTCTAGCAGATAATTTTAGCGCCGGGACACCCCCGTGGGGGGTAGCCGTGCGCTTTATAAAATCCATAAATAAATAAATAATAAAATATTAGTGTTTAAGTGGTTGAATTTACATTTTTAACTGTCCTTATTTAGTACAGATTTTATTGTGGTGACTGGGAATGAATTATGTTTTCCTGAAGAAGGTGATGGCTGTAGATTATTTGCCCACCGAAACGCGTTGATGCTTTTGAGAGTGGAAACTACTTTAAGTCTGAGGAGACAATTATATTGAATGAAGAGTGGAATATAAATTATAATTGATCCATGTGTGACTACTGTAGTTTCTCTCCATAAATAGGAATTATTTCTTCCTTATTGTATTCCCAATTGTGTACAGTTTTTTTATGGTGTCTTTGTGAATGTTATATTAATGAAATTTTCTGTGTGGTCAATATTGTCACTGTTTTTTAATGATTATAATTGTATCTATGCTAGGAAAAGACCACAAGGACTTGATGATTACATTATACACTGTGAATAAATCTGTATTATTTATATTTTGTATTTTTACATTTCCTCCTTGTTCAACTTACTGGTGTGTGAGGAGTGTCTGTGGCAAATTGATGCTTGGCGTGTGACATTTACCCAAAGGGGATCTCTTTTCAGACTCACCACACCTTCACCAAAAGACTCCTACCAATCAGAGAAGCACTAGCATGTTTCCTCAATGCCTCCCTCACAGACCGCATAAAATCCAGCACCAACAGCAGCAAGGAAATCTTCACCATTGTCAACATTTCACAGCACTTCAGGCCACGTCCAGCATCATCACCCCCTCGCAATATGTTCTGCAACAATCTCTCAGAACTCTTATACAACAAAATCGCCACAATATACTGCAACTTCGTCTTTCAACTGGACCCCATCGCCCTCCCAACCTAACTTTCATCATAGTCAGAAAATGAATCCTGATCGTATGGCCCACCATTACCACTGACCCTTGCCCTCACCACACCTTCACCAAAAGACTTCTACCAATCAGTGAAGCACTAACATGTATCCCTAATGCCTTCACTGACTAAAACGCATTACCAGACACCTGGAAACAGACCACCATCAAGCCACTGCTCAAATAACCATCTCAGACACCACCACGCTTACCAGCTACAGACCGACCTCCCTCTTACCATCCCCAGACAGAGTCCTAGAGAAGCTCATCAACTGATGCCTTACAGAACCTCAGCTACCACCAGCTTCTATAAGCCATGAAGTCCCGATTCAGGCCCAACCAGAGTACAGAAACAACACTCATCACTGTCACAGATGCGATCTGCATGATCCTAGACAGAGGAGACACAGCACCCCTCATCTTCCTAAACCTCTCTGCTGCATTAGACATGGTCTCACACCCCATCCTCAGACAGCTACACGAGATTGACATCCAAGGGTCCAACCTCCGCTTGATCTGTTCCTTCTTAATGTACAGAACACAAGCTATTAGCCTGGCACCTTACTCCTCAAATAACCACAAAAAAATCCTTGGAGTGCCTCAAAGCTCATTTTTCATTCCTACCCTCTTCAATACATATATGATCCCTTTGGCCAACATCATCCACGCACAAAATATCAACATACTCTCCTATGCCGATGACATACAACTCATACTCACCCTCTCGGACAACCCACCCAACAATAGAAGCCACACCCACATGTGCGCCGCCTGCATGACCAAAGTTGCCATCTGGATGTAATCTAACTGTATCAAGCTCACCACAAACAAGATAAAAGAAGTGATCTTAGGCAAGAACACCTCGCCATGGGACTCCAACTGGTGGCTGGCGTAACTAGGAACCATACCCAATCCAAAAACTTGAGGATCATCACTGACAGCAAACTGACCATGACCGCACAAGTCCACGATGTCACCGCATACTGCTTCCTCACCCTGAAGATGCTGAGGAAGTCCTTCAAATGGCTCCCAAGCAACACTAGAAAAATACCACTCACGCCCTCTTCAACCAGAAATTGGCCTACTGAAATGCCCTTTATGGCAGAATTGCCAATCAACTCACCAGAAGACTACAAACCATCCAGAACCCGGCAGCCAGACTCATCCTCGACCTCCCACTCAGAACTAACACCACACCACATCTCAGTGAGCTCCACTGACTCCCTATACACAAACGGACTCAATTCAAACTACTCAATCACACATTCAATTTACTATCAACATAGGCCTCCACTTATGTGAGCAGTCAAATCTCCTTGCACCAATGACCCAGACGCCTACGATACGCCGTCGTTCTACTGGCACATATTCCATACATAAACTGAACAGATCTGGAGGCCGGGCCTTTTCATACATCACTCATAAAAAAATTAATTTGTAGATTTATGTAGCGCAGATTATCACCTGTGAGAGTATCCAGGCACGGGAAGTTTAAGTAATTTGCCCAGAATCATAGGATGTTGAGCCGAAGCAGAGACTCAAACCCGGATCCTCAACTCTTGAGTCCGCAGTACTGGCTGCTGCGCCACATCCTCTCCCTCCCTCATTAAGTGTGGCAACAACTCTCACTGCACATCAGAGCCTCCTCCTCCTCTTGTCTTGAATTCTGTAAGAAGCTGAAGACAAGGCTATTGGACTAACCACCTTGCGCTAGGCAAGCTCAGCATACACATCTGCTCAGCACCCAAATACTCTCACAGGTGATAATGTGCTGTAAGAGTACACTTAATATAACATAACAAGGGGGCCTCTCTGGGTGGCGAGTAGGGCAAGATGCCTATGAAAGTACAGTACTGGGTGAAGGGTAGACATTGGATTGCCTCTTGTGGTAGGGGGTGCTGAGAAGTCTGCAAACAGGCATTGTGTGACAAAACTCATTATGGAGATGGCTTAAAACTGAATACAGGGGCTGGCTGCTAAGCTGTGTCAGTCTACTTGCTTCCCTTTGTAGCAGTGGGAATGGCTTCTCACTGCCACAGAGAGCGCCACCTAAATAGGGGCCTCCTTTTTAAACATTATGAGCTTTGGAAAGTGAAGCTTACAAAGTTATTATTAAAAGAATGAGATGCTGGGAGTCAAATTAAGCAACACTGCACCTCTTAGAATATGGGTATTGCCTAATGGGAGACCTATTTGGTCATATTATTGTTTAAAGATTTTTGGAATTTATGCATAGCACTTGTTAAAATTTGCCCCCATGAGAAATTCTGGATACATATGCAGAATGCTGGATAACAATTCTGATCACACTTATAATGCCAATGTGAATCATTGTGATTTTGAAACGGATAAAATGTAAGGGTAAGGAGGGGACATACTATGTGGGTAACTGTGGAGGGAATTGCCAATTGTGCTATTTTGTATGAAGGGGTTCTCACCATTCTGTTTGGTTGAGGAGCTATGTAATGACTGTACATGTTGTGTTTGTGTGTCTATGTGTGATAAACAAAGTAACTTGATGTAGTAAAGACAGCAGGTATAATTCACTCAGAATGTGACTAAGAGATGTACTACAATACCTTAAATGGGCAAATAAGCCCTAATCAAGCCTTTGTATTGACAGACACAACACAATCAAGTTCCTTATCAGCAGTGAGATTCTCAACCATCTCTGATGTTTCAGCTCATGTCTCTGCATTCTCGACTAACAGGTATTTATTTAAAATAGGGAATGTTAAATGACAGGTACCATCATTAAAAACAAACATCTGGCACCTGCCATGCATGAGAGACAACTTAGGCTCACTGAAAAACTTAAGAAGGTAAGGGTCAACATAAAACTCATTTGTACAGCCACATTTAAGCAGAAGGAATAGCCTTTGACTTTATTCTGATGCTTTAAACAACAAAAAATCCTGAAAGGTTTACACCTTGTAGCAAAACATGATATTTCTGTATTTACCCAATCACTTGCTGGGAATCCAACTGAATGAACAATGTTTACGCTGTTAAATGTACCTTCTTTGTAACTGCAGTTCACGTTTTTTGTTTGAATTCCGCTGCTAAAAGCAAAATTACGCATTCACTAGTTAAACAGAGTGGCAATGCTGGGTGCGTTATTACCATTACCTAGTAGTATTACCACTACATTTACTGGCTGTTACAAAATTGAGGCCTGGAATGGGGAATTACTGGGCAATTTACAATAGAGTTTTCCTACATTGCAGGAACTTTTCCACTTAGAAAGTGAGAAAAAGTAGCGGTGATATTAGGAGTTCAATTAAGCACCAGTAAAACTTTAAATCACATAGTGTGACAATTCCACATAAAATCTGCATAATTATCGATCGTAATGTGGGCCTAAGTCTTTGAATTTGAGAAAGCAGGAAACAAAGACTTTGAATTGGAGGTTAAGTGAAATACTCAATTTTTAGATCCATCACCAATATTGCAGCTCTGAGACCGATCCGATATTGGCTAAGAGTGTGGATAACAGAGCCCTTTAGGGAATGATTACGTGACCTGTTAGAGGGCTTCTACGCTGAAAGGATCCCTTAGTGCACTTACATAAAGGCTTTGCTATACAAGCTGGGCCTCAGGGACTTATGATCAAACCTTCTAAATCTACCATGTAATGCTATTGAAAAGCTCAGAGAGGCCTATTAGAATCCTCTGTTGGGAGAGAAAATGTCTATTCAGAATCCTTTGTCGGGGGAGAAAATATCAAGGACACCCTTGGGCAGTCTTTCGTTCAAATGTGCTTTTGAGTTTGACGAGCACTTAGGCATGTCAACCAAACCTTCTACAAAGGCACTTTTCGTTCGGTTCAGGTTGGGCACACTTGCACTAGCCACCTTCACTTGCCTTTGGAAGAAAGAACTAAAGAGACTAACTTAGTGGACTCTGAAGCCTTGCATCCCATAGGACATGTATTTACATGTCCAATGGAATGCGAGGCTGCAGAGTCTACTGACCTCGTACTATTTTTCCGTACAGCCATCACAAAGCAAAGTGTCTGTTGGATTAAACCACTGTAGAAGTTGTTGGGTATTACAGATCACATTACAGCATTAGGAGTATGCAGAAGAAATACTACTGACCCAGCTGTTTTTTCAATCAGCAATTTTTTAACAGTGATATGGTATGTGAGGTCTACGAAAATCCATGACTAAGCAAGGATGACTGTTTCTGTTAGTGGTGAAATTTTTTAAATCATGTTTGTATTGATTTTACTCGTATTTATAGGCAATTTATTTTATCTATGTATGATTGTACATGGCTGCCGGTTATGCGTTTTTTTTATAACCGAAATAAAGGAAATAATGATGATGAAATATTCAATTCCAAATATATCTCTAAGGTAGTGAGAGTATGTCATGCATTTATTCTGATGTATCCGTAACTTCTTTTATGAGTGAAAACATTGCTTATTTAAATGAAGACTTACTTTAATAAACTTTTTCAGCATCTCCAAATCTGTATATCGTCTGCTACACGAGCAAAACTCTTCATAACCTGTGCACATAAATGAAGAAGTGACACAAACCATTGATGGCATCCACGTGTTAAAACATAAGTGCTAGAATTTGACTACTCCATTAAACAAAAGATGAACAAACATATCAAAGCTGCACGACAGCAAACACCTTGCCAAGCAATATGGTTGGCTATTTATTTTTGCATAGATGTTTTGCCAGAAACAATGCTGCTGAGCTCAAAAACCTGGTGCTAATTATGATGACATAAAACATAATTTTAAAATACACAAGTGTTTAATATTAGAGTTAAGTAAAACAATTTATTTGAATACAATGCAGCACAGTAACATCATCGTGGCTCAAATCCTTATGACTAATGTACACCCCCCCTCCATCTTACCACCTTCATTATGGCATTAAATAAAGCCTCCATCGGTGTCACTCCTGATGGTCATGGCTTGCTCGTGGTCCTGAGCTCTCAAACTAACTTCGTTAATTGATTTAGAGAGAGCTTTTGTAAGATTTGTGTGCGCACCAGTGAAGAACCACATCTCGTAGGTTGAGAACTACTAACTCTGCTCCACTGATATTGAGCACATTTGTGCATTCCTATTTCCTAAGCCAAGCGACCTATCCTCTTCAATTATATTTGCTTCAGACACCAATGAATGAAGGGGCTCTCTCACAAGGGGGGAGAGTGGATGTATTCTACCAGCCACAACATTACTTAGATTCTCAGTTAGGCACAAGCCGTGCATTTTTCCAGATATCCTACTCCATGTGGCAGGTGTATCACTGGGACCCTTACTAATACCAAACTGAAGCAGAACCTGCACTGGGAGCTGGCCTGAGCCCACCAAATGCATGAAACAATCACTTCCAAAGGTCGGTATCAGATGTCTGTGCCTAGAAGTGAAAGGTGAGCTACCCCCAGTTCTATCGGCTGTTTTGCACTTTGCGCTCTCATTCGTTCATCCCAAATCTGCCTTTCCTATCTCATTTCACTCATGATCAATACTTTCTTTTCAGAACATACTTCATCTATGCCCCTTCCTACAAATTCTGCGTTAAGAAATTTCACCAATTGTAACTCAGTCCATTCTCTCTTCACTCCTGACTGCTTTCATCACCTGTATTATTGGAAAAAGGGATACGCCCTGCTTGGCCTATGGTTCATCATCATTAGTACATAGAAAAATGTAATTCTTTATTTGCTAGCAAACTCCTTAAAAAATATATGTAGCTAATGTCATAGGGCTGATAGTTCGTGAATATGCCTGTCCTTCATTATTGAGGATATCAATGTTGCCACTTGTTCTTAGTGAATGGGAAACCCCATACTCATTAATTCCAAAAGTATACACATGAACCAGGACAAGTATTTTCGGAATGTCCCGTCTATTCTGGATGAATGGCTATTGAGGTCGCAGGCAATCTAATGTTAGGGTATTTATTTTAAATGGTAAATCAAAGCTCTAAAGTGATTCTCTAGAGTCAGAATGACAAAACATTTGTACCATGCTTCCCCCACACATTTCTCCACAACTCCTTGATGAGACTTCAGTTAACACTTTTGGCTTGGGGTTTTTTATGAAGCACACTACACTTACGGTCCTGAAACACTGACAATACATACAGGAGGCAAGGGTCCACAGAAGTGATGTAAAGTACAAGTTACTTACCTTCGGTAACAATATATCTGTAAGAAACAGTAGTTAGTATTAGATTCCTTACCTTAGAATATCCCTAGGCGTCAGACTGGATCCGGAAATTTTTGCGTAGCAGTACCCTTGCGCGTCGGTAGGTGTCGTCTGCGGCTCCGCATCCGTCATCGGCGTCATGGGGGCCGTGATGACGTCGTCGGAGTACTTAGACGCCGCCTCCGCGCGCTGACGTCAGTTTTAAGACACAGCTTTTCCGCGCCAGAAATGCAGAGCCATGTTAAAAACCAACACTGGTGCCATTGAAACTAGGGCCCTGAAAGGGGATGATCTTAACCCTAGATATAGATTCGCAGAATGGGGAGGATGGGTGGGGCGGTAAGGAATCTAATACTAACTACTGTTTCTTACAGATATATCATTACCGAAGGTAAGTAACTTGTTCATCTGAAAGAAACAGGTTAGTATTAGATTCCTTACATTAGAATAGATACCCCAGCAATACCAACCCTGGTGGTGGGTCTGCGAACCAATAATCACACCAGAAAGTCCTGGAGGACGGAACGGCCACAGAAGCCATCCCTCCGGACTTGGCTGTCCAGGCAGTAGTGTCGTGCGAACGTGTGTAGCGAGGCCCACGTAGCTGCCTGACAGATGTCCTGCAAGGGGACTCCCCAGCCCAAGGCAGTAGTAGCCGCCGTGGCCCGAGTGGAATGGGCCCTCAGCCCAACAGGAGGCTCCTTCTTCGCCAAGGAGTAACAGGCGTTGATACACAAGACGACCCACCGAGAGATGGTTCTCTTGTGCACCGCCCGTCCCTTCTTTGCGCCCACGTAACCAACAAAGAGTTGGTCATCCACCCGGAACTGGCGTGTGCGATCTAGATAGAACGAAATCGCACGTTTTCGGTCCAGACGGTGGAGCCGCTCTTCCTCTTTTGAGGAATGCGGTGGCGCAAAGAAGGTGGGCAATGTGATAGACTGCCCGATATGGAAGGCCGTGACAACCTTGGGCAGGAAAGAGGGTCTAGTCCGCAACACAACCTTGTCCGGATGGACAGAAAGGAAAGGTGGTTTGGATGAAAGAGCCTGGAGTTCACTCACTCTCCTGGCAGAGGTGATGGCAACCAGGAAAGCAGTCTTCAAAGTAAGAAGGCGGAGAGAACAGATGTGAAGTGGCTCAAAGGGAGCGCACATCAGAAAGGCAAGGACAAGGTTCAAGTCCCACTGAGGCATCACAAACGGAACAGGAGGAAACATGTGTGTGATGCCCTTCAGAAAACGAGCTACAATAGGGGACTTTAACAAAGAAGGTTGATCAGGCAGCCTCAGAAAGGCTGAAAGGGCAGAAAGGTAGCCCTTGATAGTCCCCAGAGCAGAGCCCTGCTGGGCAAGAGAAAGAAGGAAGAGAAGAACCTCAGAAAGAGGGGCAGAGAGAGGATCCACAGCCTTTGCTGTGAACCATGCCACAAATTTGTTCCACCTGCAGGCGTATACCGACTTTGTGGAGGGACGCCTGGCTGCCAGAATGACATTACAGACTTCAGGAGGCAAGTCAAATGGCCTCAACTGTCGCCGTTCAATCTCCAAGCATGGCGGTGGAGACTGGACAGGTTCGGGTGGAGGACCGTCCCCTGCTGCTGCGACAGTAGGTCCTCCTGAAGAGGCAGATGAACCGGGGGATCGACTGACATACTGAGTAGCTCGGGATACCAGTACATTCGTGCCCAGTCCGGAGCCACAAGGATGGCTTGAGCCCGGTCGCGCTTGATCTTCTTCAGCACTCTGGGCAGAAGTGGTATAGGCGGAAAGGCGTACAATAGACCGCAACTCCACTCGCGACGAAAAGCGTCTCAGAGCGAGTGCCGCCTTGGAAATTCCAACGCGCAGAACTGATGACATTGCGCGTTCTCTTCGGTGGCGAATAGATCTAACCAAGGCTCTCCCCGCTGCTGAAAGAGGCCTTGCGCCACGTCCGAGTTCAGACGCCATTCGTGATCCATCATGCACCAACGGCTGAGCTCGTCCGCCCTGGCGTTCAGAGAACCTGCCAGATGTTGAACCACCAGGGTCACGCCCTGATGTTCCAGCCACTGCCAGAGGCGCAGAGCCTCCTGGCAAAGGGTCCACGACCCCAACCCGCCCTGTTCGTTGCAGTACCATATGGCGGTGGAGTTGTCCGTGAACACCTGCACTACACTCCCCCGGACAGAGGGGAGGAATGCCTTCAGTGCTAGACGAATCGCCCGCAGCTCCAAAAGGTTGATATGAAGCCGGAACTCCAGCCCTGGAGGGACACATCCGTCACAACTACGTGCTCCGGTTGGGGAAGGGAGAGGGATCTGCCGCTGACCCAATCGTGGTCCGTTAGCCACCACTGCAGCTGTCTCGCAGTGCCCTCCGAGATCAGGACATGGTAGGATAGGTTGCCCTGATGCTGGGCCCACTGAAACTTCAGATCCCACTGCAGAGCCCGCATCCGCCACCGGGTGTGATGCACCAGAAGGATGCAGGAGGCCATCAGCCCCAGAAGCCGCAGCGTCAACCTGACCGAGACCCGGGACAAAGGCTGAAAGAGTGGAATCAGAGCCTGAATGTCCCGAACCCGCTGTTCGGGAGGATAAACCCGAAACTGCGCCGAGTCGAGAACTGCTCCGATGAAGAGGAGCTTCTGAGAGGGGCACAGGTGTGACTTCGGCACATTGATGGAAAACCCCAGCTGGTGCAGGAGGTCTGCCGTCGTCTGGAGGTGGCTGACGACTGTTTGGGGCGAGCCCGACTTCAACAACCAGTCGTCGAGGTAGGGGAAGACTGAAACCCCTAAACTGCGCAGATGAGCTGCGACCACCGCCATCACCTTCGTGAACACCCGTGGGGCACTGGTAAGGCCGAAGGAGAGCACGGTAAACTGAAAGTGCTCGTGGCCTACCGTAAACCGTAGGTTGCGCCGGTGGGCCGGCAGGACAGGGATGTGGAAATAAGCGTCCTGCAAGTCCAACGCTACCATCCAGTCTCTTGGGTCCAGGGCAGCTAAGACCTGAGCCAGTGTCAGCATTTTGAACTTCTCCTTCCGGAGGAAGCCGTTGACGTTCCGTAGATCCAAGTTAGGGCGTAGGCCCCCTTTGCCCTTCTTGGGTACCAGTGTTGTATAGCTCCTATATATCCTTATATCGTGTTAAGTTAGCATAGGTACATTTGAGATTTAAACGCCATTTTTCCTTTCTTGCAACTTCTGCACACGACCCTTAATTGTTGACTTAGCTTTCAACCTAGTGGTTTGCCGTGGTGTATGTGAGAATAATATGTTATTGCTCTGATATCAGTTTTGTTTAATAAACCATGTCTGCACGGAGAGTGCTGAAGTTTCAGGAGCAACACGATATGGAATTGTTATGAGGTCTGATCTCCACGCCTTCATAGTCATAACACAAGTGCAGCCTTTGCCAACTTGGGCTTGAGGCGGGATTGATATTGCTTTGCACGAGAATAGTTAACACACTTGATGCGGTGCACATGCAGAGAGAGCTGGTGTATGCTGATGTGATTCCTTCATGCTAGGACACTAAGGTATGGGCCCGCCCTAAAACAACCCAAAGAGACCTTCTTAGCTAATAATATAATATATGTGTTAGGGAGGGTGAGATATAAGTGTTGTTAACTCTTATTCATTACAGCATGTTAACATGCTGTCACCATTCGCTTTTTATGTCTTAGTAACTATGCTGATAATTTTGCTACTGATAATAAGTATACTTGTATTATCTAAGATACTGCGCCTGAGAAGACGGCATTAGCAAATAAACATTTCAAATGCACATGTGTCTTCTTTACTCCATGTTCTGGTTTGTAATGATAATATAACGAAAGAGTGTTCATGAGTTCCACGTACCCTGAGGTACTGTAAGTTCATGTTCTGGTTTGTCTAAACATTGGGAGTTTGATATGTCCAATGAGACACTGTAGCTAGCTCGGTAAGGGGTGAGTTGGTTGCTAAGGTAAGTTTTGGGACACCCTAATTTGCCGAGGTTCCACTCCTCTGTGCACAGTTCTGTGTGAGTACAGAAACCCTGCAACATGGCGCCCAACGGTTTCGGTGGTCTTATATCATGACACTCGAGTAGTTTATCGTTCATGCCTTAACCCCTTCACATCCGTTTCCGGAAAACGGGGTGTCGGTGAAACCTACCTATTTTTTGAAATAGGTCTTTATTCAAGCTTGATTCTTTCTTAAACGGTTTCTTTGAATTACTACCCAGTTGTGCTACAAAGTATTCTTTGTGTGTTCTTGTTTCCAGTGTTGTCATGGCGGCGGTGGCTATTGCGCAGCATAGTCGCGTAGCGGTACGCAACCATCTTCAGACGTACCAAGTCCCAGTAGATGGGATGGCTGTGATTTTCGTGGTATGTGCAGATCCGGCGTTTCCTTACGAGTTGTTTTACTCTTGGGTTACGTTTCCGGCTGTGGACGCTAATTCTGGTTTGTTCCACTCCTACACCGCCTCGGATGTCCCGGCTGAATATACGCCGTACAGGGCATTGGAAATACCTATTGATCATTGGCAGCATCGAGTTTGGTTTGATGGCGCCCTCCCCCACTCTTTGTCCGCTGCGAGGTTAGGTCCACTCTCAATTCCAGGTACAAATTGGCCTGCGTTGGGTGGCTTTACCCCGCACCCGAATCACGGGGCTTGTACTCTAGCAGAAATACGCAGGCTACATGTTGTTTCCATTTCCGTGATTCGTGCTTTAGTGCAATACATCGGTCGACATCTTCCTGGTGGTCCCCAGGGGGGTGCGGCCGCTCCCATGGAACGAGGCGGAATGCGTCGCAATCCAGTGATGGTTAATTCGGTTTTTGGTGCGCGTCCAGTTGACAACGATGACTTCCCATTCTGGCTAGCAGAGAAGTTTGATCAACTGGAGGCGGTTTTTCCGAATTCTACTCCTGCTGATAAACATAGAATGTTAACGATTACTCTACCGAAGGATATAACTCCTGAACTTGTTGACTGTGAAAGCTGGGAAAAAACATTTGCGGCAGTTTATACAAGGTGCTTCGGCACCCCGTCTATGACTGCCCTGCCTGAAATCATTAGACGTGTTCAGAATGATCACGGTCCAGAGGCAGCGGTTGAATTGGGTATGCGCCTGTGTGGTTCTTTTGAGATTGTAAGTGATCTCATTCTCTCCAATGTTAAAGGAGATGCAGTTAACTTTCAGGTGTCGAATGCTTTGGCTGCTCTGCCCGATGCCGACAAACCCCGCCAGTTAGCAAAGATTGTGGTGGCCGCTTATAAGACAATTGGCCGCACAAGTAGAGGTCTGAAATATTTTCCAGTAAAGGAGAAAAAACAACCTCAAGGACAATCTGCGGTGACAGATGTCCAGCCCAAGTCCAAAAAACAAAATTGGCCTAAGAAACAGACACAGGGGAGGAAGAATACACAGACTCAGGATTCTTTTCCTGCAGTACAAGCACCTGCGATCGCGCGATGATTAAATCACCTGATCGATTTCAGGGTTCTGATCAACGCTCTCCTCGTTCCTTTCAGGAAACATCGGCCCCGAAGACCGGTGGAGGAGGAGGGGGTGGACGTGGACGTGGTGGCCAACAAGGACGTGGTCAGTCCCGCCAGACGGACGGCGCAGTGAAGCAGGAGGATTCTACGCCTAGGCGTCCGCAGTTTGCGAAAAAGAAAGTCGCAGCCTTAACAGCGCATCTGTGAGAAGTTGGCCTGATGTGCAGTGCTCACTATTCTAGTGATCACTATATATCAGTCCAAACAACCCTTATTGATGATTGGTTGTAAGTCAACCTTATAGACCAGCTATCCTAGTAGCATGGATACGAGCAGTCTAAGGCTAAGACTCTAGAGGGCGTGTTAAGCCAGCTGTTTTACCATCACCTTACCCCTTGAACACCCAGTGAAAGGACACCACACAAGTTGTTATGAAAATAAACAGTGTATTTATTTATAACAAGACTACCCTGGCTCTTTATGAGACAGGGAGCTAAGCACACAACAAAACTCTTACGAAAATACTTTTAAGTTAGCACGTTACACAAATGCCCGAGGGGCACGAAAAACCATATACGCTAAAAGTGGAATGCGAATTACTAGCAGGTAAGTAACAGTTCTAATAGGCTTTGGAATCGCTAGGACTGGACTAGGGAATCGTTAGATTACTACTAGGAGGCCTAGAGGACTCGGGTGCAGAGTGTGCACTCTCACGCGGGATGCGGGACAAAGTCTATGGAAGCTAGAATTCACAAAGTTAGTGTTCACGGGCGAACCCGACCTGGTAGGGAGAAAACGACAGTGGATCCTGACCCTTGGATAGTGAGGCTATGCTGGGACACCGGAGTGCCGAAGTTACCTAGCCCAGGGGCTGCAGCTGCATAGGTCTGAAAAGACGTCGGGGATCTCGTTGCCGGACCAGGAGCCTGGAAGGAAGAAGTTGCTGGCAGGCGACCAGTGAAGAAAAGTTCGATGGATCCAAGCCTGGATCAAGGAAGAAGAAAACCTGAAAGCAGAGGGGACCAAGTTCTTGAATCACTAGCCAGTGATTAAGTGGGCCCCAGGATGGCACCGGGCGAAGTCACCGCAGTCAGGTGAGTGGGCGCTGCTGGGCTCTGCAGTCTCTCGGACCAGGAGGCGTTGTCGGCGACCAGGATGGAGGTGCGAGCTGTCCCACGAAGGATGAAGTCGTCGGCGTCGAAGTTACCCAGGATTGGGCAACAAGCCTTGGCTAATTCAAGCCCACGCGGTGGACTCAAAATGGCGTCTTGAGTGGACCAGGAGGGTCCGGGGTGCTCCTCTTCTGGAAGGGAGCAAGGGCCAGTCTGGAGCAACCAGACCAGCAGCAGAAATGTCGTCGGGCGTCGTCAGGAAGGCCACAAGCCAACGGGCTAGTAGCCAAACAACGCGGTGAGCAGCGGAAAGCAGAAGGGCCCCACGCAGATCGTGGAGATGCTGGGGGGCTGCACTTCGGAGCTGGAGCTGCTCAGAGTCGGGGCTTCTCGGACCCCAAAGCACTCACCAGTAGATTACTCGGCGGGCTTGCTGGAAAGAAGTCGTGCAGTCTTGCAGATGGCCGGTCCCTTGAGGTCTCGTCGCACCCACGGTTCTCAGCTGGGCTGTAGAGGTGGGTAGAGGTCAGAGGTGCCTGGGAAGCCGGTTCTCGTCGAGCTGGGCAGTCGGATTCCGGAGGAAGGACTTACAGCAGACCGCAGTGTTCTTTAGATGGTGCCTGCGGATGCAGGGTGACTACTCCTTAGCCACAAGGGAGAAATCTTAGGAAGAAGTCTTGAGTTCCTTTCGTAGAAAGTAGTTTCAGGATTCAAAGATGATCTGATTTGGAAGGGGGCCAGTTCCTACCTTTATCCTGTAAAAGGGGGCTGGCACGCGACTAAGTCCTGCCCTATGGGTGGGACTAGGAGGGGGGTGGTTACACCCACTTCCTTGGCGGGCTTTTCCCCAGCACAGGGTCTGGAGTGACCCTGGAACTGGTTCCAGCCAGCCTATGCACAGTGAGCACCGGGGTGCCACGTGCAGTCACCTTCCTCTAAAGCCCTGCCTACCTACAATACACAAAACCCTGTCTGGGACGGTGCTGGCACCGCCCCTGGCAGGAAACCCTTTGTCCTTATCTCCTGCTCTGGGAGGACTCCCAGCAGCAGGAGGGCAGACTTGTGTCTCGGTGGCAGCATCCATTTTGTGGATGCTAAGGCTCTGTCTGACTTTTAACCGGGTTATAGGTTACATGCATGTCGTGTCCCTCTAGAAGGGTGGAATGCTAACCCCGTCGCCAGAATTGGCGAGGGGTTAGTATTCCAATTCGTATGACACCTTACTCGACATGTTTTGATAAAGCGATACCAGAGTTGGCATATAACCGCGAGGATTATAATGCACTTAAGAGTATATGGTATGCGATATCATGGAAACGGCTAAGGGATGGATCCCGAAAGCCGCAGACAGGCTCAGCTCATGCCAGAGCACCATCTCACACGATTCCAAGCACTCTGCCTTCAGGATTGTTAAGGCCTGCCATAGGAGTGACTGATAGGAGATCTGTGTGTCCATTTTAGGGTTAGATATAGGTATACTATCTCTAAAGCAAAGGGTGATTACACCACCTTACCCCAGCTGTCAAGCAGCCAGTTGTGTCAGATTTGGATGGCCAGCCAGGGGTGGCATAATACATGCTGCAGCCCCTGGTAGGCCCTGGGTACACCTATGCCCTGGGTACCTAAGGTACACTGTACAGGGACTGATAAGGTGGCTCAGTATCCAATTTAGATATGTACCTAAGGTACATGGAATCCATTTTACAGAGAGAGCAGTGGGCCTGAGGTCCTGAACAGCAGGGTCCCAGGTCAACTAAGTCAGAAAACCAGCAAAACACCAGGCAAAAAGTTGGGGGCAACCATAGTCAGGGATCTACCTTCCTACAGCATCGATATGCCACAGATAGTGAGAACGCGGCTTCGGAATCTGACGTGGGCTCTGACCTTGCTGGACAGCGCGGCGGAGATAACCATAGTCAGAGAGGCGCTGCGTCCACTACTGAGGGTGACAGCGACTGATGTCTACGTTGTGATAGAAACAGCGGATACGAGACTTGCTCCCCCTGAAAGACTATATGAAATTGTCCTGTTAATTGAAGGTGACATACAGCGTACCGTTAAAGGTGTATTTTGGGAGAATCTGTCTTCTACATATGATATTTTACTTTCGGAGGCTGACTGGCCCCCACCTTTTGTGCTCGCGGCGCCGCGAGGGGAGGAGGTGATCCTACCCAGTTTCGCGAACACTGTCTCGAAAGAGCATGCGCAGCATTTTGCAGAAGAGTGGGCTCGGGCTCTCGCGCCGGCTCTGTACCGTAACCAATGTGGTTGGGATAGATTGTCGCCTTGCCACGAAATTCCGTTGCGGTCTCAGCCGCAGCCTCAACCTCAATATCCCATTCGGCGTGAAGCTAAATCTTCCGTCGCGGAAATCCTTGAACAATTGGAATATCAGGGAGTTATTGAAACGTGTGTGTCACCGATGAATAATCCCCTTTTTACTGTGAACAAACCTGACGGATCATATCGTTCGGTTTTGGATTACCGGCATTTAAACTCGCATTGCCGTAACTGTGCTGTACAGAATACCCACGGCTCTGCCCTAGTGGATAGTCTCGTGCGTAAGCGTTTCAAGACAACGCTTGACATATCCAATGGTTTTTATGCCCACAGATTGGACAGCTTTAGCTCCCAATGGACCAGTTATATGAGCGCTGGAGTCCAAAAGCAATTCCGGCGTCTTCCAATGGGCTATAAGAATAGTCCTGGTATATTTACCGCTCGCATTGTCTCTATTCTGGAGGCACTCGACCCTGATGCTTTTTCGTATGTGGATGACATATATCTCACAGACGACGATATTTGGGAGCATCTGTGTCGTGTAAATTCTGTTATTTGCAACTTCGCTGACATGGGTTACAAATTTAACTTTGCAAAATCGCACATTGCTGAACACACAGTGTTGTTTTTGGGCTATGAGCTCAACAATGAAGGTAGAGGTTTGGCTCCTCACTTCTTAGAGAAGTGCGCACAATTGCGCGCTCCTACAACACTGAAAAAATTACAATCTTTACTGGGCTTTTTAAATTTCGGCAGAACTTACATTCCGGAATATGCCCAGCGTATCAAGCCTTTGTATGCTTTGATACAACCAACTTTCTCAAAATCATGCTGGCTGCCTGAGCATTCAGCCATTTTGCAATCATTGCAGGCTGATCTGCTCGCTTCTAAATATTTACTGACTCGTGATAACCACACCAACCTGGTCATAAGAATAATTCCTGGGACGGTGGGTTTCACATACCTCACTTTTAATGAAGGAGACACAGTACCTATTGCTTACAAGTCACACTTGTACACTTCGGCTGAGATGCGGTTTCCCACAGTGGAAAAGGTTTTAACTGCTGTACAGATGGCAATTCTAAAGGAACGAGCACTGTCTCAGGGGAAACGCATGCTAGTGGTAACACCCTGTCCTCATTTGGAGGCAGTCACGAAAGCCAGTGTACCGAATTCAAAAGCTTTGCACCCTCGGTGGATTCAGTGGGCTGCGTCATTGTCATCGACGGATGTCATGTTTATTTTTGACGCCTCCTTACGGTCGCAAGAGTACTTGCAGTATGAATTCGTTCACCCTGCTCCTCTGGCTATGCGACCTTTGGAGGACTTCCATTGCATCATTTACACTGATGGGTCGGCGCAGGTTGCGCATGGCTCTAAACATGCCTACGTTTCCGCATGCGCCATTGTGGTCGGTGCTATGTTGAATGATGAGTTCATTTCCAGGGAAGTGCACACGTTGCCCCTGGGCGATTGCACCGCACAATTGGCGGAGCTTCGTGCTCTCTTACTAGCTTTGGAGTACGCAGATCCGAGTGTTACTACTCTATTTGTAAGTGATTCTTACTACTGTGTCCAGTCTTACAATGAAAACTTGTTCTTTTGGATTCAAAATGATTTTCATGATTCCAAGGGTAGCACAATAAAACATAAAATGATCTGGGTTCGAGTGGCGGAGCTTAAAGCTATGTTGCCACTCGTTTATGTGATTCATACTCTCGGTCATCAGCGCGTAGGAGTTCACGCTGTTGGCAACTCGCTTGCTGATGAAGCAGCGAAATCGGCAGTATCTACATACTTAGTTGCAGCAGTTACTAGGTCTAAATCCAAGATTGATAGCGACATCTTGGCAGCGGTTGCTGCCTCTGAGAAGGGAAGTAAACATCCTGCAGGATTCCCTTCGAAGTATAAATACCACTTAAGTCCCGAAAAGGTTCCATTTGTGACAATTCCTGATGTTGGGGAACGGCTGATTCCCAACTCGGATCGCAGAGCAGACTTGATTACAGCGGCTCATGAAGGTGTGGCGTCTGCGCATGCGGGCGTCTCGGCCACTGTAACTCAATTACAACTACGTTTCTGGTGGCGGGGACTGTACAAACAGACGCGTGATTATGTCCTTCTTTGTGACATATGCCAGCAGATTAAACCTTCAACTGCTACGCGTCCGCCACAGACTCAGTTGTACATTTCTAATAAACCGCTAGGCTGTGTTTATTTAGATCACTGCGGTCCATTTTCATCTGATACTGCATATAAGTACATCTTAGTAGCAGTTGACTCATGCACACGCTTTGTGTGGGTATGGCCACATCGCAGCGCTGATTCACGGACTGTCATTAGAGATTTGCGTATCTTTATAGGGATTTTTGCCTGTGGTACCTTCCATTCGGATCAGGGTCCGGCTTTCGCCTCTAAGGCGTATAAGGATGCCATGACTTCGATGGGGGTCCAAGTCAAGTTTTCGTCACCCTACAGACCTGAGGGTAATAGTGTAGTTGAACGAATGAACCGTGATTTAAAGCAATCTTTGACAGCCCGAGTTATAGGCACTGGCAGAAACTGGCTGGCTCACCTCTATGGCGTGCAGCGTGCTCTTAATAATCTCCCTAGGTGGTCTCTGGGTGGGCGGACCCCATACGAAATGCTCTTTGGCATCAAGATGTACGTCCCTGACCTTGACGGTCTAGACTCTGTGGTTCGCGCCACTTCCTTTGACGCAGATGAACATTGCAATGTTTTACAGAATCTACAAAAGACCAGAGACAGTCTTGCAAAGGAACATTTGCCCTCCACAGCGGATGATGCGTTGCAGATCCCGGTAGTTGGCTGGCTACCCCAAGTTGGAGAACTGGTTCGAGAGAAGATCGACAACAAGAAAGAGTTTGGTCCCTCCTATCGAGCTCCAGTCCCAGTGCTTGGAGTGAAGGGCACAAGAACAGTCATTTTACCACCACTTCCAGGTCGTAAAGAAAACAGGTTTATTTCTATTGACAATGTCAAGATACACAGAGTGGCCGATTCTTCTTAGCATGACACCAGCTGTTTCCTGTCCTTCCATTGTGAGAAATTCAATTATGCCCACTGCTTCTAATATTGAACCTGAAGTGGCCATCGAATTACCTGCTGTTTCCAGTCCATTATTAAATAATTTACCCGGAACTAACATTGATGAGACAGACTATACATACCCCACTGATTTGTCCATGCCTGACCTGCAAGCTCGTTTAGCCACGGAATCCAGATTTTCATTTGACTCTGCTTCCCTTGCCTCGAAAAAACCCTCTCAAATTGCAGTATATGCTAGCCTGTTTAAAAAACATTTTTTGATACCTCCTTGGATATACATTTGGCTGGTCCTTTTTTCGGTTTACCTTTTTATGTCAATTGGTTTTGTGTTTTATTTTTTTCGAATTATGAATGGACACTATGTCGAGGAGAGAACTTGCATTACTCATTTAAATGGAACTTTGGCCCCACTTTCCTCTTCACATTCTACACACAGATTAAAAAGAGACTTGACTTTGGTTAACATCACAGCATGGCCTGTTCTGGATGGAATCGCGTGGGATGCAGTTCGGTTTCAAATTCATGGCCCAACGGAAGTCGTTAATGTTCCTAATGTACTTAGAGTGAATATGGGGGATGTGGTGAAACAAAACATTCGTTCTGATGATTGGGATGTTAATGCTGTGGAAAGTTTGTTTTCTGATTTGAAATACTATGCTGCTTTTGATGCTGAGGATTTATATTTAGAATCTGCTAATTATGGTGAATTGTTCTGTTACCAACATTATGGCAATCACTTCTTACACAAAACATCTTCCCGAAGGGATGCTGTTAATTTTACTCAGTGGGAACATTGCCCGGCACCTACACAAGGGAGTTCAGAAACGTTTCTTAAAAAGTATACTTATTTCACTGACTTTAATCAGTCCAATCCCGAGTCCTTTTATTTTAAATTTCAAAAACAGCCACTGTCCAAGGTTAGACTTACCGATACCAAATTGTTGTATTCGAAGGCCTTCCTGGATCAATTAGTTACTGGGGGCTATGAGTTATGGAAGGAAACAATAGACCTTAAATCGGTTTGGGGTTCAAGGGCCTGGCAGGTACGAGGCACTGAGGCTTTGCACCGTGCATGTCTCATCCCGAATCATATGTTGTTTTTAAATGAAACCATTTCCCAGACCACATGCTTTGGATTGGCTACATCTAAAAGGTTAAACACCCCGTCTTTCCCGGAGTTGGAGGAATATGAGGATTGGAGTAATTTTACTCAATTGTCCATTAAAGATATACAGGCTCTGCTTCTTAATTCCTCCTTTAACGTTTCCAGTGTGAATCCTAAGGGTTGGCTGCTTTGGCACCGTAGTGCTGATTCTTGCCAAAAAAGATTTTTAAATATAACTGACGGTTTTAAGACTGTTAGATCTGATCCCCGGTTTGATTTGAGTCATACTGTCACCTCTTACTCTGTGGGCAAGTTGTGTCAAGCTTGGCTGAAACATTCAACTTTACCTGCGGTTAAGTATCACCTTTCCAAACTGAATGCTGACGTGGATTTGAATGATTTCATTAAAGGCCCAGCTAGTGGCAGGTCGAAAAGGAGGTTATATGGGGTTTACAATGAAATTTGGAAACTGTCACAGATTGAGGCTGCTTCACGCCTTAGGGCTATTGATCAGGCGAATCTTGAGAAAGTGCTTGCAGTTGTTGACAATAGCATTAACGTGCTTTCCTCTAGAATTTACACATTAGATAATATTGTGTCGTCTGTTGTTGATATTGTGCATGATGAAGTGTCTGTATTATACCATGGTCAAAATCAATTACGGTCAATCATGCAGTTTGCATGGACACTTCAGACTCTGAAAATGGGTAAAGTTCCCTGGGGATACATGAACGTTTCCTCTTTATTTGCACCGTTTAATTTGACAGACAAACAACGCTTGCTTTCAATGCGTGATGCTTCCTTTTCTATGCTACATATTGAAAGGTTGGAATCTTTACCTTTTTCTGTGGCAGAAGCCACTGCTGCTACGTGGCTTATCCACGGTTTAATAACACTGCCTTTTGCTTTATATAAGTTTTCAAATTGTATGAAATATGTGCCAATAGGTCGTTTTGAACCCTTAGGTAGCGGTTTTCTTCATGAGGTCTGGTCACTCCCATACACATACAGATGTTTCAAGGATGAACAGGAGGTTTATCTAACAGGGGATGAGTGTACTGAGACGCCAGATCATTCTTTAATGTGCAGACACATACAGTTACACGGTTCATGTAACAAGGACCGACCGAATATGGCTTGCGTTTTACAGGGCACGCCTGTTCCTGCCATCATCCCCACGTTTAAATTGTTAGAGAATGGTAGTTATTTAATGCTCAATAATGAAAACTGTTGTGGGTTAATTAAAGGTATAGCTTTCATAGTAACAGTAAGTGAGCGAGTTATTTGCTGCAGAAATGTTCTTTATCCTCCCACACGTGAACATAGGGAGTCTTCCATTTGGCCACAGATACCGACCTTGGGAGCAGAATTCAGCGGCATGGCTAGAATAAGAGCTCTTTTGTCCCAGAAAGAGGTGGCCTTGAGCTCGGCCCGTGAAACTTTCGTGCTTCACATTGCTAACACCCGTACGGAGGTTCAGGCTCTTTTAAATACTGATTTGCCTTTGCATTTCGGAGCCATGGTTCGTTCTATCTTTAACGCATCCTCCACAACGGGCCTAGCACATTTTTTTAAAGTTGTTAGCGGTGGTCTCGTGACTTCCTTTGAGAAGATTTTTGGAGTCATCCCTGCCTTCTTCCATTCTATTTTTTCATCCTTATTTGGAGGGTTCCCGTTTTTGCTTGCATTAGCGGCTGGCGCATTAGTGGTTTTCTGCCTTTTTAAATATGGATGCCCTTCCTGTGCAAGACCACGCTCAACTGCTACTGACGCGGTTTCGCAACCGCATGCTTGATTATTATGGCACACTGCCGTTGGCGACTCTAAGCACGGCGTTTGGATTATCTTTTCGGTTCTCCTATTTCACCTGTGTCCAGCCTGTATTTCGCTGCCTGACCTGTGATTTCCTTTGGGCCATTGATTTGTGTCTCTGCGGACCAATATCTTCTGACGTCGATTTTGATCAACTGATGAGTCCTATCATTGCTCACGAGTTGGTTTGTTCTGACGAAAGGATTATGGCCTTGGCGGTGGCACATGGACTAATGGGTCCCTGGGATGTGTTGTCGGCAGCGCGAAATTTCTTGGAACGAAGTTTTCTTGAAAACCCACCGAGCTGTCCTCTGATGGTTATAGAGGATCCGGTGCTGGGAGATCACGTATGTTCCTTTCATCTTTTAAATTGGATGGCTGAACTGTTTTCGGATGAGGACAGTGACTTCCTCCTGGAGGCTGTTGCAGCTTACTTTTCATATACAGTCTTATCATAGACACTGCCTCAAATTGACATGCTGATTGATAGCATTTCCTTGATTTTATTGACTTTTGGTCAAGACATTTTATTTTTGCTTGCCTATTGGCTTGAGCCTCATTATACTTGTGGGCTGTTTTTTAGCATCAGTTTTTATAATTGAATTTTTATTCATGCTCGTTTCTTGTTGGATTCTGCTCTCATGTGATGGCACTTCTGTTATCTTATTTAGTCCGTTCTCGGATCATGGGGGGGTGTTGTATAGCTCCTATATATCCTTATATCGTGTTAAGTTAGCATAGGTACATTTGAGATTTAAACGCCATTTTTCCTTTCTTGCAACTTCTGCACACGACCCTTAATTGTTGACTTAGCTTTCAACCTAGTGGTTTGCCGTGGTGTATGTGAGAATAATATGTTATTGCTCTGATATCAGTTTTGTTTAATAAACCATGTCTGCACGGAGAGTGCTGAAGTTTCAGGAGCAACACGATATGGAATTGTTATGAGGTCTGATCTCCACGCCTTCATAGTCATAACACAAGTGCAGCCTTTGCCAACTTGGGCTTGAGGCGGGATTGATATTGCTTTGCACGAGAATAGTTAACACACTTGATGCGGTGCACATGCAGAGAGAGCTGGTGTATGCTGATGTGATTCCTTCATGCTAGGACACTAAGGTATGGGCCCGCCCTAAAACAACCCAAAGAGACCTTCTTAGCTAATAATATAATATATGTGTTAGGGAGGGTGAGATATAAGTGTTGTTAACTCTTATTCATTACAGCATGTTAACATGCTGTCACCATTCGCTTTTTATGTCTTAGTAACTATGCTGATAATTTTGCTACTGATAATAAGTATACTTGTATTATCTAAGATACTGCGCCTGAGAAGACGGCATTAGCAAATAAACATTTCAAATGCACATGTGTCTTCTTTACTCCATGTTCTGGTTTGTAATGATAATATAACGAAAGAGTGTTCATGAGTTCCACGTACCCTGAGGTACTGTAAGTTCATGTTCTGGTTTGTCTAAACATTGGGAGTTTGATATGTCCAATGAGACACTGTAGCTAGCTCGGTAAGGGGTGAGTTGGTTGCTAAGGTAAGTTTTGGGACACCCTAATTTGCCGAGGTTCCACTCCTCTGTGCACAGTTCTGTGTGAGTACAGAAACCCTGCAACACCAGAAAGTAGTGGGAGTAGCAACCACACCGTACTTCTGGCCCAAAAACGCGCTCGATGGCCCCCTTGGTCAAGAGGGCCGTAACTTCTTTCTGCAGAAGTCGCAAATGATCCCCTGATACACGGTGGCATTGCGGTGGCATGGCTGGAGGGGTCGCCTCGAAGGGGAGGGAGTAGCCCCTTCGGACGATTTGCAGCACCCACCTGTCTGATGTGACAGTGCGCCAGAGGAGGAGGTGATGGCGAACCCTGCCCCCCACTGGCGTCACATGGGCCTGAAAGCACGGACTAGGAGGGTTTTGAGGCGGATGCTGCGGGGAAGGTGTGGACTGGCCTCGCCGTTGTCCCCCACCGCTGCCACTGCGGTTTCCACGGCCGCCACCGCGTTGGATGTTACTCTGCGGTGCATGGCTGGCAGCACGTGTGGGGGCGCCCCTTCCTTGGCCACGAAAGGAGTGAAAGGCACCCATTTGCTGGCGCGGGGCCGAGAGGCCCAAGGACCTGGCCGTAGCCCTGGAGTCCTTAAAGCGCTCAAGCGCATGGTCTGCCTTGTCGCCAAAAAGGCGACGGCCATCAAACGGCATGTCCATGAGTGTATTCTGGACATCGGCCGAGAAGTTGGCGGACGAATCGCCACCATCGTTGCCATCGATCTGCCCAGTGAGTCGGTGGTATCCAGCCCTCACCGGATAGAATACCGTGCTGCATCCCGGCCTTCCACAAGGGCCTGGCCGAGTTTAGCCCGTACCTCCAACGGGCATTCTGGCAGCACGTCCACGACCGTGTCCCACAGAGAGTGGGTGTAGCGGCCCAAGAGGCATGCGGTGTTGGAAGACCGCAGTACCAGACTCAGGGAGGAGAATACCTTCTTGCCGTACTGGTCATACCTCTTGGATTCCCTGTCAGGCGGAGCCGACGGGAATGCGGTCTGAGAATTGGAAGCCTGGATAACCAGGCTCTCGGGGGTGGGGTGGGTGGACAGGAAACATGGGTCGCCCGGGGCCGGGCGGTAGCGTCTGGCCACGTTCCTATCTACAGGCGAACCTGTAGCGGGCCGGGACCAAGTGCCCAAAAGAACGTCGGTCAAGGCCTCATTTAACGGCAGCAGAGGCTCAGCCGAGCTTGACTGCGATTTAAGGATGTCAGTGAGGAGGTTAGTCCTCACGGCCGCGACGGGGAGCTCAAGGTCCAAGGCCTTGGCCGCCCGCGTCAACACCACACTGTAGGTTGCCCCCTCCTCCGTAGCCACGGCAGGAGGGGAGACAAAACCAGTGTCTGGCGAAGTGTCCAGACCACTGGCATCCCCAAGTCCACCTGTCCAGTCCTCCTGGGACTGACACTCCCGTGTCAGAGGGTCCTCAGACCCCTCCCAATACTCATCACCCATCTCCTGATACTCAGGGTTGTCAATTGATGGGGCCGGTTCATTGAAGTAAAACTCCCCAATCGACGTCGAGAGCGGCGCCCGGATCGAGGGAGGCATCGGGGACGGCGCCGCCCGAAGACAGCGCCGGAGGTGACACCTGAGGGACCGGCGCTGGTGAGGTCATCAGGTCAACCTGCGACGACCCGGATCCAGAAGCGGATCCAGTGGGGCCCTGCGGCACCGAGCCCAAAGGCGCCGGCGGCGTCGGGGCCGAAGCACCTCATGGCCATGAGGAAGCGCTCGATCTCCTCCGGCGTCGCGTGCTGCCCAGGGACCGGAGGGTATGGGGCAGGACGCGACGCCCGCGACTCAGACGGAGCCGCGTGGGCGGTGTCACCCGAACCCCGGGCAGCGTCGCGCGAGCATCGGGGGGAGTCGTTAGAGCGATGACGTCTCTTCAACTTTTGTGCTTACATGACGACTTCGAACCTGAGGAGTGATGTCGACTCCCGGAGCTATGATGGCTCCGACCCCGCGACCGGTCCCTCAACCTCCGTCCGGACCGGGACCTCTCGAGGCACGGGACCGACTGCCGGAGCTCGAGTCGCTTGCGGGTCCGCTCCCGCCTAGCTTTCGAAGTCAGGGCCTGGCAGTCGGGGCAGGTGTTGTCGTCGTGGTTGACGCCGAGACAGTGGAGGCACCGGCGGTGAGGGTCGGTGACCGACATCAGTCGGTCGCAGTTCTCACAGGGCATAAAACCTGGCATCCCTACCGGCACCGTTCGGAGTCGAAGACTCGAAAATTGTCAAAAAATATCATCAAGAGTTTATTAAAAAAATGACTAAGGTACCACTTTTTCCGGATCTGTGCTGCTGGCGCGGAAAAAAGAAGAACTGACGTCAGCCCGCGGAGGCGGCGTCTAAGTACTCCGACGACATCATCACGGCACCCATGACGCCGATGAGGGACGCGGAGCCGCAGACGACGCCTACCGACGCGCAAGGGTACTGCTATGCAAAAATTTATGGATCCAGTCTGACGCCTAGGGATATTCTAAGGTAAGGAATCTAATACTAACCTGTTTCTTTCAGATACAGTCATGCAGGGTTCGTGGCTAGCCAGAGACTAACTTGCCCATGAATATTGAGAGCTCCTGAACATGGTCACAATCCTCCGCCTGTCATTGTTGCCTTGGAGGGTCCTGTGACAGTCATAGGAGTTAGGGGTGTCAGAGAGACAGAGGTGCCCCACATGAAGCAAACATGGGAGCCTTCTCCAATGGAAAAGTCTTCTGTGGCATCCGTTTCCTTCTCACCTGGCCTAAAATGAGTGGTGTACATTTCGCAAGGCGATGGGCGGAGTCGGCCGTGTAAATACCGCAACAGAACATCCTTCTCGGTGGGAGACAGGAGTGCTCTGGGAACTACCAGTGAGTCAAGCTTTACCGAATCAGAGGCGCACCATGGCATAACCAGAGCCACAGCAGGCTCAATAGAGAAAGTGGGGAGGAGTGTGGATGGAGGAGCTCACAAGAGACCATGAACCCCTAGTGGTGAAAGATAGACCCAAAACCCCCAGGTGCTGTCGGTGCCCACAAGGACAACTACATGCACCAGATCATTATCTCGAAGCAAGGCTTGTAGGGGTGACACCTAGGAGTGGATACACTGAAGGGAGTAACTATGGGTTAGATTGTGCATACCTATGACCTCTTTAAAAGTTTTCGGGCCATATGTATGAAACAAAATTTTACTCGCAAACGCTGCGAATCGCAAAAAAACAACCTTTGCAAGTAAAATTTCGCAAACCGCTATGTATGAGACACTCGCAACGCTAACAAAGAATCGCAAAAATCGCGATTCCTAATGATGTCAACCAATAATTCTGCAAATATACATGCGAATTCCTAAACTGCGATTTTCAATTTGCGAAAGTCGCAAATTGTAAAATCGCATTTTAAGAAATCGCAATGAAATGTATGAAATAATCGCAATTAGCGATTTCACAAAATTCGCAATTTTGAGAATCACAATTATCAGCAAGTCTGAGCAGGTGGCAACCAGGTGCAAACTATTTAAGGAGTCCCACAATGCAACAGATTTTTCCACAATGGCTGGGCTGTATGTGATAGCCAGGAGGCTGCGACTCAGAGCTGCTGCACAGAGGAGGAGACGCCAGGAAAGGATCTTCTGTGTGCGCATAACCCTGATCCAGTGGACTGAGGAGGACAACCATACAAACTACAGGTTGGATGAAGAGAGCATCCTTGATTTAATTTTGCCTGCAGGCGCTGTACTTGCAACATGTGCCCCTCTAGTCCGCCGAATACTGTGTCCTCTCCTGGGTCTCCTGCACTGGTGGATGCACGTGCCCTGTGCCTGGATGGAACTGGCGGGATCGGATCAGCACGTGCTCGTGCACGGTGTTGTGGCTCTGGCTGTGCTGGGACTGGTTGGACATCGCCATCGGTGTCCTGGCCTTCATCCTCGAATGGGGGCAGTGGTGGCACTACATTCCGCCTGTGGCGTTTTGGAGGGATTACTGGGCTGTCCTCCTCCTCTGTTTCCTCCTCTTGCCTTGCTGCCTGTGGGTTAGGAGAATCGTCCTTGTGAGAAGTTGGCCTGATATATAGTGTTCACTATTCTAGTGATCACTCTGTATCATTCCAAACAACCCTCATTGATGATTGGTTGTAAGTCAACCTTATAGACCAGCTATCCTAGTAGCGTGGACAAGAGCAGTCTTTAGGCTAAACTCTAGAGGGCGTGTTAAGCCAGCTGTTTTACCATCACATATACCCCTTGAACACCAAGTGAAAGGACACCACACAAGTCGTTATAAAAAATAAAGGATATTTATTAATAACAAGTCTACCCTGAACTCTTTATGAGTCAGGGAGCTAAGCACAATACAAAACTCTTAAGAAAATACTGCAAGTTGCACAAATAACACAAATGCCCGAGGGGCACGAAAAAGAAAACAAGTTACTTACCTGTAACTTTGGTTCCCCAGTATTGGTAACTTTCATAGATTCCCATGCTTTGTATCATTCCCCGTCGTCGGAATGGGAGCCTCGGTAGTATAAAAAACCATAGAAACAAAAGAGAAACCTAGGCCTAGGCCTCATCTCATTTTGTATCCTATTTTGTAAAAAGAGACCAAACTTCTGCCAGGACCAATCAGAGCAGCCTCACCCTCTAGAACCTTCCTGAGAGAGCTCAGAGCCTCAGATTTTCGTAGCCGTTGTGCAAACCGCCACTAACTCTGTAAAAAGGCTGAGCTTTCCCCGGGGAGGCGGGCGGCCGCATGGGAATCTATGAAAGTTACCAATACTGGGGAACCAAAGTTACAGGTAAGTAACTTGTTTTCTTGCCCCAGTATTGGCACTTTCATAGATTCCCATGCTTTGTATCAGAGTAGCTAGCAGTAAATTACGAAGAACACATTTTGTACATACATGGCATCACATAACCATAGAAGCAATACATAAAGCTTAGCAAAACAGACAAAATGTGATCACCAGGCTGGAGGGATCGTAGGGAAAGCTCACCTCTCAATGAAAAAGATTTCGCAGGACTGCTTGACCAACAGCCGCGTCGTCTCGCCTGCAGACTCCAGGCAGTAGTGTTTCGTGAAGGTATGAGTACTGCTCCACGTTGCTGCCCTGCATATGTCCTTAATGGCCGCTCCCGAAAAGAGAGCCACTGATGATGCCACTGATCTTGTGGAATGCGCCCGGACTCTTCCGTCCAGGGGCTTGCCAGCTTCCTGATGACAGAACTGTATCGCACTGGAGATCCAGCGGGAAATGCCACTCTTTGCCAAAGGCAATCCCTTCGTGGTGCACTGTAGGACACAAACAACTGAGTTGTCTTCCGAAAGGGACGTGTGCGCTCCAAGTAAAACTTTAAGCATCTCTGAACGTCCAAAGAATGTAGAGTGCATTCCGCAGGAGTAGAAGGGTGCGGAAAGAAAGATTTCAGAATCAAGGGTTCACTCAAGTGGAACTCCGATGGTACCTTCGGTATAAATTTTGGATTGGTCCGAAGAATAAGAACCTCTCTTTTAAATTGTAGGAACGGATGCACTATGGAGAGTGCCTGCAGCTCACTCACTCGTCTCGCTGATGTTAGAGCCACAAGGAGGGCCAGTTTCCAAGACAAGAACTTTAAGTCTGCTTTGTGCACAGGCTCAAACGGAGCCTTCATGAGTTGCGCCAAGACAAGGTTGAGCTGCCACACCGGTGGAGGACGACGAACTGGAGGATACATCCGGAATAATCCCTTCAAGAATTGTTTGACAACCCTAGAGGACCATAAGGAAGGACCCGAAGAATTGCGTCGATACCTCGATATGGCCGCCAGATGTACCTTTACAGATGAATGTGCCAAACCCGACTTAGCCAGAGACAGTAAATATGGCAACAATTGATGAGGTTGGGAAGTGTAAGGATGGAGATCTTGACGTTGACACCACAAGCAGAATCTTTTCCATTTTGCCTTGTAAGTCTTATTGGTACTCGGGCATGAGCTAAGACCTCCTGGCATTCCTGAGAGAGCATTAGATGACTGAACTCTCTGTGTTCAGGAGCCACGCCGTCAAGTGGAGTGATGTCGGATCCGGCTGGTAAACCTGCCCCTGATTCCTGGACAACAGGGACAGAATGGGTTGGAAATGAATTGGAGGAGCTCGGGAGAGCCTCAGAAGCTCGGTGTACCAGAATTGTCTGGGCCATGCTGGAGCAATTAGAATCATCTTGCAGGGCTCCGCCTTCAATTTCCTGAGGACTCGAGGAATGAGGGGAATTGGAGGAAAAGCGTAAAAGAATGCGCTGTACCAAGCCATCGAAAGAGCGTTCCCCAGGGACCCCTGATGGTGAACTTTGCTTGCGTAGAACCGGCATTTGGCGTTCTCCGGCGAAGCAAAGAGGTCGATGGTTGGTGTCCCCCAGACTGAGAACACCCTGTCCAGAATGGATTGATTCAACTCCCACTCGTGAGTTACCTCAGTCTGTCGACTCAAGGCATCCGCCATGACATTGAGTGTGCCTGCCAGATGTTCTGCTCGCAGAGTGATGTTGTGGAGAATCGCAAAATCCCAGATCCGTTGAGCCTCTGTGGACAGAGTTTGCGATCTGGTACCCCCTTGTTTGTTGACATAGTGCATGGCCGTCGTATTGTCCGTCCGGACCAGCATTGTATGGTTGCGAACTCTGGGAAGGAAAGCTTGCAAAGCCAACCGAATGGCCATCAGCTCCAGGAAATTTATATGGCACTGGCGCTGTTCTGGACTCCAATGGCCACTGACCTGAAGCTCTCGGAGCACTGCGCCCCAGCCTTCCAACGAGGCGTCCGTGGTCATGATCATGGGTGAAGGAGAAATCCTGAATGTCAGACCTTGTGCGAGATTGTCCTTTAGAAGCCACCATTTGCACACCTTCCTCATGGTCGCTGTAACCAACACCTTGTCGTTGAACGACCCCTCTGACTGGCGCCACTGCTTGTCTAGCTCCTCCTGCAGAGGACGCATGCGCAGCCTGCAATGCGGTACTAATGGAATGCAGGATGACATCGACCCGAGAAGGGACTTGTATTGGCGGACTGAGAGGCATTTCTTGTGGCATAGTTGTCGAGCTGACACCAACAACTTCTGTTGTCGTTCCTCCGAGGGACGGGCCGTGCATTGCGTGGTGTCCAAAACAGCCCCCAGGAATCTGGCGGCTCTGGAGGGCCGTAGAACAGACTTGCACTCGTTCAGCTGAAGGCCCAGGTAACGGAACAAATGGATGCAAGTTGCCACTGCTTGAGAAGTTTCCTCGAAAGATGGTGCCTTGACGAGCCAGTCGTCTAAGTAAGGAAAAACTTCTAGAGATTGTTTCCGAAGAAAGGCTGCTACCGGCGCCAACACCTTGGTGAACACTCTTGGCGCCGACCGAAGGCCGAACGGAAGCACCTTGAATTGAAAATGGCTCTTTCCCACTGTGAAGCGTAGGTATTGCCTGTGAGCTGGATGTATCGGAATATGGAAATACGCGTCTTCTAAATCCAGCGACGCCAAGTAGTCGCCTGGATTCAAGAGAGGAAGAATTTCCTGGAGAGTGACCATCCTGAAGGAGAGCTTGACGAGATAGGTGTTGAGCTCCCGCAGGTCTAGAATGGGGCGCCAAGTGTCTATCGTCTTCCGCACGAGGAAGAACCTTGAATAGAAACCCCGGCCCCTCTGAGATAGAGGTACCGGTTCTATCGCTCCCTTGAGGAACAGTTGATGGGCTTCGAGGTGGAGTTGTCTCAAATGTCCCGTGCGGATGGTGCCCGGAGCTCTTGTCGGAGGAAGGTCTTGGAACTCCAACACGTGGCCACTCTCTACAATTTTGAGGACCCACTGGTCCGATGTTATTGATCTCCAGCTGTCCAGACACAGAGATATCCTGCCCCCCACTGATGTGACTGGGAGGGAAGGAACAGTAGGTAGAGCCGGAAAGCCGCTATTGACGCTTGGTGTTGTCACGTCCCTGCCGGGTCCGACGGCCCCGCGGTGGATGGCGAGAGAAAGACGCTGATTGTCCGTGGCGCTGATTGGAATACTGGGGCTTATAGGACTGAGAAGGCTGAGAGGAATATCTCTGTTGGTTCCCTCTGTATGATGTAAATCCTCTGCCTCGTGCACCCCTAAAGGGGACTTTCCGGTAGGTGAGGGACCCTAAGGCCTTTGCAGTGTCCGTGTCCTTTTGATATTCTGCAGAGCATCGTCCACGTGCTTGCCAAACAGCATCTCCCCATCGAATGGTAGATCCAGGATTCTATTCTGGACCTCCTGGCGAAACCAGGTGGCTCTCAACCAGCCCTGGCGTCGTAGTACTGCCGAGCCAGCTAAGGCTCGAAATGCTGTGGAAGCAATGTCCATTGCACAGTCGATAACCTCAGCAGAAGACTTTTCCCCCTCTATAAGCACTTTCTTGGCTTCCTCCTTTGTGGGTTCTGGTAACTGCTCCACGAAGGGTTCCATGTCGCACCACATCTGGCAGTCGTAACGGCCGAGGATGGCAAGAGCATTTGACGCTCTAACAAGCAAGCTGGCCATTGAGGAAAACCGCTTCCCCACATTATCTCGGCGTCGACCGTCCTTATCCGGAGGTGTGGTCAAAGGTGTGGACGGATTCTTGGACTTGCTTTGAGCCGCCTGAGAGATGACTGAATCAGGCTTCGGCTGACCAAGAAGGCAAGCAGGACTGCCGTCCGGAGCCTTATACTTCTTTTCCAGCCTAGGGAGGACTGGAATGACCGTGGCCGGATTTTGCATAATTTTCATCCCTTCCTCGCATACATGCTCAATGATGGGAATAGACTTGACCGATCTCCTGTATTGTTCCTTAAAGTCATAAAGGAAACATTCCGATTCTTCTCTCGAAATCGGCAATCCAAATCTTTTAGCTGCCCTTTCCATCAGGTGATGAAAACCCCCTATATCCACTGGAGGGGAGATGGACGTGTCACGACCAGCAGCGTCTGGATCTTGTGGCCCACTGTCTCCTTGATCCAAATCTGGGTCTTGCAACGGATCAACCAAGGGATCCACCTGTATCACCTCCTCATCCGAAGAGGTATCCTGTTGGACGTCATGAATGGGTGCGGGATCCGGAGTGCGGACCCGGACCGCAGGTGTTATTGGTAGTGGCGAGGGGGGGGCCACTGGAAGAGTAATAGCCGGCTGCATTTGCGACTGTGTAGGAATTGCAGACTGTCCAGAAGGTTCCGACGGAAACCTCTTCCGATAATCCTGCAGCATCATCTGCAGATCAGATATGAGCGAAGAAGGCATGGCCACCATGCCCTGGCCCAAACTCGGAGTGCGTCGCTCCTCCATAACATACGGATACGACTGCTGGTCACCAGCATGGTCGTAACACTCCTCTGTGTCTGTCTCCTGCATCTTCACGTTCAAGTCAGAGGGACTATAGGCAGGACCATAATCATCGTCCTCCACTTCAACTTCATCCTCCTCAGATTCATCGTCCAGAAGCACAGTAGGTGGATGTGAAGGGACCCGTCGCGGAGAAGTCATCTCCGGCGTAATTTTCATCTTCTGCGTCGAAAAAGGCATCTTTTGCCCCGTCGACGGTCTCGTCGACGGTGTAGCAGTCGTCGACGAAGATGTCAACGGAATGGTCGACGGCACCATCGCTTTCGTCGACGCCGGTCTCGTCGTCGACGGAACCATCGTCGACGGCTTCGTAGACGAACTCGTCGTCATCAACATCGTCGTCGACGTCGAGGTTGATGTCGTCGTCGACGTAGTTCTCGTCGTCGCCGCTGCCGTCGACAGTACCTTGCTTGCCGTCGTCGACGTGGAAGATGTCAGCGTCGACGAACTCGGGACCTTGAATGACGACGAAGTCATCGTGGAGGGCGCTACCGTCGACGAGCCCGTCGACGGAGTCACAGAAACAGCGGGAATCTTAACTGAAGACACGGTCGTCGACGTACCTGGTATTTTTGTCGTCGACGGACGCTGTTTCTTCTCCGGCCCAGATCCTGAAGTGACAGAAGAGTGTTTGTCACTGGATTTTGTCTTTTTGGACGGAGGAGGAGAAAGAGGAACCTCCTTCTTGTCCTTCAAAGCTGCACCCACTCCAGCAGCCTGTCCCTGCCTCTCCTTTTCACTTCCGTGAGGAGATTGAAGGGGACCAGCCCTCTCAGACCTATCAGAGATCTTGTGAGGGGCTTGAAGAGAGGGCTGAGATGTAGAAGCACCTGGGGGAGACCTACCCCTCTTCCTAGATCTGTGAGAGGAAGCACAAGACGTGGAATCTTCCTCATCTGAAGAGAGCACCTCCTTGCGAGTCTTCATCTTTTGAAGCCAGGTTAACAGCCGACCTTCCCTGTCCCGAAGAGTCTTGTTGGAGAAGGTTCTGCAGATCTTACACTCTGTGGCCTTGTGGTCAGGATATAAGCAGTAAATACAATTGTCATGCTTATCCTCCACAAAAAGACCTTTTTTCCCACAAGAGGCACAGGCCCTGAACAAGGCCGCCTTCTCCTTGTCAGACATGTCATTTTTCCAGTAGACACTTGAAGAAATCCAAAGTAGTTTGAAAAGCTGAGCAGAGCTCAGTGGAGACTCCCTAGCACAACGTGCGGTAGAAAAAATCTGAGGCTCTGAGCTCTCTCAGGAAGGTTCTAGAGGGTGAGGCTGCTCTGATTGGTCCTGGCAGAAGTTTGGTCTCTTTTTACAAAAAGAGGGTGATAGGATACAAAATGAGATGAGGCCTAGGCCTAGGTTTCTCTTTTGTTTCTATGGTTTTTTTATACTACCGAGGCTCCCATTCCGACGACGGGGAATGATACAAAGCATGGGAATCTATGAAAGTTCCAATACTGGGGCAACCATATACTCTACAAGTGGAATGCGAAATACTAACAGGTAAGTAACACGATCCAGAGGCTTCAGGACCGCTAGGACTACCTTACTGAGGCTTCAGGACTGCTAGGACTACCTTACTGAACCCTCAGGTTAGGAGCAGGAGGCCTAGGGAACCCGGGTGCAGAGTGGAAACTTACACGGGATGCGGGACAAAGTCTATGGATGCTAGTAATTCTAAAGTTACTGTTTCCGGACGAATCCGACTAGGTAGACTAAAAACGAAAAAGGATCTGGACACTAGGATAGTGAACCTGTGCAGGAGCACCGAAATGCCCGGGTTACCTAGCCCAGGGGCTGCGGCTGCATAGGGTTCAAATGACGTCGGGAATCCTCGTTGTAGTCTATGGAGCCTGAAAGAAGATGTTGCTGGCAGGCGACCAGTGAAGATGTTTTGTGCGATCCAAGGCTGGATCAATGAAGAAGACGACCTGAAAGCAGAGGGGACTCAGTTCTCAATCACTAGCCAGTGATTGTGTGGGCACCAGGATGGCACCGGATGAAGTTGCCGCGATCAGGTGAGTGGGTGACGCTGGACTCTGCAGCCACACGGGCCAGGAGGCGTTGTCGGCGTCCAGGCTGGAGGTGCGAGCTGTCCCACGATGGTGTCTGCTGTCGGCGATGCTGGATCCAGGATTGGAGCAACAAGCCTTGGCAAAGGCAAGCCCACGCGGTTGAATCAAAATGGCGTCTGGAGTGGACCAGGAGGGTCCAGGGCACTTCTTGTTGAACAAGGAGCAAGGGCCAGTCTAGAGGACCTAGACCAGCGGTGAAAACGTTGTGGTACGTCGTCAGGAGGGCCACTAGCCGACGGGCAAGTGACCGGACAACGTGGCAAACACCAAGGCAGCAGAAGGGCCCCACGCAGATCTCGTGGAGGCTGGGGGGCTGGACTTCGGTGCTGGAGCAGCTCAGGGTTGGGGCTTCTCAAACCCCAGTGCACCCACTCGAGGATCCCTCAGCGGTCGTGCTGGTTAAGCGTCGTGCAGGTCTTGAAGATAGCCGGTCCCACGGGTCTCGTCGCACCCACTAATCTCAGCTGGGCTGATGATGCAGGTAGAGGTCAGAGATGGCAGGGAATCCGGGTCTCGTCGAGCTGGTCAGTCTTGATCCGGAGGATGGACGTGCAGCAAACCGCAAGCGCTTAGATTGTGCCTGCTGGTGCAGGGTGGCTACTCCTTAGCCACAAGGGAGAGTCTTCAGAGAATGACAAGAGTTCCTTTCGTGGAAAGTAGTTCAAGTTTCAAGATTATCCAATTTGGGAAGGGTGCCCGCTCCTACCTTTATTCTAAGAAAAGGGGCTGGCACGCGACTAGGTCCTGCCCATGGGTGGGACCAGGAGGGGGGTGGTTACACCCCTCTCCTTTGTCCGGTCCCTCCCCAGCTCAGGGGCTGGTGTGCCCCTGGAACTGGTTTGAGCCGGCATATGCACAGTGAGCACCGGGGTGCCACTTGCAGTCACCTTCCTCTCAGCCCTGCCTACCTGGGATACACAAAATCCTGTCTGGGATGGTGCTGGCACCGCCCCTGACAGGAAACCCTTTGTCCAGGCCTCCCTCGCTGGAAGGACTCCCAGCAGCAGGAGGTCAGACTCGTGTCTCAGTGGCAGCATCCATTTTGTGGAGCTGAGGCTGCGTTTAACTTTAACCGGGGTTACAGCTACCAACATGTCTTCTCCCTCTAGAGGGGTGGAAGGCTACCCCCGTCGCCAGAACTGGCGAGGGGGTAGTATTCCAAAGCGCATGACACCTTACACGACATGTTTAGATAATGTCAGACCAAAGTTACCATAACCGCGAGGATTATAAGGCACTTAAAAGTATATGGTCTGACGCTATCATGGAAAACGGCTAAGGGATAGATCCCGAAGGCCACAGACAGGCTCAGCTCATGCCAGAGCACCATCTCACACGATTCCAAGCACTCTGCCTTCAGGATTGTTAAGGCCTGCCATAGGAGTGACTGATAGGAGATCTGTGTGCCCATTTTAGGTTTAGATATAGGCATACTATATCTAAAGCAAGGGTGATTACACCACCTTGCCCCAGCTGTCAAGCAGCCAGTTGTGTCTGTTTTGGATGGCCATCCAGGGGTGGCATAATACATGCTGCAGCCCCTGGTAGGCCCTGAGTGCACCTATGCCCTGGGTACCTAAGGTACACTGTACAGGGACTGATAAGGTGACCCAGTATCCAATTGGATATGTACCTAAGGTACATGGAGTCCATTTTAACAGAGAGAGCAGGAAGCCTGGGGTCCTGAATAGCAGGATCCCAGGCCAACTAAGTCAAAAACCAGCAAAACACCAGGAAAAAAAATTGGGGTAACCATAGTCAGATATCCACCTTCCTACATAACCCCCCCAAACGAAAGGAGATAAGGCTATCCTTGAACAGGTAAGCCTATATTGCCTGAGTGGCCTTATGAGGAGGTGCATGCACTGGCATGGTTACCCCCTATCTCATGGTCCACTAAGCAATCCCTCACCCTAAGGGTATCTGAGGGTCTCCACCATAGGGAATCTCTACCTGTGGTGTGTTTTGGTAAAGAAAAAGGCTGGTGCTGATATGGAGTACTGAAGTGAGGCTCCACTAATTTTGGGCTCAGCTTCCTCCAATCACTACCCACCATGCATGCCTTTCTTTCCAGGACTGAGTTGCTGTATGCTCTCAGGGTCAACCTCTGGCTACCTAAAGCTGGAGGCTGGGTCCCTCTGTTTGGCTTACTGGAGGGACAGGTCAGGTTTGGGGCACTTAGGTCCCGGGTTTGGCTGTCCCCAACAGTGTCCATCTGTGGGAGGTCCCTAACTAATTTTAAGGGGGATCCCTCAGGAGTTTGTTTTATTTTCACTTTGCTAGGACTACTAGCTTCAGTGCCCTTAATCTGCTGATTGGGGAGTTCTTTTGGACAGGGGGCCCTTTGGGGTCCACCACTGGCCTCCCTGACCTCTACAGCCCAGGGCTGACTGAGGCAGGGTAGAGAGGGGCAGGTTACCTGCTCCAGACTGGGTCCCACCTTGGAAGGGTCCACTGACATCAGGGGCTCTGCCAGGCTAGGCCTGACTACCTCTGGGGCAGTTTCTTCACAAGGGGTAAGATCTGTTCCCTGAGGAGGCTGATCCTCTCCTAAAGTCTGGTAGGAGGGAGATTTCTCTTCCTCCTCAATGCGCTCTGTTTGAGTGGAGTGATCCATAGTTTCAGGCTTCACAACACTATTATCAGTCTGAGTTTGGGCTGTGGCCATCACAACCCCACCAACCTTTTCAGGAAGGGACTCAGTTTGGGTATGGGCTGTTACCATCACAGCCCTGCTAACCTTTTCAGGGAAGGAATCTATTTGGGATTGGGCTGAGCCTGGCACAGCCCTCCTAACCTGTTCAGGATGATTTACCATTTTAGAATGGGTTTCTTGTTCTACCTCAGCCCAGGCTGAGATCTCTAAATCATTCCCCAGTAGGCAATCTACAGGCAAGTTTGATGACACTGCCACTCTCTTGGGGCCAGTGACACCTCCCCAGCTGAGACTTACCACTGCCATGGGATGATTTTTCTGCACTCCATCAATGTTTGTCACCTGGTATGTGGCACCAGGTATACGTTGCCTTGAGGGGACTAGGCTCTCAGTCACCATGGTGATGCTAGCCCGTGTCTCTATAGGCTTCAACTTTTAGTCCATTGATGAGGGGTCCTGTCTGTATTTGCCCAAAGTGTTGGGACAATAAGTGAAGTTGGCAAACCCCATGCCATTCTCACAGACAAGAGTATCTGAGTTAGGGGACCTGGTTAGGACAGAGTCCCCAGGAACTCCCAAAGTAAATCCACCCAAATTCTTGGGGGCACTCCCACCACCTGGGGGATTACTACTAGTAGTAACAGGAGGTTTGGAAGTGTTACTTGGGGGTATGTTCTCCTTATTGTTGTTGGTCCTTGGGCAACTGCTGTCAGTTTTCAAATGGCCTACCTGTTTGCAGTATAGCAATAAGGTTTCTTCTGGGTATTGGAAGGATTCTGGCACCCACCCCCCTCAGAGGATTTTTGGGGCCCTGATGTGGTTTGATCTGTAGATTTATTCCCACCCTTCTCTTGAGGCTTGGTTGATTCCTTCTTTTGGTCACCACCTTGGTTCTTAGGCCTAATCCTGGTCCTGACCCATTTGTCTGCCCTCTTACCCAATACTTGTGGAGAGGTCAGATCAGAGTCTACCAGGTGCTGGTGTAATAACTGGTTCTGACCATTATTAAAGACTTGCTCTCTCATAATTAGATTATACAATCCTGTGTAATCAGTAACTTTACTTCCCAGTAACCAGCCTTCAAAAGCCTTAGTGGCACAATCAACAGTCAGCCCAATCCTGAGACTGAATTTTCTGGGTGTCTCTGACCAGCAACCTCTACTGTTCAGTTGTTAAGCCAAACCCATCAATCAGTGTATTCTTCAGGACTTGGTAATTGTTAGCATTCTCAGCTCTAGTAGTGAGGAGCTTATCTCTACCTTTACCTTCAAAGGAGAGCCACAATATAGCTGCCCACTGACTCTGGGGGATGCACTGGACAGTGCAGGCCCTCTCCAAAGCAGTCATCCATTTGTGGATGTCATCCCCTTGTTTAAAGGGGGGCACTATTTTACTCAGGTGTCTAGTATCAAAACTCCGGTCTTTATCCTTAGGGATATTGCTGCCACCAGTGGGGACTACCCCACTCAACTGTTGCTCTCTAGCAAAGGCAAGCTTCTCCTTGGCAAGGGCAAGTTCTTCCCTCTGGATCCTCAGATTAGCCTGTTTCATCCTTGCTTCATGTTCTCTCCTCTGAGGGGAAGTCATTCTCCTCTGGGGAGAAGTCATTCTCCTCTGAGAAGAGGCATGAGTGTGCACAGATCTATTGGAGTCCCTAGAATGAGACCTATCTCTTCTAACTCCAAAGTTAGGCCTGCTTAGGGTCAGTACTGGGGGTCCCCCAGACCCTTCCTTATGTAGGTCTAAGTTGGCCCTAGTAAGTCTGCTGACTAGCTCAGGACCTTTGTCTGCCTCATCCCCTGAGGTGTCCCCTTCTTCCTCCTCCTCTTCTACATCCTCTGTTTCAGGGAGATCTGGATCGCCAGGTGTACCTTCTAAGGAGGGCATGCTCCGATCTGGATTAGAGAGGTCTGGGTTAGCAGCCTTTCTTGCATCATATGTCTCTAAGAGACCTAACAGAAAAGGAGTGGTAGGGTTAGAACCCTGTTTCAATTTCCTGGTGATACACAATTGTCTCATCTCCTGGAAACTGAGAGCTGCAAATCTGGAAAGGACCTGTGGAAGGTCACTAACCACTAGGGGAGTCCCTGAAGACTCTCCATGGGTAGACATGCTTTCTAGTGAGGTGTAAGTGATGCACCTACCTACACTATGGGTTTACCTACTGATCCCTTGCTAGAGTTGTAGTTAGGGTGTGCTAAGCCCTGTTACACTACAACAGCTGGTTCAGTAGAACTCAGAGTATTCTAAGCCACGTTATATGTACCTTGGTACTTATGTGATCTTTCAAATGATATTCTTAGGATACGTGTGTGGTAAAACAACAGCAAGCTCAAATCCCAACCGCTGCCCACCAATGTGAGAAGTTGGCCTGATATACAGTGTTCACTATTCTAGTGATCACTCTGTATCATTCCAAACAACCCTCATTGATGATTGGTTGTAAGTCAACCTTATAGACCAGCTATCCTAGTAGCGTGGACAAGAGCAGTCTTTAGGCTAAACTCTAGAGGGCGTGTTAAGCCAGCTGTTTTACCATCACATATATCCCTTGAACACCAAGTGAAAGGACACCACACAAGTCGTTATAAAAAATGAAGGATATTTATTAATAACAAGTCTACCCTGAACTCTTTATGAGTCAGGGAGCTAAGCACAATACAAAACTCTTAAAAAAATACTGCAAGTTGCACAAATAACACAAATGCCAGAGGGGCACGAAAAACCATATAATCTACAAGTGGAATGCGAAATACTAACAGGTAAGTAACACGATCCAGAGGCTTCAGGACTGCTAGGACTACCTTACTGAACCCTCAGGTTAGGAGCAGGAGGCCTAGGGAACCCGGGTGCAGAGTGGGAACTCTTACGCGGGATGCGGGACAAAGTCTATGGATGCTAGTAATTCTAAAGTTACTGTTTCCGGACGAATCCGACTAGGTAGACTAAAAACGAAAAAGGATCTGGACACTAGGATAGTGATCCTGTGCTGGAGCACCAAAATGCTCGGGTTACCTAGCCCTGGGGCTGCGGCTGTATAGGGTTCAAATGACGTCGGGAATCCTCGTTGTAGTCTATGGAGCCTGAAAGAAGATGTTGCTGGCAGGCGACCAGTGAAGATGTTCGGTGCGATCCAAGGCTGGATCAATGAAGAAGACGACCTGAAAGCAGAGGAGAATCAGTTCTCAATCACTAGCCGGTGATTGTGTGGGCACCAGGATGGCACCGGATGAAGTCGCCGCGATCAGGTGAGTGGGTGACGCTGGACTCTGCAGCCACACGGGCCAGGAGGCGTTGTCGGCGTCCAGGCTGGAGGTGCGAGCTGTCCCACGATGGTGTCTGCTGTCGGCGATGCTGGATCCAGGATTGGAGCAACAAGCCTTGGCAAAGGCAAGCCCACGCGGTTGAATCAAAATGGCGTCTGGAGTGGACCAGGAGGGTCCAGGGCACTTCTTGTTGAACAAGGAGCAAGGGCCAGTCTAGAGGACCTAGACCAGCGGTGAAAACGTTGTGGTACGTCGTCAGGAGGGCCACTAGCCGACGGGCAAGTGACCGGACAACGTGGCAAACAGCAAGGTAGCAGAAGGGCCCCACGCAGATCTCGTGGAGGCTGGGGGGCTGGACTTCGGTGCTGGAGCTGCTCAGGGTTGGGGCTTCTCAAACCCCAGTGCACCCACTCGAGGATCCCTCGGCGGTCGTGCTGGTTAAGCGTCGTGCAGGTCTTGAAGATAGCCGGTCCCACGGGTCTCGTCGCACCCACTAATCTCAGCTGGGCTGATGATGCAGGTAGAGGTCGGAGATGGCAGGGAATCCGGGTCTCGTCGAGCTGTTCAGTCTTGATCGGGAGGATGGACGTGCAGCAAACCGCAAGCGCTTAGATGGTGCCTGCTGGTGCAGGGTGGCTACTCCTTAGCCACAAGGGAGAGTCTTCAGAGAATGACAAGAGTTCCTTTCGTGGAAAGTAGTTCAAGTTTCAAGATTATCCAATTTGGGAAGGGTGCCCGCTCCTACCTTTATTCTAAGAAAAGGGGCTGGCACGCGACTAGGTCCTGCCCATGGGTGGGACCAGGAGGGGGGTGGTTACACCCCTCTCCTTTGTCCGGTCTCTCCCCAGCTCAGGGGCTGGTGTGCCCCTGGAACTGGTTTGAGCCGGCATATGCACAGTGAGCACCGGGGTGCCACTTGCAGTCACCTTCCTCTCAGCCCTGCCTACCTGGGATACACAAAATCCTGTCTGGGATGGTGCTGGCACCGCCCCTGACAGGAAACCCTTTGTCCAGGCCTCCCTCGCTGGAAGGACTCCCAGCAGCAGGAGGTCAGACTCGTGTCTCAGTGGCAGCATCCATTTTGTGGAGCTGAGGCTGCGTTTAACTTTAACCGGGGTTACAGCTACCAACATGTCTTCTCCCTCTAGAGGGGTGGAAGGCTACCCCCGTCGCCAGAACTGGCGAGGGGGTAGTATTCCAAAGCGCATGACACCTTACACGACATGTTTAGATAATGTCAGACCAAAGTTACCATAACCGCGAGGATTATAAGGCACTTAAAAGTATATGGTCTGACGCTATCATGGAAAACGGCTAAGGGATAGATCCCGAAGGCCGCAGACAGGCTCAGCTCATGCCAGAGCACCATCTCACACGATTCCAAGCACTCTGCCTTCAGGGTTGTTAAGGCCTGCCATAGGAGTGACTGATAGGAGATCTGTGTGCCCATTTTAGGTTTAGATATAGGCATACTATATCTAAAGCAAGGGTGATTACACCACCTTGCCCCAGCTGTCAAGCAGCCAGTTGTGTCTGTTTTGGATGGCCATCCAGGGGTGGCATAATACATGCTGCAGCTCCTGGTAGGCCCTGAGTGCACCTATGCCCTGGGTACCTAAGGTACACTGTACAGGGACTGATAAGGTGACCCAATATCCAATTGGATATGTACCTAAGGTACATGGAGTCCATTTTAACAGAGAGAGCAGGAAGCCTGGGGTCCTGAATAGCAGGATCCCAGGCCAACTAAGTCAAAAACCAGCAAAACAGCAGGAAAAGAAATTGGGGTAACCATAGTCAGATATCCACCTTCCTACAGTCTTGTCTTCCACTGACTGTTTCCTGTGTTACAGATGGTGCTGTGGACGTAAAGGCACACATTCATTTTCTGTTCTGACTTGCACTTGTCATGTATTAAATTTCACTGTTTGAGATTACATGGGTCTTGTATCTGCCTTTCCTGATGTGCACATGCTGTTAGGGAATGGCTGGGTGTAAATTCACCACTGTAATGTGCATGTGACTACATCTCCCATAATGCATTGCTGTGTGTGCTTGTGTACCTGCACTGGACTTTTAGTTTTGTCCTGCCGCTGGGTCGTTTCTGGGTGTGTAGGGGTAGCTGGGGGGAATCAGGTGTGTGATGGCATGCTTCTTACTATGTCTTGGTACCGGGGGGTCGGAGCTGTCCAGGTCGGCCACGCCCATTACATTCTCTGGAAGCAGGGACCCTTCCACCAGTTCCTCTAGTGGAGTGGAGTCAGTGGCAGTGTAGGTCCCTCCACCAGTCTTCTTGGCCTGCTCCAAACTGGCAGCCACCTTCTCCTTGGAGCGCTGGCGCATATCGTACCAGCGCTTCCTTAAATCTTCCACGCTTCTGTGGGTGACACCAACTGCGTTCACTTTGCGCTGGATATCAGCCCAAATCCGCCGCTTGCGTGTCTCAGACACCCGGAGGGACTTTTTACCGAAGAGGTGCTCATGGCTTATCACCATTTCCTGGATCAGGACCTCCAGTTCAGTTTCTGAAAACTTTTGTTTTCTTTTCCTCTGTGTTTCCCCCTGCTGTTGTTTGTCCTGGCTGGCCATGTCTCTAGCGTCTTCCATTGTTTGTAGCACTGCAGAGTTACCTTACCTCCACTCCTTCTCTCTCATTGTGCTTCAGAAACTTAGGTGCAGCATGGGTAATCACACTTCCTGGTTGTGATGTCATCAAGCTGCAGCTGAGTTTTCGATTCTCAGATTTGCGAATTTTGCAAAATTGCGATTTTTTAAATAAGGAATCGCTATTTGGGGTGTCGCAATGAAAATAGCGATTTTTAGGGAATCGCTATTTTTTTGCGATTTTTTAAATAAGGAATCGCTATTTGGGGTGTCGCAATGAAAATACCGATTTTTGGGGAATCGCTATTTTTTTGCGATTTTTTACATACGTACCGTTTTGCGAATTGAAAATCGCAAAAGGGGAGCTTGATACATATGGCCCTTTATCCTTAATGCCCAACCACATCTGCTCAAGGAATCACAGTGTCTGAGGGAAAGAGATGCAAAGAGAAATTATTTCAGCCATGTGTAGCTAGGCACAGTGAGGACCACCCTTGGGCACCTTGGGGCTCACACATGGAGAGAATGCCCTTCTGCGTTTTATTAACGCACTGCGTGTAGACTTGGCGTCAAAGAAATCAAATAATGAAAACGCAGTGAGGGCTGTGGAAGGGAGTCTAGAGGACATTAAGGGCATATTTAAAAGAATTTCGCATGAAAAGGAGCATGAGAAGGGAGAGTGCTGACTTTGGAGCCTGGAGCATCAGTTGGTTGACGCGGAGAACCCTTGTTTAGAATCGGTTCGATTGAGGTCTTCACAATGCTCAATGCTAAAATTTAGTAACTGGATAACCAGTGAAGAGCATCCCAAAGGGGACTTGTTTGGGCAAGAAAACGTGTCAGGGTAGCAGGTGGTTAGTGGTGCATTTCAGCTACAGCGCAAAGCTCATAGAGACGACAACAATGGAGTTTTTATTTGAGAAGAAATAAGTGAAACTGAGTTAAAGTCGTCTCCTGCTCATCCATGGCTTAAGCCCTGAATCCCTAGCCACAAAGAATGGTCTTATGGAGGTGAAGAAACAAATAGCGGCAAAGGGCATTATGGCATCTGTGGGCTTTCCCAAATGGTTGAAGGTCGAATTTCTGGGAAAATTATACATGTGGACACTGTCAGGGGCTTCCTTGGTTAATTACTAAAATTGTGTCTTTACTGGAGGTTGAGTTAAAGACTGCAGAGCAGAAGCTCATTGTCTCTTGAGGTATTATTGGTGGTGACACTCTGAAACCGGTTTAAAAATAAAATAAGCATGTGTTGACAGATACCTAAATCATTGGATTTGCTTCCTTCACCTCTTGGCAACATTCTCCAAACTTGAGGCACCAGTTCAAGAACAGTGACACGGTTGAAAGCAGGGCAACTTGTCATGGTTAGGCAGGGAAGTGGTTCCCAATGACCTGGCACTCAAGGAAGAGGTCCATCACACAGGACACCCCTTGCCCATTGCCTGCTGACCCGATAACCCATACCCACTTACTTGCCTCTTCCTATAGGGTGCATGCAGCTTGGATACACAATCTTGGGCTACTGTTTTCCCAGGCTAATACTTACAGGCTCACTATCTCTCAGCTGCAATTCAAAATCCACGCTAGGCTAAATGTGGTGGTTTATCTCTAATCCTATACACGTCTTGTAGTTTGAGATCAGGGCAGATGTGCTTAAGACCTGGACTTCCTCCTGAGGGCTTGTCATCTTTTGCTTACAGGCAAGACATGGGAACCGGGGAAAGGAAGGAAGGAGGACTCTTCCTGAAAACAAGGACAGGGAATATGTGCTGGAGACCTGAACTCCCTTCCTATTTCTCCTCATCCTTGCCTTACAGATCTCTAAGATTAACTTGCCAAGTCTCGACATTTGGATATCCCGAGTATAGAAACTTATAGTGACCAGGGACTGGAGGGACCCTATAGTAAGGGAATTCAGAACTCCATATATATCAAGCTACAGCTTGCCGTGGAACGTTGCGAAAAGAACATGCACCCTATATGCATGGGTGCCTTTATGAGGAAATAAAATACTAAGAAAATGCTGGTGAGTCTTTATGAGGAATTAAAAAACGACAAGACACCTATTGAGGTTATATGAGGAAATAATGCACAGAGAAAAGAACTGTGAAGGACTACCAATGGTCTGGGTACTGCTGTCTTTGTTTCTAGAATATGTTGACCCTTTCAACTCTGGGCCAAGTTATCAACACGTTCCTGTCTAAGGCTATTGTCCCAACGACCTGGAAGCAGGCCAGGGTGGTTCCTTTATCAAAAAAGCCCACTATCAATACATCTAAACCTGAGAACTTCCGTCCTATTTCTCTTCTGCCATGGGGCTCCAAGATCTCTGAAGCCTATATAAATACCATCCTATCAGGCTTTCTGGAGGAGAATAATAAACTTGACTACTTCCAGAGTGGCTTTCGTCCAGGCCTCAGCACAGAGTCTTCTCTCTTAGCGGTGACCGAACATCTAAGGGCAGCACTGGATGTGGGACGTACTTCGGCACTGATCCTATTGGACCCCAGTGCTGCGTTTGATACAGTCTCTCAACGGATTCTGCTGCTGAGGTTGGCAGAGGCTGGTATTGTGTGCCTTGCACTGGATTGGTTCGCTTCCTTTCTTTCTGAAAGGACAATCCAGGTGTCGGCCCCCCTTTCACCTCCAAGGTCCATACTATCAAGCAGGGAGTGCTGCAAGGCTCAGCTCTGAGTCCAACACTTTTGAACCTGTATGTTCAACAACTAGCTGCAGTGGCCACGAGCAGAGGGCTGACAATAGTATATTATAAAAAAATATATATATATAGTATATGCAGATAATACGCAGTTGGTAGTTGCTCTCTCCGATGACTGTCTGCATGATGCTGTGAAGTTTCGGAGCGGTCTTGCTGAGGTCGCGGATTGGATGACTGCCAACTGCCTCCAGCTCAATGCCAAAACAACAATTGATGGACAGAATGCAGAACAATGTCATACATTCACCCCAGTACAGAGATCTGGACCTAAATCCATCGTTTTTTTGCACTCCACACCACCCCAGTTCAGACATGGCCATATGCAAATCAGCCTTGACTCTGTGCCTCATGGGAACAGTCCAGCCCGAACTGCCAAGCCATGTCTTTGCTGGACCGGAATCAAGCATCCTAGGACCGGTTACTGGCTATCAGCCGTCTTCAGCCAGGATAGCTTGACTCCAGTGGTGTGGAGAGCATGGGACTCACGTCTGAGCATACCCATCCCACTCAGGGTGACAAATGCAAAAACAATAATTGATGGACAGAATGCAGAACAATGTCATACATTCACCCCAGTACAGAGATCTGGGACTAAATAATGGCTTGGCATTTTGGGCTGGACTGTTCCCATGAGGCACAGGGTCAAGGCTGATTTGCATATGGCCATGTCTGAACTGGGGTGGTGTGCAGTGCAAAAAAACGATGGATTTAGGCCCAGATCTCTGTACTGGGGTGAATGTATGACATTGTTCTGCATTCTGTCCATCAACTGTTGTTTTTTTCATCCAGCTCAATGCCAGCAAGTCTGAGGTCTTGCTGGTAGGAAAAGATCTTGAGCCATGGAGTGAACGTTGGTGTCCTGCTACCTTGGGTCTCGCACCCGCCCCCAAACAGGTGGTGAAAAACCTAGGTGTTTGGGTCGACTCGGCTCTGAATTTTTAGACCCAAATCAAGAAGGTAGCGGTGACGTGTTTTGGGATTCTACGCGGCCTCAAGCCGCGGTTGTTTTTTTTTACCCATCCATGTTATGTTATGTTATGTTCGTATTTGTATAGCGCACGGCTACTCAAAAAGAGTGTCCAGGCGCTTTTGAATAAAGAGACCTACAGCAACATAACACAACAACAGTAATAAAAAGCAAAAGGAAATACAGAAAAGAACCGAGAGAAGACAGCAGAACAGCCTAAAGAGTAAACAGCCAGGTTTTGAGGCCTTTTCTAAATGCAAGCAGACTGGTAGCTCCCCGGAGTTCTAGCGGCAAGGTGCTCCACACATGCGGCGCCAGCAGTCCGAAGGAGCGACCTCCAATGCGGGCTCTCTTCACTCGTGGCACTGCCGCCAAGAACAGAGATTCGGACCTGAGAGAGCGAGCGGGATGGTAGAATACAATTCTCCTTTGGAGATACTTTGCTCCCACCGCATAGAGAGCTTTATAGGCCAAAGTTAATGCCTTGAAAACAATCTGTTTGCGGATGGGCAGCCAATGGGCAGCCAATGTAGAGTCTGCAGCAAGCCCGCAGCACTGGCTCGCCTATTAAGGCAGGTGATTGTCCAGGCGTCTGTTCTGTCGAGACTGGATTATGCCAGATCGCTCTACTTGGGGGCGAACAAGACGGAGCTTATGAGACGGCAGAGAGTCCAAATGCAGCCGCCAGAACTCTTCTTGGCTTGCCTAGATTCTGCTCCACCTCCAGTTTTATTAGCCAGCTACATTGGCTGCCGGTGGCTAGACATGTGAAGTTTAAGTCCCTTTGCATTGCCTTCAGGATCTTAAATTCTTTCTCCCCTGGCATCCTTGCCAGCTTGCTCTCCCTTTACACCCCTGCCCGCCATCTCCGCTCAATGGGCCACCACCTGGCGGTCGTCACCCGGGTAAGGAGGGAACGTGCCGGTGGGCATTCCTTCTGCTCACTTGCAGCTAAACTTTGGAACTCACTCCCTGTACACATTCGGAGGAGAGATAATTATGTGGCTTTCATAAGTCTTTCAAGACTCACCTCTTCCCTTCACTATAGGCCCCTTCTGCAGTTTTTTTCCTTCTTGTTCTGCCCCATGGCGTTCTAATACGTCTCTAGACTCCCCTCTATTGGTGATCACGTTTTTTTTTCTGCCGTCTGTTGCCTTTTTGTTGCTTTTAGCGAAGGGACGCCCCTTTGCTGGGGCAGCTGTGCGCTCTACAAAACTACCTAACCTAAATAAAACCACTGATCTAAAAACAGCCTTACTTTTGACAGTCACACAAAACAAATGCACAGTAATTCAACAACAACTCTACATCACTTTCAAAGTCTGACCACAGAAGATTTCTCTAACATTTCTTGTTGTCAATTTTACTTGATGAACCTACGGAACTATTTAGGTGAGCTTGCAACTCAAACCATAAGACGTAACAACTCTGACAACTTGCATAGCCTACCATTGGTCCATAAGCAACTCTCACGGAATTAGATTACAAGACTCTGAACTCCAACACAAACAAGCCTTGGCGACCCCTCCAAGATACACTTACTTTTCTCAATGATTTAATGACTTTCCCCTAGATAACTCCCCACCCAAATAATTGTTTCTGTGCTCTCTACAAACTCACTTTCACACCCACATGTTATTGCGTTCTATGCTGAACAAATAAAAACATACACTCTACTATTCATCTTTTCTCTACAGTCACCAAAGCTACTCTGTACATTACCAACATTTACTAAAGGGAAGTGGGTTTCTGTCCAGTAACCCCGCCCCCCCAATTTTAATTTCTTTATTTTTTTAAACTCTGTTTATTGTTTTCATTTACAACTTTGGCAATAAAGTCAGGTTGGACAGCATTATATACTACATCACTCATATACATCCACCCCTCTCCATATATTTACAACGCCTGTAAAAAGTTTGTTAATTGCGGCCATCCCCTCGGACCATTCTGTACAACAATACCCCATAGTTACATTATTCCTCATCTTCAGAACTTTCGTGTGTCCAGTCTGGTGGCGGCTCACATATATCCCCCCTATATTTGTTCCATGATCCCCATATTTTGCTCCATTTCCGGGGACATTTTCTATTTATGAACACTGTTTTTTCAGCCAGCATAGCCATGTCCATGCCCTTATACCAAGTTGTCAGTGATGGTCCCTCCACCGCTCCCCATTTCTGCGCTATATTTCGCTTAGCTAACATCAGGCCTATAGTGGTCCACGTTTGCGCGGGGCGCGTCAGGTCATTGGGCTCCCACACATTTATTTTGTTTTTTTTAAAGTTTTGAAAACCTTTATTATGCAGAGTTGTCATACACAGCATGCAGCCACAACCCGGAGGCCGGCAGCGGGATTAGTAGTAGAATCGCTCTTGTCATCAATTATACACAGCCAATTAGCCGACAACCCAGGGGTCCGGCGGCACCTTAAATAATATCATATATGCACATTTGGACATATGTAGGATTCCTACAGCTCACTATGCGTTGATCCTCCGAAGCAGGAGTGTAATCTGCTCCACGCCGCTCATGCCTCTAGGGTCACTCAGCAGCCACGTACAGTGTCATGTTCCCTATGAAATTCCTAACAAACACAAACCCCCAACAACCCCCATCCCTGTTCCAGTTCCCCCCTACCCCCTACTCTACCTTATCTAATGTTGAGAACTGTGCTCCGCTTTTCGCTCCCACCCGTCTGTAGGGGGATGTAGTGTGGTGGGCGCCTAAACTCATGGATATGTAACTGTTCTACTATTCGGTTGGGTCACCACTCATATGAGGACTCGGGTTCCTTCTGCTGTGCCGCGCCTGCGTGCGACACAAGCTATCCGGGACCACTGCACAGCCTCTCGCCAGTTCCCCCCTTCTTTCCCTCACAGTGCGTCAGGGCGTTCTGTTTTCAAGGGTCTCGCCGTTTAATCGCTCCTGTCCCTCAGAGACCTCCACGCGCAATGCCTTCTCAGCGTCTTTTACCCTGAGATAGTCTCGGTAAAAGCTCCAGAAATTCTTTGGGCGGCTCGGGAGCGAGTAGTTCACTGTAGCATTCAGTCTGCATACAGCAATATCGCATGTCCCACTGCCACCTCTTTGTGGGCGGCAGTGGACCCCTCATCCAGCACATTGCTACGACTCGCCTAGCCATTAGCATGCTCATATCAGTTAGTCACCGTACCGCAACAGGAAGGCCCCGGGAGTGACCCAGGAGTGCCAGGGCGGGGTCGGCAGTCAGCTCTATTTCTAGGCTCTTGCTCATTTCAGTGAATATCCCGGTCCAGAAGTTTTGGATTCCCGGGCACTGCCACAACAGGTGTATGAAGTCCGCGTTCGGGGCGTGGCAGCGTTCACATTCAGCAGACTGACGAAGGCCATATCTATGCAGCCTGTCCAGAGTATAATACACTCGTCGGAGGAATTTGAAATGGACCAGTCTATGCCTGCCGTTTAATGATAGTTTCCTGGTATTTTTACAGCAGTATGTCCACATGCCGTCATCTATTGTAATCTGTAGGTCACTCTGCCAGGCTGTTCTAGCCTTCGAGTGTTGTAGCTCGTCGTACTCTCTGTTCATTCGATACAGGTTAGAGACTAATTTGTAGGGGGAGGGAGATTTAATAATGTGAGTAAGCTCCAGCACTTCCGGCGGTTCCGCCAGTTCTGGACCCAAGAGTTCCAGTAAAGCGCTACGAATCCTATGATATTGAAAGCGAAGAATTAGTGGGGCCTCGGCAGGAACCGATGCAGCCTGCTCCCATGTTTTCACCTCGCCGTTCAAGAACAGGTCTCCCGCCGTAATGATACCCAGTTTACGCAACGCCTGGACCACTCCCTTTTCCGCTATAGGGGACAGCCATAGTGTCCATTCTATGGGCATTAGGGGGGAGTACAATAAGGCGCCGTGTTGCTTTTGCAGCAGCGCATTCCAGGCGTGGTTAGTGGACTTGATCGAGTCCAATATACCAATTCTGCGGTCAGTCGGGCGAAATACCGTGGCAGGGAGCGGAAGCGGATCTGCGAAAAGTCGTTCTAGCCGAACATGCGGTATTGTCGCTTTACCGTGAATCCACGTGTGCATATGTGTCGCTTGTGCCACTCTGTAGTACCTTTCCATGTCTGGTGCGTTCAGTCCCCCCAACTCGTACGGAAGCTTGAGAGTCGTCCATTTCACTCTCGGCTGTTTGACCACCCACCCCCCCCCAAGCGAATTTAATAAGTAGCTGCGTCAGGTTGTTGAAAAAAGACTTGGAGAACACAATCGGGATGTTATGAAAGAGAAACAAGAATCTGGGTAGGACCACCATCTTCATGATTGCTATACGTCCCATTAAGGACAACGGTAGATTGATCCACGTCTCTACGTCGTCTTCCAACTTACTATACGCAACACCATAGTTTTCCCGTATTAGAAATTCCGGGTCAGTGTGGAGCATGATCCCTAAATACCTGATCGGTTCCGTCGTCCATTGCAACGGGTACTTCATGTCAAAAAGTGTAGTCTTCGGGGTCAGAGGAAAGGCCACCGATTTCGACCAGTTTATCCGGAGGCCGGAGAGTGCACCATAACGTACCACCTCCCGCAATACTGAAGAGAGATTCGACTCAGGGTCGCGAACATCCAGCAAAGTGTCATCCGCGTAAGTTGATATGACAATTTTGTACGTAGGGAAGTTCACCCCTTCATTACTATGATACTCCCGGAGTGCACATGCCAGCGGCTCAGCCACCAGCGCATAGAGCAGTGGCGAAAGTGGGCAGCCCTGTCTAGTGCCTCTGCAAATCGCAAAGGATTCCAAAACCCGATCACCTATGTGGACCCTGGCAGTGGGGTGATAATATAGCGCTCCCACCATTTGTAAAAACGGTTCGCCCAGCCCCAGTCGCCTCAGTACGCGGAGCATAAAGGGCCACTCCACAGAATCGAAAGCTTTTTCCAGGTCCAGGAAGACAGCCATGGCCTTGGTGTCCTGCCTGACATGCTGCATAGTCCCTAGTATGGTTCTAATATTATAGGTGAGATTCCTGTTGGGAATGAATCCGGCTTGCTCCGGGGCCACCAACTCCGGGGCCAATAACACCAAGCGTGTTGCCAAGACCTTTGCATAGAGCTTGGCGTCGACATTTAGAAGAGATAGCGGCCTGTAAGAGCCACTAATATTCGCAGGTTTGCCCGGTTTAAGAATAGTCACTATCAGAGCCTCCCTCATAGATCGTGGCATGCTGCCCTCCACGCAGATGTCATCAAACAGTGTGGATAAATGAGGAATTAGCACGTCTTTAAACGCCTTACAAAAGCCCACTGTGAGCCCATCCGCCCCGGGGGCACTGTCCGAGCGCATACTCGCAAGCGCATCCGCTATCTCGTCCTTGTGTATGGGCTGCATCAAGAATTCCCGGTCAGAGTTCTTTAGGAAAAGTAACTGTATATGACCCAGGTAATCGTCTATGGCCTCCTCATTATTCGCAGCTCGAGAATTGTAGAGTCCCGAATAATAGTTTCTGAACCCATCTACAATCTCTGATTCCTCTGTGAGGAGAAGGCCATCTGATGTCTCCAATTCTGATATCACCTGAGGGCGTCTAGTGTTTCGCATTATCCTGGCCAGGTAGGAGCCCGGGCGCTCTCCTTCACCGTACGTCCGGGCCGTCGTGTACTTCCCCATATGCTGAACTTCTCCGTCAGCTTCCTCGTTGTATTCTGCTATGAGATTCTTGATGTCTCCGTCACGTCAGCGCTAGAGCCCTCTAGTTGGCTCTTCTCTAAATCAGCTAGTTGCGTCTCCAAGTGTAGTAACCTTTGGCGTACAGCCTTGAGTACACTCGAATGCTTTGCCACAGCGATGCCTCGGATGTATACCATAATCGTTTCCCACACTGTTTGGAAGCTATCAACCGACCCTACGTTAGTGTCGAAGAATTTCTCTATTTCTTCCGCAAGTTCACCCCGAAAGAGCTCATCTAGTAGGGAGTACGGGGGAAAACACCACGTGAAAGGCGAAATCCTCTTCACTGGCGTCCAGAGGACCAAAAGAAGCGGCGAGTGGTCAGAGAGGGTGCGTGACAGCACAGCACAGGATTTTATGTATCTCATAACTGAGGATGACGCCAACCAGTAGTCAATTCTGGTGTGTATGTCGTGGTATGCCGCATAATGAGTGAACCCGCCTCTAGTTGTGGGTCTACTTCTCCACACATCCACTAGGTCGAGTGTGATGAGTTCCGAGTGTATTTTCAATGCAGCTGCCGTAGGTCTGCGTGGTGGGCCTGAGGACATGTCCAGCATTGGGTCTAACACCAAGTTCAAATCTCCCCCCCATATCAATTGTGTAGTGGAATATGCATGACAATGCTGAGCAAGGACACCATACAATTCCGGGGAATCGTAGTTAGGGCCGTAAACATTAACCACTATTAAATCGTGTCCCTTCCCCACACATCTAGAGATTAGAACTCGACCTTCCGGGTCTGCCCTCAGCAAAGACAGTGTCAGTTTTGACTTTGGATTTACCCAAGTCAAGACCCCGCTAGAATGAGTTGTGAATCCAGCAGCAGTGTAGTTGCCCACCAGCCCCCTGCTAAGAAACATTCTACTCGTGAGCGGGAGGTGCGTTTCCTGGATTAGTGCTAGGTCTACATTATGGCACTGTAAGTAATTCAGGACTTTTCTGAGTTTCCGATGATCATTCAGCCCCCGTACATTACACGTCAACGCTCTAAGCGTACCAGTCTCCCCATCCACAGTTACATTGTTTGAACTAGCCATCGTAGTAGTGGGATCGTGCGATGTATAGCAGTTGCTATCTCAAAGGCCAGTGAAGGCAGAACGAACAGACCGAGCAAACCAAATTGCATCCAAATACTCCCCAACCCATCCACCCCCTCCCACAGCAGACCCCCCCCAACTTGGCCATGCAGATTCCCTTCCAACCCTCCCCTCCCCAATACCATCTCCCTCAACATAGCAACTAGAACTTCTGTAGTGCATTGCGCTCGGGGACCTAGGTCGCCAAACAGCCCGTTACCTCCAATGTTCTCAAAAGCACTATGTCGGGCTTGCACCCCTCCTTCTGCCATGCACTATCGTAAATGTAAACAGAGCTGCCTACCAGTACCTCAGTCTATTCAATGATTTCCGCAGCTTCCCCTCTCTCCCGTCGACCCCCACCCCCGCACACCCCGACACCTCTCAGTTCAATATATGCCAACTCAGGCCGCAGCAGAAGACCTGCATGTACAGATAAATATCCAAATTGTCACAACTTTCCTCCACTCTCTCCGCTACTTATCTGACAGGGTTCCTCCATCAGAAGAGCAGGCCAGGACGCTGATCTTATCATCCCAATCGGGTCGCAGACCCTCAGTCTACCCTCCAGCGCTACTAGTTCAGGACCCTGTATAGATCTAGTTCCTCACTCATTCCTGGTCGTCCAGATGGCTATTTTCTTCGTCAGCCGGCGTTTCTGCATTATCGTTTCTCTGTTCCCTCGACCATCGTTTCATTGCCTGCAGCAGTTCTTTCGGGTCCGTAAATATGTGTGAATGTCCCTGCCTGTTGACACTTAGTTTGGCGGGGTACAGCATCGCATAGTCCAGGCCCAGCTCTCTGAGTCGCTTCTTGTGGGGGATGAAGCGTTTGCACGCTTCTTGCAATTTCGCAGTGAAATCCGGGTATATTGATATTGCTGACAAAAGCACAATTGATGGGACCCCTCAAACAATTAATTCTGGCCAAGGAACAGAGGGGCAGAGAAAGTTAGCACTAAAGAAAAGTGTTCCACATGGGCCATATTCTTTTAACACAAGTATATATCACAAATTTAATTTTTAGAAAAGGTGACAGATACACAAAAAATGCTATTTAATTATTCTTCAAAGATAGGAAATTTTTTTTTTTTCATCATTTTCATCTTGTAAATACTTTACCAGTGCGGGTTCTCATTTTTGAGACTGTTTATTTGGCACGACTACTCTGCCATTTTGATTCCAGTTTACCTTTTGCAGTCAATTTTGTAGTGGATGCAGTATGAGTATGATAGTGTGAGTTGGTGTATGCTTGAGTGTGTTTTCCCAGGGGTTTATTTATTTAATGTATTTTGTGCCACTTATTTGTATCTACACTAGTATTTAGAATGTTTCCCTTTTTTGTGTAATTGTACATACCTTTATAACTGTATTTGTATTTTGTGAAGAAATGACTCCATAAAAAATGAAATTATACTGAAAAATATAAAAGTATTTACAAGATGAAAATGATGAAAAAAATAAATTTCCTATCTTTGAAGAATAATTAAATAGTATTTTTTGTGTTTCTGTCACCTTTTCTAAAAATTAAATTTGTGATATATACTTGTGTTAAAAGAATATGGCCCATGTGGAACACTTTTCTTTAGTGCTATTGATATTGCTGACCCTTCGTATTGAAGTGTGATCTTTGTCCTAGCAAGTCTGAGGGCTGTATCCCTGTCCCGGTAATTAAGCAACTTAGCAATAATCGGGCGGGGCTGCGCTCCCGGCTTCGGGCGGGGGCCCAAGGACTGATGCGCCCGCTCCACCACAAACATTGATGAGAACACTCCATCTCCCAAAAGGGTAGTGAGCAGCTTTTCCACGAAAAGCTCCATCGTGAGTTTGCGTGGTCTCCGGCAGTCCTGTTATGCGGAGGTTGCTGCATCGCGAGCGCGCTTCCAAATCCTCCGTCTTGTCGTGGAGCGAGCGCATCAGGTGTTCTATTTTCTTGTGCGCCATGTCTAACTCGGTCTGCGCCTCTTCGACTTCCGTTATTCTCCTCTCGGCCATGTCGTGTTTCTCAGCATGCTTATCTAGGCGCTCGGCCATACGGTCCATTCTGTATGTCATAGCGTCCATCTTGGCGCTCAGCGCAGATATGCTAGTTTGTAGGCTTTGTTCCATGGAGCCTAGAATACTCTTGATGTCGGAATCAGGTGCCTGTTCCTCCACGAGTTGCGTGGGCTCTCTGTGCTCCGCAGGGGGGCTTTGCAGTTGCAATCGTCTCTGCGCGAATGGGAGTTTGCTTTGTGTTTTGTCCCCCTTCCCCATCGCTATGGCCGGTCCGCCGCACCGCTACGGGTGTAAACGCAAAGTGTTTCCCCGGGGGGTCCTGGTTTAGTGTCCAGGCTCTTCGCAAACCTGAGGCGTGAGGTTGTAGATATCGTCAGCTGTCTGTGTAGTCCTTCACACGTCTGCCCCGGCGCTTCGGTATGTCTCGCGGAGTCCGGCGTACTCGGCGTGGTGCGGTCTCTGTACCGCAAGGGCCGTGCCGCCGCGAGATGCAGCGACCATCCAGCTTCCTCTCCGCACTATGTCACTTGCCTCCACTAGCCAGCACAGGCCTCCCTTGGTCACTCTCAGGGGCTAGCACGCGGCATGCATAGAAGCGCCCGGGGGGATCCTCCTCAAAGCAGCTTCCGGGAGCGGGGATCAACGCCACTCCGATGGGCCCGCAGCAGTGCTCCAAGACCTCATCCCTGGGACCCCCTCACCACCAATATCCCGTGGACTCCACTGCGGGCTCTCAGGCCGCAGCTTCATAAGTTGCTCGCTGTTGTCTGTGGGGGGGTGGGGGGCACTCCCTGCGCTCCCGTGGGGTTTCTCCCGCTTGCCTGTGGGGATCAACTGACGCCCAGGATTAAGACTCAAGTCGTTCAGGCCACAGGTCCTCGGCCGCTCCGAGCCGCCTCCCCGCCACGTAGCAAAGGTAGCACCAATTTCTCCTGTGCAGGACCTCGAGGGAGCTGGAAGGGGTAGGACACCCCCTTCGTGTGTTTCGGCGCCCGCTCCTCACCTCATGGGGACTCGAGTTGACAGCCGGGGTGTGTCTCACCGGCCGGCGGGGTTCCCCCAAAAGCACCCGGGTCAAGCGCGCTCACCCCCGCCGCACGCAGGGGCATGTCGGCCGGCGAAGCGTGCACTGAAGGTCGCGGCTTCTCGGCCCAGTCCCCCGCGGCTCTGCTCTCAACCGCAGCTGGGTTCCGGAGCGCCGAAACTCCGCGATTTTGGGATCGTTAGTTTCCCAGCAGCTTTCCGCTTCTGTAGGGGGAGTTTGGGACAGGAATCTATGCTCTGTGGCAGGATTGTGAAGGATATTGGATAGTGCACGGCGGAGCTCCGGGTTTAAGCGGCCATTTTAGCTGCTGGCAAGCTCGGGCTCCCACACATTTAGCAGACATCTGCGTGGCTCAGGGACCAGTGATATCCCCACCGTCTGTGACATTGTTCGTAGGACCTTTTTCCAATAGTCGGCTATCTTGGGGCATTCCCACAATGTATGATAGAAGGTACACTCCTCCCCACATCTTCGCAGACAGTATGGATCCTGTGCTCTGCCCATTTATGTAGATTACGCCTAGTGCGGTGTAGTATTTTAAGCTGCACCAGCTTAAGGCGCGAGGGTGTGCACACCTCTTTGGGGGAGGACAATGCTTCCTGCCACTCTGTATCGTCCAGCTCACCCACGTCCATTACCCACTTCTCTCGGAGAGCGACTGTCGGGTCTGGTAAGCTATTTATCAGTTTACGGTATGTGAAGGATGTGGCCCGCTTTTGCATGTACTCCGTGAGAGGCCTATTATCTGACGGAGAGGCCTCCGGGACTTCAGTGTCCGGGGGCAGCACCGATAATAGTGCATGTTTCATCTGTGCATAGCGAAAGGTTTCAGAAGGTGCAAGGTCATATTGCTGTCTGAGTTGTGCAAATGGGATTACCGTCCCTTTGTCCCATAGGTTGCCCACCGTGGATATGCCTATGTTGTCCCATTGGTCAAAGCCTTTGTTATTTCTCAGGTACCCTAGTCGCTTGGTATCCTAAAGCGGGGTGAGCCGTGTAATGACTCCCTTCCATCCCAGCCGAGTCTGCGCCGTGTGCTATATCAATCATATGTTGTGTGGGACTGATTAGCTTCGTAAGCTGGCCTCTATTGTAGAGAGCTGCCAGTAAGTTCCCAGTGCCCAGCTGGAACCTGTCTGCCTGATACGCTGGATCCTCCTGTGGGGCGTGTATCCATTGGTTAAGAACTTTGAGATGTGCCGCCCAATAATACAGTTGGATACTGGGGAGTGCTACTCCCCAATCATACCACCCCCTGTGCAGCTTCGCCTGTGCAATTCGTGCTGGCTTATTGTCCCATAGCAGCGTGGACACCTGGGCCGCTATTAGCTTAAAGTATTTCAGGGGCACTGGATGTGGTGTGTTCTCAAGTATGTACAAGAATCAAGGCAAGGCCATCATTTTAAACAATGCCGCCTTCCCCAGCAATGTTAAGGGGAGCGATTCCCAATGTGTCACGTCTCACTTCAAACGCTCCAGTGGGGGCGCGAAATTTTTGGAAAAAAGTCCGTAGGATTAGGCATGACATGAATGCCAAGATATTTGAACGAGTCTTGTGCAACAAGAAGTGGGCAGTGTACTAGGAGCCGTGGCACGGGGCCATGTAGTAAATACAGAACGGATTTGGACCAGTTAATAGTGTACCCCGATACTTTACCGAAGCTATCACATATCTGAAGGAGGACTTGCAAGGAATGCTCAGGGTTGGTTAAATACACTAAAATGTCATCTGCGTAGAGTGAGATACGGTCTACCCACCCCTCCGCCCATTGAATGCCTCTCATCAGCGGTTCTCCCCTAATCCACGCCGCCAGGGGATCCAGTGCTAATGCGAAAAGTATTGGCGAGAGTGGACATCCCTGGCCAGTCCCTCTAGCCAGTGGTATGTTATCTGAGAGATGGCCGTTTGCCGTCACGCATGCCAAGGGTCTGGTATACAAGAGACGGATCCATGCACAGAACTTGGGTCCAAAACCCAGATGGTGAAGGACCGAGAAGAGGAAATTCCATTCAACCATGTCAAAGGCCATCTTCGCGTCCAAAGAGATCACCACTGCCGGTTCTTGTAGGGCTGGGATATTAGTCATCACTCCATGCAGGTGTCTGAGGTTTAAGGCAGTGTTTCTGTCCGGCCTAAAGCCGGATTGGTCAGAGTGAATTAGATGCGGGAGGTGAGGTGTCAGACTGTTGGCCAATACCTTGGCGAGTATCTTAACTTCTGCATTGAGCAGTGAAATTGGGTGATATAGATTCATTCAGTCGGGGGTTTCCCAGGTTTTGGGATCGCTACTATCCTGACCAATCGCTGGTCGAGTGGCAATTCTCCCTTATCTAGGCTGTCCACGTACATTCGTAGGAGATGCGGCGTGAGAATGCCTGCCAAATGTTTATACAACTCGATCGGGACCCCGTTTGGCCCCATTGCTTTGCCCGACTGCAGTGCGCGGATCAAGGCATGCAGCTCCTCCTCCGTGAGGTCGGCCTCTAGGTCTAGGGCAGCCTCTGGGGTGAGCTTGGGCATAAATATATCTGTGGTACTGAAATTCTGTACCCGTGTCATAAACATCGTCGTATCATGACGATTTTGGCATCAGCAGACCGAGAATGACGAGTATACTATATACAAGTATTTTCGTCGGATTCGAGTGACGAGATCACCATGAAACCAGAGATTTCGTTCTGAACCCTCGGGTTCCATTTTGTATGCGGCAGCCATTTTGTGGTTGCCCTCACATAGGCCGATGACTAAGGCCGAATGAGTCTTTCAGGACACGTACACCTTTAGCTGACTTCTGTGTGACCTGGGCAAGCTGACTCCATTGCCCGAAGTCAAACCTGTTCGGTCAGTTCCTTTCCCAGTGGCCGATCGAGATTAGGATCAAGGCACAGCATACCATAAACCCTTCATTGCACACAGCTATGCCTAATCTTACACACACCTGTCTCTGTTTCTTTCTTTATGACCTGCTTTACGATAAGGAGGTGCCCGATTTTATTAGGGGTCCATCCTATATCTGATGAAAAGTGTTAGGCCTTGCCGGGTAATTGATTGTGGGCTGGACAAACTGAAATATGGGCTTGACATCATGACTCTGCTTTTTCTTTGTCGTAGAAATATGTGAATGGTCAACTGTAAAATAAGGAATGTTTGCCTAAAGCATAATATTTTATATAAAAAGGGATGGCTGGCTTTGTAAGACTGAGCAGTCTACTGAGAACATACACCGTGTTGTACTTCTAGGATACCTGTTACTGGCTGCAGCCAATAAATCTGATCTTTGACGTCACCAAGAAGTTTCTGTGTTTCTGTAGTCTGAGACAGGAGAATCCGGAGTCTTCGGGTGTGTCCCCTGGCACCGCTGGGTTCTAAATAACCCGGTACTTCATTTGGCGCCCAACATGGGGCGATTTCAGCTGTACCGGTCCAAGCCAGAGGTTCGTGAGGAGCTTCGTGTGAAAATTCTGGAGGAAGGCCAACCACTTCATCGACCCCTGCATGTCGTTCGTGGTCCAAAAGTATCTGCTGCGAGGTTCCTCGCTTTCCGACGGCTACGAAGGACTGCTGCCCTGACTATCGCCCTGTCTTGGACCCTTTGACGATTTGTAGAGCGAGACGATAGACGAGTCTTCTGGTGACGTCATCGATACCTCAGTTAAGTATGAGTGGAGCGTCTCCCAGTCCTTTGTTTTGGTTCTTAGTTTTTGGGTATCCTCTTGGGATCTTTGATTTGGAACTTGCAAGTACCAAAGCCGAGGGACTCGTGTATTCACAAGACTATCGTATTCGATAATCCTTTGAAGTTTGAAGCTAGACTAATGAGCGAAGATGCCTGGTCTTAGCAGACTTGGAAATTTGTTTTGTTGTGGTCGAAATAGGGATTCCCGATTGGAGGACTCGTGTCCGGTTCCTCCGATTGGAACTCCAACCTATGAGCTCTATGTGAAACACGGCGTGGGCCCTATCACGTATAATGAAGTATGGATCCGCTACACTAGGAAGGACGGTGTTTTAAAGTGGCCCCAATATGGTAGCTACGACACCGAGATTTTAGATAATCTAGAAGTTAGACTTTTCAAGAAGAAAGCCCGGCCGGCGATGTTTGACTCTTTCCGCCTATGGCGAAAGGAAGCCAAACAGAAAGAAATTAAATTAGCGAAGAAAAATAAAAGGGAAAAGGGTATCTCGATAATGCAAGCTGCTATACAGTTTAAAGATAACGAAGAAGAACAAGCAAGTGAGCAGTTGCACAGGCAACGTAAAATGACGATCGATAAATGCTACCCAGTTTTGTCGCCCCTCCAGCAAGATGTAGCGAAGGAACTTGAGAAAGATCCTTTAATGTCACAGTTGTTGAGTTCGCCACCTCCCTATGCGCAGAGTGCTACAGCACCTCCGCAACATTTAGTTGTACAACCTCCGGTTGTTGTGCCTCAAATTCTTCCACAGCCAGCACTTCCACAGCCGCCAGCTCCTCTTCAGTTGGCTCTTACTGCTATGGCGCAGCCTCCTCAAGGGCCGCCAACCTTGATACCTGCTCCGCCTTTACTTCCTACGACTTTCTCGCCTGTTCTCGCTGGTTCTTCTGTTCCTGCTCCTACATTAACCTTTTCTCAATCTGCTTTATCTCCTGTTCTGTCAACTTCTCCTTCTGTCCGACAGAGAATGACAGATACTGTTACTAGTCTTTGGTCTCCTTTCTTTGGGTCATTAAGTATGACCCCTGTTTCAGAGCGTAAACAGTTGCGTAGTCAACTGCCTGATTCTAGAGAGCAGGAGGTATTGGGTCATATGGCGCATAAATGGGTTACTCGCCCTCTAAAATATGACGTAGATTCTGTCATGCATGTCTTCCATCAATGGGAAGCACCGAAGCAAAGATATGTTTTTGATAAGATGTGTACTTTCCTTCGTGAGGAATGGGAAGATGGTGATTTGGGACAGACTCTGTTCGAGTTGCCCCGTGTACAGTCCGAGTTTGCAAAGAGAACTATAGTGGGTTCCGATGTTGAGAAAGCGGTTGCGACATTGTTGTCGTTTAGAAGAGAGGACCCTTCTCAGTCATTGTTTGAGCCTGATCCCTCTGTTAGGAGGAAAGCGCGACAATATCCAATGAGAGAGGTTCCTCTGGTATGAAAAGGAAGCAGTTCAGGCTGATGCAGGTCGTAATATTGATGCCGTACCGGCACACTTTCAGCGTGTTTGGGTACATGTTCCATGGAAGCGAGCTGAAGTTTTGGCCCTTAAGCAGACCTTACCGGACGTAAAAATCCTGCAGGGTACTATAAGGAATTATCACAGACTGCAGACTCATGCATTATGAACTTAGCTGATATAGACATGTTGTTTGGTAATGTGGTTCCACAGCCTTTATGGGGTTTGATTCGTCATACGGACCATGCGCAAAAGTTAGGTGATACTTGGGTTAATATTGCTGCTGCAGATGCGCTACAAGTTGGTGGTTCTAAACCTGAGCCTTTAGTAGCAGAACTCCCTGGTAAGATCGTTACTTACATGAAGAGTTTAATGCCTGCGATGCGTGTGAATTGGGGTAAATTGTCTGCGTGTAAGCAGAAGAAAGATGAAACAGCGTCTGATTTCTTCACTAGGTTTGAAGAGATGTTTATCGACCATAGTGGTCAAGACATGAGCACCGAAGGTGGCCAACGGTTGTTTGTTGATAAGTTTGTGCACAATTTACTTCCCGAGCTGTGTAAGAAATTGAAAGATTCTGAGAGTTCATGGGCCGTTTCCTCTTCAGCACAGATACTGACTACTGCACAGTATTATGAAAATAGGGATAAGGATGAGAAGGATAGAGCAGACAAGAAAACGAAAGAATTAAAGACGAAGGTTCTTTTACAACAGGCGTATCCACCTCGTAATGGTCAGCGTGATTATCAGCAACCCCAGCAGTTTCAGAGAAACTCGCAAAGGTCCGAGTATCCTCAACAGCGTTTTCCCGAAGGTCCTAATCAGTGTGCATATTGCAGAGAAGAGGGTCATTTTAAGAGTAGCTGCCCTGTGTTGTTACAGCGTATGAATGGTGTTTCTAGCGCAAGAGGTCGGGGTGTTTCACAAGCACCTATAGGTAGAGGACATGGAAATTTCCCCCAGAATGTGCGTCCCTTCCCGCCTCAAAATTCAATGAATAGTTTTGATCAGCAAAATAACGCGTCTGGTAGGACGACTCAGTACTATGCTGATGACTACTATGTCGAAGGTGAGAATATGGAAGGTGATGATTGCTAGGACAACCATGGATAAAGAGAGGGAGTTGTTTCAGTTCCAGTAGATCAGAGTGGACCTTATGTTGAGGTGATTACATCAGGTGTGTCAGAGCCTTTTCTGTTGGATACTGGTGCTACGAAGAGTTCTATTATGCACTCTAAACTCCCTGTCGCACCTTTGTCTGGCGAAACAAATGTTTCAGTAGGTTTTTCTGGCGTTCCGGTTAGGAACCCGATTTCTAGTCCTATGTCTCTTTCTGTTGGGCCTTGTGAATTCGAAGCACCCCTTATTCTGACGACAGGTTGTGGTGAGAACTTGTTGGGATTGGATCTGTTGAAAAGATTATATGCGACATTGTATTGTTCTCCTTCAGGAGTACAACTTACACTAGGTAAGAAAGTGGTTTCCCCAATGTATTTATCGAAGGATAAACTTCCGGCAGAATTGTCATCTCTTCCTGATTCTATTTGGGCTACTGGTCCTAATGATGTGGGTCTTTTGGAAATAGCGCCATATGTCGTGACATTGAAAGCAAACGTTAAAATGCCACGAATTCCCCAGTATAAGATCTCTCACGAAGGTGAAAAGGCGTTGTTAGCGATCATTTATGATTTGATTGAAAAAGATGTGATTGAAGAAACAATAGGTAATGTTTGCAATAGTCCTGTTTTGCCTGTCCTAAAACGAACTGACTCTTCTCAGCCGCCCGTTTACAGATTTGTGATCGATCTTAAAGAGGTGAATAAAATAGTTGTGCCACAATTTCCAGTTGTTCCTGATATCACTGCCTTATTAACTATGATTCGGGCTTCAGCCACGTGGTTTTCGGTGATTGATTTGAAGAATAATTTCTTCAGGATCCAGATTGCCGAGGAGAGTAGGGATATTTTCGGCTTCTGTTTAGGAGGTCGAAGCTTCCGGTTCAAGCGCGCTCCTCAAGGCTATTGTGAGAGTCCGTCAATCTATAGTCAGGCTTTGAAAACACAGCTTGATACGATTGTTCTACCTGATGGTGCTACACTTATTCAGTACGTTGACGATTTGTTAATAGCTGCAGATACTGAAAAGATTTGTAAAGAAGCTACCTTATCGTTGTTGCGTCATTTGTCTGCTTTGCATCACAAAGTGTCTCTTTCAAAACTACAGTATTGTCGACAAGAAGTGACCTACTTAGGTCATCTCTTATCGAAGGAGGGAAGAAGATTAACCCCAGAAAGAATGCAGGCGACTGCGAAAATAAGTGTGCCAGTTACACAGAGAGAAGTACGTGCTTTCTTGGGTATTACGTCATATTGCAGACAATGGATACCGAATTGTTCCCTGCTGGCCAAACCTTTGGTGGCATTGACCTGTAAAGACACGCCAAATCCCCTTCCGTGGTCTGAAGATGGTCAGAAAAGTTTTTCGGAATTGCGCGATGCGTTGTGTTCGGCTCCTGTGTTGGGTACCCCCGACTACAGTAAGCCCTTTACACTGTATGTCCATGAGAAAGAAGGTTGTGCGTTGTCAGTGCGGACACAGTCTTTTGGGGACAAGCAGCGCCCATGTGCGTATTTCTCGTCGACTTTGGATCCGGTAGCTAGAGCGTTGCCGAGTTGTTTGAGAGCTACAGCGGCAGCAGCTGTTTCTATTCGACAGTCTGCTGGTTTGGTAATGAACAATACATTGATTGTAATGGTTCCACATGCAGTGGATACTTTGCTAAACAGGACCAAGACACAGCACTTAACTAGTGCTCGATTGTCAGGATATGAGTTGACACTTTTAGCGAGTCATGTGCACATAAAAAGATGCAACACGTTGAATCCAGCTACGTTGTTGCCGATTGTAGCAGAGACAGATGTTTCTGAACAGCATGATTGCTTTCTTGAGACATAAGAAGAAACGAAAGGGAGAGTAGATCTTGGACACTCCTCTTGTGAAGTGTGATGGTACCTTATGGGTGGATGGTTCGTGCTTCAAGCTTCCAAATGGTGATACGACTGCGGCATATGCTGTTATGACTTTGCATACGATTGTTGAAGCTGCACGCATCCCACATAATTCAGCCCAAGCAGCAGATTGATTGCACTTACGAGAGCGTGTGTGTTATCGAAAGGAATGAAAGGGACCATATATACTGACAGCCAGTATGCGTTGGGTGTGGCCCATAGTTTTGGACGATTGTGGAAAGAGCGTGGGTTTCTGACTTCACATGGAGCTAAGATACCGCATGGTCAGTTGGTGAACGAGCTTCTTGAGTCACTTACTTTGCCGTTGCAAGTCGCGATTGTGAAATGCAGTGCACATAAGAAGGTTACCGATGATGTTGGTTGTGGCAATGCGTTTGCTGATGAAGTCGCAAAAGAGACAGCAAGGGATGTGATGAGTCGAATGTATGTTACGGGCCCTGCAAGATGGATTGGTGACATTGGAATGTGTGAAGATACGATAGAAAGTGTGAAGTCCATTCAAGCTGAAGCTACCGAGAAAGAGTTGAGTGTGTGGAGAGAGAGTACGGGTAAATTAGATGCAAATGGTTGTTGGATTGAGTTGTCAGAGCATCAGCGATGGTTGTTACCCAATGCGTACGTGCTTGCAGTGGTTACGATGGCGCACGGGATGGCTCACATCAGTGTGAAAGGGATCTGTAAGTTGTTGGCTCGGGTATGGCAAAATGCTGGAATTCCCAAGTGTGCAGAGAATGTGGTCAAGAATTGCATGGTTTGTCTGAAATACAATCCTGGTAGGGGAACTCCAACTCCAGCTGGTCATTTTGCGCCTCCAACGTATCAGTTTGAAGTTTTGCAGCTAGATTTCATCCACATGGAGAGGTGCAACAACTTGAAATACGTACTCGTTGCTGTTTGTGCCTATTCGAGATGGATAGAAGCATATCCCCTGAAAGAGAACACTGCCTTATCCACAGCTAAAGCCCTTGTCAAAGAGTGTTTCCCTAGGTTCGGCTTGCCGAGAATGGTCTGGAGTGATAATGGGAGTGAATTTGTGGGTCGAGTGATGAAGAGAGTATGTGAAGGGCTAGGTATACGCCAAAAGTTCCATGCTGCAAATCACCCCAATCAGCTGGTCTAGTGGAGTGCTATAATGGCACCCTCAAACTTAAACTGGCCAAAATACAAGCGAGCTCTGGTCTTAAATGGCCTGATGCTCTACCATTAGCACTTCTATCGACAAGAATGACTGTGCATTTGCGAGTGGGACTTAGTCCATACGAAATTGTGTTTGGCCGCCCGGCCAACATATGGGGAGTGCCTAGGCGGCCAATATTCAGTGAGATTGAACACCCTGTACTGCTTGATTACTTATATGATTTGACGGCTAAATTGCGTGTTTTACACCAACAGGTTCACGATACTCTGCCTCAGGTCTCTGAAGATCCAGGTCATATCATCGATCCTGGTTCATGGGTCCTAGTTAAAAACTTCCAGAGGACAAGGAATGATCAGCCCCGTTGGACCGGCCCCCACCTAGTCCTTTTGTCAACAAGATCAGCCGTGCGAGTGGAAGGAAAAAGGAACTGGATCCACGGTGTACACTGTAAGAGGGTCCCTTTGCCTCTGCCGTACGACCGGTGGGTCCAGGAGGGTATTGCTGACTCTGAGACTGTGCCTCGTTTTCTGCCTTTCAGCGATGCACGTGTAAAAGGAACAAGTTCTGAACGTGAAAGTGGCAATATTTAGCAAGAAGCTGTGCCACCGTCAATTCGATTGGACACTACCGAGCCTGAACTTTTGTTCCAAGACCAGACATTATCTGGAAAAAGCCGTTATAATCTGAGGCCGAGAACTATGGACAAATACATTTTTTTGCAAGTGCAGCTCTCTCATCTGAGAAACTTTTTTTATTTTTGTTTTTCGAACCACCATCCGGGTTCAGCTGTAGGGTCGCGGGCGACAAGTCTTTGGAGTGCAAGCCGAAGACACAAGGTCGACGGTTCTGGTTGGTTCTTGGGCGTTTCCCTTGGACTGACAGGCGCATTCCTTAGCACGGAACACCCTACCTCCGCGAGCAGCAACGTTAGAGGATGGAGCTTTTTCGAGATGGAGAGACCTGCCAAAGAGATGAACTTTAAAGCCAAAATGTGTATAATGATGACCAGAAAAAGTTTTTTGATTTTATGCATTTTCATATTTAGTGTAATGATGTTTTTAATAGGATATGTTTTATTTTATTTTCGAGTGATGTTTGCTCCCACTACACAGCCCATACCTACTTCTACTGTGTCCTCACATTCTTTTCACCCTCTACCTGAACATGAGACCGTTAGGGGAATAGAGTTTATCAATAACTCCTTCGTTCAGCTATTGCACCAACACCAATTAGTAGTGAACACGACTAACTGTTGGGCGTGTGGTCTTATGCCTCATACAACTGATAAAGGTATCCCTTACCTGGTCCTGCCTTTCAGCCATAATGGTTCTGTGTGGGCATACAGAACAATGTTCATCTATGCTCGTGAAGTCCACCCCCTACGTTCTATAAAAGATAATCCAAAGAATAGTGCTCTAGTTAAGGGTATACTAGACATGATTGGAGAAGCTACTTCCTATGAGACTATCCCGAGAGATGAGACACTAGCATATATTGGATGGAACGTAACCGGATATGGAGTTACTCTGAGTGAGAACCAGCAAGCAAAAAGATCCTCCCCGATTTGGATTGTACCCCATCAGGGCAACCTATGCCTGCAAGGTAATGGCAAGAATCCAAGAGCTCAGTTAGGAAAGAGTATCTGCACGGAGACATATGTTTTTGCATCTCAGAATTCCCCTTCGTTCCTAGCAGCTAAGGGTACCTATTTCATCTGTCATGATAGAGCCTACACATGGTTGCCCCCTGACTTCTCGGGCACATGTTTTGTTTCGTTGCTGTTGCCTCCCACCTACACAGCTGCGGCAGATTACCCCAAGACAAGGGTAGTTAGAGGTGTTTTCAGTAAAGAAGACACTGCAGGACAAGAATCGGGAGACTTCTTTAAGGGTTTTCTGCCATTCTGGGGACCAATGGTTAACAGCAGGAACATAAGGCAATTGACGAGGGTGTTGAGTCCACCGTAGTTGAAACTGCCGGTGCCCTTAGTAACTTGACTGCTGAGCTCCAGTCGGATCGTCTTATGACTCTTCAGAACAGAGTTGCGTTAGATGTCGTACTTGCAGACCGAGGTGGGGTACGCAAAGTGATCCAATCAAGTTGCTGTGTTTTTATTCCGTATAACGCTCCGACGGTGTACCAGGCCATTTCCAAACTACATAAGATCTCTGAATCTATTCATGTGGATAAAGGAGATTGGTCATTGATGGGATGGTTCTGGGAATGAATATGCTACTTACCAGTATGCATCTGTTCTTGGCATGTAGGGCTGCTAACATTCATATCTTAGCATTAGATCGCCGCCTAGTGTTGGGCTCGGATGATTGCACATTGTTGTCCTGGAAGAGTCTTCGAAGTATCCTGAGATAGGTGGCTCCTCCCCTGGACTACAGTGCGCATGGGCATCGGCTCCATCCCCAGATTGTTTTTCGCCATTGTGGCAGGAGATGGAGTGAAAGTGTAAAGGATGTCCATGCTAATGAATAAATACAATAGTATGTCTGCAGCCGCGACAGGCACCGGGGAGGAGGGCGGGCGATATGAATGTTAGCAGCCCTACATGCCAAGAACAGATGCATACTGGTAAGTAGCATATTCAGTTCGAGGCATGTGGGCTGCTAAATTCATATCTTAGCATAGAATACATAGCAGTCCCTCCATCAGCGGCGGTTGCCTGTGCCAGCTGCAGAAACCTGAAAAAGTGTCTTGAGAACAGCCTGTCCTACAGCTGCTTGCTGCTTGGAATGCACATCAACACAGTAGTGTTTTGTGAAGGTATGTGGTGTGACCCACGTGGCTGCTCTGCAAATATCCTCTAAAGGAATGTTCCCTAGGAAAGCCATGGATGCCCCCAGTTTGCGTGTGGAGTGCGCTCTGGGGGGTATTGTTAAAGTGCGCTTGGCTTTCTGATAACATATCTGGATGCACTTAACAATCCACCTGGCTATCCCTGCTTTAGAAATTGGGTTGCCTTTGTGTTGTGGTGCGAAGGCAACAAAGAGTTGTTTTGTCTTTCTAAAGGGTTGTGTTCTGTCTATGTAGTACATCAACGCCCTCCGCACATCTAAGGTATGGAGCATTCTTTCCGCCACCGTTTGCGGGTTTTGAAAGAATGCTGGCAAGTCAATAGTTTGATTAAGATGAAACTGTGACACCACCTTAGGAAGGAATTTAGGGTTAGTGCGTAGCACCACCCTATTTGGGTGAATTTGAATGAACGGCTCTTGTATGGTGAGCGCTTGCAGCTCACTGACACGCCTCAGAGACGTAATAGCTATCAGAAAGGCCACTTTCCACGTAAGGAATTGGAGCTCACACGAGTGCAGTGGCTCAAATGGTGGCCCCATCAGTCTGGTGAGAACGACGTTGAGGTTCCACACCGGAGCTGGTGGAGTTCTTGGGGGAATGACTCTCTTCAGACCTTCAAGGAAGGCTTTAATGGCGGGCACCCTGAAGACAGAGAGGTGCTGCCTGTTCTGAAGATAAGCCGCTATGGCCGAGAGATGTATCCTAATGGAAGTGTACGCCAGATTGCACTTGTAGAGATGTAACAGATAACAGATGATGTTGGGAATAGATGCATCTAGCGGGTTGATGTCATTGGACGTACAGTAGATGACAAAACGCTTCCACTTAGCAGCATAGCATGCTCTAGTAGTAGGTTTCCTCGCCTCCTTGATGATACTCATGCATTCTGGAGGTAGGTTAAGGTATCCAAACTCTAGGACTTCAGGAGCCAGATCGCCAGGTTGAGCTGTCGTGGATCTGGATGCTGAATGTCTCCATGGTTCTGCGTCAAAAGACTGGGTGTGAGGCGCAGTCTTTGATGCGGCACCACCGAGAGTTCGAGGAACGTGGTGTACCAAGCTTGGCGCGCCCACGTTGGAGCAACCAGGACGAGAGTCATGGAGTGCTGCCTTAGCTTTCTTGCGACCAGCGGTATTAGAGGGGCTGGCGGAAAAGCGTATGCAAATTTGCCTGACCAGTTCATCCATATCGCATTCCCCTGCGACTGTGGGTGAGGGAACCTGGCGGCAAAGAGTCGGCATTTTGCGTTCTCCTTTGTTGCGAACAGGTCTATCTCCGGATGACCCCACTTTTGGAAGAACGGGTGGAGAACAGAAGGGTGTATCTCCCACTCGTGCATCTGATGGCTGTATCTGCTGAGCAGATCCGCCATCTGATTGTCCTTGCCCGGGAGGTGTTCTGCCATGAGGAAGATGTTCCTCTGAATGGCCCACTTCCACATGCTCTGAGCCAGATGAGACAGCTGTGGCGAGTGGGTGCCTCCCTGCTTTTGAATGTAGTACATCGCGGTCATGTTGTCCGTCCGGACTAGCACGACCTTGTTGCTCAGATGTACAATGAAGGACTTGAGCGCCATGAAGATTGCCATCAGTTCCAGATAGTTGATGTGCATCTTCTGTTGCTGCGTCGTCCATAGTCCCTGCACTGTGTAAGTGAGCACATGAGCTCCCCATCCCTGGAGAGATGCGTCCGTTGTCAGGATAATCTGCGGCACAGGCTCTTGGAACAGTCGGCCCTTGCAAAGGTTGTGTGGAGTCCACCAATGCAGAGAGTCGTATGCCCGACTGGTAACCAACACTAGGTCTGTCAATTGCCCACGAGCCTGTGTCCACTGATTCGCTAAGCACTCCTGGAGCGGGCGCATATGCAACCGTGCGTGAGGGACTATGAAGATGCAGGAGGCCATCATGCCTATCAACTGCATGAACACTCTCGCTGGCAGGGAGTGTTGTGGTCTGAATCGTTGGATCAGCGACTGAATGCTGTCGATTCTGACTTGGTTTGGCTGAGCCATGGCTGTCAGGGTGTTGATCGTAGCACCCAGGAACTGCCGGACATGTGCCGGCTGGAGATGCGATTTTGGGTAGTTCAGGGAGAAACCCAGATCGTGAAGCAGGCGAATTGTAGTCGACATGTCTGCGGCGCACTGTTGCTCCGACTTGGCTTGTACGAGCCAGTCGTCTAGGTAGGGGTAGACATGGATATTCCGCCTCCTGAGGTGCGCCGCCACTGTCGCTAGACACTTGGTGAACACCCTCGGGGCTGTTGTGACTCCGAAGGGTAGGACTTTGAACTGGTAGTGCCTGCCTTGAATAGTGAACCTGAGGTATTTCCTGTGTGACGGGTGTAGTGGAATATGGAAATAAGCATCCTTGAGATCTAAGGTTGCTAAGAAGTCTCCCTGGTTTAGCAAGGGAAGAATCTGCTGCAGTGTAAGCATGTGGAAATGTTCCGATAGTATGTACAGGTTGAGGGGACGTAGATCGAGAATGGGCCTGAGAGAACCGTCCTTCTTTGGAATAAGGAAGTACAGGGAATATACCCCTGTGCCTTCCTCCCCCACCGGCACGAGCTCGATTGCGCCTTTTTGCAGCATCGCCACTACTTCCTGCTGCAATAAGTGCAAGTGCTCTGCGGACATAGGCCTTTGCCTTGGTGGGATGTTGGGTGGAGTGGACTTCAACTCTAGGCAATAACCATACTGAACTAATTGTCGCACCCACCTGTCTGTGGTGATGTTTCTCCAGACGGGCAGGAACTGCTGCAGTCTCCCCCCGACAGGTGTTAGGTGGTCGGGGGGCAGTGACAGAGAGTCACTGTTTGCTCGGAGTAGAGGTGCGGGAGCTGTTGTTTCCTCTGCCGCGACCTCTGTTGCTGTTGTTCCTATAACCTCCCTTGGTCTGCTTAGTGAACGAGGCTTGCGCCCCACCCTTGGAGAACTGGGATTGTTGACCCATCTGTCCTCTGGTGACTCCACGTGCACCTGAGCGACGAAAATTGCCGCCACGAAACTGTTGGGACTGCAGAGCCCCCATAGATTTAGCAGTTTCCGTGTCCTTCTTTATCTTCTCTAAGGTGGTGTCAACATCCGGACCAAACAGACTATCAGGATTGACTGGCTGATTCAGAATCGTCGTCTGAATATCCTGCTTGAACCCTGAGATGCGGAGCCAGGCTTGTCTTCTCAGCATAACGCTAGTGTTGATAGCCCTAGCAGCTGTGTCCGCAGCGTCAAGTGCACACTTGATGGCTGCGTTTGATATTAGCTTCCCTTCCTCAATAAGCATCTTGGTGCCTTCTTGGAACTGTGGGGGCAGGTGTTGTATAATTTGTTCTAGGGTGTCGTAGTGCGCCCTATCATAACGCGCCAGGAGCGCCTGTGTATTTGCGATGCGCCAAAAGTTTGCCGCCTGTGCAGCCACTCTTTTGCCTCCTGCCTCAAGCACTTTGGACTCCTTGTCCGGGGGAGGAGCTTCACCCGTTGTCTGGGAGTTGGCACGTTTCCTGGCATTGGCAACCACAAGAGAGTCCAGTGGCAACTGTCCCCGGATGTAGACGGGGTCCGCAGGAGCAGGCCTGTACTTCTTTTCAATGCGAGGGTTGACCACTCTAGCCCTCGTAGGCTCCTTAAAAATGTCTCCAGCATGTTTGAGAACACCTTTCAGCATAGGAAGTGTTTTTACTGTCCTCTCAGATATGGCAAAGGTGTCAAAAAGGAAGTCTTCCTCAACCGGGTCGGCATGCATGTCCACATCATGATTGGCCGCCGCCCGTTCAATTAGTGCATGAAATCCTGCTGAGTCCTCAGTCGGGGATGCACGTGCATTAAAGGTCTGCGGGTCTTGGCCCGCCCCCTGGGTGTTTTGGTCACCAGAGTCGTCGTATGAATCTGGTTGTACATCAGGGTCATCGATGGGGAAATTGTACTGTTCATCCTCATCATCTTCCTCACCCACAGAGTGTTCTGGGGAGGGAGTAGGGCTCCGTCTTGGAGGAGGCTGAATCGGCTCCGTGAGGCCTACGGCGTCAAGGGGCACCCTCTTCTTCTTCAACGGGATGACGTAGGGGTCCACCGGCTCCGAAGTGATCTTCCGTTTATAGAGGGTCAGCTTGCCGGTGGCAGCATCGATGAAATGCTCTGAATCGTCCACCGATTCGAGTACACGACGTGGAAGAGGGTCTGGCAGTGAGGAAACCTGCTTCGGAGCCGATTTCGTCGAAAACGCTTTCGGCGCCTCCTTAGGTGGCAAGAGAAAAAGGAGTTTCCCCGAAGGCTTAGCCGGAGCGTCCTTTTGCGGCTGCGGTGATGGCATCGGAGCCGATGGAGCAAGGGCCTTCTCCCTGATTCTCTGCAGTGACTCCGCAATAGGGGACGGTACACTGCCAGTTGGTTTTGTCGCCGACAAGGATGCTTTGAGCGGTCCCTCGGATCCGACGCCCTCGCGGGCCTTGTGCGGTTTGGGCGCGGAAACCTTCTTCGGGTCCTCCGAATCTTGAGGCCGGGGCGCCGACTTCTTGGGCGTAGCCTCTTTGGAGCCGACCTTGGCGGGCTTGGACGGCGCCGGAGCCGTTGATCCGAGCCGACTATCTTTCTTGGGGGGCCCTCCATCGGGCGTCGGCTTCGATTTCGGAGCGTCGGAATCGACCGACTTCCTCGGCTTCTGCGGACCGGAGGTCGACGGAGCCGACGGGGTGACGGGCACCGACTTCTTCACAGGCACGGCAGCCATCTTAGGATCACTCGAGTCCTTTGGTTTCAGTTTCGATTTCGGGTCGGCCATTTTAGGTGTTGACGACCCCGACGGTTTCAGTTTCGGTTTCGAAACATCGTGCCCAGCAAGTGAGTCCGAAGCCGGGCCTGAAGGCGGGGCTGTGGCTTGCGGCAACGGGTCCAGGGTAAGGCCGACAGGCGATCCCGTGTCCCGGTCGTCCTCGAAACTTTCGGGGCAGAGCTCGTCCGCAGAGCTGTCCGCCGCGGCCCCATAAATTTCATCGTCGTCTCCTACCTCTTCGACGTACTCGAGGACCGGACCCGCGACTCCGTCGTCGTCACCCGGATCCGCCTCGACCTCCGACTGTGAGGGGGAGATTTGTAGAAGGTGACCCTGGACCTCTTCTTCCGGGTCGCCGAAGATGTTCTCCGGATCCGGGGCCGCTTGCCTAGCTTCCAAGCGCACCGCGCGCCGAAGCTTGAGAGTTTTCTTGGAGCGGAACTGTGCACAGGCCTTGCACTTGCCGTCGTCGTGGTCCGGTGAAAGGCACTTGTTACACACAGGGTGTAGATCGATGTGTGGGTACTTAGACCCACAGAGCGGGCAGTACTTGAACGGGCTCCGCTCCATGTCCGTAAAGGCTTGCTGTCGTGTCGCGATGAGAAGGCCTCAAAGTTTAGAAAGCGAAGAAAACTCCGCTTATTCCGGCTTCAAGAGACGGAAGACTCGAGACCGAGCGCAGACAATACCGACGCAAGAAAATCGAGGCCTTTTGGCCGGTAAAAGATAGTTTTACTTGGTTCCGACAGTAAGACGTCGAAACCACATCCGAACCCAATGGCGGAAAAAAACAATCTGGGGATGGAGCCGATGCCCATGCGCACTGTAGTCCAGGGGAGGAGCCACCTATCTCAGGATACTTCGAAGACTCTTCCAGGACAACAATGTGCAATCATCCGAGCCCAACACTAGGCGGCGATCTAATGCTAAGATATGAATTTAGCAGCCCACATGCCTCGAACCTAATATCCGCCTGGGGATGGAAGATTCTGATGGTCATTGGGATGATCTTAGCCATTCTTTTCCTGTTCTGTCTGTGCGTACAGTGTGCTCCTGCTATATGTGGCCTCTGCGCTACATTATGTGTAAGGAAACCTGTATCGAGAGATGAGCTAAGTAATAGGATGATGCTACAGCAACATCTCAATGATTTTATGAATATAGACCTGGACTCAGATTAGCGTGAGTGTAGGTTAATTGCCTATGTAAGGGCAAAAGGAGGGTCTGTGGTACTGAAATTCTGGACCCGTGTCATAAACATCGTCGTATCATGACGATTTTGGCATCAGCAGACCGAGAATGACGAGTATACTATATACAAGTATTTTCATCGTATTCGAGTGACGAGATCACCATGAAACCAGAGATTTAGTTCTGAACCCTCGAGTTCCATTTTGTATGCGGCAGCCATTTTGTGGTTACCCTCACATAGGCCGATGACTAAGGCCGAATGAGTCTTTCGGGACACGTACACCTTTAGCTGACTTCTGAGTGACCTGGGCAAGCTGACTCCATTGCCCGAAGCCAAACCTGTTCGGTCAGTTCCTTTCCCAGTGGCCGATCGAGATTAGGATCAAGGCACAGCATACCATAAACCCTTCATTGCACACAACTATGCCTAATCTTACACACACCTGTCTCTGTTTCTTTCTTTATGACCTGCTTTTCGATGAGGAGGTGCCCGATTTTATTAGGGGTCCGTCCGGTATCTGATGAAAAGTGTTAGGCCTTGCCGGGTAATTGATTGTGGGCTGGACAAACTGAAATATGGGCTTGTCATCATGACTCTGCATTTTCTTTGTCGTAGAAATATGTGAATGGTCAACTGTAAAATAAGGAATGTTTGCCTAAAGCATAATATTTTGTATAAAAAGGGATGGCTGGCTTTGTAAGATTGATCAGTCTCCTGAGAACATACACCGTGTTGTACTTCTAGGATACCTGTTACTGGCTGCAGCCAATAAATCCGATCTTTGACGTCACCAAGAAGTTTCTGTAGTCTAAGACAGGAGAATCCGGAGTCTTCGGGTGTGTCCCCTGGCACCGCTGGGTTCTAAATAACCCGGTACTACATATCTTTAATGATGGTTGCAACTGTAGGAGAGTAGGGTCTGCTTTATATGTTCACCCCCACGTTTTGCTTTTGCTTTACTGTTTTTTTTACTTTAATATGCCTGCGGGCCTGCTGATCAGACCCACAGCCCAGCTGTTCTCTCTCTAAATTCACACCATGTACTTTAGGTACATATCCAATTGGGAATTGGGTCACCTTTGTGAGCCCCTGTATAGGGCATAGGTGCATCCAAGGCCTACCAGGGGCTGCAGCATGTATTATGCCACCCCTGGCTGGCCCTCCACATTAACACAACTGGATGATCACTCAGCTGGGGCAAGGTCGTGTAATCACCCCTCGCTTAGATATAGTATTCCTATATCTAACATTATGTATAGACACACATGCACCTATAAGTCACTCCTATGGCAAGCCTTAACAATCCTGGAGGCAGAGTGCTTGGTTTTATGTGAGATGAGGCTCTAGCATCAGCTGAGCCTGTCTGCAGCTTTCGGAACCATGTCCTTATAGCTGTTCTATGATATAGCCATACCATATACTCTTAAGTGCATTATAATCCTCGCGGTTATTGCTAACTTTGGTTTGGCCATATCAAAACATGTTGTGTAAGGTGTCATACGCTTTGGAATACTACCCACTCGCCAGTTTTGGCGACGGGGGTAGCATTTCACCCTTCTAGAGGGAGAAGACATGTTGTTCCTAGTAATCCCGGTTTAAGTTAACCAGAGCCTCAGCATCACAAAATGGATGCTGCTGCCACAGACACACTGGGAGTCCTTCCAGAGAGGGAGGCTTGGACAATAGGTTTCCTGTCTTGGGAGGTGCTAGCACCACCCCAGACAGGCCATAGTGTATTGGGGCAGGCAGGGCTGAAAGAAATGAGACACGACGCGAAACTGGACAAGGGGAAAGGGGTGTAACCACCCCCTTCCCTGGTCCCACCCATAGAAGGGACCTAGCCGGTAATCCAGTCCCTCAGATTAGTATATAGGTAGGAGCTGAGTCAAGAGACTTTAGATTTATCCTGAACTGAAACTTGAAACGAAACTCTGGACCTTCGAGATTCTATTGCAACTAGAAGACTGAAGAATCTCCCTTGTGGTCAAGGAGTGACCACCCTGTGCAAACAGGCACCATCCAGCGATCTGCGGTTTGCTTTGTCAATGCTCCCGCTGGAGCCCGATCACAGAGCCTGACAAGAACCAGACTTCCAGACTTCCTTGAGCCCGATCCACAGCTACAGCAAAGCTGAGACCCATGAAGGCGACGAGAGACGTGGGACCGGCCATCTTGAAAAACCTGCACCTTGCTACTTGTGCAGCTCCCGAGGCACCCTCGAAGCTGTGCATTGGGGATTGAGAAGCCCCAGCCCCGAGCACCTTCTACACCGATGCACAGCCCTCCATGAGTGCCGCGTGGGGCCTGCAAGTGTTTTTGTGCTAGACGCGTCTGTCCGGTCACTTGCCCGTTGGCTAGTGGCCTCTGTGACGACAAACCTACGAATCTACACCGCTGGCCGGGTTGCTCCAGGCTGGCCCTTGCTTCCCATAAAAGGAGAAGCCCTGCAGACCATGCTGGTCTGCACCAGAAGCCATCTTCGATTCCTGCGTGGTTGCCTTTGCGAAGGCTTGTTGACTCCAATCCGGAAGCCGACACCGCCGACAGCGAGATCCTTCGTGGGACAGTCCGTGCTCAGCTCCTGGTTGTCGTCGACACCTCCTGGTCCACGTGGCTGCAGAGACAAGCTTCACGACATAACCTGATTGCTTCACGACATCGCCTGGTTCCTTCCTGGTCACTGGCTAGTGACCCAGACTCTGTCCCCTCTGCTTTCAGGTACTCTTCATCCTCGATCCGCCCTTGGATCCAACTGGACACTTCTCTCCTGGTCGCCTGCAGCATCTTTCTCCAAGGCTCCATAGGATTCAGCAACGAAACACGACACACTTTGACCCCTATGCACCCACTTCCTGTGGGTGAGGTAACGCAAGTACTCCGGTGCTCCAGTGGGTATTAACTATCGTAGTGTCCTAGTTTTCAGTAGCTTTCTCCTAGTCCATCCGGAAATGTCCTAAAAGAACTAGTTTCCAATTCTTTCGTTCCCATTGTATCCCTATGGTAACTCGCGTGTGTGTTAAGACACTGCACACGCCTCCCGTGGGCCTCCTGTTCCTAACCTTTGGTAGTACAGCGTAGCCCCAGCGATTCCCTAGGCCTATTCCTTGTTCGTGATGTGGTTCTTATACCACTATTTTAGTTTATGGTTTTACGTGCCCCTAGGGCTCTACTGTATATTGTGCAACTTATTGTATGATAATTGAGTATATTGTTATGTGCTTGTGCCTCTGACCTCATAAAGAGTTCAGAGGGGTTGTGTTAGTAATAAATACATATATATTTTATATATAACCTGTGTGGTGTCCTTTCATTTGGTATTAAAGGGGTTACATATGGTAAAACAGCTGGCTTCACATGCCCTCTTGAGTTTAGCCTAAGACTGATTTGTCCATGCTACCACTAGGATAGCTGGTCTATAAGGTTGACTTTACAATCATCACCATAAGGGTTGTTTGGACTGATACAGGGTGCCCACTAGAATAGTGGACATCACAAATCAGGCCAACTTCTCATAGCAGCTTCCTCCTCTGTAATAGTAGACGTAGATGTGTAAATTGCCTGGAAATGCCCTGCCATTGTGTGTATTATGTCTCATGGGTCAGTGGTTAGCCGCCCCTCCGCCGTCCGTATTTGCGATATTCCCTTAGCTCCCGTCTGTCTAGCCAGGCGAGTAGTTTCCCAGAGGTGTGGCTCACTGGTTAGAGGCGGCAGACCTGTAAGCAGAGAACGGCCCGGGACCAGGGTTCAATTCCCGACGCGGCAGGGTCTTGGACCAGGGTCAACGGACTTGATAATTCTCGCCTCAGTGCCTACTCTAACCAGGGAACACACTCGGTAACTCTGGGCATTAAGCTTGCCTCATCTCTACAACGGCCCCCCACAGACGCCGGGGATGCCTGGTTTCACCCTGTAGATACCCAGAAAGGGACCATCTCACAGGGAAAACCAGGACGGGTTCCCCAGCGGTCTACAGCGCCAGGACACTCTGGTAGAGTAACAGTGCGCTTTACAAGTATCCCACATTTACAAGTATCCCACATTTATCCCCGACGTCGTATACTCTGTGTCTGGTGGACAAGAGCTGTGTGGAGACCACCTCTTTGTAGTGATCCCTGCATTGTTGTTGCTTAAGGTATAACTTATGTGAAGATATTGGCGTGGGGTCTACTGTGTGGTGCGCCTCGGCGTCCTGCAGTTCTAATTCTAGTTCCAACAGTTCTCTTTGCTTCTCCCGTTTATGCCCCACAATCGTGACTATCGCCTGTCCCCTTAGCACCGTCTTATAAGCTTCCCTTAAAGTAGTGGGGGTAGGAACAGATGTGGTGTTTTCCTCGAAAAAGTACTTTGTGTTTTTACTGATCTCCCTTCTGATTTTCGGCACCTGTAGGTAGCCCGGTGTATAGGGTAAAGTCGTCTACGGGTCTCGTGATGATGTGAGAAGGTCAGTAGAATCGGTGAGTGGTCTGAGATGCCTCTGGGTTTTATCATTATGTCGTCAACACTCTACAGGCTGCTTAAGTTTAAGTTTAAAGTATTTGTAGAGCGCAACATACACCTGAACGGTTTCTTGGCGCTAAAATTGCAAACAGCCTGAGTGGCGGGAAAAAAACTAAATTTCTTTTTTTTTTCTTTTTTAAGAAATAAAAGCCTGGGTAAACAGAAAGGTTTTCAGGGATTTACGGAAAAAGGAGTACTGGGTGAGGGCTCTGAGGTGAAAGGGAAGGGAATTCCAAAACACAGGGGCAAGAGTAGAAAATTTAGAGCCACCCTGTTTTTTTTTCCTGAAACGAGGGGCTACTAAAAGATGTTGAGCCGAAGAGCGAAGGTCTCTGCCGGGAACGTAGGTTTTGATGGCTGAAGATATAAAGATAGGGGCCAGACCCGACCTGGCCTGAAAAGCCATACAGCCTAGTTTAAACAAGGCGCGTTCCCGGACAGGAAGCCAGTGAAGGGTCTTCAATAGGGGAGAGGTGTGGTGGAATTTAGGGAGACCGAAGGCAAGGCGAGCCGCCTGGTTCTGAACCAGTTGTAGCTTGCGTATGCAGTACTGTGGGATGCCGTTGAACAAGACGTTCCCGTAGTCCAGGCGGGATAGGACCAGTGCGGACATGATCAGTTTGAGTGCAGGGAAAGAGAAGAAGCGAGAAATAGATCGGATAGTACGGAGAATAAGAAAGCAGGAAGAGACCACCGAACCTATCTGGGAGTGAATGGTGAGTTTATCGTTGAGCTTGATGCCCAACGTCTTGACAGAGGAAACTGGGGTAGGGGGAGAGCCAAAGGAAGGGGGCCAAAATAGAGAGTTCCAGGGACTGGAGCAACCACCCGTAAGCACAAGTTCCGTCTTATCAGGATTGAGCTTCAGGTGGTTGAAGTTCATCCAGTCCCTGATAAAAGATAAGATTGATTGAAAATTAGAGATGGAGTCAGAAGAAGAAGACAGGTTGAAGATGAGCTGGAGGTCGTCGGCATAGTTGTATACCGTGACCTCCAGCTGCTGAAGAGCGAAGATAAGGGGAGAGATGTAGAGATTAAATAATAAAGGGGACAGAGAAGAACCCTGAGGCACCCCGCACTGGACCTGACAAGGGGTAGCTGAGAACTCCCCAAGACGAACCGCCTGGGTCCGGTCCCTCAGGAAGGATGAAAGCCAGATGAGGGCCGAGCCTCCGATGCCCGCCGCCCTGACACGGGAGAGTAGGATGGAATGATCCACCGTGTCAAAAGCGGCGGACAAATCAAGGAGGACCAGCGCCTGGGGTTGACCAATGTCCATACCCTCTCTGAGGGTGTCCAACACAGACACCACCACTGACTCTGTCGAGTGCCTAGGTCGGAACCCCGCCTGGCAAGGGGCCAACACCCCATTTTCCTCGACAAAGGAGCTGAGCGCAGAGGTGACATGTCGCTCCAGTACCTTGCCTAAAAAGGGTAGCAGGGAAATGGGGCGGTAATTAGCCAAGGCAGAGGGATCGGCTTCTGGTTTTTTTAAAATGGGAACAATAGAGGCAGATTTCAGTGACGGAGTCACGACACCCTGGGCCAAGGAATCGTTAAGGAACCCAAGAGGGGGCGAGGTACAAACTGAATAGATCTGCCGTAAGATATGTGCAGGGCAGACATCTGCTGGGGAGACAGATTTGATTTTAGGGAGAAGAGAAAGGAAGATTTCCTCAGTAAGAAGAGGAAAAGAATTGAGAGAAGCTTGGGCAGGGGGTAACTGGGGATCAACGAAGAGGGGGGAAGGGGGGGGGATATTAGTTTTGATTGTCTCAATTTTTTCCACGAAATATGAGTTCAAAGAATCGCAGAGTTTTTGAGAGGGAAGAGGCTTCAATGAAGTCCTATCGGAGAAGGCCAGGTCGTGAGTGATGGAAAAGATCTCCTTGGGTTGATTCTCTGCCGCTAGAATTTTGGCTGAGAAGTAAGCTTTCTTGGTCTCTAGGATGCTTTTTTTGTAAGTCCCTAGGAGAAGGACGTAACGGGACTTGGAGATGGGACAGTAGTCCAATCTCCATCTGCGTTCTGCCTGTCGAGCCATTAGTTTCTGCTCTTTTAATTCTTTGCTGAACCACCGGTTAGCGTCTTTAGGGCGCCTAATCGAGGTGCGCCGAAGGGGAGCCAAACTGTCGCTTCCATTCGTAAGCCAGGAATCAATAACCTTAGCCTGGACTGCAGAAGCCAAGCCCGACAGGGAAGGAGAGGAGGCCAGAAGAAAAGAGGTTAGGTCCGAGAGGTTGGCCTTGCCCCAATTGCGAGCCCATGAGTTTTTAGCATGGGCAGGCATCTTGGTCGGACAGAGGCTAAGAAAGAAGGAGATTAAATAATGATCTGACCAGGTGCAAGGAGAAACAGTGAGTGAAGACAAGGGACAGTTGAGAGACCAGACTTGGTCTAAAATGTGACCGTGAACGTGGGTGGGAGTGTGAACAAGGGAAGAGAAGTTAAGTGACAGAAGGATTTCAGAAAATTCCTTAGATGAGGGGCATTCCTTGGGGTCGGAAGGCCAATAGTTAAAATCCCCAAGGACCAACACCGAAGCATAGTTAACAGCCAGAGTGCCAAGTAAATCTTGAAAGGCGGGGAGAAAAGATGGAGTGGGTTGAGGTGGACGATATACCAGCACACAGGCTAGGTGAGGGGAAAAAGAGGTGGAACAAACCACAAGGTGGTCGATTCCTCCCATGGGGGGTGAGGGGAGAATCTGAAACTGAAAATCGGTGTCGACAATCAGAGCAACGCCTCCGCCCATTTTCCCGGCTGGGCGGTCAACATGGATAGAGTAGTATGTCGAAGGGAGGGCGGCCAGTAGAGACGGGAGAGATGACTCGCAAAACCACGTCTCGGTTAAGAATAAGAGATCGGGTTTATCCGTATCTAAAAGTATGAATAATTCCTGATGATGTCGGATAGCTGACCTTGTGGAGGAAGACAGGCAAGACTGTGACGCTTAGAAGGGTCTCGGCTTCCTAGCCTAAAGTAGCTGAAGGACCTCTTACACATCTGAACAGCACCGGTGTTCGTGTAGCTTATCTGGGTCACAGTGTAGGATGTGCACATAGGCACTGCTGTGTTTCTACCAGACCAGCCTGTGCAAGAGCAGTACAACACCTTCAACAAAGAACGACACCAAACTTGCGAATTGCCAGAAATGCCATACTGAAGTTCCACATCACTGCATACTACCTGGACTCATTGCAGTTTCTACAGCTTTCAATTGGTGCCAAAGAAGCCATATTGAAGCCTTCCGGATGATAACCGCACCATGCAGCGTGAAATCAGAATCTTGTGCTAAGGAAGAAGTCTTGCCTGTCTTCCTCCAGTAAACATTGCAAAGCAAGGTTCCTGGTAGATATGTGACTCTTTATAAGCACATACACTTTTGTTCCTCATATCACTTATCACCATTAGCGGCAGTAGCAACTAAATATGAAAGGTCCTGAAGAAAGCCGGGGTAGTTCCCCATCAGGCTGAAACATGTCGACCATCTTGCCTAGCGCCGTGGGGTAGTATTAATTTTCACTACCCGGCGTGTACTGTTGACACTTAGACTTCTTTTTGAAAACATCCTCAGTCCTAGTAGTCATTTTAACCCACACTATCACTTGAGCACTGCACCTTAAGAACACCATTATGTTGAGGAACTATTTATATATAGTAATGATTCTATCCCGGTACTACAAGACCGGGTAGGTTTTGGATATTTATCCTGTCCCATATGATGACAAACCGCCAAATGGGTGGGCTGATGGGATTTATCCAAACCTAGTGACCTAACAGTCTTTTTTCACCCACCCATAGATCCAACTGTTTCTCAGTCGCTTGTACAGCAACACACCACCCTTAGACCTGTTCTACTCTTTATAACTGAACCACAGAGTACAAGTATGCTTCAATATTATTTGGCTGAATGAACTTGACCATGTTGGCAAGGCATGTTTTCTGTGCTCACCTTTTGTGTCCGCACCACTTGCAGGTATGTCCGGAGCAGGAAAAGGTGCAAGATATTCCCTACTATAATAACAGGTAAAAAAGAGGAAACATGGTCTTTAGTATTTGGTAAAAAGTAGGAGAATGATGAAGGAGGAGCTCCAAAGGTGAGTGTTAAACCCATCAGCCTTAGGGTGGTCTTCACCCAAACCACTTGCCTGCTTAAATCCTCTTTTTGCTGGTTCTTTTTGTTGCCCTTTGGACTCTGAGCACTTTCCCACTGCTGACCAGTGATGAAGTGCATTTTCGTCTCCCCTAAACATGGTTCAATCAATCAATCAGGGTTTGTTAAGCGCCCTACTCACCCGTGAGGGTCTCAAGGCGCTGAGGGCTGTGGGGAGCGTTTGCATGTCCGATAGCCAAAGAGCCATGTCTTGAGGGACTTCCTGAAGGTGTACAGGGAGGGTGCGAGTCTGATGTCTACCGGGAGCTCGTTCCAGGTTTTGGCCGCCGTGTGAGAGAAGGATCTTCCTCCTGCTCTGGCTCTGCGGATGAGTGGGGTTTCGGCCAGAGAGAGGTTGGAAGATCTGAGGTTTCTTTTGGGTATGTGGAAGTTGATTCTGTAATTGAGGTATTTGGGTCCGGTGTTGTGTAGGCATTTCTAGGCGTGGGTGAGGATTCTGAAGGTGACCCTTTTCTCCACGGGGAGCCAGTGGAGTCTTCGTAGGTGTTGGCTGATGTGTTTGTGCCGGGGGATGACGAGGACAAGTCTGGCGGCGGTGTTCTATATCATCTGGAGTTTTCAGCGTAGGGTCTTGTTTATGCCAGCGTAGAGAGTGTTTCCATAGTCCAATCTGATGGTGAAGAGTGTGTGTGTGATTGTCTTCCTTGACTCTGGGGGGATCCATTTGAAGGTCTTGCAGAGGTATGGTGGGTGTTGAAGCAGCTGCCGCTTCATGGTGAGGGATGAGTCGAGTACGATACCGAGATTTTTTGCGTGGTCCGAGGGGGCCGGTGGACTTCCGAGGGCTGTCGGCCACCAGGTGTTGTCCCATGCTGAAAGGGTGGTTCCGAGGACAAGGACTTCTGTCTTCTCGGCGTTGAGCTTAAGGCAGCTGTTGGTCATCCAGACTGCGACCTCCTGCATTCCTTTCTGGAAGTTAAGTTTGGTGGTGGCGGGGTCTTTGGTGAGGGAGAGGATGAGCTGGGTGTCGTTGACGTAGGAGACGATGTTGAGGCCATGTTGTCAGATGATGGCAGCGAGGGGGGCCTTGTAGATGTAGAAGAGGGTCGGGCTCAGTGATGATCCCTGTGGGACTCCGAAGGTGATTTCAGTGGGATCAGAGAGAAATGGCGGCAGTCGATTCTTTGGCTTCTTCCGGTGAGTAATGATCCGATCCAGTATATGGCTGTTCCTTGTATGCCAGCGTGGTGTAGTCTGGCGATTAGTGTGCGGTGGGAGACGGTGTCGAAGGCTGCTGATAGGTCGAGTAGGATGAGGACTGCGGTGTGGCCTTGGTCCAAGAGGGTGCGGATGTCATCAGTGGTGGCGAATAGGGCAGTCTCTGTGCTGTGGTTGCTTCGGAATCCGGATTGGGATGGGTCTAGGATGGCATTGTCTTTGATGAATCGTGTCAGTTCCCTGTTGACTGTTTTCTCTGTGACTTTGGCTGCAAAGGGGAGGAGTGGGTCAGGCCGGTAGTTCTTGAGGTAAGTGGGGGTCAGCTGTCGGCTTCTTGAGCAGGAGCCTGACTTCAGCGTGTTTCCAGTTGTCTGGGAAGGTGCCTGTTTCGAGGGTGGTGTTAATGGTACGTTGTAGTTCGAGGGTGATGGCGATGACGGCTCTGCGGTAGATGTGGGAAGGGGGGCAGGGGTCGGTCGGGGTCCCTGAGTGGATGCTTTTCATGGTTTAGGTGGTGTCTTCAGCTGTGATCCGTGTACAGGTGGAGACGGTGGGCTGGCTGGTAGGCTGTGGTGGCCGGTCGATAAAAGTTGTCTTCGCGGTTTTTGTTCTTGAGGTGGTTCCAAACTTGTCACGGCGGTCTTGGGACGGGGTGATGTCAATGGATTTGCTGCAGGGGTTGGTGAATTCCTGGATGACAGTGAATAGTTCCTTGTAGTTGGTGGAGTTGGCGAGGATTTTGGTGTGGATAAAAGTCCTCTTGGTGGTTCTGATTTGGTTGTGGTAGTCTGTCATGGCATCCCTGTAGGTGGTGTGGTTGTCAGGTGTATTGGTATTTCTCCAGTTTTTCTCCTGGCATCTGCAGGTGCGTCTGGCTTCTTGGAGATCGGTGGTGAACCAGGCGGCTTTCCTGGGGCGCTGTTTGTCGGGGTAGCTTAGCGGGGCGTGCTCGTCCACGCGTTTGGAGATCCAGGTGTGGAGTTCTCTGGCTGCGATGTTGGCGTCGGATGCCGAGGTGTGGCTGTGTCGGGTGAGGGCGGAGTTGAGTTGGTAGTCGGTGACTTTTCTCCAGTTCCTTCATGGTGGGCGTGGGGCTGATTTGGGTGCCATGGGTTTGTTGATGGTGAAATGTACGCAGTAGTGGTCGTTGTGTGGCTGAAGTGAACACTGTTCCCTGCAGCGAAGATGGGGTCGAGGGTGTGTCCTGCCCTGTGGGTCGGTGTGGAGACGAGTTGTTTGAGTCCGATGTTCGAGGTTGTCGAAAAGGGTACTGGAGTTGGGGTCGCTGGCGTTGTCGAGGTGGAAGTTCAGGTCTCCGATGAGTATGTAGTTCATTTTGGCGATGGCCTGGGGTTTGATGAGATCTGTGATGGTTTTAGCTGTGGGTCACGAAAGTAAGCAGCGCACTCGGCTGCTGTTACATGAATCTTCTAGGGCGTAACGGACCCTGGGCAGAGCCATACTCAGCACTTTCTTCTTCTAAAAGCCATATTTAACTATCGCAATATTGAAAGCGAGTGGATCGTTTGATTTGATATTTCCAATTTTGATTGTCTTTGGAGATTTATTCCTTTATACGCCAGCCGGGACGGAAGTACAACCGCCGGAGTGATCGACTATTTCATCGTATTTGCCATAGAGCCCTGAAGAAGTCGTGGGTTCACACCCTGATGAAACACGTGATGGCTGGGCAATCGATCCTCGTTAAACCATAAGAACACGATACACCTGGAGTGTTCTGCTGTTATTTCACTTATTTGATGTGTGAATAGTGAAATGTTACCTGATGTTTTGTGAATTGAGATTATGCAGTACGGTTTCTGCAATATACTTAAAGAACGTGTGCATAGGCATTTGTAGCAAATAATTTGTGGGCCTTGTGTCTTGTTTTGAGGGGTTCAGGGTTATCCCTTCGCCTGTAGCACCGTGGGTGACTGAATATCACATACACCGAGAAGCGCACACGAGTAGGTGCCATTACATACCGTACTAAGATAAACCCTTTCCTTTTGTATTCATTGAAGGGAGCCCAGGGTCCTGAGGATTTGTAGACAAGGGTTCCCCGGAGTGTGGAGTTGGGGCTGGGCTGGATCTGGAAGTGCAGGTGTTCGACGGAGGGGAAGGTTTCACTGGAGGTGGTGAGCGGGAGGGTGTTCTTGTGAGCGATGTCGATGCCCCCTCCCTACTGGTTAGGGCGGTCCTTCCTCTGGATCTTGTATCCGTCCAGGATGGGGGTGTTGATGTTGGGGGCGGATGAGGTGTTAGTCCAGGTCTCCGTGAGGAAGGCGATGTCAGGCGAGAGAGAGTCGAGCAGGTTCCAGAACTCTATGGTGTGTTTGTGCACGGAGCGCACGTTGAGGAGAATGCATCTTAGGGTGTCGCCGGTGTTGGTTTCTGCTGTGTTGGAAGTCGGGTGGTGGTGAAGGTCTGGCGGCAGCGGAGGCAGGAACACTGTCCGTGGGTTGTGTTTGGCGGGCCTGTTGGCAGTCTCTAGATCTTCAGGGGTTGAGTGCGTGGAGAGTGGTTGTGCTGTAGCGGTGGATGGTGGGAGATCCAGGGTCCCTGGCGCTGGTCGGGTATGGGCCCAGTCGAGTTTCCCTTCGGCATGCCCTCTGCGCGCGACCGCGCAGCGGACGCCATTTAAGTAGGGGAGGGGGCGGTGCGAGAGGCTGGGAGGCGGGAGCTGTAGAGGTGGGAGGGACCCCAGGGGCAGCAGCGACGGGAAAGCGTCAGGAAAGAAGAGGAATTAAAAATAAAATAAAGCTAAAAAGAGGCTACTGAGCGTGGGAGGAATGGACAGAGACCCTAAAAATTAGAGGCAGGCACCAGGCAGTTAGAGACAGGTGTGGCTCGTGGGCAGGCAGGCGTCTGACTGCAGCCTTGAACCATGACCAGGAGGAGGGCTCAGCAGTGCGGCGAGGCGTCGGAGTAATAGAGCTGCCAGGGAGAGAGTGGACCCAGGCCAGAGGTCATGGGTACATTTGTTATATCCACAATTGGGATATTTATTTTATCTGCAAGTACCTACTAGAGTGCACTACCTGTGCTGAGGGCCCATAAATTAAATGCTATTGGTGGGCCTGCAGGACTGATTGTGCGACCCACAGAAGTAATCCTTTAAACCTGGCTCGGGCCTCCTACTGCAGTCTCTGTGTGCCATTTCAACTTGCCATTTGAAACCCTTTGCCAAGCCTTAAAAATACGCTTTTATTACACACAAGTCATCCATAAGATAAGCCCTAGGAAGACCAAAGGACGGGGTGCGGTGTAAGTAAAAGGTAGAACATGTACTTTTAAATTTTGAATCTCCTGGTAGTGAAAAACATCTACAATACTTTTTCACTACTGTGAAGCCTACTCCTCACATGGGTTACCATTGGGAATTCCTTATTACACTTTTAAGTTGAAATTCTAGGAAAGAGTAGCTCTGTCATGTTTTATATCTTACGAATGGTAATGATAAATCCTCTTTGCTGGTAAAGTGGGATATAATATTACTATTTCTAATAGTCACTTTTAGAAAGAGGACATTGCTCTGCTCTAAAGCTCTGAGTGCCTGCAGCCATTCATCAATACCCATGTGGGGTGGGTGACAGCTTGACTTTGTGCATTCCCTCTAGACAGCCACACACAAATTAAGGTTAGGTGTGTCTGAGTGCGCATCTGCATCCTGATGGCTCACCTTGGGCAGGATGGAAGGAGCTGACTATTATACCTGAATAGGTAGTATCCTGTCCCCACACAAAGGGGAAACATCCTTTACAACGCAACTTTTACCATGCATTGCCTTTACGACGCAACTTTTACAACACAAACCATTACAACGCATTGCGCTGGGGGGCGCTCTAGGATAGGGAATAAGTTTAATTTACTATCCAACACCTTCCCTAGTGTCCACGGTGACTGGAGTTGGAATAGTAAATTAAACTATTCATTATCCAGCCCCCCAAAGCGCTCTGCGTTGTAAAGGTTTGCGTTGTAAAAACCGCGTTGTAAAGGCATGCGTGGTAAAAGCATGCGTGGTAAAAGCATGCGTTGTAATGTCATACATCCCACACAAAGGGTTGATTACCCCACCTGTAGCGAGTCTGGAGACAGGGCTAGGAAGAAAGGGCTTCTGTGCCCTTGAAAGACCCTTCTTTGAAATTATCCCCCACTTCAGAGGCACAACTGAGTATGAGTACTGGGTCTCTGACCCCACCAAATCAGACACTTCTGGACCTGTAAAGAATCTCTGTCAGAAGAACTGCTGTGCTGCTACATGGACTGTCACTCTGCTGGACCGCTGCTCTTGCAGAACTGCTTTTCTGCGGTGCTGCTCTGCTGCCTGTTGCCCTCTGGTTCTGCTGAGGGAGAGCAGGACTCTGCCTTGAACCCCAAGTGATCTCCAAGGCTTGCTGGCTTGCCTCCTGTTGCTTGAGACTCCTGGATATCAAAGTCTTATCACCTGCTCCTGAGCCTGGTCCATTGGAAGTGGACACAGGTGCTTGCTCCAGTAAAATAGACACATCTCCAGTCTGCGTGTAGCAGAACTGGCCCATCGACCCTGTTGAGGAAGCAGAAATGGTATATCGCAGTTGGAACCATCGCTTTGCTTTAAAGAAATGGTGCATTGAAACCAATGCATTGTCACAGATGCAGTGTGGAAAGATCGGCGTATCCCCTTGAGTGCATGGATAAACCTAGTGCATCATCTACGGAATCAAAGCCTCTCAACTCGGAGCATCGGCTTCAGAACCAGCGCATTGCCACCACAGCATGAAGAAATTTGATGCATCTCATCGACCACAGGATCTGCTTCCTCTACACTCACAATTTAATTATTTCCATTAACTATATTAATTACTATTAAGACTTCTTGCAATGGAGAGAAGCAACACCTCAAAATGTCAGCGATGTAAGTAGAAACGATCTTCCAGAGACTATGGGGGTGTAAAAATGTATTGTTGTTCAGTAGAGAGATATGGCAGCATTGTGGGGAGAGAAGCAGACCACAAAAACATCTACACGTGGAATGGAATAAGTACAAACCTGTAGGCCAAGGGATAGAGAGGAGGGGAGTGGCTTAAAGGCAAGGTGCTGGTAAGAAGGAAGACACAAAACCATACACTAATAAGCCTAAGAATGTACATTTTTCTAACAGGAATTGATGGTAAAGAGGATTGATTCCTATATTTTTGACTGATGAGGGCTGAGAGAATCTTTGAGATATTAGACAATATACTGTTATCAGCTATTAATTGTGATGTACTTAAATTGGCAATGACAAAAAAAATTCTTCCAAATGGCATATGCACAATTTACACCTAGGGGAAATAGAGCAAACAGAACAACAATAAACATACAACACATCTCTACTTAAGTTTGTTGTGCGTTTCCTGAAAAATATTTTTTTTAACTCAGCGACACAGAGAATCGTTCCACCCTATTAATCAGTGTTTTAGCACCAGTTGATCAGAATGAGCTGGTGCTATGTCCTACCATCAGCTCCTTAAATTAAAAGGACTATAAACCTGGAATATGAAACTATTATCTGCAGTGTAAGCAAAAAAAGAATACCAACGTCAGAAAACATATTTAGTATGAGCCCTACATTACAAAGTTAAATATTAACTATTACTTACTGGTGCCAAACTTTATAATATTCAGAGATTTGTTGAAATAAAAGTCATCCAGGGCAAGTAGTGCAACCTTCTTAGCCTGCTGAAAGACTGAGCTCATAGAATTGGAGCAATCTAAACAGATGATGACTTCATTGAATTCTTCTTCTTCAGATTCAGTATCAAGATCTGGTTGAAATACAAGCATGCAGGCCTGCAATGAAAACCACTCTGTTAAAGTTGGTTAAATAAGATCAAATCAGTACATTTCATTGGTCATTAAAATGGAAACTCAAACTACTCCTATAATTCTGCTTCTGGTACAGCATTTTGTAAATACTATCATGTAAATAAACATTTTGCAAAATTGTGCTGGACTATTCTAAGCTGCAGGACACACAACAAGCTTCTACAGTATCACATTAACTTTTAAAAAGCACTTTCAATGTCAGATCCAGAAATGCAACTGTTTTGGTGCACAGGTCCAGAATGACAGAGCAGGTATTTTGGTATATTTCAAAAATTAACACCACATGTTACAAGTAGAACACTGTTTTCCAACTTTTTAGTACTCCTCAATGCTTTTGATAAATGAAGAACTATTCTGTTTCAATAGCTAGATACCAATCTACCTACTTCAATGCACTTGACTAAGAGCAGTTAGTTTTGTCTCCTACATAGAACCTAGCATTTACTCTAGACCTGGCACCTGCCTAAAATGCCATCAACCAGCTTCCCCGGTTTGTTCTCTTTTGGTATGACTGCCTAACATATCCTTTACTACTATCAAGGCATCCCACCGAATTTCAACCAGAGGCAGTGACTGCCCCTTCCGCCCATCACTCACTTGTTCACAATATCTATCACACTCTTATGACGTACTCTTTTTTACCCATGCATGAGAAGAAGTACTTCTGTCTCACATAAAATGGTTCCTCTTAGCCTTTTGCGCATTAATTCCACCTACATGGAAATTTACACAGAACATTCAGCATCTCAACAAATGGTTTGGGCTACAATATGCCAAAAAACAATACAACCAATCAGGGGAAAGGACCTGGCACTCCACTATATATACTTGAGGCAACCAAAGCAAATAGAAATCAACTTTAGAAATGCAAAACTCTCATAATTGAGATATCATGTTGTGAGTCTAGAATAGTCAGCACTTTTAAAGAAACTTTTCAAATCTTCCTAGAATTTTACAAACTTGATGACTCACTTTGGGCCCGATCTAGATATCTACGGGAGGCCTGTTTCTCTGCCACAGTGAATGGAGTAAATTACTCTGTCGCCCTGACGGAGATGTAGCCCACCAAATGTAGAAATTATCTCCAAGCTAACAGTAATTTCTTTTTTTTTGTGTCCTCATTACCACCATGGTATCAAGTGCCAGACCGAAATAAGCCTTCAACCAGCTGTCTTTTTCAAAACTGGCAGGGATAAAGAACGAACTAAGTGGGGGGGACCGACATCCCTCAGCTGTAACCATTGGTAGAAGTGACAGCCAAGACGGAACCGGGCTAGGACCGGAGAACGGCTGTACAAATGGTGTAAGAGATGAAAAAAACACCATAGTAAGGTAATCATCGGACCCGGGGAAAAAAAAAACCCAGACACTTCACTGCACCCATGATAACAAATGCCAAAAAGCCCTCTTACTCTTGACCTAGAGAGGTCCATAAGTGCGGTCTGCAAGACTGACACCTGCCAGTCGCTGAGGGAAGGAGGTGAAGGGTCCTTCCACTTCCTGCAGATCTTCCTCCTTGCTAATAGTACAGCATAAAACACTAAGCTTTTGGCAGCGCTCTGTACTCCCACAAGGATCCCAAAAATTGCCAGAGGCAGATCAATGGTAACCGGAGCACCCAATGATGTTGTAAGAGTGTTGCTGATCGCTTCCCACAATACAGCTAAACGGGGGCATTCGAAAAACATATGGGTATCCGATGCTGCCAACAGCCCAAACCTTGCACATGCAACTGAATTGCCTATTGAAAACTTAGATAATCTGAGGGGAGAATAATACGCTCTATGCAGGGTATAAAGATGATTTCTGCGTAACCATGAAGGCTTCACAAGACTCCCTAAAAGCCCAAATGAAGCGGACCAAAGCTCTTGCAGATTTTGGCCAATAATTGAAGGACCCCACAGCCGATCTGGTAAGCTGAATTCCCCGTCCGTTTCATCAAGTATTAGTTTGTACCACTGTGAGATCTCTTTTTTGATTGGCCCACTATTTACAAGATTTGCAATTAATAGGCTATAGCCTCCCAGTGCATACTTATTCCTCCTGAGGGGTAGAGTTTTATAAGCTTGAGTCCAGCTGACCATTTGCAGGTATTTAAACTTTGATAGGTTGGGGCCGATCTTGGTCTGGAGATGTTCCCATGAAAGCATATCACCTTCAAAAAAGAGATCTCCCCACACTTCAAGGCCCGCCTTTCTCAAGGGCAACGCTAAGCTATCTCCTAGCCATGCGGGACTTTCAGGTAACCCCCATAGCAGTGTTCTATCACAGAAGTACCCCTGCTTAATAGAGTTTGTTACCTCAACCCACATTTTCGCCAGTCCTTGTAGGACCTTCAGTTTAATATTTTAAAAAAAATTTCGGGTTACCGAATTTAAAAAGGAAGCCCGACTGACTAACGCCTTCCCCGTCCAACATGGCTGAAAACATTAAGCCCACCCCATGGTCGGTGGGCATTTTCAGCAACATACGGGTATGAGACAGCTGGAAAGCCCAAGCATATAACTTTAAATCAGGGGCCGCCAACCCCCCTTGTCCCAACGTCGTCTGAGTTTTTTCCAGGCTATTCTCGGCAGGTGATTATTCCAAATACAAGATGTAATGTCTGACTGTTGTTTAGCTAAGCAGGATTGGTCAAAATATAGGGGAATGATGTTAAATAGAAAAGAGATTTTGGGCAGAATCGACATTTTAATTAAATTAACCCTCCCAATTAAAGAAAGTGGGAGGTGAGATCATGATTGCAATAACTTTCGACACTCTTTAGCTACGGCTGAGAGGTTAACTAGGGCAAGTTTGTTAATATCTTTCACTATGTTTAGGCCCAGATACCGCAATGAAGAGCCTGCCTCTACCTCCATAGCACTCCCATTGTCATTCCAGACAAGCATCTCGGTCTTTGCAGCGTTGACTTCATAACCAGATATTTGACCAAATTCATGAGCAATTTCTAGAATTGCGGGGAGTGCGGTACTAACTTTTAACGTGAGGATAAGCACATCATCGGCATATAGGGATACCTTCCTCTCCCACCCTCTGTAAGAAAAAGGACTGATGTTAGCCTCGTCCCTCAGTTGTTGCGCGAAGGGTTCGATGTAAAAATCAAATAATAGGGGGGAGAGTGGGCAGCCCTGCCGTGTCCCCCTAGTGATAGTGAAGGGGTCCGACAGGTCACCGTTGACTAATAAGCTCGCCGTTGGATTACGATATAGTAGGCCGACCGCACGACGGAACCCCGGCCCCACGCCAAACTTGGCCAAGGCCCCCGACAGGTATACCCAAATTGACCCTGTCTAAGGCCTTAGTTGCATCCAACGTGAGGGCGGCCAACTGCAGGTTCCCGGCCAAAGCCATATCCATGGCTCCTATCAGATCGTACGTTAGCTCATATAGCTGTCGCCCCCTCACAAAGCCCTTTTGGTCACGATGGAGGACAGAAGGCGCAATCAGGGCCAGCCTAGATGCAAGGACAGTGGTGAAGATTTTGTAGTCCACATTTAATATTGTTATTGACCTATAAGATCCACAGGCATCCTTAGGTTTTCCCGGTTTCAGGATGAGGGTGATAGAGGCATTATCCCAAGATACAGGAGGGAAGTAACCTTCAAGTAAGATTTGGTTAAAAAGTGTAGTAAGAAAGGGGACGATTTCTATCTCTAGAGCTCTGTAGATTTCCGCCGGCAACCCATCGGGCCCAGCCGCCTTCCCCTTCTTACTTTTTTTTTTATAGCCGACCTTACCTCTTCCTCAGTGATAGTGCTGTCTAACAGTTGAGATTGCTCATAGGAGAGAGAAGGTAGATCAATATCCCTCAACCAGCCCTCAACAGCCTCAGGTAAGATCTCATTATCCTCTCTGTATATAGATTGGAAGAACTCTCTGAAGGCTCCCTTGATATCCTCATCTGATGAAAAGATGTTATTGTCCACCGTGATAGCGGCTATGTTATTGCGGACCTGATCTACTTTGGTCTTCCACGCCAATAGTTTCCCTGCACCCTCACTATACTCAAAATAAGCCAACTTACTGGCCTCCCATCTCTGTTGAAGTCTGAGATTTCATACTGATCCCAAACTAGCTTTCAAGACCAACAGTTCATTCCGGAGGGGATTTAGGACAACGTCAGAAGCCCCGTGGTTGATGTCTATATCCTGTTGGATTTGAAGAATCCTTGCTTCAATGGAGGTAATTTCCTCCCTGTGTTGCTTCCTACGATAGGATACTTTCCCCGTAATAAGTCCTCTCAAGAAGGCCTTAAACGAGTCCCAGATATTCCTAGTAGTCGCTGAACCGTTATTAGATAGCATAAAATTATGGGCCTCAGACTTGAGATACGCGATGTCCTCTGGAGAAGATAGCAGAGACCGGTCAAAGGACCATCTAGGGAGAGACCTCTTAGTGGGCTGAACCAGTTCCAATACTACTGCAGAATGATCTGATAGATGTAAAGGAAAGTAGTCGATGGACCTAACGGAATCTACCAGCCGCAGGCTAATTAGAATAAAGTCTATCCTGGACTGGTGATGGTACTTATAGTTCTGAAAGGAAACCCCTTGTTGTTGCCCAGACCTCTCTCTCCAGATGTCCACATATCCATATTGTTTCATCGCACTCTGTAACACGGACCTTACCTTGGAAAGAACTAGGGAGCGACTATTAGCAGATTTATCCAACAGGGGATCCAGTACCACGTTGAAATCTCCGGCAATGATAGCAGGCTCAGGAAAGGAAAGGAAATGTGAAAAGATGGACTCCAGAGTAGATGGGTCATCCTGGTTCGGCCCATAATATCCCAGGACTGTGATTTATGAACCAGCTATTACCACTGACGCGATGACCCATCTGCCACCTGGGTCTACCGCCTGTGATATCAGCCTTGCCTTAGCCCCTTTTTTGAAAATAACTGAAACCCCTCTAGTGTTGGTTGTTTGGCTAGTAGATACTGCAAAATCAACCCACCTATTTCTCTTGATAAGGGCAAGCATTTCTGACTGAATTAAATGGGTCTCCTGAAGTATAATGACCTGCGCATCCAGGTCACGCAGATACTGCAAAATTCTATTCGCTCTAGGCTTGGTACGGAGGCCATTAACATTCCAGGAGAAATATTTTATGCTACCCATACCTTGTTAAATGATGAAGAGAAAGAGAAGGTAAAACTATACGTGCCATTTGCTGCCCTGAATCTTTACCAAAAAACTGTCTGTTACCATCCCCTTTAACACATTTTTGCTTACTGAGGAAATTTTTACATTTTTGCCACCTCCCACCCCCAACCCTTACCAAGTGCCCCCCCACCCACCCCTTGGAAAACCCTTGCAATATCTAACCAGAACATAGTTCAGTAGATAGCGCCCCTCCGTGAGCTCCCGCCGAGACGCTCCGGCCATTCCCCTAGGGGAAGAGGTAGAGAGAAATGAAGGGAAGAACAAATTACCTTGTACCTTATACCTTAAGGGTAATTATCACAGCTGATTAATGAAAGAGGAAGAAAAAAGAAGGAGTAAGAATATTTTACAAAGGCAAAAGGAAGCGTCACAAGTATGAAATTAGCTGAGTGACGTTAAGCCTAGCTTAATCATTCACCTATACTACCTATGCTGCCTACGCTATTTACTCCTATTGCCCAGCTCCATTAATAATTCATCGGCTGCCTGAATGGATCTAATATTGAACATCTTGTTATTAGGGCATAATATTTAGGGCAGCCGGAAACGTGAGCTGGGCTGTTGCACCTAACCTCCTAAAAGCGTCCAGGCGCCTCCCAAATTCCCATTGTTTCACCAAGGTTACTCTGGAGAGATCCGATATGATTAGAAAGGTAAACCCCTTCCCATCCAATGATTTTTATTTTAGCGCCAGATTAAGAATGTGCTCTTTCAACACATATGTGTGGAAGTTGACTAGAATTTTACGCAGCTTAGTTCTCTGGGGATTTCTCCTTAAGGGATCTCTATGAACTCTTTGAATATCCAAAGCCAGTTCTTCGATCGGGTGCTCTAAACGTAGAGACTCCTTCAACAAAACGGTAATAAACCGTTTTATGTCTGAGCCCTCTGCCCCTTCCGGCACATTAAGAATACAAATATTCCCACGCCTCGCGTTATTTTCTAGCGACTCCATCCTTTCGCTGAGCGCTTGTTCTTCCCTGGAAATTATTTGAATATCACGTTTTGCCTGATCCAAGTGGGTCGTAAGTGCTGTTGCTGTCTCCTCCAGGACCCCTGTTCTTATGGTAAGCCCATCGATCTTATTTTCCAGTGATTCACAATAACTCCTTATCTTGGCTTGGTTCGCGGAAGACTCAGCAAAGCCCTTCCTTATCTCCAATGTAAGGGCAGAAAACATTCCCACTAGTGAAGCTGCAGATATAGAGGGCTCAGCCCCAGACTCAACTTGGACAGAACAGTCCTCTTGCTGCTCCCTGATACTCTCCGACACACCCCTTCCTCCTCCTCCTGTAGCACCATCTTCCATCCCTGATAGACCTGCTAGGGGGGGTTCCAGAGGTCGGTCCAACTGCCAGAAATTGGCTCTGTAAGGAGCCCAGCTCCGGAGAACCCTGACCTTCTATGTCCAGAGGGGGCTGTAGCCCCATTCCATCCTCCTGCTCCACTCCAGCCCTCAGCGGACGCTGTGCATCCTCCTCTTCTTCTTGGACAGAAGTAGGAACGACGGGTGACATTACCCTGACTTCAGCCTCAGCAACAACCTCAGCAACAACCGCTGGTAGGGGGGATGATATCCCAAGGGTGGGGGAAGGGGAATCTATAACAGATGCCATGGTACGATCTTCTGACAGGCGCAGTATTTGGGGAACTACTTTGAAGTAGGAGCGGAGCGATGGGGTAATTTTTGACCCTGTAGATAATACTGCTTTAGGGCATTTGGTCTTAACCTAAGACTTAGCCTTATATTTAGTGCTTCTGGATTTTACCTCTGTATTTAGGTAGGAAGAGGATTTCTTTCCAGCTGGCCCCTCAAAGCTAGGGTCAACAGCCTCACCAAATTCAACAAACTTACCCCCTAACGAAGCAACCTTTTTTTTCCGCCCCCGCTTACCGTTCTCCTTGTTGGGGGTATATAACAAATCCTCAGATGTAATGTAGCCGGCTGCCTCCCCTGGTGACCCTAATGGCCCTGATGTAACACAGTGGATAGTTAGTCTACAGAAACAATAGCCTTACCGCCTTCCAAAGCCTCTGGCCCCTCCACTGTTGCAGCTACAGATGCTAGTGACTGAACTGCCTTAGAGACCACTTTGCCAGAAGCACAACATGAGTTTGCTGCAAGCGAAGAACCCCGGAAAGGCTGGCCCAGGCTTCGCAGCTTCCTTCCCCTCCTCAGCTCCAGCGCGGCAGACCAGAGCCGTAGCCGCGGCTCCGGTGATGTACAACCAGTGAGGGGTTCAGGAGCCTCCCGGGGGGAAAAAACGTTGTTACAATAGCCAAGCAGTTTAGGTGCGCAGTTCTGGGCAGCAGAGCCCCCGGGACAAACAACGAGGAAACAACGAACCCGTCCTTCTCCTTCTCCAACTCCGGCCCAGCAGCGTGTACATAGAAAGCGGACTGCCCGGCAAGAAACCTCCAACGACGGAACGCAGCCCCGCATCTCACCACAGCTCCGAAATCCCGGTAAATGTTTTCCTCCGAGGGGGCAAATTCTAAACACGGCTGTGCCTCCGCTGTAGTTGCACTTAGTTCATCCCTCAAAATTTACTGTCATCAAAGCGGTGGGGGAGATCTCAACAGGAGCTCATTCCGGAGCACCGCGGCAGCCTAGCTAGCTGCCGCCATGTTTTCCAAAAGTATCCAGAGTTTCATTCTTTGTCGGTGAAAGTACCAACAGCTTCCGCTAACAGTCATTTCTAAAGCATTGGCAGGAAACGCCTTCACAGCGGTTCCTTTCAATGTTTTTCGCCGTTTGGTGCAGGGCCCTGTCAACATGACAGAGCCTTCCACCCAACTGTTTCCCCAAAGCGTGATCTTTTTAAAAATAAGAAAGATAATGCCCCCACGTAATAGAAGTCATATCCCATGGTGAGGGGGGTGAGGGGGGTGGGGCATTTTTTTTAATGGACCCTTACAGCCAGGGGTTGCCTGACAGTGACGGAGAGTAAAATAAAAAACAACTAGATGTCCGCCAATCCTAATTGGGTGGACAGACATATAGCCAAGTCTCTGGCAGCCCTTAATCCGTCAGAGAAGTTTGGCTACAGCGGTGACGGAGTAGTCACAGCCATAGCCAAACCTATTGTCTGGCCGCATTTAAATTGGGCAGGTGGACCATTGTGTTGAAAGGGGGTAGGGGGCCTTGAGGGTGGAGGGAGGAGTCTCCATCACCATTGGAATGCAGGTCCCTGTTCACCAACATCTAAATCAGCCCCTTAGTCTTTTTATGCTTTCAAGGCTTTTGAAATTATATTGCTTTCCTTGTTTTTTTGAGTTTATCACTTTCAGGCAAGAGATGTTGCCTTCCTCCACTTCTACATTGCTCACTCCCCTCAGATAGGTGTGTCTGCCAGATCAACAAAAGGTGTTCACCTCACTAGCCTTGTGAGATCTTAATTAGCAGCATTATCATCTTGAAACCCCTACCCTGGGCTGTTACACTTACACCAAAGCCCCGGGACACACTGCCCCAATTTCTTAACACAAAACAACAGAATGACTCAGTCGATGTCTCTTCCAGTCAGCGTTTACTTAGAAAAAACATGCCAAACCATGCAGTTATGATGCCTTTTTGTAAGAAACTGTCTCAGCAACTCCATGAATACATTAATTTGCAGAAAGGTTGTGGCACTGAAGCGTGTATATTGAGTATGATCAAGTAAATAAAGCAATATTGGCCAATGTGGACATTTGTGCTTCTGTACTATTACTTATCAATCTGAGACAAACGATGCTGTGGATGACTAAGGGCACTTTGATTTATAACTGATTGTTCTATGATATCCTAATAAGTGACTGATTGAAAAACTGAAATATGTTATTTCCTGTAAATGATTTACGGGCCTGTTTTCCTGCCAAGAGTGCTCAACTGTATCTGGTATCCTGACTTTTATTTTAGCCCAAGCGTCACAACAGTCCTATCCCTGACGATATGAGAGGTCACAGACTTGTTCAATAATGCACATCAATCATGTCTTCATAATGGGAAGGTGACTACTGTCCCTGTGCTGGACATACAACATAAAGCGGTGGTGTGGCATACTGTGTTTTGAGATTGTGAGTGTGACCTTTTACGTAAAGCTCTGCCATTATGTGGAAGCCTAGGACCTTGCAATGACATCCTATGTGCATACTCTGTGTCTGTGTATGTGTGCACGCAGTAGTATGTGTGTAGCACATGAGCAGTCTTAGAATGCTGTGTGTGAGTGAGTCAGAGTACTGAAGTCAGTTTGGATGCCCCTAGTTTGGCATGGCACAGGATGGAGGATGAGGACAGCTTGCCTAAATAATGGAAGTGTATCGCCTGCCTTCCTATGGCTGGAGAGTGGAGGTAAGGAGAGTGACACAAGAAGAGCTACCTTTAGAAATTCCATGAAGATTTTGTTAGCAAGAGTCTGCTGATTAGTTCTTGCTGAACACTGCCATTTTGCTGATGGCACTTGTGAGGTGTGTTCTGCAGTTTCTGTTATGCAAGAGGAGGAAGTTTCTAGGTCAAGTCTAACCTTTTGTCTATTTGTGATTACTGCTTCCGAGAGGTTGATTATGGCCAGGTGCAGGAAACTCGCATTTCAGTGTGCCCATGTTGTCAGTGCTCCAGTTTGGATAAAGCCCCAGTGCTACAGGCTGTTTCCAGAGAGCAGCCTGGGATGGACAATTGAAAACAGAATGTAGGAAATTGGGTTAATAGTTATAAGTAATAGAGCCACAATTTTTCCTTTACCCGGAACTAAGCACCCCATTGCAGTGCCAGACTCTCTAAGGGTAGTGAAGCAGAGCAGTCAAAGGCCTACACAGGGGAGGTGGTGTTGGCTAGTAACCACCATTCGCTGGCACGCAATAATTACACCCAATAAATGATTGTCCTGTTAGTGGTTTTCCTTTAGAAAAATTAAAAGTAAATTTATTACACATACACTCCTAAATACTATGCATAAATGTACAAATATATACATAAGGAAGATATAAATTCCTTTGATTACATTATGAAATCATCTTTGACCCCCTAAAGTGTCTTGACTCCCAAAATCACAGCACCTCACCACTCCCCCAACCTATACCAGACAGACAATATAGAGAGGTATAATTTTAAGTAGAACAGGCCTATTGGCTTTGTCAGGGGACATCCCATTAAAAGATAAATAATCCACATGCTAAAACCATCATCATTTCATGTGATCAATAGCACCCAGGTGTAAATGTGGTAATCACTATTCATAAACCATTTCAACTTTGCTCAACAATCACTGCCAGCATAAATGGTGAGTAAACCTTTGAAAATAAGCATAACGGGTCTGTGTCTTTTTATATGTATGCAGGCTACATAAAATACACCCATACACCCATACCACAAGCCCATAGAGGGTGCTGGCCTCCCAGTTCAGAAGTAAACGCTCCAGACTTGAGAGTGCTTAAAAATCCATGTAAATCCAGGGGTGGGTCTGGGGGGGGGAGAGAATCATAATCTTCAAGCCCCAACAACATTTGTTCAGTTCTTTCTCCACAAATCAGTGAGGGGGCTGCTGTGTGTACTGCAGCTTCCCACAACATCGTTGGTGGTGCCCCTGTCCATTTAAAATAGAAAACAGCACCACAGGGAATTATGTAGTGCTCCCAGGAGGGAAGCGTGAATAATTGATGAGCAGCTCCAGACAGATTTCTTTACCACTGCGCAGATTTCTTTTTATTTTTTTCATGGGGGTACCTCGTTTCACCCGGGTACCCCGCCTGCCTCTTTTCCCTGGGGCAGCTCAGGGAGCCGATTGGCTCCCTGTCCAGCCGACAATCTCCTCTAGCAATGTGGGAGCAAGCAGCGTTGTTTTCCCCCTCCCCACACCTTTGTGGTGGCTGCCCTGCCGCCCCCTGCCCCCCCCGACACCGGAATGTGGCGAGGCAGCTACTGTTGGTGGGCAACTACACTGTCTGTCTCCTTCTTACTCAGGGTTCAGAGATGGGGAACTGGACCCCTTCCTTCGCTGTCAGGGACACAATGACGCTCTCTCTCATTCTTCATTCATTCAGGACCCCGGTGATGGGGTCAAGGGAGGGAGTAACGACGCTCTTCTTCACTTTGCATAGGCTCTCAGGGAGGTGGGGAACCCTGTGGGGCAAAAGGCGAAATGTGGAGGAGTGCTCCATGCACACCCCGCTTCCTGTAATGAATTAATGAATTCAATTATCTTGCTCCAGCCCCCTGGCCCGGGCCAACACTGAGGGTAATCCACTGAACTGCTGGCAGAGACTCACAAGCTCAGTGGCCTGAAGGACAAGTTACTTAGCTTTGCTAGCGCCTTATCTAGTAGAGACATGATCTAGCCTCAGATTCCTCACCTTTGAATTTCCCATGTGTCAGACTGGATCTGGAAGACTTTTCTTTGAGCACTAACCCTGCATGCCGGTAGGTGACATTGGTTGGCTCCACATGATGTTGTAGGCATTGTCTGAGCCGTAGTGATACAGGCACCACCTTGGTAGTGCGTTTTGAACAACTAGGACCCTGAAAGGGATCAGCCCTGACTATAAAAACCTGTCGCCAGTGTGGGGAGAATCGGTGGGTCAGTAAGGAATCTGCGGCTAGATCATGTCTTGCAGATAAGGCGTTACCAAAGGTAAGTAACTTGTCCATCTGATAGAGGTATCTAGCCGCAGATTCCTTACCTCTGAATAGATACCCAAGCAATATCACTCCTGGAGGAGGGACTGCAGGACAGAGTAGCCAAAAAGGAAGTCCCTCTGGATTTGACTGTCCAGGCTGTAGTGCTTGGTAAACATGTGCAGGGATGCCCACCTGGCTGCATGACAAATGTCGAGCACTGGAACTCCACATTGCAACGCTGTGGTAGCAGCCTTAGCTCTGGTGGAGTAAGCCCTTAAGCCTTCAGGAGGCTGCTTTTTGTCCAGAGTGTAGCAAATTTTGATGCAGAGGATGACCCATAGTGAGATATTCCTCTTCTACACTGCATGACCTTTCTTGGTTCCAACGTATGCCACGAGGAGTTGGTTGTCCACCTGGAACTCTTTAGTGTGGTCAAGGTAGAACAACAATACTCTTTTTAGGTCCAGATGGTGGAGTCGCTTCTCTTCTTTAGAGGGCTGCAAAGAAAGTAGGCAAGGTGACAGATTGCCACACATGGAATTGTGTTACCATTTTCGGGAGGAAAGAAACCCTAGTGCCAATTTGTCAGGGAGTATTGATGGGTAAGGAGGCTTGGATGACAAAGCCTTAAATTCCCTCCGCCTCCTGGAAGATGCGATTGCCACTAAAAGGGCAGTTTTGATGGTAAGCAGCCAGAGTGTGCAGTTGTGCAGAGGTTCAAATGGGCAAGGTCCCACTAAGGCATAATGAAAGGGGAAGGTGGGAAAATATGTACAAGGCCTTTGAAGAATGTATTTAAAATGGGTAATTTAAACAATGAGGGTAGGTCTGGCAGCCTTAGAAAGGCAGACCGGGCCGAAAGGTGCCCTTTGAGGGTGCCCAGTGCAGAGCCCTGCTGGGCAAAGGTCAAAATAAAAACAGAACTTGAAAAAAGGGGAGCAGAAAGAGGACCATTACACATTTCGGTACAAAATGTAAGTTAGTTCCACGGGTAGGCGTACGTGGTCTTAGTGGAGGGCCGCCTGGGCGCTAAAATAACATTGCAAACTTCGGGAGGAAGGTTGAATGGTATCAACTGCCACCGCTCAATCTCCATGCAAGACGGTGTAGAGATGATAGGTTCGGGTGGAGGACCCTCCACTGCTTTGGCGACAGAAGCTCCGAAGGGGCAGATTGATCAGAGGATCGATGCTCAATTGGAGAAGCTTAGGATACGGGACTCTCCGTGTCCAGTCCGGAGCCACAAGAATGACTTGGGCCTGTGCGCTCCAGATCTTTTTTGAGCACTCTTGATAGGAGTGGTATGGACGGAAAGGTGTATAGCAGGCCTGAGCTCCACTTGAGACAAAAAGCGTCCCTAAGCAAGAGCAGCCTTGGAAACTCAAGCGTGCAAAACTGCTGACATTGCACGTTCTCTGTGGAGGTGAACACATTTAACCATGGCTCTCCCCACTGTTGAAAAAGACCTTGGTCCATCTCCAGATGGAGATGTCATTCGTGATCCGCTAGGCATTGATGGCTGAGTTCATTCACACTGGCGTTCAGAGAACCTGCCAGGTATTGAAACACCAGGGATATGACCTGCTGTTCCAGCCATGTCCAGAAACACAGGGTCTCTTGACAAAGGGTCCATGGCCCGCCCCGCCCTGTTTGTTGTAGTACCACATGGCGGTGGTGTTGCCCGTGAACACTTGAACCAGCTTTCCCTTGATTGAAGGAAGAAAGGCTTTCAATGCCAAATGAATCTCTCAGAGCTCCAGCAGGTTGATTTTGAGTCCGGATTCTGCAGATGACCAGAGTCCTCTGATCTCTACCTTTCACAGATGGTCATCCCCCAGGAGTGATGCATCGGTCACTACTATATGATCTGGTTGGGGAAGGGAGAGGGATCTGCCTCGGTTCCAGTCACAGTTGTGTCGGCTAATACTGCAGGTCTCGTGCATTCCCTCTGAGATCTGTACCATGTCGGAGAGATTACCCTGATGCAGCGTCCACTGGAACTTCAAGTCCCACTGCAGAGCCTGCATATGCCATGTGTCACTAGCAGGATGTAAGAGGCAATGAGGCCCGGCAGCCTCAGAGTCATTCTCACCAAAATCCAGGAGAGAGGCTGAAACATCAGTATCATAGCCTGAATATACTAGACTCGCTGCTCGGGAGGATACACTCGAAACTGCACTGTGTCCAGAACAGCTCGGATGAAAGGGAGCATCTGACAGGGAGTCAGGTGTGACTTCGGCATGTTGATATTTTGTGAACCCCAGCAAAAACTGTAGTCTGGAGGTGGGAGACAACAGTCTGGGGTGAGCCCACCTTCAACAGCCAGTCATCGAGATAGGGGAAGACTGACACCTATGATCTGTACAGATAAGTTGCAACCACCGCCATCACCTTGGTAAACACAGAGGGGCGCTGGTAAGGCCAAAGAGGAGCACAATGAACTGAAAATGCTCTTCGCCTACAGTAAACCGCAGTTACCACTGATGAGCAGGCAGGACGGGAATGTAAAAATAGGTGTTCTGCAAGTCCAATGCTACCATCCAGTCTCCTGGGTCCAGGGCAGAAAAAAACTTGACCCCGAGTGAGCATCTTGAATATTTCCTTTTTGAGGAAGTACTTGCGGGCTCGCAGATCTAGGACAGGACGAAGACCCTTTTTCTTTTTTGGGACCAGAAAGTAGCGGGAATAACACCCACAGCCTTCTTTTGGCACCGGAACCCTCTCTTTGGTTCCCTTGGCCAAGAGAGTCATGACTTCCTTCTGAAGCAAAGTCAGGTGATCCTCCATCAGCCGGCCGTAAGATGGAGGCATGGAAGGAGGTGTAGTCTCAAAGGGGAGGACGTATCCCCTTCAGACTATCTGGAGAATCCACATGTTTAAAGTGATGTTCTGCCAGTTGTGGAGGTGATGGCTGATCCTACCTCCAACTGACCACCCATGATCTGGAAGGGCAAGACTAGGATGGTTTGGAGGCTGCAAGGGGTGCAGGGGTCTGACCCGACCTCTGGCCGCTCAACCCACAGGGTCGGAACGAGCCACGGCCGCACGGAGATTGCTGAACTTGCGCGGTCTTGTGGCTGGGATATGGCTGGCACAGCTGAAAGCCCCTTCTGTAGCCAAGAAAGGGGTGAAAGGCTGACGGGGGACATATGACCACTGAGATGCCCAAGGACTTGGCCGTAGCCCAGAAGTCCTTAAAGTACTCCGGTGCCATGTCTGCCTTGTCTTCGAAGAGATGGGTGCCATTAAAAGGCATGAGCGAGGCCCGGTCTATCCCTGAAAATACAGAAGCCGTGCCGTCAAACAGTCACTGTCGATGAAATCGCTCTGCCCAGCGAGTTGATCGTGTCAAGACCACAGAAGGTGGTGAACATACCTACATCTCTCCAGTCTGATACTGCTTGGGAGAAAATGGCCAGGACCTTTACGGGAACTGTGGCAGCACTTGCACAACCGTTTACCACAGGGTGTGGGAGTAATGGTCCAATAAGCACGTGCTGTTTACCAACCGCAATGCAAGGCTGGCGGAAGAAAAATATTTCTTACTCCAACTGTCCAGCCTCTTGGATTCCCAGTCCTGGGGTGCGGAAGAGAACGCGCCTTAGGAGGCAGAGGCTTGGACCACCAAGCTCTCGGGGTAAGAAGACTGGTGAGGAGATTTTGGTTGTCCAGTGCAGGGCAATGTCTGCCGATGATTGTCCTATCCACAGGGGACCCCGTGCTGGGCTTGGACCAGGTTCTCAGTAGGACATGAGTTGAGGCCATGTTGAAGGGCAGCAAGGGTTCCGAGGAGGAAACACATGGCTGCAGGGCCTCTGTCAAGATATTTGTCTTGACCGCCAAGGGAGGGAGCTGAAGGTGCAGAACCTCTGCTGCCCTTCGCAACATTAAAGTATATGATGATTCCACCTTCGTAGCCACAGTAAGGGTAGAAAGTAGGCCAGAAACTGGAGAGGTATCCAGTCCACTGTCTCAACCAATTCCTCATAAAAGTCCATTTCTTGGTAAGGCTGGTCTTGTAAAGGGTCCAGCGACCCTCCCAATCTTCCTCCATTAAAGCCCTTCAGAATAAGGATGAGGAACCATCCTGGGACCTAAAGGTACTGTTGGCGCAGGTATTGGTGTTGGTAGGTGATGATCCAGCTCCGGGTTGCCGGGGATTAGAATGGGGCTGTCACCGCTGGGGGGTGCCGGGGATGTTGGGAGTCTCGATGTTGGCACTGGGGAAGGTCCAATGGCACGACGGGGCATCGGTCCGGATCTATTGCCGGATATATGGGGGTCATCAGTGCCGGAGGCACCGGCACAGACCCCGATGGAGCCCTTCTGAGTGTCTGGTCCCAAAGGCATGCCGGTCGGGTCAGGCCGCCCAAATATGTGGCACATGGCATCATAAAATTCTTTACGTTGGGCGGGGGTAACTCCGGCTCCCGGAAAGGCGGGGAAGCGTATAGCTGACCCCAGCACAGGTTCAGAAGAAGAAGGCCTAGAATGCCGAGACTCCTCTGTCGAGTCGGCTGACGGATGGGAAGAAGTCGAAGCACGCTTCGTCTTATTATATTTTTTGTGCTTCTTACATGAACTACTCGACAACTTCAAGTGGGAGGATGAAGACTTAGGGGACCTGGAGAAACAACCGTACCTTCCTCTTGACCGGGATCATGAATGAGGCTTCCAAGGAGAGTGACGTGGTGCAGAGCGCCGGACCACAAGCAACTTTAGTGAACGCTTTCTCAAAGCTTTTGGAGCCATAGCCTGGCAGTCAGACCTACACTTGGTTTGCCTCTGGTGCTCCCGGAGCAGATTTAGCAGACCTTAGCACCTGCAAGGGGGTATACTCTGCAGGGAGCTGGCTCCACCGGCTCCCTGGGGCATACTTTGCAGGGAGCTGGCTCCACTGGCTCCCTGTGTCAGCTCTTCTCCCGGTCTTTGCCTCTGGCGCGCCTCTCTTCTTTTTGGGGCGCATATATCCAGATTTTCCCCCAACTGATCCTCAAGGCACGCAAGGGGGTCAGCCTCACTGGCCTTTGGCGGGACCCACTGGTCCAGGGGTCAACTGGGGCAGAGTCATTCGTCCCTTAGGGTATCTGGAGTTCTCTTTCCACTTGTCCAAGGCTGTTGCCGGCAACAGAGTCCCAGCATACGGAGTCCAAAAGCAAAAAACACTCTCTTCCTTGCTGTAGGAAAGTAGGATCAGCTTTTCCTCAGACACCAAAAACCTGTGTGAAAAACTTAGGCGTTCGCCTTGAACAGACCCTTACTATGAAAGAGCATGCCACCCACACAGTTGGCTCATGTTTCCACGTGTTGGGCCTATTGCGCCGTATACTCCCCTTGCTTCCGGACTCTTCTAGGAAGATGCTAACCCAGGCACTTATATTAAGTCGCCTGGATTATTGCAACAGCCTTCTGCTGTCTGCCAATGAGGCTGCACTGGACAGATTACAGGTCGTCCAGAACACGGCTGCTCGTTTGATTCTGAACGCGCCACCAAGGACGGCCTCTCAGCCTCTGCTTGCCTTACTCCGTTGGCTCCCGATACGGAAGCGTGTACAGTTCAAGGTGTGTTGTATTATTCATAAGGGCCTGTTCAATCCTGGCCACAGCTATTTGGTGGATACATTAATTCCTTTCATCGCTCAGCGGTCCCTCCGCTCACTAGGGGAACATCTGCTCAAAGTGCCCAGAATCATACGAGCCAGGCAAGGTGGGAAGGCCCTATCCTACCTGGGTCCTTGTCATTGGAATAAGCTTCCTGCTCAATTCAAACAATGTACGGAACACCTCCTTTTTAGGAAACAGCTTAAGACCTATCTGTTCCCCTCTGATTCTTAGATGCTAGGCACTTTTCACTGTGCCGGTCTACAGCGCAGAGATACCACTTTAGGGGTCGATTCTGGTGCTCTATAAATAAATAAATAAAATAAATGGTCATCCCCACTTTTTGCTGGTGTCATTATGTTTTTTCTGACTAGTCTGACTGGTATCCTGCTAATCAGGACCCCAGTCTCTGTGCTTCCTCCCTAAACTGGACATGGTGAGTACTTAGGTACCGTCCAGATTGGCTACTGGTGTACCCTAATAAGTCCCTAGTATATGGTACTAAGGTACCCAGGGCATAGGTACACCAGGGGTCTCCCATGGGCTGAAGCATGTATTATGCCATCCATGAGAGGCCACTCAAATTGTGGTTTGGTCGCAGTTGGTGGTATTGGTTCTAGGTGCTGGCGCCACAAAGGAAAATCCACATACAATATTCTTAAGGAATAGTTATTAGGACGGTGCTATAAGGAGAAGAGAACCACACTCCCTCTTCTAAAATCGGCTAGGGCCACACAAAGTTGTAAACTCCTTAGCACACGTATGATATTTCAATTGGTATACATGTCTTTCACCATACAACAAAAATACATTCTTAGAAAGAATTAGATCCTTATTAGTCAAGGTATTCTTTGGTGTTGCTTTATTTCAGGAGACGTCACAGCCAACACGTGTTTCGTCGTTAGGGGAATGTAACCCACGACTTTCTCAAGGCTGTTAGGTAAAGAAAACGAGCATTGTCACTTATAGTTCTAATAACCTTATGATATTATGAGCATTACCAAACGTTTAGATATAGTTGATATAACTTTGTTGATGTGATACGGTGGTGTTCAACATTGTGCAGTTTTAAATATAAAATTCATTACCATTGTTAAATAAAACATTTTCAGAAATTCTTCAACTTGTGTTTAACATTGTGTTCTTCTGTAAAAAATAGAAGGTCGATGGCCCATTAAAAAAAATATGGAGAAACCAGTGTGTTTTATCTGTCACCGTGCTGTGCTATTTCAACATGCAGAACGATCAGATCCTTAAGGGTAGTGCTTCTAAGTTTAAATTCTACTTGTGATGTCATGCATGGTATAAAAACTCAGGGTACCTAGTCTTCTTTTTATTGTTGTTTCTGTATTAAGAGAAATGGGTACAGTAGTTAGGCGCCGACCTGAGTTAAAGACTGGCGTCCTAAAGGTTTAAGTTAATATGTTTAACCAGTATCCCATGTACTTACAGTAGTTGAGGTGATATTTCCAACCCTCAAATGGTTCTGTTAAGGGACCTTTTTCGTATCTCGTGATTCTTAATGAAGCGTTCAGTTCTAGGGTTTTCAATTGTTCAGCTGTAAATCAATTTATACATCTAATTATACATCTGTCAAAGTTTGTCTTAACTTTATTTAATCACGTTTTTTTTAAAGATAAAAACTATATATAAAATATTTTATTTGTATTTAATGTCGTTCTCAATAATCATGATTCAGGGATTTAATGGCCACCTGACTGTTCATTACCATAATTCTTATTGAATTAAGGAAGTTACGCCACATTGTTTTCACTTTGGGCACATTGGCTAAACACGTTACCGCCCTATAGTGGAACATATTAACTTTCGTGTTTTGCCTCAAGTTGATCTGTTTATTTGGGTCCGAAAATTACCGAATCATTTCTATGCATGGAAGGGGGAGGGATCGTAAGCGGTGGCGCGTTATGCGTTAAAGGCGCTTGGAGTCTTTCATTATGTTCGTACATACACGTGCGTTATACTAGCTGAGTTTTGAGTTTTAATGTCGGTCTCTACGGAGTCGCGCGCTTTCTTACCTTTCGCTGTTACTTTTGGTCAATCGATTCCGTCCCCTCTGCTGTATGTGTGAAGCAGTCCCTGCCATCAGTGGTGATGTTCTATAAGTAACACGGAGTGTACGGGCTTTACCACGTGTTTTAGTTCACTTCCGGTTTACCGGGTTAGCGAATAGCTGCAGTAATAGCAAGGTTATAGTAATATCGGTGGCGGCCATCTTGACCTGTCATCTGTGCATATTAACTATGTAGTCCCGAGTTTAGTAAAGCGGTTATTTACATATTTCGGCTATTTATACTTAAGTCTTTCATGTATTATATTATGGTTTTAGTTGGTTGTAATTCTATCGATGATATTATTCTTAAATCGGGTCATAATTTTATTTATATTATGATCGTTAAAAGATTCAGTTTCGTTATTGTAAATTAAACTTTTTTCGGTTGTCAATGTCGTATATTTAATCTAGTCCCCTGTATTTGAATAAATACGTGTGTGTATACTGTTAAGGTGGTTTTGATTTTGTTCCTAGGTGTTACTATAATTCGTGACATATAGTGATGATGTTTCGTTTTATCAATATTGGTGAAGTCATATTTTGGTTACTTATTTGGAAAGCTCTGTGATAATCTGGTGTCTCCATGCAGATACTGGTGGGGTCCTGTGTTGACTTTTTATTCAAAAGGTACTGTGATGATAAGGTTTCTCCACTCAAAATTGGGACAGAACATATTCATGCGTCATTACGTGACTTTATCTTCATATGAGAATACATACAGTACAGGCATATTTATACATTTGCGTGATATTAATTCTCATTATCCGTTACCTATTCTTAGACACTTTGTAGTTCTTGTTGGTCATTATTGGGCTCTTTTAGTTCGAAATCTTACATCCCTAAAGGCGTTTTATGTGCCTAGGAAGTAATGAAGTTTGTGGTCAATGTTAAGCCCAAGTTCCACATTTCTCAGTGTCTGTATCCAGGTTGCATCCCTCCTTCTTAGTGATAGTTCCCTGTTTCCCCCCCTTGGGTGGGTGGGTACATGTTCAAATCCAAAAAATTGGAATGTATGGTTTGATGTTTGTGCCGGGCAAATGGACATGTGTGCTGCTACTGGGTAGCGCATGTCTCCCTGTTTTACTGCCCTGATATGTTCATTTATCCTATCTCTCAAAGGTCTTTTTGTGCTGCCAATGTATCTTTTGCCGCATTTGCAGTCTAATGCGTAGACCACAAATTTAGTTAGACAGTTTATAGCAGTGCGGATACTGTATTTTTTGTCATTAGGTCCATCAAATTCCTTTCTCTTTTTGTAAGCCCATTTGCATGCTATGCATTGTCCACAGCTGAAAAATCCTAATTCAGTGAGCCAGTTGGTTTTTGTTACTTTTGTCGGGTAACTAGGGCTTAATATGTTCCTCAGTGTAGCACCCTTCCTGTAAGTTAGTGTGGGTCTCTCTGTTATGTACTTATTCAGAGTAGTGTCCTTCTTAAGTAAATGCCAGTGTTTGTTGAGGCTTTTGCGTAGGACTGTGGACCAGTTGTTATAGCCAGTTACTAATCTGATCTTATCATCCTTGTCTTTGTGTTTTCTTTTCTCTTTCAGTGTGTCCATTCTGGTAATTCCATCTATTCTATTTACAGCTTTTAGCACTTGTCTCTTGTTGTACCCTCTGTTTAGAAATCTTTGGACCACCCCTTGTTTCTGGTCCTCAAATTCTTTATCATTGCTGCAGTTGCGGCGTGTTCTGACTAGTTCCCCATAGGGGATTGCTCTTTTTTGGTGTTCCGGATGTGCACTTGTTGCGTGTAGTAGGGCATTGCAAGCTGTGCTTTTCCTGTACAGTCTGCTTTGTATTGTTTTATTCTCTGTGAAGAATTTGACGTCTAGGAATGGGAGTTTGGTGTTACTAAATTCCATAGTAAATTTTATATTCTGGTCATTGTTGTTAAGATATTGATGACATTCTAGTAGTTTGCCTTGTGTACCTGTCCAGATCATGATACAGTCATCAATATATCGTCCCCAGAACAATATGTCATTGTTCCATTCAGAGGCTGGTGCGCCCCAGACCCTCGTCTCCTCAAACCTTCCCATTACTAGGTTGGCATACGAGGGCGAGAATCTGGAGCCCATAGCCACACCCTGTTTTTGCCTGTACCATTTGTCTTTGTATAAAAAGAAGTTGTTGTCCAGTATGGTTTCTACCATTTCCAAGATCATTTCTGTGTGTGACCAAGCACTGGCAGGTCGCCTGGATAACATTCTTCTAACTGCATTTAGTCCTGTGTCTCTTTTTATGCAGGTGTATAAGGAGACTACGTCAAGTGTGACTAGTAGCATGTTGTCCTCCCATGGTAAGTCTGCCATGGTCCCTAAAATATGTTTAGTGTCTCTTATATAAGATGGAAGGTTTAATACCAGAGGTTTTAAAAAAATCTCTACGTATTCCGACAACTTCTCTGTTGGCCCCCCGATGCCCGATATAATAGGTCTACCTGGAGGGAAAGTGTGGGGTTTGTGTACTTTAGGGACAGTGTATATGCACGGGTATCTGGGTCGGTCTGTCTTCCAGTATGCTAATTCGTTGTCATTGATTAGGTACATCCCATGCCATGGGTTGTGTAATTGAGTAACACTGAGTGCTATGAAGAAATCACATTTTTATTTATTTTATTTATTTTTAATATTTATAAAGCGCTGCATATACCCGTGGGCGTCAAGGCGCTAAAAACCAGTATCGACTAAGGAGATGTGAGGGGGTAAATTGAATGGATCAGATGAGACGGAATGGAAGAAGAAATTACTGAGAAAACAGCCAGGTTTTCAAGAGTTTGCGGAACTGAAGCAATGTAACACTCTGTCTGATATTGAGAGGCAAGGTGTTCCAAAGTCTGGGGGCTGCCACCAAAAAGCGTCGGTCACCCCAGGTAACTGTTTTGGTGCGAGGGACAACCAGTTGGCTGAGAGTGGCTGATCGCAGAGCTCTTGCGGGTTTGTAGGATTGTAGTTGGTCTCTGAGAAAATGTGGTCCTTGATTATGGGTTGATTTAAATACTATGCAGAGTGCTTTGAAATGAATTCTTTTCTGTACAGTCAGCCAATGAAGATCTTTTATGTTTTTGGAGATGGGTTCAAACTTTGTTTTGCCGGTGAGAAGGCGAGCTGCTGCGTTTTGTATTGTTTGAAGTTTTGCAATTACTCTGATTTGAGCATTGAGGAATAAACCATTACAGTAATCCAGGGATGAGAGGACAAGGGCAGAAACCAATGTCTTGATGGCAGAGTCAGGGAGAAAAGGGCGTATTTTGCGGATCATTTTCAACTTCAGGTGCGCTGTAGATACTGTTTTGTTGGCATGGTTCATGAAATTTAATCCTTCATCAAAGGTGACACCAAGATTCCTGACCTTCGAAGTCGGCGTAGGAGGAGTACCGAAGGTCTCTGGCCACCAACCGGTGGACCAGGCTGGGGAGAGTGGACCAAAAATGAGTACCTCGGATTTTTCCGAATTCAGCTTTAAGCAGTTTGTCGCCATCCAATCTCCTATGTCTAGGAGCCCTTTCTTAAATCTTTCAGCTACTTGCTCTCCGTCGCCTTTAATCGCCAACACTAGTTGGGTGTCGTCGGCGTACGAGGTAAGGCTCATCCCATGTGCTTTGATGGTCTTAGCAAGGTCCGACACATAGATGTTAAAAAGTGTCGGACTAAGGGATGAGCCTTGCGGAACTCCGCAGGGAGCAGAGAGTTGAGCTGATTGAAAGGGTCCCAAAATGACAGCCTGCGTTCTTTTGGCAAGGAAGGAAGCTATTAGGTTTTTGGCAATGTGGCAGATGCCAAGACCTTGGACACGGTCGACCAAGGTGTTGTGGTCGACCGTGTCGAAAGCCGCTGATAAATCTAGCAGAACCAATATGGCAGTGCCACCCTGGTCCCTGATGACCCTAATATCATCAGCGGCTTTAATCAAGGCTGTCTCGTCACATCTAACCCCATATGGAAATTAACTGAGTACATAAACACTCTTTTAAAGAATTGGCATGGGATGTACCTAATCAATGACAACGAATTAGCATACTTGAAGACAGACCGACCCAGATACCCATGCATATACACTGTCCCTAAAGAAGTTGTCGGAATACGTAGAGATTTTTTTAAAACCTCTGGTATTAAACCTTCCATCTTATATAAGAGACACTAAACATATTTTAGGGACCATGGCAGACTTACCATGGGAGGACAACATGCTACTAGTCACACTTGACGTAGTCTCCTTATACACCTGCATAAAAAGAGACACAGGACTAAATGCAGTTAGAAGAATGTTATCCAGGCGACCTGCCAGTGCTTGGTCACACACAGAAATGATCTTGGAAATGGTAGAAACCATACTGGACAACAACTTCTTTTTATACAAAGACAAAGGGTAGTGCTTCTAAGTTTAAATTCTACTTGTGATGTCATGCATGGTATAAAAACTCAGGGTACCTAGTCTTCTTTTTATTGTTGTTTCTGTATTAAGAGAAATGGGTACAGTAGTTAGGCGCCGACCTGAGTTAAAGACTGGCGTCCTAAAGGTTTAAGTTAATATGTTTAACCAGTATCCCATGTACTTACAGTAGTTGAGGTGATATTTCCAACCCTCAAATGGTTCTGTTAAGGGACCTTTTTCGTATCTCGTGATTCTTAATGAAGCGTTCAGTTCTAGGGTTTTCAATTGTTCAGCTGTAAATCAATTTATACATCTAATTATACATCTGTCAAAGTTTGTCTTAACTTTATTTAATCACGTTTTTTTTAAAGATAAAAACTATATATAAAATATTTTATTTGTATTTAATGTCGTTCTCAATAATCATGATTCAGGGATTTAATGGCCTGGGGACGATATATTGATGACTGTATCATAATCTGGACAGGTACACAAGACAAACTACTAGAATTTCATCAATATCTTAACAACAATGACCAGAATATAAAATTTACTATGGAATTTAGTAACACCAAACTCCCATTCCTAGACGTCGAATTCTTCATAGAGAATAAAACAATACAAAGCAGACTGTACAGGAAAAGCACAGCTTGCAATGCCCTACTGCACGCAACAAGTGCACATCCGGAACACCAAAAAAGAGCAATCCCCTATGGGGAACTAGTCAGAACACGCCGCAACTGCAGCAATGATAAAGAATTTGAGGACCAGAAACAAGGGGTGGTCCAAAGATTTCTAAACAGAGGGTACAACAAGAGACAAGTGCTAAAAGCTGTAAATAGAATAGATGGAATTACCAGAATGGACACACTGAAAGAGAAAAGAAAACACAAAGACAAGGATGATAAGATCAGATTAGTAACGGGCTATAACAACTGGTCCACAGTCCTACGCAAAAGCCTCAACAAACACTGGCATTTACTTAAGAAGGACACTACTCTGAATAAGTACATACCAGAGAGACCCACACTAACTTACAGGAAGGGTGCTACAATGAGGAACATATTAAGCCCTAGTTACCCGACAAAAGTAACAAAAACCAACTGGCTCACTGAATTAGGATTTTTCAGCTGTGGACAATGCATAGCATGCAAATGGGCTTACAAAAAGAGAAAGGAATTTGATGGACCTAATGACAAAAAATACAGTATCCGCACTGCTATAAACTGCCTAACTAAATTTGTGGTCTACGCATTAGACTGCAAATGCGGCAAAAGATACATTGGCAGCACAAAAAGACCTTTGAGAGATAGGATAAATGAACATATCAGGGCAGTAAAACAGGGAGACATGCGCTACCCAGTAGCAGCACACATGTCCATTTGCCCGGCACAAACATCAAACCATACATTCCAATTTTTGGGATTTGAACATGTACCCACCCACCCAAGGGGGGGAAACATGGAACTATCACTAAGAAGGAGGGATGCAACCTGGATACAGACACTGAGAAATGTGGAACTTGGGCTTAACATTGACCACGAACTTCATTATTTCCTAGGCACATAAAACGCCTTTAGGGATGTAAGATTTCGAACTAAAAGAGCCCAATAATGACCAACAAGAACTACAAAGTGTCTAAGAATGGGTAACGGATAATGAGAATTAATATCACGCAAATGTATAAATATGCCTGTACTGTATGTATTCTCATATGAAGATAAAGTCACGTAATGACGCATGAATATGTTCTGTCCCAATTTTGAGTGGAGAAACCTTATCATCACAGTACCTTTTGAATAAAAAGTCAACACAGGACCCCACCAGTATCTGCATGGAGACACCAGATTATCACAGAGCTTTCCAAATAAGTAACCAATATATGACTTCACCAATATTGATAAAACGAAACATCATCACTATATGTCACGAATTATAGTAACACCTAGGAACAAAATCAAAACCACCTTAACAGTATACACACACGTATTTATTCAGATACAGGGGACTAGATTAAATATACGACATTGACAACCGAAAAAAGTTTAATTTACAATAACGAAACCGAATCTTTTAACGATCATAATATAAATAAAATTATGACCCGATTTAAGAATAATATCATCGATAGAATTACAACCAACTAAAACCATAATATAATACATGAAAGACTTAAGTATAAATAGCCGAAATATGTAAATAACCGCTTTACTAAACTCAGGACTACATAGTTAATATGCACAGATGACAGGTCAAGATGGCCGCCACCGATATTACTATAACCTTGCTATTACTGCAGCTATTCGCTAACCCGGTAAACCGGAAGTGAACTAAAACACGTGGTAAAGCCCGTACACTCCGTGTTACTTATAGAACATCACCACTGATGGCAGGGACTGCTTCACACATACAGCAGAGGGGACGGAATCGATTGACCAAAAGTAACAGCGAAAGGTAAGAAAGCGCGCGACTCCGTAGAGACCGACATTAAAACTCAAAACTCAGCTAGTATAACGCACGTGTATGTACGAACATAATGAAAGACTCCAAGCGCCTTTAACGCATAACGCGCCACCGCTTACGATCCCTCCCCCTTCCATGCATAGAAATGATTCGGTAATTTTCGGACCCAAATAAACAGATCAACTTGAGGCAAAACACGAAAGTTAATATGTTCCACTATAGGGCGGTAACGTGTTTAGCCAATGTGCCCAAAGTGAAAACAATGTGGCGTAACTTCCTTAATTCAATAAGAATTATGGTAATGAACAGTCAGGTGGCCATTAAATCCCTGAATCATGATTATTGAGAACGACATTAAATACAAATAAAATATTTTTATATATAGTTTTTATCTTTAAAAATAACGTGATTAAATAAAGTTAAGACAAACTTTGACAGATGTATAATTAGATGTATAAATTGATTTACAGCTGAACAATTGAAAACTCTAGAACTGAACGCTTCATTAAGAATCACGAGATACGAAAAAGATCCCTTAACAGAACCCTTTGAGGGTTGGAAATATCACCTCAACTACTGTAAGTACATGGGATACTGGTTAAACATATTAACTTAAACCTTTAGGACGCCAGTCTTTAACTCAGGTCGGCGCCTAACTACTGTACCCATTTCTCTTAATACAGAAACAACAATAAAAAGAAGACTAGGTACCCTGAGTTTTTATACCATGCATGACATCACAAGTAGAATTTAAACTTAGAAGCACTACCCTTAAGGATCTGATCGTTCTGCATGTTGAAATAGCACAGCACGGTGACAGATAAAACACACTGGTTTCTCCATATTTTTTTTAATGGGCCATAGACCTTCTGTTTTTTACAGAAGAACACAATGTTAAACACAAGTTGAAGAATTTCTGAAAATGCTTTATTTAACAATGGTAATGAATTTTATATTTAAAACTGCACAATGTTGAACACCACCGTATCACATCAACAAAGTTATTATATCAATTATATCTAAATGTTTGGTAATGCTCATAATATCATAAGGTTATTAGAACTATAAGTGACAATGCTCGTTTTCTTTACCTAACAGCCTTGAGAAAGTCGTGGGTTACATTCCCCTAACGACGAAACACGTGTTGGCTGTGACGTCTCCTGAAATAAAGCAACACCAAAGAATACCTTGACTAATAAGGATCTAATTCTTTCTAAGAATGTATTTTTGTTGTATGGTGAAAGACATGTATACCAATTGAAATATCATACGTGTGCTAAGGAGTTTACCACTCAAATTGTGGCTCCAGGCCTGCCATTGCAGCCTGTGTAAGCTGGTGTTAGCACCACTTACAAAAGATATAGGTGTTCCTATATCTAAGGTCACTACATTTAAAACCTATAAGTCACTCCTTTGGCAGGCCTTTCAATCCTGAAGGCAGGGTGCTGGGTGTGAGGTGCCCCTGCATGAGCGGGGCACCCCTAAAACCTTTTAAGTCCATTCTCCCGGGTTGTAAGTGCATCAGCCCTTACGACATATAGAGCAGTCATGAGCCATTACACACTGACCATCTCTAAACTGGCTGTAACAAACCCTGTCATGTTTGGTATCTGTAAAGCTCCTCCAGGAGGCCCTCTGTGTTCCTGGTACCAGTCTTCCATAACCGGAAAACAAGCTAGGGCTGCTGCCAGCCAGAGACACGATTCTGCCCTCCTGCTGCTGAGCCAAGCTCGAGCAGGGGAAGGCAGAACAATAGGTATCCTGTCGAAAGGAGGTGTGACCACCTTCCAGACAGGATTTAGTGTATTGGGATAGGTTGGGGGTGCTTTCCAGCGCCACTGAGACTGCTTGCAGGGCACATTTGGTGCCCTTCTTGCATACTCCAGTTGAAAACAGTGCAAGGAGCTGTTGGCTCTAGCGCGAACATGGACAAAGGACATAGAAGTACCCTCCCCACTGTCCAGCCCTTCCTCTGGGAGGGACCCCTTAATCATCCCAACCCTTTCCTAAGGGTACTTAAGGGCTTACCTGTGGGTGGGTCCCTAGATTCGGCGTGGGAGAAGATTCAGATCACATACCACTTCAACTTCGACCATCTGGACACTCTGGATTTCACTTTGGGAACCGAGACATCAATGGGGAAGATTCCTGCTGCTACTGGTCTTTTCGTCCTGCTGGTCTTCTGCAACGTCCGTACCTGTGCTCCATACACATTCTTCACCAGGCCTGTGGACATCCAAGACACTTGAAGCAATCTTCCTTGGAGTTAAGTAGTCACTCCACTGCATCTGCAGGCACCGCAATGCAGCTGACAGGTCTGCTGATCCTGGGCTCCCATGGACTCAGAAAGGCTCAGCAACACAGGTGGTGGTTCTGTAACTCCCTTGAGGCCTGCACTGTCTTCATACCGAGTTTGAGGCCAGTATCCCTCGTCGGAACCGCTGGAACAGAGCCCCAGTGTACTGTGTCAACTTGCCGTTGCCAAGGCTTGTTGACTCTCTCCTTCAGAGATCTTCGGGCCCCAAGAAGCTCCAACCTCAAGCAACTACAGCAGCCAAGATCTTCGCCCTCACCACTTCCTCTGCACCGTGGGCCTTCTACATTGGTGATCTGCTTGACCTCCTCTTGGGACACCTTTGCCTTCGACCCGTGGGTCCTCTTGAGGGTTTTCTTTGGCTTCGGTGGGCTCCCCTGCTTGCTCGGGCCTGCTCCGACATACCTGCTTGTGGTGAGTCACTTGAACCTTGCTGGTCCCGTCACTGCTTCTTTTTCGTCGACTACATTGTTTGCTGCTGCCAAGACTTGTTGGTGCCGCTGCCGGACACTGACCCCTTGGCTCACGACATCCTACGTGGGACAGCTTGTGAAAAGTTCCTGGCCCTCTACACCATCGCCCTGTCCACACAGCTGCTACTTCAAGGGCACCATCAACCTTTCCTGCATCTTCGATATTGGTGGGCATTGGTCTTCCGTGCCTCCTGGTCACTCCTGAGTGGCATAAACTCTGTCCACTCTGCTTGCAGGTACCTCTCATCCTCAATCCGCCTTTGGGTTCCACTGGACTCCTTTGTCTTCCTCTCCAGATGCATCTTTCCTAAAGTCCTCCATTGTTGTCTATGGCAGTTTCTGACGTCACTTGACACCTCTGCACCCGGCTTCCCTGGTGTAGGTTTCTTGGTTCATGGAGTATCCACGGGTGGGTTGACTTTCCAACCTTCCATATTCAACTCGGTTTCTTTAGGGTCTGCTGGGAAAGGTCCTTGTTCTTTAAAATTGCAACCGCAACGTACCTATTTCCTCACATTGAGCACACGGTTGTGTTCACATTCCGCACACAACCTCCGTGGGGTTTCTAGATACGCACCTTGGGTGGTTCCTTGGGTCCCCAGCTCTTCTACGTCTTGTGGGCCCATTCTTGACCTTAGTCGTGGTTCGTGTTCCACTATTTTAGTATATGTTTTGGTCTCCCTCTGGAGACCACTGCGTATTTGTGCTACTTACGTGTTCAATTTCCTAAGTATTGTGTGTATTGCGTATATATATCTACGTATAGGAGATATTGCAATGTGTTAGCAAGTGTTTTGTATAGAAAAAAATACGTATTTTTAGAACCACACTGTGTGATTCTTTTTCACTTAACCTATACCATGAGAGTAAAACAAGCTGCTTAACACTCCTTCTGGACTAAGCCTGAAGGCTGCTCTCCACAGCTACCACTTAGAGAGCTTTCTAAGGCTGTCTAAGTTCACTAAAATCACAATAGGGGTTGTCTGGATTAGTGCAGGGTGCTACACTTACATAAGTGAGTACCACATACTAAGACAGCCTCTCACACTTGTGCAAGAGTTTTTAAATGGGGATGGAAGGTTCTAGAAGCCAGGTACTTCTGGCCAATTCTAGGGTGCCACATTAAGTCTCCATGCTGTTACTATCCTCCTGCACAGTTTGCTGGGACAGTTCAAGATGGTGCCCTCCAGAAGTCACTAGTCACATCTCCTCTGAGGGTTCCACCTCCACCCCTTGCTGACATCACTGCCAGGGCCCTTCCCACCAAAACTTCAAAGAGGAACCCACTCTTCTGTTGGCTCCGGTTATCTGGGCTTCCTCCATTGTTCAGTGGGCCTTGGCCGTTGAGAGATTTGAGACACTCTACCTACCAAAGGTCAGGAGACTCACAATCCTATGCTGGCGAACTGCCCAGTCCCACACTAAATCCTTGGGCAAATATACAGCCCAGACCTCTCTGCCTCGGTAACCATCTCAAAAAGGTGGCGGATCTAACCTGCATCCATCCTTAGAACTTAATAGGCATCTCCTGATTGAGAGATATATGGGAACAAGACCACATCAAGTCCTTTGAAGTCCTAGTCCAGGAGTTTGGGCTAGAAAGATTTATATTTTTCCAATATCTCCAAATCGGTCACATACCAGATACATACAGAGTAAATCTTACTACTGTGTAAGATTCCAGCCCACTAGAACCCAAACTAATATTGGTGCCTCTTGGTAGGAAGAGAATATTGAGACTATGCAGGTCACTTGCTCAACGGCCCACGGCCCCTTAATGGACTGAAACCTTGGGAACTAAATGTAGGGTAAAGTGAAGATGACGAATGGCAGGAAGCGATGATGGAAGCCTGATTACTTGGCATCCCTTGTAACCTTAGACTAATTTAATTTTGATTCTTCCACACAATCAAATACAGCCTGGATGGGCTGTGGGAGATGGGTAAAGCTCTACACTTTGCACATGTATGCTGTGAAGATCCAGAAAGGACTTTCCATCGTGTTATTTGGGACTGACCTACCATAAAACATTACCAGTAACGGATAGGTGTGGCCCTAGCCACTGTCGTCCACACACCATATGCCCCAGATTCAGGAGTTGCTTTGCTGGGAATAATAGAGGTCTGGGGAGACACTAAGAGACAGACACTCTTAGTGGATATAGGGATTCTTATAGGCATGAGAGACAAAGCATGGTTTTGGAGAAGCGCAGAGAATCCTCACCCGAGAGTTTGGCATAGCGGTAGGAGTTACAGTGTAGGACCTGAGAAAGAGGTTTATAATATGAAGTTAAGCAAATATCAAAAGTTCTCCGGACCATGCTTTCCAGGTGTACTGGTCCAGAGCTTTCGGGATAAACTATTTTATTCATGGAGGTGCTCCGTCTCCTGTCCTACTTGCTGTACAAATTAAATTTGCCTGCATGGTGCTACTGGTGCTATGTACAGCACTCTGATACCCCTCCCAAACCCCCTCGTCACCCATCACCTGATATTCAGGTTCAAAGGATGGGGCCGGTTCGTGGAAATAAAAATCTCCAAACTACGTTAAGCGCGGCGCCAAGCGGCGCCACTCCGGCGCCGGAACCGAATCGAGGGTAGGATTGGGGATGGCGTCACCGGGGGTGACACCCTAGGGGCCGGCTTCAGCGAGGTCGGCCGGCAAAGACCCGAATCCGGAAGCGGATCCAGTGGGGGCCTGCGGCGCCGGGACCGAAGTTGCCGGCGGCGTCGGGGCCGAAGCACCCGGCGGCGGCGGAGCCGAAGCACCCGACCTGCTAGGCCCCCCCAGCCGGGACCGCTGGGCCCGAAGGGGCCGCGGAACCCGGCAGAAGAGGGAGGGTCCTCATGGCCATGAGGTACCGCTCGACCTCCTCAGGTGTTGCATCATGCCCAGGGACCGGAAGGTGTGGGGCAGGATGTGGCGCCCGCGAGTCCATCGGAGCCGCGTGGGTGGTGTCAACCGAACTCGCATCGCGCGAGCGCCGGGGTGGGTCGGAAGAGCGATGACGCCTTTCCGACCTCTCATGCCTCTTACAGGAGGATCGTGATCCCGAACACCGATGCCGACTCTCGGAGCTACGAGGGCTCCGACCCCGCGACCAGTCCCTCGACCCCCTGTGGGACCAGGACCTCGAACGGCGCGAGGCCGACTGCCGGAGCTCAAGTCGCTTGTGGGACCGCTCCCGCCTAGCCTTACACATCAGGGCCCGGCAGTGGAAGCAGGTTCGGTCGTCGTGGTCGAGGCCTAGACACTGGAGACACCGGCGATGGGGGTCGGTAACCGACATCAGTCGGCTGCATTTGGAGCAGGGTTTGAACCCGGGCATCCCTACCATCACCGTAGGAGTCGAACGACTCGAGAAAAACAGATCAAAAAAGTTTAGTCTAAAAGTGACTAAGGGGTAGAGCTTCTCCGGATCTGCGCTAGCTGGCGCGGAAAAAAGAACTGACGTCAGCGCACGAGAGCAGCGTCTAAGTACTCCGGCGACGTCATTCCGGTGCTAACGACGCCGACGACGGACGCGGAGCCACGGACGACGCCTACCGACACGCAGGAGTATTGCTACGCAAAAGTTTCCGGATCCAGTCTGATGCCTGGGGATATTCTAAGGTAAGGAATCTATCACTAATGTGTCTCTTTCAGATACCCACACACTGCCATTGCAGGCTGCGTGTTTTGGTGCAGAGAAATGTCAACATGGTACACATCCCTGTGTGCCATGCTTGCAGCCCACTGCCTGTGGCCTAGGTAACTCACCCCTCTAGTAGGGCACACTAGACCACAGGTGAGGGTACAGTTGCAGGAGCACTGTACCCCTACAGTGTAAGTCCATTCTTAGACATTGTAAGTGCAGTAAAGCCATAAAGAGTATACGGTCTGGGAGTTGGTCACTACGAACTCCACAGCTCTATAATGGCTTTACTGAAACTTGGGAAGTTTGGTAGCAAACTTCTCAGCACAATAAAGCCACACTGATGACAGTGTGTGTTTTAATATAAGATGCACTCAGAGGGCATCTTAGAGATGCTCCCTGAAAAACAACCTACCCTGGTGTGGTTACTCCCATTTGCCACCACAAGACAGGTTTCTGGACCCCTGGGTAGAGGGTCTCCGCTCTCTGGGTCCAGAAACAAAGCCCATCATGGGCAGAGGTCTCATGACTCCTCACCCAGGTTGGGCTGGGTCCACGAAGAGGAAGCTTCAAAGGACTGCTGCCTGTGTTAGCTGACCCTGCCATTTGCTGCTCCAAGCAACTGGATCCCACCCGTTCTGACCCCCATTTTTGGTAGGAGAATTGGTGGAAAACCTAGTTAGGAAGAGAGATGTGCCCACTTTTACCAACTCCACCCCTCAGGTGGGGTAGGCAAGGTGAAGCACACATCTAAGGCTTTTCCAGCTTGAAGATGAGATAAACACAGCCAATCAGAGAGCAACTCATGGCCCCCCTCCCACTAGAGGGTGGTATAATAGGGGGTGTACTTACCCCAAGAAAGGGATCCGTTGGTCCCAACCAGCACACACCTGTAACGCCCCTAAATGTAGTATTTAGGAGCGACCCTGAACCTTGCCTCCTCAGATTTGAGAAAAAGAAAAAAGAAGGACCAAAGAGCCGTGCTGAACAAGGAAGAAGAGGACAGCAAATACTTTGGCCTCAGCCGTATACGCCTGTCTCAACTGCGACCTGCAACCAGAAAAACCCTGGCGTGTACAGAAACCATCCAGAACCCAGAGGACCTGCCTTGCCTTCCAAAAAAGAATCTATTTCTCGTGAGCACTGGATTTGCTCAACTAAAGACTCCAACACAAACCCCAGAACCAGCTAGAGCCGCATTTCTGCACCACTTTGAACCCAATGCCCACAGCCCGAGTTCAAGTGGCCCAACACCACGAGGAGGCCCCGGATTTGCCTCGAACTACTAACCAATGCCTGTAGCCTCAACCTGAGGGGTTCCCTTGACCACGACGGGAGCTGGTGAGAGGACCAGACTCCTAAAGACCCCCCCTGTAGCTGACGCCCCACCGCCTTGGGTGGCCCAAACTACAGTGTCCAGGCAACTCCCATCAACCCAACTTACCTCCCCTCCTGGTGGTCGCCCTCTGGAAACCTCCTTGTCTGAGCCTGCAGCCTTTCTTCCGAACTGGAGATCTCCATTGGAATCAACAGGGCTCCCGACGTCTCCTTGGCACCCTGCATCCGACCGCCCCGTGCCGCTAGTGGGGCAGCCTTTGTGCTGATTGTTGCCCCTGCAGTGCTGATCTTAACCCCAGGAGCTTTGCATCCACATCTGAGGGGCCAGCTCGTGGAACAGCCCCTAACCGAAGGTTCACTAGCCCAGCTGGCTAACATTGGGCTTTAGCACTTTATATCCGGCCGCCCTAGTGCCGCTGGTAATGCAACTCGAGTGCCAGCTTGAACCTTGGGGAACCTTGGTTCTAACCCCAAATACTCTGCCTTATAAGTCATTTACTTACCTGCAAACAGATAGCATTCTTTTTCTCCATAGGAGCCCATGCTGTGGTTTTTCTCCAAAAATATTCTAGGTGTCGACTTGTTTTCTGAATGAAACAAATGTAATTGTGCTTTGAAAAATCAATTATCTTACTTACCTCTGTATTGTAGGACACACAGGCCCTAGGCATATCACCTGAATAGTTGATGTAACTAAAAAGTAACACAAAAGTAATCCAAAATATCTTCAAACTATTTTGAACTGTTTTTAAAGCAAAACTAACCAGTAACAATACCAATTTCATCTACGATTACTTTTCTGTGTATAGTTTTGTATTTGAAAGTATATTTTACCTACCTGTGCCAAGTCCTGCTTGATTCTAGAAATGAAACATAAGAATACCTTTTTTATACCTGCCTAATTGGTCTGGATTCTGTCTCTGATTGTGTGCCATAATTTCTTGCTTTAGTGAAGACAATAAATGCTTAACACACCGTCTGATAAACCTAACTGTTTGGCCACACTACCGCAAATAGAGCTGTTAGTGATTATCTAATTTAGCCTCTGCTATCACTCTGGGGATCTACTGGACTCTGCATACACTATACTTTACTTTGGTATAGTGCATACAGAGCCAGCTTCCCACACCACCTCGCTTGCTTATCAAGGTCAACATGTTTTTGTATCCGTGGGCTTTCATCAGGTCCAAGAGTCTCTGGAAATAGTCTATTAACCTCACCTACACATTTATTGTGCAAACAAGTATAAATGTCATCTGTTTAGACTTCATGGGAATCTAAAGAGAATCACAAAGGAGAGTATATCAAACGGACATTAATTCAAATAAAGACTTTTTGCCATAATACAATGCACCATAGTTCTATCTTACGTGTGTCACTATAACATCACTCATGATCTTTACTTCTTAAGGTGGTGCTCACTTATAACCCCAAGCCCTCTCACGTAAGGAGATTTAGAGATGAAGCTGTGCACCTAACAGTGCTATACGCTGTAGGTACTAAAAAGAGGACAATGTTCAAAGGTCTTATTAAAACTTAATTTCTTTGACTATAGTAGTATAAAACAAATTTGGGTTTTAAAAACGAGAAAAGCACACAATACAGTACATTATATACACAATAGGATCACATTAGCTAAAATTGTTACAGAAGAAAATGTCAACATCTAAAACAATTCAACATCTCCATAGTCAGGGCCAGGCACGTTAAATCATACATATGAAAGAAATTGCCAATTCAGTAAGTGACAGGCAGTAACTCCAGAATATAAAGTGCACGAGTTCCATTAGAATTATTTGTTGCCACTGGCACCTCCATCACAGTAACTTCTGATCTATCTGATCTGTACAAATCCAGTCAGAAAACGGACCCAATTCAGGATCCAAAAGTACCTTCATTTATAGCACTGAGATAACACTTACAGAATCAAAGACAGGTAAAACGATAGCTGTGCAACATAAAGTGGAATATTCGCAGTACCGTCCATAATCAGTCCTAAATTCCACTGCAAGTACAGACGATAAAAAGAACCAGGGATACAACATTCACTATTGAAGGGCAGTGGCCAAGGCCTGTCAAAGTACCACAACAGCAACAATGGGGTACAGTGTGACTGTCAGCAGTCCATAGTCAAGTTTGCAACATTTTCCTTGGTTTAGGGCAAATCATACTGTAAGGGCACCCTCAAAGGGCCTTTCAAGGTGGGAAACATGAAGGGTGCAGTACAGATATATTGTGATAGTATCTTCTTGCCTGTACCCTGCGGCGTATAGTACCTGCCAGCACATTAGCCCTGTAGTGATTCCCCCACGTAGAGTCACCCTAGACTCTGGAATAAACAGTTTCAGAACCAGCGAAAACACGTTAAGAGAAAGAGTCAGCAGTGCAGTAAAAATACAGTGATTACAGTACAGTGAGTGGCCAAGCCCATGATTCAAGTTAGGTGCTTACATTTTACTCTAGTATGAATCGAAATTAAAGCAATAAAAGACAGTACAGCTCTCATCAATCCATATTAAGTTTGCATCATACCCAGTCATTTGGGGTCAAATAATACTTAAAAGCACTGTCAAACTGCCCTGTACAACAAACGTCATGGGTTAATGGCATTAGGGTGGGGTACATTTAATACAATACAGTTATTTCCTAAGCGTTATACGCAGTCTTACTGAGCCTGAAAAAAACCTATATACTATATGGGATACTTGTTCAGTTTGTAACATTTGGAGATACAGCAAGGCTGGTCTGCTGGTCTACATGATCTAATGCTGAAAGATCTAAGCAGCGGGACCAGTATGGTATTCCTAGATACCCTATACAAGTTGCAGAAAAAAACAAAGTTTAGATGTGTTTGAGTTGTTAATGAGTCACAAGAGAAGACTGGTAGATTTTTATCACAGTAGACCTGTGAAGGGTATGAGACCAGCAAATGAGCCATGTTGAGGTGAAACCGTACAAAATGTTACCTCTGTGAACTAGGGATTCTAAGCAGATCCGCTTCTATGCGGTTGTGTGTTATTAGTGGAGCATATTCCCCCCCACGCATCCTTTTGCCACTCTCCAACTCCTCACTTTTGCTTGCCATGTGTGCCAACAATTCACTTTTGGCGAGTAGTTTAGAATGCCTAGCTATGTTCCAAGGTTTATCATAAAAACAATGGCGACTAATTGAGGACAGTTGCGTCTGTACTTGCTGTAACTATCGAATAGGACATGCCTTACCTAGGGCTAATCAATCTGTAATCACTGTTCTATAAAGTACTGCTTCAGGTTGGCACCAAATGGATATCCATAATAGTGTCAGTGCTATTTTAATGATATCCCCCTGATATTTAGGGCCTAGTTCGTCATGACATATAGTGGTGGGTAAGCTACAGGTAATCACAGGAGTTTACGGAGAAAATTGTTTTCACCAGTCTGAAGTTGTACATGGTCCCAATGGCCCCAAATGCCTGCTCCATATGAGGCTGCCGAGAGAAATCTCGCTTTATAGATGTTTAATATTGTCTCAAGAGGGGTAGAACCCAATTTCTTGGCGAACCGGACTATGAATGCCCTTTTCTGTCTTTGGCTATAGGTAATGTTGTCAAGATATATCAAGTTGTAGTGTGTAAAGAAACAAAATGATGGACATATTTACTTGCATATACGAGTAGATTGACTGCGAGTTCTCTACACATTGGAATGGAAATGTTATCCCGATTGGTTATAACAGTGGCCAGACAGTGCCTATATCTATATGTTAAAGTCAGGCAGATCTATAATCTTCCAGTCTTTTTTTTTTTTAAACTTGTAAAAGGGAGGTGGGTCCGGTTAAGGTTCTTTCATACATTTCTCTCATTCCCTCTAGTGATTACAGCTTACGATCAAGAGCCTTAACTGTTCCTTAGGGTTCCCTTGAATCTCTTACCTCAGCCTTACAAAACAAACCAATTGACTGCCTGAAGATATGAACAGGGGTGCTAAAGTAGCAAATAGCTGGCTACAATTTGCACCTGACTCTGCGACTCCAGAAAAATCTAAAACAATGTTTGCAAGGTGTCTCATGATTTAATGTTGATATGCCTTCTGCCAAATCTTAACATGGTTCTGTCTTATGAAAATAAATATGCCATTATCTTATGAAAGATAAAGAGGTATGCACAGACAAGCTGAAGAGCTACAAATTACTTCACAATGAAGCTTGGGTGTTTACTTTCTCAATAAACTTTCTAAGGCATCTCACTTACCAAAGGACATTTTCTACATTGCAAACAAACCCTCTCATCCTGCATGTCATGTCATGTCAATGTCATGGTACTTATAGAGCGCACTGTCACCAGACGTTCACCTTGCGGTGTCGCCTATTCGGCTTCCTGGCGCTGATACTCATACCGCTGTGGAACCCCTCCTGGCTTTCCCTGTGAAGTGTCCACTCCTGGGCACCCCCAGGGTGAAGCCAGGCATCCTTAGCGCTGTAGGGGCCGGTGTGGAGGCTAAGCAAGCTATTGCCCAGAGTTGCAGCGTGGGGCCCATGATTAGAATAGGCACCGAGGTGAGAATTAACAGGTCCGAGGAAATTGAGCATCACTTCAATTCAAAATTGCAGGCACAACTGAATTTGCAAAAGATGATATAGGCACATACATCTTTAAGACTGAAAATAGCTAAGAAAAATATCATATTCCTTATGATTTCAATATCTCATTCATGAGAACCTAATCAATACTTGGCCTTTATGTATTTTCCCTTTCGCAGAATAATTTCTTATTAATTCCACACTTAGCCCTATGTCTGGCTGTACTCTGGTTGCATGTCCCATTAAAAATCTGAAATCGGCAGCACATATACTTGCTGTCCATCTAAGCTACTGTTCCACTCAAGATCTCCCCACCAACTGTGTCCCTAAGATTTTTTTACTTCTGCTATACTTATCCTGCGCTGAAAGTGGTTTGACCCATGACCCATTCTGCTTCTTCACACCTAATTACTAGTGAAAGCACTAACTCCACAAGTGTGGACGACATCAATGTCTCTGCATTCATATTTTAAGAAAAATAGGAGGTCCTGGCACAGTAAACCACAAATATCTTTTTTTATGACCTCATCATTGGTTTCTACAGCACTCCTGCTGATTGGATTTCAACCCTTCTAACATAAAAAACAGGTTCCTTTTGCGTCCTCTCATTGAGACCACAAGGTATCTCAATAAGCCCAGTACCTTTTTTTTTAACTCAATTTTATTGGTTTTTATAGACAACGAAGTAAACAGTACAGCATTGTGATGTAACAAGAGAGCAGGATAAATGTTCATAATTTTCCCCTGAGGGTCTTGCAGTAGTTGAGAACAATATTGCCCCTTGGAGTCTACCCTACGGAATCTCAGCCTATCAAGCCCAGCCACTTGGCCCATATGCGTTCGTATTTGGCTGGGCAGCCTCTGGCCTCATATACAGTTAGTTACCGAGTGGCGCACCAATCCACTCCTTTACGCCACTTCATGACAGAAGGAGATGTCAGGCTGCTGCAATATCTCTTTTGGCCACCAAGCAGGATGTCCCTAGAAACAGCCGGTCAGCACGGGACCGTGCAACCCCTCTATCGCCCCCAGGAGAGGAGCAAGAGGGCTAAGGGGGACCACCCAGAACCAGGACGTCGCTTCGCTCAGCCATAATCGACGTCCAGTACTTAGAAATGATGACGCAGGACCAAACCAAGTGGTAGAAGTCAGCTGGCTCCGCCTTGCACCACGGGCACTTGGGGGTGGGGAGAAAACCTGCTCTGTGCAATCATACGGGGAGAGATATGCAAAATGGAGGTAGTACATTTGAATGAGGCGGAGCCTGGCCGATATAGTGAGCACCCTAGGGGCCATCATTGCATCCCTCCAATCGTCCTCCTCCAGAGGGCCCACCCATTGTTCCCAACTGACCCGAAGGGAGTCCACTGTGGACGGAGTATTGGTTATTAGAGATAGATTTGTGATATTCCCCACTTCCCCAGGCTACCCATAAGTAGCTTAGCCTCCATTGGGCTGAATTCCGGGATTGCTGTACGGTCAGGGATGTGGAAGGTAAGGTCATGTCGTAATTGGTGGTATCTGTAGAATCAGACCAGCCCCCATTATATCAGTCATGGATCACCAGGAGACAGTTGGCATGATAGTACAAGTAGGGGTTCGTCATCCCCATACCCCCATCGTATGGGGCCCGCTGACAGCCCTGGAGGGCCAGTCGTGGTCTCGAGCCACCACAGAGGAAGGTCGTGATCACCCCATCTAGCCCCCGGAACCAACTGCAGGTGAGGTGGAGCGGAAGGTTTTGGAATACATACAGGAGACGCGGCAGGATCATCATTTTGAAGAGGGCGATCCTGCCGAAGGGGATTGCCACCAACGGAGGTCGTCTTTTGTGCGTTTAAGCAACGGGGCGAAGTTGAGGGACCAAGTCGGCTCTGGGAGCAGCACCACCTAGATATCGAGATATTTGAACGAAAGCCGTCTCAGGGGGATTGTTGTTTGCCAATCCACACACTCTCTGAAGGTATGGAAGAGGACCAAGGTAGATCTCGACACGTTAAGGCGTAGACCCAACACCTTCTCAAACGATTGGAGAATCTGGAGGCAGCTTGGTCCGGATTGGGACGCAATGCTGCAAAAAAACAAAGAAACACAAACAAGAGCAGAGATAATAGTCCCCACCCAACATCCCACCAACTCCCCACACTATACTTCCCCAAATGAAGCATTAGTCGCCCACTAAACAAAGATTTAGAGTGAATAGAAGCTAACTATTCAGATAGGGTAATATAAGGGGAACCGGTTGGCCCCCCTACAATTTAAGGATTGATGTTCCTCCTGCTCAGGTTATGGTTTATAGCAGCATGTGAAGTCAGATTTGGCGGGCTACGCAAGAGGTCAGTTTAATCTGAGCTAGGCTTAGGAGAGGCACTGGAACCCCCTCTGGGTGTTGGGCCCAGTCCATCTGTGATCTCCTGGAGCCCCAGCGGCTCTTGGGACGCTGGCGACCCACATCTCTCTTGGCGGGAGCCAGATGGCAAGGTGGATGCCGCTCCGCAGGCAGTGCGCCTCGGTTGGGACCCTGTGCGCTGTCCCCGGGGGTCCCACTTGCACTCATCCGCGGCTCCTTCTGAGGGTCCGACGTGGGGACGCCTTTCAGTGGGCGGATGGGGCAATACTCAGTCACCTCCGGCATGTCGAAAAAGTAGGATTTGTTGTGAAAGATTACTCTGAGGTGAGCAAGGAAAAGGAGTATATAGGGCAGATTGAGGGCCCGCAGCTTCTGTTTTATGTGGATATATGATCTTCTTTGGGCCTGCACTTCCTTTGTATAGTCTGCGAAGATCATCCTTTTTGCACTCTTAAGAAACAACTCTGGTCGGGAGCGGGTTTCTTGTAGGATGGTGTTGCGGTCCCTGAAATTTAGGATCTTTGCCATTATTGGTCGGCGTGGGGCTCACGGCAGCGGCCGGGGCGCGAGCGCATGGTGGGCCCGTTCCTCAACAAACCACGGCGGCAGGGCATCCGGTGGTCATTTGTGCCGGTTCCGACCCCTCAGGCAGATCCACCAGGCGGAGATTGTTTCGACGCGACCTGTTTTCCGCATCCTCGGCCCGTTTGTGCAGGTCAGTTGTGTGGGATAAAAGCTGTTTAACCTGCGTCCCGAGGCTGAACCGTCATCCTCCACCTCCGAAAGGTGGGACTCTGCTTACGTGATGCGAGCGGATGCATTTCAAAGGCCCTGGCGGACTAGGGCCACATCTACTCGCACCTCCCCGATCCTGGTTTCCATGGATTCTTGACAGGTCTTAATGGACTGCAGTATAGTGGCTAGGTCACCCTCGGACGGCTGATCGCGTGAGGTGCCACCTCACCATGGGCGGAGCCACCGATTACATACTGATCCATGTGGGTTTGGGTTGACGGTGGTTTTGCACCTCTGTCCTTTTCCATGATTGCTCAGGGTCCCAGAGGGATCGGCCTGACCCAACCGTGCGCACCGCCATCAAACTCCTGGATCACTGGGTGCCGTAAGGGAGTCGAGTGTTGTGACGACACGGGCCGGTATGGTAATTCCTGGAGGAGCCCTGTAGGAGATTTCAGCCAACCAGGGGCCTCTCATGGCTCTCTCAGGACCTAGGTCCGCTGAACGGTCTCTTTATCAAGCATGATGGGGCCAGCTTCTACCGTGCGGTAGTGTCCTTGAGTGATTTCAAATTCATCGGGTCCTAGTTCTGGACCCACCATCAGACCCGTGCTCTTTCACTGAATGGCACACCCCTAGTCCTGAGGTGTCCGTCGCAGGTAGAGGAGCCCCTCTGAACAAGGAACCAAGCACCTGTCGGCTGCAGGCTGAGCAGTGCTCTCCCACTAGGGACAATGGTCTCTGCAGAGCAGCAGTCCGCCAGGGAACGATCCACAGCCGATCACCAGTTCCGTCAAGGGCTCCACTCACTCTACAGTGCCCACTCCCGTTGTCAACGGCACCCTGGAGTGTCCCCGCAGAGTATGCAGCCCCTAGGCGATGCGAGGGGTGCCGTTAGGAGCTGTATTGCAGATCTGCTGTGCCTCACGAGCCCCCCCACTCCCTCAGGCGGGACACGCAGATCTCTTCCTCTTTCGGAGTTGCAGCGTCGAACAAATTACTTACCTTCATTAACGGTAAGAAACATAGGTTAGTTATAGATTCCCTACCTTAGAATGACCCCCAGGCGTCAAACTGGATCCAGAAAGCTTTTTTTAGCAGTACCCCTGCGCGTGGGAAGGTGGCGTCAGTCGACTCCGATTTCGTCGTTGGCGTCATGGTCGCTGGGATGATGTTGCGGTAGATACATAGATGCCACCCTCGCGTGCTGACATTAGTTCTGTACAAGACTTTCCAATCCAGAAGCACAGAGCAATGCAAGACACTGACCACTAGTGCACAAAACTAGGGCCCTAAAAGGAAGTCCTTAACCCTAGAAGTCAGTTTGCAGAACGAGGAGGATGGGGGCAATAAGGAATCTATAACTAACCTATGTTTCTTACAGATATACTGTTACTGAAGATAAGTAACTTGTTCATCTGCAAGAAACAGTTAGTTATAGATTCCCTACCTTAGAATAGATACCCCAGCAATACCAACCCCGGAGATGGGTCTACAAACTAAGTTCACACCAGAAAGTCCTGGAGAACAGAACGGCCAAAGAAGCCGTCACACCGGACTTGGCTGTCCAGGCAGTACTGTTTGAGGACAGTGTGCAGCGAGCCCATGTAGCTGCCTGACAGATGGCATGAAGGGGGACCAAAGCAGTGGTAGCTGCCGTAGTCCTGATGGAATGGGCACACAGTCCCACTGGAGGCTTCTTCTTTGCCAAAGAATAGCAGGCTTTGATGCACAGAACAACCCACCTTGAGATGGTCCTCTTGTGCACAGCCCAATCTTTCTTAGCACCCACGTAATCAACAGAGAGCTGGTCGTCCACCCGGAATTGTTTGGTGCGATCCAAGTTAAAGGAAAGCACACGTTTTGGATCCAGATGGTGGAACCTCTCTTCCTCTTTTGAAGGATGCAGAGGCAGAAAGAAGGTGGGCAAAATGATGGTTTAGCCAGTGTGGAAAGAAGTAACCACCTTGGGAAGAAAAGAAGGTCTAGTTCTGAGGAGAACCTTGTCCGGATGGACAGCCAGAAAGGGAGGTTCGGAAGAAAGAGCTCTGCGTGCTGAGATGATGGCCACCAGAAAGGCAGTTTTCAAAGTTAGAAGCCTTAGAGTACAGTTATGTAGCGGCTCAAAGGAAGGGCACAGAAGATATGTAAGAACCAAGTTCAAGTCCCACTGGGGCATTACGAAGGGAACAGTAGGAAAAAGATGAGTAATGCCCTTAAGGAAACGATTTACAACAGGGGTCTTGAAAAGAGAAGGCTGATCAAGAAGCCTTAGGAAGGCTGAAATGGCCAAGAGTTAGCCCTTTAGAGTGCACAGAGCAGATCCCTGCTGGGCCAAAGAAAGGAGGAACAAGAGAACCTCAGAAAGAGGAGTGGAAAGGGGATCCACAGCCTTTGCTGTGCACCATGCCACAAATTTGTTCTATCTGCAGGCGTATACCTTCTTAGTGGAGGGACGCCTGGCTGTCAAGATAACATCGCAGACTTCGGGAGGCAGGTCAAACGACGTCAACTACCTCCGCTCAATCTCCACATTAGGAGGTGGAGGCTGAACAGGTTCGGATGGAGGACCGCCCCCTGCTGCTGCGATAGAAGATCCTTCCGAAGAGACAGTATGATCGGAGGATCAATGGCCATATTGAGCAACTTGGGATAACTGACTCTTCGTGCCTAATCCAGAGCCACAAGAATGACTTGGGCCAGGTCGCACTTGATCTTCCTTAGCACTCTGGGCAGAAGTGGTCCAGGCGGAAAGACGTATAGAAGACCGCAACTCCACATGCGATGATAAGCATCGCCTAGCGAGTGCCGCCTTGGAAATTCCAACGTGCAGAATTGCTAACATTGCGCGTTCTCTCCGATGGTGAATAGATCTAACAAAGGCTATCCTCACTGCTGAAAGAGACCCTACACCACCTCCGAGTGAAGACGACATTCCTGATCCATGATGCACCTGCGGCTGAGTTTGTCTGCCCTGGCTTTCAGTGAACCTGCCAGGTGTTGAACCACCAGCGATATGCCCTAATGTTCCAGCCATGTCCAGAGGCGGAGGGCCTCCTGACATAGTGTCCACGACCCCACCCCGCCTTGTTTGTTGCAGTACCACATGGCAGTGGTGTTGTCCGTAAACACCTGTACTACTCTCTCCCGGACAGAGGGAAGGAATGCTTTGAGTGCAAGACGAATCACCAGAAGCTTCAGAAGGTTAATGTGGAGCCTGGACTCCGCCGAAGACCAGAGACCTCTGATCTCCGCCTCCCCCATGTGGCCGCCCCACCCCAGAAGTAATGCTTCGGTCACCACTGTGAATTCTGGTTGGGGAAGGGAGAGGGATCTGCTGTCGACCCAATCTTGGTTCGTTAGCCACCACTGCAATTGGTGTGCAGTGCCCTCTGAGATCTGGACGCAATCGGACTGGTTCCCCTGATGTTGTGCCCACTGGAACTTCAGGTCCCACTGCAGAGCCCGCACATGGCACCATGCAGGAGGTCACCAGGTCCAGTAGCCTGAGGGTCATCCTGACCGAAACCTGGGTTAGGGGCTGAAAGATAGATCGGAATCATAGTCCGAATATCCTGGACTGGCTGTTCGGGAGTATAGACCCGAAACTGCGTCGTGTCCAGAACCGCTCCGATGAAGAGCAGCTTCTGAGAGGGAGTCAGGTGTGACTTCGGCATGTTGACGGAGAACCCCAGCGAATGCAGGAGGTCGGCTGTAGTCTGGAGGTGGGAGACGACAGCCTGGGGTGAGCCTGCCTTCAATAGTCAGTCGTCGAGATAGGGGAAGACGGGAACCCTTGAACTGCACAGATGAGCTGGGACCACGGCCATCACTTTCGTGAACACCCGAGGGGCGCTGCTAAGGCCAAAGGGGAGAACGGTAAACTGAAAGTGCTCGTGGCCTACCGTGAACCACAGGTAACTCCGGTAGGCCAGCAGGACGGGGATGTGAAAATAAGTGTCCTGCAAGCCCAACGCTACCATCCAGTGTCCAGGGTCGAGGGCAGACAAGACCTGAGCGAGCGTCAACATTTTGAACTTCTCCCTCCGGAGGAAGCAGTTGACGTTCCTGAGATCCAGAATAGGACGCAGGCCTTTGTTCTTCATGGGCACCAGAAAGTAGTGGGAAAAGCAACCACGACCTACTTCTGGGACAGGAATGCGCTCGATGGCTCCCTTGGCCAGGTGTGCCGAAACTTCCTGTTGGAGAAGGGCCGGATGATACTCCCACATGCGATGGTACTGAGGTAGCATGGATGGAGGGGTAGTCTTGAAAGGGAGGGAATAGCCCCTTCAGACTATTTGCAAAACCCACCTGTCCGACGAGATGGTCCGCCAGTGGGGGGAGGTGATGCCAAATCCTGCCGCCCACTGGCGTTTGGTGGCCCTGAAAGGTCAGACTAGGAGGGTTTGGAGGCTGCTGCAGAGGGAGCTGTGGTGGACTGGCCCATCCGCTGGCCCCCAGAACCACGGCGCTAGTTCCCATGTCCCTGGCCGTGCAGAGGCTAAACAGCTTGCGCCGGCCTGTGACTCTGGGCAGGACATTGCGGGGCACCCCTTCTGTAGCCACGAAAGAGACAAAAGGCAGACTGCGCAGGGTGGTGGTGGAGAGGCCCAAAGACCTGGCCGTAGCCCGAGAGTCCTTAAAGTGCTCCAGCGAGTTGTCTGCCTTATCGCCAAATAGGTGAAAGCCAACGAAGGACATGTCCATAAGATTGGATTGGACATCCCCTGAAAATCCAGTCAACCTCAACCAGGCGTAGCATCAAAGGGCTACCCATGTGGAAATCGTCCTGCCTAGTGAGTCGGCGGTATCCAGCACACAGCCTCTCCCTTTGGCACGAGAGAGCACAGCCCGGGCCTCCTCCAGGCACTGAGGCAGCACTTGTGCAACCGTATCCCACACGGAGTGGGTGTAACGGCCCAAAAGACATGCGGTGTTTAGTGACCGCAGTCCCAAGCTGGAGGAAGAAAACAACTTCTTCCCAAGAAGGTCCAGCTTTTTGGATTCCTATCAAGTGGAGCTGTAGGGAACGCACCCTTGGAGGTGGAGGCTTGGACTGCCAAGCTCTCAGGGGTGGGGTGATGGGAGAAGAAAGTGGTGTCGCCTGGGGCCGGCGTCGGGCAATCATCCTGTCCACCGGAGCCCCTGTGTTGGGCCTGGACCACGTGCCCAGAAGGATGTCCATAAGGGCTTCATTAAACGGCAGCAGGGGCTCCGAAGAGCTTGCTGCCGGTTGCAGCACCTCTGTCACGAGGTTAGTCCTGACTGCCACCGTAGGTAGCTCGAGGCTGAGAGCCTCGGCCGCCCTACGCAATACCACTGCGTACAACGCTCCCTCCTCCATAGCAAGGGTAGGAGGAGACAACATTCCAAGGTCTGGTGAGGTGTCCAGACCACTGGCTTCCCCCAGTTCCTCTCTCCCGTCCGGTTCATAACCTAACTGGTCTGTTAAAGGGTCTCCAGACCCCTCCCAGCCCTCCTCACCCTCCTCTGGCTGCCAATCTGGTCTCAAAGAGCCAGGGTAGAACTGGGGCCCAGGCCTGGATGCAAGGGAACCCTGTGGTGCCAAGGCCGTAGCTCCCAGCCTCTAAGTTCCAGGGCACTTAGCTGAGCCTGCAGGGCCAGAAGGCGGGCAGGCAGAGTCGGGCTTCCCAAAGATGGCATGCATTGCTTCGTAAAACTGACAAAACTGGGCAGGGGTCGCACCATGTCGCGCAAAGTGGGGGGGAAGCCCGAGTCGACCATTTGGGCTCCACACGCGGACCCGCGGGGGAGGGGGGGGCGGGCACCACCTGCATCCCTTGTTTCGTTGGCCGACGGATGGGGAGAAGTCGAAGAGCGACGATGCTTCTTCGAATTCTTCTTGTGCTTCGACTTACGTGACCCAGAGAGTGAAGACTTGGACAAAGAATGATGGCGGCTCCGCGACTGCTCCCTCGACCTCCTACGCGACCAGAACCTCGAGTGGCGCGGAGCCGACTGCCGGGCCTAGAGCTGCTTTCGGCACTGCTCCCGCAAAGGGTTCATGGTCTGGCTGTCGGAGCACGACTTGGGGTCGTGGTCGCGATCTGGGCAGAAGAGGCACACGCGGTGCGGATCTGTCACTGAAACTAGTCGACTACAGGAACCGCAAGCCTTGAAGCCGGGCATCCCTCGTGCACCAGGAGTCGATGGACTTAAAAAACGATGTCGACGAAAGTCGAGAAAAAGTCAGTCAAAAAGTGACTGCGGTACCACTCTCTACGGATCTGCGCTTGCTGGCGCGAAAAAAGAAATAACTGACGTCAGCGCGCGAGGGCAATGTTTATGTAGCTATAGCAACGTCATCCCGGCAACCACGATGCCATCGACAAATGCAGAGTTGACCGACGTCGCCTTCCGATGCGCAGGGGTACTGCTGACGAAAAAACCTTCCGGATCCAGTCTGAGCCTGGGGATAATTATAAGGTAGAGAATCTATAACTAACTTTTTCTTTCAGATAATGGGGCTCCAATTGAATCAGGCTTGCGGCCCCACCGATCGCAGGCTGTTGAGGAGGTTGTTCTGAGAGGGAGCAACTATCTTCATACACTAAATTTTGATGAATATAAAGAAAGGTTCACCATACTATACTTAACCTGAAGATGTCCTTAGGGACAAAATGCGTTGGCTACGGTCGCTTTTGAGAAGAACTTATATAAAGAAAACTGAAGCAAGACCCGCTGAATGGATTTGAAACTTCTTTTTTACTAAATATTGTATTTCATGGACACTGTTTGGAGTGCTGGATCATATTGTTTTTGCTTAAAATTTGTAGGATATCATATCCTAGGAGGTTTAGGGGTACTGAGTCTCAGATCCCTAGCACCCTAATTAATAGGATTGAGTATACCCCTGCTGATTGATAAGTGCAGTCATCATGGTTTCTTACCCCGTATTTCTTTGTGCTTGTATAGCCACTGCCAGCAGTGTCTTGTGTCGACCAGCAAACAATACCATCACAAGCTCTGCTATGATTCAACAAAACTGGGAGCTGACCTGAAAATGTAGACTGCAGCTAACTGAGAGCCAAACTGGTACACCATGGTATAGGGTTTTGAGCCCTGGACTCCGTCTCTGGTCTGTCCTGCTAGTAGCAGCCCTGATGACAAAACATTGCACTGAAATGCCGTCATACCTTTGGAGCTTGTGGCCTGGGGGCCTAGGAGTGATTTTCCCTCTCCTGTGATCAGACAACAGCTCATTCCAGCCTGGGAGACACAGGGATACCTCCAAATAGCACTCGGCGTGCTGACGGCACCGAACAGCTGAGAGGGTGCCGTTGATACTAGCCTGCAGAGTCTGCGTAACAATCCGGTCTCCCAATGGTTAGAGTTTTGGGCTACTAAAGCCACATTGCACACAGAGAAGACAAGCTGCGTTGAATGAAAAGGCGACCCCAAACATATGGGCCTCTAGCACACAACCAACACGGAGCGACATGACTCCAGTTAAGCTGGATCAAATTCTAGTCCCCATCAGCGAAAAAAGAAAAGCCCTAGAGGTGAAGATACACACAGCGGCATTAGATCTGAACTTCCTAAGAGATGATCAGCACAAATTGAGTGACAGAGGAAAAGCAGCAAGACCTTGCTGGAAAAATTGCTGCTGCGATCCAATGAAATGAAAAAACAGATTTGAAACCTCATGGACTGGGTAAGATTCCTTAAGGGCTGGGCAGGGCAGAAGACACAGAAGGTCGAGCCAGGTGCAACAGTTTGCACATAATAGGAATACCCGAGAATGTAGAAGGGTCCAGTGCCACCTTATATATGAAACCTGGTTCCAGGAAGAGGTAGCCCCCTCAGGGGTTGTCACTCCTGTTCGCAGTTGAAAAAGCACGTACGGTCCCAGCCAGAAGGCCTCCTCCTGGGTCACAAGCAGTTGTGCAATAAGTGAAGAATATATCACCAAGTAGACTTTCCACATGTTTGGTGATGTAGTCCTTAAATAATAATTATGCTGCAATTAACTATGTCTTTTCTATCCTTCCAGATTAACTTAAATGACTATACCAAGTGGGTACAGTATGAGTGCATGTTTTTTCATATGCACTATTATCTGCAACATTGAGTAGGCAATCCACGTTGTTGTTTTCTATTTAGAGTGGTGCAGGTATCACTTTTTTGGTCCTGATGAAAAGCCAGGGGGATGGCTTCAAAACATGTAGACTAAGGAGGGAGTAGCCCATTACAGCATACACCCTACACTCCCCATTTTTACTAATACCCGTTATAGGCAGTATTACATTTTAGTTTCCACAAAGCCAGGTATTTTTGAAATCTCACTATATTCACTCCGACCCTTCCACTCTCACATTACACATAGCATCATCTTACTAATAAGTGCTTCCACATCTTCATCCGTCGCAGTACACCCCGTCCCACAGCGGAGCGGGAAGAACCCGATGATGAAGCATACCACCAAGGGATCTTTTGGTGGATGAGGGTTATTTTAAGAAAACATTGTGTTTTCCTATACATTTTTAGGGAAACATACAGTTCTTTTTGAAACAACAAGAGGAACGGTGATAGGACGATATTTAATGGGGTCCAGTGTACATGTCCTAATATAGAGCACACAGAAGGATACAAAGTTCCCCGGGGGGAGAGAGTGCAGCAGTGTGGAGAACCAGAAGAAGGGCAGAGTCAAGGAACTAGGGAAGTTCCCTTGTCGGAACTAGAGAGCCTCACACACCCAGAGTGCTAGGTGTAAGGATGACTACAGACAAGAAGCTAATATCCTTCAACACAAACTGCAGGATAGAGGGTACCCCACTAAACTGATACGTGACTCAACCAATTTGGTCTAATTCACTTATTTCCATCACCTGAATGGTATCCATCATTGGCTAGCATTTCTGTGTCACTCCAACCCCCAGCAGACTTTGTTTTAGCTTTCCACCCGCGATAGCGACCTTTCCACCATGGCCGCCACCGTTGCCACTATCGCCCAGTACTCGCTCTAGTCCTCTTGCTGCCTGGGTGCATGCGTTTGACGCGTGGGAGGCGCCACCAAACCCGCGGCGCCTCGGTGAGGCAGCGGACAGCCTACATAACGATGGACCCAACAGGGACACTCCACCAGCTGCTCCGCACACTGACCAGGTGCCGCGAGCGTGAGGGGTAGGTGTCGCCGCCATCCCAGCGTCCGTACACAGGTAAGCCTTGTCCCTAGCCCCCCTAGCCCCCCCGACCGGAGGATCCGATCATCTTTTGCCGTCCCACAGCTCCAGGCGGTGACGGGGCCGGTTCTTGGCTCTGCCCGGGCCCCCTCCACCCTCCTGCCACACTGCATTAAGCGGATTAGAGGTGGGGAGCGCCCGCCTCTCCCCTGCCGCGCCAACCTCTGTTAGGCTGAGCTTTGAGGGAAGCGAACTGCGCGGTGTTCCGCCGTAGCCTAGCATTGTTTTTGCTCAGGCTCGCGCCTTGCGAGCATTGGGTGATGCATTGGTGCCGGCTCTATGAGTTGGACACCGCGCTGGGAGCTCCTTTGGACTCGGGGGCTACACCCGGATAGAGCGGACGGCTCCCTACCCACCCGATGACTGCATATGTGGTCCTGGGTAAAATCAGCCCTCGAGGCCGGCCGGGAACCTGCCTTCGCACCCCCAGTGTGTTTGTGCTGAGGCATGAGCCCGGTCCTTCCTAGTTCTCCCCTTGCCTTGGCCTGCATATCAGGCACTGGTCCTCTAACCTGTGATCTGCTATTCACAAAATCACTCCTCCCATTCCATACCTTTCAGGTACAATTACCAGACAACGCTGGCCTCACGGGAGCATGCTGCGAGGCCCGTATTACTCTCCCTTAGGGTAAGATCCTTCCTCTCTTCTCCCAGGAATGGGTGTGTGTTTGATAGATTCGGCTCTACACTTAAGATTAGTGTTTTTACCTGCACTTTGGTTTCTCCAATGAGAGATATTAGTCGTGTCATATTCGAGACCGACTATGAAGGGAAATTACCAACCACCTTGTGTCCGGTATGATTGTTTTCCCTACACGCCCCCCTCCCCCTCACAGTGTGGAAAGGATATACCAAACAGTCACTCTATATCATCTTAATGTATTACTGCAATATTGAGGTATGCGTTGACCCGCTCTTTGCTATTTTCTATTTTTTCCTCCTACCCTTAGGTCGCCTAATTAGAGCAGGACCCCTGGCCCTCTTTGAACCCGACCCAGTGAGGTTGTATTCTACATTTGCTTTTTACCTCCTGAATGAGCAGTGTATAAAATTTCTTTCTTGTGTAGTACCCTTTTAAGGTCCTGACGAATCGCCGGTTGGCGAGAAACATGTTGACCACATAAGGGGGTTGAGTTAGTTTTCTGCATACCCGACAGTCTCTAGCTCCCCTCTCACCCCTTTTAATCAGGGAATCAGCCACGTCAATAAAATCCATTGTGGACTGCATACCCTGTTTTAACATTCACTCACTTTTCACTGACTACACTCCCTATTCTCACTCACACACACCATCGGCAAGGAACAAAAGAACTCTGCCAAAAGAGTGCCTCTTGGCATTCCGTCAGACATTGCAGCGCCGGTCTGACTAGGAGCAGTGAGCCGATGATGAAACTGAACATCCTACAGTCAGGGTGTGTTTCACACCTAGCACTCTGGGTGTGTGAGGCTCTCTAGTTCCGACAAGGGAACTTCCCTAGTTCCTTGACTCTGCCCTTCTTCTGGTTCTCCACACTGCTGCACTCTCTCCCCCCGGGGAACTTTGTATCCTTCTGTGTGCGGAAACATACAGTTCTTGACACCATTTAACCGATCTAGGAAGGATACTATTATCCTGTTTACAAAGGTGGACTTTCTTTGGTTTTTCGTGCTTCCTGTCAAACCAGATGCAAGGGCACATCATGGTATCAAATAGAAGGGCTCCCCAACAGACCATTATATCTGCTAAGTACAAACATCCTCTGGTTTGGGTGTCAGATCTGCAGCGTGTTAGTATTTGGTAAGCAAATGGTTACATTCCCTTAAGATATAACCAAAATCAATGTTGTTATTGCCCCATGTTAACTAGTTCTACAGACTATGAGCTATTGTTTTATAGGTCAGGTAGCAGTTTTATGTCAGATGGGAGTTGTGGGGAGGAAGGGCGCCCACTGCCAATATCATTGCACAATCACATGCCCCAACAACAGAAACAAGGGCGTCGACACGCATGGAACCCCTGTATATTGCACCACATCAAGGGAAGACAAGATAAATATAGTTTCACAACATGGAAAGTATGTGGTTTACGGTCAGCCAGCAGAAGATATAAGTTGTTAGCTCAATTACAAAGGCACACAGGTCAAATTGAGTTTCCATGGGAAAATCACTCCACTTATAAAGTGGGTGGCAAGTTAAAACATAATTGGAGGGGGAAACTGTTTTACACTGTCAACTCTGTCTATGCTAGGGGGGCAGATTTGTGGCTGGGGCCTGGGTTGTCGTTTAAACAGGAAGAGGTGGGAGAAGATCATAATGGAAGATGCATATTGCTTGGACAGGGGTCAACTAGATGAACGCCTATGCTATTATGTAGGATATATTCACAAAATGTAGACCACCCCAGTTTCCTCGCTGATTTGTACTTGATATTATCTGGTTGGATCACTGGGCTGACATGCTCTGGGTGTTGGAAGGCTACTTTAACTGTGTGCTAGATATTACCCTCATCCACTTCCATCCACGTTACTGCACACCATGATTACTAGGAATGCCAGGGCATTGGAAACATGGTTCCATGAGTGGACATTGGCAGACTACTGGTGGCGCAGGAATGAGGGAATTAATATACTCTTTCTATTAACCCCTGCATGAGCTGCGTGCCAGATTAGACCGCATGGTGTACTCAGAGATACTTCAGCCATATTTAGACCATGTGACATATATAGGAAATACACTATCAATCATAACCCTCTGGAGTTGGACCTGCATTGCGAGAGTCCCGACCCCGTAGCCACTTGGAAATTGCCGTTATCATGGCTGGAGAATGCCATAGTTAGGGAATTGCTGAGAACACTGGTACATAATTATTTTTCAGAGAATGAGAGCACTATTTCATTCTCCACTGATGGAGTGGGAAGCCATTAAAGTGGTACTAAGAGGCATATACACAGTAGTGTGAGGACAAATTGAAGCAGCTCTCAAAAGTGGAAAACTCCATGGAAAGGTTAGAACAAGCTGCTGTGGTAGAACCTGTGCAAATGGAATCTTTACCCAAAGGTAGGGAAAACATGCTGAATTATTGGAGCGATTTAGATACGTTGACTGAGGCGTGTATACCTAGAGAACACATTCAGAAGGTGACAAAGCAGGTAAACTCCTGGCATGCCTTAAAAAAACCAGCACCCATAAACCCTGATCATGTCTGTTACCAACGAAGACTGAAATACAGTCCACACACAAGGGTCAATAAATCCTTCATGGTGTATTATGCAGAATTATATTACAACTTGACTATCCCTAGTGTTGAATGCCTCAACTCCTTAGTTGATACCACCATGCCCTAGATCTCCCTTGACTCAGCCAGATGGATGACAGCCTCAATTAGATTACAGAGCAAGAAATAAGACTGGCTATTCGTGCTCAAGCGAGGGGCAAAACATTGGGTTCGGATAGCCCGCCCGCCAAATGTTATGCTTACTTACAAGTCACTAAAAAGTAACCTACAAGCTGCTCAAGCTATATCAATCGGTCAAAACCTAGGGGCAACTCTCAACCACGACCAATGAAGCAATAGTGACCTCAGTCCTGAAACCTGGACAAGACCAGTTGAATGTATCCCCTTAGCACCCATTATCAATTCTAAATACAGAGCAAAATACAAACTGGGAGGCTCCTTCCTATCTTGCCTGAAGTCCTTCTCAGGTACCAGAATGGGTTTTTTCCAGGGAGAAGAACTTTCCCTAATACCAGAAGATTTTACCATGTTCTCGAGGGAGTCACCCAGACTGACCTCACTTGGCCTGGATGGCATTAGACTGTAAGCAAACCTTTGACATCCTGAACCCATGACCAAGGTACTAGGGTATTTTGGAATTGGGCATGAAATGGTGGACTGGCTCACGCTACTGTGGGTGGCCCCAACAGCTAGGGTCCAAATGGGCCATTATATATTAGATGGCTACAAAATTGTCAGGGAGACTAGATAGGAGTGTTCCATTATCCCCAATATTATTTCTAATTGTCATCGAAACTATGGCTGCTAAAATGTGCAGACAGGGCCCTGCTTGTGGATACCTTTGACTTGGACATTTTATTCTATCTCGTTATAGGCCAATGACATTTTGCTATATGTATGCGACATTGCTTCTGATCTAATGTTGGTGTTGATTCTCCTGCAGGCCTTTGGAAAGGTATCTGTTCTTAATGTTAATTATAGAAAGTCGTGTCTTCCCTCTGAGGTTGGCTCACCTGCAGCAACAAACGACACTAGGAGGCCTGGTGTTGCAATGGGCGCCGCAAACATTCTAATACTTAGGAATCCACGTATACCAAACAGAAGTAGACTTACTAGAGGGAAATTTTGGAAGAGACATCGGATCCTTGTTGTCTCCTGTTGCTCCCCCTCTCGGTGGCAGGTCACATTGCAGTGGCAAAAATAGTGCTGCTCCCACGGCTATTTGATTATTTGGCAAATATGCCATTACTGACTCCAACAGCCCTTTTCCAACAGATAGATTCACTGTTAGTTGAGTTGATGTGGGGAAAAGGTGGATGGGGTGAGATTGCAAGCCTAAAGTTTACCTCTGACATCGGGGTCAAGGAAGCCCTTGAATTTCGAGGATTTGCTACAGCAACTCGGTTCCAGTGAGTAGCATAATGGCAGGCCGTCAACTATCGCGATGAAATATGACTTTCAAAATAACAGATCCAAACAGAAGGCCTGCATAAAATACTTTTCCAGGACTCTAGATCCCTGAGACACTTACCTCTTCTTCAGACAGCACAGGAAATCCTGAAGATAACTCTGTCAAAGCCCAGTGGCTCTATATACACCAGCGACACCACCAAAGGGCTTAGTGACTGAATGGTAAGCACTCAACCCCAGAGCTGACCATTTGGGAGGAGGTAGGGCTTACTACTGTGGAAGACCTCTTCATGGACCGCACAATCCAGACCTTCCAGACACTCATGGTAGCATATGGCGAATGGGAGGACAATTTTTACTATTTTATACATTTATATATTTTTTATTATTCTGCAAGATCCCGCACACACTTAAAAAAAAGAAGAATATTGAGGACACTGACCCAGCAAACGCATGCTATCATACAAAAACTTTACACAATAGGGCATGGCGGCAGGTTATTTATGTAGCTCTATAAACTATACAACAAAATGAAGTGATATCCCTCCACGCACTTAGAGGTAAATGGGAGGCAGATTTGGGTAGTGTGTGTAACGATAAAGAGTGGCGGGTGTATTGGAATGTCTCCTTAAATGCCAGCTTTAGGATTATACATTATAACATACTGCTTAAAGCATATCTCACATCATGCAAGCCCAAAAACATTTACCCCACAGCCTCGGCGGCTTGCCACCGATGTCACTCTGACGTAGATGAAATACTTCATATGAGATGGGACTGTATTACCCTGAAACACTTCTGAACTGACTAAAGTCCTGGAGATAATTTCCCCAAAAAAGACAACAAATCAAGCATAGAGTACTCGGAGTGCTGCTTACTGGGCATGCACTCCAGACCTATAAAAAGGCTAGGGTAAAATCAAATTTTACTGATCTGGCTTTGCAACTGACCAAGCAAGCGATAACTATGCATTGGAAATTCCCACTACCCCAGTGGAATACTGAGCAGAAGCACAGAGCAAGGCACTCAAAATGGTGGAAAAGCGAGCGCTGATCTCCCATAGCGACTCACTGAGACGAAGTTATTAAGGCTGACAAAGAGCTTGCGAACGATAACTGACTACCATTATCCCTCACCCCCATACGTATGATTCAATATTATTAAATGTGTCATACCAGGGGGTATGGCTTAACATTAGATCCCCCCTAACAGAGATGTTTTCCACACTCCTGAGCTAATAACCCCACCCAGATACTTGCCAACCGCTGGCACTTTATCCCACTCTATTCTGAACGTTTCTATAACTCCAAATACTAGAGCTGCGCATGAGATATTTATTACTTTAGGCTTCGCTTAGCAGAGGTAATATTAGGCCCCTTCCAAGGACCTTGACGGGAGTGCCCCAGGACAGAAGGGTGGCGGGTGGGTTGAGATCAGCTACTGAAGTTAAAGACATAAGATACATTTTGTATTAGTAATAAGTTTTTTTTTTAGACCGGTCAGTGTGTGATGTGGTCTTCCCCCAAACGTTTTGCCTTCACGCCTCCTACTTGCAGAAATTCGATTTTGTTGGATTTAGGACTCTGTGCAATTTACCACTGCTAACCAGTGCTAAAGCGCTCGTGCTCACTCCTTCAAACATGGTAAAAGTGGCTTGCACCCAATTTGCATATTTAATGTACTTATAAGTCCCTAGTAAAAGGGTACAACAGGTACCCAGGGCCTGCAAATTAAATACTACTATTGGGCCTCCAGCGCTTATTTTGCCACTTGCCGAAATAATGCTTTAAAATGTGTCTAAGGCTTGCCATTGCAGCCTGTGTGCAGTTTTAAACTGCAAATTCGACTTGGCAAATAAACCTTTTGCCAGGCATAACCTTCCTTTTTAATACATATACGTCACCCCTAAGGTAGGGCCTGAACAGTCCACGTGGTAGGGTGCATTGTATTTAAAACGTTAGACATGTAGTTTTAAGCTTCACATGCCCCTGGTAGTGAAAACCTCTAGTGTCAAATTATTTATCACATTTTACTTGACTTAACTTGGAGCGGGATTTTTCCTGTATTGTGTTTTCGCTTTATTACGGTTTGTGTGCTACATATATACTTAACACATTGCGTCTAAGTTAAGCCTAACTGCTTTTGTATCAAGCCACCAGAGGGTTAAGCAGGGGTTAATTTTGTGATTTCTGTGGTTCACTCTGACAAGGATTGTTGTTGCTGCTTGCGAAGGGTTTTCACCCCCTCATTTAAAAACCGAATTTCTTACACAATTGAAATATTAATGATGGATTACTGTGTTGCCAATTTGTCAAAATATGTACAAGCAAAAATCTAAGGAACTTAAATAGGTTGAGGATGAAATGTGATCGACAGATGACAAATAGTTGTAACCTCTGTATTAGATTGTCTAAATATGAAAATGTAAATACAAGTTATTAAAAAAATTAGATTCTTTTGTACCCACTATTTTAGTAACACAAATGGAAAAGAAGAGCTATATGTCATTTATTGAATCGTTTTTCGGGAATGTCCGCTGACAACACATTGTTCCTCCGATTTCTAAAAGAAAAGCCATCAATAACATTTACCTCGCTCTCTTTTTCAGGATGCTTTTCCACCCACATTCGTGGCAGATAAATTTCAGTCAATTCGATTTGCAAGCTAAAACCATCGCTGTCCAAGGTACTGTTATCTTCTGTGCTTACTACAGCTGTGCAGTCTGTTTTCTAGAAATCAAAAAGAGTAACGTATTAATCTCTGTAAATCAATCAAATAATAACTTTATTTCGGCCAGTTGACCATAAAAGCACAGATAAAATAGCACGCATCATTTACTTTAAAATAAATATAAAAAGGCCAAATACATACAATTATAGAAATTGGGTAAAAGCATAGCCAATTAAGGCATAAAATATTATAAAATACAGTACAATCTATAGCAGCAGGTAAATGGTAGGAGGTTCACTTCATATGAGTCACTGTAACTGTCAGAAATAGGGAGTAATAATGACGATTGTAATGTGCAAGTGCCAAATATAAAAACAATTCTCCAGGTGAGATTTAACTAATCAAAATTTTGACTACTCGGGTATAAACGTTCGATTCTCAAAGGCATCAATCCGGTATAACGGTAAATATCTATTGAAAATAAATAAATTAGACCGTAACAATAATTCCAGATTGAAGAGTTAATTCCTTTGGATTACCATTGTTAAACAAGGGATGAGCAGTGATTAATTTGTCATCATTCATTTCATTTTATCTTCTTTTTTACTATTATTTTTAATTGTTTTTAGGAATAATCTACGAGTGCACCACATAGAGAATAGAAAGCCTGCTACCGAATAAGCTATGGAGAGGCTAGTGTCATTTTTCAATATCCCGTAGGCCTCAGATAAATGTCAGTCAATTCGATTTGCAAACTAAAACCATAGCTGTCCAAGGTACTGTTGTCTTCTGTGCTTACTACAGCTTTGCAGTCTGTTTTCTAGAAATCAAAAAGAGTAACGTATTAATCTCTGTAAAAACTAAACGAGTTTCTGAAATAAGGGACTATACAATCGTGAGATAGTGCAGTTGATGCCCACACAAACATACATTATTCATACCTGTTAAAACAAAGTAAAGTAAAGTAAAGTCCACATTTGTAAAGCGCACAATCACCCGTAAGGGTCTCTAGGCGCTGGGGGGCCGTCGGGAAGATTAAGCGAGCTATTGCCCAGAGTCACATGGTGCTGGGCTAACCTGCCGCCGGAGCCGGGGATCGAACCGTGGTCCCCAGATTCCAGCGTCAGTCGCCCTGGCCGCGGCGCCACACCTCTCCCACTTTCCACATAGACTAGTGGAAACAAGCAGACACCAATAAGCAACTATTATGGAATCAAATAGTGTTTTGTGTGATAATGGGGAGTAATAGCATTTCATTTCTAGCATTCAACAACATATAGAAATAACAGGAAGAGAGAAAAGTGGGCGTTTAAAAAATTGTCAAATTATCATGAGTGGATTCCATTACTTAGCCCTGCTTTAGTTTGAAGGAAACAAACCATTTTCTTAAATGTTAAAGATATAATGATCCTGATCAAAAGAAGTAGCAACCCTCAGTGACAACAAAATGGGGAAAACCGCATGAGCACTGGCAATTGGTTTGACGTTTTACTTCCATTAAAAGGTGCTGGGGTGTTAAGTGTGCATAATAAACACGACCTTTTGCGACTCCATTTCGAGACTCGGAGCATCGTTGGTGCATTCCGTCTTCTCGAACAAATAAAGCTTGTGACATGCCGTGTGCCTGTCTCTTTGAAGCTCTGCTTCTGTATTGTGCCACCAGACACGAACATAACTCGGGACAAGCAGACACAGCGGCAGGGAAATAAAGAAAGCCCAGAGGCGCTCGGGCGCAGGTGTATACAGGGCCTGCCCGTGCCTGTATACCTCACCAGTGCCGCCATTTATTAGGTCGAGCTTAGGCAGTACTTGCGCTGTGCTCAAGACCTGTAGTAATCAGTCAATGGGCTTTAAGCACGCCTATGTATTGTGATTGTGCTCGTCTTAAATGCTTTTTTTTTTATTGGTGCATTTTTCTAAATGTCCCTCCGTTCAGTGCTTAGTTCCCTTTCTGGCGATTTCACTAAGAGAACATTTTTGTTGGCGATCACACTGCGTTGAAGTGCCTTCACGCTTCCTCCTGTTACAGTATGTGATGACCCCTCCTCCCGTCTGGCATCTTGGCATTGTAGGCTTCCTTAGTTTGTGTTGATTTAGTTGTCCATAGCTGGCGCTAAAAACAAAGCAAGCATGTTGCTGATGAACCTGTGGCACCTGGTTCACGGCCGCAGAGCTTCGTCTTTCGGCAAGGGGCCGCTTGGGGAGGCTGTGCCTTTTTCTCTGAAGGCTTGTTTGTTTTTATAACCTTTCATTTATGTTTAAACAGATGCCTGGAGCTGCCATTGGCGTATTACAGTAGTAGGGGTGCTGAAAGCACTTCTGCGGATGAGCTTTGGGAGCCTCGTCTAGTCAGACTGTGTGGAGATGAGCCTGAGAGCGAGGGAGAAGTAGAGGTGCTGTGATTGGTGCCCATCGGGCCTCACTGTACGTGCTGGCTTAGAGCCTGGGGCCCCCGTGCAGCCAGCCCTGCACCAGGCAGCGCCAGGGAAGCACCGGGTACTGGTGGGGGTCCAGCAGCAGCAGCAGGTGCGCACCTCCCTCGCTGCGAGCATGGCCGCTTCTCTTCTTTCAGGTTGGAGGACAGGACGTTCAGTTCTCACTCAGGACTTCACAGCCGATGCACAACCCAGCCACTGCTTGCAGAACAAAACCAGCCACTGGCTAATCACCAAGACACTTCAGGACCACAGCTGCTGGATACTCAGCTCTCTGCAGATGAATGTCCAAGTCATCACTTTAGGTGTTTGCAGTGCAGGACATTGTCGCAGTGTGGCCTGGCTACAAAATGCGGATAGCTCAGATTGCCTCACACCAAATTCAAAAAGGCTAACAGTTGTGTTTCCTTCATATACAATTAGTGACTTTATAAAATCCCCCAATGAACACTGTTAATAGCCTAAAATTCCCCATAACAAACTTGTTGATTAAACCACTGAACTGTATATCTGGTCCAAATCCCCTACCACTTCCATCTTATTTTAAGCACAGCCACTGTAGGAAAGTACCCCTTTTTGCTTTGTTACCCCCCACTTTTTAACTGACACATAATGCACTTTTGAATTGTGCCCTGGTGTCCTACCTAATTAAGTTCCCAGGGCCTGTGTTCTTTCCCAAAGCTGTACCTCTGTACCCACAATTGGCACCTCTGGGGCCAAAGGTAAGGCCCTTGTAAAAGGTACCAAGGGGTAACAAGGACACTATGTCCAGGGAAGGCCTCAAAGGGCTGCAGCACCTATTGTGCCACCCTTAGAGGCCCTGTACCTTAACACACAGACACACACACACACACACTGCTATTGCAGGCTGCATGTGTTGCTACAGAGAAAAGTAAAGAGTTGACAAGGCACACATCCCTGTGTACCATACCCGCAACCCACTACCTGGGGCCTATGTAAGTCACCCCTCTAGCAGGGTGCACTAGCCCCAGGTGAGGCTACAGTGGCATGAGCCCGGTACCCCTAACGTGTCTAAGTCCATTCTTAGACATTGTTAAGTGTAGTAAAGATATAAAGAGTATATGGTCTGGGAGTTGGTCATTACGAACTTCACAGCTCCATAATGGCTTTACTAAAACCTGGGAAGTTTGGTAACAAACTTCTCAGCACATTAAACCCACAGTGATGCCAGTGTGGGATTTAATGTAAAATGCACCCAGAGGGCAAATTAGAGATGTCCCTGAAAGAGGACCAGCTCTGGTGTGGTTCCTGAATGGCTGCCCGCCATTTGCCACCAACAGACAGGTTCCTGGACTCCTGGGTAGAGAGCCTCCTCTATCTGAGTCCCGAAACAAAGCCCATCCTTGGCAGAGGTGTCATGCCTCCTCCTCAGGTGGGGCTGGGTCCACGAAAAGGGAAGATTCAAAGGCATGCACCTTTGTAGGCTTTCACTGCCTTTTGCTGCCCCCCAGCAACTGGCTCCCACCGGTTTTGACCTCTACTTTCAGTGGGAGAATCAGCTGGAAAACAGAGTTAGGAGGAGGGGTGTACCCACCTTTGCCAACCCCACCCCTCAGGTGGGGGAGGCGAGGTGAAGCACACATCTTTGTCCTCTCCATCTTGAAGATGAGGGAAGATGAGGGTTCCCAACCAATTGAGAAGAGGCTCATGCCCCCTCTCACTGGAGATTAGCATAATAGGGGTGTACTTACTCCAAGGAAGGGAGCCATTGGTATTGACCTGCACACATCTGTAACGCTCCTAAATGTAGCATTTAGGGGCAACCTTGAACCTTGCCTCCTCAGATTCGAGGAAGAAAGTGTTATGTTTTGTAATGCACCCCAATATAAGCGTGGGTAGTTACCTAACCTTTCACCTACATTTCCCCGCTATTGTACTACATAACGGTTTTTGATATTGACCTTTTACCTAGCTAAGGTGCTGCACACATGTTGTGTGGTTTTCCCAGAAAACTAGCCTCATTTATTATGCATGAGGATTCTCAGAATCACAGCAGGATTACCATCTTCAGCATAAACACTAAGTATAAGGGTCATTCCTTCAGTCATCCTCGGCCAACACGACACAGCAAGGAAGAACCCCTGAGGGTACCTTTTGGGTATATATACACCATATCTTTGCTGGGGCAAGCAGAGGAGAAAGACTTCCATGCTGACACACTGATGCAAGACGCTGAGGTTCCTGCACGCAGACACTCCAGCTTGCAGTGGTCTGACATCCCTCCCGGGATGTCCATCTTGAGACCAAGATGGGGTCCCACAGTCTCTCACTTCAGGTATTGGGGTTGGCTTCAGCCTATGGGGATTCTTGGCTCTACACCTACATATATGCTACACTGATGGGACAGGGTTGTCATGTTCGATAGTTGCCAGGAACTATTCTCTCCTTAGTAAGAGGTACAGTGGCACTGTGAGCTGGCTGGTATACAGGCGAACATATCCGGTGGTGATGTTTGGAATCAGTCTGGACACCAATCCCATAGTTTATGTTGTCTAAACACACAGATCCTACATAGATTTATAGGAATTACACATCAAAAGAAGGACTGAAGAGTCATTGTGACCCATGAAGAAAATTACACTTTGGCCCCAGCCTTACCATCCTGTCCTAACTCAGACCTGCCTACAGCGAAGAAACCAGTGTAGCCAACAGCCCCCAAGAGCCCGGAGGACCTGCCCTGCACTCACCTTACAGACTGTCTCCTGTGAGCACCAGATTTGGTCAGCAAATACTCCAAGACCAGAACCCGGACCCAAGTGGCTTCGGGGTTCTGCACCACTCAGCACACAATGCCCACAGCCTGATTTTGAGTGGCCCAACTCAAATGCACTCTAGGCATGCTAGAATGGAATCTTCCAGTGTCGGGTATCGCTACAGTGGGTAATTGTTGGAAAACTAATTGAGAAATGACTGAGTGCTGGTCCTGAGGAGAACCCCTGGAATAGTTAGGGGCTTGAAACGCGTTGACCCTTGCATTTGGGAAAGAAGAGTTGCATTAATAGTGTCTGAGTGGGATCCAGAATTATAGCTACTCTCCCCTCAACAACATGTAAAGTCAGCGACCACAGGGCAATACACATTGGCAGGATATACTATATAACATAAAGTGACTTATCCGCCTAGTGTTAATGTGTTAATGAAGGACTGGTCAAAGAAAGGTCACATATTTAGTATTGTTTATGTATATGAATTTGTCACTAGGTCATTATATGTTGTTTGGTAACTCATGTACATACAAATGTGGTTTAAAGTAAGATTGTAATTTGCGTTTTCAAAATGAAGGGTTGCCCTTGAGACATGCTCTTAACGTAAAAATATTTTTTGAAAAAGAAAAGTGAAATAAAACACAAGGTCGAATGAATTTAGAACATTTGTACTTTTATTTTTGAATCATTAAAAAGCATGGCAACTAGATACCTTGTTATTTTACAGTGAATAGACAACAAGCATTCAACTCCAAACAATTCAACATAATGCTACACAATTCCACGCCACACAATTCCACCCCACGCAACATAATTACACGCCACATAATACCACTCAACACCACATAATTCAACTCCACCAAATAACACACTGCTCAATCTATATATATAAAAACGAATGTCTGTCTGTCTGTCTGTCTGTCCTTTATGCATTACTACACCATTCATCCGATCGCCATGAAACTTTGGGAAGTTGTTGAGTACACTCCCGCGAAGGTTTCGGCCATAACTTTGTTTTAAATATCGGCCCACCAGGGCCCTCATAATCTTTCGAATACTGATGTACGCACCAGACGGAAAGACAACAAATCGTGTATCCACAAGTACTCGAATAAATAAATAGAATTAAAACACCATTCATCCGATCGCCAGGAAACTTTGGGAAGTTGTTAAGTACACTCCCGCGAAGGTTTCTGGCATAAAAATTTGATGTACGCACAAGACGGAAAAACAAAAAATCGTGTATCCACAAGCACTTGAATAAATAAATAGAATTAAAACACCATTCAATCTACCGCCAGGAAACCTTGGGAAGTTGTTGAGTACACTCCCGCGAAGGTTTCTGGCATAAATTCTTTTTAAATATCGGCCCCCCCGGGGCCTCATTATCTTTTGAATACTGATGTATGCACCAGACGGAAAAACAAAAAATCGTGTATCCACATGCACTCGAATAAATAGAATTAAAACGACACTTTAAAATGTTTTACATATTAAAATGAATACGTTTCAATAAAAATGACACAATGTAAATTGAATGTTATCATGACGAGTTTCCTTGAATTTCCTTTCTTCGGAGATCGCAGCAACACGCGACTGGTAAGCTAGTACAACATAAATACATCCCACAAAAATCCACTCTAAGCCACATAACAATCCACATAAATACACTCCTCACCATGCCAAATAAATTCACTCAACATAATCTCACTCAACAACACCCTATTCCATACACACTATTCAACTCCACACAAATCCATTCCACATGACATAATTCCACACCAAATAATAATTTCACTCCTCAACACAATTCCATCACACACTACATCGAACCAATTCACAACACATAATTCAACATCATACCACAAAATTCAACAGCATACCACATAATTAAACTCCAGTACATAATACTCCACAACACAAATTACCATTCCACATATTTACACTCCAAGACACAATCCCACTCCACATAATTCCAATGCACTCAAAAACACAATTATTATCCACATACCACTGCACAACATGCCACATAATTCCTCTACACAAATCCACTCCACACAATTCCACGTCACACAATGCCACAACTAACAATTCCAATCCAACCCACATAATTCCACTACAAACCACATACATTTACTTCACTCAACTTCATAACACATAGGTAGGAGACATTTACATTTACAATGCCATTAGCTCCAACTCTCTTTCTTTTTAAACAGCCAAACACACAGATCTGGAGCTTAGCTCCTACAAATTTATTTTTTTCGTCATCAAACAGGCAAAGCTATCCATAAAGCTCCATGCCACACAATTCAGCTCCACACATTTCCAATCCACAACACGTAATTCGACACAAAACCACATAATACAACTCAACAACAGATTTACACAACACACCACATCTAATCCACACCACACAATTCTACACCATACCATAAACTTCAGAAGCACGCCAAATAATTAAATTCCAAACGCATACCACTCCAAAACACAAAATAAATTCCACATAATTCCAAACCATAACACAAAATCGCACTCCAAATCATTCCAGTACACTCAATATCACATAATTACTATCCACATAATTCCACAGCATACTGTGCCACATAATTCCACTATACAAATCCCCACCACACAATTCCACGCCACACAATTCCGCAACTAACTAGTCCAATCCAACCCACATAATTCCACTACACACTACATACATATGCTCCATAACACATAGGTAAAAGACATTGCCACTTACAATGCCAATCGCTCTAACTCAAACAAATGCAAGACCATTTGCATTTCCAATGCTTGTTTTTTGTTTGCGATAAGAGTAGGGTTTTATTAAGGAGCCTACTGTCAGTACTTAATTTTTGTTGGTTGCTGCCAGAGTATGCTACTAGCACTTCTTCCTCATGCACGTGACACTTGTACCCAAGTCGACGGACATGATCAAGATTAAAATAGAACCATAGTTACCCAGCAATCACAGTCACAAATATACACTGCTTCAAGTAGTGTTGTTAATGACAGTAATAGTGAGACGTGGCCATGCAGTAACAGCAACCTGTGCGCTACATCACACCCACTCTGTATGGGGTGTGGGTAATGGGGCCGAGGTTTACATTACACGGAGTGGTCTTTAGAGGGTACCACACTTGCTCAAGAGAGCCTGCTACGGATTTACCCTCAGAGATTAGTAGAAGGGCGCCGCAGAGGCTTGGGAGGTAAATGTTGACTGCTGAAACCTTGGGTAAGAGCTCGGCTCTAGACTAAATAGCGAATGTACATCTGTAATCCAGAAAATTCTTCCAAATGCCTGCCTCCTAGTCTCCCCGTGTTTCATGAATGTTTGCATTCCATGCACATTATGCAATATCCACTGAAAGGTGAGGCTCATGAGGCACATATCGTACCATCCCACTATCATTGTATATTGAATTTGGGTGACTACTGTTGAAATGCCATACTTCAACACAACTGAATTCTGTAGGTCCCATAGTTGCTCAAGAGCACCACATGGGCTTTCAGTATCAAAGTCCCAAGCTGGCTATCTTCACTTTTATCTAACTGAATTCACATAGTAAAGAAGGGACATCACACCACTGGAAGGGTGACAATGTCCTGTGATGTCTATCAGCATTCAGTACTGGTAACATCACATTTTAATTTGTACCTCGAACTACTGAACTCAATATTAGAGGGATTGTGAGTTAAAATACATCAGTATTCTGATGATATGTAATTATACTTGAAACCTACTATTTGAATAACATCTTATTCCTTCAAAGATGACTCTTAAAACTCAAACAGCAGCAATTTGTTGTTAAACCCAGAAAAAAACGCACTCTTTCTAATCACTTCCAGACACAAAATAGGTTAGACCCCAAGATTATAAAGGAGATCATCACTGATGGATTTTCTCCCTCAATTGCCAACAATTAAATCCATATTCTTTATACTTACCATCTCTTCTTCTTTTACCCTCAAATCAACAGTCTCCCAATCGTCTAACATTCACGTTCAGTCACTAAAAAAGATCAAGCATTTGCTAACCTCTTCCCATTAGAGTCAGCAACCCCTGTCCGCATCATGTTCTGTCTAGACTTCTCCAATGCAATTCTTGTAGAAGGGTTGCCTAACCCCAGTAAAGATCCTACACCATTCAAAAGCAAGAATCATCTCTTAAACGAGGGCGTTTTCTCAGTTACCCAATGCTCAGGAAGTTCCACTGGCTCCCTACTGAGGCAAGCATTACATTCAAAATGTGTTGCATTACCTTAAAACTAATCAGACAAAAGTTTTTTTTTTCTGAACTAAAACCCCAAAACAAGGTTTGTTGTTTTAAAAAGAAAAAGAGTTATAGCCCGATAAATGATGGGACTGATTTACAAAGGTAATGTGCACTTTTGAGTATGTTTACACTTTTGAGTAAGTTTACTACTTTTCGGTGTTCACAAACTCGTAGTGTAAGCACTACACATGGCTGACCACCTTTCAAATAAAACCCCATAGAAAATAATGTTTATGTAAATGCAGTCAAATTATTTAAAATAGATAAAATATAAATAAATATAAATTTAAGCTACCAAAAACATAAAAATATTACAAAGGGATTACTTAATTATAAAATATTTTAATAACCTCTTCCGAAATTAAAGAATAATGTAACAATACATTTTATTAAAAAAATAATTAAATTACTCTTTCCCTTGGGAGTGTTTCTTTTGGGGTTGTGATCAAGAGAACAGACTGTGGTGGTACGTGCATTAAAACATTTCAAAGCAAATAGTTTACTGCCTTCGAAAGGGTGGTCCATGCTGAAGGACTGAAAATTGGAGGAAAATACGGATGGTCTCAGCCAGGTGTCTTTACGAACAGCGATGGATGTTCGCATAAACCTGGCAACTGCATTGGTCACATGATGGACCGGATTACCGTGGACTGGATTACTTGCCCAGATGCTGCCTCTGATGGGGTCTTGAAAGTGGACCTGGAGCTCCTAGAGACTAGGGATGACGGCGTCTGCTAGATCCACAGTTCGTGCACATAAGGTCCTACCAGTTACATAGCATTCAGGGTCTTGAGTGCTATGCTTCCAGCAGCGAAGACTTTTTTAACATAGGCCCCCATTTTTCGGATTCCCTATCCGCTGGGGCAGTAGGGAAACTCTCAGTGGCCGATAAGAAGATGATGAGGCCCGAATATCAGGGCTTTCCAGGGTAGGGTGCTCCTATAAAAATAAAGGGTCAGCCGGGGCAAGACTTTACATCCTGGTTTTTGACCTATTGACAGCAGAAGCAGAGGATGGCTTAGTTCATGGGCATAATAGAGGGTCGAGGAAAGCCTCATTAAATCTGTGAGGATGTTTGATTTAGTTTCTATAGTAGGCAGAGGTAACTTCAGAATATCTGAGGAGTTTTGTGTTATTCATTTGCAGGAAGATGCACATCGGAAAAGGGGCCCTGTTGGGTCAAAAATTCTACTTCTGGGGAGATGTCAATGCCAATGGTCTCGGACATGCCCTGAAACTCTTGCAATGGAATATTGAGGATCATCCTGGCCTAAACCCGTACTAAATAAGTCATAAAGAGACGGGTGCTTTCAAGCATTATTTTCCTCCAGGAGATGTTGTCCCTTCCTTCTGGACCTATGCAAAGGGGTAAGAGGTTGTGAGCTAGTAATGGGCTGCTCAAGAGCCAGTGGTGGTGCCAACGGCACAACCGCACCCCACCCTGCTTTTTGCAGGACCACATGGTAGAGGTGTTTTGTAAGAGCACCTGTACCAGCTTCCCCCTTGAAGGAAGGAAGGAAAGCTTTTAAGGCCAAGCAGACAGATTGGAGCTCCAGTAAATTTATGTGAAAGCAAGCTTCTGCTGGAGATCAGAGGCCTATGATCTCCACCTCTCTCAGGTCGCCACCCCAGGTCCTGAAGTGAGGCATTGGTCACCGTTGTCAGTTCTGAGTGGGGTAAAGAGAGGGTCTTCCGTTGACCCAATCATGATCTAGCAATCACCACTCCAGTTCTTTTGCAGTATCCTTCAAAACCTGGACTCAATTAGAGAGATTGCACTGATGCTGTGCCCACTTAGACGTTAGATCCCACTGCAGAGACTGCATATGCTATCTGGCATGCTTCATCGGTAGGATGCAGGATGCCATGAGTCCCAGCAGCCCCAATGTCATTCTCACTAAGATCCAGGTCAGAGGCTAAAACATCGGAATCATAGTGAAAATGTCTTAGACTGTCTTCTCTTGGCGTAAAGACATGAAACTATACCAAGTCCAGAATGACTAAGATGAAGAGGCGACTGCAAAGGAGTCAGGTGTGACTTTGGCATAGTGATAGTAAACTCCAAAGATGTTAGTAGGTTCACCCCAGTCTGAAGGAGGGTGAGGGTTGCGTAGGGCCTACCTGCCTTTAACAGCCAGTCGTGGAGGTAGGAAAAGACTGGGAACCCTGACCTTTAAAATTCTGTTGCAACAACTACCATCTTAAATAGCAAGGGTAGCTGGGAAATACAAAAAGGAGCACGATGAAATGAAAACCCTTGAAGCCTATAGTGAATCACAGGTAACACCTGTGGGCCTGCAGGCCGGGGATGTAGAAACAAGCATCCTGCATGTCTAGCACTACCATTCAGTCTCCAGAGTCGAAGGCAGAAAGAACCTGGGCCAAGGTGAGCTTTTAGAACTTGTCTGTCCGCAGAAAGACACAGAGATGGTCAAGGTCTAAAATGGGATAGAGACCCCACCCTTTTCCTGCACCAGGAGGTAGATGGAATAACAGCCACAACCAACTACTGGCACCAATACCTTTATATAGCTCCTCTGTGCTGTGCACCATCAAGGGCATGCTAAAGAAGTTTAGAGGATGCAGTAGGTGGGGGTGCAGAAGTCTGGGCTGCACATTGTCCCTGTTGCCTTTTGTTGTGGGCACCGCAGCCATTGCCATGAAACAGGTGGAGTGATTGCTGTACAGATTGTGTTTGTCAGCGATACTGGTAGCCCCTACCATAGCCACAGAGGGGGCCAAGTTGCTGAAGAGGCTGGCAGGTGGAAGTAGAGAGGCCCAGGAAGCACCCTTAGGCCCTGCTATTTTTGAAGCACTCCAGGGCTGAATCAGCTTTTTCTCTAAAAGTCAGCAAACATCAAATGGCATGTGCAAAAGACTGGCCTGGATGTCTCCTAAAAAGCCAGGAGACTGCATCTGCGCGTTTCTGCGAGGAGCAACACTGGTACTAACAGCTGAATCAGAGGTATTGAACCCACAGCAAATGGTGAACTGCATTACTACCGTCCTGCATGGCCTGGAAAAGTATGAAGCAAACACAAGGAGATGATGGAGAGAGCGCTGGAACTTTTCAGACACTAACCCCTAGTCACAGATCTGGGTTGAATCCATCATCGTTCTTTAGCTCAGTTCGCCATGCTTGTTTCCAGTCCACCTGAGACCTGGCTTGGCAGTTCGGGTAAGACTGTACCCGTAAGGAGCAGGGTCAAGACTGATTTGCATATGCATTGGTCTGAACTGGGGTGGCAAAGTGAGCGAAAGAACGATGATTGATTCAATGGCTCAAGCTTCTCCAGGGACCATATGCAATCCCATGGACAATACTTGGCCCACTAAGTTCCAAAAGACGTGAGAATAGTGACCCAACTGGCACCTGACATTCACTGAGTGAAGGACCAGGTTTGTTAAGTTGATTTTTTTTTTTACCAAGGGTTACTATCCTCTTCGATTTCCTCTTAGCGGCAGTAGTAGGAAATGAGTTCAGATTTTTCTGACTGACTGCACCACAAGGCTCTCAGGCATAGGGTACAGAGTCAGAAAAAACTGGGTCTCTCAGAGCAGGGTAGTGGTGCCTGGTGAACTGGCGATTAACCAATGGGCCTGAGCAAGGCTTAGCACAGATCCCCAAAATATTATTACTTAGAGCCTCATTGATTGGAAGAAGAGGCTCAGAACTTGTCTGGCCAGGCTTAAGTCTTAACTTTCTGAGTAGGAAGTTAAAGGTTTACAACTTTTGCAAACTTTCACACAACCATGGCACAGGAGGTGCTGTCCTCGTGCCAAGCGCAGTGGGGATAAGCATCCTGGGGTGTGGGACACTAATCCAGTGTCTAAAGAGATATCGAGACCACTGGCATCCTGAAAGTCTTCGTACCAGTTGTCTTGGTATAGCTAGACAATCTCATTCCCAACATCTTAGTCTCCATTATCAAAGCCTGTTCCGAATAATTCATGGAAAACATGAACCCTTTCAGAAGGTAGGACTATGTCAGAATCAGAAGGGTGGCTAAGCGGTTGCAGCTCAGATAAGGGAGTGTGCGTCTTTGGTCGAGGTCAGGTGGTGCATATCGGCATCGGATAGCACTATGGGTTGGCTGTCATTATCCAGAGTTGATGGCTATGGCATAAGCATAGTTGGATCGCATTTCTGTGTCGGTTGTGCTGCCATAGAGAGAACCGGTTCTCAAGTCCAAACGGAACACTGAACAAATATAGAGTGCCTACCTGGCACAAAGGACAGATCCACCGTTTTTTTTCCGGCTTCTTGGTGCCCAGAGGTGTGCAAGATGGAGACAGTAATGAGTAGAAAAGTGCAACATGGCTTCACAGAAGTCCCCTATTTTCTATGATGTGACCGATGGCCCCAGAAATTCTGGTTGCTGCAGAACAAGGGATTGAATTGACTCCGAAGCAGAGTGGCTTTGGGAGTGTGACCTGTAGCCACGATGACACCCTTGCACCTTCTGGGAGATTGAGAGTGGCAGGACGGAGCTAAGTGTCATTTGTACTTCTTCGCTTCTTCTTGAATTTACCTGAGGAGTTTGATTGTGAATAAGATCTGTCACGGAAGCAAGCTTAGAAGCAGGACGGAGACCTACCTTTAGACCTTGACTGATCTTGGCGTGGGATCTTGAAGAACTTCTCCACAGAGAGCTTAGCTTCAAGGCATAATCGCTGCAGGTCTGGAACTTATGGTTCAACCCTAGGCACCATAGACAAACCAAAAGGTGGTTAGTCACAGACATTTGTTTGCAACATTCTGGACCAGGCTTAAACCTTGTAGATTTGGATGGTGGCATTTGCCTTGCACACTGTTAACATGTTTTCAGAAATGTGTCTAAAAGAGCTGTGGGGTAGCTCTGTATCTATATCTGTTGGCACTGAAAGAAAACAACTGATGTCAGAGCGCAGAGGTGGCACCTATATTGGACCCCACACGGAACCTCTGGAGGTGTGCAACATCAGCACAGGCCGTATGGGGCAACCTGTTGGCGCAGGAGTGGAGCTTAAGATTTTCCAAATCCAGTCAGATTTTGGGTGAATATTCTAAAGGCGAGGAATCTGCGGTTAGAAGTCTCTATCGGAAAGAAGGGTACTGACATTGGCACACCAGTAGGGCCACTACATGGAGTTAACAGCACCACAGGAACGTCACTTTCTGGGTTGCACATAACTGGTGCTACATACCGTCGAGGAGAGCTATGGAGAAAGGTTTTCCAGATCAGTCTCGCTCCAGGGGGATTATTCAAGAGGAGAGGAACCTGCAAGTAAAAAGGCTGCATAGCTTGGCCTAGGCTAGACATCCAAACCTGTATGATGTATGCTGGATATATTAATAAAGGGATTTCGAAGCTCTGGCCCACATTGTTGCCAGACATCTTATTTAGAGCAGGATTCTGGGCTTGGGGTAGGATTATTTTATGTAGGTCCAGATTATATAATGAAGGGGCTTCATATACCTCCAAAGGTTCCATACTGCACTCAATTTATAATAAGGGTTCCTTGGCAGACCCTGGCAATTATATTCTGATAGATGTTTTTTTAATAATTTTTGATTAATTCAAATCTTACATACAATGTACCTTAAAAAGAATCGCTCTTCAATTTGATGATGAAATAAGTTATCAGGTTCAAACTATATAAAATTCTACAGTTGTGGTCCTGGTACTCAACAGCATTGAATCACATATAGAGAGATAAAAGTATTTTGCCATAGCACAGACAACGGTGTAATACAAAATATACAAGGGGCACAAAGGCTTTGGTTCTAAGGAAGTTTCACAGAGACTTCTATGAAAAATCTAGCAGCTTGGCTTAGGGTTGTATTTTGTGGACTGTTGACACAGTGATTCAGAACATCAGTAAAGTGTCTAATATTGTTTATTAAGAACACATGTTTCAATTAAAATGTGCCTTTCCCTGTACATTCCTGAACAGCAACAGGTTACATGTGCCAGCAATTCTTGCTCATGATCACACAATCTACATCTGTAATTCTGTGACTGCTGGCAGTTCAAAAGTTGCCTCAGTTCTTTGATAGGAAGTAATATAAACCATTCGGTTTGTATATAGTCTGACTGAGTTACGCAAAGGTCCAATAAGTAATGCTGTGGTGACATCGTGTTATATGAGTCTTGAGTTCTTATATGTGGCCATTGCTGATGTATGAACTAGCCTGCTAAGCAGCAAGACTTGTGTGTTTCAAGGCAGATTTTAAAGACAGTGTGCGGAAGATCGTGTTCCCAAATTAACCGTATCTGCAGCTCATTGATGGAGTACAGAAAATAAGAGGCTCAAGGATTTGTAGCTGGAGCATCTTGTATCAAAAGAACTTAAATATTGCTTTAAAAGATCCCGGCTTTGTTTTTTCACCATTGAGCAGTATGCCAAAAAATGTGCCCTGCATGCAAGGTCCTGCTCTACTAGATCAAATCCTAATCGAATTTTTGCTGGGCACAGCACCGGGGAAGGTGGAACAGCCTCTGAAAAGTATTGCACTGTGTGAGATCTAATATGGAGGCAAGGCAGCCTGGAATGGTCTGATGGCCATATGACCTAGGAGTAATGAATTTTGCTCTCGTGACATGCAGAATTGGGGTGGCCGAAGGATTTTAGAGTTTGGCATTAAGTTTACACACTGCAAACACAACAATGATGGACAGAATGTGGATCAATGTCACACATTCACCCCAGTCCAAAGATCTGGGCCCAAATCCATCGTTTTTCCACTCCACACCACCCTGGGTTAGACAATGGCGATATGCAAATCAGCGCTGACCCTGTGCCCCATGGGAACAGTCCAGTCCGAACTACAAAAGCCATGTCCTTCCCAGAACGGAAACAAGCATCCGAGGACCGGCCCGGTTTCGAGGTAACACCTCTCTTCAGCCCGGCTAGCTTGATTCCAGTGGTGTGGAGTGCCTGGGACTCACGTCTGAGCATCCCCAGTACACTTAGAGCGGTAACTGCAACCACAACAATGATGGACAGAATGTGGATCAATGTCACACATTCACCCCAGTCCAAAGATCTGGGCCCAAATCCATCGTTTTTCCACTCCACACCACCCTGGGTTAGACAATGGCGATATGCAAATCAGCGCTGACCCTGTGCCCCATGGGAACAGTCCAGTCCGAACTACAAAAGCCATGTCCTTCCCAGAACGGAAACAAGCATCCGAGGACCGGCCCGGTTTCGAGGTAACACCTCTCTTCAGCCCGGCTAGCTTGATTCCAGTGGTGTGGAGTGCCTGGGACTCACGTCTGAGCATCCCCAGTACACTTAGAGCGGTAACTGCAAACACAACAATGATGGACAGAATGTGGATCAATGTCACACATTCACCCCAGTCCAAAGATCTGGGCCCAAATCCATCGTTTTTCCACTCCACACCACCCTGGGTTAGACAATGGCGATATGCAAATCAGCGCTGACCCTGTGCCCCATGGGAACAGTCCAGTCCGAACTACAAAAGCCATGTCCTTCCCAGAACGGAAACAAGCATCCGAGGACCGGCCCGGTTTCGAGGTAACACCTCTCTTCAGCCCGGCTAGCTTGATTCCAGTGGTGTGGAGTGCCTGGGACTCACGTCTGAGCATCCCCAGTACACTTAGAGCGGTAACTGCAAACACAACAATGATGGACAGAATGTGGATCAATGTCACACATTCACCCCAGTCCAAAGATCTGGGCCCAAATCCATCGTTTTTCCACTCCACACCACCCTGGGTTAGACAATGGCGATATGCAAATCAGCGCTGACCCTGTGCCCCATGGGAACAGTCCAGTCCGAACTACAAAAGCCATGTCCTTCCCAGAACGGAAACAAGCATCCGAGGACCGGCCCGGTTTCGAGGTAACACCTCTCTTCAGCCCGGCTAGCTTGATTCCAGTGGTGTGGAGTGCCTGGGACTCACGTCTGAGCATCCCCAGTACACTTAGAGCGGTAACTGCAAACACAACAATGATGGACAGAATGTGGATCAATGTCACACATTCACCCCAGTCCAAAGATCTGGGCCCAAATCCATCGTTTTTAAGTTTACACACAGCATATGCCACCAAGGTTCCTTTGTGCCTCAACTTACTTTGGAAAATATATTGGTGAACTTTTCTTCAGAAGCCATATGCCCACATAGTTGTAGCAAAAAGAGTACCTTAACTAGCATGGGCCAGAAAACCATATTATCTTTGTTTTCTTGAGAATAATTCCAAAAATCATTACATTGGTCTTAGAAGGACTCGGTTCAAGCTTGTTTTCATAATTATAAAAGCACTTACCTTCCGTAACAATATGTAAGAAACATAAGTTTGTTATAGATTCCTTATCTTAGCACATCCCCAAGGCATCAGACTGGATCTAGAAAGCTTTTCGTCAGCAGTACACCTGCATGTCGGTAGGTCGCGTCAGTAGACTCCGCGTACGTCGGCGTTGTGGTCGCCGGGATGACAACGTGGAAGTTACTTAGACGCCGCCCTTGTGCGCTCACTTCAGTTCTGTACACGACTTTCTGTGCCAGGAACGCAGAGCCATTCATGACACTGACCATTGGTGCACAAAACTACGGCCCTGAAAGGATTACCTTAACCCTAGAAATCAGTTCACAGAACGGGGAGGATGGGTGGGGCAGGAAGGAATCAATAACTAACCTATGTTTCTTACAGATTTATCGTTACCGAAGGTATGTAACTTGTGCATCTGAAAGAAACAGTTAGTTATAGATTCCTTACCTTAAAATAGATACCCCAGTAATACCAACCCCGGAGGTGGGTCTGCGAACATAGATCACACCAGAAAGTCCTCGAGAACAGAACAGCCAAAGAAGCCGTCTCTCCGACTTGGCTGTCCAGGCATTAGTGTCTCGTAAACGTGTGCAGCAATGCCCACGTAGCTACCTGTCAGATGCTATGTAGGGGAACTCCCCGTCCCAAAGCAGTAGTAGCTGCCGTCGCCCTGGTAGAATGGGCCCGCAGCCCCACTGAAGCTTCTTCTTAGCCAAAGAGTAACAGGCTTTGATGCACAGATTGACCCACCTGGAGATGGTCCATTTTGTGCACGGCCCGACCTTTCTTAGTGCCCACGTAACCAACAAAGAGCTGGTCGTCCACCCGGTATTGTTTGGTGCATCCCAAATAGAAGGTGAGCGCACGTTTGGATCCAGACGGTGGAGCCTCTCTTCCTCTTTCGAAGGATGCGGAGGCAGAAAGAAGGTGGGCAAATTGATTGTTTGGCCAATATGAAAAGAAGTGACCACCTTTGAAAGAAAGGAAGGTCGAGTTCTGAGGACGACCTTGTCCCGATGAACAGCCAGAAAGGGAGGCTTGGAAGACAGAGCTTGTAGCTCACTCACCCTACACGCAGGGGTGATGGCCACCAGAAAAGCAGTTTTGAGAGTTAAGAGTCTGAGAGGACACTTATGTAGCGGCTCAAAGGGAGCACACATAAGATAGGTTAACACCAAGGTCAAGTCCCACTGAGGCATTACGAAGGGAACAGGAGGAAACAGATGAGCAATGCCCTTAAGAAATCTATTTACAACAGGGGACTCGAAAAGAGAAGGCTGATCAGGAAGCCTGAGAAAGGCTGAGATGGCCGAGAGGTAGCCCTTAAGAGTGCCCAGAGCAGAGCCCTGCTGGGTCAAAGGAAGGAGAAACAAGAGAACCTCAGAAAGAGGGGCAGAAAGGGGATCCACAGCCTTTGCTGTGCACCATGCCACAAACTTATTCCATCTGCAGGCGTATACCGTCTTAGTGGAGGGACGCCTGGCTGCCAAGATTACATCACAGATTTCGGGAGGCAAGTCAAATTACATCAACTGTCGCCACTCAATCTCCATGCAAGGAGGTGGAAGCGGGACAGGTTCAGGTGGAGGACCCTCCCCTCCTGCTGCAACAGAAGATCCCCCCCCCCCCCCCCCCCCGAAGAGGCAGTCCGATCAGGGGATCGTTGGCCATGTAGAGCCGCTCGGATACCAGACTCTTCGTGCCTAGTCCGGAGCCAAAAGAATTACTTGGGACCGGTCGCGCTTGATGTTCTTCAGCACTCTGGGTAGAAAAAGTATAGGCGGAAAGGCGCAGAGAAGGCCGCAACTCCACTCACGATGAAAACTGTTGCCTAGTGAGTGCCGCCTTGGAAATTTCAACGCGCAGAATTGCTGACATTGCGCGTTCTCTTCGGTGGCGATTAGATCTAACCAAGGCTCTGCCCACCCCCGAGAAAGACGCCATTCGTGATTCATCATGTACCTGCGGCTGAGGTCGTCCGCCATGGCGTTCAGCGAACCTGCTAGGTGTTGAACAACCAGGGATATGCCCTGATGTTCCAGTCATGTCCAGAGATGAAGAGCCTCCTGCCATAGGGTCCACGACCCCACCCTGCCTTGTTTGTTGCAGTACCACATGGCAGTGGTGTTGTCCATGAACACCTGCAGTACTCTTACCCGGACAGAGGGAAGGAATGCCTTCAGTGCAAGACCGATCACCTTTAGCTCCAGAAGGTTGATGTGAAGCTCGGACTCCATCAGACACCAGAGGCCTATGATCGCCGCCTCTCCCATGTGGCCGCTTCATACCAGAAGGGATGCGTCTGTCACCACTGTGTGTTCTGGTTGGGGAAGGGAAAGGGATCTGCTGTTGACCCAATCATGGTTCGTGAGCCACCACTGCAATTCTCGTGCAGTGCCCCCGGAGATCTGTACGCAATCGGACAGATTCCCCCGATGCTACGCCCACTGGAACTTCAGGTCCCACTGCAGTGCCCGCATATGCCACCTGGCATGATCGACCAGCAGGATGCAGGAGGCCATGAGGCCCAGCAGCCTCAGAGTCATCCTGACCGAAACCAGGGATAGAGGCTGAAAGATCTGAATCACAGCCCGTATATCCTGGCCTCACTGTTCGAGAGGATATACCCGAAACGGCGTCATGTCCAGAACCGCTCCGATGAAGAGGAGCTTCTGAGAGGGGGTCAGGTGCGACATAGGCACGTTGATGAAGAACCCCGGTGAATGCAGGAGGTCGGCCGTAGTCTCGAGGTGGGAGATGACTGCCTGGGGCGAGCCCGCCTTCAACAACCAATCGTCAAGATAGGGGAAGACTGGAACCTCTGATCTGTGCAGAAGAGCTGCGACCACCGCCATCACTCTCGTGAACACCCGAGGGGCGCTGGTAAGGCCAAAGCGGAGCAGGGTAAACTGAAAATGCTCGTGGGCCGGCAGGACGGAGATATGAAAATAAGCAGTCTGCAAGTCAAAGCTACCATCCAGGGTAGAAGGCAGACAAGACCTGAGCCAGGGTCAACAATCTGAACTTCTTCCGGGGAAAGAGGTTGACGTCCCTGAGATCCAAGATAGAACGCAGGCCCTTGTCCTTCTTGGGCACTAGAAAGTAGTGGGAATAACAACCATGACCTACTTCTGGGGCAGGAACACGCTTAATGGCTCCTTTGGCCATGAGAGCCGTAATTTCCTGTTGGAGAAGGACCAGATGATCCCCTGATATGCGATGGGACTGTGGTGGCATGGCTGGAGGGATAGTCTCAAAGGGGAGGGAGTACCCCCTTTGGACTATCTGCAAAACCCACCTGTCCGACGTGATGGTGCGCCAGTGGGTGAGGTGATAGTGAATCCTGCCACCCACTGGCGTTTGATGGGCCTGAAAGATCGGACCAGGAGGGTTTGGAGGCTGCTGCAGAGGGAGGAGTGGTGGACTGGCCGGCCCGCTGGCCCACAGTACCACGTCAGTGGTTCCCACGTCCTCGGCCGCACTGAGGTGGAATAGCTTGCACTTGCGTGTGGCCCTGAAAAGAATGTGTTGGGGCACCCTTTCCGTGGCCACGGAGGGGCAAAAAGCAGACCGTGCAGGAAACGTGGTGGAGAGGTCCCAGGACTTGGCCATAGCCCGAGAGTTCTTTAAGCGCTCTAGTGCATTGTCTGCTTTGTCGCCGAACAGGCGACGGCCATCAAAGGGCATGCCCATCAAGGTGTTTTGGACATCCCCAGAAAAGTGATTCATTCTCAACCAAGCGCGACGTTTAAATGCTCCTACCCAGTGACCCGGCGAAGTCAAGTCCACAGCGGACCGCGAACTTTGCTGCGTCTCTCCCCTCGGCAACAGCAAGGGAGAGCACTGCCTGAGCCTCCTCCGGACACCGTGGCAGAACTTGCCAGTGGTGCTGTAGGTTATGTGCTTTTTCGACGCTGAGGCTTGGACTACCAAGCTCTTGGGGGAGGGGTGTTGGGAAAGGAAAGTGGTGTCGCCCGGAGCCGGGCGAAGGCGTGGGGCAAACCATCCTATCCACAGGATCCCCTGTGGTCGGCCTGGACCAGGTGCCCCAAAGGATGTCCATGAGGGCTTCATTAAACGGCAGTAGGGGCTCCAAAGAGCTTGCAGCCGACTGAAGCACCTCTGTCAGGAGGTTAGTCCTGACTGCCACAGTAAGTAGCTCGAGGTTTAGGGCCTTGGCCGCCCTACGCAACACCACTGCAAAAAAAGCTCCCTCCTCCGTAGCGGTGGTAGGAGGAGACAACATGTCAAGGTCTGGTGAGGTGTCCAGACCACTGGCATCCCCCAGTTCCTGTCTCCAGTCTCGATCGTATTCTAACTCGGCAGTGAGAGGGTCACCAGACCCCTCCCAGTCTTCCTCACCCTCTTCTGGCAGCCAAACTGGCTGAAAATGGCCAGAGAAGAATGGAGGCACAAAAGTACCCATCAGCGTCAGATCTAGCGTCGGTCGACGCCGGTCCGGCTCCATATCCACATCGGGGTGGAAGCCGGGGTCGAAGCCAGCTGGAGGAGAAGCCGGGGTCGAAGCCGGATGGAGGTCCTGCTGGCTGCGGACGTGGTGCCGGTGGAATCAGCACCAGTGGAGATGTTATGAGGTGACCGGCAACGATCCGGATCCAGGCCTGGATCCAAGGGGGCCCTGCGGAGCCGAGGCTGGAGCCACCCGCGTCGAAGGCTTACGGCTCCCAGCTGAGTCTGCGGGGCCCGAAGGCGCACTGGAGTAGTCGGGCTGCCCAAAGATGGCATGAATCGCTATGTAAAATTGACGAAGCTCGGCAGGTGTCACTCCCGTTCCCGGGAAGGGAGGGAAGGCCGGAGTCGACCCTGAAGGCTCTGCAGGCGGAGCCGCGGGAGTGGCACCACCCGCACCCTTCGTCGCGTCAGCCGACGGACATGGGAAAGTCGAAGAGCGATGAAGCTGCTTCGACTTCTTCTTGTGCATCGACTTATCTGACCCCGAGTACGAAGACTTCAACGAAGAGTGATGATGGCTCCACAATCGGTCCTGTCACCGCCCACGTGACCGGGACCTCGAACGGAGCGGAGCCGCCGGCCGGGCCACGAGGAGCTTATCGGACCACTACCGCAAAGACTTCGGGGCCATGGTCTGACAATCGGAGCATGACTTGGGGTTGTGGTCATGCTCCAGGCAGTAGAGGCACAAGCGGTGCGGATCCGTAAACGACATCAGTTGAGAACAGGAACCGCAGGCCTTGAAATAGGCATCCTCGTGCACCAGGAGTCGGTCAAGGACTCGAAAAGAAGTCGACAAAAAAGTAGCAAAATGTCAGTCAAAAAATGACTTAGGGTACTGCTCTCTCCGGATCTGCGCTTGCTGCCATGGAAAAACAAAGAGCTAACATCAGCGCGTGAGGGCTGTGCCTAAGTAACTTCCGCTACGTCATCCCAGCGGCCACAACGCCAACGATGGACACAAAGTCGACCAACGCCACCTATCGACGTGCAGGGGTACTGCGGACGAAAAACATTCCGGATCCAGTCTGATGCCTGGGGGATATACTAAGGTAAGGAATCTATAACTAACTAGTTCTTTCAGATATATAGTTAATTTAGTGCCCCTTGCAGCCCTATGTCTGTATGATCGAAGAGGATGATATTGTCTGCACACTGTAAAATTTTTACATGTGTTTTCAGGATCCTTGGAGGGAATGATTGTTCCTTCCCAATGGATGCCAGTTGTCTACAGTGTAGAGACTGAACAATAGAGGGGCACGAACACTTCCCTGCTTTAGAACCCTATTTGTATAGCTCTTTTTTGAGATAGTAAGCCCTTTTCCAACCTTAACAACAACCCAGGTATGAGGGTATAGGGAAATTATGGCTTGAAGCAGGGCAGATAAAATGCTACAAGCTGCAGATCAACCTTGTCGAAGACGGCGGTATAATCAATAAAACATTGCATTTAGTGGAGTTCCTTGAAAACCAGAGGCTCGATGGACTAAGTAGGAAATTATTATGTACGGTGTTAGAAATGGTGCTGCAATTTCATATGAATCCAGCTTAGAAAAAAGGGATGATGTTCTTGCTGGTTGCTCTGGTTTCAAATTCCTGTAGTAACATCTTTATGTAGGCTTTGCCTTCAGCGTCTTCTAATGTAATTTGGCAAAGATGGAAGGATCTGATTTGTTGCCATTATTCTTATAGAGTGTGTGTAGGATTGACCTCAGCCAGGAGTCTATGACTGAGTGATGTAAAAATGAGGCCCTAAACAAGGGAGTCAGCCAGGATACCCAATATTCTTTGTCAGATTTAAACCCCGCCCGCTTGACCGTTGTCCACTAAGGAGTTTAATCATTTTTTTTAGTTGAAGATTTTTATCAACTGATTCTTTGAAATTCTTTTCATTATTTTAAGGTAAAACCTCCCTCCCCAGGGGGAGTTGATTGTCAAATTAGAGTTGCAAGATGAAATTCTCCTTCATTGTGGTCTACGGCGGTTTCTGACATCACTTCGCACCTATGCACCTGGGTTCTTTGGTGTAGGGATCCTGGTTCCTAGGGTATCCATGGGTGGGGTGACTCTCCAACCTTCCATCTTCCACGCGGTTTCTTCGGGGTCCTCTGGGAAGGGTCCTTCTTTGTGAGAGCTGCAACTTACCCATTGACTTGTTTTGAGCACGCTGCCGTGTTGCCACTCTGCACACGGCCTCTGTGGGGTTCCTGGATACTTACCTTGGGTGGTCCATTGGGTCCCCAGCTCTTCTACGTCTTCTGGGTCCAATCTCGACGTGGGAATTGGTTCGCATTCCACTTTAATAGTATATGGTTTGGGCTCCTCCTGGAGACCACTGTGTATTTGTGCTACTTACCTGCTCTATTATTGAAGTATTGCGGCTATATCTCCGGGTAGGCGATATTGCAATGTGTTAGTGAGTGATTATAATAAATGAACGTGTTACTTACCTTCGGTAACAATGTATCTGTTAGAGACACAGTCTAGCTGCAGTTTCCTTAATTTAGAATATCCCCAGGCGTCTGAATGGATCGTGAAATGTTTTCCCCCAGCAGTACCTCTGCACACCGGGGGGCGGCGTCACTGGGCTCCATCCTGACGTCATCCAAGGATATGACGTCAATGGAGCCATAGATGTCCCTCCCGGCGCGCTGACGTCAGTTTTCTACTGTGAAACTTTTCCGTACCACAACGCGGTGCCACTGCAACAACTGTGAGAGTGTGGGAACAGTGTGCCAAAAACGATCAAAATTCTCTGAAACAACAATGACAATAATGCATAGAATGATGAGAAACATCACCATGAATGTCACGGAAAGAGTACTTAAAACTGTAAGATACCGAAGGGAGAAAACAGAGTACCCGCCACAGGAACAAGGTTGCAGAAACAGTTCAGTTCAAAACGTCTTTATTTCGAAATTTCTTCATAAAAGACAGCAATAAAATATATACATAGTACAACATAATAGATGTTAAAAACACAATTCATTCATTACACAGTAAAATAGGATTAAATAGTATCGTAAGACGTTACATGAGTCATAAAAAGGAAAAGAAGTTATTTATCAGTCAGGAATCGTGGTGATTTAAACAATTGGTTCTTACAATTGACTTGTTTATCTTTTTCCACCAAGTAAGTGTCTAGCTCTGATGATCCAAGCCCATCCAAGAAATTTCGCCATACCTATAGATACCCACTCTGTGCTGTTAGATCTTAACATTAACAAAGCTTCCTCACACACACGTAGATTGATCCTTCTACAAATGGGTTGAAGCCATTTGCGACGGGGTGCGGAATAAGCTGGACAAGCAAAGAGGAAGTGGGCAACAGTTTCTTTTAGCTCACTACACCAGGGACAAAACGTGGTTGATTGATTACGCCATTTGTTTGTAAATGCCCTTACTGGTAATGTGCCAACTCTAAACTGGTGGTAAAGTTTCCTATCTGCGCTTTTAGTAATATTGTCCCAATAAGTCTCGGTATGAGGGACCAGTTTGTGAAGCAGAAAGAGACCAGTCAAACTGGATGTCTGCGAAAGCAAAACGTAGTCCTCTGTTACTGTTGTCCAAAAAAGTAGTTTAAATTCTTTTTTCGACGGGAATACCTGATTTCCCGGATCTGACCACTGTAGGTGAAGACCCATTTTATAAAGTGTGGCCTTCACAGTCTTGAACCAAAGTAGGTTACCTGACCCCAAAATCGATCTTACATCCAGAATCTCATTGGCAAACATAGAGAGTTCTGGTGTAGACCAAATGCGTCTCCACAGGGCAACCATCCTGTATCGAGCCTGATTTTTAATCGAATGGCAGCCTATGTCTAACATAAGGGGAAGTGATGGTGTTGATTTTGGGAGCCCTATCAGGCTACGGAAAAACTTGTTTTGGATTTTATCTAAAGGTTGCAGAAACAAAAATCCATGCCCTAGGCAGTCTGCAACCACAGGATGTAGCTGTAAAGGGCAACAAGACTGGAACAACATGACCGAAGGTAATTGACCATATTCCTACAACATCAGAGAATGTGCAATTATACACCCCAGAAACGACCTAGAGGCTGTAGCACAGCCAAAATGGGATCTCCAAACCAATTGACCACAGCGTAGACAAGGAGATCCGAAAGAAATGGGAAAGAAATAGAAGAGGGTGGAAAGGTGGGAATAAGAACATCAAAAATCCCTATACTGGAAGAACCAGGGTGGAGGAACGTGGAAGGATATATAACTTTAACACCCAAGGACTAGTAAGGGGGGGAAATAACAGATAAGCAGAAAAAAACATCCCACCATGGAGGGAGGTGAAGCAGACCACCCCGCAGAAAGGCCAAGGCCATCTGTAAGGAGACAAGGGGGGGGGGGGGGGGGGGGGGCAGGACCCAACCTAGTAAGGTCTTCGCAGAACGTGGAGTCTGGGTGGGCATGAAGGAATCTGCAGCTAGACTGTGTGTACCAGATACATCAATACCAAAGGTAAGTAACTTGTTTATCTGATAGAGACATCTAGCCACAGATTCCTTTCCTTAGAACATATACCAAAGCTAATGCGCACCATCAAAACCCACCAAGTTCCAAAGAGAACCAATTTGTCAAGAAATTAACGAAATCACGGTGGGGACTGCAATGCCAGAGTGACTGACACCAGACCCACTATGCTCAGAACGGAAGTATCTTCACGCACAAGCAATCTGTCATTTAGACAGACGAAATCAAGCGCAGAACCAGAATGGTCAGTGCATAGAGGAAGAATGTCACAGACTTCTACAAAAGGAAGCGAAATTGAGCACAGGATCCCATGGATCCACAAGAGACAAAGTCCAAGAGAAGGGACAAAAACAGTATGGCAGAGCCAAGAAAACAACGGAGTGTGCACAATAGTGCATACTAAAAAACTATATAGCAGGAGACAGATGTCACCAGGCTGAGAAACGCAGAACCATGACCACCAGTTGACACTGGTATGTGGAGACAGGAATATACCTAACCACACCAAACAAATGCAAAAGTCCAAAGAAATGGAACATCGAAACCATGTGCGCGTCACCAGGTAATCAACAGGCCAACCAAACCCAGAGTTACAATGGCTACGAACATCGGCAAGGCCAGGCACATGGAAAAAGCTATCTCCCATGAGAGAGAGAGAGCAAGAGAGAGGGACGGAATCCGGGGCAAAACTTCAGCAATCGTAGCAGGGAAAACACAGCAGCTGGCCATTCTGTCTTGTGTGTCCCTAACGACACAATACATATAGACATATAGATATATGAAGAATGGAAGCGTCTTAGGAAATAACAATGTTGAGATACAGAAAAGGAGGACACCATCCTCTCCACCCGGGAGGAAAACCCTTGTTTCCTGCGTGACAAGTGGGGGTACGGACCATCTCACAAACAAGGAATGAGTCAGAAAGCCACAGACCCAGAGTGTCCGAAAGAATGTGTACATAGCCAACCACTGAAAACAGGAGCAGAAGTACCTGAGCTCTGCACAGCAATGAATAGAAGGACTGCAGCCCCGGCCTGGGATGGGCAGAGGGAAAAAAGACACAAGACAACACACAGCAGGGAATTGACTGGCGTAGACTCTACTGCCCATAGGCAAAAGCCCAGACAGGGTAGGAGCTATGACAGAAAACCTAATCCCTTCCCAACACCAGGGACGAAGAGTAGACAATGCCACAAGAATAGGACACAACAAAGACAGTGGCGCAAGGGATAACAGCGCCCCGTGACAGCGCACAAATCCAGTGTGTACTCACATGTCGTGTCTGCATTGAACATAGACAGAAACTGTTACAGAGCGGAACAGAACAATATGCCCCAAGGGACATATGCTTATGTTCAAAATAGTCTACATGGGAGGGCGTGGCTAGCAGCCGATGATGGCGGCAGCAACCTAGAGAGGCTCCCGGCGTAAGGCGACATCCCGCATCAATCCGAACATTCATCCGTCTTCAAACTCGGCTCGGAAGAGGCGGCTCCATACTGGAGACCAAGCGGCAGCCGGTGAAGTTATTTGGGAGCAGCGGCACGTTGGAATCCCGACGAAAGGAAGGTGCGCCTGATGGGGCCTGCAACCCTCCGGCGAGCAGCGGACTGAGGCATAGGCGATATCCGGGCGGAAGTGCGGTCGCGGCGGGCGCCGCAAACTGGAAGTACCCGCCGCGGACAGACTGACCGGGGGCACAGCGATCATACTCCTCTGGAACCCCGCGGCCCACCAGCCTGCTCTGGTAAGATTCGGGCCGCGACAGCACGCCACAAGTGAAGGTGAGGGGGCGCTGAAACGGCCGCCGAGATACGGGAGGCAGCGCCACCATCTTGCGAGACGGCGCCACCAACTTGTGAGAATACCCATTGGCCTGCTACGCTGCCCATCCACACAGGAGATGCTGCGGGGGCTTTGAGCGGAAGATCATGGGACGCGGGGGCTGGGAGCGTGGAGATCCCCAGATAGCGGCTGCCAGGGACGCTATCTGGCGGCCGCTGTCTGACGCGGCATCTGTGCACCACAGACGGAGCGCACAGACCCGGCACAAACGGTGAGGGCAGACGGTGCCCTCCCCCCCTCCCCCCGCTCCCCAGCCCTTCTGGATAACGGTGGCGGCTGGCGTCCCCGCGGAATATCTAGAGGAAAGGGCCAGACATTGACCACGTACGAGGAGCGGGCAGCCGTCACGGTAGCCCTCGCCATGTGGCCCACACATCTGTCTGAGTGGGCTCATCCATAACGTCAGGGGCGAGGGGCTTCCACGTGGCCGCTCTGCGCCAACGGAATTGGAGTGCGGCTGAAGAGAGGTGAGCTTGGCGCAACGTGGCGCACACACTATGCGGTGAAGTAGCTGCCCACGTGGGAGGTACCACTTAAGGAGCCCAGGTCAGCACAGGCGTTGGCCGCCATTATACCGGTCACTCTAACGTTGGCACGAGTGGATCTACGTCTGGCATCCGCCACGACAGAGGAGGTGCACGAGACCTGAGACACAGTACGGTGCTCGGACAGTGGCGGAAGGGCCTGTAGGACATTGTCATGGCGGGCAGAGGGCCAAAGCATAACTCCACGCAAGCCAAGCTCGACAAATTTGCCTATGACAAACAGACTCCCACTCAGGCGGAGCAGCGCTAGTCTATGGGGAATGCGACGGAGGGTGACGGCACTAAGAAGGCCACGCTGGAAGATGTGCTCAACGCCCTGGCTCAAGTGCAAGCGACGGTGGGAGCGACAGCGACGGAAGTAACCCTTATACGCGCGGACTTGCAAAAGATGAATGAGAGGGTGAAACAGGTCGAGGTTGTCACTAAATCCTTTGTGGAAGATGTGTCTGAGCTACAAATCCAAATGGAAAGAATGCAAGCTGACAACAAGTTGCTTAGAGAGAAGCTGGACGACCAGGAAGGGCGCTCCCGACGGAATAACGTCCGAATACTAGGTGTGCCGGAGTCGGAAACCAAAGGAGCCATGGACCTCTATGTGGAGGACCTGGTCAAAAATCAGCTTGCCCCTAAGGGACTCTCACACTTCTTCTCTGTAGAAAGGGCCCATAGGGTGCCAGGAGGACAGCCACAGCCGGGGGCCCCGCCGAGGCCAATTCTAGCTCGGCTCTTCAACTACCGCGACCGAGACGCCCTTCTGCAAGCAGCCAGAGTGGCGCCGGCCATTCAAATCCAAAACTCCAGGGTTTCCTTTTTCCCGGATTACACGGCAGAAGTGTCACGGAGAAGGTGCACGTTCCTCGAGGTTAAAAGGACTCTGCGTGAAAAGGAATTACCCTACTCGATGCTGTTTCCAGCACGACTACGAGTAGTCGCTGACAAAAAGGTCTGGTTCTTCGATACCCCAGATGTGGCAAGGGACTGGCTCGAGGGATGGCGCACAACAGGACCTCCACGCAGGACACATAGAACGAACCACGGACACCGAGACGGCAGCCGGACCGGGTCGCAGACGTCGAGCAGGGTGGGTGCATGAAGATCGCCGACACGAGCCCTGACTGCAGCCGACGGCGGAGAATGACCTGGGCAACCAGGGACACGGATGGCCGCTGACATTCCCCTGCATGTACTATTTGAATAGCAGTCGCTGTTGGGCGCTGGAATGGGTCGCCCGGAAGAGTGCAGGGATGTCGCCTGCCCGGGGAGACGCTCTCCCCCTGACACGCAAGTACTCTGGTTGTGGGAAGGGTCAAGCGCTCTGCACAGTTGGGGAGGCGGGCAGTTAAAGGTCCGTTATGCAGGGAGGCAGGGAGGAGGGGGGGAAGAGGAGAGAGGGGGGAGTTTAGTTGTTGTTAGAAATCCACAAGTGAGGTCTGGACATAATACAATACCGTTGAGTTGCTTGAATGGCAGGAAGTACAGAGATATTTGGGCCGAAGGGTGCGATGGGCAAGCACTGGAGGGACTGACATTACCACATGCAGGGTCACGATGTGCACCTGACTATTTACACTGCCTACCGGGTGGGGATGGGGGTAGCGCATGTGACACGGGGCACGACATTCATACACTGCACCTTAAGATGATCAATGGCCGATTACACAGCAGGTAGTGTAGAGTGAGAGGAGCCGATGACACAGGGCGCACCGCTCCGCATGCTGACATGGCATGTGAGAGGGCTGGGGGATAAGGTCAAGCGCGGGCTGGTGCTTACTGCCTTGAAAAGACGGGGGCCGACCCTAGCACTCCTCCAAGAGACTCACCTGACGGGGGGGACGACCAAGGCCTTAGACAGGAGGGGTTACAAAATGGTAGTCCATTCTGAGTTCACCACGGGATCCAGGGGAACCGGCATCCTACTCAGGAAGTCCTCACAATTCATACCACTGGGCACAAAGGTTGATGGGCAGGGATGTTTTGCAGCACTGCAGGGACAGTGGGAGGGGCGACTCATTAATGTGGTATCAGTTTATATCCCTCCGGCGCTTCACTCGGTCATGTTACCGGCACTAGGAGATTTCCTTTTAACCCTACCCGAGGGGGATGTTATACTTGGGGGGGGGACTTCAATGCCACAATAGACACCCTGATAGATAAATTCCCAGCGATAGCCCCGACGGGTGGCCCCTCCCGATTTCAACGGTTCCTAACCGCTCTGGGTCTGGTGGATGTGTGGAGCTATGCGCACCCTCAAGAGAAGCAATACACCTTTCATTCCACTGTGCACAATAGTTTGTCGAGGATTGACTATTTTCTGACGCTGGGAGATGGCATCCAGCACGTAGACAGCGTAGATATCCACCCTAGAGGCATATCGGACCATTCACCTGTCTCCCTGACGATCTCCACCCAAGAAAAGTCACGTAGACGGATTTACCCCATACAGGCTGCATATCTTAAGGTTCCCAAGGTCAGGAAGGCACTCAAGACTGCGACAGCGCACTATTTCGAGGAGAATGCAACGTCGGTATCTTCAGCAGCGACCTTGTGGGAGGCATATAAGACAGTGCTTAGGGGCCATGCCATTGTTTCAATTGCAGGTCACAAACGGGAAAAGGCGGCCGACCTAGCTACTTTAGAGCTGGAGCTGGGGGAAGCTACGGTAGCGCACGAACTACACCCAGGGCCTGAAACGTCACATACCCTACACATTCAGCAACAAATGTACTCGGAACATTTACGTCATCAAGTAAGGGGACAAATAACGGATACGCAGCACAGAATCTACGACATAGGAGGCAAGGCTGGTAGGATGCTGGCATGGCTAGACAAGCGGGGACGGAGCTCAAGAGGTATCCAGAGACTGAAAAACAGGAGAGGGGTGGTTCATACGAGTCCCGAACTCATAGTAGAGACACTTGCAGATCACTTCGAGGAAGTGTACACGCCGGACGGGGAAGTATCTGTTGACACGGCCAGGGCGGCACTAGACTCCATCCAACTGAAACCGCTACAGCCGGAGAGTGCGCGGATCTAGATGCCGATATCACTAAGGAAGAAATACAGGGGGCCATACGAGCGTTAAAAACTGGGAAGGAGCTTGGGCCGAACGGCATCCCGGTAGAATGGTACCAAGCCACGTTGGAGAGGCTGAGCAAATACCTACTTGATATGTACACAGAGTGCTTGGAGAAGGGCGAACTTCCCCATGACCAAAGAGTGGCGACTATCGTCGCAATCCTCAAACCTGGGAAGCCAACGGAGGAGTGCAATTCCTACCGCCCTATTTCTCTGCTTAACGCGGAGGTTAAGATACTGGCCAAACTCCTAGCTACTCGGCTGATGGCTCATCTATCTGATCTTATACATCCCTATCCGGGTTCATGCCAAATAGGAACACGGCAATGAATTTGCGCAGAGTACACGGGGTGCTGGCGAGGGCGGAATCGATCCCTGAACCGGCGGTCATACTGGCACTCGATGCGAAGATGGCCTTTGATTTGGTAGAATGGAATTATTTGTTTGAGGTCCTGGCGCGTATGGGTTTCAGACCCAGATTCATAGCGTGGGTTAGACTGCTCTATACCAAACCGGTGGCGCAGGAATATCCTGGGCAGAGGGATGGGAGGACCGCCTCTCACTGTACGCGGACGATATGTTAGTGTACTTGACTGATCCGGGATGCGGTGTTCCGGCGCTGCTGGCCCTTTGTGATGACCTCGGGAAAGTCTCGGGATACAAGCTGAATTGGGCGAAATCGGAGCTTTATGTCTTGAAAGGCCCAGCTCCGGCTTTCGACGCAGGCTGTCCCTTACAGGTAGCCGGCTCCTCCTTTAAATATTTGGGAATCCATGTTACCCTGGATCAGTTGGAATTTACCCGGAAGAACTTACTACCACCTTTAGAGAGGCTTAAACAAGACGTTGCGTATTGGGCAGGGCTACCACTGACAATGTTGGGTAAGGCAGCACTCTACAAGATGATGTCTCTGCCCCGTTTTTTGTACATTCTAGACAATACGCCGTACCCGGTAGACCCAGGCTACTTCAGGAAAGTGTCGGCTTTGGTGGCTGGCCTCCTGTGGAGTAATCGTCTGTCGCGCATTGCGCAGGTGAAAATGCACAGGGGGTGGTACGACGCGGGGATTGGCTGCCTAATTTGAAACTGTACTACTGGGCGGCGCACTTGAAGACCATAAATCAGTGGCTGCATGCCCCCCAGAGCGACCCGGCATTCCAAGCAGACAGGGCGCAACTGGGCTCCACCACTTTACTTTCCCCTCTATATGACCAACGAAAGGTACGCACTCTGGTGGGTCCCACGAAACTAACAGCAATGGTATGGCATACGGCACAGACAGCCCTGGGATGGAAAGGTAAAATAACCAAACTCACTTCACTGTGGGACTCACGGGCACTGGGAAACCTGCAGAACAGCAAGGGTTTCTCGCAATGGGATACCATAGGGATATCCACGGTGGGAGACCTGTGGGAACGTGGTACGGTGGTCCCCTTTGAGCAGCTGAGGGAGCAATACGAACTGGGAACTCGAGAGTTGTTCCGATATGTCCAGATTCGGCATGCACTACTTCTGGCCATTCCCCCCGAGACGGAGGTCCCAGAGGCTTCTCCACTCGAGGATCGACTTCTCACGGACTTCATGCCAGAGCGGGCGACGTCCCTAGTCTACCGCAAATTGCTCAATAACTTGCCAGACCCCATGACTGTCCTGAAGGAAAAATGGGAGGGGGACGTTGACGCTATGGACGAGAATGAATGGAATGCAGCACTGGCGTCACCTAAGGAGGTAGGCATCTCGGCTAGGTTTCAACTGGTACAATTAAAGATCCTCCACAGGGTGTACTACACTCGTACGCTGCTACACCTCCTTCGCCGGGCTCCCCACCCATACTGTCTCCGTGGCTGTGGTGAAGAGGGCACATTCTTCCACATGATGTGGGATTGCCCACGCTTTCACGACTACTGGAAGCGAGTAATGCGTACGGTGTCGCAGACGGTGGGGACCTCGTTGGTCCGGGAGCCGCGAAAGTGTTTGCTGAATGTGTGGGGACCCAACGATCTGTCCAGGTGTGGGCAACAATGGGCTACCCTGGGCATGATGGTTGCGAAGCGTGATATAGCGCAAAAATCGGGAGCAGTGGAGATACCAGCAAAAACGCAATGGTGCATGAATATGGACAGGGTGATGATAACAGAAAGGGCGGTCTATGCTAGCCGGGCTTGCCCTAGGAAATGGAATAAGATATGGTCCCCATGGAATACATACAGGGGGGAGATCTGTGACCTCTTACCGGAGGAAGACACACTGACATCAGATGACGACGAGGAAGATGACTGAGGGACCCTAGCAGTGGGCATAGGGAGTGGAATGACACGGGGAGGGATGGGTGGGATCGAGACACAACGAGTGGACGGCAGGTGGGACTGACACTACACTACCCCGGTGGGAACATGCACACGTGACCAAACACAGGCTTAAACACCGCGGCCCTAACCGCTAACAGGTGGATAGACACCGCTTTCCTCAACGGGAGCAATACCGGACACAGTTGCTGTTAAATGCGGAGTTCACTGATGACCTTAATGTGGTTTCTTTGTTGTTGAGTTGATCAATGTTATAAAAACTGAAACCGAGACACACTAGATCATTGTGCTGCTGCGACTTATGCACTTTCGTACAGTTGACACTTCACGGCCCATGTCGCCGGGCGGCCGAAAAGAGACACTCTGATGCTGCTCAATACTTGTCGTGCTGATTTCGCGGCCGGCCCACTGGGTTGTAGGCCTATGGCTGTGTACATTGCGAAAGTGCAATAAAGGTTTAAAAAAAATAATAATAATAATTTAAAAAAAATAGTCTACATGGCCAAAGAACCTCGCAAAATCTCAAAGGAATAGTCAAAGGCAAGAAGGGGAATGTGAACACAACAATTATCTGGAGAAGGCTGCATCCAGAGAGGCAGGAGACTGCCATGGATCAACCATAGGCTACAACGCAGAAGCTCCAGGAGAGAGCCACGCCTAACCTGTGAGTTCCACCAGAGTAGCTGTTCTACAATAGTAGGAAGAGAGGAAGCAACAGTGCCTGTATTTTTGACTGACAACCAGTGAAACACCAGAATCTGAATCCAGAACCTTTGGAGCGAGAATCTGAGACCTCAACCACTAGGCCACGGTGACTCATTGCAACGAAGTGAGAAGTCTACAGTATAATCCATAGGACAAGTCCCCAAAGGGACCGAAAATGTACGAAGAAAACTCGGTGGGAGCCCTCGAAACTTCCTGGCAAGGAAGAGCAGCTATACAACAGCCAATGAATACCCCACATGGGGTATGTCACATCCCTATAAAAAACAAGGGACACCTCTTGAGACAAGCTCGTAGACAGAGGGCTCATAAAGGAAATGCAGAAGATAGCTGGCCTAGCTGTACCAAGCTATAGGAAAAAACAGCTGATCAGCCGCACAAACCGTCCAGGAAATAACACTGTGAACCCACAGACAGATACAAGAAAAGCAGTTACAATTCTGCAAAGAAAGTGAGGAGACGATGTAGCCTGACGGCTAGAGCGGTCGACCTCGAAGCTGGGGAACCGGGCTCGAGTCTCGGCAACGACGCTCATCATCCTGTGATTCTGGGTAATTCACTAAATCTCCCCATGCCCAACAAAAAAATGAAGTCTGCAATGAGGGCTACAAACTATGGAAGTCATGGGAACCCAGGTATGAGGCGCTGGACCGCTGATTCAGCATGACGGTCAAACAGATTGATCTCATCAAATGGGAGATGACTGAGACACTCCTGAACATTTTCAAGGAAACTGCCATTGCTCAGCCAGGCATTGCGACGCAGAGTAACTGACCTGGCCATAGCCCGACCAACATAATCAGTGGTGTCCATGGTCGACCGGATGGAAAACTGAGCCATGACACCGCCATCACGAAGCAGCTGGTCCAGGTCAGCACGAGGGCCCTCCGGCAAAGATGGAAGGAGGCGCTCAACTGAGTCCCAAAGGGCAAAAGTAGCCCGAGCAAACATGCAAGACGTGTTCAGGGATCGAAGTACCGAGCTGGCGGACGCAAAGACATGGCGGCTACAGGACTCCAACCATCTAGACTCTCTAGTGGGAGGAAGCAACTGAGGAGGCGACGAAGAAGGAGAAAGTGCTGCCTGGACCCCAAGTCCTTGAGCCCTAGACAGGCAGGGTCATCTGGAGCGGGCCGATGACGATGCACAATAGCACGACCCACAGGATCCCCCCATGAGGGTCGCGCCCAAGTACCCAGAAGGATTTCATGTAATGACCAGCCAAAGGGCAGCAAGGGCTTCACCTCCACGGCATCCTGGTGAAGAAGATCCAACAATGGATCAGAAGGCAGAGAAAGTGACGGCGGGTGCATCTCCAAGATATCCGCAGCCCTGTGAACCGCTCTTGCAAACGCCGCACTGGCCTCCGTGGACATCATAGGCAGCGACAGCAAGTCATCTGTAGGGGATGGTTGCAGGCTAATCCGTCCACCAAGCAACAGTGCAGAAGGAAGAGCCGGCCAGTGCGCCATGGGCGCCTGCTCCGAGGAGCAGTGAAACAACCCCATGGGTGGTGAACCCTCTGGGACCTCGTCCTCTTCTAACAGAGGAGCAGCCGGCGACGGCACCGGCGTCAATCGACATCAAGATGGTGTCAGTTCGACGTCTATGAACACTGAAGGCGATGCGTCCGCCGGATTCGGGCCGGCGTTGACTCAACTTCCACCAAGGTGGGGAAATGCGGCGAGGAACGGCGTTCAATCGGTGTCCAGCTCAGCACTGCAGCCATCTTCAACGGTGATGCAGGGAGCCTCACAGGGCTGTGTGGAGACGCAACAGGAGGGCCTGACGTCTGGCTGGGATGCCCCTCCGGGACGTGTCCTGACGTCGCAGCGACTTCGGAACCGAAGTCAGGGTACCTGAGGGCAAACCCGCCAGCCAATCCCATACCTGAGTTCTTACCCCCTTTGTGGGGCCCGAAGACGTGCCAGGGAGAATGGGCGACCCAAAAATGGCCTGCAAAACCCTAGAATAGGCTTCCATCTGTGTCCGAGTCACCCCAGCACCAGGGAATCGTGGGTAGGTGGGGGCCGACTCCTGAGGGCCGTGTCCAGCAAAGACCAAGAGCAGTGAGCCGTGACATCACGGTGATGGGAGGCCAACGACCTCCATGAATTCTTGCTGTGCTTACCTGCGTCAGGTGAGCGATGTCCGCGGGAATGACTCCGGGGCCTGTCCTGACCAGGAGCCTCAGCATGAGACGGCTGGCACCGCTTGGACCCCTCTGCTGGAGATGGAAGCCAGCAGCGCGAGGAATCTGAATGGGACATCCGGGCAGACAACAACTTCATAAAACGTTCCCGCAGAGACTTCGGCTTCATCCACCGGCACGTGGCGCACTCCACAGAGTTGTGGTACTCTACCAAGCACCACATACAGATCTATTGTGGATCCATCACAGAATTCTGCTGCGTACAGGTCCCACAGGATTTGAAGCACGTAGGCATTGTACACTGTTCCAGGATACTAAAAAGGGCGTTGAGATGGCCTGAGAAAAACAACAAACAGGCCAGAGGAACCGCTTCTCCTGGATCCGCGTTGGGACGCGGAAAAGAAGAAAAACTGACGTCAGCGCGCTTGGAGGGACTTATATGGCTCCACTGAGGTCATATCCGTGGACGACATCAGGACGGAGCTGGACGACGCCGCCCCCGGCACGCAAAGGTACGGCTGGGGAAAATGTTTCCAGATCCAGTCTGACGCCTGGGGATATTCTAAGTTAAGGAATCGGCGGCTAGATGTCTCTATCAGATACATAATTTTTTATCACTACACTGTGTGGTTCTTTTTCACTTAACCTACACTATAAAATTAAGTACTGGTAAAAAAAGCTGCTTTACACGCATTCTGGACTTAGCCTGAAGGCTGCTCTCCACAGCTCCCACTTCGGGAGCTTTCCAAGGTTGTCTAAGACCACTAAAATCACCATAAGGGTTGTCTGGATTAGTTCAGGGTGCTACACTTACATAGGTGAGTACCATATACTAAGCCAGCCTACTTCATTGGTGTGCAGCAGCTGGGATTCAAGCCTGCATTGTTTTACCAGCTGATCTAGGTGTGGATTAATTGAAAAAACTATCACTAGCATTAGGCACATATAATATTTTATAAGACAAAGTAAGTTCTACTGAACTTTTAGATTAGTTATTAAGGGTCTAGCACAACCCTTTATCCAATCTTAGGAAGTTTAGTTTCCACTAGGGTAGGTAGGTGCAACACCACAGTACAACTAGACACCATGTCTTTAGTAGTGGACCTCAATGGGGCCGGTCTTCTAGATACAATGGCCTTAAATTACAGAAACTAAGGACCCTGAGTACTTCTAAGATATTAAATATAGGTAGCAACCCAACCACAAAACATCTCTTAGAGCTGCTTACCATAGATGATCTCCAGAACCCTGACAGGTCAGAGGATCAGGACAAAGTGGGTGGGGATGCTCCAGAAGATGGGTCAAGAGGGGGTTAACCCTAGTGGCCCTAATTCTGAGCATGACCAAGAGGAGTCTGATGACTCTACCTTGGTGAACTCTGATCCCCCATGGAATAGTGCAGATGACACAGAGGGTGCCCCAAGAAGTAGATCCCCTTTTATTCCTCCTGGGAGGGTTCAGAGTAGGCAGAGCAGGTCTAAATCCCAGTCTGCCGAGTTCAATGCTTCAGATCATTCCATAGGGACCTGCATCTCTAGCAAGAGGGAGGACCCTTTAGAAAGGGAATACCACCTGATCAAACTTGAGAGTGTTAGATTCAAGCTCAGGCAAGAACAGATGGCCCTTTTATATTGAGACCCTTGAAGTTCAGAGGGCTAGGAAGAATTTGGAACTAGAGTCCCATGGTGGCAGCATTATGTGCTTAGAGTCAGGGGAAATTCCTTTGATACTAAGAACCTGAACAGGATAGTCCCTCCTTACCAGGAGGAGCTGACATCCATAAATGGATCACTGCTTTAGAGAGTTCAGAAGGTTCCTCAATGGTAGTGGGCAGCTACCCTGTAGCTCTCCTTTGCTAACAAAGGTAGAGACAAGCTCCTCACTGTTCGAGAAGAGGATGCTGACAATTATTCAGTTCTGAAGAGTACACTCATAGATGGGTTTGGCTTAACCACTGAGCAATACAGGATTAAGTTCAGACACACCCAGAAGGCACACATCCAAGACTGGGTAGATTTAATCAACAGTGCTATTAAGGCTCTGAAAGGCTGGCTTCATGGAAGCAAGGTACAGGACTATGAAGGATTGTGCAATTTGTTGATGAAGGATCACATCCTTAATAACTGTCAGAACCAACTACTGCACTAGTACCTGGTGGACTCTGATCTGACCTTTCCCCAAGAATTGGGAAAGAAGACAGCCAAATGGGTCCGCACCAGGATAAATCAGAAAAACCATGGTGGTGGAGGAGTCAGAAAAGCTTAGGCGAAAATGGGATGTCTTACTACTCTGCCTTCACTTTGACAACAGAGAGGTTCCACAGAAGGGGGTTCAGTACAGCCCATTTGAACTTCTGTTTGGACTTACAGTTAGGGGTCCATTGTGTTTAGTTAAGGAGCGCTGGGAGCAACTTCTCAAACCTCATAAACAGGATGTTGTGACTATGTCCTTGGCCTGCCTTCACGTATGGCTGAGTATATGAAGAAGGCAAGTAAAAACCTTGAGGCCAGCCCGGAGCATCAGAAAGCTTGGCATGACCAAAAGGCTGCACTGACTGACAGCCATGACAGGAGAAAGTGTTGGAGCCGGTGGCCCCACGAGCGCTCCAAGACAACATTCCTTGAAAAGAAAGGTGAGGTCACTAACTTGGTGGACCTTGGTACTCCCAGAAGTCCCCAAAGGGTACTTCATGTGATTCGCCTAAAAAACCTTTGTAGGCAGGGCTGACATTAGCTTGCTCATGGCCACATATGAGGGACAGGAGGAAGACAGTGACCCTCTCCATGATCTCCTCTCTCCGACCCTGTTGATGAGTCAGTTGAAGAAGTAGCCTTGGCAGTCAGCCTCACTGACCAGCAGCAAGCTGATTGCAGGAAGGTTCTCAATCAGTACCAACACAGGTTGTCTCTGGCACCAGTCAAACCACCTTGTGTACCCATGAAGTGGACACAGGTGACAGTCTGCCTGTAAAGAACAACTGCAGATCTTTCACAGTGCCCTCTGATATCTGAACTGGGTTGGTGAGATTTCTTCAATGATATGCCCATTGGAACTTTAGGTTCCACTTTAGAGCCCACATGCACCACCCTGCATGGTCCACCGCGCAGGCGCGGAAAGAAAAGAACTGACATCAGCGCGCCGGAGTGGTGGTTACATTGACTGTTATTTTGATGATGCGGACGTTACAATGACGAATACGCTAACCATCGCCGTAATGCAGAGTTTACCAACGCCACCCACCGGCACGCAGGGGTACTGCTAAGCAAAATCTTCTGGATCATCAGTGGCTAGATGTCTCTATCAGATATGTTAGGTTGTAAGAAAGAATTTGAAAAATGAATAATCAGGGAGACTCCCCTATCGCATATGCAACAGACTTTCCCACACGATCAGAGAAAATTACAAAAATATAACTGGTTTAAAGCCACCCAAAAACGTGCACATACCTGCCCAAAGGAGGGTAAGTTCAATAAAGCAACAATCAAGCCTATTACTACATATCTTACAGCCGTAACTGGTGTGGCGAACGAAGAAGGAGCAACTTTGGGACCAGCAAGGTCCAAGGGACTCACCAACTGCAGGAGAGTCAGAACAGGCCCAGAGCAAGCTGGGGAGCCCACTGAAGCAGTAGAAGAGCCTCAGGAGGACCCACAGGATTCGCAAGAGGGCCTCGAGTAGCTCACCAAGAATGAAGGCCTATGGTGCTGATGATGCGGTTGAGGATGCAGATCTTAGAGGAAAGAGATGCTGAAGGCTGGGGATTCTTGTAGCCCAAAGATCTCTGGAGTGCATAGCCAACAAGCCTTGGCAATGGCAAGTCGACTTAGAGCACAGGGGTTCGGTCCCTGTGGTTCCGACGAGGAATACTGGCCTCAAAATTGCAAAGAAGACAAGTCAGGCCTCAAGGGAGTTGCAGAACCACCATCTGTGTTGCTGAGCCTCAGGAAGTCCATAGGACGACAGCAGCAGCTGACCGGTCAGGTTTGTTGCGGTGCATGCAGGTGTGTGACTCGTTCACTCAAAGGGAGATTACTTCAGGTGTCCTTGATGCCCACAGGTGTGTCGAAGAAATTGGAAGAGGTACAGACACAGACGACGAAGAAGACCTGCAGAACTGCAAGACCAGAAGCAGCAGGAGTCTTCCTTGGTGCAGTCTCGGTTCCAGGCAAAGTCTAGCAACGTCCAAGTGTCCAGAAGGTCAAAGAGTGACGTGGTTTTAGGTTTGAATCTTGTTCCACAACCAATCTAAGGAACCATCCAGAGTTAAGCCCTTAGGTACCTTAAGGAAAGAGTTGGAACAACTCAGAGGTCCCTCCCAGAGGAGGGGGTGGATAGAGGGGAGGATACACCCATATCCTTTATCCAATTTCGTGCCAGAGTAGTGGCTCAAACTGGTGTATGAAAAGAGGGCACCAAATGTGTCCTCCAAAGCGGTCTGGACGCACTGGGAAGCACCCTGTCAGGATTCGCCCCTTCCCGACCCCGTAGGACACTCCAGGGACTTACCTGTTCTAAAACCCTTTGCTTGTTTACAGCTCCCGGACATTGAGATTGCCGATCACGATCCGGGAACATCAGATATCCCTGGCTTCTGGCCCTTTAACACTCAGGCCAGTCCACTGCGAAGATCCGCCCCTAGAAACTACGCGCTAGAGGATTCGTCCGTCTTAAGGAGGTGGACCCCCAACCAGGAAGTCGTCGAGAAGAGCGAGGAAGACGCTAGTGGACCGACCCCACAAGAGGAGGAACTGGAGGAGAGAAGGATAACTGCTGCAGAATCAACCCCCGACTTGGGACTGACGACCAAAGACCCAGGAGGCTTTCCCCCGCAGCGCCCAGCCACGGGCCCAGAGGTTCGTGGCTCAAACAGGTGCGTGACCGACTCCGGGGCCCCAGGCGAAGGGTGGTTGATTCCTCGCTGGGCGGCCATTGAGAGGGGCGGAATCCCTACCTTGACGTAACGGGCTATATATTCCGTACCTGGTGTTGGTGTTCCCCGCCCTCACGGTCCAACCTCAGTGGTGATCCTTCACTTATCCCTCCCTCAAAACGTATAAGGAAAGTGGCCTGCCAATAAGGCTTTGTTTTCTTTTTATTTTCTCTTTACACCGGGCCGAACAAAAGAGTTCGTGAACGAGAACGCGACCCCGACCGTCCCAGAAGCCAATTCCCCGCCGAGAAGTTACAGGACTGCCGTCTATTGGAGTTGTCCATTTCTTTAATTTGCCATATATTGTATATATACTGCGGGACTTTCCATGCACCTTGAATAAATTAGTACCGAAAAACCCATCTCCGCCTCAAGCCTTATATTGCCCTGCAACACACCCCCACCCTAATACACTAAGTTCTGTCTGGGAGGTGGTCACAACTCCCTGTGACAGGAAACCTATTACTCTACCTTTCGCTGCTCGAGCTTGGCTCAGCAGCAGGAGGGCAGAATTGTGTCTCTGGTCAGCAGCAGCACTAGCTTGCTGTCAGATCCTGAAAAGTTGTTACCCGGAGTACAGGGGGGACCCCAATGGAGCCCCCCGCCCCAGTACATGGAAACATACTTCCAACACTGGAATCGGTGTTGGGGTATGATTCCAACATATTTGACACCAAACATGACCAGGTTCGGTGTAGCCACTATATGGCTTGACATCTCGTAATGACTGATGTCCACTATATCTATTAAAATGGCTGACATACTTACAAAACCAGGAGATTCAACTCTGGGGTATGTAGAGGTGTGCTGCTCATGCAGGGGCACCCTCACACTTATAACCAAGCACCCTGCCCTCAGGACTGAAGAGGCTGCATAGGGGAGACTTTGTCTAGTGACCTCAGATATAAGGAAACTTATATATGTAGTGAGAGGTGCAAGCACAAAATTACACATGCTGCAATAGCAGGCCTGTAGTCACAATTTGAGTGGACTCCCGTGGATGGTAAAATACATGCTACAGCCCATGGAAGACCCCCATTGTACCTATGCCCTGGGTACCTTAGTAATGCATACTCAGGACTTACAAGGGTACACCAGTAGCCAATTGTGGATGTACAAAAGTAACTTTTTCAAACAGCTAGGTTAGTGGTAATTTACTAGGTACTGGCGCCACAGAGGAATGTACACTTTTCCTAATTCTAGGTAACTGATTTTATAAAAGTCAATACGGTGCTACAAGGAGAAGAGAACCACTTTTCTTCTTCTAGTTAGGCAAGAGCCACAAGATGCTTGATACTCCTTAGCACACGTTTTGTATCAAAATACATAAATATACATGTGTTTCCACCATACATTAATCATGCATTCGAAATAATTTTCATTCCTTTTGTTCAGGGTTGTTGTTGGAGTTTTATTTCTGGAGACGTCACAGCGACACGTGTTTCGTCGTTTTAGGGAATGTAACCCACGACTTTTTCGAGGCAATTCTCCAAAATATCGTTCTTTATTTTTTGAGGTGATACTTCCAACCCTCAAAGGGGTTCTTTATGGGGATGTTGCACGTATTTAGGTTAGTTGATCCGTGTTGTAACCGGAGTATCGGTTTAGTAATATGGCAGCTTTTTTGCTGCTGTAGTCGCAAAAGAAGCTTCCGTCCCCGCTGCCACTTCTATGGTGCAGTGATAGAAGTGGCAGCGGGGACGGAAGCTTCTTTTGCGACTACAGCAGCAAAAAAGCTGCCATATTACTAAACCGATACTCCGGTTACAACACGGGTCAACTAACCTAAAACGACGAAACACGTGTCGGCTGTGACGTCTCCAGAAATAAAACTCCAACAACAACCCTGAACAAAAGGAATGAAAATTATTTCAAATGCATGATTAATGTATGGTGGAAACACATGTATATTTATGTATTTTGATACAAAACGTGTGCTAAGATGTACAAAAGTACATACCATGGTCAATTTGGGGAGAAAAGACAATGACTGCGGTCCCGATTAGCAGGATCCCAGTCAAAATAGGTCCAAAATATACTGACACCAAGCAAAACGTGGGAGTAACCATGAAAGCAGATCCTACTTTCGTACAGATATCTAACTTATTTCTGACTCAGATTATCTCTAAACAATTCTAGTTTAAAAAGCCTTTCAGCATTGCCCATACCTGTGGAATTCTTTCAAACTCCACCCATCTGAACAGGTCTTCCCGGTCATGCTGAAGTAAGTTGCGGGCTTTACCCCTGACCTAACAAATGTAATAGCTCCTTAAGCATGGAACGCCATTACCAACTAAACCGTTTGTAAACGCATATTCATTTGGGAATTGGTTGAATTAAATAATGACTGCCAAAGCCAAAAGTTATCAGCCCATCAGATTCCAAGCACAATGCTGAATTTTGGTTTGTCAGCCCAATTATCATATTTGGACGGGACAAACTGGCAGGAAACCAAGGGTAATATACCCACTGCTTCCATTTTTACCGTTTCATTTGATATACATCTTTCCAACATTTGTTGCTGCTACACACAGAAAACTTTCATATGGAAAAAAGAATGGAAAATATACCTTTAGCAACGCTACCACTAAAGCCCTCTAACCTGTGCAAAACGTTTTATGATCAGTCTTATGTGAATGTACATGTTTTTGGAAGGTTACAAGCAGATTCTTAATAGCTAAACATAAATACAGTCGCCTTTTCTGATCTTGTAACACATATACATCAACAAACACACATGGACAGGAAGAATGACCTACAGAAATTATAGTAAAATATATTTGTCTCATAATGAGCATGAGAATGATAGTTGCATTCTCAAATGGCGACTCAAAGTATTCAACTTGTTGTATGCTAGCATATCTTATATCGCAATAAACATTTAAATGGTCCAATATAAGATATATCAAATTACAACAGTCACAGTCGTCAACAAAATGACATTTGTATATAATGTAATCAATTGACGTGCCTTTTAAGATGTCAAAATGTTTAAAGACAGGTAGCCATCCACTGGGGGAGGCATCCTACGCCTAGAACTGCTGACTGGCTGTGAGACGCTGCACATTGCTAAGGACAACTGTCCAATTGCTGGGAACCTATGCCGGTACTCTCCAGACCTAAAGACATCTGGGCCACCCTTACTCTTCACTTGCAGATGCTGAAAGTGGCTACTGGTTCGGATGCGGGACAGGCCCGCTGGTACCGGGAGACACCCCAGCACGTGAATGCCCTCCTACTGGAACTGGACAAAGGATGGAGAGATCCCTCTATGCAGAACTTCCATCACTGAGTTGTATGATGTGCCTTGTGAGGCTGCCTTTTCTGCGTCAATCTATATGTCTAATTGTCATTAAATTGCGTGGAGTGGAGTGGTGTGGCTCACTGGTTAGAGGCGGCAGACCCGGAAGCAGAGAACAGCCCAGGACCAGGGTTCAATTCCCGACGCGGCAGGGTTGTGAACCAGGGACAGCGGACTCGATAATTCTCGCCTCGGTGCCTACTCTAACCAGGGATCACACTCGGCAACTCTGGGCATTAGCTTGCCTCATCTCTAAAACGACCCCCCACATTCGCCGGGGATGCCTGGTTTCACCTTGGAGATACCCAGTTAGGGACCACCTCACAGGGATAGCCAGGACGGGTTCCCCAGCGGTCTACAGCGCCACGACGCCTCAGCGCAGCAGTGCGCTTTACAAGACACATACATACATTGCAGAGTTCTACCCTATGTATGTATGTATGCCCCCCTACTTCCCTTTTCCTGTTTGAAAAACTAATAAATATATAAAAAGATGTTCAAATGTGTGTTACAACATCGTTGTTTGTGTTTTTGATTAATAACGAAGCATAGTTAATACAGCAATAACTTCATTGCATTAACACTTATTTAAGCATAAACATATTTATCTATTTTTGCCATAATGAAAAGTAGCATGTAGCACATGTAAATTGTCATACCTTCGATTTAATTCTATGTGATGAAGAAAAAATACTCTCAATTTTGAACGGCATCTCAATCGATAAATCCAAAGAGAACGCACTAAATATTTAAAAAAACATTCCAATGATTAGACACTGCAGAATATGAAATTGAACACATAGACTGTCACAATCTATTTACTATAATATTCGAAAAAGCATAATAAATGATTTGCAATGTATTGATTAAAATACCTTTTAGTTACTATCTATACTAGGGACTTACGAAAACCACTGTTTGTTCACAAAATGAACCGCACCTACACAGAGCCTTTATCCTGCAAGTAATAACTAAGATGTAAATGAATCCACACCCCCAGAGCCATAGCTGCTCTGTTTACCATTGTTGCTGTCCTCAGTCTCACACACCATCCTTTTCTTTCCCCTGCAGGTAAATCTCTGAAAGGGGATGCACCATAGAACTGCCAGGATTGTATCAAGGGGACAAGGAAGGAGGTGAGAGTGCAAGATCATTAGATTCAGTATGAGACACACATGAAAAACAAGCAATGACTGGAGACAGAGGAGGCCCAACTCTAGGCGGCTGGCTTACATAGACACACAGAGGATCAAGGTTTGTAGAGCAAGTACAGTACTTTCTGGCAAAAATAAATCTATGAACCAGCAAGATTTCGTCTGGCAACACTCCTTTTGTTGTATGTGTAGGAGGCTGGCTTAGTATATGGTGCTCACTTATGTAAGTGTAGCACCCGGTATTAATCCAGATAACCCTTATGAGTATTTTAGTGGTGTTAGACAACGTTAGACAGCTCTCTAAGTGCTAGCTGTGGAGAGCAGCCTTCAAGTTTAGTCCAGAAGGAGTGTAAAGCAGCTTGTTTTACCAGAGCGTATTCTTATTGGTATAGATTAAGTGAAAAAGAACCACAAAGTGTAGTAATAAAAATATATATGAATTAAACGATAGTCACTAACACATTACAATATCTCCTAGAGATATAACACAATGCACACAATACTTAGCAATAAAAACAGGTAAGCAGCACAAATACACAATGGTCGCCAGGGGGAGACCAAACCATATACTAAAATAGTGGGATGCGAATCGCGACTCGAGTCAAGACTGTACCTAGAAGACGTAGAAAGGCTGGGGACCCAAGGAACCATCCGCGGTAAGTACCCAGGAACCCCACGGAGGCCGTGTGCAGAGTGGGAACACGACTGCATGCTCAATTTAAGTCAATGGGTAAGTCGAGGTTGCAATTTAAAAGAAGGAACCTTCCCAGTCGACCCTGACGAAATCCCGTGGAAGACAGAAGGTTGGAGAGCCACCCCACACATGGATACCCTAGGAACCAGGATACCTGCACCAGGGAAGCCGGGTGCATTGGTGCGAACTGGCTTCGGAAACCGCAGTCAAACTGAATGGAGGACTTCAGGAACATGCCACCGGCGCAGAAGGTGAAAGTGTCTGGTGGAACCCAAAGGTGGATTCAAGTTGAGAAGTACCTACAAGCCGAGGAGACAGAGTCTATGCCACTCAGGAGTGGCCAGGTGGTACGGAAGACAATGCCCACCGCTGTCGGGTGTTGCAGGAGAGTTGACATGACCATGGAGCTGCAGCTGTGTGGACGAGTCAACGATGTGGTAGACCAGGAGCCATTCACGAGCTGTCCCAAGTCGGATATCGAGAGTTGAGGGGTCGGTGTCGATCGGGAGCAGCAACAATCCTTGGCAACTGCAAACACTGTGGTAAGCGAAAAAGGTGCACTGTCAGGACCAGCAAGGTCCAAGTGACTCACCACAAGCAGGGGAGTCAGAGTAGGGCCCGAGCAATCAGGCGATCCCACTGGAATCAAAGAAGACCCTCAAGAGGACACACAGGCCGGAGGCACTGGAGTAGCAAGAGGACCTCGAGAAGCTCACCAAAGGTGCACGCCCACAGTCCAAGTGATGTAGTGAGGACGAAGATCTGGGTCACATGAGATACTTGAGGTTGGGGATATTTGGAGCCCAAAGATCTCGGAGGAAGCAAGTCAACAAGCTTGTGCAACAACAAGTCGGTGCAATGGGGTTTGGTTCCTGCGTTTCCGACGAGGGCTACTGGCCTCAAACTCTGTGAGAAGACAGTGCAGGCCTCGAGGAAGTTAAAAAACCACCACATGTGTTGCTGAGCCTTTCGGAGTCCGTGGGAGCCCAGGAGGAGCAGACCGGTTAGCTTGGTTGCTGTTCCTGCAGATACAGAGAAGTGACTGCTTCACGTCAAGGGGGATTCCTTCCAGTGTCTTGGATGTCCACAGGCCTTGGAAGGACACTGTATGGAGCACAGGCAGGGATGTTGTAGCAAACGAGCAGGACTCCAAGACCAGGAGTAGCAGGAGTCTTCCTAGTTGCGGAGTCTCGGAGCCCAGTGCAGAGTCCAGCGAAGTACAGAGTGCCCAGACGGTAGAAGATTAAGTTATATCTTTATCTGAATCTTGTACCACGACGAATATAGGGACCCTCCCACAGGAAAGCCCTTAAGTACCCAAAGCAAAGGGTTGGAACGATTCAGGTGCCCTCTGTAGGAGAGTGGGGTCTGCAATCCCATGGACACCCTAGATTTTTGCTTTTTGCTTCACTGGTTTACGACTTTCCCTGGCTGTGGGCCTGCTAATCAGACCCACAGCCTAGCTGTTCTCTCTCTAAATTACAACCATGTATCTTAGGTGTATCTTACCAATTGGTACTAGGCCACCTTATCAGTCCCTGTACAGCATGCCTTAGGTATCCAGGGCATAGGTGTACCCAGGGCCTACCAGGGGCTGAAGCATGTATTATGCCACCCCTGGCTGGCCACCCAAACAGACACCACTGGATGCACGACAGCTGGGGCAAGGTGGTGTAATCACCCTTTGCTTTAGATATAGTATACCTATATCTAACCCTAAAATGGACACATATATTCCTATCAGTCACTCCTATGGCAGGCCTTATCGATCCTGAAGGCAGAGTGCTTGGAATGATGTGAAATGGTGCTCTGGCATGAGCTGAGCCCGTTTGCAGCTTGCGGAACCAAGTCCAAATAGCTGTTCCATGATAACGCTATACCATATACTCTTAAGTGCATTATAATCCTCGCGGTTAAATGCTAACTTTGGTATAGCATTATCAAAACATGTCGAGTAAGGTGTCATACGAATTGGAATACTAACCCCTCGCCAATTCTGGCGACGGGGTTAGCATTCCACCCTTCTAGAGGGACACGACATGTATGTAACTGTGAACCCCGGTTAAAGTCAGACATAGCCTCAGCTCCACAAAATGGATGCTGCCACCGAGACACAAGTCTGCCCTCCTGCTGCTGGGAGTCCTTCCAGCAACGGAGGCCTGGACAAAGGGTTTCCTGTCAGGGGCGGTGCTAGCACCATCCCAGACAGGATTTTGTGTATCCCAGGTAGGCAGGGCTGAAAGGAAGGTGACTGCAAGTGGCACCCTGGTGCTCACTGTGCATATGCCGGCTCAAACCAGTTCCTGGGGCACACCCGCCCCTGAGCTGGGGAGAGACCGGACAAAGGAGAGGGGTGTAACCACCCCCCTCCTGGTCCCACCCATAGGGCAGGACCTAGTCGCGTGCCAGCCCCTTTTCTTAGAATAAAGGTAGGAGCAGGCCCCCTTCCCAAATTAGATCATTCTGAATCTTGAAACTACTTTCCACGAAAGGAACTCTTGACTCTTCTGAAGACTCTCCCTTGTGGCTAAGGAGTAGCCACCCTGCACCAGCAGGCACCATCGAAGCTCTTGCGGTTTGCTGTAAGTCCATCCTCCGGATCAAGACTGCCCAGCTCGCCGAGACCCGGATTCCCTGCCATCTCTGACCTCTACCTACATCATCCAGCGCAGCTGAGATTCGTGGGTGTGACGAGACCCGTGGGACCGGCCATCTTCAAGACCTGCACGACGCTTCACCAGCACGACCCCCGAGAGACCCTCGAGTAAGTGCACTGGGGTTTGAGAAGCCCTAACCCTAAGCAGCTCCAGCACCGAAGTCCAGCCCCCCAGCCTCCACGAGATCTGCGTGGGGCCCTTCTGCTTCTTTGCTGCTTGCCACGTTGTTCGGTCACTTGCCCGTTGGCTAGTGACCCTCTACACGACGAACCACGACGATTTCACCGCTGGTCTGGTTGCTCCAGACTGGCCCTTGCTCCCTTCCAAGAGAGGAGCACCCCGGACCCTCCTGGTCCACTCCAGACGCCATCTTGACTCCACCGCGTGGGCTTGCCTTTGCCAAGGTTTGTTGCTCAAATCCTGAGTCCAGCATCGCCGACAGCCGACAGCTCGTGGGACAGCTCGCACCTCCAGCCTGGACGCCGACAACGCCTCCTAGCCCGTGTGACTGCAGAGTCCAGCGTCGCCCACTCACCTGGTCGAGGTGACTTCATCCGGTGCCATCCTGGTGCCCACATAATCACTGGCTAGTGATTAAGAACTAAGTCCCCTCTGCTTTCAGGTCGTCTCCTTCACTGATCCAGCCTTGGATCACACCGAACATCTTCACTGGTCGCCTGCCAGCAACTTCTTCTTTCAGGCTCCATAGACTTCAACGAGGATTCCCGACGTCACTTGAACCCTATGCAGCCGCGGCCCCTGGGCTAGGTAACTTGAGTATTTCGGTACTCCAGCACAGGTTCACTATCCAAGTGTCCAGATCCTTTGTCGTTTTTAGTCTACCTAGTCGGATTCGTCCGGAAACAGTAACTTTAGAAACGCTAGCATCCATAGACTTCATCCCGCGTGAGAGTGCACACTCTGCACACGATCTCCCTAGACCTCCTGCTCGTAATCTGAGGGTTCAGTAGTGTAGTCCTAGCGATCCTGAAGCCTCTGGATCTTGTTACTTACCTGCTAGTGTTTCGCATTCCACTTATTGTGTATATGGTTTTTCGTGCCCCTCGGGCATTTGTGTGAATTGTGCAACTTAAAGTATTTTCGTAAGAGTTTTGTATTGTGCTTAGCTCCCTGACTCATAAAGAGCTCAGGGTAGAACTGTTATTAATAAATATCCTATATTTTTATAACAACTTGTGTGGTGTCCTATCACTTGGTGTTCAAGGGGTATATGTGATGGTAAAACAGCTGGCTTAACACGCCCTCTAGAGTTTAGCCTGAAGACTGCTCGTGTCCATGCTACTAGGATTTTTTTTTTTTTTTAAAGACCTTTATTGTCCAACATACATTGTACACAGCATCAGTGCTTACAACCCAGCAGGGCCAGCTGCGGATAACAAACTCGGAGATATAGAAGGTAAGTGAACACAGCTTCAAGTCCGGCAACCCTGGGGTCCGGCAGCGTATATCAGTATTCCACAGTACACCATAGCATGTATACATTCTATGCTTAGTAAGAGCGTGATCTATGGGTTTTTCTGTCTGTAGTCTGTGGGTCAGAGTGGCGGTGTCGGACCTACTCCCATCTGTGACAGCGGTGGCAGCCGCGCCCGTCACGTCTAATGTATGTCATTGGTGAGTGATGCTGCGCGGGTCAACATTCATATGGGCTTGGCGTCATGTGGGGGAGTTCTGAGGGGTGTCCATGCTACTAGGATAGCTGGTCTAAAAGGTTGACTTACAACCAATCATCATCAAGGGTTGTTTGGTATGATACAAAGTGATCACTAGAATAGTGAGCACTATATATCAGGCCAACTTCTCACATTGGTGTGCAGCGGTTGGGATTTGAGCATGCTGTTGTTTTACCTAGCACGTATCCTAAGAATATCAATTGAAAGATCACATAAGTACCCAGGTACATATAACTTAACTTAGAATACTCTGAGTTCTACTGAACCAGCTGTTGTAGTGTAACAGGGCTTAGCACACCCTGACTACAACTTTTTGCAAGGGATCAGTAGGTAAACCCATAGTGTAGGTAGGTGCATCACTTACACCACACTAGAAGCATGTCTACCCAGGGAGAGTCTTCAGAGACTCCCCTTGTGGCTGTTGACCCTCCACAGGTCACTTCCAGATATGCAGGCCTTAGCTTCCAGGAGATGAGACAATTGTGTACCTCCAGGAAACTAAAACAGGGTTCTAACCCTACCACTCCTTTTCTGTTAGGTCTCTTAGAGACTTATGATGCTAGAAAAGCTTCTCAGACAGATGGGAGCATGCCCCCCTTAGAAGGTACTCGTGGTGACCCAGACTCCAACCTCCCTGAAACAGAAGATGTAGAAGAGGAGGAGGAGGAGGAAGAGGAAGTCTCTGGGGATGAGGCAGACAATGGTCCTGAGCTAGTCAGGCTTACCAGGGCCAACTTAGACCTACATAGGGAAGGATCTGGGGGACCCCCAGTACTGACCCTAAGCAGGCCTAACTTTGGAGTTAGAAGAGATAGGTGTCATTCTAGGGACTCCAATAGATCTGTGCACTCTCATGCCTCTGCTCAGAGGAGAATGATCAATCCCAAGAGGAGACTGACTTCCCCTCAGAGAAGAGAACATGAAGCAAGGATGAGACCGGCTAATCTGAGGATTCAGAGGGAAGAACTTGCCCTTGCCAAATAGAAGCTTGCCTTTGCTAGAGAGCAACAGTTAAGTGGGGTAGTCCCCACTGGTGGCACCATTATCCCCAAGGATAAAGACAGGAGTTTTGATACTAGACACCTGAGTAAAATAGTGCCCCCCTTTAAACAAGGGGATGACATCCACAAATGGATGACTGCTTTGGAGAGGGCCTGCACTGTCCAGTGCATCCCCCAGAGTCAGTGGGCAGCTATTTTGTGGCTCTCCTTTGAAGGTAAAGGTAGAGATAAGCTCCTCACTACTAGAGCTGAGGATGCTAACAATTACCAAGTCTTGAAAAATACACTGATTGATGGGTTTGGCTTAACCACTGAACAGTACAGGTTGCTGTTCAGAGATACCCAGAAAACTCAGTCTCAAGATTGGGCTGACTTTGTAGATTGTGCCACTAAGGCTTTTGAAGGCTGGTTACTGGGAAGTAAAGTTACTGATTACACAGGATTGTATAATCTAATTATGAGAGAACAAATCTTAAGTAATTGTCAAAATCAGTTGTTGCATCAGCACCTTATTGACTCAGATCTGACCTCTCCCCAAGAATTGGGAAAGAAGGCAGACAGATGGGTCGGGACAAGGGTCAAGCAGCAGAACCAGAACCAGGGTGGTGGCCAGAAGAAAGCAGATCCCAAGGGTAATGAGAATAAGCAAAATGACCAGAAGTCTTCAACAGGGCCCCAACAAACTAAAGAGGGTGGGTCCCAGAATTCCCAGAAGAAGAAGAATGGTCAGAAGAAACCATGGTGCCAATACTGCAAAAGTAATACTCACTGGTTTAGTGAGTGCACCAAGAAAGACCCAACTCCTACCACTACTGCCCCTAAGGCATCTGCACCCCCTAGTACAGTTAGTAGTGGTAGTAATCCTCCTAAGGCTATAGTGGGGTTAACCCTGGGAACTGAGGCGGGCTCTGACTTAGTCAGAACACCTACTCAGGCTGTTCTTGTTTGTACTGGGGACATGGATATGACCCCTACAATAAGTCCCAGTACTCTGGGCAAGTACAGGCAAACGCCTTTGATTAATGGAAAAATGGCTCAGGCCTACAGGGACACTTGTGCCAGTGTCACCATGGTGACACCTAACTTTGTGGACCCTGACCAGGTAATACTGGGAGCAGACTACCTGGTGACCAATGCTAGCAATGCCACTACCTCCCATAGTATGGCACTTGTTAACTTCTCCTGGGGAGGGGTAAATGGCCTCAAAAGGGTTGTTGTCAGTTCAGACCTCCCTGTGGACTGTCTTTTGGGCAAGGATTTGGAATCCTCCTTATGGTCAGATGTGGAGTATAGGACTCATGTGGTAATGTTAGGTTTGTCAGCACATGTCCTTGCTGTGACTAGGTCACAGGCCAAGAAATGCCCAGCTGAACTAGTGCTGGATCCTGGAACAATGGACCAGACACTACCCAAGAGAAAGAGCAGTAGGGGTAAGATTGACTCTTCCCCCCTGCCTCAGGTGAGGGATCAGCTCTCTCAGGAGACTGACCCCAAGACCCCAGAAGGAACTGTCCTAGAAGAGCTTGAGCTTGAACAGGTTGAGTTTCTTGGGACAGGGGGCCCTTCCAGGGCAGACTTGAGGCAGGCACAGTTAGACTGTTCCTCTCTTGAACCCCTCAGACAGCAGGCTGCTGCTGAGGCTGCAGGGAATGCCACAGGTGCCCATAAAGTGTACTGGGATGATGGACTCCTTTACTCTGAGGCAAGAGACCCCAAGCCTGGTGCTACCAGGAGGCTGGTCATCCCCTTGTCTCTGAGAGGTTTCCTTCTCACCTTCGCCCATGAAATTCCCCTTGCAGGTCACTTAGGCCAGAATAAGACTTGGGACAGGCTTGCCCCACACTTTCACTGGCCCCATATGTCTGAGGACACTAAGAACTTTTGTCGTTCATGTGTCACCTGCCAAGCCAGTGGCAAATCAGGTGGCACAACAAAGGCCCCCCTTATACCACTACCTGTGGTGGGGGTTCCCTTTGAAAGAGTGGGGATTGACATTGTTGGACCAATGGACCCCCCAACAGCATCTGGGCACAGATTTATACTGGTGGTAGTGGATCATGCCACCAGGTATCCAGAAGCTATTCCCCTTCGAACCACTACAGCTCCTGTTGTGGCAAGGGCCCTGGTTGGAGTTTTCTCCAGAGTGGGGTTCCCTAAGGAGGTGATCTCTGACAGAGGTGCAAACTTCATGTCAGGATACTTGACTTCTATGTGGAAGGAATGTGGTGTCAATTACAAATTCACCACACCATATCACCCACAATGCAATGGGCTTGTTGAAAGATTCAACAAGACCCTCAAAGGGATGATAAAAGGGTTACCAGAAAAGCTTAGGCGAAGATGGGACATCCTTTTACCCTGCCTTCTGTTTGCTTACAGAGAGGTCCCACAGAAGGGGGTTGGTTACAGCCCTTTTGAGCTTTTGTTTGGACATCCTGTAAGAGGACCCCTATGTCTTGTGAAGGAAGGATGGGAGTTACCTCTCAAAAAGCCTAAACTTGACATAGTGGACTATGTACTTGGTCTCCGCTCCAGGATGGCAGAGTACATGGAGAAGGCATCTAAAAACCTTGAGGCCAGCCAGGAACTTCAAAAAGCTTGGCAAGACCAAAAGGCTGTCCTAACTGTTTACCATGCAGGACAGAAGGTGTGGGTGTTGGAGCCAGTGGCCCCAGCAGCTCTCCAAGACAAATGGTCTGGACCCCATATCATCATTGAACAAAAGGGAGAAGTCACCTACTTGGTTGACATGGGAACTCCCAGGAGCCCTCACAGAGTACTTCATGTGAATAGGCTCAAAGCATTTGTTGACAGGGAGGACATGGGCTTGCTCATGGCCACAGATGAGGGACAGGAGGAAGAGAGTGACCCTCTCCCAGACCTGCTCACTCAGAACCCTGATGATGGGTCAGTAGATGGTGTAGTCTTTTCTGACAGCCTCTCTGAGCCTCAGCAACAGGATTGTAGGCAAGTCCTTCAATCCTTCAGACAAATGTTTTCTCTGACCCCCAGTCAGACAAACTGGTGCACACATGAGGTGGACACTGGAGACAGTCTGCCTATAAAGAGTAAAATCTACAGGCAACCTGACCACGTCAGGGACTGCATAAAAACTGAAGTACAAAAGATGTTGGAATTGGGAGTCATTGAACCCTCAGAGAGCCCTTGGGCTAGTCCTGTAGTTCTAGTGCCTAAACCTCACACCCAGGATGGTAAGAGAGAGATGAGGTTTTGCGTAGACTACAGGGGTCTCAATGCTGTCACTAAGACAGATGCCCATCCAATACCAAGAGCAGATGAACTCATTGACAGATTGGCTTCTGCCAAGTTCTTGAGTACATTTGACCTGACAGCTGGTTATTGGCAAATCAGGTTAGCTGAGGATGCCAAGGCCAAGACAGCATTTTCTACCCCAGGAGGTCATTACCAATTTGTGGTGATGCCCTTTGGTTTGAAAAATGCACCTGCCACTTTTCAAAGGTTTGTGAACCAAGTTCTCACTGGGTTGGATGACTTCTGTACAGCATATCTAGATGATATTGCTGTATTTAGCTCCACCTGGGAGGATCACCTGATCCACCTGAGGAAAGTTTTAGAGGCCCTGCAAAAGGCAGGCCTCACTATCAAGGCTACTAAGTGCCAGATAGGGCAGAGTCAAGCTGTATACTTGGGCCACCTTGTAGGTGGAGGCCAAGTTCAACCTCTGGAGAGCAAGATACAGGCCATAAAGGACTGGGCTCCTCCAACCACCCAGACACAGGTCAGAGCTTTCTTGGGCCTGTCTGGTTATTACAGGAAATTTGTCAGAAATTATGGAACCATTGTGACTCCACTTAATGACCTGACAAGTAAGAAAATGCCAAAGAAAGTTCAGTGGACAGTTAGCTGTCAGAAGGCCTTCGATGACCTAAAGCAGGCCATGTGCACTGCACCTATTCTCAAGAGTCCAGACTACTCCAAACCTTTCATTGTCCAAACAGATGCTTCTGAGTTGGGTGTGGGAGCTGTTCTATCTCAGCTGAATATTGATGGTCATGACCAGCCCATTGCTTTTATAAGTAGAAGGCTGACCCTAGAGAGAAACGTTGGTCAGCTATTAAGAGGGAGGCCTTTGCTGTGGTTTGGGCCCTGAAGAAGGTGAGGCCATACTTGTTTGGAACTCACTTCAAGATTCAGACCGACCATAAGCCCCTCTTATGGCTAAATCAAATGAAGGGTGAAAACCCCAAACTTCTTAGGTGGTCCATTTCCCTACAGGGGATGGACTTTACAGTGGAGCACCGCCCAGGAACTGACCATGGTAATGCAGATGGTCTCTCCAGGTACTTCCACTTAGAGCAAGAAGACTCACCTGGTCAAGGTTAGTTTAATGTCCCTAAGTTTGGGGGGGGGGGGTTATGTAGGAGAGTGGGGTCTGCAATCCCATGGCCACCCCAGATTTTTGCTTTTTGCTTCACTGGTTTACGACTTTCCCTGGCTGTGGGCCTGCTAATCAGACCCACAGCCTAGCTGTTCTCTCTCTAAATTACAACCATGTACCTTAGGTGCATCTTACCAATTGGTACTGGGTCACCTTATCAGTCCCTGTACAGCATACCTTAGGTATCCAGGGCATAGGTGTACCCAGGGCCTACCAGGGGCTGAAGCATGTATTATGCCACCCATGGCTGGCCACCCAAACAGACACAACTGGCTGCACGACAGCTGGGGCAAGGTGGTGTAATCACCCTTTGCTTTAGATATAGTATACCTATATCTAACCCTGAAATGGACACATATATTCCTATCAGTCACTCCTATGGCAGGCCTTATCGATCCTGAAGGCACAGTGCTTGGAATGATGTGAAATGGTGCTCTGGCATGAGCTGAGCCCGTTTGCAGCTTGCGGAACCAAGTCCAAATAGCTGTTCCATGATAACGCTATACCATATACTCTTAAGTGCATTATAATCCTCGCGGTTAAATGCTAACTTTGGTATAGCATTATCAAAACATGTCGAGTAAGGTGTCATACGAATTGGAATACTAACCCCTTGCCAATTCTGGCAACTGGGTTAGCATTCCACCCTTCTAGAGGGACACGACATGTATGTAACTGTGAACCCCGGTTAAAGTCAGACATAGCCTCAGCTCCACAAAATGGATGCTGCCACCGAGACACAAGTCTGCCCTCCTGCTGCTGGGAGTCCTTCCAGCAACGGAGGCCTGGACAAAGGGTTTCCTGTCAGGGGCGGTGCTAGCACCATCCCAGACAGGATTTTGTGTATCCCAGGTAGGCAGGGCTGAAAGGAAGGTGACTGCAAGTGGCACCCCGGTGCTCACTGTGCATATGCCGGCTCAAACCAGTTCCTGGGGCACACCAGCCCCTGAGCTGGGGAGAGACCGGACAAAGGAGAGGGGTGTAACCACCCCCCTCCTGGTGCCACCCATAGGGCAGGACCTAGTCTCGTGCCAGCCCCTTTTCTTAGAATAAAGGTAGGAGCAGGCCCCCTTCCCAAATTAGATCATTCTGAATCTTGAAACTATAAGCACCTGCTGAGGTCTTTTTTGGGAATTCCAGATAAACTGGGCGTACGCCTTGGTAACCGCTAAATGGTGGCAAGCAAGAGTAAAATGGTGTAGGCAATAGGGCGAGTGGCAATACCTCACAACCACTCAGAAAGGCCAGAAAACTGGTCTACAATGAATATGAACAACTGTGCCCCTGCACTAACACAAATGTGTGCAGCTTCAAAATAGTATATGATTGTTTACATGTAATAGTGACATATAGCACATCAATCTAAACAGTTGGTGGAGATACGTAATTCAGTGACAATTCATATATTGAGACGGGTAAGTCAATCAATATTCTGTATTTAGAGTGTCCATTTTCTGTTTATTGTTCCGTTTCAAAAAGCCAACACGTGTTTCATCGCAAGGAACAAATGCGAATCTTCAGGGCTAAACAAAAGATACAAGGTCTGTTTTTACTATACATGTTTTGTTTGTAATATTTATGCAGAAAACGGGTGACTCATGGTGTCACCCTGGTGAGCAAGGCATGCGCAGAAGGTGGTAATGTGACTTAGTGTCTGTGTGAAGAACAGTCATGGCTAAAGTGACATAAGTGACATGGTGGTGTGTGTGGTGCCAAACGATATTTTTCTGGAACATAGTGACTAGTGTAACTTGTTGATCAACAGTTGAACAAAACTGGCCGGTTAGAAAAGTGAAGTGATGAGACAGGTGGTGTGTGGTATAGAAAGGACGGTATCCCAATTGACTCATGAGTGACATAAGTGAACGTAATTGAATCGCATATGAAATTGACGATAATGTTATATAATTGTGGTTGTCCATTAGCTGGTGCGTAGAGAGTATGGTATTTTAAATTATTTCTATTCTAAAGTGCGCACTTTTTTCAAATCTGTTTTGTGAGGGTAGACTACAGATTTGACATACCAGACATACCTGGAAAATGTGGCTTTCAGGACAGGATGTGCTGGTTCAGATAGGACACAAGAAAGGGCGCGAGAGGACCGGTCAGGACGTGAACTATGTTGATTGTTAATGAGAGGATTTCAAAAAAATATAGATGGGAGAGAAGCGGAGGAAAAATTGTAAACGTGAGATTACTGAGAGTTTATGAATAGAAACAAAGTGAAAGGCACGCTGGGCGTTAGGTTTAAACTTAGGAAGACAAGGGGATTGTATCCGATAAAACAAAACAATTTAAGAGGAAAATGAGGGATATGGATTTATGCAGTACTAGTGTCAGACAAAAACCAAGAGGTTTAAAAACCAAAAGGCCGGTGGGGTAAAAAACACGGAGCTACATGCAATTTCAGGCCAATGGCTATGCGGCGGGGTGCTGTTAAGCAAGATAAAAAAATATATATAATTGTAAATACAAGAACTCACCAGGAAAACCAAAATTGTGTTTATTTGGCTTCTATGCACTAGGGGTATCTACCACGGTAGGGGCAGAAAACCACGTATCGCGTTATTTGGACAAAAGTATCTAATGTGTGGATAAACACATCTGCAAGAAAAACAAGATATACAGCGCATTTAACAAGGACTGGAATACTATGTTGGCAAAACAACCAGGTAGAGAGGGCGCATGGGGGTAAAGGAAATCCTACCTTAGTTTTAGGCAGGTTGAGTAGAGACCGGGAGGAGAAAGGTCTTCGTGGTTGTAGGGCGGGTGCGCTCGTGACCAACAAAGTACCTTGTCCTTTGGGGAAAGTGAAAAGACGGGTGTAAAACTCTATGTACTGTAGAGGATACAGATCGTTTTCATACTCCGACGCCACATTATATGGGGTCGCAATAGTTCTGGGGGCAAAATGCGCTTACCTGGCGGACGAACTTCTCCCTCTTGGAGTTTCCCGGCGCCGTGTTTCGTAAACGGACACGTGACCGGAAGTGAGGTTCATTTAAATACCGTTTGCGTGTTGGTGAGTTCAAGAGACTAGAACGTAGTCCTAGAGCTCTATGGAGATGAGAGTGGCCGAAAAAAGGAAGAGTTACTACCCCGAGTTGTAGAGTAGAAGGAAAATTTGAAACTTGGCTCGAAGAATAAGGTGTTTAAGTACGGCTAGCGCGCATCCGGCTAGCGCGGGAATGAAGTGTGGAAAAACACTTATTCTTCATTTGAAAAAATATATATAATTCCTATTTTTCGTTACTAGGCTAATGTTGAAAACACTACAATACATGGCGTATTTCTAACAAACTATTTTGGAAAATGTGAAATAACAAAAAGGAGGTGAAGGGTTTAACTATTGCGAGGCCCAACCAGGACCTCATTCATAAACCGTCAAGGATTCGATGGGATAATAATATATGTAACTAAACACCCAGCTAGGTGAATACAGGCATCTTCATGCAGGTGTGTATACATGTCAAGATAAGATAATATTATTATTACTATTCTCGAAGGTCTCAGTGTAGAGACGTGAGCGAAATGCTTAGCATTTTACTACCCGGGTAGGGGTAAAGTAGGGGTCATTGATACCGATAGATTGCGATTTTCGAAATGTTTCATCGCAGAGGATCAGGAATTGGTCCTGACTACGTGATTGTCGTTAGATGGAGCAACTGTTTACTCCTATGAACAAGTTAGTACACATGCTGGTTCAGAACGCAAAATGAGAACAACAACATAGTATAAATACAATACAATAGGTTATATCAATACATATTCAATTTTAGAGTTCTTAAGGGGGAAAGAGAAAGACAGCAACACAAATATACTTAGGAACAGGTAGTTACTTTAGTTGCCCAGAAAAAATTGCAGTTCTGGGTCATAATTTAAACCGCACTCTATACTACGAAGGCGCATAATCCAAGTCGCTTCCTTACGTCTTAGAAGTAGTTCACGGTTACCACCTCTCACATGGATGGGCACGGTTTCTATTCCATAGAAAGAAACCTGAAAGTCGTCTGTATTGGGTTGACACTTGGCTATATGAAGTGCCACGGGGTATTTTGGATCCTGTTTCAAGATTGCTCTCATATGTTCGGAGATTCTTTCTTTCAAAGCTCGTATTGTACTACCAACGTACTTCTTACCACAATGACATTCGATGATGTAAATTACATATTTGGTGGTGCAATTTATGTTGGTTCTGATCTCGTATGACTCTTCTGAGGGGCCCGTGAAGTGTTTGGTCTTGTGTTTGGCCCATTTGCACATTGGGCATAATCCACATTTAAAGAAACCATTACCCCGTTGGGTTAGCCATGTCGGATTTCTATCTAACCGTGGCACTGTGGGACTGAGCCTGTTTCTCAGGGTCCTCCCTTTGCGAAATGTGATTTGAGGGGTGGCCGGGATCATTTCCTTTAATGTAGAATCATCTCTTAACAGCTTCCAGTGTTTGGTCAAGCTGGTTCTGATCGAGTTGTGTAGAGCATTGTATTCTGTGATCATTCTTACTGTATTCTCTTTCTTAGTCTGGGGGTCTTTAGTTTTCAGCGTTTCCTCTCTCTTTATTCTGTTTAGTTTGGATTTCGCTTTCGACAAAATTGCTTTTGGGTAACCACGTTTGGTAAATCTCAGATTCATGTCATTGATTGTTTTATCCAGTTCCTCATCATCGCTACAGTTTCGTCTTGCACGAAGAAACTCGCCAAAGGGTATAGACTTGATCTGATGGAAGGGATGAAAACTATCTGCTCTTAGAATTGCATTACAGGATGTGGGTTTCCTGTACAGTTTGCTCTGTAGGGTGTTGTTGATTACATAGAATTCTAAGTCTAGAAATTCAATGTGCGATCTACTTTGTTTCATAGTGAAACTGAGTTCCCAAAGATTGTTGTTCAGAAAGTCAAAAAAACTTTGTAGTAGAGCATCAGTTCCGGTCCATAGTAAAATGCAGTCGTCTATGTAGCGACCCCAGAACAGAATGGAATCTGTGAATTGACTACCGGATGTGCCCCAGAGATGGTCTGCTTCAAATGCTCCCATAAAAAGATTAGCGAAGGAGGGTGAGAATTTTGAACCCATGGCTACTCCGCGTTTCTGCTGGTACCATTTCTTATTAAACATGAAAAAGTTGTTGTCCAAGATCAAACTCATCATAGAAATAAGCATTTGTGTGTGTGACCAGAGAGAGGCCGGCCGTTTGGACAAAACTTTGGTGATTGCTTCAATACCCAGTTTTGGGTTGATGCTGGTATAGAGAGCAACCACATCCATAGTGACTAGTGTGGTACCTGGTTGCCATTCTAAATCTCCTAGCAGGCTGAGAATATGTTTGGAGTCTTGAATATATGAAGGGAGATTTCTGACAAGTGGGCCCAGAAATAGATCAACATATTCTGCTAATCTCTCAGTTGGACCTCCAATCCCTGATACTATTGGTCTGCCAGGGGGAAATGGGAGATCCTTGTGAATTTTAGGTAGTGTGTAAAGCCATGGGTACGTTGGCTTCAGTACTTTCAGGTACATGTATTCTTCTTCATTGAGGAGACCATCCTCTTTCCATTTGAGTAGATAGTCGTTGACCGTCTTTGTGAGCACTCCCATGGGGTTGGATGCAATAGGTTCATAGTACGAGAGGTCTGCTAATTGGGTCAGTATTTCATTGTTGTAGTCTTCTGCGTTCATTACCACAATATTTCCTCCTTTATCTGCCTCACGAATAATGATGGAGGGATTCAGCGTCAGTACAGATAAGGCGTTACGCTCTCCTTTGGTTAAGTTGTCTTTAAATATGAATGTTTCTTGTAATTTTTTGGTGTTGATCTTGTTGAGGTCTTCTAACACATGTCTATGAAAATTGTCAATGCTGTTACCGCCTGGTAAAGTAGGAGTCCATGTGGACTTGGATTTGAGACCACTGGCTACCCCAAAATCCATATCTATGTTAAGTTCTTCTAAAAGTTGCCCCATTTCCATAGGGCTGTCTTCTCGTTCAGTGATAGACAATAGTAGATGGACTGCTTGTATATCTTTTATTGTATATTCAACATTATCACTCAATACATCAGGAATGTTTTTGATATTTTTCTTTTTTTTGGTAGGAACTTTACCTGCAAAGTATTTTTTGATTTTTAGGTTGCGGACAAATTTGAAGAGATCTATTTTAGTTTGACAGATATCCCCGGTGGAGTAAGGGTTAAAACTCAAACCTTTTGAGAGTAAATTAGTCATATCAGAGGTGAGGGGGAAGGAGGATAGGTTGATAACCTGTACTTCCGTATTGGTATTGTCTAGTTCTGTGTTCTCCCTGATCTGAGTTTTCTGCGATATTCGTCGTTTGCCCCCCCTGGTCCCTCTGTGGGTTTTGGAGGTGTAGGTGCTATATGTCACTATTACATGTAAACAATCATATACTATTTTGAAGCTGCACACATTTGTGTTAGTGCAGGGGCACAGTTGTTCATATTTCTGAATCTTGAAACTACTTTCCACGAAAGGAACTCTTGACTCTTCTGAAGACTCTCCCTTGTGGCTAAGGAGTAGCCACCCTGCACCAGCAGGCACCATCGAAGCTCTTGCAGTTTGCTGTAAGTCCATCCTCCGGATCAAGACTGCCCAGCTCGACGAGACCTGGATTCCCTGCCATCTCTGACCTCTACCTACATCATCCAGCGCAGCTGAGATTCGTGGGTGTGACGAGACCCGTGGGACCGGCCATCTTCAAGACCTGCACGACGCTTCACCAGCACGACCCTCGAGTAAGTGCACTGGGGTTTGAGAAGCCCTAACCCTAAGCAGCTCCAGCACCGAAGTCCAGCCCCCCAGCCTCCACGAGATCTGCGTGGGGCCCTTCTGCTTCTTTGCTGCTTGCCACGTTGTCAGGTCACTTGCCCGTTGGCTAGTGACCCTCTACACAACGAACCACGACGATTTCACCGCTGGTCTGGTTGCTCCAGACTGGCCCTTGCTCCCTTCCAAGAGAGGAGCACCCCGGACCCTCCTGGTCCACTCCAGACGCCATCTTGACTCCACCGCGTGGGCTTGCCTTTGCCAAGGTTTGTTGCTCAAATCCTGAGTCCAGCATCGCCGACAGCCGACAGCCTCGTGGGACAGCTCGTACCTCCAGCCTGGACGCCGACAACGCCTCCTAGCCCGTGTGACTGCAGAGTCCAGCGTCGCCCACTCACCTGGTCGAGGTGACTTCATCCGGTGCCATCCTGGTGCCCACATAATCACTGGCTAGTGATTAAGAACTAAGTCCCCTCTGCTTTCAGGTCGTCTCCTTCACTGATCCAGCCTTGGATCACACCGAACATCTTCACTGGTCGCCTGCCAGCAACTTCTTCTTTCAGGCTCCATAGACTTCAACGAGGATTCCCAACGTCACTTGAACCCTATGCAGCCGCGGCCCCTGGGCTAGGTAACTTGAGTATTTCGGTACTCCAGCACAGGTTCACTATCTAAGTGTCCAGATCCTTTGTTGTTTTTAGTCTACCTAGTCGGATTCGTCCGGAAACAGTAACTTTAGAAATGCTAGCATCCATAGACTTCATCCCGCATCCCGCGTGAGAGTGCACACTCTGCACACGATCTCCCTAGACCTCCTGCTCGTAATCTGAAGGTTCAGTAGTGTAGTCCTAGCGATCCTGAAGCCTCTGGATCTTGTTACTTACCTGCTAGTGTTTCGCATTCCACTTATTGTGTATATGGTTTTTCGTGCCCCTCGGGCATTTGTGTGAATTGTGTAACTTGCAGTATTTTCTTAAGAGTTTTGTATTGTGCTTAGCTCCCTGACTCATAAAGAGCTCAGGGTAGAACTGTTATTAATAAATATCCTATATTTTTATAACAACTTGTGTGGTGTCCTTTCACTTGGTGTTCAAGGGGTATATGTGATGGTAAAACAGCTGGCTTAACACGCCCTCTAGAGTTTAGCCTGAAGACTGCTCGTGTCCATGCTACTAGGATAGCTGGTCTAAAAGGTTGACTTACAACCAATCATCAACAAGGGTTGTTTGGTATGATACAAAGTGATCACTAGAATAGTGAGCACTATATATCAGGCCAACTTCTCACACCCTCCCAGAGCAGGGGCAGGACAAGTTCTTGTCCAGTTTTGCGACAGAACTGGTTTAAACTGGAGTATGGAAGGAGGGCAGCAAATGTACCTTTGAAGCAGTCTCATTGGCGCTGGCAAGCGACCCCACCCTGCTCCAATACGCTAAACTCTGTCTGGGAGGTGGTCACACCTCCCTGTGACAGGATATCTGGTGTTCTGCTTTCCCCTGCTCAATCTTGGCTCAGCAGCAGGAGGGCAGAAACATGTCTCTGGTCAGCAGCAGCCCTAGCTTGCTGTCTGGTACTGGAAGTCCGGTACCAGGAGCACTGAGCGCCTCCTGGAAGAGCTTTACAGTGCATGGATCCATACCTCTATGATTCCAACATGTTTGATACCAAACATGACAGGGTTCATTACAGCCAGTTTAGAGATGGTCATCGCGTAATGAAGCATTGCCACTCTATATATCGTAATGGCTGATGCACTTACAACCCGGTAGAATGGACTCCGAAGGTTGTAGGGTTGTCCCGCTCATGCAGCGACACACTCACACTTAGAACCGAGCACTCTGCCTTCAGGACTGAAAGGCCTGCCTTAGGGGTGACTTATAGGTTTTAAGTGTAGTGACCTCAGATATAAGCAAACTTATATCTGTTGTAATTGGTGCTAGCACCAGGTTACACAGGCTGCAATGGCAGGCCTGTAGTCACAGTTTGAGTGGTCTCCCTTGGGTAGCATAATATATGTTTCAGTCCAAGGGAGACCCTTGGTGTACCAATGCCCTGGGTACCTTGGTACCATATACTAGGAACTTATAAGGGTACACCAGTAGCCAATCTGGGGTGTGCACCTAAGTACTTACCATAGGCAATTTTGGGGAGAAAGCACAGAGACTTGGGTCCTGATTAGCAGTATCCCAGTCAGACTAGTAAGAAACAGCATATCACCAGGCACCAGGTAACCATAAAATCAGATCCTACTATGCAACAGTATGGATCCTTCTCTCGCTCAGCTCTTCATCGTATTGCACCCTCCATGTTTATTATTGTTTGTGTTGTCCCCTATTCCTTTGTTGTAGTACCGCCTTTTCCCAGTTTGGCTCCTGCTCTCCACGAACATTGGGCTAACTGGCTCCATCTCTGCAGCCGACCTGTTGACAAACTGCTTACTGGATGGTTCTCGATCCATCGCAAATAATAATCTCACTTCTTGTTAGGGTGTACCACTAGAGTCACTAATAAAATTGTACTTAACTCTCTGGTAGCTTGAAACAACGCAGAGTGGCTTAACTTGAAGGTAATGTATTTTTGCACTATGCAAACAGTAATAAAGTGAAAGGTCAACACAAGAAAAATTCAAAACCAACTTATAAAGATAGATACTATTTTAAAAAATAAAATAACAACAAAATAGCAAAAGTACAATAAGTAGATCCTGCGGAATGAATTTTTAAATTTGAAATTAAAAATCACAGCAAAAAGCACAAAGTACCAACCACAATTATCTGATTGTGTAGACCAGGCAAAAAAAGTTAAGGATGACCACGATGGAGCGTGGGTCAGATATAGGGACCAGGTTCGCCCTGATGGAAAGTTTACTTTCTGACTTAGAAACTTTTATGGAGAAAAAGTGGTTGCTGGTGCCGCAAGCTGGATCCAAAGAGGAGCTTGACAAGGGATGGTTGCGGAATAGTGGGGCGCCAGCTCAGTCATTAACAAAGGTGAGAAAGTGGGATATCTGGGGACCACAGAACTTACTCCCCTTTGTGGAATTACAACGCAGGCATGAGCTGAAGGCTTTACAAATATTCCACTACACACAGATCTTCCATGTACTTCAGCGATACGGAGGGCATCTGCGGGAGGTGGCGGATGAAGCACCGTTGGAGTTCCAACTGCTCTCGGCCTCCCTGTGAGAACATGCTATATCTCTGACATACTGAACATTAGTGACAAATTCTCATCCCACCCTCAACGCACTATGAAGCTGGTGGGAGGAGGATCATGGTGCCCGGATGGACGAGGACAGGAGGAGGCATGTCGTTACCCAAGGAAGGTCACTATCAAAGTGGGCTTCCACCTAGTGCAACTGAAAATCCTACACAGAGCCTAATACACCAGAACAAAGTTGGTCCGCATGGGCAGGGAGGAAAATGACAAATGTCTACGAGAGTGCAGCTACAAGGAGAAGCTGATACACATCATCTGGAACATTCTGGTCGAAGCTAGGAAGAATCCTTTAGTCAGGTATGGAGCAACCAGTAGATTTAACCTGCAAGCTGTGTATCCTGGGCATATAGGGATACCAGACCCTACCTAAATATTACCAACTGTTTTGCAAAGTAACTCCTATTGTGGCAAGAAGAGACATAGCCAAAAATGGGGGATCGTGGAGGTGCGCAGGGTCCCCCATTGGCAAACTGTGATGGATCGCATGCTGAGCGTACAGTATATAAGATCAGAGGCTGCCCCTGAAAATCTGACAAGATCTAGTGCCTATGGAGCCAAATGAGGGACTACAGAGATGTTGAAATGTCAGCTCATTTTATTAAAGGACAATTCTCTGTTGTACAATGCGTGTGTCATTCCAGTTTCTGAAAGTATTGTTGTATGTACTTTGTTTATGGTACACAGCATAACAAAAAGATTTTGGTTTTTAAAAAAGCACACACAAAAAACAATGTCAGTATGGCCTCAACATTGACTGGATGCTGCTCTGCATCAGTCTCAATGAAGCCCTCTACGTTGGGACTAAAACACTTTTCTGGAAGTCAGATCTCCTTCAGTGGGAAAAACCAGCAAATTGAGGCTGAACAGTGATTAAACATCGATAGCTACGGATTTGACGGCAATCCTGGTCTCCGTCAGTTAACCAGGCATAAAGTTGGAAAACATTTCTATATCCCCCTCCTTGCAGTTTAGGGACAGGAGGGGTCAAATCTAACACCAGCTCAGGGTCCAGGACCTGGTGGGCACCACTTGAGGGCTACAAGTCACTCCAACAGAGGCCAGCAGCAGAATCTATGGCTGGTCCAGTTGGAGCTGGTCAGCTGGGCAGTTGTAGGGAGTTTGGTGTTTCCCTGTAGCTCAAACAGGAGGTCAGCACACTGACCTTTTGAGTCACTTCTGGGGACTCGAGTTCAAGGCAGTTGGTGACAGGAGGGATAAAATCTAACACCAGCCAAGTGTCCAGGACCTTGTAGGCACCACTTGGGGTAGGGACCACTTATGAGTCACTCCAACAGAGGCCAGCAGCAGAATCCATCGCAGGTCCAGTTGGAGCTGGTCAGGTGTAGGGAAGGCGGCCACAAGTTTGTTGTGTCCCTATAGCTCAAATACGAGGTCAGTACTTTGACCCTTGGAGTCAATTCTAGGCACTCGGGTTCAAGGCAAGCAGGTCAAGTTTTTTTTTCAGAGTCTTCAGACAGCAGGGCAGTCGTTCTTCCGATTCCTAACAGGTTCAGGTGCATTCTGAGGAGAGGTCTTTGGAGTCCACTTTTCTGCCCACTGCCTGGAGAGGTGCATGGGCTCCACTTTTCTGCCCAGGGCCAGCCAGCCTGTGGTTTTGGGGCAAATCTTTGACCACCACCTAAGCTAGTTTGGGCCAGTTCCTCTTCTCCCTCTGGGTTGGCACTAGCATAACTAAAGAGACAAAGGGGGGGCAGGCCTAGGTCTGAACTTCCTCTACCAGTGACTTGGTAGGGGTTAGTTGAAAGCTCAAGACGGTGGCTGGGCTCAGTCCCACAGGCCATCCTGTTAAGGGATGAGTCCCTCTAACCACACCAAGAGCTTCTTTGACCACTGTCTGGGAGCAACACACACCTCATCACAGGGGAGACATCGGGATAGGTGACAGCTGGACACTGGCAGGAAATTCTTTTGGTTTTAGGCAGGAAACTGGCAACTTTCTAAAAGTGTCACTTTCAAAATAGTAATATAAAATTGGACTTGACCATTAAGATTGATTGTAAATTAATAAAATGAGTCTTTGAACCCTTTTTCCATCTATTAGCCAAAATTCTAGCAATTATTTTTTATTATTCCAAATATTGTATTAATTCTTTGAAGAATAAAGGAAACAGTAGGCATACAAACATAGTGTACAAATCTGAAGCCTATATGGTAAAAGTGCAACAGGTAAAATATCTGTTATTATCTTCATATGTCTAAACATTAGGCAGAGAGAATGATCAAGAGCTGCCATATTCACATTTGGCGAGATGAGCAAGTTACTTACCTTCGCTAACGATGTATCTGTAAGATACACGTTAGTTATAGATTCCTTACCTTAGTATTTCCCCTAGGTGTCAGACTGGATTCAGAGATTTTTTCTCTAGCACTACCCCTGCGCGTCAGTTTGTGGCATCAGTCACCTCAGCGCCATGTTCACGGGGATGTGGTCACAGTGCTTACTTAGATGCTGCCCTTGTGCACTGACGTCAGTTCTGATACGACTTTCCACGGCAGAAGCACAGAACCATGCAATTCACTGAGCACTGGTGCGCCACAACTAGCGCCCTGTAAGGGAGTCCCTATCCCTAGAAATCAGTTTGCATAGCAGGGAGGATGGGTGGGGCGGTGAGGGATCTATAACTAACATATGTCTCTTACAGATACATCGTTACTAAAGATAAGTAACTTGCTCATCTGAAAGAGACAGTTAGTAATAGATCCCTTACCTTAGAATAGATACCCCAGCAATACCATCACGGAGGAGGGCCTGCAAACCAAGTTCACACCAGAAAGTCCTGGAGTACCGAACTGGCAAAGTAGCCGTCCCTCTGGACTTGGCTGCCCAGGCAGTAATGTCTAGTAAAAGTATGCATAGATGCCCACGTCGCTGCCTGCCAGTGCAGTGGTTGTTGCTGTAGCCCTAGTGGAGTGGGCACCAGCCCCACAGGAGGATTTTTTTTTAGCTAGAGTGTAGCAGATTTTTATGCAAAGGACAACCCATCGGGAGATGGTAAGTTTTTGAACAGGCTATGGACCGTTTAGAGGTCTATTTACAACTTTCTTCCAACTGTATTACGCATAGCTGACTACTATAGCAACAGTAATGATGCTCTTGGACATAGGACAGAGAAAGTTGTGTATGTTTAATAACTAACCGGAACATGAGGTAGCATCAGTAAAAGAAACGCTAACGCTTCTCAGGATAACCGATAATGGCATCATTTGCAACAATTTTGAATAATTATTATAATACAAGGCAAATTAGGAGGTATTTTTGGTGAAGATTAATGTTACCCCATTCCAAGATGGCCGACATTAAAGTTACGGATTATAGTGCTTTTTTTTTCCAAAACTTTATTTGTTATCGTACATCCAGGGCAAAAGAATTGAGCATTTAATACATCACGATTTTTCAATTTACTCCCATTCAGTACTAAAGGATCGTTTCACTTTAACTAGGTCGTATATGTACAGATGAATGCACAGTATCGGGGTAATCCGTTATTGACGGGACATATCCCCTACCCACCCATTCCCTCCCCAACAATCCCTCCCCCACCCTCCAATCCCAGGTGTTGATATTCTCTCAATAATTCAGTCTCTGCTCCACGGTGATGACCACTCTCATTCCAGAATAATCAGTAAAAAACCTACATAAACACTTCCGTTCCATCTCAGCGTCTGTTATACTCCGCCTTCTTCACTCAGTGTATAATGTGCTGTCATTCGCTTTGGGGCAGCGGCTGGTCTAATCTGTCTAACTCCATTATCATAACCTCCCAATCCATTGCCATGGGAATTTTCCGGCTCCCCCCCTCCTCCTCTTTTCTAAGGGCGATGCATTCTGTTGGGCCCCACCTCACTACCTCTGTCCGCCATAGGCGCTCTTGGGGATTTCCATCTCATCGTAATCGTCCTAATCGCCAAGAGTAGGGCAAGATCTACAAATCTTAGTTTGGTTTTTAACGGCTTGTCCAACTAAACAATATAAGGGGCTCTCCTTTACCCGTATCTGTGAAATCTCTCCTATTGTCTGGCATACCTCCCTCCCATAGTTGCCCAGCTGTGGGCATGTCCAAAGCATATGTAGGAGGCCCGCCTCATCCACCCTGCATCGCGGGTAATAATGGGGGGCATCCGGAAACATCCGGTGAATTCTCTCCGGGTGAGATATGCCCTATGAAGTATCATAGTTTGGATGAATTTAAATTTAAAGTTGCGGATTATAGTGCTAACCTGAATAAATAGAAACGTTTATTTATTTTAAAAAAGCAGGATTCACATAAAATAAAGCACAAGTTACTACTTGTGTAACGATATATCTGTAAGAGACATTAGTTAGTGATAGATTCCTTACCTTAGAATATCCCCAAGCGTCCGACTGGATCCGGAAATCTTTTGTGTAGCAGTACCCTTGCGCGTCGGTAGGCGTCGTCTGCGGCTCCACGTCCGTTGTCGGCGTCGTGGGCGCCGTGATGACGTCGTCGGAGTACTTAGACGCAACCTCCGCGTGCTGACGTCAGTTCTTAGACACAGCTTTTCCGCGCCAGAAGCGCTGAGCCATGTTAAAAACCAACACTGGTGCCATTGAAACTAGGGCCCAGAAAGGGGATAACCCTTACCCTAGATATCGGTTCGCAGAACGGGGAGGATGGGTGGGTCGGTAAGGAATCTATCACTAACTAATGTCTCTTACAGATATATCGTTACACAAGTAGTAACTTGTGCATCTGAAAGAGACACGTTAGTGATGGATTCCTTACCTTAGAATAGATACCCCAGCAATACCAACCCCGGTGGTGGGTCTGCGAACCAATAATCACACCAGAAAGTCCTGGAGGACAGAACGGCCAAAGAAGCCATCCCTCCGGACTTGGCGGTCCAGGCAGTAGTGTCTTGCAAACGTGTGCAGTGATGCCCACGTAGCTGCCTGACAGATGTCTTGTAAGGGGACTCCCCGGCCCAGGGCAGTTGTAGTCGCCGTGGCTTGGGTGGAATGAGCCCGCAATCCAACAGGGGGCTCCTTCTTAGCCAAGGAGTAGCATGCCTGGATACACAAGATGATCCACCGGGAGATGGTCCTCTTGTGCACCGCTTTCCCTTTCTTAGCGCCCACGTATTTATTTCAAAGGTTTTATATAGCGCTACTGGACCCAAGAGTATCAGAGCGCTTTACAAGGATGGTGAACATAATGAGATAAAATTAACAATTAAGCGAAAAAGAGTTACAGTATGATAATGCATTCAACAGGGATAAGGGGGCAAAGAAACAGATAAAATTAAAAGGAAAGTGAATATTAAAAGTTAGGAGAGAGAGGGGGGTGAAGAGAGGGGGAGTGAGAAAATGAAGGGATTGAGAGGGGGTGGGAAGAGGAGCGGACAAGGGAAGAGAAAGGAGTGAACATGGTCAGAGTCAGTAACATTAGATACCCCAGTATTTGTTGAGAAGAAGTACTTTGAGTTCCTTTTTGAAGAGAGGGTAAGAGGGGTTGCAGCGAAGATCCTTAGGGAGAGAGTTCGAAATTGTTGGAGCGTTACCAGAGAACGCACAGGATTGGACCTTTTGACAATTGAGTCTGGGTGGGATCAAGACAAGGGAGTTTATGCTCCTCAGGGACCTGGAGCAACCAGCTTTGTGTAGTTTTGTTGTAAGGTTAGAGGGGGTGTTTTGGTGAAGAGCTTTGTGAGTGATGCAGGCAATCTTGTAGGTGGATCTTCCTTCTATTGGGAGCCAATTGAGATTTTTGAAGACAGGGGAGATGTGATCAAATCTTTTACAATCAGAGATGAGTCTCGCCGCTAGATTGAGGACAGATTTAATCGGTGCAAGATGGATTTTAGGGGTGCCAGCCAAAGTGTCGTTGCCATAGTCAATCCTGGAAAGGACAAGAGATTGGACAACAAGTTTGAAATCGTGTGCTGGAATAAATGGTTTAAGTTTCTTGAGGTGGAGAAGGGTGAAAAGCGCACTTTTGGATGCATTTTTAATGTGGGGGATGAGATTTAGATTCTGGTCGATACTGATGCCTAGGGATTTTACAGAATTAGAGGTGGAGAGTGGGCAGTTAAGAGCTTTGATGTCCTTTATCCAGAGTTGAATGGGAAGGGAGTTGTTTTGGGGGGAGAAAAGGATGATTTCAGTTTTATTTGGGTTCAGTTTGAGATGGTTCCGATGGAACCAGGTTTGAATTCTGGTCAAGGTCTCATTGAGGTGGAGAATGTCTTTGTGGGATTTGATCTTGTAATATAATTGGGTGTCATCGGCATAGAGGTGGTAATTGATATTAGCTTGTTTGAGCATGAGGGTGAGTGGTTCCATGAACAGATTGAATAGGGTTGGGGAGAGGATGGATCCTTGAGGGACGCCGAGTGAGACAGGTTGAGGTTTAGAGAGAAAGTGGCTGAGCTTGATTTGCTGTGATCTGTTTTGAAGGAATGAGGAGAACCATTTGAATACATTGCCATCTAATCCGAACCGGTCTTTGAGAGTGTTGAGAAGGGTGGGGTGGTGGACGGTATCAAATGCAGCTGAGAGGTCGAGGAGGATTAGTAATGAGGATTCCCCTTTGTCTAAGGAGCGGTGAATGTCGTCAGTGATATTTAGCGTAGCAGTTTCTGTACTGCATCCCTTTCTAAAGCCGGATTGAAAAACATCAAGGAGGTTGAAGGAGGCGATATGTTTCTCTAATTGCAAAAGGACACATTTTTCGAGGCCCAAACTGTGTGCAAAGCTGGGGTGAGAGAAGGACCCACAGACACCCGCTGCTGACCTGAGACCTTTATCCCTGTGGTCACCGCTGCTCCCGTTACTGCTCGCAGCACTTCGCGGGTTCCAGCGAGGGGCAAGGTCCGAGGGTTGACGTCAGAGCCAGGAGGCGGAAACGACGAGGGCGCAACAACACACGGACTCCACAGACCAGGAGTCCCTGCATCCGCCCAGGTGCGCACGGCCGCGCCCCCTGGGAGACACGCCCCCCCGCCCACAACTACCCCTTTTAACACATCACGCGACGCACAGCGGGACGCGTGCGGGACGCCGAGCGAAGCCCGAGCAAAGGGCGGGCAGTCTGTGGCAGTCAGGGGCTGACAGAGGCTGGGCTGGGCCAGGTCTCCAACATTATCTACACCGTCGAAGTAAGGTACTGTGTTACTGCTAGAGGGCCAAACTTGAACTATGTCAACCCGCTCTGGAAAATTGCTTAGAGGTGGGAGTGAAGCAACTGGCCCTAATCCCGTGATAGGAACTATGGATAGGTTTATAACCAGAGTAGCGGCAGTAATAGAAGAGGAGATCGCTATGACGGAGCGTCGCCTTTCTGGGGACCTCCTACCACCCAGACGATCTTCGCTTGGTTCTGTGGCCAAAGCGCTGTCACCTATTCCGACTATAGCTCCATCCCCACTTAGTATAGAAATGACTGAGCCCCCCCGGATATCCGAAATAGGAGACAGTATAGATAGGCTGGAGAACCTAGCAGCGCAGCTAACTTCAAATAACCTCAGTGTTGAGCGTGTAGAAGCGTGTGTTTCATCTCAGGTTTCCCCTGTTAACATTCAAAAGTACCCGTCGCCACACCCTGCCCCCCCTGTGGCTTCGACATTGCCTTGTGCTCCCTCCGTGCTTCAGGGTGTTCCCAATAAAGCTAAGAGGAAAAGGATTCTGAGCGTACGTAAAGGTAGCCACTCCATATTTTGTAAACGCTCTAGGAAGCAAGGGTCTAGGACTAAGGGCGTGATAATAGACAATGCTCAGAGTATAGAGAGCCCGGGTGGATTGGGAGAGTCTCCCTCCCAAGATAGAGGACTCGATACCAACACCAAGCCATCTGCTACCTTACTCTCAAGCTTGTGTGGAGCAAATTTTGGATGCTCTTAACCGCTCCCTGACACCGCTAATAGAGCAATTTAAGAGGGTGGAGGCAAGGGTAAATAGTCTTGAGCAATCGACTCTGGATAACTTCTTCTCACTCAAAACCTTGATTAAACACCAGAACAAGAGTAGTGAGGATCCCTTATGTGGTAGATTGGGAAAGGGAGCCGCGGCAGCTCTTGCATCGGTACAGATTCCAGCTCTGCCAATAGTGGCCACTCAAACAACAACAATTACTGCCCCAACTCCTATCTCTACTCCTTCTACCTCCAAAACATGCTCTGTTATCACTGTCCCGCTCATTTCTAAATCAGGTGCTGCTTCAAATTCTACTATAACACAAGGGAAGGCCTCCAAGGTTGATAAAGTCCAGAGCATAGCAACCAAACCTAAGGACTTTGTGGGTGGGTCAAATTCCAAACCTAAACAAATACCTCCAATTAGTGTAAAACCAAAAGGAGATAGGGCAGCCTTGTCAGCTTAACCTGCTAAATTGCTTGTGGCGGAATCTGCTTTAGCTCTACCCACCCAGAAGAACTCTCCTCGGAGACCAAATACTGATCTCCCCCCGGAGTGCCATCCTTATGTCACTGTATTGGTCAAGGTTCCACCCTTGAAAGACGACCAAATAGAAACCCACCAAGCCCTTAAAAACAAATGACTCCATTGGCTTAAAACTAACAAACCACTTCCTGCGGGCGTAGATGGATTAATCCTTGGCGTCCGCAGGGTGGCCTGGGTTGGGCGGGGCAAAAAGAACTTGGAGGGAGACTGCGTCATTATTAATTTCCAGGACAGCAGAGTAGTTAGATCAATCTGCACTCAAGACCAAATGGTGGGAGGTCCTGGAATTAGTATAGTTGATCTGACTTATTTCTACCCACGGCCCGATAATTACATCATTTTCAGGCCCAATATGGGGGATATGAGCAATAGCCAAAGTGGTGGAATAAGTAGCCTGCCTGTCCCTCCTTTCTGCCCTCAAAGCGGGTGGCTGGGTCATAACTATGGCCCTATGAACTATTGACTTAATTCAATGGGTGACCTAGATAGGGGGGAACCGGGCGAGTCTCCGCAAGGTAGTGTAATCTTACCAATTTCTTCCTCCCCCGGAGACACCCAACAAATCCCTCTTGCCATTTCTGACTCTGTGGGGGACTTAGGTTCTATTGACGTAGGGGGACCATTGTCATGTGTGGACGCCCTGTCTCCAGGCTTAGAAATAGGTTCCGTATGCGTTCCAGCTGTGACGGACCAGCTCTTGAAGGTCTTCAGCTGGAACGTTGCTGGAATTGCCAGAAAGCTGGCATTGCCTGATTGGAATGCATTAGTGGAAGAGTATTCCATATGCATTTTCCAAGAGACATGGAGCAGGGAACCTGTGCATAGGGTGGGGTATTCTGCCCACGCCGTTCCAGCTGTCTCCCCAGATTCAGGTAGGGGGCGACCCTCTGGGGGTCTCCTTATCTGGGTAGCCTCAACCCTGAATTGCACGGTAGTGGAATTGAAGACTAACAGCCCAGATCTCCTTAACATCATACAGAAGGATGCCAGGGGATGTGTCGTCTTGAACATATTTAATGTTTACGCTAGAGGCACTAAGGGAGGGAGGCAATCCCCCACAATTGCATTGCTGGAGGATTTGTTGGGGGCAACTCGATACAAAGCCAACACCTTAATTGCAGGTGATGTTAATTGTACCTTCGAGCCTTTGGGCTCGGATGTTACTCTGGAACAGGACGAGGAGGATGGTAGGAGGGGGATACCAGTCCTAGAACTTCCCCCGATTAAAAAGTGGTCTGAGGTGGCATTGCAGTTGAATGCCCTCTGCATGGAATATGGATTAAGGGCTCTTAACGGAAGGACTAGCTCGGCTAGAGGGGGTTCACACACTTATAACAGACCTAACCACACATCAAGAATCGATTATATCCTACTTGATGTGTGCTTATGGAATTCAGTTAAGGACATGGAAATACTCCCCACAGTCGAAAGCGACCACAATCTGCTGTCCCTCACCCTAACCGCCTGGTGGTCTGTTAATGGTGGGGGTCCCATACCTAGACCCATAGTCGACCTTGGTGACTCGGAGGTAACTCCTTGCGGTAGGCGCCTGAAGTGGTCGAAACTTCTTTTGTCTTCCGAAAAACTTGAGGCCGTGTCCAAATTGCTGGTCTTAGCCCAACACAACTTAGGCATAGTTGAAGGGGGCCGGGGGGAGGTATGCGATGTATTTTGCGACCTAACCGGGGCACTGACAAATCTGTTCACTGTGCAGCAAAGAAATTCGGGACCAAAAGAAAGGCCCACCAAAAAAGACGGGTGGTACACCATTAATTGCAGGAAGGCGAAAAATAACCTTGTTGAGGCAGTAAAAGCAAAATCCCCAGTTGGAATACGGGAAGCGAGGAAGGCCTACTCCAAGGCAATCCAGACAGCAAAGAAGGAATGGGAGGAGAAATTCTGGGCAGACTTGTTGGCTGCTAGTAAAGGTAAAGATGCCAGGGAGTTTTGGAAATTGATTGGCTCCCGTAGAAGTCCTGAGGATACCCTGAGGACTTGTACTATTCCACCCCAGAGCTGGACCCATCACTTTGGGGTTCTATATTTAGCAATTGAAGGTCCCCTAAATGACCCAGCTGTCTTCTCCTTTTCTATGGAACCAAATGCCCTTACCCTATTTACACCACGGGAGGTTGAGAAGGCCATTAAGACTGTGGTCCCTTTGAAGGCTGCTGGCCCGGATGGGCTTCCAGGAGACTTACTAAGGGCCTATCCATCTGACTGGGGTCTTATGATCTCGGCCCTCTTGAATGCCATCCTGGAGGGCGGCCCGATCCCAGAGTCATGGAGGGGGGCAGTGGTGGTTCCCATTTATAAAAAGGGCAGTAGAGTCATACCAGGAAATTATAGGCCAATAAGCCTGATTGACTCCTCACAAAAAGTAGCAGGAAAAGTGATCTTGGGGAGAATTTTACATTGGGTGGATGAGAATCAGGTCCTATCAGACTTTCAAGCAGGCTTTCGCTCAGGCACAGGGACTATTGAGCAAGTCTTTCGCCTAACACTTTTGCATTGGAAGATCGTGGAATTGGGCAAGGGCAGTCTTTATTTGGCCTTTATTGATCTAAAGACTGCCTTTGACCTAGTTCCTAGGGAGGAACTTTGGAGGGTTCTACATGGTCTGGGCTTGCCCCCGTATATCCTCCACCTCCTCATCAAACTCCATACCAACAACTTTGCCCAGGTGCGTTGGGGGAGAAATGGGGAAACAACAGACAGAATCCCGGTTTGTAGGGGTGTTAGGCAGGGTTGCGTGCTAGCTCCCACACTCTTTTCTCTATATCTAAATGGTGTGGTGGAGCATCTGCTTCAGGAACCTGCGGATGCACCCTGTCTGGGGGGCGATCGGACCCCAACATTGTTGTTTGCGGACGACACCCTCCTAATTTCTAAAACCCCACAGGGGCTCCAGAAACTGTTGACCCGTTTTCAGGACTTCTGTGTTGCTAGAGGGTTGGTGATAAATGTAGAAAAAACAAAATATTTGACACTACGCCCACCTAAGAAATTGGGTCGCCCACCAACTTTGAACTCGATCCCCCTGGAGAAAGTATCTGAATTCGATTACCTGGGCTTACGATTGAATGACAAGATGAACTGGTCTTCCCATATCCACAAGATGGTCCTTTGCCATAAAAGGGTGGGGGGTGCCCTCTTAAAGGAATATTATACATCTTCCAGATCCTCCGTGGCGCCCGCAGTTGAGATCTACAGGGCAAAGGGGGTTACCTCTGCCCTGTATGGTGCGGAGCTATGGGGGTATTCAAATGTGGACTTATTATCCAAGGCGGAAAATAAATTCCTAAAGGACCTTTTAGCCCTCCCTATGAGCACTCCTACAGTTCCGGTGCTTTTGGACTTGGGCTGTAAAAGCATTAAAAACCAGGCTCGTCTTCGCCCGTTGCTCCTATGGTGCCGCATATGGAGGGTTTCGGAACTAAAATCCTATGCCAAATGTCTATCAGAAGTAATGGACATGGGGGGCTGGAACAAAATTAAGTGGCTAAGGGATACAAAAAATCTTTTGGGGGAATTGGGCCTGGGCCACTGTTGGTCTACAAAATCTGCTCCCCCAAAGGAGGTCCTCAAAAAACTTTACTGGGATTGGTTTTTTTTCCAGCAGAGTACGAACCCCAATCACTGTAATTCTACAACGGCGTTCCTTAGAATAAAGGATGTGGCACTATACGAACCTTATATGGACTTTATCACCATGCCACTGGACAGGACACTATATTTTAAGTTCAGAGTTGGCACTCTTCCGGTAGGAGCAATTGTATCAAAGTGGAAGTCTCACGCTCATCTGTCCCCCTTTTGTGCGAGTTGCCCAGCCAGGTTAGAGACAATGGCCCATCTGTTGTTCGAGTGTCCGGACTATACATGCCCAAGGAGGTTCTGGTTGAAACCCCTTTTTTTACGCCTTGGAACACGTTTATATTCGGTGGCCTTTCGGATTTTACAGACTGACACTTCCCCCCTTATAATTTGTGGCGTCTCCAAATTCCTAAAATGTTGTTGGTTGATCCGTTCCAAAAGATTGTCTATATCTGTTTAATTGCTTTTTAGCTAATTTAACTTAGGGGTTCCCCTAAAGTTTTATCTTTTTAAATGTATGACATATTTCTACTTTTGAAACGTTGTTTTTTTACATGATTGTGATGCTGTAAGATATCTTGTATATCGAATAAAGCTTTCAACAACAACAACATTTTTCGAGGGCTTTAGAGAGGAATGGAAGGTTAGAGATAGGGCGAAGGTTGTTAAGGTCATTGGGGTTAGCAGTGGTGTTTTTGAGAATGGGTGAGATTTGACCAAGCTGAAGGGAGTTGGGCACACAGCCAGTGGAAAGAGAGGAGTTGATGATTTTGGTCCATATAGGGGCAATGATACATTTAAGTTCTTGAACCAAAGGGGCGGGAAGAGGATCTTTGGAGTAGGAGGAGGGTTTTAGTTTGGAAAGGATATTAGTGAGCGTATATTCTGAGACTGGACTAAAATCACTCCATGAGGCATTGTTTTTAGCAGGGGGGCTGATTTTTAGAAATGTATCTTGTTGGGGGAGAGCAGGGAGCGGATGAGAGGGATCGAGAGGTGTGGAAAAAGTGGACGGAAGAGAGTTAGGAGTGTTGGGGAGGGTGTATAGGGTGGGGGTAGGTTGTAGTGAGAGTGGGAGAGAAGAGAAGGGTAGTTCGATCTTGTTGATTTTGTTCGTAAAGAAACTGGCAATTTCTTCACATCTGTCAATAGAGGCTAATATTTTAGGAGGGCCAGTGGAGGTTTGTTTTTTAACAATGTTAAAGAGTTCTCTAGGGCGGTTTCTGGCTTGATCAATTTGTGATCGTAAAAAGCAGGCTTTCTCGTTAAAGATATGTTTTTTGTACTGGGCTCTAGCAGTTCTAAGGAGAGCCATATTGTCAACGGTTGGATGATTCCTCCAAACCCGTTCAGAATGTCTAAGGGTCCGTCTTTCGTTGTTAAGTTCAGAATTGAACCAAGACTTAGGAGGGTTGCTTTTTTGTTGTTTGAGTTTGATTGGAGCAATTTGGTCGAGGGCATCAAGAATAGAATTGTTATAATGGTTAGTTAGGTCGGTGGTGCTGTCAGAGAGAGGGGGGAGAAGTAAGTGGGCCTTAATTGTGGCTTCCAATTCGCCAGGAGGAATAAGGTGAAGGTTGCGTGTTGATTTCTTAGGTAAAGAGCTGACGGGGGCGGGGTGAGTCATGGATTTATTTATGGTGAAGAGGATAAGGTAGTGGTCAGACCAGTCTACTGGAAGTATATTTGAGAGGGAGGCCAGGTCGTTGTTAGTCATAATAGCATCAAGGGTGGCACCTTTGTTATGGGTGGGAGAATGGCAGAGTTGGGTCATATTGGTGATGTCCATGGTATCATTAAATAGGATGACAGTAGGATCATCACTTTTGTTCCAATGGATGTTGTAGTCACAGAGGAAGAGATTTTTAGAATGTGAGAGCGATGATTGTATGATAAGATCAGTCAACTCTTCCGTAAAGGGGATGTTATTTCCAGGGGGATGGTAGATAGTGTGCAACCGGGTAGTGGGGGAGTCAGGTATAATGAGATCAGCGCAGAGGTATTCAAAGGATGAAGGGTCTTGCAGATGAACGAGTGAGATGTTAAGTTCAATTTTAAAAATGATGGCGAGTCCTCCTCCTGTTTGTTCGATTCTATCTTTTCTAATGATAGAGTAACCAGGGGGTATAGGCAAGTCGAGGATGGGAGTGGAGTGGGTGGTGAGCCAGGTTTCAGTTAGGAATGCAATGTAAATATTTTCACTAAGAATGGTTTCAGCAATCTCAGTAGCGTGGCAGGAGGTGGATCTGCAATTAATCAGCATGCAAAAGAGGGCAATGGGGTTGGGCGATTTGGAGGGGGGAGAAGGGGGGAGCAGGGGGGATAGGTCTAAGTTGTTGGGGTGGCCTAGGGGAAGTCGGAGGAAGGGGGAGTCTGCTTAATCCTAAGAGAATTGGGATGGTAGACAGTTGGGTAGGGGGATAGTGGACGAAGGTGGTGAGGGAGAGGTAGTTAAGTTAGCGGAACTGTTAGCTTCAGAGGTTTTGGGGCGAGTACCAAGTTGTGGCGGTGTGGGTATGTTGGTATTGTAGGGAGTGACGATTAAGGAGGGTTGAGTGGGTAAGGTGCTGGTTGTGTAGTTGCTAGAAGTTTAGTTAGTGGAACTGTTAGCTTCAGAGGTTATTGGATGAGTAGTGGGGGGATAGGTCTAAGTTGTTGGGGTGGTCTGGGGGAAGTCGGAGGAAGGGAGAGTCTGCTAGTTCCTAAGAGAACTGGGATGGTAGACAGTTGAGTAGGGGGGATAGTGGACGAGGGTGGTGAGGGAGAGGTAGTTAAGTTAGTGGAACTGTTAGCTTCAGAGGTTATCGGGCGAATACCAAGTTGTGGCGGTGAGGATATGTTGGTAGTGTGGGGAGGAACGATTAAGGAAGGTTGAGTGGGTAAGGTGCTGGTTGTGTAGTTGCTAGAAGTTAAGTTAGTGGAACTGTTAGCTTCAGAGGTTATTGGGTGAGTACCAAGTTGTGGTGGTGTGGGTATGTTAGTATTGTAGGGAGGGACGATTGAGGAAGGTTGAGTGGGTAAGGTGCTGGTTTTGTAGTAGCTAGAAAGAGGAGTGTTTCTGTTGGGGATAGAGTTTGGCGGACAATATGTGGGTGTGTTGAGGAGAGTGTCGTTGTGCGAGGAGATGGTTTTAGTAAGGAATGAGATATCGCTTCTGAGTGAGGAGAGTTCTAAGATGAGGGACATAAGGACAAGTTCAATGGTAGGGGAAGCCAGTGTGTGTGTTGATGAGTGCTGTGGATCCGTATTTATTGGGCTGTTGGTCGAGTTAGGGTTGTTTAGGGGGGGGGATAACTTGTGGATGATGAGGAGGAAAGTCTGGAGGGTGGGTGAGATTATAATGAGGGGGAGGATCATTTTTGGAGAGCGGAGGTGAACAGGAGAAGGATGTAGGAAAGGTATTCATTTCGGACAGACAGTTCGGTGAAAGTGGCATAGAGGAAGTAGGAGGTGGTGTATTTGTTGGATTGTGAGTTGTTGAAGAAAGCATGGAGGTGTTGGAGGGTGATTGTGGGGGATATGTGGGGGCAGTTAAGGGGGAGTGGGGAACTGAGTCAGAGATAGATGTGGCAAGGGAGTCAAGGGGAGGGAGGAGCATAGAAGAGAGTGTGTAGTTGTAGAGGGGGGGGGGGTACTATGGGGTAAGGAGAGGCGCGTGTACCAGAGCATATTAGATTAGGAAGAGGCCATAGGGAGGAGGGAGAAGTGAAGGGAGATGAAGACAATAAGAATTGGGGACGGTCAGAGAGACGAGGTAAGGGGGACGGGGATGATATGGGGGGTGATGAATCAAGGGGTAGAGGGGGTGAGAGGTCAGGGTTCGGGGATTGTGCGAGGGTTTGGGATAAAATGCTAAAGTGTTGTTCATTGGGAGTAGGAGAGGGAGGGGGAAATCAGGAAGAGTCGATAGAGGGGAGGGAGAAGAAGGCAATAAAAGTTGGGGTAGGTCAGAGAGACAAGGTAATGGTATCGGGGATGAGGGGGGGTGATGAGTCTAGGGGTAGAGGGGGTGAGAGGGCAGGATTCGAAGATATTGTGAGAGTTTGGGATATAGCGCTAAAGTGTTGTTCAAAGATGTTAAGGTGTTTTTCAGACGCTTGGATGAGTATAGTTCCAGATTTGAAGATGGAGATATCTATTTTGCCTGGAACGGAAGAAGATGGTGTAGTGGAGAGTTTTAGACTGTATGGGATGTTGCGTGAATTGGAGATCAGGAGGTGACGTAGAAATAAGCTTTTCCATTTAGATGGTCGTTTGGTGAAGAAGATTACGTTGGTGATAATTGGGTAGTTAAGGCTGTTATGGGGGTCAGCAAATAACGTTTCAGAGTGGAGACAGAGAAGTTTGTGTTTGAATTTTTTTTACCATGTTTAGAGAGATGGAGTGGGTAGAGGATGGTCCAAGAGTTAGGGCCGAGTTTAGAGATATGTGGAGTTGAGATGGCCATCCACCCGGAACTGTCGTGTGCGATTCTTCCTCTTTAGAGGGATGCTGTGGCGGAAAGAAGGTTGGCAAGGTGATAGACTGCCCGATGTGGAAGGCTGTGACAACCTTGGGCAGGAAAGACGGCTTAGTACACAACACAACCTTGTCCGGATGGACAGAAAGGAAAGGAGGAGTACAAGAAAGGGCCTGGAGCTCACTCACTCTCCTGGCAGAGGTGATGGCAACCAGGAAAGCAGTCTTCAGAGTAAGAAGGCGGAGAGGATAGTTGTAAAGTGGCTCAAAGGGAGCGCACATCAGAAATGTAAGAACAAGGTTCAAGTCCCACTGAGGCATTACAAACGGAACAGGAGGGAACGTGTGTGTGATGCCCTTTAGAAATCTATTTACAATAGGGGACTTGAACAAGGAAGGTTGATCAGGCAGCCTCAGAAAGGCTGAAAGGGCAGAAAGGTAGCCCTTGATAGTGCCCAGAGCAGAGCCCTGCTGGGCAAGAGAAAGAAGGAAGAGAAGAACCTCAGAGAGAGGGGCAGCAAGAGGATCCACAGCCTTTGCTGTGCACCATGCCACAAATCTGTTCCACCTACAGGCGTATACCGACTTTGTGGAGGGACGCCTGGCTGCCAGAATGACATTACAGACTTCAGGAGGCAAGTCAAATGGCCTCAACTGTCGCCGCTCAATCTCCAAGCATGGAGGTGGAGACTGGACAGGTTCGGGTGGAGGACCGTTCCCTGCTGCTGCGACTGAAGGTCCTCCTGAAGAGGCAGACAAACCGGGGGATCGACTGACATACTGAGTAGCTCTGGATAGCAGTACCTTCGTGCCCAGTCCGGAGCCACAAGGATGACTTGGGCCCGGTCGCGCTTGATCTTCTTCAGCACTCTGGGTAGAAGTGGCATAGGCGGAAAGGCGAACAACAGACCGCAACTCCACTCGCGACGAAAAGCGTCTTCGAGCGAGTGCCGCCTTGGAAATTCCAACGCGCAGAACTGATGACATTGTGCGTTCTCTTCGGTGGCGAATAGATCTAACCAAGGCTCTCCCCATCGCTGAAAGAGGCCTTGCGCCACGTCTGAGTTCAGACGCCATTCGTGATCCATCATGCACCGACGGTTGACCTCGTCCGCCCTGGCGTTCAGAGAACCTGCCAGGTGTTGAGCCACCAGGGTCACGCCCTGGCATTCCAGCCACTGCCAGAGGCGCAGAGCCTCCTGGCAAAGGGTCCACGACCCCACCCCGCCCTGTTTGTTGCAGTACCACATGGCGGTGGTGTTGTACGTGAACACCTGCACTACACTCCCCTGGACAGAGGGGAGGAATGCCTTCAGTGCTAGACGAATCGCCCGCAACTCCAAAAGATTGATGTGGAGCGGGGCCTCCGCCGGAGACCAGAGGCCTCTGATCTCCGCCTCTCCCATGTGGCCTCCCCAGCCCTGGAGGGACGCATCCGTCACAACTACGTGCTCCGGTTGGGGAAGGGAGAGGGATCTGCCGCTGACCCAATCGCGGTCCGTGAGCCACCACTGCAGTTGTCTCGCAGTGCCCTTCGAAATCAGGACGCGGTCGGACAGGTTGCCCTGATGCTGGGCCCACTGAAACTTCAGGTCCCACTGCAGAGCCCGCATCCGCCACCTGACGTGTTGCACCAGTAGGATGCAGGAGGCCATCAGCCCCAGAAGCCGCAGCGTCAACCTGACCGAGACCCAGGATAAAGGCTGAAAGAGTGGAATCAGAGCCTGAATATCCCGGACCCGCTGTTCGGGAGGATAAACCCGAAACTGCGCTGAGTCCAGAACCGCTCCGATGAAGAGGAGCTTCTAAGAGGGGCACAGGTGTGACTTCGGCACATTGAGGGAGAACCCCAGCTGGTGCAGGAGGTCTGCCGTTGTCTGGAGGTGGCTGACGACTGTTTGGGGTGAGCCCGCCTTCAACAACCAGTCTTCGAGGTAGGGGAAGACTGAAACCCCTAAACTGCGCAGATGAGCTGCGACCACCGCCATCCCCTTTGTGAATACCCGTGGGGCGCTGGTAAGGCCGAAGGGGAGCACGGCATACTGAAAGTGCTCGTGGCCAACCGTGAACCGCAGGTAGTGCCGGTGGGCCGGCAGGACGGAGATGTGGAAATAGGCGTTCTGCAAGTCCAGCGCTACCATCCAGTCTCCTGGGTCCAGGGCAGCTAAGACCTGAGCCAGTGTCAGCATTTTGAACTTCTCCTTCCGGAGGAAGCCGTTGACATTCCTTAGGTCCAAGATAGGGCGCAGGCCCCCTTTGCCCTTCTTGGGTACCAGAAAGTAGTGGGAGTAGCAACACCCTACTTCTGGCCCAGGAACGCGCTCGATGGCCCCCTTGACCAAGAGGGCCGTAACTTCCTCCTGCAGAAGTCGCAAATGATCCCCCGACACGCGGTGGTATTGCGGTGGCATGGCTGGAGGGGTCGCCTCGAAGGGGAGGGAGTAGCCCCTTCGGACGATTTGCAGTACCCACCTGTCTGACGTGACAGTGCGCCAGTGGAGGAGGTGATGGCGAACCCTGCCCCCCACTGGCATCACATGGGCCTGAAAGCACGGACTAGGAGGGTTTTGAGGCGGATGCTGCGGGGGAAGGTGTGAACTGACCTTGCCGTTGTCCCCGACCGCCGCCACGGCGGTTTCCACAGCCGCCACCGCGTTGGGTATTACCCTGCGGAGCGTGGCTGCCCAGCACGTGTGGGCGCACCCCTTCCGTGGCCATGAAAGGAGTGAAAGGCAGCCGATTGCTGGCGCGGGGCCGAGAGGCCCAAGGACTTGGCCGTAGCCCTGGAGTCCTTAAAGCCCTCAAGCGCATGGTCTGCCTTGTCGCCAAAAAGGTGACGGCCATCAAATGGCATGTCCATGAGTGTGTTCTGGACATTTGCCGAGAAGTTGGCTGATCTCAACCAGGCATGGCGACGAATCGCCACCGGCGTTGCCATCGCTCTGCCCAGAGAGTCGGTGGTATCCAGTCCACACCGGATAGAATAACGTGCCGCATCTCGCCCTTCCAGAAGGGCTTGGCCGAGTTTAGCCCGTACCTCCAACGGGCATTCTGGCAGCACATCCGCGACCGTATCCCACAGAGAGTGGGTGTAACGGCCCAAGAGGCACGCGGCGTTGGAAGACCGCAGTCCCAGACTCAGGGAGGAGAATACCTTCTTACCGTATTGCTCGTACCTCTTGGATTCCCTGTCAGGCGGCGCCGACGGGAATGCGGTCTGGGAATTTGAGGCCTGGATCACCAGGCTCTCAGGGGTGGGGTGGGTGGACAGGAAACAAGGGTCGCCCGGGGCCGGGCGGTGGCGTCTTGCCACGTTCCTATCTACAGGCGAACCTGTAGCGGGCTTGGACCAAGTGCCCAAAAGAACGTCGGTCAAGGCCTCGTTAAACGGCAGCAGAGTCTCGGCTGAGCATGACTGCGGCTTAAGGACCTCAGTGAGGAGGTTAGTCCTCACGGCCGCGACGGGGAGCTCAAGGCCCAAGGCCTTGGCCGCCCTCATCAACACCACACTGTAGGTTGCCCCCTCCTCCGTAGCCACGGTAGGAGGTGAGACAAAGCCAGTGTCCGGCGAGGTGTCCAGATCACAGGCATCCCCAAGTTCACCTGTCCAGTCCTCATGGGACGGACATTCATGTGTCAGAGGGTCCTCAGACCCTTCCCAATACTCCTCATCACCCATCTCCTGGTACTCAGGGTTAGCAAATGATGGGCCGGTTCATGGAAAGTGAACTCTCCGAACGGCGTTTGAAGCGGCGTCCAGCGGTGCCGTTCCGGCGCCGGAACCGGGTCGAGGGAGGCATCGGGGACAGCGCCGCCCGAGGATGGCACCGGGGGTGACACCCGAGGGGCTGGCGCCGGGGAGGTCGTTAAATCCACCGGCGACGACCCGGATCCGTAACCGGATACAGTGGGGGCCTGCGGCGCCGGGCCCGAAGGCGCCGGCGGCACCGGAGCCGAAGCACCCGACGGCGTCGGGCCGAAGCCCCCGACCCGCTAGGACCCCCAGACGGGTCCACTGGGCCCAAAGGCGCCGCGGAGCCCGTCGGAGGAGAGAGGGACCTCATGGCCATGAGGAACCGCTCGATCTCCTCCGGCGTCGCGCGAGGGACCGGAGGGTATGGGGCCGGGCGCGACGCCTGCGACTCCGACAGAGCCGCGTGGGCGGTGCCACCTGAACTCCCGGCTGCGTCGCGCGAGCGTCGGAATAGCGATGACGTCTCTTCGACTTCTTGTGCTTACCTGACGACTTCGAGCCTGAGGAGTGATGTCGACTCCCGGAGCTCCGATGGCTCCCCTCCCGCAACCGGTCCCTCGACCTCCGTCCGGATCGGGACCGTTCTTGGCACGGGGGCCGACTGCGGGAGTTCGAGCCGCTTGCGGGACCGCACCCGCCTAGCCTTCGAATTTAGGGCCCGGCAGTCGGAACATGCCTTGTCGTGATCGACGCCGAGACAGTGGAGACACCGACGGTGAGGGTCGGAGACCGACATCAGCCGGTCGCAATCCTCACAGGGCTTAAAACCTGGCATCCCTACCGGCACCGTTCAGAGTTGGAGACTTCGAAAAAGGATGATCAAAAGATCAAAAAAGGTTAGTCAAAAAGTGAATAAGGTACCACTTTTTCCGGATCTGCGCTGCTGGCACGGAAAAAAAGAAGAACTGACGTCAGCATGCGGAGGCGGCGTCTAAGTACTCCGACGACATCATCACGGCGCCCACGATGCCGCGACGGACGCGGTGCCGCAGACGACGCCTACCGACGCGCAAGGGTACTGCTACGCAAAAAAAATCCAGATCCAGTCTGACGCCTGGGGATATTCTAAGGTAAGGAATCTATCACTAACGTGTCTCTTTCAGATACAATGATTAAGAGAGATTCGAATATATGACAAACTACGAGACAGGTTTGGCAAAAGTAATGTCACCCCATTTCAAGATGGCCGACATTAAAAACGCGGTCAACAGCATGTAATATAGTTATATTAAACTTTATGTTTAGTAGAAAAGAAATTACAGGTCGAATAGAAAAATCTCGATAGAACAAACAATCGTTCTAGCCATTTTATTAATCAGTGCTTTACACAACACCGGAGTTGTGCCTAAAATACATTGACCTATGACCCCGGAAACTTGGGTTCATACACAGCCCCGGGTCCAGCCAAAGAAGCCTATCCCGACCCGGAAGCTGTACGGTGTGGAGGTAGGGAGGCCGATTGCAAATTGTGAGGTAAGCCGTAGGGAAGACGTTTAATGTTTCCCCAGTAATCTTAATATACCGGGATCTCCGGTATAAAGTTTCTGTATTTATAATCTGAAGGGGGACCGCTGCAGCAATAAAGTGGGAAGAGTTCTTATAATGCAATTCACCACGCCATACAGCTTTAACTAAGCTGGAGGCGTGAGTACTCTCAAAAGGGTTATTCAATACCCCGATAAAACAACATGGTCAGTTTTTAAATTAGCACCAGTGCCCATGAGAAAGGTTTTTCTGGTATACAATATAGACGAGTATTATCCAGAAACAGGACCCATAGTATTCTTTAATACTTATAAATAAATACCAGCGTGGATATTTTTTGCGTTTAATAGTCCATCGATGCTAAAGTTTAAGTCCAATACCACCTACCAGTGATAAAATTCGGGGGCGTCAACTGAATTACATAAGCTATAGGAACATGAGCTCATATAAAGAGAAGATCATTACTCCTCGTCCCCGAGTATTGAGTAAACAACTTACTATTCATTCCAATTATATTTTTATACAATGAGCAAGTCTCTTTTTGCATTATACAGGACTTAGAGAGATAAGAATGATTAATGGCCTCTGATATATATTTCTTTTGCAGACCCTTAATTATAAAAATAAGAGGTCCGGGCTTATTTTAGTCTCAAGAAAAGTTTCAAGCAGGTGCAATATCCTGCATAACTACGAAAAAGAAGCTACAATGCTAGAGACAATTTATCACAATATCAGTAAGAATTTATTTTTTGATTTTCACTCTGTTACCTCCTAGTCTGTATGACTCGTTGAGAGCCTCAGCCAGGATTGTTCAGTATTTAAAACAACCCTTTGTCTTCCTTTTATTAGTTATGATGAGCGAGACTGGAGCCAAATGAAATACGGTGGCAATCCCACGTACAGCATTTTATATGCTTTTGCTTTTAATGTAACAGGTATGTGTTGGTACACATGAAATACGAGGTACTCTGGGTAAATCAAATTAGATCATCAGTATATATTTAAACTAGTGGTGGTATTTTTTATTCTATGTTTCAGATAGGTCGTTCCATTGCACACCACCGGGTAACCAGCAACAGGTCAAATCATATGCGGACATGTTGGTGTTTTTTAAAGTTTGGTCACTAGTCTTCATGAAAAGGCTATAGGTATGTCAATGACAATGTGTAATATTTTTAGGTCATTTGAGTCAGTATGAATCTTTTTAAATGTGGGATAATGCTATACTTATATACATGAAATGATTGCGAATAGCAGTATGTTTGTTAATAAATATTGCACTTAAGGCATTGTATAATTTGTTTTTTAATTAACTTTTGGATAACGAGATCAGTGTAGAGAATTTTGTAGCAGAACCAAGTTGTTTTTAAATGTATAAATCACATCATGTTTGTACCTGTACGTCATTATATTGTGGAGGCTGCAAATAATTTAAATATTTCTTCTATAGAGAAAACCTTCCTGAAGAAGGTGTCATATCGATTACTCACCGAAACGCTGCATCGACTGTTTGTTTTCTTTATAAGTAATGTACATTGTTTTTAAATTGTGGAGGATAATCCCTCTTTTTTTATTAGTATAATAAAAGCTGATGTTTTTAAAGTATACCTTTTTTCGGTAGAATTGTTTAATTTATTATTGTGCTCCACTGACGTACCTAGGTTTGTGTAACAGTTTGTTTTAGGCAATAACCATACTAGTGTGGTAAGTATCATTGCATGTTTGTGAGGGGACCGTTAATGCTTTATTATACTTCACCCTGTCCCAATTGGTATTTAGGGTATCTACCTCTGTTTTTGCGATGTTTTTGAACAGCCCTGCCTTTCTTAGCACCCATATATCCAACAAAGAGCTGATCATCAACCCAGAAATCTTTGATGCGGTCAAGGTAGAATGAAAGCACGTTTAGGGTCCAGACGGTGGAGCCTCTCCTCCTCCTTGGAAGGGTCCCTCGCGCACCAGGAGTTGATAGACTGGAAAAGAAGTCAACAAAACGTCGCAACAAGGCTAGCTAAAAAATGGCTACGGGGTAGCTCTCTACCGGATCTGCACTAGGCTGGTGCAGAAAAAAAGAGAACTGACGTCAGCACGCAGGGGTGGCGTCTAAGTAGGCACCGCAACATCATCCCGGCAATCACGACGCCGCCGACGGACATGGAGTCGACCGATGTCACCTACCGACGAGCAGGGGTACTACTCGAGAACAAATCTCTGTATGTAGTCTGAAGTCTGGGGGAAATTCTAAGGTAAGGAATCTAGAATTAACTGTCTCTTTCATATACATATCGTAATAGCAAAGGAAGAGAGACTGTGCCTGCTATGCCCTGCTCGTGGAAAAGACAACTACTGAGTCCAGCCGAAATAAGAGACTCCAAGTGTAAGTTGACTGACCTCCTGTTCATAGCACATGGCTACACCAGCTGAAGAAGCCTGGTGGCCCAAGTTGGTAGCCTAGATTCACAAATTGCCATCATACAGCCCATGGGTCCAAGACCCAATACTCAAAAGTTGCCCCTGCATTTACTGGACCTGGGAGGAGTTGCTGGAGCGCAGCTAGGTCACCCAGAAGGTAAGTTACTGCTAAAGGAAGAAAACCACTGTACCGGGCAACTACTAGTCCATTGGCAACTGGACTTCCACCCAGCTTGAGTGGACTTCGACGGACGTTGACCCCTTATACCAGAATTGCCTCACCAAGCCCGTGGATCACGAAGTAGCCCCAGGAAGATCCCAGTCAACTGCACAGCATCTGCAGCATCCCTGAGCTTTTTCAGCATCCTGAATCCTTTCCATCAGGAACACTCCACCGAAGTCTATGGCAAGGAGCAACTGATGCTGGAACTGAACTGAACTGCTTTTCTTGGAGTGGTAACTGCTTCTGTTCACCTTCACCTTGCCCGTACCCGTGAATTTGAAAGAATATTTTGAAATATAGTGCTCAATAGCATAAAGCGCCAACCAGGGCTATCTGGCATGCTAGACTGGATCAAATCCATAAGCTCAGGCTGACCGCGATGGAGCACATGTCGGACACAGCCTGGGCCCACTGAAGAAAGTACCTTGGTCTGGGGTTGTGTCGAGGGTGAGATGCGAGGAGAAGTCCTAGGGAATGCATCTGTGTTGATCCTTAGGATGTAGGTGAAGCAGCGGATCTGAGCCACCCAAGTGGGAGATGTGTCATCATCGAACCCCTATGATGTAGGCAATGCATCGTTATCGAGCCACACAGCCGGTGATGCGATCTCCTCGATCCTAGAAGTGTTGCATCAGCGTAGATGGAGATGTGCCGGTTCCGAACTGCGCAATGATGGCAAAGCGCTAGGTTTTTGCAGATGCAGAACTTAAAACCCACTTCCAAGGGCCCAAGACTGGATTGGAACCCTGAGGTGGTATGTCTGAAGCCAGTGGTGCCTCTGTAGTGAGGGAGACTTCAAAGAGGGGCTTTGAAATGCTCAGAGGTCATCCCTTCCTGCCCTGCCACTCACTACAGGGGGTTAAGCAGTCTTTTGTGTGGGGATGTAGTGGGTTAAGCTAGCCCTTTGTGTGGGGAAAGGACACATTCCTTTCAGATGCAAGTGTGAGGCTGTGCCCAGCTCCTTTCTCCCATCCTGCCCAAGATGGCCCAATAGGATGTGAATAGCCCGTTAGTCACACCTAAGCTCCATTTGTGCGTGGCTGTCTAGAGGGATTGCACATGGCCCAGCTATTAACCACCCTAGACGTGAATGGGAGACAGGCAGCAAGCACACAGGGCTAAGAACGGAAAAATGCCAACTTTCAAAAAGAGGCATTTTAAAAATTGGAATCATAAATTCAACTTTGCCATTAAAGAGGATTTATTATTACAAGTCCATAGGTACCAAACATAACAGATAAACTACCTCTCAATCAGGAATTATAGCTTATTAGATGTAATAACAAATCCCAAATGTTAACCTATGAAAGGGGTAGACTTCACAGTAGTAAAAAACATATGTGGGAGTCTTTTACTACTAGGACATTTAAAACTTAAAAGCATATGTTGTACCCTTTAGTTACACAGCACAGCGCCGTATGGGCTGTCCTGGGCCTACCTTAGGGGTGACATATGTATTAAAAAAGAAGGTTTGAGCCTAGCAATAGGGTCAGCTTGCCAGGTTGACATGGCCGTTCAAAACTGCACAACACAGGCTCAGCAGTGGCAGACCTGAGATACGTTAAAAGGGCTACTGAAGTGGGTGGCACAATCAGTGCTACAGACCGACTAGAAGCATTTAATTTAAAGACCCTGAGCATATGTAATCCACATTACTAGGGACGTATTAGCAAATTAAATATGCCAACTGTGGGTAAACCTATGTAACCAGGGTTTCAGCAGAGAGCCTATGCACTTTAGCACTGGCTAGCAGTAGTAAAGTGCCCAGAGCACTAAAGCCAACAAAAACGAATTCAGTAAAAAGTGGTGGAGGAAGGTAAAAATGTTGGGTGTGACCCTGCAGAAGACACCACCCACGCTATGAACACCATCCACTCTGGCTCTCCTTCCGACCCATGCGCTCACCACATCTTCAACAAAGCCGACACCATCATCGCTCCCCACCTACGAACGTCATAAACAACTCCCTCGCGTACGCCACCTTCCCAGAGAGCTGGAAACACGCAGAGATCAACGCCCTACTGAAGAAACCCACAGCGGACCCAAAAGACCTCAAAAACTTCCGCCCCATCTCTCTTATTCCCTTCCCTGCAAAAGTTATCGAGGAGATCGTCAATAAACAGCTGACCGCATTCCTCAAGGCCAATGGATCCCTCGACCCATCCAGTCCGGATTTTGAGCCATCCACAGCACCGAGACCGCCCTCATCGCAGCCACCGACGACATCAGGATCCTACTTGACAACGGGGAAACAACCGCCCTCATCCTCCTAGACCTCTCAGCCGCCTTCGATACAGTCTGCCACCGTACCCTAATAACCCGCCTCCACAACGCCGGGATCCAAGGTAAAGCCCTGGACTGGATTACCTCGTTCCTCTGCGACAGAACCCAGAGAGTCCGCCTCCCTCCCTTCCGCTCCGCGGCCACCGAGATCATCTGCGGAATACCCCAAGGCTCATCGCTCAGCCCAACCCTCTTCAATATCTACATGAGCTCCCTCGCCACCATCGCATGCAAAAACAACCTCAACATCATCTCGTACGCCGACGACACCCAGCTGATACTCTCCCTCACCAAAGACCCAGCCACCGCCAAACTCAACCTCCAGGAAGGAATGAAAAACGTTGCTGAATGGATGAAATTCAACCGTCTGAAAATGAACTCAGACAAGATGGCGGTCCTAATCCTCGACCCATCCCCGTCCACTTGGGACGACTCCTGGTGGCCCACAGAACTGGGCACCGCACCGACACCCACTGACCACGCACGCAACCTGGGATTCATCCTGGACTCTTCTCTCATGATGATCAAGTAAGTCAACGCCATCTCATCATCATGCTTCAACACCCTGCGCATGCTCCGTAAGATCTTCCGGTTGTTCCCTACCGGAACTATAAAGACGGTCACCCAGGCCCTCGTCACCAGTCGACTAGACTACGGGAACGCCCTATACGCAGGAACCACAGTCGAACTTCAGAAAAGACGCCACCGCATACAGAACGCATCCGCACGACTCATCCTCGACATCCACAGCCACATATCAGCCCACCTGAGAGACCTGCACTGGCTCCCTGTCAACAAAAGGAACACGTTCAGGCTCCTCACCCACGCACACAAAGCGCTCCACGACATAGGTCCCGAATACCTCAACAACCTCCTCACGTTCTACACTCCAACACGCAAACTCGGGTCCGCCAGCCTCGCCCTCCCCACCATCCCACAGATCTGCAGAACCACCGCCGGAGGAAGATCATTTTCCTACCTGGTGGCCAAGACATGGAACATACTCCCGCCCGACCTACGAATGACCCAGGACCACCTCACATTCAGGAAACTCCTCAAGACCTGGCTCTTCGAGCAGTAGCGGCACTGCCCCCCACCCCCCCACCCCCAGCGCCTTGAGACCCCTACGGGTGAGTAGCGCGCACTACAAATGTATTGATTGATTGATTGATTGCAGAAGGCCCATTTCCAACAGCTGAGATAAGGTTTAACATACGAAAGCTGACTGGTCCTAAAGGGGTTGGAAGTATATTCCACAGTAGGGTCTCACAGCCACACCATATAACATACCCAATTGCCTCACACTTCTCAGCTAGGTTTGCACCATTCAGATACTGCCGGATATATTTCATAAAGTTTGAAACATCATATGGGTACATCTAATCTGTCATGGAAGTGTTGGGACAAGAAAGGTCCACTGCATGACTCGGGAGTTCCCCATGTAGCGAGTCACTGGTTATTTTTGATTTTTGCCATCAATGAGCATGAAAGACCAAGTTATTGGAGCATTTTAAATTCACTGTGCTCCCATTTTATTTAATCAATGATAAACCGGGAAGGGGCGCAAGCTCTATTCCGTGAATGGGGAGAAACTTGCCTCAATCTGTTCACTTCTGCTGACAACCACGCAGTGTCAGCACTTCTGCGTGTTGACGTTTTCAAGGCATCTCTCACTCGGAAACGTTCCAACTTAAGGGAAAGGCAGGATTCCTGTTTGCCTATCTGCCAATACCAGTCTTGACCTCAGTTCTCAAGAACTTCAGGACCGACTGGTTCCAAATCATCCTGGTGGCCCGGATTGGACACGGAGAATATGGTATCCATAACTCCTGGGCTTGAACATTTGTCCTTCAAACAGGGTGCCCCTCTGGCAGGGTATGCACTCACAGCAGCATGGCAGGGCTCTGCACACGGGTCTTTACAATCTACACCTTCATGCTTTGAGACAGAGCGTCAAAAGCGGAGTTCCTCAGATCTTCCTTTGAAGGTGGCTGATGTCATCTTAGCAGAAAAGAGTCCCTTGAAAAATACTTTATATGCCTCTTGTTTGGTGCCATACTTGGCAACCAGACCTCCTCAAGTCAACGGTATTTGATGTTTTGTTGTTTGTTTTGTCCTTAGACCGGCAAGACTTTGCTCTGGCCGGGCAGGGTACCTTTCGGCTCTTTTGGCATTTTTGCAGTGAGCTTCAAGCGCTCCGTGTCAACCTGCCATACACCACCTTTTTCACAAATGTTTTTTTGGACACAGCCATCTTTCTTGTTTAAAGATGTGGCCACGCTCCACGTCTTTCAAAAGATCACCTTGCTGGTGTTCTGTGCTTTGCCGTGTGTCTCTAAGGAGGAGGAGGAACTCCACCATTTGGACCCCAAGAGAGCTTTAAGGTTTTATATTGACCATACCAAATGCCACTTAGTAGATCAGCTGTTTGCGGGGTTCTCTGGAGCGAGAAAAGGCAAGGCTATTCAGAACCATCTCTCCCTGGATCGTACTTTGCATTACGATCTGCTACACTTTGGCTAAAAAGCATTCTTAGGAACTACTACCTGCTCATTCTACCAGGGCCTATGCTGCTACCATTGCGTTGGCACACAGTGCCTGCCCTGGACATTTCCCTGGAGGCTACGTGGGCATCACTCCATACGTTCATGAAGCACTACTTTCTGGACAGTATTTTGCTGAAAGGGGCATTTTGCTTGCCGGTCCAGCAGGAATTTCTGGTTTGAATCCATTCACAGTCCCTGCTCTGAATAGGTACTGCTTTAGTATTTATTCAAAGGGTAAGGACTCTGCGGCTGGAATTCTCTATTAAGAGAACAAGTTACTTAGCTTCGGTAGCGATCTTTCTGGTAGAGACTCTATATAGCCACAGATTCTTCACCGACCCTCCCATACTTCCCGTTCTATTTATGGACTCTATTCATCAATAAGACAAATCTAGGAATCTGCACACTGGTTACAACCAATTTGCTATTTGGGCTTTGCGTCTGGGAGTGCAGACAGTCTCTAAAGCAACTGTCATCAGCGCTCAAGAGTGGTGACTATAAAGACTCTGCACGTCATTTCCAGAGAGGAACGGTGTCAGTGGGGATCCACATGGCACCACCTAATGGCGTACAGAAGTACTGCTGAAAAGTTTCCGTATCCAATCTGATACCTAGGGAATATTCAAAAGTTGCCGCTAGAAGCCTCTATCAGAAGTCATGTGTGTATTCTGATGGTCCACTATGACATAGAATACAACCAAAGCTAGGCTTTGTGGTCTGGAGGGGCACACTATGTGCACCTTGCTTTAATGACTGTGACTACCATCAGAACACTGGCTGTGGAGAACTGACTTGGTTATTGGCAAATTATTATACTTTGAGGAGATGCCTTTGTACCTGTTACCTGTAGAGAAAAAGTAGCCTACTAGCCTCTCCTGTGCAAAACTGGCTGTCATCCCGTACAACCAGGTCTTTATCGCTATCTATTTGAGCCATAGATGTCAAATTTGTGTTTATCCTATGTATGTGTAGTATGATTAGTATATAACCTATGAGCTATACTTTTTGTTATAAATACATTTTATTCTAACTGTGTCCGTAAATATTGAAACATCCCAGAGTCAGCAATTTTAATGCCAATCATAAAGCCATAACAGACACGGAATCTGATAAAGCAGATTGTTAGAATAGACAATCGTATTCACAATAGATTCCAAGCTTATGTCACTGCAATATAAAAATGTTCTAGCTATGTCATTTTAGTATGTTTATGCAAATAGCCACTGGCATTACATAATGCATCTTTAGTCAAAGAACATCTATCCATTCCCTTGAACCATTCTTGGAAGAGGAGAGGACAGTATTGGAAATCCAATATTTAGTAATTTCTATTTTGGCAATAGCTCCAAATAAATAAGGGACTATTCTTTTCTGCAATTCCTAGGAGTACCACTTTAGGGGAAATAATCATTTTCCAGCCCAGGATAAGTGACAGGACACTCTCCGACCAATATTGTTGAATAATTGCAAACCCCCATGAAATGTAATACATCATCAGTTTGCTTCTGGCACCCAACGCATTCCTGCCCATCTTCCAGAGGCAATCAAGTGAGTAGTAAATTTGTTGAAAATACATAATTTGGCTCAAGCTTAACTGAGCTGATATGGCTAGTAGACAAGTTGCCACCTGAAATTATCGACAATCATCATAATCATCCAAGGGACTGAGATCTTTATCAAATCTATACTAGAAAGCCAGGGATCTGCCCATGGTCAATTTAGCTTCAAGAGGGCTGAATTTGAGAAAGCATTTTAGATCGGACTGTGTGTCTCGATCGCATGGCACAGCTAAAGATATCTACAAAACTGGGATTTGTGTAGTGCAGGCTCTTCGCTTAATGGTTGGAAGAACTTACTATGATCCTGTCCCAAATATTTTATTTGTGCTGTGTTTGAGAGTCACAGTCTAGGAATACAATCTGGATCTCCTTTGTTTAAATGGTACATAAGATGGAGGTTGGAGGGAACCTCTCAAAAAAAATATGTGAATTGGAGGGTCCACCAAAGCATTCATGAGGTCCTTTGATAGGGGCCAGACTCTAGGATGTTGAGGATAGGAAGCAATGAGCCCTCTTTGAAGTGTAGGAACAATCCCCCATCCTCAGCCCTCCTCCCTGCTGACACTAGAAGACAAAGACTGTGCTTGACTAGTCTGGGAGGAGTACAGAAGTAAGGAACTTCCTGAAACCAGGCCCAGAGCTAGACCTGTGAAATTCATAATTGCTAGCTGCAAAAATAAGAGTGGGGAACAGGGCCGGACTGGTCGTAGCGGGTACCGGTTATTTTCCTGGTGGGCTGGAGGGTGATGGACGGTTTTTGTCCTGGGGGGCTGCTTCTGTTAAAGGGGGCCGCCTGGGACTGGAGCTTCTAAATAGCCACCCCATGACCCGGGAGAGCTAAGGGGGGGTGCAAGGGAGGGGACGATCGTGCGGATTTGCCAGGGCTGAAACCTCCAGGTTTTTTTATATACACTTTTACTCATGCACATTTAGTACAGGTACTGTTCAATTGTAAGACATCAGAAAACATATGCTTCTTCTGTACAAAAATGTATTAAGTCTTTCTTACCTTTTTCGATACTCTTCTCCCCTATTACATAATTCTTCCTAACCCAGAACCAGTCTTCAATATGTATTTCACAAGGAAATTACACTGTCCCATCCATCTCGCATGCCCTCCCAAATCAGCCCTCTATGTTCCCTCCAGTGGCCCCACGCTTTTTTGTTTTCTGAGGGGGCATTCCTAGATAATGTAGAACACTTTGTCCATCATCATGCACAAATCAATTTTTCTACCCAAGGTCCTTACTGTAGATGGTGTTTGCCCACTCAATCTCCATGCAATATCTCTTCTGGCTATCATCATAACCAGATTGCAGAAAACATCTTTGCATTTCATCATAGTTGAGTCTAACTATGTTCCCAACGTACCCAACTTTACTGTCATGTGAAACGCCATCTCAATTGTTCTGTTAATCTGTTCTCTGATCCTATCCCAGAAGCTCTGAATTTGGGGACACTCGCACAATATGGTTAGAAAGTAGAAAAGAGCCATTTTGTTGTCATCCTCAGAGGCAGCTATTGACGCCAATTAGTGCAATAAATATGATGCAGAAGCCAATTAGTGCAATAAATATGATGCAGAATTGTAAGTTGACCAAATCGAAATCCATCCTTTATAGCAATGGCTACACGCATGTCTCCGTTCAGTCACTATTATGATATCTCTTTCCCATTTTGTTCTGTCGTGAGTGTTGCTATGTAATGGAGTGGAGAGCGCCCTTAACTTCAAAATCCATTATTATCACCTGTAGGTGCAGTGGAGATCTGTAAGGTACTGGGAATCTGACAGTTAATCTTCCCTATTAGGTTCTCAAATGATTTTAGTTTATCTTCTCCCCTGATGTCACCAAACTTAGAGACACCTATGGTGTTTCATTCATAGAGACATTGCAGAGTCTGTTGGTCATCCACGTTTAACGAATCAGACAGTGGTGTATTTTTATTTTTTGAAAATCTTTTTATTAAACAGACTCTGTAACAAGGTACAGCACCACAAAGGTCAATACATAGGGCATAGCGAAAACAAGCATTCATACAGGTACAGTAGGGTAGCTCATTGGAAATTACGGGGAGGGAGGGTCATCAATGTCCAGGTCACGAGGAGGGGTACAGATATTCCCACGGTATGAGTTTCAAGGGGCCCATATCTTGGCCCATTTCCGGGGGCAGCCCCGGGCCTTATATACAGTCTTTTCTCTTAGCATGCACCAATCAAGATCTTTTTCCCAATCTGCAATTAAGGGTGCATGCGAGGCTCCCCAAAGCTGCGCGATGTTCCTTTTGGCGATCATACATCCAAGTGTGATCCATTGAATGGTGTACGCATTGAGGTCGGTTGGCTCCTAGATGTTAAGTAAGGCATCTGGGCGCTTCTGGCTTAATCTCAACCTCCAATGTGTCGCTCATGACCGCATGTATCTTGCGCCAATATTCCTGAATTGGTTCACAGTGCCATATGATGTGCATGAATGTGCCAAGTTGAGTGCATCCCCGTCTACGCGATCCGTCTGTCCACCCATGTGTACCAATTGAGGACCTGTTACATAGATTCTATGCAGGATCTTTAGCTGCACAAGCCGAAGCCGCACCGGAATAGCAACCGTTTTGGGGGAGGAGACCGCCGTCTGCAAACTTCCATCGTCCAATTCGATGCGGTCTCCTGTCCATTTCTCCCTCAGCGATATTAGGGGATCACCCACATGGTTGATGAGTTTTCGGTAGGTTACGGAGATTGCCCTTTCGGGTAGGTGGCCATCTAGCAATCTGTCCTCAAGTGGGGAGCTCTCTGGTGGAGAGGAGGCACTGAGCAACGCCGTCCGTAGCGCATGGCGGACTTGCAGATATCGGAAAAGTTCTGAATCTGCCAAATGGTGTTGGCTTTGGAGAGTGTCGCAGGACTTCATGCCCCCTGTATCCCATAGATACCTAATATGGGAGATGCCAATTAAGTCCCATTTATCAAAACCTTTGGAGTTACCCAGATCTCCCAGCTTTTGCGAATCCCACAAGGGTGTGGTGAGGGCCAACCTACCGCTCCAGCCCATTGATTTGGTTGCGGCATGCCAGATTCTAACTGTGTGGTTAGTGGGCCCAGTAAGGGGGTACCTGCCTGGTTTGGAATAGAGTGCTTGAGAGTAGGACCCGTTCGGAAGGATCCACCGATCCATACGGCACCCCGGGTCGTCAGGGCGGCCATAGGTACCGTGGTTTATTGCTGTGAGGTGAGCTGCCCAGTAATACTTTTTGATATCGGGTAGCCCTATTCCACCGTCGTACCAACTGAGCATGAGCTTTGGTAAGGCAGTGCGCAGTCTACCATTCCATAAATGGTTACGTTGGAGGCCCTCAATTTCCCGGAAGTAAGCGTTTGGTACAGGATCAGCCGAGTTTTGTAACACATAGAGGACACGGGGCAGGGACATCATTTTAAAAAGGGCCACCTTACCTAATAGAGAGAGTGGGAGTGACTTCCAGGTTGTGATGTCACTTTTGAGTCTCTGCAAGGGAGGGACAAGGTTGCGGACGTATATAACCGAGGGGTTAAGAGAAACGAATATGTCTAGGTATTTGAAGCCGTCTGAAACTATCGGTATGGGGCAGTCTCAAGGTAGTGGGGGAGGGCCCCCATAAAGGACATAAAGAAGAGATTTTTGCCAATTGACTCGGAATCCAGAGTATCTGCCGAAAACGTGTAGGATGTCGAATACGGCAAGCAAGGATCTTTTGACAGTGGTGTCTTTAATGTAAGTACCTCCTCTGAGGCATTTTGCTGATTTGCTACTTGCCAGGTTGTTGCTATTGTTATCCAGGCATGTGTTGGGGGTCCGTCCCGTCCCCAGTACACTGCACCAGGATATCCTCTAGATCTTTTTGCTCGGTGCACCAGTGCCAGCATTTCCTGTCAATCATTGCCAGGGGGCCTACAATAGTGGAGACTGAGAAAGTTTGTGTGCTCCAGTGCTGTGGTCACCAACGCCAACTCCCCGTGCCAGATTCAAGACAGAAACCAGAAGTTCTGAATCCTACCAAGAAGAGATGCCTTGCACTCGCCTTAAGGGAAGGAGTCGACTGACTTCCAAGGAGGGGTGCTGGTGGTAGCCTTGCATGAAGAACAAGCTATCTAGAAAATAGGAGGGCTGTGATGAGCTTTAGAGGATGAATTTAAGTTAGTCCGCTGTAACTGAGGGAAGGATATGCATAACTAGGCCATGTGGTGAGACCTTGAGACCCTGATTTCCTGCATGGTGCCACGAAGCAAGGTAATCCACTTCCTGAATCTGTAATTGCCTGGGGAAACCTTACTCTCCAAAACACAGGCCTGTATAAGAAGAATCTCTGATTACTCTGCACAAAGAAAAATCAAAAATTAGTTTGGTGGTTTGGCCACCAGGAACACACTTCAGCAGTTCACCAAGATGAAGTGTCTCTCAACAACATCATTGTTGAGACTCCAGATGAGCTTCAAGATGGGCTCCTCCTGATAGAGTCAGGTGCGGCCAGCCTCACACACCTTCAAGTGCAACCCCACGGCCCAGCTGACAACACAACGCGGGTAAAGCCTGCACACCAAAGTTTTAAAAGTACAGTATGCAACTGAGGTTTTGAGGATCACAAGTAATTTTGACTGACATCGGTGCTGCTACAACAGTACCCTAAGGCAATCACAACTTCCCAGAATGATCATCGCTTAACTACTGCCTTGGGGTATGTGAAAGGAGATTGCACTGAGCAGCCTTTGGAGACACTGATTGTGTTTTTGCACCACTATTGTGATGACCCCAATAACGAACCAGAGAGCAATGGCAAAATGATACTGACTTCCCAATGATAACTGTATTTAATATTTTTATAGCTGCATTTTAGATATGAGGTGCTTTGCTGTATTCGGAGAATAAAATATTATTTTCTTTTTAAGTAAAACCACTGGCCAGACACTTTATTATTGGTTGTTGGTACTTGCGTAACTAAGTACAGCGTCTCTAATACACACAACCTCCCTGGGTAAGATTTAAACCCTCAGTCTAGCTAGCCTATGGGTCAAGTGTTAACTCCATGATCAGTTGTGGCTCCAAATAGTAAGGTAGGCACTGGATACAAGAAGAAATAGGCTGTCACTGCCACAGTTTGAGGCCAGCACCCTACAACTGCCCTGGAAGCCCAGAAAATATTCCCATAGACAGCTGATTTATGAACCTTTTCAATCTGTTTATCTTGCGATTAATAGTACACAAAATCCATCATCTAAATATGACTTATACCATGGTATTTAGGAGTAGGAGTACACATCTAAAGATGATCAAACAAACTAAATATTAAAGCATGGTATCATAAAGAATTAATTTAATCACCATATGCTTGGCTTGACATTCCTTTTTAATTTAACCAAATATCGTAGGATTGAGAATACAGCCCTGACAATAGGATACTGTTTCTATTTGCCCCCTTAAACATAGATAAGATAAGTGACTGTAAGTTATTTCAACTTATAATTCAATTACGGAAATATGTTTTTACTAAATTACAGAAACGCAAAAGCATAAACTTACCTCTTTTTTGCATCGCCTTCCTTAATACAAATCTTCTCCACTGTATCCTTTCACAAGACAAAATGCAAAGAAAACCTTATTTAACAAATAGATGAAACTCGTATACACAAAGGACTAAGAATGAGTCTGTGCAACTTTTTTAATGCAACTGTCATACAGTCCTGTTTTTAACATTGTTTTACTTCTATATCAAGCCTACCAGACCACTGGTTTACTTCATACTGGTCCAGTGGAGGGACACTCCCATTAGTTAAATGTAAGTTGATGTGCATGTCAGGACACCCCAGTTTTCTCTGCTGCAGCTACAGATGTTTCACATTACAAAAGGAAGCCTGCTGAGACCTTGGCTCTCTTAAACTGTAGCCAAGGTATTCTTCTTTTTTGGGCCTAATAGTTTCTATGCATCAAAAGGAAAGGTGGACCATGAAGGAACCTACAACATGCATATTACAAAGCAGGATGTCAAAGCGTTGATAACTCTTCATTCAGCAAATCAAATGTATATAGTTCCATGGTTGCATGTATTGAGTGAAGATATTCTCATCCTACCCAGTTTTACTTGGCTAAAGAAATAGATTTTTAGCGAAAGAAACAGGATCCTGCTGACGACTTATAAAGACATTTTGTGCATACTTCACAACAACCTTTCATAAGTTTTAGAATCACAAACCACATCTTCTGGCCAGAATGAAGGGTAATTATCATGTCACTTTGGTTTCTTTCTTATTATCTTCACAAAGGAGGGTCAGATCAAGAAAGTGTAGTATATCTTCGTTTGTCTTTACAGTCCATGTCAGTAAAGCAAAAGTTAATTACCTCCAGTAACGCTCTTTCCGGTGGATACTCTAGCTAACTGCAGAATCCTCATCTTTTGAATTTCCCTAAGTGCCAGATTGGATGTGGATAACTCAAATGCAGTGCTATAGCCTGCCAGTAGGTGGTGTTGTGCAACTCTGTATCAGCACTGTTTCATTGCAGATGCGATGAATGGAGCAGCATATATGTGCCACCCATGGACACAGACATCAGTTTCTTTCATGGACTCGTATGCTCCATCAGATGCAAATAACATCTGCAAGTTGAATGAACCAGGGAGCAGATCCCTAAATTGGGATCTTTTTAGATGGAACAGATCATACCACAAAGTGGGAAGGTAGGAGGATGGTGAGGAATCTGTGGTTAGATAGATTGTCCAAAAAGAAAAAATATCAAAAAGGGGGAGTGAAGAGGTGGTGCTGAACTACACCAAGGTGGGCGCGTCCTCCTCTCCTGAAAGTACAAATAATCAACAAAGTCCACCTTACGTAGAGTTAGTGTTTAACCAGGTGTTCATGGAATACACTATATGTGTTAAAATACCCCTCACACACCAAAAGGGCCCTTGGTGTCATGCTTTATCATTGGGGTCTTCCCGCCCCGCTGCGGGACGGGCAGTGCTGCGACAAGCGACTACGCTGGAGCACCTTTTATTATGAGGGTGCTATGTGAGTGAATGGGAGTGAGTGTCAGTAGGGTCAGGGGTGATAAATAAGTGATGTTAAAAAATACCTGGCCTAGTGGTAGAATTGTTTTTTAATAAACACTGGCTGGTATTGTTAAAAAAGTGATGCGGAGAGGTAAAGTGGTTTAATGGACTTACTCTCCTGTGCGGGTCAACATGTTTTGGGGCCTCAAGCCCCTTCGTCAGGACCGGGGACCGATCCCCCTGTCACTCACTAATGTTTTACCACAAAAAATAAGGTGTATGTACTAAGAATAATGATCAATGTGTATAGATATAATTTTATAAATATACGTATTCCTGGCTATATCAGTAATGCTGATGTAATATGCTCAGGATGTTTGGAGTCAGTGCCCCATGAGCCAACTCTGGAGCGAAGGGTAAAATGAGGATCCAAATCAACCCCCAGCACCGCGGTGCTTCCTCCTTCGTCCGTGGCTTCCGTGATAGATTGTCCACCAGAGAAAGCGTTACCAAAGGTAAGTAACTTGTCCTGCCGATGGATATTTCTAACCGCATATTCCATAGCTTGTGAAGAAATACCAAAGCAGTATCCCCCAAAGTGGTGGGTCTGTAGAATGGCTCAGTCAACAAAGTTCTACAGGGACACAAAATCAAAATGCATTTCAAAACAGACTTGACTGTCTAGGCAATGTGAAGTTAACATGTGCAATGATGTCAACATAGCTGCATGGAAAATATCCAGGACAGGCACACGGTATGCTAACAGTGGTAACAGCCTTGTACGCAATGCAGTAAGCTTTTTGGCCTTCTGGAGGCTTCTACCTAGCCAATGCATAGCAAATCTTAATGCAGAGGGCTATCCGTCAAGAGATGGTCCATTTCTGCAACGCCTCACCCTTTGTCGCCTTGGAGAACCACCCAAAGAGCTGATGTTCTTTGGAATGATCAATGCAAAAAATGTGTGCACTATTGGGGTCCAAACAATGGAGTCTATCTTCCTCTTTCCAGGGATCAGGGGGAGAAAAAAATGGCAGATGCATTGTCCAACATGAAAAGGCGTTAACATCCTTTAAAAAAAATCTTTTTATTTCTACATTTTGGAGGAAACGTACAATAGGGTACAAGTCAACTTTCCCATCCACACATCAGGGCCAGCCACCCCTTGTAGTGATATTATGTGAGACAGCCAACTCAAATACAGACACAATGATGCTCCACCTCACCTCCCTCAACAGTACCCTCCCCGCGGTTGCATGGATCCCATTATGCATTCTAACAGCTTATATGTGTTCCTTACTCCTCTTTTATTGCCCGTTGACCCTGGCCTCCCTTCTCTATTTCTTTACCATCGGCTAGTTGGGTCATCAGTTCTTCCGAGTCTCTGAGGTACTTTTCAACCATCTCATCAGTTCTTAGCCATTTAAGGTGCAGTTCTTCCGACAAGGTCCATTCCAGTATATCCTTGAACCGGTTGTGGGTCCAGTATTGGATATACAGTGTATCATTATACTGCATTTGGCAAATAGGAGACCCAATTTCACAAACCTATACTGCATATCGCCCCATTTGGTTTTAGGTATTGTGGCAAGTAGACACTGTCTGACTGGTAGTTGGATGCGTACCACAGTCACCCTTACAAGCCTCACCAGGAACTTCCTCTCAAAATCCCACAACTGCTCTGCTTGCCCATGTCATATGAAGAAATGTGGCACCACGTTGTTTACATTTGTGACATGTCGACAGCCTAGTGGGATATATTGTCTGTAGCCTGTCAGGCATCAAGTAGGTCCAATGAAGATAGTGGAAGTGCATGAGTTTAAATTTGGCATTACTGGCTGTCTCTTTGACTTGGGGGCTTTAAATAACATTGGCTGATGATCTACCACCGCATGGTAAATGCAGGACACCAGTTGTCACCCCTGTTGTCTCTCAAGCAACATATCCAGTGTTTGTGATGCCTGCAGCGTGTCATGGAAACCCACTCATATCTCCCTATCAGTGTGTGCTAATTTAGCAATTTGAAGAAACTGCCCTACGGTGACTCGATGACTTCGAACACAAAGTTGAGAGCTTGCAGGAAAGGCCTTTGTTACAGAAGGGAATCTGCGCCCTCGGCTTGGAGTGGGAGCAGGACTTGCGCGAAGAACGCAACTTCTTCTTGTGTTGGCATTTACGGTCCCGTATCGCCATACGATGCATAAGAGCACATTTATTACACAACTTCCATTGGTCACCCAAGCCCAGACTCCAGAGACTGTCAATGACCAACATCTTTTACTGGAGTCACAGCATGGCTTGAAACCTGTCATTCTGGGTGGGTACATTGTTCCCTAGCACACTGCAAATTATTGAAAGAGTCGATAGAAAGCTGACCAGATTGACAGAGGAGCTCTGGATCTGCACTGAAAGGTATCGAGAGAAAGGAACTGATGTCAGCGGAGAGGTGTGGTGCTTATATTAGGCTACACTCTGCCACTTCCAGGGCTATATACAGGTGCGCTGTAGAACTGCTGAAGTTAAGTTTCCAAATCCAGTCTGGCACCTGGAGAGTATTTTAAAACAAATAATCTGCAGTTAGAAACATCCATCAGAAACACAGTTGTTTTGATGTGTTATAATCCAGTCACAGTGGAATCATGGCACGTTGGCAATAACTCAGTGTAAAGCTGTGGCTGTAAATCTGTGTGGGTGCTTATGCTGTCAGTGATAAAACAAAGCAGGTCACATTCTAGGAGCACTGCTGATAGAAGAAAAATTGTCTTTTTCAACAAGTGTGTGTCTCTCTGACAAAAATTCTAAAATCCAGGAAAATGCTATCTTAATCCAGTCTAGAAAAGCGTTTCCACACAGGAATTAGATTCTGATCTATGGTATCTTGAACTGCATTACAGCTACAGGAAAAAGGATTAGCTAACTAAGGGGCCTATTAGGATGGCGTCCGTCCGCCACCCCCGAGGTGGAGGGACCGTCCTCAGGGGCAGCGGCGGTCCCTCCGGTGCAATTAGGATGTAACCGCCACCCTGGCGGTCACATCCTGTATCTTTAACCTTGCGGCGGGTGCTGCTTGAAGCAGCACCCGCCGCAAGGTTAAAAATGCATGTTTTCGGGGTGGTTACATAAACTTTGGTTCACACTGGGGATGGAACGCATGCACGCTACCCTTACACAATCCACCGCTGCTTTTCAGAAAACATGGACGCCACTACTGTCCCTTTTGTCCAAGGACTTTAATGAGGTCACCTGTCCTAAATACCTCCGACTTCTTTGCCTCACAGATCCCACACCTACTCCCTGGTGATTCCCTGGACTATTGAGGTTCTCCTCTCTCAGCTGATCTGCAGACTCTGTTTGGACGCATGGCACACTGGTTGGGGTGGTTGGGGTGGCGGGGGGGGGGAAGGGGGGGTTCGGGCTGTTTAAGGGTTGTTGGTTGCTCCTTATCCTACTCTGCTTTCTTGCATCGCATAATACTTGCCTTCATGATGCTGCTTATCACTCCTGGCGTATGTGCATTACTATCTATATCTCAACTAGGGAAGACTTGCTAGTCTGTCCCGCCAGCATTATATACTGCCTGCTTTTGCAATGTGTCGAAATGTTTGCTATTTCTTTTATTGACAACTCCAATAAAATACATTTAAAACTAAAAATGCATGTTTTACATTTACATGCACAAAGCGGCAGGCACTGCGCGGTGCCTGCCGCTTTGTGCATGTAATTGCTGGGGGGTACCATAGGTACCCCCAATGTGCACCCCCCACCCCCGACACCCAGGGGGCCCCGCAACAGGCCCCCAAACACCAAAGACCACATGCTTTTCCACGGCGGAAAAGCCGCCGTGAAAAAGCATGTTTCAATGCACATTGTAATTTGGCTGATGGTGTCTTGCAGACACCGCCACCAAATAGCCCTCCACACCCCGCGGATCAGCGGCAGACGGACCTGCCGTCCGCCGCTGGTCCCACCGCAATCCCACCGCCATCCTAATCTGCCAGTGGGTGTTTTCTGTGGCCACAGCGGTGAATTCGCATCCCCCAGGTCGGCCACCGGCCCAGAGGATGCGGATTCACCGCCATCCTAATCGGCCCCATAGTCTTTCTAACAGGCAGACTGATCATTCAGAATTTGCATGAGTAAATAAAAAAATAAGTGAGCCCCCAAAGCATATCTGCACATACTCTACCACCCACGGTGTATCCTTGAGCACTAGTAGACGTAAGGGCATCCCTGTGAGTGGTACAGTACATATGTTTATTAGTAATGATATTTAGTCCGTTGGAGGATGTTTATGTAATGTGCCCACCCCGTTGCATGTATACTTGGCTCGTGTCTTAAGTCTTGTATGTCTTTCTCTCAACCATGAATTCACTGTGTTTCATTTTCTCACATTGTGTCAATCTTCGTGTATGTGTATATTTATGATATTTTTTTTAAAATTTTTTAGCCCTGATGAAGTTCAATCTTTATTGAATGAAACGTGTTAGCTGGAGCTCATGTTGTCTGATGACATTTAAAATAAAGGATTGCCTTACGTAAAGGAATTGGCCAGACTTACATATTGGAAAAGACATCTGGGGAGTGCACCTTTCCACATTTGTACCATACTAAGCAGTACCTGTCCGTACCCTCCATGGTTCCAAAACTGAAGACAACTTGTTTGAAATCGAATTCCCAAGATACATTATTAGGTTTTTTAATCTGTACTCCGCTTTTCTACATTGGACTTCAAGGCCTGCCACAGTAAAAATACCTTTTTGGTGCTAGTCCCTGTAAGGACATGTTAATTTTACATTTCCACATGTCCTACTTTTAAATATCAAGCACGTTGTCTCATGGGCGACAAGGCCTACATAGGGATGACTTATTATAAAAGGGAAGCTTGGACCAATCTAAATGGTTTATTTGGACACTGTATTGCAGTATTTAAACTGCTACAGTCATAGGCCTGAATCCTGGTTTGCACTGCCACTGTAGTGAATGGCACAATAATACTACAGTTCACTTATGGCATTTAACATCCGGGCCCGGAGTCCATTTTCTACCATATACTAGGGACATATAAGGAACCTAAATTTGTCAAGTGAGTGCATACGAATTTCATTATGATGAAAGAGGGTGCACAGGTTCTTTACTGCAGATTAGCGGGGATGAAGTGCACAGAGTTCTAAAGCCACCAAAAGAGTCAAGGCAAAAATCTGGGGCTACACCACAAAAATGATAGTCATTAATAAAACTAACATTTTCTGCCTATCCCATCAATGTGGCACCCACCCTTTATTACATCCTGTAGGAAAGTGCCCCTTTTTGCATGGTAAACCCCCTCTTTTTGCTTGACATCTGATGCAACCTGACGTGATGTGACCTGGCCCCTGCCAATCAGGTTCCCAGGGCCTTTGTTCTTTCCCCAGACTGTACCTTTGTACCCACAATTGGCACATCTCTGGCCACAGATAAGCCCCTTGTAAAAGGTACCATGGGTACCAAGGGCACTGTGACCAGGGAAGGCCTCTAAGGGCTGCAGTCCCTAAGTTGCCACCCTTTGAGGCCCTGTACCTTATCACCCACACACTGCCATTGCAGGCTGCATGTTTTGGTGCAGTGAAAAGTGAAGAGTTGACATGGCACACATCCCTGTGTGCCATGCCTGCAACCTACTTCCTGAGGCCTAGGTAAGTCACCCCTCTAGCAAGGTGCACTAGCCCTTAGGTGTGGGTACAGTGACATGCCCCGAGTACCCCTACAGTGTCTACGCCCATTCTTAGACATTGTAAGTGTAGTAAAGCCATAAAGAGTATATGGTCTAGGATCTGGTCATTAAGAAGTCCACAGCTCTATAATGGCTTTACTAAAAACTGGGAAGTTTGGTAGCAAACTTCTCAGCACATTAAACCCACACTGATCGCAGTGTTTTATATAATGCAAAAAGCACTCAGAGAGCATCCATTTGCCACCCCAAACAGGTTTCTGGACCCCTGGGTAGAGCGCCTCGACTCTTTGGGTCCAGAAACAAAGGCCATCATGGGCAGAGATACCTCCTCTCCCAGGATTGGCGGGGCCCACGAAAGGGGAAGCTTCAAAGGCCTACTGCCTTTAAAAGCTGTCCCGGCCTTTTGCTGCCACCAGCAACTGGCTCCCACCGGTTCTGGCCCCCACTTTGGGCAGGAGAATTGGCCCAAGCTAGGAAGAGAGGTGTGCCCACCTTTGCTAATACCATCCCTCAGGTGGGGAGGCGAGGTGAAGCACACGTCTCAGTCCCCTCCAACTTGAAGGTGGGGGAAATCAGCCAATTAGGGAGAGGCTCATACCCCTCCCACTGGAGGGTGGCAATAGAGGGTTTTTCCACCCCAAAAAAGGGACCCATTGTTCCTAACCTGCACCCCAGATTAACGCCCCTAAATTTAGTATTTAGAGGCAACTCTGAACCTTGGCTCCTCAGATTCGAGGAAGAAAGAAGAAGGACCAAAGAGCAGGGCTTCCCCATGAAGAAGAAGATGACACCACCTGCCTTGGCCCCAGCCCTACCAGCCTGTCCCGTCTACGACCTGCCTACAGCAAGAACCCCTGCGAGTCCAGCAGCCAGCAACCCCCAGAGCCCGAAGGACCTGATCTGCAGCCATCTTACAGACTCTGTCTCACATGAGCACCGGATTTGCTCAAGCAAAGACTCATCTCCAGAATCCGTATTCTGAAGACTTTGCGATTCCGCACCATTCTGCACCCTACGCCCTCAGCCCGAGTTTGAGTGGCCCAACACCACAAGGAGGTCTCCCCAGATATGGTGGTCCTCAACCTTCCTCAAGCTTTGAGTCAATTCCTGCAGCCTCAACATGAAGGGTCCCCCCCGACCGCGACCCCGACCGGAGCTGGTAAGAAAACCAGATGCCAGAAGACAACCTTGCACCCAACGCACCACGGCCTTCGGTGGCCCAACCGATTGTGTCCAGGCAACCCCCAAGAACCCAACTCACCTCTCCAGCCGGTGAACACCTTCAGGAAGTCACCCTGCCCGAGGCTGCAGCAACTTCGCTGATCAAAAGGTTTACATTGAAAAGCACAGGGTCTTGACGTCTGTTTGTACTCTGCACGCGGCCACCCGAGTGCTGCTGGTGGTTAAGCTCCTGTGCTGGTCGTTGGCCCCTGCAGTGCTGACCTTAACCCTAGAAGCTTTGCTCCCACACCCGAGTGGCATACCCGAGTGGCATGCTCGGCGGCAGTCCCTAACCAAAGCCCCCCTTTGACCCATTGGCTAACATTGGGCCCATGCACTCTGCACACAGACCCCGTGCCAATGGTGGTGCAACTCGAGTGCCCATCTAGAACTTGGAGAACCCTGGTCCTAACCACAAAACTCCCACTCGTAAGTCGTGCACTTACCTGAAAAAACCATTGACACTTTTTCCTCATTGATGTTTGTATGAAATGAAAGTAACTCTGCTTGAACTTAAGAATTTTCGTAGTTACCTGTAAGTGACCAATGCTACTGTATGGTATCTTGGCATACCACCACAAGTACTCAAAGTAACTAAAAAATAATCCAAGAGTAATGAAAAGTAACTTCTATGCAATTCAAACTGTTTCTAAAGCATATAAGCATATACAAATTGTAACAATTGCAAATTCAACGACAACTGCATTTCCTTGAAATGTCTTGCATTTGAAAGGATATTTTAAGTACCTGTGCAAAGTCCTGCTTGGATCTAAAATAAGCCAAAGACACACAATAGATGGACAGAATGCAGAACAAATCAAAGCATTCGCCCCCAGTAAAGAGATCTGGGTTACATCCGTCATTCTTTTGCTCACCATGCCACCCCAGTTTAGACCTGGCCGTATGCAAATCAGTCTTGACCCTGTGCCTCATGGGAACAGTCCAGCCCGAACTGCCAAGCCAGGTCCTCCCTGGAATGGGAACAAGCATCCTAGGACCGGGTTCGGGGTTTCACTCCTCTTCAGCCAGGATAGCTTGATTCCAGTGGCACAGTGATCCCAGGACCCACGTCTGGGCACACCTGGCACACTTAAGGCGAGAAAGCAAAAGACACCAATTGATGGACGGAATGCAGAACAAATCAAAACATTCGCCCCAGTCAAGAGATCTGGGTTAAATCGGAAAGGCGGAAAGGCGTACAACAGAGCGCAGTTCCACTCGTGATGAAAAGCGTCGCCGATCGAGTGCTGCCTTGGAAATTCCAATGCGCAGAAGTGAGGACATTGCGAGTTCTCTTCGGTGGCAAATAGATCTAACCAATTCTCTCCCCATCGCTGAAAAAGACCCTGCGCCACGTCCGAGTTCAGACGCCATTCGTGATCTATCATGCACCGGTGGCTGAGTTCGTCCGCCCTGGTGTTCAGAGAACCTGCCAGGTGTTGAACCACCAGGGTGACGCCCTGGTGTTCCAGCCATATCCAGAGGCGCAGAGCCTCCAGACAAAGGAATCACGACCCCAACTGTTTGTTGCAGAACCACATGCCCGCAGCTCCAGAAAGTTGACATGGCTGTTCAACCAGTAAGCACTCCTATCAACCTTATGTTCTTTTATCTTTCAGCGCCGAGACACCTCCGGGTATTTGGGCGCTATAAAGATGTAATAAAATAAATAAATATGGAGCCGGGACTACGCCAGAGACCAGAGGCCTCTGATCTCCCTTTCTCCCATGTGGCCCCCCCCATCACAGGAGGGACGTTTCTGTCACCACTTCATGCTCCGGTTGGGGAAGGGAGCGAGATCTGCCGCTGACCCAATCGCTGTTCGTGAGCCACCACTGCAACTGTCTCGCAGTGCCCTCCGAGATCAGGACGTGGTCGGACAGGTTGCCCTGATGCTGGGCCCACTGAACTTCAGGTCCTACTGCAGAGCCCGCATCCGCCACCTGGCGTGATGCACCAGTAGGATGCAGGAGGCCATCAAACCCAGGAGCCGCAGCGTCAACCTGACCGAGACTCGGGATAAAGGCTGAAAGATCGGAATCAGAGCCTTAATATCCCGATCCCGCTGCTCGGGAGGATAAACACGAAACTGCGCCGAGTCCAGAACCGCTCCGATGAAGAGGAGCGTCTGAGAGGGGCACAGGTGAGACTTCGGCACGTTGATGGAGAACCCCAGCTGGTGCAGGAGGTCGGCCATAGTCTGGAGGTGGGAGACGACTGTTTGGGGCGAGCCCGCCTTCAACAACCAATCGTCGAGATAGGGGAAGACTGAAACCCCTAATCTGCGCAGATGAGCTTCAACCACCGCCATCACTTTCGTGAACACCCGTGGGGCGCTGATAAGGCCGAAGGGGAGTACGGTTAACTAAAAGTGCTCGTGGCCTACCGTGAACCGCATGTAACGCCGGTGAGTCAGCAGGACGGGGATATGGAAATATGCGTCCTGCAAGTCCAACGCCACCATCCAGTCTTCTGGGTCCAGGGCAGCTAGGACCTGAGCCAAAGTCAGCATCTTGAACTTATCCTTCCGGAGGAAGCCGTTGACGCTCCGTAGGTCCAAGATAGGGCGTAGGCCTCCTTTGCCCTTCTTGGGTACCAGAAAGTAGTGGGATTAGCAACCACGTCCTACTCTGGCCCAGGAACGCGCTTGATGGCCCCCTTGGCCAAGAGGGACATAACTTCCTCCTGCAGAAGTTGCAAGTGATCAACCGACATGCGGTGGTACTGTGGTGGCATGGCTGGAGGGGTCGCCTCGAAGGGGAGGGAGTAGCCCCTTCGGACGATTTGCAGCACCAACCTGTTTGACGTGATGGTACACCAGAGGGGTAGGTGATGGCGGACCCTGCCCCCCACTGGCGAGGAATGGGCATGAACTAGGAAGGCTTAGAGGCAGATGCTGCAGGGGCGGGTGTGGACTGACCCTGCCTGTGACCCCTGGTACCACCACGGCGGTAGCCAGGTCCGCAACCGCGTTCAGCCTGAGTCTGCGGCCTGTGGCTGGCTGGATGTGTGGGGCCGCCCCTTCCTTGTCCACGAAAGGAGCGAGAGGCGGAAGGTTGCTGGCGTTGGCCGAGGCCCAAGGACTTGGCCGAGGCCCAAGGACTTGGCCGTAGCCCTGGAGTCCTTGAAACGCTCCAGCGCACTGTCCGCCTTGTCGCCAAAGAGACAACGGCCATCAAAGGGCATGTCCATGAGTGTTGCCTGGATATCCCCTGAAAAGTTGGCGGACCTCAGCCAAGCGTGGCGGCGAACCGCCACCGTCGTTGCAATCGCCATACCCAGCGAGTCCGTGGCATCGAGTCCACACCGAATGGAGTAGCGTGCTGCGTCCCGCCCTTCTGTTAGGGCTAGGGAAAGCTTTGCCTGGACCTCCACCGGGCACTGCGGCAGCACTTCCGCAACCGTATCCCACAGAGAGTGGGTGTAACGGCCCAAAAGGCAGGCGGAGTTGACAGATCGCAGCCCCAAACTTAGGGAGGAGAACAGTTTCTTGCCAAACTGATCGTACCTTTTGGATTCCCGATTCGGGGGAGCGGTCGGGAATGCGGTCTAGGAGGTCGAGGCCTGGATCACCAGGCTCTCGGGGGTGGGGTGAACGGACAGAAATCTGGGGTCGTCCGGAGACGGGCGGTGGCGTCGGGCCACGTTCCGATCTACAGGGAGGCCTATAGAGGGCTTGGACCAGGTGCCCAGCAGAAAGTCAGTGAGGGCTCCGTTGAACGGCAGGTGAGGCTCCGAGGAGCATGCCTGTGGTTTGAGCACCTCAGAGAGGATGTTAGTCCTCACGGCCACGACAGGGAGCTCAAGAGCCAAGGCCTTGGCTGCCCTAGTCAACACCACGCTGTAAGCAGCCCCCTCCTCCGTAGCCACGGTAGGAAGGGAGACAAATCCAGTGTCGGGCGAATTGTCCAGACCACTGGCCTCCCCCAGCTCATCTGCCCAGTCCTGGCTCAACTGGCACTGCAGTGCCAGAGGGTCCTCAGACCCCTCCCAGTTCTCCTCGTCATCCATCTCCTGATAGTCAGGGAAAAATGATGGAGCCGAGTCGTCGGTGAAGGCCTCACCGATCGGCGTCGAAGACGGCGCCGGGCGGAGGCCGGATCCGGACCGGGACTGGAACCGGGGACGACGCCGCCAGGGGACGGCGTTGTGGGCGACACCCTTGGTGACGGCGCCAGCGAAGGGGTCGTATGGTCGACTGGCGACGCCACGGATCCAGGCTTGGATCCTGCGGAGCCCTGCAGCGTTGGGGCCGGAGCTGTCGACTGCGCCGGAGCCGCTGGCCCGCTACATCTCCCAGACGTACCCGCGGGGCCCAAAGGCGCCTCAGCAGAGTCCGACGGAGAGAAGCAGGCCATCATGGCCATGAGGAAGGAGCTGATCTCCTCCAGTGTCGCGTGCAGGCCAGGTACCAGCGGGTATGAAGCTGGACGCGGCGCTGGAGGAGCCGCGTGGATGGTGTCGCCCGAACCCCCCGGCTGCATCGAGCGAGCGTCAGGGGGAGTCCGAAGAGTTAGGACGCCTCTTCGACTTCTCTTTCGAATGCCTCGACTTACCTGAGGACTACGAGCCCGAAGAGTGGTGGTGGCTCGTCGAGCAGCGATGACTGTAGCCCGCAACCGGTCCCTCGACCGCCTCCTAGACCGGGACCTCGAACGGCGCGGGGCCAACTGCCGGAGCTCCAGCCACTTACGGGACCGCTCCCGCCTAGCCTTCGAGGTCAAGGTCCGGTAGTCGGGACCCGACTTGTCATCATGGTCGGCGCCGAGACAGTAAAGGCACAAACGGTGGGGGTCGATCAACGACATCAAGCGGTGACAGTCGTCGCAGGGTTTAAAGCCAGGCATCCCTATCGGTACCGTTAGTCGAAGGTCGACTCGAGAAGTGAAACCAAAATAGATCAAACAACTTAGTCAAAAAATGACTAGGAGTACTGCTCTTCCCAGATCTGCGCTTGCTGGCGCGGAAAAAAAGAAGAACTGACGTCAGTGCGCGAGGGCGGTGTCTAAGTACTCCGACGACGTCATCCCGGCGAAAACGACGCCGACGACGGATGCTGAGCCGCAGACGACGCCTACCGATGCGCAGGGGTACTGCTACGCAAAACTTTCAGGATCCAGTCTGACGCCTGGGGATATTCTAAGGTAAGGAATCTAACACTAACCTGTTTCTTTCAGATCACCCTGTTCAAACAGGCACCAACAGCATCTTTGCCGGTCTGCATTTTCGAGGCTCCCGCCAGATCCCGAAGAATATGCGACACAGGACGCGGACTTCCATACATCTCTGACCCCGACCTTCGCTCAACAAATGGTGGGATACTGTTTGTGAATCTTGTAACAAGAGTACTAAATAGAATTGTTCGATTTGCTGAATGATTTATATGTTTTTTCTATGACACAGAAATTGTGTGTGATATATTGCAACGCATAGACATGCACAGTATATTGTTTCGTTTTTCAAACATTTAAAACAAAGATAATAAAAATCTTGTAATACTACCATACATATATATGAGGAACTTTTTTGAGAACATTTAACAGGCTTATGGCCGAGAAGCTGTGCTTCTAGTAGCTCAGGTTTCCCCGGGGCTCATATTTAGCTAACCTTATATCTGGACACATATGCACCTATAAGTCACTCCTATGGCAGGCCTTAACAATCCTGAAGGCAGAGTGCTTGGTTTTATGTGATATGGTGCTCTAGCATGAGCTGAGCCTGTCTGCAGCTTTCGGAACCATGTCCTTATAGCTGTTCCAGGATATTGCCATACCATATACTCAAGTGCATTATGAACCTCGCGGTTAAATGCTAACTGGTTTGGCTTTATCAAAACATGTTGTGTAAGGTGTGTTATACGCTTTGGAATACTACCCCCTCGCCTGTCCTGGCGACGGGGGTAGCATTCCACCCTTCTAGAGGGAGAAGACATGTTACTTCCATTAATCCCGGTTAAAGTTAACCAGAGCCTCAGCATCACAAAATAGATGCTGCTGCCACAGACACAAGTCTGACCTCCTTCTGCTGGGAGTTCTTCCAACGAGGGAGGCTTGGACAATAGGTGTCCTGTCACAGGGAGGTGCTAGCACCACCCCAGACAGGCTATAGTGTATTGGGGCAGGGAGGGCTGAATGAAATGAGACACTGCCTGGGGCACACAAGGTGTCCAATGCATAGTCCAGTTCAAACCGTTGCTGGGGCACTCCAGCCCCAGCTCTGGAGCGAAACTGGACAAAGGGAAAGGGGTGTAACCACCCCGTTCCTGGGTCTCACCCATAGGAGGGACCTAGCAGGTAAACCAGCCCCTAGATTTGGTATATAGGTAGGAGCTGAGTCCCATGACTTTAGATATATCCTGACTGAAACTCTGATATGAAACTCTGGACCTTCGACATCCTACTCGACGTAGAAGAACTGAAGAATCTCCCTTGTGGTCAAAAAGTGACCACCCTGTGCAAGCAGGCACCATCAAGCACTCAACGGTTTGCTTTGTCGTTGCTCTCGCCGGAGCTCGTACACGAGCCTGACAAGACCCGGACTTCCAGACATCCAACAGCCCGATCCATAGCCACAGCAAAGCTGAGACCCGTGGAGGCGACGAGAGACGTGGGACCGGCCATCTTGGAAATCCAGCGAATTGCTTTCCGTGCAACTTTTGAGGCACCCTCGAAGTTGTGCATTGGGGATTGAGAAGCCCCAGCCCCGAGCACCAACTGCACCGAAGATCACCTCTCCACACTCACGGAGTGCTGCGTGGGGCCCTTCTGCATTTTCCTGCTCGACGCGTCTGTCCGGTCACTTGCCCGTTGGCTTATGGCCTCTGCGGCGACGAAACCTTGAATTTCCAACGCTGGTCTGGTTGCTCCAGACTGGCCCTTGATCCCCTGAAAAGGAGCAGCCCATCAGACCTTGCTGGTCTGATCCAGAAGTCATCTTCGATTCCTGCGTGGGTTGCATTTGTCAAGGCCTGTTGACTCCGAATCGAGAACCGACACCGCCGACAGCGAGAGCCTTCGTGGGACAGTCCGTATCCAGCTCCTGGTCATCGTCGACACCTCCTGGTCCACGTGGCTGTAGAGACAAGCTTCACGACATCACCTGATTGCTTCCCGACATCGCCTGGTTCCTTCCTGGTCACTGGCTAGTGACCCAGACTCTGCCCCCTCAGCTTTCAGGTACTCTTCATCCTCGATCCACCCTTGGATCCAACCGGACTCTTCTCTCCTGGTCGCCTGCAGCATCTTTTTTCCAAGGCTCCATCGAACTCCACGACGAAACCCGACACACTTTGACACCTATGCACGCGCTTCCTGTGGGTGAGGTAACGCGAGTACTGCGGTGCTCCTGTAAAGATTAACTCTCCTAGTGTCCTAGTTTCAAGTGGTTAGCTTCTAGTCCAGTCGGAAGACTCCTAAACCTTTAACCTTCTAACTTCACACACCCATTGACTTCTATGTGTGCACGCGTGTGCATTTAGACACTGCACCCGCATCCCGTGGGCCTCCTGCTCCCTAACTACTGTTAGTCCAGTGTGGCCCCAGCGATTCCCAAGGCCCTAGGCCTTACCATTATTCGTGACGTGGTTCTTATACCACTATTTTAGTATATGGTTTAGCGGGCCACCAGGGCCTATCCATATTTGTGCAACTTTTGTATGTTTATTAAGTTACTTGCTATGCGCTTGTGCTCCTGTTCTCATAAAGAGTTCAGAGGGTTGTTTTAGAAATAAATACATATATATTTTGAATATATAACCTGTGTGGTGTCCTTTCATTTGGTATTAAAAGGTTTGCATTTGGTAAAACAGCTGGCTTCACATGCCCTCTTGAGTTTAGCCTAAGACTGCTTTTGTCCATGCTACCCCTAGGATAGCTGGTCTATAAGGTTGACTTCACAACCATCACCATAAGGGTTGTTTGGACTGGTGCAAGGTGCTCACTAGAATAGTGAACATCATATACCAGGCCAACTTCTCACATTGGTGTGGGGCGGTTGGGATTTGAGCTTGCTATTGTTTTACCAATTGTAATCTTTGAGATATCATTTGAAAGATCACATTAGGTACCATAGGTACATATAATAAGACTTAAAATACTTAAGTTCTACTGAACTTAGTTGTTGTAGACCAAAGGGCTTAGCACACCCTGACTACAACTCCTCGAGAGGTTCTAGTAGGAAAACACATAGTGTATGTAGGTGCACACACCACACCTCACTAGAATCATGTCTACTACAGGTGAGCCAAGTATGACTCTCCCTGTGGGAGGTGACCCTCCCAGGGCACCATCTAGATATGAAATGCTCAATTTCCAAGAGATGAGACACTTGTGTACCTCAAGGAGATTGAAACAAGGTTCCAACCCTACCATTTCCCATCTGATAGAAGTCCTAGAAAGGGCAGATGCTGAGAAGGCCTCTAGACAGGGTCCCTCAGTTCATGCAGAAGAGGTCTTGCCATCTACAGATGATGCAACAGACCCCACTATCATAGATGAGAATGAGGATGAGCCAGAAGAAGAATCTGAAGAAGAGGTTTTTCAAGATAGCCAGGTCCAAGTTGGGAGACTTAGCCAGGCTAACCTAAGCCTACATGGGGCTGAACATGGGCAAGCCCCATGCAGACCTATTAGTAGACCTAACCAGGAGTATGAGAGGAGGAGGTCTCACTCAGGTGACTCCCACCACTCTAATGCCTCTAGGGGATCCAATACCCTTGCTCAGAGAAGGATGTGCTCTCCTGAAAGGAAAGAGCATCAGGCTAGGATGAGGGAAGCTAATCTGAGGATTGAGAGGCAAGAACTAGAAGTTGCCCTTGCCAAAGAGAAGCTTGCCGTAGCTAGAGAGCAGAAATTGAGTGGGTTACAACCCACTGGTGGCAGCAATATCCCCAAGGATAAAGACAGGTCCCATGAGAATTCTAGACACATGAGTAAGATAGTGCCCCCTACAAAGTTGGGGATGACATCCACAAGTGGATAACTGCTTTGGAAAGAGCCTGGAAAGTCCAGCAGGTTTCCCAGAGTCAGTGGGCAGCTATCTTGTGGCTCTCCTTTGAAGAAAAAGGCAGAGATAAGCTCCTCACAGTTGGTGATGCGGATGCTAATAACTACCCTGTCCCGAAGAGTGCTCTAATTGATGGGTTTGGCTTAACCACTGAACAGTACAGGTTGATGGTCAGAGATACCCAGAAGACACAGACTCAGGACTGGACTGATTTTGTTAATTGTGCCACTAAGGCTCTGGAAGGTTGGTTACTGGGAAGTAAAGTTAAGGACTATACAGGATTATATAATTTGATCATGAGAGAACAAATTCTTAATAATTGTCAGAACCAGTTGTTGCACCAACACCTGATTGACTCAGATCTGACCTCTCCCCAAGAATTGGGAAAGAAGGCATTGGGGAACTTGTCTCTGTTGATCTCTGTACTCGGAGGTACGTGGGGCCGCTTTATAATTGAATTTTAAACTACTTGCGCTACAATAGTTATTTGGCAAGTGCATTTAGTATATAAATTTGGCTAACGACCCTACGATATGGGTATTTTTTTCCTCTTGGCTTTTGGCCCGTCTCTAGATTTATTAACAGTTTAAGGAACGCTGTCGTCTTATATTTTCTTTGGTAATTAACTGTGCATACGATGGTTTTAACCATCGCCTCGGAAGCAGTACTTTGCCGACGTTTAGCTTTGAGGGGGAACTATTTAACCTAGCTTACGTTATATTTGACTTCTAGGTAACCTTCCTATCGGGAAAATATTGAGCTATTTAGTCCCTGGATATTTGGGACAAGAACTGCCCTTTTGTTTGTGTTTGGACGGACAGGACACCTTTGAAATTGACTAAATACGCCATATGTTGCATGTCTAAGTAAGTGCAGCATTTTATTTATACATATGATCTGTTGGTGTTTATCGAATTGCCCTTTTTTTCGTGCCTCTTTGATATTGGAAGGGTCATCCAATATGTTTTTGTATGCAGTTTTGTTGCAGATTGTGAATTGGGAGTTATTATCTCTGGATTTCTACATTACAGCTTCATGAAATTTCCAGGGTGAGCCCATCCCTTTTAGTCAGTTCACCTTTATTTTAGTTTATTTTACACGGGGTGTGGTGACTATCCCTTGCCCTCCGAACAATCTCTGGTTATATCACGTTATGTAAATCTATGTGAAACACGATTCCTTATTCATAACAGCATCACTTGTGTCACCGGTCACGCAATGGTCTTGTCATTCACGGTGTCTGCTTTTGACTTTTTATATCTGGACGCGCTATCTGTCCTTGCACAGACTGTTTTCCTTTCTCTTGGTCCATTTATCTTTCTCTTTTCGGGAATGTTCGAAATGGGTCTAACTGAATTTTTGAATTAATTCTTGCATAAAAACTTTCACCTGCCTGGTTGGCTTGTCAATGAAGTGTTCTCAAAACAACTTTGAGATACTTTTTGTGAACTGTGTAACCCTTGTGGTGTATTAAGTAATGGAGTTTTCTCAAGACTACTTGGAGATACTCTTAGTGAAATGTGTGTGTGGTGTAACCTTATAAATAATTTGTATTTTAGGGTTTGAACAAAAGCCACTTTGTTTACTTAATGTGAATAGCAAGTGTTTTTTTGACTCTTGACAACCTCTCTTGAGTGGAATGTAATTATGTATATTTATTGTAATATTTACAGCCCTGACGAAGTCATTTGGTTTTGATGACCTTGACGAAACACGTGTTGGCAGCGGTTGTTTTAGTACGTGTGAAGATTGGATTAACTCTACTAAAAGATCAAAGAAGAATAAAACGGAAAAACTCACAAAAATTGGGACTTGATATCTTGATTGAACTACTTTTCTTTAGCTCAGGATCTAATGTTCATGGTTTAAATTGTACAAACGTGGCCCCTTTGGAGTCACACTTTGTCTGATCCTGGTTGGGTGACCAGTATCTGATCCTTTTTGAGCTTACCAAATAGTGTTTTTCATTAATAATTTTTTCTTTCCAGCGCAAACTTTCCCCACTCACCCGTTCTCCTTTGTGTTGTGCAGACAAATGGGTCAGTACCAGGGTTAAGCAGAAGCCCCAGAATCAAGGTAGTGATCAGAAGAAGGCAGACCAAAAGGGTGGAGATCAGAAACAAAAAGACCAGAAGTCTTCTTCAGGCCCCCACAATACTTCTAATGAGGGGGGTCCCAAAATTCCAAGAAAAGGAAGTAAGAAGGTCCAAAGAAACCTTGGTGTAATTATTGTAAAACTGCCTCTCACTGGTTTAGTGAGTGCACCAAGAAAGGTCCAGCCCCTACCACTGCAGTCCCTAAGGCAACTGCACCCCCTAGTACAGTCAGCAGTGGTAGTTCCCAACCCAAGGCTATAGTGGGGTTAACCATGGGTACTGAGGTGGATTCTGGCCTAGTCAGGATTCCAACTCAGGCTGTCCTGATCTGTGATGTGGACATGGCTATGTCCACTACTGTGAGTCCCAATACTTGGGCCAGTATAGACAGACACCTTTAATAAATGACAAAGTGGCTCAGGCCTACATGGACACATGTGCCAGTGTCACTATGGTGACACCTAACTTTGTGGACCCTGGACAGATTGTACTGGGTGATAATTACCTGGTGACCAATGCTAGCAATGTCACTACTACACATAGTGTGGCAGTTGTTAATTTCTCCTGGGGAGGGGTAACTGGCCTCAAAAGAGTTGTGGTAAGTGCAGACCTCCCAGTTGAATGTCTTTTGGGCAACGATCTAGAAAACTCAGTCTGGTCAGAAGTGGAGTACAGGACAGAGATGCTAGGTATTTCAGCACATGTCCTTGCTGTGACCAGGTCACAGGCCAAACAGTGCTTACCTGAACCAGTGCTGGATCTTGGAATAATAGACCAGACACTACCCAAGAGAAAGAGCAAGAGGATTAAGGCAGTGCCTTCCCCCTGCCTCAGGTTAAGGATCAGCCATCCCAGGAGGATGATTCTGTGATCCAAGAGGGAACTGTCCTAGAAGAGCTTGAGCCTGATCAGGTTGAGTTTCTTGGGACAGGGGGACCCTCAAGGGCAGATCTGAGGCAGGCTCAATTAGATTGTTCCTCTCTTGAACCCCTCAGGCAGCAGGCTGCTGCTGAGGCTGCCGGGAATGCTCAAGGTACCCATAAAGTGTATTGGGATGATGGGCTCCTTTATTCAGAGGCTAGAGACCCCAAGACTGGTGCTTCCAGGAGGTTGGTTAAACCTCTGCAATTTAGGGGCTTCCTTCTTACCTTGGCCCATGATATTCCCTTAGCAGGACATCTAGGCCAGAACAAGACTTGGGACAGGCTTGTCCCTCACTTTCACTGGCCCCATATGTCAGAAGATACCAAGGAGTTTTGTCGCTCCTGTGTTACCTGCCAAGCCAGTGGCAAATCAGGTGGCACAACAAGGGCCCCCCTCATACCACTACCTGTGGTGGGCGTACCCTTTGCGAGAGTGGGGACAGACATTGTAGGACCAATGGACCCCCAAACAGCATCTGGGCACAGATTTATACTGGTGGTAGTGGATCATGCCACCAGGTATCCAGAAGCTATTCCCCTGAGGACCACAACAGCTCCTGTTGTGGCAAGGGCCCTACTTGGAGTTTTCTCCAGAGTGGGGTTTCCAAAGTAGGTTGTCTCTGACAGAGGTGCAAACTTCATCTCAGGATATTTGACTGCAATGTAGAAGGAGTGTGGTGTCAACTATAAGTTCACCACCCACTACCATCCACAGTGCAATGGGCTTGTGGAGAGATTCAACAAGACCCTCAAAGGGATGATAAAAGGGTTACCTGAAAAGCTGAGGCAAAGATGGGACATCCTTTTACCCTGTCTTCTGTTTGCTTACAGAGAGGTCCCACAAAAGGGGGTTGGCTACAGCCCTTTTGAGCTTTTGTTTGGACATCCTGTAAGGGGACCCCTATGGATTGTGAAGGAAGGATGGGCGTTACCTCTCAAAAAGCCTAAGCAGGACATAGTGGACTATGTTCTTGGTATCCGCTCCAGGATGGCTGAGAATATGGAGAAGGCTTAGAGGCTAGCCAAGAACTTCAAAAAGCTTGGCATGACCAAAAGGCTGTGCTGACTGAGTACCAGCTAGGACAGAAGGTGTGGGTGTTGGAGCCAGTGGCCCCAGCAGCTCTCCAGGACAAATGGTCTGGACCCCACACCATTGTTGAGAAAAAGGGAGAGGTCACCTACTTGGTGGACCTTGGCACTCCTAGGAGCCCTCACAGGGTGCTCCATGTCAACAGACTGAAGGCATATGTTGACAGGGCAGGCATGGACTTGCTCATGGCTACAGATGGGGAACAGGAGGAAGAGAGTGACCCTCTCCCAGACCTGTTGACTCAGAACCCTGATGATGGTTCAGTTGATGGAGTGGCCTTGGCAGGCAGCCTCACTGACCAGCAGCAACAGGACTGCAGACAAGTTCTGCAGGCCTTTAGACATATGTTTTCATTGACACCTAGTCAGACTAACTGGTGCACCCAGAAGGTGGACACTGGTGACAGTCTGCCTGTGAAGAGTAAGATGTACAGGCAACCTGACCATGTCAGGGACTGTATAAAGACTGAGGTGCAGAAAATGCTTGAGTTGGGAGTAATTGAGCTATCAGAGAGCCCCTGGGCCAGCCCGGTAGTCCTTGCACCAAAACCTCACACCCAAGATGGTAAGAGAGAAATGAGGTTCTGTGTGGACTATAGAGGTCTCACTGCTTTCACTAGGAAGATGCTCACCCAATTCCAAGAGCAGATGAGCTAATTGATAGATTGGCTTCTGCAAAGTTTCTGAGCACATTTGATTTGACAGCTGGCTATTGGCGAATCAGGTTAGCTGAGGATGCCAAGGCCAAAACTGCTTTCTCAACCCCAGGAGGTCATTATCAATGGGTGGTAATGCCCTTTGGCTTGAAGAATGCACCTGCCACTTTCCAAAGGTTGGTGGACCAAGTCCTTACTGGGTTGGATGACTTTTGTGCAGCTTATCTTGATGATATTGCTGTCTTCAGCTCCACCTGGGAGGATCATCTGATCCACCTGAAGAAAGTTTTAGAGGCCCTGCAAAAGGCAGGCCTAACTATCAAAGCCACAAAATGCCAGATAGGGCAGAGTAAGGTTGTGTACCTGGGCCACCTTGTAGGTGGGGGTCAGGTTCAACCACTGGAGAGTAAGATCCAGACCTTTCAGGACTGGGCTCCTCCAACCACCCAGACACAGGTCAGAGCTTTCTTGGGCCTGTCTGGTTACTATAGAAAGTTTGTTAAGAACTATGGATCCATTGAGACACCAATTATTGACTTGACTTCTAAGAAGATGCCAAAAAAGGTTCAGTGGACAGTTAGCTGTCAAAAGGCATTTGATGACCTGAAGAAGGCCATGTGCTCTGCACCCATCTTAAAGAGTCCCGACTACTCCAAAGAGTTTATTGTCCAAACAAATGCTTCTGAGTTGGGGGTGGGAGCTGTGCTTTCACAACTTAATGTAGATGGTCAAGACCAGCCCATTGCTTTTATTAGCAGAAGGCTGACCCCTAGAGAGAAACGTTGGTCAGCTATTGAGAGGAAGGCCTTTGCTGTGGTTTGGGACCTGAAGAAGTTGTGACCATACTTGTTTGGCACTCACTTCAAAATTCAGACAGACCATAAGCCCCTCTTGTGGCTAAATCAGATGAAGGCTGGGAATCCCAAACTGCTCAGGTGGTCCATTTCCCTACAGGGGATGTACTTTACAGTGGGGCACAGACCAGGGACTGACCATGGCAATGCAGATGGTCTCTGTGAGAAGTTGGCCTGATGTGCAGTGTTCACTATTCTAGTGATCACTATATATCAGTCCAAACAACCCTTATTGATGATTGGTTGTAAGTCAACCTTATAGACCAGCTATCCTAGTAGCATGGATACGAGCAGTCTAAGGCTAAGACTCTAGAGGGCGTGTTAAGCCAGCTGTTTTACCATCACATTACCCCTTGAACACCCAGTGAAAGGACACCACACAAGTGTTATGAAAATAAACAATGTATTTATTAGAATCACAACAACCCTGTACTCTTTATGAGGACAGGGTGCTAAGCACACAACAAAACTCTTATGAAAATACTTGAGTTAGCACGTTATACACAAATGCCCGAGGGGCACGAAAAACCATATACTCTAAAAGTGGAATGCGAATTACTAGCAGGTAAGTAACGATTCTCAGAGGCTTTGGGATCGCTAGGACTGGACTACTGAACCTTTAGATTACTAGCAGGAGGCCTAGGGAACTCGGGTGCAGAGTGTGCACTCTCACGCGGGATGCGGGACAAGTCTATGGAAGCTAGAATTCACAAAGTTAGTGTTCACGGGCGAACCCGACCTGGTAGGGAGAAAACGACAGTGGATCCTGACCCTTAGATAGTGAGGCTATGCTGGGGCACCGAAATGCCGAAGTTACCTAGCCCAGGGGCTGCAGCTGCATAGGTCTGAAAAGACGTCGGGAATCCTCGTGCCGGACCTGGAGCCTGGAAGAAGGAAGTTGCTGGCAGCCGACCAGTGAAGAAAAGTTCGATGGATCCAAGCCTGGATCAAGGAAGAAGAAAACCTGAAAGCAGAGGGGACCAAGTTCTTGAATCACTAGCCAGTGATTAAGTGGGCACCAGGATGGCACCGGGCGAAGTCACCGCAGTCAGGTGAGTGGGCGCTGCTGGGCTCTGCAGTCTCTCGGACCAGGAGGCGTTGTCGGCGACCAGGATGGAGGTGCGAGCTGTCCCACGAAGGTTCTTGCTGTCGACGTCGCTGGACCCAGGATTGGGCAACAAGTCTTGGCAAATGCAAGGCCCACGCGGTGGACCTAAAATGGCGTCTTAGCCGGACCAGGAGGGTCCAGGGTATTTCTCCGATGGAGGGAAGCAAGGGCCAGTCTGGAGCAACCAGACTAGCAGCAGTGTTGTCGTCGGGCGTCGTTCAGAAGGCCACAAGCCAGCGGGCTAGTAGCCAAACAACGCGGTGAGCAGCAAAAAGCAGAAGGGCCACACGCCGATCGTGGAGATGCTGGGGGGCTGCTCTTCGGTACTGGAGCTGCTCAGGGTGGGGGCTTCTCGGACCCCAAAGCACTCACCAGGAAATTACTCGGTGGGCTTGCTGTGCAGAAGTCGTGCAGTCTTGGCGATGGCCGGTCCCTCGAGGTCTCGTCGCACCCACGGTTCTCAGCTGTGCTGTAGAGGTGGGTAGAGGTCAGAGGTGCCAGGGAAGCCGGGTCTCGTCGAGCTGGGCAGTCGGATTCCGGAGGAAGGACGTGCAGCAGACCGCAGTGTTCTTGGATGGTGCCTGCGGATGCAGGGTGACTACTCCTTAGCCACAAGGGAGAATCTTGAGGAAGAAATCGTGAAGTCCTTTCGTGGAAAGTGGTATCTTGATTCCAAAGATGATCTGATTTGGAAGGGGGCCAGTCCCTACCTTTATCTGGGAAAAGGGGGCTGGCACGCGACTAAGTCCTGCCCTAGGGGTGGGACCAGGAGGGGGGTGGTTACACCCACTTCCTTGGCGGGCTTTCCCCAGGCCAGGGGCTGGAGTGCCCCTGGAACTGGTTTCAGCCGGCCTATGCACAGTGAGCACCGGGGTGCCACTTGCAGTCACCTTCCTCTGTAGCCCTGCCTACCTGGAATACACAAAACCCTGTCTGGGACGGTGCTGGCACCGCCCCTGGCAGGAAACCCTTTGTCCTTGCCTCCTGCTCTGGGAGGACTCCCAGCAGCAGGAGGGCAGACTTGTGTCTCGGTGGCAGCATCCATTTTGTGGAGCTGAGGCTATGTCTGACTTTAACCGGGGTTAGGGGTTACATACATGTCGTGTCCCTCTAGAAGGGTGGAATGCTAACCCCGTCGCCAGAATTGGCGAGGGGTTAGTATTCCAATTCGTATGACACCTTACTCGACATGTTTTGATAAAGCGATACCAGAGTTGGCATATAACCGCGAGGATTATAATGCACTTAAGAGTATATGGTATGCGATATCATGGAAACGGCTAAGGGATGGATCCCGAAAGCCGCAGACAGGCTCAGCTCATGCCAGAGCACCATCTCACACGATTCCAAGCACTCTGCCTTCAGGATTGTTAAGGCCTGCCATAGGAGTGACTGATAGGAGATCTGTGTGTCCATTTTAGGGTTAGATATAGGTATACTATATCTAAAGCAAAGGGTGAGTACACCACCTTGCCCCAGCTGTCGTGCAGCCAGTTGTGTCAGTTTAGTTAGTCAGCCCAGGGGTGGCATAATACATGCTTCAGCCCCTGGGAGACTTCTGGGTACACCTCAGCCCTGGGTACAGGGACTTGGAGAGGGCCCAGTGCCAATTCAGTACCTGAGTACAATTTGGATAGAGAGAACAGCTAGGCTGTGGGTCTGATTAGCAGGCCCACAGCCAGGGAAAGTCGTAAACCAGTGCAGCAAAAAGCAAAAATCTGGGTGATCATAGGATTGCAGACCCTACTCTCCTACAGTCTCTCCAGGTACTTCGAATGAATGAATAAGGTATTTATTGAGCGCACGGTGGCCGAACGGCTTCCTGGTGCTGAGAGCTCTACAGGTCACAACAGAACAGGGCCGAGGAAGTTAGCCGGAGTATGCCTGGGCAAACAAGAAAGTCTTGAGCGCTTTACGGAAGTGTGAAAAGATGGGAATAGAGCGCAGAGATAGAGGAAGGGAGTTCCAGAACCGGGGGGCAAGAACAGAGAATCTGGTACCACCAGTGCGGGATTTGCGGAAACGAGGAACAGTGAGGAGGGCAGAACAAGAGGAACGAAGGGTACGGACAGGGGTGTGAGTGGAGATCAGGGTATTGATGAACGCCGGAGCAGAGCGGTCAACCGCCCGGAAGACTAGACACCCTAATTTAAATAGGGATCTCTGCAAGACCGGTAGCCAGTGAAGTGATTTAAGGACAGGAGTGATGTGATGAGTTTTGGGAAAATGAAAAATAAGACTAGCAGCCTGATTTTGAATTGCTTGGAGACGGCGAGTTTCGTAGGCAGGGATGCCAACGAACAAGCCGTTCCCATAATCAAGGCGGGAAATAATAAGGGCCGAAATAATAATTTTAAGGGAATCCAGAGAAAAAAAACGAGAAATTTTTCGGATCAAACGAAGGGAAAGAAAGCAGGAGGACACAACAGAGCTGACCTGGTCGTGCATTGACAGGTCCTGACTGACCTTAATGCCCAGCGTTTTAACAGAGGAGACCGGGGTAGGGGAGGGACCGAGAATGGGGGGCCAGAAAGCAGAGGACCAAGGACTGGATGAGCCACCAGTCAAGACAAGCTCGGTCTTGTCTGGGTTGAGCTTGAGATGATTGGCGCTCATCCATCCAGAAATGAAAACCAAAGTGGAGCGAAAAAATGATAAAGAGTGAGAAGAAGAGGAAAGATTAAAGACGAGCTGGAGGTCATCTGCGTAATTATACACAGAGACCCCCAGGTCAAGAAGAGAAACAATGAGGGGACGAATATAAAGGTTAAAAAGAAGGGGAGAGAGGGAGGAACCTTGGGGAACCCCACAAGACACCGGGAGGGGGGAAGCGGAGAAGCCAGAGAGGTGAACAGCTTGAGAGCGACCTGTAAGAAAGGACGCAATCCAGGAGAGAGCAGAGCCCCGAATGCCCGCTGCGCCGACACGGTCAAGTAAGATGGTATGATCAACCGTGTCGAACGCAGCGGACACATCGAGGAGAACCAGAGCTTGAACTTCCACTTAGAACTAAAGACACAACTGGTCAAGGTTAGTCTAATGTCCCTGCGTTTGGGGGGAGTTATGTAGGAGAGTAGGGTCTGCTTTCCTATGGTCACCCCATTTTTTTGCTTTTTGCTTCACTGGTTTTTAACTTAATGTGGCTGTGGGCCTGCTAATCAGACCCACAGCCCTGCTGTTCTCTCTCTAAATTTCAACCCATGTACTTTAGGTACATCACCAATTGGGATTTGGGTCACTCTTATGAGTCTCTGTACTGTGTACTATAGGTACCCTGGGAATGGGTGCACCCAAGGCCTACCAGGGGCTGCAGCATATCTTTTGCCACCCCTGGCTGGCCATCCAAACGGACACAACTGGCTGATCACTCAGCTGGGGCAAGGTCATGTAATCACCCCTTGCTTAGATATAGTATTCCTATGTCTAACCTTATATCTGGACACATATGCACCTATAAGTCACTCCTATGGCAGGCCTTAACAATCCTGAAGGCAGAGTGCTTGGTTTTATGTGAGATGGTGCTCTAGCATGAGCTGAGCCTGTCTGCAGCTTTCGGAACCATGTCCTTATAGCTGTTCCAGGATATTGCCATACCATATACTCTTTAGTGAATTATGAACCTCGCGGTTAAATACTAACTCTGGTTTGGCCTTATCAAAACATGTCGTGCAAGGTGTCATACGCTTTGGAATACTACCCCCTCGCCAGTTCTGGCGACAGGGGTAGCATTCCACCCTTCTAGAGGGAGAAGACATGTTCCTTCCATTAATCCCAGTTAAAGTTAACCAGAGCCTCAGCATCAAAAAATGAATGCTGCTGCTACAGACACAAGTCTGACCTCCTGCTGCTGGGAGTACTTTCAGCGAGGGAGGCTTGGACAATAGGTTTCCTGTCACAGGGAGGTGCTACAGGCTATAGTGTATTGGGGCAGGGAGGGCTGAATGAAATGAGACACTGCCTGGGGCACACAAGGTGTCCCATGCATAGTCCAGTTCAAACCGGTGCTGGGGCACTCCAGCCCCAGCTCTGGCGCACTCCAGCCCCAGCTCTGGCGCGAAACTGGACAAAGGGAAAGGGGTGTAACCACCCCCTTCCTGGTTCCCACCCATAGGAGGGACCTAGCAGGTAATCCAGCCCCTAGATTTGGTATATAGGTAGGAGCTGAGTCCCAAGACTTTAGATATATCCTGACTGAAACTCTGATACGAAACTCTGGACCTTCGACATCCTACTCGACGTAGAAGACTGAAGAATCACCCTTGTGGTCAAGGAGTGACCACCCTGTGCAAGCAGGAACCCTCAAGCGCTCAACGGTTTGCTTTGTCGTTGCTCCCGCCGGAGCTCGAACACAGAGCCTGACAAGACCCGGACTTCCAGGCATCCAACAGCCCGATCCACAGCCACAGCAAAGCTGAGACCCGTGGAGGCGAAGAGAGACGTGGGACCGGCCATCTTGGAAAGCCAGCGAATTGCTTTCAGTGCAACTTCTGAGGCACCCTCGAAGTTGTGCATTGGGGATTGAGAAGCCCCAGCCCACCAACTGCACAGAAGATCACCTCTCCACACTCACCGAGTGCTGCGCGGGGCTCTTTTGCATTTTCCTGCTCGACATGTCTGTCCGGTCACTTGCCCGTTGGCTAGTGGCCTCTGTGACAACGAAACCTTGAATTTCCAACACTGGTCTGGTTGCTCCAGACTGGCCCTTGCTCCCCTGAAAAGGAGCAGCCCATCAGACCTTGCTGGTGAAGTACTGGGTTTTTCGGAACCCAGCGGTGCCAGGGACACACCCTAGGACTTCGGGTCCTTCCTGTTTCAGACTACAGAAACTCAGAGTCTTCTAGGTGAAGTCAAAGATCGAGTTTATTGGCTGCAACCAAGTAGCAGGCGTCCTAGAAGTACAACACGGTGTATATTCTCAGGAGACTGCTCAATCTTACAAAGCCAGCCTTCTCTCTTTATACAAAATATTATGCTTCAGGCAAACATTCCTTATTTTACAGTTGACCATTCGCATATTTTCAATACAAAGGAAAAGCAGAGTCATGATGACAAGCCCATATTTCAGTTTGTTCAGCCCACAATCAATTAACCAGCAAGGCCCAGTATTTTATCGACGAAACCCCAATAAACCCCAATAAAAACGGGCGCCTCCTCCTCGTAAAGCAGGTCATAAAGAAAGAAACAGAGGCAGGTGTGTGTAAGATTAGGAAGGGTTTGTGTGCGATGAAGGGTTTATGGCATGTTGTGCCTTGATACTATCTCGACCGGCCACTGGGAACTGACCGAACAGGTTTGGCCTTGGGCAGTGGAGTCAGCTTGCCCAGGTCGTGCAAGAGTCAGCAAAGGTGTACGTGTTCTTCAGACTTGTTTTTGGCCTTAGTCACCGGCCTATGTGAGGGCAATCACAAAATGGCTGCCGTATACAAAATGGAAGCCGAGGGTTCAGGGCGAAAACTCAGAATTCAGGGTGATTTCGTCACTCGAATATGACGAAAATGCTTGTGCATAGTCTACTAGTCATTCTCGGTCTGCTGATATCAAAATCGTCATGATACGATGATGTTTATGACACAGGTCCAGAATTTTCAGGACCACACTGGTCTGATCCAGAAGCCATCTTCGATTCCTGCGTGGGTTGCATTTGCCAAGGCCTGTTGACTCCGAATCGAGAACCGACACCGCCGACAGCGAGAGCCTTCGTGGGACAGTCCGTATCCAGCTCCTGGTCATCGTCGACATCTCCTGGTCCACGTGGCTGTAGAGACAAGCTTCACGACATCACCTGATTGCTTCCCGACATCGCCTGGTTCCTTCCTGGTCACTGGCTAGTGATCCAGACTCTGTACCCTCTGTTTTCAGGTACTCTTCATCCTCAAACCACCCTTAGATCCAACCAGACTCTTCTCTCCTGGTCGCCTGCAGCATCTTTTTTCCAAGGCTCCATAGAACTCCACGACGAAACCCGACACACTTTGACACCTATGCACCCGCTTCCTGTGGGTGAGGTAACGCGAGTACTGCGGTGCTCCTGTAAAGATTAACTCTCCTAGTGTCCTAGTTTCAAGTGGTTAGCTTCTAGTCCAGTCGGAAGAATCCTAAACCTTTAACCTTCTAACTTTACGCACCCATTGACTTCTATGTGTGCACGCGTGTGCATTTAGACACTGCACCCGCATCCCGTGGGCCTCCTGCTCCCTAACTTCTGTTAGTCCAGTGTAGCCTCAGCGATTCCCAAGGCCCTAGGCCTTACCATTGTTCGTGACGTGGTTCTTATACCACTATTTTAGTATATGGTTTAGCGGGCCACCAGGGCCTATCCATATTTGTGCAACTTTTGTATGTTATATTAAGTTACTTGGTATGCGCTTGTGCTCCTGTTCTCATAAAGAGTTCAGAGGGTTGTTTTAGAAATAAATACATATATATTTTGAATATATAACCTGTGTGGAGTCCTTTCATTTGGTATTAAAAGGTTTGCATTTGGTAAAACAGCTGGCTTCACATGCCCTCTTGAGTTTAGCCTAAGACTGCTTTTGTCCATGCTACCCCTAGGATAGCTGGTCTATAAGGTTGACTTCACAACCATCACCATAAGGGTTGTTTGGACTGGTGCAAGGTGCTCACTAGAATAGTGAACATCATATACCAGGCCAACTTCTCACACTGATCATGTCAGGGACTGTATCAGGACAGAAGTCCAAAAGGTGTTGGAATTGGGAGTAATTGAACCTTCAGATAGCCCTTGGGCTAGTCCAGTGGTCCTGGTGCCAAAACCTCACACCCAAGATGGTGAGAGAGAGATGAGGTTTTGCGTGGACTACAGAGGTCTCAATGCTGTTACTAGGGCAGATGCCCATCCAATACTCAGGGCAGATGAGCTCATAGACAGGTTGGCATCTGCCAAATTTCTGAGCACATTTGACCGGACAGCTGGCTACTGGCAGATCAGACTGGCTGATGATACAAAACCAAAGACAGCATTTTCAACCCCTGGTGGACATTATCAATTTGTGGTAATGCCCTTCGGTCTGAAAAATGCACCTGCCACATTTCAAAGGTTGATTGAACCAAGTCCTCTCATGCCTGGATGACTACTGTGGAGCTTATCTAGATGATATTGCTGTCTTTAGCTCCACCTGGGAAGATCACCTGATGCACCTGAAAAATGTTTTGGAGGACCTGCAGAAGACAGGCCTAACTATCAAGGCTACCAAGTGCCCGATAGGGCAGAGTCAGGCTGTATACCTGGGCCACCTTGTAGGTGAAGGCCAGGTTCAACCATTGCAGAGCAAAATCAAGACCATAATGGACTGGACTGCTCCAACCACCCAGACTCAGGTCAGAGCTTTTTGGGCCTGACTGGGTACTACAGGACATTTGTCAAGGGGTATGATTCCATTGTGACACCCCTAAATGACTTAACTTCCAAGAAAATGCCTAAGAAAGTTCAGCGGACAGTCAGCTGTCAAAAGGCATTTGATGACCTGAAGCAGGCCATGTGTACTGCACCAACTCTGCAAAGTCCAGACTACTCCAAAGAATTCATTGTTCAAACAGATGCTTCTGAGTTGGGGGTAGGGACTGTGCTATCACAATTTAATAAAGATGGTCAAGACCAGCCAGTAGCTTTTATTAGCGGAAGGCTGCCCCTAGAGAGAAACGTTGGTCAGCTATTGAGAGGGAGGCCTTTGCTGTGGTTTGGGCCCTGAAGAAGCTGAGACTATGCTTGTGGTCCATTTCCCTACAGGGTATGAACTTTACAGTGGAACATAGACCTGGGAGTAACCATGCCAATGCAGATGGACTCTCCAGATATTTCCACTTAGAACATGAAGACTCAACTGGTCAAGGTTAGTTTAATGTCCCTGCTTTTTTTTTGGGGGGGGGGGGGGTTGTGTAGGAGAGTAGGGTCTGCTTCCTATGGTTACCCCCACTTTTTTCTGTGAATCTCTGGTTTTTCGATTTTAGTGTGGCTGTGGACCTGCTAATCAGGCCCGCAGCCCAGCTGTTCTCTCTCTAAATTGATACAATGTACTTTAGGTACATACCAGATTGATTTCTAGGTCACCCTTGTGAGCCCCTGTATAGTGTACCCTAGGTACCCAGGGCATAGGTGCACCCTAGGCCTACCAGGGGCTGCAGCATGTACTGTGCCACCCCTGGATAGCCTTCCAAATTGACACCACAGGTCTGTTCTTACAGCCTGGGTATGGTGGTGTAATCACCCCTTACTTAGATATAGTATACCTATATCTATATACCTATATAGACACATATACACCTATAAGCAACTCCTAAGGCAGACCTCGACAATCCTGGAGGTAGAGTGCTTGGTTTTATGTGAGAGGGTGCCTTAGCATGAGCTAAGCCCCTCTGCAGCTTTCAGAACCATCTCCTTATAGCTGTTCTATGATATAGCCATACCATATACTCTTAAGTGCATTATAATCCTCGTGGTTAATGCTAACTTTGGTTTGGCTTAATGAAAACATGTTGTGTAAGGTGTCAAACACTTTGGAATACTACCCCCCACCCACCAGCTCTGGTGGTGGGGGTAGCATTCCACCCTTCTAGAGGGAGAAGACATGTAGTTACTGGTAAACCCGGTTAAAGTTAAACAGATCCTCACCATCACAAAATGGATGCTGCTTTCACAGACACGAGTCTGCCCTCCTGCTGCTGGACGAAACTCCGGCAGGGTAGGCCTGGACAATAGGTTTCCTGTCCAGAAAGGCTTTAGTGTATTGTGGCAGGGAGGGCTGCATTCGGTGAATGCTTTCCAGACACTGCCTGGGGCACATAATGTGCTCCATGCATTTCCCAGTTCAAACCGGTTGCTGGGGCACTCTGCCCCAGCTCTGGCGCAAACCTGGACAAAGGGAAAGGGGTGTAACGACCCCGTCCCCAGGTTTCACCCATTGGAGGGCCCTTGAAGTTAATCCAACCCCTAAACTTAGTATAAGTATAGGATCCCAGTTCCTAGGACTTTAGATTACCCTGGACGAAACTCTGAAACATAAATCCTGGACCTTCGACATACCATTTCGACTGTTAGACGGAAGACATCTCCCTTGTGGTCAAGAAGCGACCACCCTGTTCAAACCGGCACCAACAGCATCTTTGCCGGTCTGCATTTTCGAGGCTCCCGCCAGATCCCGAAGAATCTGCGACACAGGACACGGACTTCCAGACATCTCTGACCCCGACCTTCGCTCACAGCAAAGCTGAGACCCATGGCGGACACGAGAGATGTGGGACCGGAACTCCTGGATATCCTGCATTTTGCTACCTACACCGACTTCCCGAGGTATCCCGAAGTTGTGCATTGAGGTGCTTGAAGCCCCAGCCCCGTTTGCACCGAAGCTCAGAGTCCCCCACTCCACGAGTGTCCCGTGGGCCCCGCTTTTGCATTTCAGCTCGATGCATCTTCCCGGTTCCTAGTCCGTTGGCTAGTTATGTTTTGAGTTTGACAATTTACAAAACTTATTTAAACACACCTGTATGCTCACTTTTAGATTTCTAAATCGATGTCCATTTTTGTTTAAGTGTCCATTTTTTTGAAGACCTTTTGCCCTACATTTTGATATACAACGTAAAACCATACAGGTGTTTTTTTTTTACATTTCTTAAACGTCAACTAGACCTAGGGACGTTCATTGCTCCTGAGGCGGATGCCGGGAGCTAGCTTGCTACGAATACATTTTAAACTGGTATTAGTGCTCTATGCTCCTGAGGCGGAAGCCGGGAGCTAGGTTGCTGCTGTGTATAATTTTTAAACTGTTTACTGCCAGCACTTTTAATAAAATTTAAATTGTTCATTTTTGCACCGGACACCTTTCCCCACGCGTGAGCGAGCAGACTCACCTCTTGCTGTGCCGTTTCAGGGACCTCACACAGTGTTCCCTTAGCCGATTTGGGCTTTCTGCATAACGGGTCCTCGAGGGGCCGATTCACCAGAGCGGCCATCTTGGGGGAGGACGAGGTTGCCGCGCTAGTTGTTGGGAGGTAGGGCTGGACCCGCCGCGCTAAAGCGCATATATTCAGACGGTCCTCCTACGCGCTAGCGTACGCGTTAGCGTACGCGCCTTACCGCGCCAAAGGAGCGCCTAAGGAAAGCCCGTCTGTGCCCGTCCGTGCTAGGCCGGGCTAGGACGTGGCTTGGGGGCTATAACAATGGAACCCTTATCTCCTAAAACCCTTTGTTATAGTGGGGAACAGCTTAGGGCATTCAGAGGTGGCGTTAAGGGGTCAGTTGTCCTAAGGAGACACTGCCAGAGGAGGTAATGTCCCCCTGTCCACATTGCAAGCCTATAAAGCTAGTGAGTTGCAAAAGTAACTCCTTCACATTCGCCCTGCTAAATTGCCGATATCTCCCGAGGCATGCGGTGGAAATCCATCTGCTCCTAGAGGAACGCGATTTGGATGTACTTTTTTTGACTGAGACTGGCTGACCAATGCGTCCGACCCAGATATAGTCCAGGCGCTCCCGCCCAACTATTCTATTACCAGGCAGGATCGTAAGACAGGGCGAGGAGGAGGTGTGGCGATTATCTATAAAAACACCTTAGTGTGCAGATCCTCTGAGAGTCCACTTGTAGAGTGCGAGAGTCTTGGCTTTTCCATATCCTTCTTGCCCACTTGCACTTTCTCAGGGATCTTGGTATATAGACCACCGGGTGATAATCATGACTTATGTAACAACCTTCTAGACAAGACCTCTCCATCAGTAGTGCCTCTAATTTTTCTATCTTGGGCGACCTCAATATTCACCTTGATGAAGCGGACGCTGCCTCATCGCAGTGTCTGCTGGATACCCTGGGAGTAGTACATTTGGAACAAATTGTGGCAAGCTCCACTCATGTAGCTGGTCACCTACTAGATCACTTTTTTACCAATCTTGGGAATATCGTCTGTGGTCAGCCTAGCTTTGTTACTTGGTCAGACCACGCCCTACTTTCTTTTGTGTGGTCCCCCTCAATACATAATCACAGGGTCACCCTCTCAAAGAAAGTCAGTCGAATATGGTCGAGACTACCGGTAGAGGATTGGGAGGAGGCCCTGAAGAGATGTCCACCAGCTCCCCATGATGACCCAGTGGTAGCTAACGAAGCCTTTGAGAACTGGCTTAATTCCACCTTAGACGGCACCCTCCCCAAAAAAGAGGTTCGGCATCGGGAGGGCCCTAATAAACAACCGTGGTACTCGGGGGAACTCAAGGAGCATAAACAACTATGCAAACGGGCGGAAAGGAAGTGGAGAAAGGATTTTGCCCCTGCGACGAAAAGTGAATATAAATCATCTTTGAGATCTTACAAAAAACTACTAAAATCTACACAAGCTGCATATTATCAGGGTAAAATCACGGAAGCAGCTAATACCCCCAGAGAAATTTTTAAAATTTTTCAAACTCTGGTCGCCACCCCTAAGGCCACTAGGCCTGCTCCTAACCCACAGAAACGCTGTGAGGACCTAGCCGCTTTTTTCGCTGCAAAAGTGTCTAACATCTACTCCAGCTTTGCGCCAACTGCACATATTCCAGATAGGATGGAGAGCGAAAACGGGATGTCTGAGGAGGTAGCCCCAGACCTGTCTGGAGTTCTTAAAGCCTTCCCGCTACTAGATCTGGCTACCGTGGAAAGTCTCCTCAACAACCTGAAATCGGGCTCCCCTCTGGATGTTGCGCCTCCGGCCGTTCTCAAACAGGTATCGGGGACGGTCTGCTCGGCGATAATGCAGGTCATTAACGCGTCTCTGACATCAGGAGTAGTTCCCCCCAACTGGAAGATGGCAAAAGTCAGGGCCCTGCTAAAAAAATCTAGTTTGGACCCTGAAGACCTGGCTAATTACAGGCCCATTTCTCTGCTACCGGGTCTCAGCAAAATAGCTGAAAAACATGTAAATCAGGTCCTGTCTTCTTCTATTGAGACTGCGGGTTCACTACATCCTACCCAGACAGGGTTTAGAGCCAAGCAAGGAACGGAGACGGCTCTGGTGACGGTGGTGGAGGCGGCCAGGGGCATTGTGGATGCGGGAGGCTGCGCTGCGGTGGTCCTGCTGGACCTCAGTGCAGCCTTCGACACTGTGAATCATTCCCTTTTGCTGCACCGGCTACGTCTTGCAGGGGTTTCCGGATTGGCCCTTAAATGGCTCCATTCTTTTCTATCCGACAGATGTTTCTCCGTCTTTGAGGAAGAGGTATCATCGAGCCAGCTGTAATTGAATCACGGCGTTCCCCAGGGATCATCACTCAGCCCCACCATGTTTAACATCTACATGAGACCTTTGGCTGAGGTGGTGCTTCCCTGGGGAATCCAACTTGTCACCTACGCCGATGACATGCAGCTGGTCGTCTCCCTGGTGAGGGACGACACTTTAGATCAGGGGATTAATAATTTGACCCCGTGTCTCACCAAAGTCCTGGAATGGATGACCTACTCTTTTTTAAAGTTAAATGGGGCCAAAACGGACATCATGCTCTTGGGTTATAAAGCCCCAATTAACCTGGACCCCTGGTGGCCACATTGTCTGGGACCCGCTCCGGTGCCTAAGACTCAAATAAAAAGCTTGGGGGTCTGGCTGAACTCCTCTTTAGGATTCCAATACCAGGCCAAGAAGGTGGCCGCGACTTGTTACGGATTGTTGAGGGTCCTTAAGAAAGTTTTGGATCTTCTTCCATTTGAAGCCAGACGCGTGCTGGTCCAGTCGTTGATTCTTTCGCGCCTGGACTATGCAAATGCTGTCTATATGGGGGCCCCAGCAGGTCCTATATAAACTCTGCAATCTGTGCAGAACTGTGCAGCTCGTCTGCTCATGAAAATCCCTAAACGATGCTCGCCAAAGGCCTCACTTCGGTCGCTTCATTGGCTGCCAATCCAGGAGAGGATTATGTTTAAAACCTTGTGCTTGGCGTATTAGTCCATCCACAATGTCGGCCCAAACATTCTCGGTCCCCTGTTTCGTTGCCATCAATCGGTGAGACCTCTGAGATCTAACCAGTGAAATCTGCTGGTAGTACCCAGGGTGAAGCTAGCCCGGATGGGCGGCCGCCAGCTTTCCTTTCAAGCAGCCAAGGGATGGAACAAACTCCCAGATAACATCAGGCATGAAACTAACCATCTGGCTTTCAAGAAGCGTATAAAGACATTTTTGTTTCAATAATGTCTTTTCACGTCCTCTGGTCTTACAGCGCTGGGATGCTCGAGGGTAGCCATGCGCTCTACAAGAAAGTATTCATTCATTCATTCATTACACACGTATGCATGGCTCATTGGTATGCTATTGCTTGTAAGAGAGATTTAAAAATCCACTAGTCCAGTGCAAATGTTAGCAGAAAAGTCAACAGGTAACAGTTAACAGAGGAGATTACCATTGATTACAGCCACAACGGGGTTGATTTGCTTTGTGGTTGAGCAGCTGCAGCAGAGGAAGGACTTAAGAAAATCAGCTCCATGGCGAGAAAGGAAGTGTGAAAGTGAGAAAAGGTGAGTTTCTGCCTTTCCAATCCATCAACTCAGGTGTGGAGGTTTTGCCGCCACAGTCACGTCGGCAGGAAGACATATTGTGATTGCCTCCGGTGGACAAACTGCCTGTCCGCCCTCCAACAACCACTTTTGCTTATGGTGCCGTCGATGCCGGAGAACATACATGGCGGAGCCAATAGCACTCTGACAGTCTTTCGTCCATCAACCTGCCAGCATCTAAATAGAGCTGGGCAGAATGCCTATTAAGCGGACGGGAAATCTGTTGGAAAAGGGACGGCAGGACCATTACTGCTAAGATCTGGATCAGGCCAAGTGTCTGGAATTACCTGGAATGAGGTGGTAACCCTAGCAGAGTCACTTTGCAGGTCACTGGGAGTGATCAATGTATAAGGTGTCCTGTTTACACTCATACTTTCAACTCTGGAAGGGCTTTAGGAGGTATACACAACTCTTATGTCAATAAAACTCTGTGTTGAGCATTGTCAGAATAGCTCGTATATCAGACAGGTAGAATTTTAGACACCTCTGCGGTAGTTGGAACATGATGCAGTAACTCTGTTACAATGAGAGACTTAGCTAGATCACTGAAGCAGGCCATATTTTTTCACTGAATATGCTATTCCGCTCCATGTATGGCTTGATTTGGAGTCCCTGTTACACCGGCAAGAGAAAATACATTTGTCCAGCTTTACTCTAAAGTTAAAATGTCATAAAGATTAGGTCTGTCTTGAGCAGACTCAAAAGCATTAACACATTGCAGATTTAACCTTTTTTGGACTGTCCAAGAAGCCAGAAACAGTAAAATAAGTGATTTATATACAGCTCTAATCTATCAGAAAAAAAGTTATATTGTTTCACTTGTTTAATTCTGACTAATGAGGAGTTTTATGTTTTAACTGTGTTTGAGGGTTGATTTTCAACAGAATATTGGCCACTTATAAACAGTAAGTTGTCAATTTATGGGGTTTCCAGTTGTGCATTTAGGTGGGTTTACCTTGCCTAACCCTAACACACACACACACACACACACTATCCCCTCATTCCCCCTCCTATTTACCCCACATAACCATCTCTCATAGGTTTAGCACTTAGGGTCACCAACATGGCCTGCCAGAGTGGCAGGGACGGTTTCATAAGAAGTGCAGCGGTTAGATGTCACCATATTTAGGTTTTCAGATACAAATCTCCAACGTTAAAGGATTGCAAGGAAAGTTTAATATCTCATTCTCAGGCAAGACAAATCTGAGCTAGATTCTGAACTAGTAAAAGAACCTTATTACAAAAAATCTCTATCTGTAGAGACAAGGAGTGGGCAAGATAGCCATCGAAATGATCAACCTTCAGAAAGCCCCAGTGGGACATTAGTGATGCTCGTACCAACCGGAAGACATAGACAAGCATAGGACAGCCTATAAACTAAGGAGAAATCACAAAGGAGTTTCACAAATAATTAAAAATATTGACACTATCGTCTTGGGATACAAAAATGCCTTTCACATGTGGACAGGTGCTTTATATATAATACGCTGCCATACATCAGATGTTCCAAACAATATATATCTTTGGTGATGGCAAGGTACTAGAAAACATCTGGGAGGATCAGAATAAATTAACATCTCTCTGATATGCTTCAGGTAGATGGAGCACATGACAAGTTTGCAAGTACCCAGGCTCAGATTTTTACCTTTGTCAAAAATATTTGACATTTACATTATTAAATACCATTATTTTTTCTTCACCGTTGACAAAATGAAATACTTTTTTGTCGCTGTGGTATTTTTTTTTTATGATGGTTCCTTTATTTTCACATAATACCCAAGAGTGTATCATCACTTTTGACTAAGATGCCCAAAAACAAAAAGGAGCAAAGTAGTGAACTTAAGAAAGAATTTCATCAAGGATGACTGTTGCTTTATCTATCTACTTAGCAACCCCTGTCCCCATGTGTCTCACAGTTACGTCTTCCATTTAAAAGTGAGGACATTAACTCAGACGTTTTACTAGCATTGCAGAGAAAACGCTCTCCACAGCGACCTGGCATATCTGATTAAGCACTCGTCAGCTATGGAGAAGACCTTCTAGGATCTGAATAATACTAGATATGCATTCATTCATGTGTGGACTCTGCGGCCTTCTTTGCTGTTAGCAGCCTCCTTTTTTGCCACATTCATAGATTAAAAAAAACCTCACATGCAGGATTACAGAGTATCAATAAAATACTGATACTTAAGCCAAGCGAAAAAAAGGATCAGATTTTAATGTTATCAAAATAATGCAGTGACTTAGAAATCATGCAACAGCAATATAGGAACTGTTTAAATTATACAACTGTTTTTTCACAAAGTTACCATGAAACAATACTAGGAAAAGTATTTGTAACAATCCATGATAATTGACAATATCATGCTAGTGACACCTTTTCAAAACAAAAGTAAGAAAATGTTGACATACTTGTGTATTTTCATTTAGTGCTTTGTCCTCCTGCCACGGTGCCACTGCACCAGGTATCGTAAAAACCACATTTCGGAACTCTATACTCAATTCGGTGACATAGGTGATTTTGATAATGACAGTCGCTTGCGGTGGTAAGTTTCCAACACTCACAGTAAAAACATCCTATAACAGAAATGTACCATTAATAATGATATGCACATTACACTAACTCTCAAATAACCTGGCGTCAAAGTTATGTGGGTAAGCCTATAAAAGGAAAAATTATATTTTTCAATCATTTATCATATACAAAGTTTCCATTTAAAGAATCATAAAATGCAACAAATAAAGATTCACAAATTGTGGCTCCTTATATGAAATGTAAAAAAAACATTTTTTTTCAGAAGTGGTGGCAATTTACGAACCAACTTCTAACGAATCCATTGTTATTTTGTGAACCTCCAAATGAATTAATAGGTTTGTTCTCAAAATAATGATTCTTAGTGGGTTGCAATTCGACCAACCATGAGGTAGGTAACAAATTGCGACCCACTAAGATTAGCGATAACCATCATGTCTGTGACTGCCTTTAAATAAAGAAATATTTTTTCAATGCGGCTCGTTTTCCGTAAAAGAAAACAGGATGCTTTTTTTTTTTTAAAGCAACAAATATTTTTTTATGGGTAGGCAGTGGTCTCAAGCACCACTGCCTGCTCATAAAAAAACATTTTGGGGAACATTCACTAAGAGGAAGGGATCCCCTGGGGACCCCTTCCCATTTGCAAATGGCTTACCACATCTCCGTTGAGGAGGTGATCAAATATTAATGTTTTGCGACTACATAGCTTACAGATTTGGTACGCCCTCAACATGCCCCTTCCAAATGCAGAATCTGTATTTATTCCAAAACCCAATTAGTGATTCGGTAAGATTCGGTAGCATGTAACCAAATCACTATTTGGGTTTGAAGGCTGACGCTGCCCAAAAGAGTTGCCTCTTAAGGATGCCCTTCTCTGGCAACAGAATATTTGGCAAGGAATTAGATGAAGTTCTGAGAACATCCATTGAATCTCAGAAGCACACCCAACAATTCTGCATTAAGTAGAAGATGTTTGAGAGTGGTAAGAGAAGAAATGGCAGTTCCAAGAAGAAAAGATCCGATTTTTACCACAACAGATGAAGGTTTCAATTAAGGGGTATTCAGCTCAACTCCAATTCTCGACAGTCCGGAACTAAAGTCGGACAGAAACAAAGGTCCTGACTAGTCTAAGAAACAGGTTATCTCAGCTGGAGGTCGACTTCTGCTCTTCCACCAGAAATGGAAGGACTTTCAGACAACTGGGTGCTCTAGATCATTTCTCATTGTTATTCGATCAAGATGTTGCCTCGTTTTCCAAAACCCCATTATGTGAAAACAGAATGCCACTGAACAGGCGAGAAGATACCGGCCCTCTGCAAGAGTATTTCCTCATTCGTCAGGAAAAGAGTTATCATTCCAGTCCCCTTTCAGCAGAGAGGAAAAGGGTGTTACTCACATGATTTTCTAGTAAGGAAAGAAGGTTCTAGCGTCAGTTCTGGGGTTGATACATTTTCAGATGATTGTAGTTCCTCCCTACTAAGACGATCTGCGAATTCAAGCGCCATCTCAAGAACAAGATCTGATGAATACATAGGCTATGGTGCAAGCTCTCCAGAATTTCATATTCCTGATTAATTGGGAAAAATCTTGCTTGACACTGTGCCATAACCTGGAATACAAAGGAGCAATAGCCAACACCAACCAGGGACTGGTCTTCTTATCAGACGCCAGGAGGAAGAAACTTCAAGATGCCTGGCGAATTTACTGTCTAGGTTGGAAGCTTCAGTAAAACTCAGGCTAGCGGTCCAGGGAGATATAGTACTGAAATAGAAAAACTTATTTTTTCTATCTTGTAGAGACTCCTGAGACTCGTCTTTAATTCACTGGACTAAATTCTCCTTATTTCTCTCTTTCTCTAAGCAGCACCTTTGAGTATCATCCCTTGGTCTCATCTACATTAGGGGGGCAGCAGGATACAGGAGGCCATCAGTCTCAGCAGCCTCAGACTCAACCTCATTGAAATCCAGGACAGAGGCAGAAAGATCAGGATCATAGCTGGAATATCTTGGACTCTCTTTCTTGGGAAAAGGCACAAAACCGAACTGTGTCCCGAATGGTTTAGATGAAGGAGGGTGTCAGAGAAAGAGTTCGATGCGACTTCGGCACATTGACAACTCTGCCTTCAACAGCCAGTCCTTGAGGTAGGGGAAGACTGGCATCCCTGACCTCAGAAGATATACTGCTACCACGGCAATCCCTTTCATGATCACCTGAGGTCCTCCGTGGAGACCAAAATGCTCCTGTCTCACCATGCATGTAGCGCCGAAGGGCCAAGAGGAAGGGTACATGGAAATAGTTGTCCAGTAGGTCCAGTGCTACCATCCACTCTTCTGGGTTGAGGGCAACCAAGACCAAGGCCAGTGTGAGCACCTTGAAGTTTTCCTACCGGAAGAAGGCATTCAGAGGGTACAGATCTAAAGCAAGCTGAAGGCCTCGGTCCTTTTGAGGCACTAGGAAGTATCAGGAATAACAACCACATCCTACATCTGGTGCAGACACCCTTTCAATAGCCCCCTTGGCCCAAGGGCTTGCACTTCCTGTCACAAACAGAAAGATGGTCCTCTGTCAGTTGTTGGGGAGATAGTGAAAGGTGCAGTGTGGTACTGCGGAAATGCGCAACAGAGGGAGTCGGCAAGGAGCCAGAGCATAGCTGCGTCAAACTCTTCAATCTGTTGCAGATTAGAAGGTGGCCCAAGGAACTTTGATTGTGATGGAACCAGTTGCAGGATCGGCTCTGATGTCAGCAATCTCCGGGAGCAAGATTGAGATTCGTGGCACCGCCCTGCACCCGCTCAGGGGAATGCAAGTAGTAAAATGGAGCAGAGTTCCACTTTCATTTCTTATGTTTCTTTTTAGACTTACTGGATGATTTTGAATGTGATAAAGACCAGTCTCGTGACTGGTTTCGGTTACTCTTGGATCGAGAACGAGGCAGAGCAGTGAGCTTGGATGGGGACTTCCAGACAATTTCCAGGGTCCACCTGCCAGGTGTTATGGCCAGAACTCTAGGTCATTCGGGTGCTGGTAGTGCTCAAGAAGGGTAGTGCGAGGGACGTCGGTGTTTGTCAGGGCGGCTTTAAACCTTTCCTCCAAGCCCAGCCCGCGATACGAGAACGTACCTGTGTTAGCCACACTTCTCTGGAAGTGTGGCTGGGCGGTGCGTGGTGTCGTCGGCCCCCTGGCTCCGGTAGACTTCGGGCTGGTATCTCCAGGCGTCCTCCTCCGCTCTCCGGGCTTGGTGTCCTCAGTACCTCCACGGCTTCTTTCCTCCTACTCGGCCCACCCGTCTCCTCCGCTGCTGCAATCTCGCCTCCTCCGGGTGAAAAACACACCTCTTGTGTCCGACTTCAGGGATTTTCAGTGTCCGCGTCCGTGACGTCATCTAAGGGGCCGGCATCTCCCGAGAACTTGGCCCAGTTAAAGAAACAGGGTCCCGTCTAGGCCTGCGTTAGGCCGAACGGGGAACTGACGTGACTCCAGGCTCCGGTTGCTGTGGGGAGAGAGACGATAAGTCCGGAGGGTACCGTTTCCCCTATCATGCTCCCGGGTCGGCTCTCCTCGTCACACACTCCTTTTGTTCCGTTGGAGCGAAGAGCCCTTCTAGGAACATACCATTGAAAACGCTGTTTCAGATGGTCGGGGCCGGCTCCCTGGAGGGCCTTAAAAACAGTGCAAAGGGCTTTAAATTGAGTCCGTTGTTTGACTGGGAGCCAATAAAGCTGTTTTAGTTCTTTCTTAACCGAGACAAACTTGGGTGTCCAAGTCAGCAATCTGGCTGACGCATTTTGCAAGAGTTGGAGTCTGTTTAGGTGTTTTATTTGGATATTTAGATAAATACTGTTGCAGTAATCCAACCGAGACATAATGAGGGCCGTGACCACTGTCCTGAGACTTTCTGCTGGTATAAAGGACTTTATCTTCCTTATAATTCTGAGACGGTAAAAGCTTGCTGCGACAACACCATTTACTTGGTCCCCGAAGGTGAGTCTGTTCTACATTATAACCCCCAGGTTCTTTGCTTTCTTAGTCGGCTCGGGAGGGTTACTAAATTCTCCAGCCACCAGTCTGGCGTCCAGACGTTCATGTTATTGCCAAATATAATGACCTCCGTTTTGCTCGAATTGAGTTTCAAGCAATTTGAGGACATCCATGACCTGACCGCTTTCATACAATCATGGAATCTCTTTCCTGTTTCAGCCTCTTCCCCATCCCGGAGTGACAACACTATTTGCATGTCATCTGCGTAGGATGTCAATTGGAGCCCAAAAGATCTTATCAGGGCCGCTAAAGGTGTCACATAAACATTAAAAAGTGTGGGACTGAGGGACAAGCCCTCCGGTACTACACATGGAAGCGAAAAAGGTTCAGAGCGGTCTTTATCTAGGTCCACCGTTTGAACTCTTTCTGTGAGGAAAGATTTCAGGAGGTTTTAGTCCCTGCCTTATACACCGCCATCTGACAACCGGTCCATCAGAACCTTATAATGGACCGTGTCAAAGGCCGCCGAGGGATCCAACATAATCAATACCGCGTTCCCTCCTTGGTACAGGGCCTCCCTCATTTCTCTATGGATTTTATTAAGGCCAGCTCTGTGCTGTGCTCTGTCCTAAATCCATATTGTGTGGAATCTAGTGTCTTATTTGTTAGAGGAACATGCTAAGTTGAGCATCAATGGCTTTTTCGATCATTTTAGCCGGTAGGGGGAGTCGAGAGATAGGCCTATAATTATTAGGGTCCTTGGGATCAAGACTTTGTTTTTAAGCAACAGAAGGATGGATGCGCTCTCTCATCTTTTAAGAAACTGACCAGATTTAAATATGGCATTGAACAATGGGGTAAGTGCTGCACCAATGAGCTCTGGGACTAGTTTGATCACAGACATTGGGCAGGGGTCATGATGAGATCCTGATCGAATGGAAGCCAGGCCAGGAGTTTAATAAGAGCTTGCTCCTCCAGTGGTGAGAAACGGTCTAAAGCCGATGTAGACTTGGTTTCGCTGGGCATAAGCCCAGCTGAAACCCCTGTTTCCGCTATCAGGTTGGGCATAAATGAGGAAAAAAATAGCTTCCACCTTCTGCTGAAAGAAGGTGGCTACGTTTTTACACATTCAGGACTGCTTTGATTTATGGAAGTAATGGGGGAAGTTTGTTTTGTAATTGTTTTAAAGAATTCTTTAGAGGAAGATTTTGCCTGAGCGATTTGCTCAGTAAAGAACAGCCTTTTAGTATTAAGTAATAGTTTCTTATAGAGGGTGAGGCTTAGCTTATAGGACTCTTTATCAGCGGTTTTATAGCTTCTTCTCCAGGCGCGCTCTAAGCGTTTACACGGGTGTATTTGCTTTCTCAATTCTTCCACGAACCAAGGGGCTGATGGCTGGGTTCGCTTGGGGGTCCATCATTTCCCTGGAGCTAAGTTATTGCATGCAGTTTCTATCCACTCAGTGTAGGCAGAGGTGGCATCCTCTACTATTGAGGGAAAAGGGCAAACCGTTTTCTTAAGTAGATCACCTAATTCTCCGCATTTGATATCCTTCCATGCTTTGATTTCTATCTCTTCTTTGGGCTCTGACATGTGTTGATGGGGGTTGGAGTATGTCAGTTTAAACTGAATGGTGACGTGGTCAGTCCAGGCAAGTGGTAGCGTCTCACTGCAGGTCAAATTAGGGCTGTTGGTGAAAATCCCATCTAAGGTGTGTCCTGCTACATGGGTAGGGCCTTCTACAAGTTGCCTAAGTTCCCCCCGTCCATCACTTGTCCCAGGCTAATTGTGTTGGGGTTGCAAGTATCATTGGATCCTGCCACCCACTGGCATGCTAAAGGCGTTTGGCAGGTGGGGATGCAGGGGGGAAGTGGACTGGGCGCAGTCTGTTGATCGAGGTCACGGGAGCGGTGAGCACTGAACGAGAAACTGCTGGGTGCCATATTTGTGTTTGATTGGCTGGCGATATGGGATACCTCTGCCAAAACTACAAAGGTAGCAGTAGGGCGGATGTGGCTGGTGAGGTGTGGCAGATAATTCGAGGAAGGTGTTGTGGCCCTGCTCTCCTTGTTCTGCTCGAGAGTAGGGTCTGCCTTGTCCCCAAACAGGCGAGTCGAACGGCATGTCCATGAGGAGCGACAGGAATACTAGAGTACCGCAGCCAAGCATGGTGGTGAAGCACAAGTTACTTACCTTCGGTAACAATATATCTGTAAGAAACATTAGTTAGTGATAGATTCCTTACCTTAGAATATCCCCAGGCGTTAGACTGGATCCGGAAAGTTTTCGTCAGCAGTAACTCTGCGCGTCGGAAGGTGGCGTCGTGCGGCTCCACGTCCGTCGCTGGCGTCCTAGGCCCCGAGATGACATCAAGGAGACTACTTAAGTGCCACCAATGCGCGCTGATGTCAGTTCGTGACACGACTTTCCGTGCCAGGAACGCAGAGCCATGCAAGAAACTGACCATTGGTGCCATGAAACTAGGGCCCTGAAAGGAATGACCGTAACCCGAGAAATCAGTTCACAGAACGGGGAGGATGGGTGGGGCGGTAAGGAATCTATCACTAACTAATGTTTCTTACAGATATATCGTTACTGAAGGTAACTAACTTTTGCATCTGAAAGAAACGCAGTAGTGATAGATTACTTACCTTAGAATAGATACCCCAGCAATACCAACCCCGGTGGAGGGTCTGCGAACCAAGATCACACCAGAAAGTCTCGGAGAACAGAGTGGTCAAAGAAGCCGTCCCTACGGACATGGCTGTCCAGGCAGTAGTGCTTGGTAAAAGTGTGCAGCGAGGCCCACGTGGCTGCCTTACAGATGTCCTGCAAGGGAATGCTGCGCCCCAAGGCAGTAGTGGATGCCGTTGCCCCGGTAGAATGGGCACGCAGCCCCACAGGAGGCTCCTTAGCCAACGAATAACAGGCTTTGATGCACAGAATGACCCACCGAGAGATGGTCAGTTTGTGCACGCCCAGCCTTTCTTGATGCCCACGTAGCTAACAAAAAGTTGGTGAGCCACCCGGAACTGTTGTGTGCACTTCAGATAGAACGAGAGAGAACATTTTGGGTCCAGATGGTGGAGCCTCTCTTCCTCTTTTGAAGGATACAGAGGCGGAAAGAAGGTGGGCAAAGTGAAGGTCTGCCCGATGTGGAAGGGCGTGTCAAACTTTGGCAAGAAAGAAGGACGAGTCCATAAAACCACTTCGTGCGGATGAACAGAAAGAAAAGAAGACTTAGAAGACCGAGCCTGGAGCTCACTCACTCTTCTGGCAGAGGTGATAGCTACCAGGAAAGCCGTATTTAGAGTGAGAAGACGTAATGGACAGTTATGAAGTGGCTCAAAGGGAGCGCACATCAGATAGGTCAGGACAAGATTTAAGTCCCATTGAGGCGTTATGAAAGGCACGGGAGGAAACGTGTGTGTAATACCTTTCAGGAAGCGATTAACAACTGGGGACTTAAAAAGAGAAGGCTGATCTGGAAGCCACAGAAAGGCGGAAATAGCCGCGAGATAACCCTTGATAGTGCCCAGAGCAGAGCCCTGCTGGGCCAAAGAGAGAAGGAACAGAAGAACCTCGGAAAGAGGGGCCAAAAGGGGATCCACAGCCTTTGCAGTGCACCATGCCACAAATCTGTTCCACCTGCAGGCATATACCGTCTTAGAGGAGGGACGCCTGGCTGCCAGAATAATATCACAGACTTCGTAAGGAAGGCCGAAATCTTTCAACTGGCAACGCTCAATCTCCACGCATGGTGGTGGAGGCTGGACTGGTTTGGGTGGAGGACCGTCCCCTGCTGCTGCGACAGAAGATCCTCCCGAAGAGGCAGTCAGATCAGGGGATCGATCGCCATGATGAGTAGCTCGGGATACCGGTATCTTCATGCCCAATCGGAGCCACAAGAATGACTTCGGCCCGGTCACGCCGTATCTTCTTCAGTACTTTGGGCAGAAGTGGTATAGGCGGAAAGGCGTACAACAGACCGAAGCTCCACTCGTGACGAAAAGCGTCGCCAAGCGGGCGCCGCCTTGGAAATTCCAACACGCAGAACTGATGACATTGCGCATTCTCTTCAGTGGCGAATAGATCTAACCAAGGCTCTCCCCACTGCAGAAAGAGACCTTGCGTCACGTCCGAGTTCAGACGCCATCATGCACCAGTGGCAGAGTTCATCCACCCTGACATTCAAAAAAACTGCCAGGTGTTAAAGTGCCTTGATGTTCCAGCCATGTCCAGAGGCGGAGAGCCTCCTGACATAAGGTCCATGACCCCACCCCGCCCTGTTTGTTGCAGAACCACATGGCGGTGGTGTTGTCCGTGAACACCTGCACTACACTCCCCCGGACAGAGGGAAGGAATGCTTTCAGTGCAATTCGGATCGCCCGAAGCTCCAAACGGTTGATATGGAGCCGGGACTCCACCGGAGAGCAGAGGCCTCTGATCTCCGCCTCTCCCATGTGGCCGCCCCATCCCAGGAGGGATGCATCAGTCACCACTGTGTGCTCCGGTTGGGGAAGGGAGAGGGATCTGCCATTGACCCAATTGCGATTCGTTAGCCACCACTGCAATTGTCGTGCAGTGCCCTCCGAGATCAGACGTTATTGGACAGGTTGCCCTGATGCTGTGTCCACTGGAACTTCAGGTCCCACTGCAGAGCCTGCATATGCCATCTGGCATGTTGCACTAGCAAGATGCAGGATGCAAGATGCAGGAGGCCATTAGGCCCAGGAGCCGGAGGGTCATCCTGACTGAAACCCAGGATAGAGGCTGAAAGATTGGTATCATAGCCTGAATATCCCGGACTCGCTGCTCGGGAGGATAAACCCGAAACTGCATCGAATCCAGAACCGCTCCGATGAAGGGGAGCTTCTGAGAGGGACTCAGGTGCGACTTTGGCACGTTGATGGAGAACCCCATCAAATGCAGGAGGTCGGCCGTAGTCTGGAGGTGGGAGACGACAGCCTGGGGCCAGCCTGCCTTCAACAACCAGTCGCCGAGATAGGGGAAGACTGGAACCCCTGACCTGAGCAGATGCGCTGTGACCACCGCCATCACTTTCGTGAACACCCGAGGGGCACTGGTAAGGCCGAAGGGGAGCATGGCAATCTGAAAGTGCTCGTGGCCTACCGTGAACCGCTACAACACTACCATCCAGTCTCCGGGGTCGAGGGCAGCCAAGACCTGAGCTAGAGTCAACATCTTGAACTTCTCCTTCCGGAGGAAGCGCTTGACGTTCCTGAGGTCCAAGATGAGACGCAGGCCCCCTTTCTCCTTCTTGGGGACCAGAAAGTAGTGGGAATAACAACCACGTCCTACTTCTGGCCCAGGAACGCGCTTGATGGCCCCCTTGGCCAAGAGGGTCATGACTTCCTGCTGGAGAAGCGCAAAATGGTCCGCCGACATGCAGTGTTATTGAGGTGGCATGGCTGGAGGGACAGTCTCGAAGGGGAGGGAGTAGCCCCTTCGGCCAATTTGCAGCACCCACCTGAGATAACAGAACGCCTGTGGGGAAGGTGATGGCGAATCCTGCCGCCCACCGGCGTGGCGTGAGCCCCAAAGCCCGGACTAGGAAGGCTTTGAGGCGGAAGCTGCGGTTGTGGAGGTGGACTGACCCGCAGGCTGGCCCCCTGAGGTTGGTTCTGCGCAGGCTTGCGGCTGAACGAACGAGTTGGGCGCCCCTTCCGTGGCCACAAAAGGAACGAAAAGCAGACATGGCCAGGCGCGTGGTGGAGAGACCATAGGACTATCTGCCTTATTGTCAAACAGGTGAGTGCCATTAAAGGGCCTGTCCATAAGAGAATTTTGTACATCCCCTGGAAAACAAGTGGACTGCAACCAGGCGTGGCGACGGAGGGCCACTGTCGGGGAAATCGCCCTACCCAGTGAGTCTCCGGTGTCCAGTCCACACCTGATGGTGAACTTTGCTGCATCTTTCCCCTCAGCAACAGCTTGGGAAAGCAAAGTCCGAGCCTCCTCAGGACACTGAGGCAGCACCTGTGCAACCTTGTCCCACACAGCGTAGGAATAGCAGCCCAAGAGGCATGCGGTGTTCACCGACCGCAGCCCTAAGCTGGCAGATAAAAACAGTTCCTTACCGAACAGTTCCAGCTTCTTGGATTCCTTATCCGGCGGAGCGGTAGGGAATGCGCTCTGGGAAGTTGAGGCCTTGATGACCAGGCTCTCCGGGGTTGGGTGGGTAGACAAAAAAGCAGGGTCACCCGTGGCCGGAAGATGGCGCCCGGCTACGTTCCTATCCACGGGAACCCCCGTGGCTGGTCTAGACCAAGTGCCCATCAAGCCGTCAGTTAAGGCCTCATTGAACGGCAGCAGGCGCTACAAAGAGCTCGCTGCCGGCTGAAGTACTTCAGTGAGGAGATAAGTCTTGAGGGTCACTGTAGGCAGGTCGAGATCAAGGGCCTAAGCTACTCTACGGAGCACCACAGTGTATGTATCCCCCTCCTCCATGGCCACAGCAGGAGGAGAAAGAAACCCAGGGTCAGAGGAGAGGTCGAGGCCACCGGCATCCTCTAGTTCTTCTGTCCATTCCTGTTCCGACCATGCGAGAGGGTCCTCAGACCCCTCCCAGTCCACTTCCTCCACTGCCCGTGGAACAGGCTGCGGCGGTGGGGGAGAGACAGGTTAATACAAATTGGCGAACGGTGCCCGGAATGGCGCCGGTCCGGCTCCGTGTCCCAAGCAGGGTCGTAACTAGGGGCAAAATTGTCCGGAAACCCGGGTAAAGGCAGTGGCGGAACGAATGGGACCCACTGCGGTGCCGAAATCGGAGCCGCGGCTGGCACCTGGGCCGGAGCAGCCGGCAGCAGAGCCGGCGGCAAGGGAGGGCCCTCAACTGGGACGCGGGGCCCAAGGGCGCGCTGCGGGAGCCCGAGGCCTGAAGATGCGGTCCAAGGCTGCAAGAAAATCTAGCACCTGGGCAGGAATCGTTGATGGACCCGAATAGAGCGGGTAGGCCGCGGGACTCTCAGGCTCCGAAGGAGCCGCGGAGGGGGGTGGTACCCCTGGTCCCCTCATCCGTGTCTGGAGACCGACGGGGAGATGTCGGAGAGCGGAAACACTTCTTTAACTACTTAGGTCGTCTCTTACCTGATTCCGAGTCTGAAGACTTCGACCCCGAGGAGCAATGATGTTGGCTCCGGGATCGGTCCCTCGATCGTCCCCTGGACCTCAAATGGCACGGAGACGACTGCCGGGCCTCTAGCAGCTTATTGGACCGCTCCGGTAAGGCCTTTGGAGCCATGGCCAGACAGTCGGAACATGACCAGGAGTCATGGTCGCGCTCCAGACAGTAGAGATAGACGCTCTGCAGGACTTAAACCCAGGCATCCCTACGTGGCACCAGGAGCCAAAGACTCAAAAGGAGAAGACAAAAAGTCTCAAAAGGATAGTCAAAAAGTGACTAGGGTACGTGCTCTAACCGGCTGGCACGGAAAAGAAAGAAATGACGTCAGCGTGCAAGGGTGGCACCTAAGTAGTGTATGTGACATCATCTCGGCACCTACGATTCCAGCGACGGACGCGGAGCCACACGAAGCCACCTTCCGATGCGCATGGGTACTGCTGACGAAAACTTTCCGGATCCAGTCTGACGCCTGTGGATATTCTAAGGTAAGGAATCTAGCACTAACGTGTTTCTTTGAGATCAGCAACACTAGTGCAAATGGCTCACTTGATGCAATCGTGAACCTGGCAGCAGCATTTCGGCCATCCTGAATGGCCTGGCAAAGGACAGGTTGGAGATCTTTGGGGACACCTGGGAGGACTTGAGTCACCGAGTTCCACGGGCTCCTCAGCAGGGGGGGTACACAACTCACACTCTATTAGGCCTAGTTCAGCCCCTTGCCTGTCCTCCGCTCAGCCCTCCGACTCTGCTGCAGCCTCAGCTTCCCGCCGCTTTATCTCGGCTGCTCAGACCAGTTTGCGTCCTCCCCTGTTCACCTCCTTGCTGAATCTCCACACAGGCGATAGGACTAGGTCCACTCAAGTCCGAGCCTCTCCAGCTGGCCTCCTCACTGAAAAAGTCCGCGCTAGCCACCCCTTCTCTGCCTCTGGGGGTGTGGACCTGTCAAGGACATCAGCCGCCCTATGCATTGCCATTGCATAGGAAGCAGACTCCTCTGTGGCTCTTTCAAGGGGTCAGAGAAGGCCCATTTCAGGGGAGTTATGAAGACCCCTTTATGATGACCACTAGCCTCCTGCAAGTCATAGCAACTGTCACCTTGTTAGGGCTGAACAAACTCATCATAATCATTGTCTGTGTCCATGGCGAAAAGTGAATGCAGGGTATGTTGTCTTCCTTGTGGAGGCAGCATTTCAAGTGGAAGAAGAGGAGTCTCTACTGTCGTTGGGCGTGGCTTCAGGAGTGGTTGGGCGTGCGCCATCCTAGAGTCAGACAGTTCAATGGGTACCTCTTAGTCTGTTGCTGAAGGATTTGTTACCCACGTTGAAGTCCAGGAACAGGCATGGACCGTGGCACCAGATGGAGGTTCAGAGTGGAGCAGAGGCATCATCACTGGCTTGGAGGGTCCAACGCGCGCCAAGGGCACACATGCCGGTGGCACTCCAGGAGGAAGGCCTCCCGGCTCCTTAGTGCCAGAAGGCACAGCAAAAGGAGTCAAGTAAGGAGCTGGCGCATGACTGCTTTGAACTCTTCAATCTGTTGCAGAGTAACAGGTGGCCCAAGAAACTCTGATTGTGCTGGAACCAGCTGCAAAGTTGGCTCTGAGGTCAGCCAACTCAGGAGCAAGATCAAGATTTATGGCACAGTCCCCACACCTGCTCAGGGGAATGCAAGTGGTAAGAAGGGACAGAGTCCCACTTTGATTTCTTATGATTCTTTTTAGACTTACCGGATTATTTGGATCGTGATGAAGATCAGTCTTGTGACTGGCTTTGGTGACTCATGGATCGAGAACTAGGGAGAGCCTCGGGCTTGGTTGGAGACTTAGAGCGCTCTCGGCGAGGAGTCTACTTATGCTTGGCGATGTAAAGTTTCACATTGAAATTCCAGATGGCCTAAGGGTTAATTGGTGCACAGTCACTGCAGGCCTTGGAGTCATGACTCAATCCCAGACACCACAAGCACACCTGATTGAGATCTGTCACAGATATTTGTTTGCAACAGTCTCTTAAGGAATTCAAACCGGTAATCTTCCCTCACATCCCTTGGACACTTTAGGAAATGTGTTTGAAATATCGAGGTAAAGTGTTTTAAGAGACAAGAGAGCGCTCCGAAACGGAGTCTGGGGACAAGGCAAGGAACCTATGTCAGCGCACAAGAGTGGCACGTATACAGGCCCAATACGTCATTTCTGGAGCAGAACAGCACCCGTGCTACCTATCGCCAGGCAGTGGTAATGTTGGGCAATATTCAAACAACAAGGAATTTGCGGCTAGTAGATTCTATCAAAGCAGTTAATTTCGAGACTTTTCAGATGTTTCAGCCCTTTATTCCCTAAGATAAAGAACCCTTTTCTGCCTTTGGGATGTTCCTTTGGTCCTTTCATACACCCAACCGTCACCATTTGAGCCTTTCGACTCAATTTCAGACCTTTACACTTTTATTCTAGATGTTAATCGCCACGGCTGGGGAGGTTAATGCTTTAGTTTGTCTACATCCCCATCTTAGGGTTTTTGTGGCTAGAAGAACAAGTTACTTACCTTCGGTAACGATATAACTGTAAGAGACACAGATAAGTTATAGATTCCTTAACTTTAGAATTAACCCCAGGCTTCAGACGGAATCCAGAGAATTTTTCCATCAGCAGTACACATGCGCATCGAAAGGTGGCATTGGCCAGCTCCGCGTTCTTCGTTGGCATCGTGGTCGCTGAGATGACGTCACAGTAGCTACTTAGACGCCGCCCTCGCTCGCTGACGTCATTTCTTTTACACGACATTCCACGCCAGAAGCGCAGAGCCATGCAAGACACTGACCACTGGTGCACAAAACTAGGGCCCCGAAAAGGGATACCGTGACCCTAGAAATCAGTTTGCATAACGGGGAGGATGGGTGGGGCAGTAAGGAATCTATAACTAATCAATGTCTCCTACAGGTATATCGTTACCGAAGGTAAGTAACTTGTTCATCTGAAGGAGACAATTATAGATTCCTTACCTTTAGAATAGATACCCTGTCGTGTATTTCTATAGGTTCTGAATCGATCCCCCTATTCCTGACCCTATTCTGGTTAAACTAACTATCAAGTTAACTAACAGTCAGCCCATGAGGCAAGAAAACCCCCATGATGCAGATACCGTTATCTGACGCAGTCACACTACGGCACAGGAACGTGTTATCTGATTAGGTCATAACGCTTGAGATCTAATTAGACAAGCGACATTCCTCCAGCCCCTGATAAGGCATACGACGTTCTCATAACAAATCAAACCTATGACAACCTGGATAACCCGTGCGGCCATTGTTTTGATTTCACAGAGAACTTTAGTAAAGAATGTGCTAACGAGCAAGTCGTATGACATCTTTATTGACGTACCTATGTCCATCCTTACGTCAATCTCGGCACCTTTAAGGTATAAATATTGCCGACCTTGCCCTATGCAAACACACGCGTGGTGACAAGACGGAGCAGCCATACTTGCCGAAGCCGAGAGCAGAAGCAGAACCCGCTGGCAGCAGCCCCGCCTTCCTGACGCGCTGAGAGACGCGCTGCTATCTCAAGCCGAGAGACCCAGCACCGGCGCTTCTGGGCAGCCCTCGCAGGCAGCCTGGAATATCGAGAGCAGAGAAAGAGATACCATTCCTCATTCATCCTAAATTCCAGGTACAGAACTGAATAACCCCTCACAGAGAATTCTTTAGTTATTCACTTGGCAAAAACAAACTTAACTTAAACTGTAACTTTCTATTCCCGCCCACGCATTAGACTTAGGTCAGGTACACGGGGTAGGCGTATTTAGAAACACCAGTTGAGTACGTTTAGTCAAATGTATATGTGTATGTAAATATATTTTAATCATTTTAAACATCATATTGCTCAGAAACCATATCAATGTTTTTACAGTATTATTTTATACTATTGCTTCTAATGTATGCACTTTACTTAACTATAAGTATTGCAATAATATCGATCCATTTCTCTTGTACGAGAAAAGAGACTGATCAATAAATAACATCTTTTATTGAACACGCCCGTCTCTTCCTTTTCTCTACATTCTGATGAGACTAAGAATGCACGTACTGACTGAGTAAAATAATTGCCTTGTGCTCACACGACTCTCGAGATTGACTCTTGATTAGGGGAGAGCAAAGTTGTCATGTTCTATGGTTGTCAGAAACTAAATCCCTTCTTGTCTAATCAGGGAAGTTAATCCTTCCTTGAACATTCGAGAAAGTTTCTAGCGAACTCTGAGCTTAGCTGGCAAACCCAAAAATTAAGTCTAGTATCGACAGTAGTAGACCTAGTTAACGTCTGGCCTAGGCCTTTACTGCTGTAGGTACTATTCCAATGCGCAGAGCCTATTGGGAAAATAGGAGCTACACTACATGGCGCCCAACGCGTTTGGAAAGGGCGATAAAACTAACGTAAGACATTTAGAGTAACTCAGTCGTGCTTTCTCACTCAGACCCCTTTTCCCAAATACTCCAAAGACGTCTGGAGTGGGTGAAAGGTTATATCCTCCAAAACCTCGCAGGAGGGAACTCCTATGAATGGTTCTTGGTCAAGTCAACGTTGAAGGATAAAAACAGTTCCAAAATATTGTGCATCTAATCTCTGTTTCCATAAAGAAACCTGATCTGCAAATAAACATAATACCATCCTGTCGGTAAAATGGGAGACAGTGATGAAGAAAGAGAAGCAGTTAGATTAGCAGCTGAAATAGCAGCAGTTGATACTACAGCACTCGATGCAGACCCGGATATAATACTCATCCAGGTCGCCAAAAGAAGATCTATAACTCTAAAACTTATAGAAAATGGACTGACACCTAGAGGTGGAACAGTCATATTCGTAATTGAGGCACACGAATATCGGCAGACAGAGGTATACTATTCATGGATACATTTTCCAGCAGCAAATGCTGTAACAAAGTACTTCCACTATTACAAAGTAGAGGAACCTCCTGAAACGTACACTCCTTTCGAGGAGGTGGAAGTACCACTCAAATTCCAAGAGCATTTGCTCTTATTTGATGGCGCCCTAAAACACAATAATCACATTACAAGGCTCGGTCCTTTAGGAAGACCAGGAGCAACGTGGCCGGTCTTAGCCGGATACACACCACATCCAGACATCGATAGAATGCCTGCAGCAGAGCTGTTAATACAGCTAAAACAACTACTAAAAATTCATAGACAATTAGTTCAGTATGTAATGCGGACTTCAACAATTCAGCCAGCGATTAAACTACCACAGCTGACCCCTCACCAGGGGAACACAAATAAAATTACACCACAGAACATCCAATCCTGCCTAGGTAAAGTTCCAGCTAAACGGGAACAAATACCATTCTGGTTGGCACAGAAAATCACCCAAATAGAGGCGGTGTTTCCTGACACCACCCCGCTGGAAAAACACAGGATTCTGACTATATGTCTCCCAATGGGAATCGCACCACACATTGAGGACTGTGACACTTGGGGTACAGTCTTTGCTTCAATCTACACAAAAACGCACGGTGTTCCATCCATTTCGGTAATACCAGATGTGCTAAAACAAATTCAAGATGAATACGGTCCAGAACCTGCTTTAACTCTTGGTATGAAATTACTGAAAGACTTCAAGCAGGTCTCGGCTATATTACTAGCCAACATAAAAGGTGAAGCAGCAAACGTGGCGATCCGCCAGAGGTTAGAAGAGACAGATATAGCAGACCAACCAGCTGAAATTGCCAGAATCATAGAAAAATCCTATGAAGAACTAGGCAGAGATAGTCTAGGTGGAATACCAGTAAAACCGCAACTGACTACAAGTCCAGAAAAAATATTTTTTAATAATAGTAATAATTCACCAAAAAAGAACTGGGATGGAAACAAACAATCCAATCCTAAAGAAAAGAAATTCCAGTCCAGAGGGAGGTCTCCCAGGCGAAGAGAGAAATCTCCAAACCAAAGACAAAGGTCACCGCAGAGTGACCCCTCTGGGAATAGATATAACCTTAGAAATAGGGATAATATTAAAAAACCTGATAGATATCAAGACATTGATACACGTCCCTCTCAATCTTTTCAGACTTCCTCGCAGAAATCGGAAAGAAGAGGACGATCAGAAGAGCACGCCAAGTCCAAAGACAAGGAACCTGCTCAACTGAAAAAGAAATTACAATTTCCAAAAAAGAAGGTAGCCAGTATCAAGGTAGTTAACAATGCCGAGAATACTGAGGACACAACTGAAAAACGGAGAATGGGCTCAGACAATGCTAGACAGCGCAGCAGAGGTGAGCATAGCTCGCAAAGTCCTTATGAATCATCTGGAGACAGTGGACACGAATGAATACCTTCAAGTGGAAACTGCAGACACCAGAGTTAGCAAGCCCCACAAGATATACGAGATAACATTACGTATAGAGGGAGATAAGACTAGGAAAATTAGGGGACTATTTTGGGATAACCTCTCCAAGGGCTATGACATCCTTCTTGCTGAAAAAGACTGGCCACCAGAGTTTGTCAGGGAGTGCCCTCATGGCGAAGAAGTAATTATGCCTGCCTTTTCGAATCAAATACCGATTCATAAAAAATATACACTTGCTAGAAAGTGGGCAGTGGCCTTAGCACCTGCTTTATATAAAAATCATGTAGGATGGGATGAGGATTCTCCTCCTCACAAAATCCAGTTAAAATCACAACCCACTGCACAAAGGCAGTACCCAATTAAGCAAGAAGCTAAAAAACAAGTAAATGAAATACTAGATCAGCTAGAATACCAGGGGGTGATTGAAACTTGCACCTCACAAATGAACAATCCTTTGTTTCCGGTCTCCAAACCAGACAATGCATACCGTCTAGTTTTGGATTACCGACACCTTAACACATGTTGCAAAACCTTTGCAGTGCAAAACTCACACAGTGCTGCACTAATGAATAACATAGTGCGCAAAAAATACAAAACCACCTTGGACATTTCCAATGGATTCTTTTGTCAAAATATAGCACCAGAGAGCAGATATTTAACTGCATTCTCAGTAAATGGCACTCAAAAACAATTCTGTCGGTTAGCCCAGGGGTACAAGAACAGCCCGGGGGTATTCTCAGCGAGAGTAACAGAATTACTACAACTATATGATGATGAAGCATTATCTTATGTCGATGACATTTACTTAACAGATGATGACTTGGATACTCACTTGAAAAGAGTGAACACCATAATACTTGGTTTCGCTGCAGAGGGTTACAAATTCAACTTTAAAAAATCCAGAATTGCCCATCTAAAAGTTCTATACAAAGGATATGAATTATCAAGTATAGCCTGGTTGACAATTTTTTGAGAACTAGAAGAATTTAAAAATCTAAAATATGAAAAAACGTATCCTCTGCCAATCGACATTCTTCCTCTACGACATTACGCCTGTGTAATCTATACAGACGGACATGCTCAACCCTCCGTTTGGGGAGAACAAGCATACAACCCCACATGTGAGATTACAAAAGAAGTGTGGCGCGGAGGTATATTAAAACCTCTATTAACAAAATCACACTCAGTAGAAACTAATTCAGAACTACAAACTGAAATAATAGCTTTGAAAATGGCGCTAGATAATGCGGATCGCCAATTCCCGACACTTATAGTGTCAGATTCATATTACTGCGTCAAAGCATATAACAAGGATTTGCAGACATGGATTCAGAACGGTTACAAAGATGACACAGATGCACCAATAAAGCAGAGACTGCTCTGGGAACAAGTAGCTCTTTTGAAAAAAGAACTACCAAAGACTCACGTGACTCATTCACTGAGTCATCAACGTGATGGCGTTCACGTTATAGGGAATTCATTGGCTGAAACAGCCGCAGCGGCAGCCACTAAATCGGCTCCCGTAGATCGGAAAAAGCGTACATTAAAATACATTGACGGTGAAACAATGCTGGCGGTGAAAACGTCATCAAAAGGCGACTGCTCAGCGTTACCGATCAACTATCCACTCAATTATACATACATAATCGATGCAAACTCGGTCCCTTTTGCTCGAATCCCTGGAGTGGGGGATAGAGTGATTCCAAACATGGACAGGAGAAACTTGTTAATCGCAGACGCACACATGGGCGAGGGTCACAGACACCTTAAATTAAAAGATTCTCTGGAAGAATTACAATCACGGTACTGGTGGCCAGGCATGAGCCTGCACTACACCATGTTTGTAAAAAACTGCCCAAACTGCAACAGAGATCGCAGTGGGGAGAGAAGCAGTTTAATACCTCGTCGTATCAAGGCAGATAATATTACCAGCAAAAAGAATGGCTTGCGATTAACATATACAGGCTAGTTTCCACTTATAATGTAGATCACCAGCACTCGGCTGACGTCCGGACTATTATACAAGATTTGCGAGTCTAAATGGCATATACGCTAAGAGCATGTTACGTTCGACCATTGTTTTCACTCAGGCAATCCAGCCTGGGGGGGGAAACATGGCCAAATGAGCACAGCCCAGCGGGAATCTTCTCACTTCCTTCCTGAGGGTATGGGATGGTGTAAAGAAAAAACCAAGGCAGAAAGCAATCTATAATAGAAAGGATATTAGGTTCGGGAGCTGGGTGGGTCAAACATCTAATAAGTGTCCAACGTAGTCTAAATAACTTGCCAAGAAATTCTCTGAAGGGATTCAGTCCGTACGAATTATTATTCGGAACTAGGATGTTGATCTCTGACCTTGATAGTCAGACTTCAGTGGTAATAGAAAAAACCTTTGATGTCAAAGACCGTTTGGCTATTTTGCAGGACTTAAACAAAACAAGAAAAGACCTGAGCAACATACAGTTGAAACAACAGCCAACAACCACTGAAGAATCACCACCTGTCCCAGCAAGACCTGTCTGGATTCCAAAAGTCGGGGATCTAGTCAGGGAGAAGATCGCGGAAAAAAAGGAATTTGGGCCTTCTTACAGAAAAGCAGTTCCTGTCTTGTCTGTCAACGGGACAAGATCAGTTGTACTACCGCCACTTGCTGGAAAAAAGGAGAACCGAGTTGTATCCATCGACCTGGTAAAACCACAACATGTGGCCGATAAACAGTAGGCCAAGTGGACTCCCAATAAGTAGCAGAACACCAAGGTTTGCTACCAGTACAGAGGTCCTAACAAAGAGGCTCATCACATTCGAAACGCCTACAGAAGAACAACAAGGACTATGCAACAATGCAATAGAACTAAGACCTCTGAAAACCCAAATAAAAACATTTAGCAGAGACACACCAATCTACAATGAAGTACCAAGTGACAATGCAAGAAACAAAAATCCTGAAGCAATTGGAACAATTGACAGAACTGCATCTGGTTACTTCATCAACTTCGATGATTCCTCTGAAAGCCTCAGTGAATCAAAGATACAGCCATCATCAAAATCCTTTAAAGACAAAGCGAAGGAACTTTTGAAACAACTGAAAGAAACATATCTAGTTTCTCCATGGATTGAATTTTGGGTGGGTTTTGGTGCATTTATCCTCATACTTTGGCTCATCATGGTATTTACTTTGGGACGCTTCATTGAGGGAAAATATGCTAAAATGGACACAGCAAGTCAGAACATCAACTTGGTCCTCAAACCACACACATCTTCACACGTCGAGAAAAGAGAACTTTCTCCAGAACTTTCTTCAGCCAACTTCACAGCCAATCCGATACCTGGTGGGGTAGCCTGGGACAACACTGACTATGAAATTTATGGTCCGGTCGAGATCCTGAAATACCCACACCAAATCAAGATCTCTTTGAGTGACTTTGCAAAACCAAACTCATTTGCTGATGATTGGGTCTTCGAAAGTATCAACAATATGATGTCTGACTTAGTAATGTCTGCTAAATTTACAAAACATGATTATTTGCAAGGTTCTACAAATTATGATAGTATGTATTGCTATAACCATTATGGTAACCATTTTTTGCATAAATCTGCACAACCTAGAAATGTTTTAAATTATAATCAATGGGAACATTGTGCTACACCTCCAAAAGGGAGCTCTAGAACCGTTTATGACAAATATTCATATTTTTCAGGTTTTAACATAAGTAATGCTGAAACATTTTATTTTAAATTGTCAAACAAGACAGGGATGAAAACCATGATAACCAACACAAAATTGATATATTCAGATTCATTCTTTGAAAAAATGAATACTTTTGGATTTGATTATTGGGACAAAAATGTTGATTTGAAAAGTGTTTGGGGTACAAAAGAATGGCAAGTACAGGGTTTAGAAGCTTTGTTTAGAGCCTGCATGATCCCAGAACAAATGATATTTTTAAATGACACTGTTCAACAAACCACCTGTCTTGGCTTAGCCAAAATCAAAGATTTAAATAACCCGTCTATTCCAAAGCCAACAATGTTTAGCAATAGCTCTGATACAGATGAAGAAATAGACATAAACCATATACTTAACCAAAACAGAACACATCCTGATTGGAAACAATGGTTGATCTGGCCCACAGATACAAATCACTGTCAAGATAGATTCCTGAATAAAACACAGGGTTTCAAAATGACCAGGCCAGACCCTAGATATCCCCAAAGACATCACCCAGGGATAATAACAACCTACAGTGTGGGCAAATTATGCCTTCAATGGCTACAAACTTCCACACTGCCTGAAATTAAGCAACACCTTACTTTACTTACTGATGGTGCTGACTTGCGTGATTTCATACTGGGACCACGCAAACAGCGTCAAAAGCGTTTCATAGCAGCCTCTGTATATGCAGCATACAATGAGGCCTGGAAGGTTACTCAAATTGAAACAGCAGAGAGAATACGGGAAATTGACCGTATTAATTTGGAAAAATCACTTTCTGTAGTGGACAATGGGTTAATGACTCTGTCCTCCAGAATTTTTTCATTGGACAGCATTGTGTCTTCAGCAATCGATATATTATCGCAAGACTTACTGTTATTACAACATGGTCAGTCACAATTGCGTTCCATTGTACAGCTTGGCTGGACGTTACAAAATCTGCGTTCAGGCTATGTGCCTTGGCGTTTAATCAACACAACGTCACTATTCCAAATCTTTAACCTTACTGATAGACAAATCGGTATGGCGCAAAAGGGTGCTGATTATACAATCTTGAGCATTGAAAAACTAGAAAGATTACCAATGACAATGTCAGAACGACCTGTCAGTGAATGGATAATCCACGGAATCATAAATATTCCAATCTCAACCTTCAGGTTTCAATACTGCCAAAAATATATACAGGCTGGCATGTACGAGAAATTGGGAAAGGGGTACCTTAAAACAACTTGGAACCTGCCCTATTCACATGCATGTGTCAGTAATAAAGGACAGAAAGTGTTTCTTAGTGGCAACAATTGTGCTATGTCACTAAGCGGCACGCTTCTGTGTAACGGAATTAGTTTGCATGGAGCCTGTGAAGGGAATTCATACAACCTTTCATGTCACCAGCAAGGCGCACCTGCAACTGAAATAGAACCATTCTTTCAAAGACTCTATAATGGGAGTTACATTCTTCTTGTAGACCGCAGATGTTGCAGTCTTATGCCCGGGACTCCTTATCTAGTAACTACAACGGCGAAGGTCAAGTGCTGTGGACGTTCTTTGTTCCCCAGCTCCTTTCCAGACAGGGAGGCAAGGGCATGGCCCAGTTTGAAAATTACTTCTATTCGAATAGACACTTTAAGCAGAATGAAAACAGTGCTTCTTCAGACGCCTACAAGGCTCACGTCATCAAAAGATACGTATGATCTACAAGTCGCAAGGACGACTGCAGAGATACATACATTATTATCAACTAATTCCCCCGTACATTTCGCGGAAATCCTGAGCGAAATCTTAAATATTTCTGATACCACTGGGGTCTCAAAGGTATTTAAGACAGTATTTTCGATGGCATTAACACCATTCAAAGCCATACTGGGTATTTTTCCAGATTTCGTCCATTCGATTTTTGGCGGACTTCCCCTGATCCTGGGACTAATTGCAGGAATCCTATTCCTAGTCCTTATTTTTCGTTATGGAAACCCATGTCACAGATCAAACTCTCGCGACAATGGAAGATACGATCCTAGCCATTGGATACCGGGACCGGATATCAAAAATCCTGGGACTCTCCCGGCTTAGAGACCTGAACATGACTTGGTTTCTATCATTTCGACCAATGTGGCAAAGGTGTGTTTTACCTGTACTAAGGTGTCTGCTATGCGGAGAAGAATGCGTGTTAGACACCTGTCTGACGCTACAATCGGATGCGCCAGATGCAGATACACTGTTGGTTCCTACCAAGGTTCACACTTTGTGCTGCCCTCAAAGGCTGCCAATCCTGATGACGGCATTCCTGGAATCTTCACCACTACGATTGAAGGTAGTGAAGTTCAAGATGAAAGCAACATCGAACAGGTACGACCTTCTGTCAGCAATGCGAATCAGAATGTCAATGGAGACAATCATGCGCACGAATGCATGGTTACCCCTATTTCCGACTTAGTGGAACTTTCCCATGAAGCTGTTGACAGTTTTTTCGAAAGTCTGAATGATATGATGTTCTCTCCAGAACAGAAATAGAGACTTTTGAGTAAACTCGCACACAGCGTTCCCTGAATTCGGCCTTCAACTTTAAAAATAAAGTCACATGAACAATTTCACTCCAGTTCACGGACAGCAATTTTTTTTCAGCAAGCCCCTTAAAATATTTTTCTACATATTTTTTTTTCCGGGACACTGATCTTCTGCTTAAAGTAAGAAACTATTCCTAGAGAACTAAGATTTCTATTTTTAGATACTTTATAGACTTTAGCTGCCCGCTGGTATGTTCACAAATATTTTATTATGTGATGAAATGGTCTCGAACTTCCTTTCTGTATAGCCATATTAAGAGCCATTTCATGTGTATTTCTCATATACCAATAAGCAATAATGCATAAAAATGCGTGTTTACTTTTGCATTTAATTCATAGCTTAAGTGCATACAATATATATGACTGCGATTTTTCAGTATATTTGAAAATTTCGAAATGCATTTATGTATTTTGGGGTGGTAAGGTATACACTATACTCTATAGTATGTTGTACTATGTTATACTATGCATAGATTAGTAGATATGACCATAGTTAGCGTGGAGTGGGTGTCGTGTATTTCTATAGGTTCTGAATCGATCCCCCTATTCCTGACCCTATTCTGGTTAAACTAACTATCAAGTTAACTAACAGTCAGCCCATGAGGCAAGAAAACCCCCATGATGCAGATACCGTTATCTGACGCAGTCACACTACGGCACAGGAACGTGTTATCTGATTAGGTCATAACGCTTGAGATCTAATTAGACAAGCGACATTCCTCCAGCCCCTGATAAGGCATACGACGTTCTCATAACAAATCAAACCTATGACAACCTGGATAACCCGTGCGGCCATTGTTTTGATTTCACAGAGAACTTTAGTAAAGAATGTGCTAACGAGCAAGTCGTATGACATCTTTATTGACGTACCTATGTCCATCCTTACGTCAATCTCGGCACCTTTAAGGTATAAATATTGCCGACCTTGCCCTATGCAAACACACGCGTGGTGACAAGACGGAGCAGCCATACTTGCCGAAGCCGAGAGCAGAAGCAGACCCCGCTGGCAGCAGCCCCGCCTTCCTGACGCGCTGAGAGACGCGCTGCTATCTCAAGCCGAGAGACCCAGCACCGGCGCTTCTGGGCAGCCCTCGCAGGCAGCCTGGAATATCGAGAGCAGAGAAAGAGATACCATTCCTCATTCATCCTAAATTCCAGGTACAGAACTGAATAACCCCTCACAGAGAATTCTTTAGTTATTCACTTGGCAAAAACAAACTTAACTTAAACTGTAACTTTCTATTCCCGCCCACGCATTAGACTTAGGTCAGGTACACGGGGTAGGCGTATTTAGAAACACCAGTTGAGTACGTTTAGTCAAATGTATATGTGTATGTAAATATATTTTAATCATTTTAAACATCATATGGCTCAGAAACCATATCAATGTTTTTACAGTATTATTTTATACTATTGCTTCTAATGTATGCACTTTACTTAACTATAAGTATTGCAATAATATCGATCCATTTCTCTTGTACGAGAAAAGAGACTGATCAATAAATAACATCTTTTATTGAACACGCCCGTCTCTTCCTTTTCTCTACATTCTGATGAGACTAAGAATGCACGTACTGACTGAGTAAAATAATTGCCTTGTGCTCACACGACTCTCGAGATTGACTCTTGATTAGGGGAGAGCAAAGTTGTCATGTTCTATGGTTGTCAGAAACTAAATCCCTTCTTGTCTAATCAGGGAAGTTAATCCTTCCTTGAACATTCGAGAAAGTTTCTAGCGAACTCTGAGCTTAGCTGGCAAACCCAAAAATTAAGTCTAGTATCGACAGTAGTAGACCTAGTTAACGTCTGGCCTAGGCCTTTACTGCTGTAGGTACTATTCCAATGCGCAGAGCCTATTGGGAAAATAGGAGCTACACTACAACCCCAGCAATACCAACCCCAGAGGAGGATCTGCGAACTAAATTCACACTAGAAAGTCCTGGAGAACAAAGAAGCAATCTCTTCGGACTTGGCTGTCCAGGCAGTAGTGTTTTGTGAACGTGTGCAGAGATGCCTACATAGATGCCTGACAGATGTCATTGAGGGGAACTCCCCGTCCCAAAGCAGTGGTAACTGCCGTCGCACTGGTGGAATTGGCACGATGTCCCACTGGAGGCTCCTTCTTTGCCAAAGAGTAGCAAGCTTTAATGCACAAAACGACCCACCTAGAGATGGTCAGTTTGGGAACGGTCTGACCGTTTTTGGGACCCATGTAGCCAACAAAGAGCTGGTCATTCGCCCGGAATTCCTTGGTGCGATCCAAATCAAATGAAGGCGCACATTTTGGATCCAGATGGTAGAGCCTCTCTTCCTCCTAAGAAGGATGCGGAAAGAAGGTGGGAAAGTCATGGTTTGACCAATGAGGAAAGAAGTAACCACTTTTGGAAAAAAAAGGAGGGTCGAGTTCGAAGGACAACCTTGTCCGGATGGACTGCTAGAAAAGGAGGTTTGAAGATAGAGCCTGGAGTTCACTCACCCTGCGAGCAGAGGTGATCGCAATCAGAAAGGCAGTCATTAATGTGAGAAGACTGAGAGGGCAGTTATGTAGTGGCTCAAAGGGAGCACACATAAGACTAGTAAGAACCAAGTTCAAGTCCCACTGAGGCATTACAAAGGGAACAGGAGGAAAAAGATGAGTAATGCCCTTAAGAAAGCAATTTACAACAGGGGACTTGAAAAGAGAAGGCTGATCAGGAAGCAGAAGAAAGGCTGAAATGGCTGACAGATAGCCCTTAAGAGTGCCCAGAGCAGAACCCTGCTGGGCCAAAGAAAGGAGGAAAAAGAGAACCTCAGAAAAAGGGGCAGAAAGGGGATCCACAGCCTTTGCTGCGCACCATGTCACAAAGTTGTTCCATCTGCAGGCGTATACCGTCTTAGTGGAGGGACGCCTTCCTGCCAAGATAACATCACAGACTTCGGGGAGATGGTCGGAGGCTGTCAACTCTTGCCACTCAATTTCCAAGCAAGGAGGTGTAGGCTGGACAAGCTCGGGAGGAGGACCATCCCCTGAAGCTTTGACAGAAGATCCTCCCGAAGAGGCAGTCTGATCGGAGGATCGATGGCCATACCAGACTCTTCGTGCCCAGTCCGGAGATACAAGAATGACTTGGGCCCGGTCATGCCTGATCTACTTCAGGACGGTAGGCAGAAGTGGTATAGAAGGAAAGGCATATAGAAGACCACAAATCCACTTGTGACGAAAAGCGTCACCTAGCGAGTGCTGCCTTGGAAATTGTAACGCTCATAATTGCTGACATTGCGTGTTCTCTTCGGTGGCAAATAGATCTAACCAAGGCTCTCCACACTGCTGAAAGAGACCTTGCACCACCTCCGAGTGAAGATGCCATTCGTGATCCATCCTGCACCTGCGGCTGAGTGTGTCCACCCTGGAGTTCAGTGAACCTGCCAGGTATTGAATCACCAGGGATATGCCCTGATGTTCCAGCCATGTCCAGAGACGGAGAGCCTCTTGACGTAGGGTCCACTACCCCACCCCGCCCTGTTTGTTGCTTTACCACATGGCGGTGGTGTTGTCCGTGAACACCTGTACTACTCTTCCTGGGACAGAGGGAAGGAATGCTTTTAGCGCAAGACGGATCGCCCGGAGCTCCAGAAGGTTGATGTGAAGCCCGGACTCCACCAGACACCTAAAGCCTCTGATCTCCGCCTCTCCCATGTCGCCGCGCCGCCCCAGAAGTGATGCATCCATCACCACTGTGAACTTCAGTTGTGGAAGGGAGAGGGATCTGCCGTTGTCCCAATCCTGGTCTGTTAGCCACCACTGCAATGGTTGTGCAGTGCCCTCCGAGATCTGAATGCAATCGGACAGATTCCCCTGATGCTGTGCCCACTGGAACTTCAAGTCCCACTGCAGAACCCACATATGCCACCTGGCATGATCCACCAGCAGGATGCAGGAGGCCATGATGACCAGCAGCCACAGGTTAATTCTGACCGAAACCCAGGCTAGAGGCTGAAAGATCGGAATCATAGCCCGAATATCCCGGACTCGCTGCTTGAAAAGATAAGCCCAAAACGGTGTTGAGTCCAGAACTGCTCCGATGAAAAGGAGCTTCAGAGAGGGAATTAGGTGTGACTTCGGCACGTTTATAGTGAAACCCAGCAAGTGCAGGAGGTCCGCTGTAGTCCGGAGGTGGGAGACGACTGCCTGGGGCAAGCCCGCCTTCAACAACCAATCGTCGAGATAGGGGAAGACTGGAACCCCTGATCTGCGCAGATGAGCTGCGACCACCGCCATCCCTTTCGTGAACACCCAATGGGTGCTGGTAAGGCCAAAGGGGAGCATGGCCAACAAAGTGCTTGTGACCTACCATGAACCGAAGGTAACGCCGGTGGGCCGGCAGGACGGGGATGTGAAGGTAAGCATCCTGCAAGTCCAACGCTATCATCCAGTCTTCAGGGTCGAGGGCAGACAGGACCTGAGCTAGCGTCAATATTTTGAACTTCTCCTTCCGGAGGAAGCAGTTGACGTTCCTGAGATCCAAGATAGGACACAGGCCTTTGTCCCTCTTGGGGACCAGAAAGTAGTGAGAATAGCCAGGCTGAGGACGACTGGACATCCCTGCGTGCACCAGGAGTCGAAAGACTCAAAAAAACGGTGTCGACAAAAGTCGCAAAAAAGTCAGTCAAAAAGTGACTGGAGGTACCACTCTCTCTGGATCTGCGTGGCTGGTGCGGAAAAAGAAAGAACTGACATCAGCGTGTGAGGACGGTGTCAAAGTAGCTACCGCTACATCATCCCAGCGACCACAACGCCATCAACGAACGCAGAGCTGACCGAAGCCACCTTTCGATGCGCAGGGGTACTGCTGACGAAAACATTCTCCGGATCCAGTCTGACTCCTGGGGGTAATTCTAAATGTAAGGAATATATAACTAATCGTCTCTTTCAGATCAGTTCTTTCCTTAGATCCTTGTTTACTCCTAAATGTTCATTCTAGCTTCCATAGAAAACAAAAATTAGTCCTTCCTGTCTCAGCCCTCAATGCAGATTCTGAGAATACATCCTTTCACGCTGAAGATGGTTTTTATTTCAAAAGGAGGGTGGACTCTAGAGAGTATGACAGGCTTTTTGTTAACTTTGGTCCACTTAGGAGAGGCGAGAAGCCACCTTCATCCACTCTAGAATGAGGGTCAAAGTGGTTATCTCCTTAGTTTATCTGGGCAATAACAGAGAAATTCCTAATACCATCCGTGTCAGATCCACTATGGAAATGTCCACCTCTTGTGCAGAGTGGGCGGCTGTGTGGGTATCAGATGTATGTAAAGCAGCAACTTGAGCTTCTGCCTCCACTTTTATTTCACATTACATATTAAATGTGGTCCAACACTGAATTATATTTCGGTTCTTGTTATTAATATTGATTTGACACTGAGGTCAAGTGGTTCAGTGCGTGAGATTATTTTTTATTTATGTTCCACACCTATGAATGGGTATTTAGGGAAGCATGTTGAATGAATACAATTTGTTTCCTTTCCATACCGAACTTGGTCCACTTTAGTCTTTGTGTTGCTAATGAGAGGTATTTACTTGGGCTTACCTGTAGGAAGCTGGCTCTGCATATACTATACCAAAGTAAGGTATAGTGTGCACAGAGTCCAGGGATTCCCCAGAAGTATAACAGAGGCTAAATAAGGTAAGTACTAACACGACCCTCTCCCTGATTGGCTGGGTCCCCTGTTCTTCAAGATGGAGGGAACTGAGATGTGTGCTTCACCTCACCTCCCCTACCTGAGGGGTGGGGTTGGAAAAGGTGGGCACACCTCTCTTTTTAGCTTGGTTTTCTTGCCAATTCTACCGCCCAAAGTGGGGCCAGTACCGATGGGAGCCAGTTGCTAGGGGCAGCAAAAGGCAGGGACAGCTTCCAAAGGCGGTAGGCCTTTGAAGCTTCCCCTTTGTGGATCAGCCCATCCCGGGGGAGGAGGTATGACACATCTGCTCAGGATGAGCTTTGTTTCTGGACCCGGAGAGTAAACGTTCTCTACCCGGGGTCCAGAAACCTGTCTGGTGGTGGCAGGCAGCCCTAAAGGAATCGCACAATGGCCGGTCGTTTTTCCCGGTGCATCTCTAAGATGCCCTCATAGTGCATTTTACATTGAATCCCACACTGGCATCAGTGTGGGTTTAATGTGTTGAGAAGCTTGCTACCAAACTTCCCAGTTTTTAGTAAAGACATTATTGAGCTGTGGAGTTCGTAATGACCAACCCCCAGACCATATACTCTTTTGTGGCTTTACTACACTAACAGGGTCTTAAAAATGGACTTAAACACTGTAGGGGCACACGTCTCATGCCACTGTGCCCTCACCTGAGGGCTAGTGCACACTGCTATAGGGATGACTTACCGAAGCCTCAGGCAGTGGATTGTAGGCATGGCACACAGGGATGTGGGCCATGTCGACTGTTCACTTTTCTCTGCACCAAAACATGCAGCCTGCAATGGCAGTGTGTGGATGTTAAAGGTACAGGGCATCTAAGGGTGGCACAATAGGTGCTGCAGCCCTTAGCGGCCTTCTGTGGTTACAGTGATCTTGCTACCCATGGTACCTTTTACAAGGGGATTACCTGTGGCCAGGAATGTGTCAATTGTGGGTACAAAGGTACAGGGAAAGAACGCAGGCCATGGGAACCTGGCTGGCAGGGACCAGGGCACATCAAGTCAGGTGGCATCAGATGTCAGACAAAAAGTGGGGGGTAATCATGCAAACATGGGCACTTCCTTACAGTGATGCTCTGCTACCTGTGGAGGTAAAAGGTGATCTGACCTCCTACCAGGCTACTGTGTGCAGCAGAGGGAAAATGTGTGGTTTTGTAGAGTTTGCAGAGGGAATTACTGGGGATTGGGTAGTTTGTTGCCCCTGGGGGCCTTGGCGCTGATGGGAGGATCGCCGACCTCTGCCTCGAAACGTGTGGGAGGTCTGCTGTTGCAGAAGGAAGGTTTGAGGTGGCCTCTGCTGAAACCTTCTTCCAAAGCGTCGAAAGACGTGAAATTACTGGGGAAACTGCTGCGTAGCTAGTGCCAGTCCAAGGGTGCACACTGTTGCCTAGCTCTCCTAGAAGTGCTCCGAGGCTGAACCCACATTGTCTCTGAAGAGACATGTATCATCAAATGCATGTCCGTCAAGGACTGTTGCACATTGCTTGAGACCCTGTGGAGCAAATCCAAGCATGGCATCAAAGCACAACACTGATCCTGACTGCCCACCCCAAGCAGTCAGTAGTGTCCAGGCCAGAGCATATGACATATTTTGATGTGTCTTAACCATCATGTAAGATTTGCTGAAAATTAGTTCTGAGTTCATCCAGGGCTGCTGACAAGATTTCCACCATCAAATCCCAGCATGCATTGAAATGTCTTCCCAGGAGGCAGCTGGAGTTCACAGAGCATACAGCAAGACTAGCGGAGGAGAACATATGTTTGGCAAATGTCTCCATGCGTTGACTCTCTACCTGGCAGGGAGGTTGGAAAAGTGTTTGCGATGAGCCTGCTAGTACAGTCTGCACTGCCAGACACTCAGGTGTTGGGTGTTGCAGGGAAAAGGCTCGGTCTCCAGCGGTAGGTGTGGGTGTCCTGGCAATCTACCTGCCTTTGCCCAGGTGTCCAGCTGTGTGTCAAGTGAGGCCTCGTAAAAAGGCAGGAGGCGTTCCAGCGAGGACTGACCGAGCCGCATAATACTCCATTAGGATGATTGTCATGACCTCAGCGGTAGGCAGTTGTAGGTCTAGAACCTCCACTGCTCTCTGAATGAGCATAGTGAAGAAGGCAGTCTTTTCTGGTGAAGGGCCAGGAGTGGGTGAATGGAGGCCACTGTTAGGGGAGCTACTCAAGAACTGGCATCTTGAAGTTAAAAAATTCTCATCGAAATAAAACTAAGATTATTGTTAGGGGTCAGGCAGTTTGTGAGTCTGAATAAGCTAAAGAACGAGGTTGAGTCTTCGGTGGGGGTTGTGACAGATTTGCTTCAGGGTCTGTAAGGCTCACCCTCTGGTGTTGGTGCCAGCATCAATGGTCTGGCATTGGTCGTTGGGCCGTAAGGGTTATTGGGCTTGGCACTGGAATCAGGCCTGACACCTGAATGAGGTCGAGGGGCACATTTTGTGTCGGGGACAGATGTGCTGGCAGTAGACTGACTGAAGGCCCCTTGGATTCTTAGTGCCTGAACGCGCTCCATATGGATTTGGTAGGGTGCTGAACAACAGCAGCATGGCCTCTCTAGAGGTCTAGATTAGCTGTGGTGCTGCCCATGGACTGGGGAACTTAGGTTGCATAGCTATTCGGGCTAGGATGAGTTCTGAGGTCAAAGACAGAGTCTGCAACTTGGGAGGATACCGGGGATTGCGTTACTCCTCAAGGCGTGAGTAGCGGGACACAGGGAAGCTGTGCTTCAGCTTCTTATGTTTCTTCTTTGGAGACTTACCAGATGATTTTGATCTGAAGGACGAGTACTCGTAAGAACTCCCTCAAGAAACAGAACCCGACAAAGTCTTCCACTTTGGTGAAACTGAGCCACACATCACCAGGTACCGACATGAGGGAATTGCTTAAGAAAATACTTCAAATCTAGACTCATGCCTGAGAGTAATCACAAGGTGAGGATTCTGAGGTTAGCATTATCTATTAGAAACTCAAAGCTGGGTAAGGAATAAGAAGGAATAAGAAATGAAAAAAAGTCAAAAAGCCTGAGCACTACATTTGTTTAATGAGGCCTCCATTACTTTCCAATAGTAGGAAACATTTGTCATAAAGATGTGGATAAGTGGCATTTGCGAGAATAAGCCCCAGGATATTTCACCTAAATATGAAATATGTTCCACTGATGGATTTTTTTGGTGGCTTGTTTTTCTTCTGGTTACCATATTTTTCACCTGAATAATGCTGAACCTAGGAGGTAATTGTTCACAAGATGCTTAAAAAGTCTGGGACCTCACTCAGTACTTTTTCACTAGTTTTTATTTTGAGAATTCATATTTTTTTCTTTGTATGAGTAATTCTTCCAAACTACCTCCTCTGAGATTCTGCTTAATGTCTGTTAAATAGTCCATTTCACTTCCTCTTCTGTATGGTTTTGTGTTAGGAAATGACTAACTAAAGAAGCTGTCAGGACCTTGTACCTGAGCTGGGCTTTCATATTAGTTTAATTTTCACCTCTGACTTTGTGTGATCTTTGGAAGCTCTCTTTTGACAATACTCTTGTCATAATGCCTCCCACTACTCCTGACAAATGTTTTACAATTATTTGATAGTTGTACATATTTACGTTTGTATAGTGAGAGTTTTCACAAAAAGCTCTGATTCTAAAAGATTTCAGCCGATGATAATACCCTTTTGGGATACTGTAATTGAAACACACCTTTGTAAAAGAAAGTGAGAGTGAGCAAAAGAAAGATTGAGAGAGTGTGTGTTTGTGTGTTAATGGCCTAGTGGTTAGGAAATTCCAGAAACTAGAATGATGTCAGCCGGTGCTGGAGATACTCATTTAGCACAACACTAGGAAGCAGACTGCACAGTAACACATGCGGAAAAGATGCCATTGGGGAACTGTTGACCTTAATAAATTGCACAGGTTGAGCATCGAACTTGTATGTGATGTAAATACGTGCTTCCACTGGTGTTGACCTCCTTACCCACTAACTATTATTAACACTGGCATGATGTTAACAGTCTATGGATATACTTTCTCAGTTTGTCTTCGACAAAAATGTATTCTTATCAGGGATAAAAAAAACTCATCATAAATGGGTAGAATCAAATTGTCTCTCTATTTTGTTTATTTCGTGATACTTTCATGGCACTGCAGGATTGGGTTTTAAGCAGCCATATGTCAGTCAGATGAGATCCCAATCTTGGTGAGAATGTGTTTGACTGAATAAGACCAAACTGAGGCTTTAATAGTTCTTTTTCCATATTTATATTGCACATTTTCATATTTAGGGCACAGTTTGGGCTAGATTCAAAAAATAACCATAGGTCATTGGTCAGCATATTACCTTACCACGTAGTCATATGGCTTAAGTATTCACAGTCACATTATCAGCAACTCATTAAAAGTGAAACATACCGGTGCATCTTGATCCATGAGATAAGCACCATGCCCTTTACTGACAGCCTCCCTATACTCACGATGTGCCTCTTCCTTTTCTTTAACCTGCAAGAGAAGGACAATCATTACCATATGCAAAAGAACAAGAGGCACTCTGGGTGGCGAGTGAATGTATATTAAAAATGATAATTATCTAACAAGATAGAAAAAAAATGGAGTGTAAATTACTTTATTAACGTCTGAAAAGACCAGTGTTACTTTATCATAATAATAGATGGTATTTCACCTGCTTCAGATTCCTGCTGACTCTTCTCTTCTCCCTTTCACCCAGCCTGATTTCAAGGGTCCACCTCTAGTGCACCCTTTATATGTTCTCCTTTTTGTGATCCTCAAAACCTGCCCTTCACTACAATGCGTTTCAATGGGGTGCTATCATGTATATTGGTCCCAAGATAGCTGCCATCATTTTCTGGTTGAACTGCTTACAGCCAATCAGATCTCACCATGAGATCTGTGCTTAGGCTTCACCCAGATATACAAACTTGATTTTCCTATAATACCTTGCAAACTACTGAACGGTTTTACACCAAATAACAAAAAGCACAATCTGCAGATCAAAAGCTAGCTTTCTTCTAAATTTGGTGTTTGGTTCGGGCTGCAGGTAGATTCTATGGAAATTAAATTGGGAAATATACTTTTTTGAGCCCCCCTTTTTTGCCCTAGCTTGACAGATCGCTCCAGAATTTTCCATACAGAACTGGAATCACCAAGACACTTTTTGGGAAAAAGTTTGTTAAGATTTGTCAAGCGGCGCCAAAGTTATAGGCAAGTCAAAAAACGTTTTTCCTCAAGCTGTCTCATGAACAGACCTAACAGAAGAGTGTTTTCCCACAGACTCCCAGTTGCACACAATCATTGTTATGGGGCTACTGATTACAAAACAACTGTTTGACCTAAAGAATCATGCTGACAACAATAAAGGAAACTAATGTGTGGGTACAAAAGTAATGAGAAGCATGCGTATTTTGGCATGTATGCATCAGCAAAATGCTGTTGGTTGATCAAAATGTGACGGACAGCTCAGTGAGCCAATACCAGAAGGGAGCTCATCCAAGTGAGCCAATGGCAGTAGACGCTGGCCAATACTCCCTTTCCGTAAATGTATGAGGTAATCTGTGCCAACAATAACTCATGGAGACAGCTGTGCTCTCAAGCCAGACCTAGAAAGAGGGAATTCAACTGCTTAATTAAACACTAAAGGTGAAAGCAATTGGCAACCTTAAATAATTGAACAGTAATTGGAATAAAGAGGGATTTCTACCACAGTAAATTGGCTTCACTTTTCTTACCCTCCCCCAACTCTGACTGAAACAATATTAATAAGTAACAGTGTTCCAGCATCTACCAGCTCAGCATTAACACTATTCTATGATAAGCCTAAACTGCTCACCCACATTAGCAAAAATAAAGAATTTGGGATTATTAATGTAAGCCCTGTAAGCCAATAGGGGTTGTCTAGACTTTCTACATAGTATACCTTGTTGAAGAGATAAAATGGTCTGTCATGTCATCTACAAATAACAACACAAACCAGGGTAACTCATTAAGTACATTCCAGTCAATGATACATTTAGCCTTTTGGACTTCCTTACAAATTTGCCTAGACTACAAGAATACTTTTAATGGAGTACCTAAGAAGTAAACTAATGAGAGATTTGGAACTATGCTGGTCACCAATTCAGGATGGTACCAGGATGTCCCATTAGCCATTAACAAATGGTTCACTGTATTGTGGAATAATGTTTAGGATCATATAAATGACAGCTCATGTGAGTACATAAAAACATCTACATAGGACCAGAACATCTGTTCATGTCCTTTACTCTTGTTACAGAGGTCAGACGTCTTCTTTAGCAGGTAACACTGCTTAGCAAACTAAATAGTTCCTGCTGATACTTGTGTGTCCTGGAAGTCGCATGTGTCAGAACTGCATGTTTGTCAGGTTGATAGGCTGTGCACCAATAAGCTAGATAACAGTATACATTAACATTTATGCATCAATCTCTATGACAGAACATGCAAGGGGCAGAGGCGATACTTTATGTTGTACCCTGCACACAGAGACACTAGTAGCCTTGTAGTATTATTATAAGTCTTCTTTATTGGTTCCAGTTCAGGGTAGTATCAATCTCAGTTCAGCCATGTACCAGCTCCTACATCTCCTACACCAGCCCCACCAGGAACAGCCTGCCTAGCTGCTCAGCCCATCTCCAACTGTCACCACTCATCCTCACAGGTACCCAGGCATTCCATGAGCAGCTAGGAGGACCTAGGCTGATTACATATAAATGTAATATTTAGGATATAACGTTATCCCTTTCCTTTTAAAATGAAAACAAAAATTACAATTATAAAGAAAAGAACTTTACACACGAAAGCGGTAATGTTCATAACTCAGGGATGCAACTAAAAGTAAAACATCACAAAAGAGAGAACAATGCAAATCAAGAAAATATCGGCAAAATACGACATATAAAAACGTGCATCAATATCCTCCATCCTCCCTCATGAAAATTATTGAAACATTCAAAACATAAATCATTAAGTCACAAACAATGTTAAAACGCAGAGAAGAGAAACTAATAGAAACTTCGCCAGAGTATAAACACTGCGTACCTTTAGGCAGGAATAAAATTGTAAAGCAGTAATAATTACCAAGCAATAATAAACGCCAAGCAAGCAATAACCCCATCCTTCCCAAAAAAAATTAGAAAATAATGTAGTGAAGGGTGGAAACACCCAACACTAACACCCAAGGCCAGAAACAGAAAAACAAGGGTGAACCAACACCAAAATAGATGCACGTGTACCACAAATGGACCACATAAAGGGTACACACAGTGAGGCGCAGGGCGACTTGCACAAGACAACATCTGAAGCGCGAGGCGACTTACACAGGACAACATGTGACGCGCAGGTCGACTTACACACCACAACACCTGAAGTGCAGGGCGACTTACACAGGACAACACGTGAGGCACAGGGTGACTTACACACATTGATCACAACACAAAAACTCAAGTGTAATGTAACCACAACACATGGAGGTGGGAAACCATCCACCAAGACTAGAACCACCCTCATGTAAGGGATAAACTGTGATGTCCACCCACTAGGAGACTAGGACGTCCTAACCAATAAACAGCGTAAAACTGTGACAGCACGAAATATGAAACTTTTGATATTACCAATACAATTCCATATACTGTAGAACACTAGTGACTTGTGCCCCACGCTGGTGAGCGACCTCTCACCTGATAATTGTAGGATTTGAAACACCCTTGCGTAAGGGTACCTATGCATGCAACTAAACAAAACCCTTTTTGCATAAAAAATGACTTGCTGTAACAACATGAATATTCAAATAAGACAGGCAAAGACATTTCCATTAACTTCTGTTAATAGCCACACTATAACCAAAATTAGAAGAAACAAGGTCCTCCAGCGAGCGATGTCTCACATGAATTAAGTACAGACACTGAGCATTTGAAAAAGAGGCAATTAAATTTCTGGCAGTGCTCTACTGTGACCAACAGCTGCTTATCAGAATGCCCAAAATAAAAAGTCATATTAAAATGTTAAGACAGTAGCTAAAGTAGGTTTGCTGCAAAATGTCCACATCAGGTTCCTTTTTGTTGCGAAAGCGTTAATAGACCACAAGACACTCCATGTGAAAGAAATTAACTGGAAGAATGGAACCATGTGCGTGGAAACACAAATGAACAAAAGTACCTTATTTTGAGAACTTCTCAAACCGCATGTGAAAACTTGCTTAGTGTGCTCAAGCCGACTGTGAGCCCTGTAAGCGAAATTGAAGCAAAGGAAGAGTCAAATCGCAGGACATCTCTTCGCGCCTCACTTGCCACATTTACAAAAACGATTATGTTATGTTATGTTAAAAGGATTTTTACCGCGCACAGTCACCAGTCGGTTTCATGGCGCTCATAGACAAAGCAGGGAGGATAGGCAGTGAGGATTAATCGTAGGCAAGCTGGAAGAGATGGGTTTTAAGCAGTTTACCAAAGAAGGTGTAATCAGGGCAGAGTCGTATAGTTGAGGGAAGAGAATTCCAGGTTGAGGGGGCGAGAAAGGAAAAGCAGGAGCCACCATGTTTTTTCCGTTTGAACCTGGGGATGGTTAAAAGGTTGTGTGTAGAGGACCGAAGATTCCTCTGGGGAATGTGATGCTTGAGGCTGAGGGAAGTGAAGGCTGGGGCAAGGGCAAGGAGTGACTTAAAAACAGTACAGCCCAGTTTGAAAATGCATCGAGAGGCTACTGGGAGCCAGTGCAGTCTCCTCAGCAGGGGCGAGACATGTTGGTGGTTAGGCTGTTGAAAGACCAGTCTGGCCGCCTGATTTTGTACCAGCTGAAGCCGATGAAGGTGGTAGGCAGGAATCCCCACATATAGGGAGTTGGCATAGTCAATGCGGGAGGTGACAAGGGCCATGATGACAAGTATGAGAGCCTCGGTAGTGAGGAACCTTCGAATTTTACAAATTCTGAGCAGATGGTAGAAGCAAGCAGAAGTGACGGCGTTAATTTGAGGTCTCATGGCTAGATCACTAGAGATAATGACGCCAAGGCTCCTCACGGCATTGACAGGACAGGGTGGGGGGGCCAAGAGATTGGGGCCAAAAACTAGGGCTCCAGGGGTTGGAAGACCCTCCTGTCAATACCAACTCCGTCTTGCTGGGATTGAGCTTCAGTTGGCTAAAGTGCATCCACTCAGAGATGGCAAGCATAGTGGATTGGAAATTGGTGCAGGAAGAAGGGGAGGAGTCAATGGGGAAGATTAACTGTAAGTCATCCGCATAGTTGAAAATGGTAACGGGAGTGTGACGGAGAGAAACTAAGAGTGGTTGCATATAGAGATTAAATAAGAGGGGCGAAAGAGCAGAACCTTGGGGGACAGCACAGGAGAGGGAGGAATAGGGGGCAGAAAAAGTGGATAGATGAATCGATTGGGAACGCTGGTGCAAGAAGGAACTGATCCATGTCAAGGCCAAGCCCTGAATGCCCGCGTTTCTGACACGGTCGATCAAGATGGCGTGATCGACCGTGTCGAAAGCAGCCGACAGATCTAATAGAACAAGGGCCTGGGCCAAGTTCTTATCGGCACCTTGTCTCAGCGAGTCCATTACGGCCACGATGACAGCTTCCGTTGAGTGAGCCGGTCTAAACCCGGCCTGCTGGTCGTCAAGAAAGGAGGATTTTTCAATGAAAGCGCTGAGGCAACAGGTGACATAGGTCTCTAAAACTTTCCCCAAATAGGGGAGGAGGGAGATCGGTCGATAATTGCTCAGGACAGATGGATCAGCACCAGGCTTTTTAAGTATAGGTACAACAACTGCTTGTTTGAAAGCATCGGGGACGGAGCCTGTAGCAAGTGAGTTATTAAGAAGTGCTAGCGGGAGGGCCGGACAGGCCAAAAAGGCGGCTTTCAAGATTTGAGGGGGACAACAGTCATTAGGGGAGCCTGAACTGACCGCATGTAATAGGGAAGTGAATTCATACTGGGAAATGGGGGGGAATTCGTGCAGACAACAAGGATTCGCGGGAGGTAAGGGGCAAGCAATGGGTAAGGAAGAGGAAGGAATATTATTTTTGATGGTGATAATCTTATCAATAAAGAATGAGCTGAGGGAGTCAAAGAGAGCCTGTGAGGGTTGGGGTTGCGCAGTAACACGGTCGGGCAGGGAGAGTTCTTCTACAATTGAAAAAATATCCTTAGTTTTGGATGCTGAGCTAAGAATTTTCTGGGAGAAGTAGAAGGATTTGGCCGATAGGATAGATTTTTTGTACAAATTTAATAGGTCAATATAGGCAGTTTTTAATAGGGGATCGTAGTTACGCCTCCACCGGCGCTCAGCTTGTCTGAGGGCTGATTTATCCAGTTTGAGTTGGTCAGTAAACCAACACTGAGCATCATGCGGGCGTTTGATTTTGATGGTTCTCATCGGGGCGACAACATCGCTCGCCTGTATCAACCATGGATCAAGGATGGCTGTTTGAGTGGTAGTCATGGTCATGTCACTGGGGGTTGTAGTTCGCAATATAGAGTGGAAGTGAGAAATATCTGCTCGCTTCTAGTTGCGTGCCGTGAAGTTAGTGGTAGGTAGGGGACGGTTGGGCAAAATAAGTTCCAGTGAAAAGGAAATAAAGAAGTGATCTGACCAAGTACAAGGATAAACTAAGGAAAGGGAGATGTCGAGATTGGCCATCCACACTTGGTCGCGAATGTGACCTGTAGTGTGGGTTGCTACTGAAATGTGCTGATTACAGTTCAGGCCATGTAGAAGATCTGTAAATTCAGCAGACAAACTGCTTTCCCGGGAGTCCGATGGCCAGTAGTTAAAGTCGCCTATAATAAGTATTTTGGCAGAATTAATAACTAACCGGGAAATGAGGTCGCCGAATTGTAAGGAAAAGAGAGGCATATTATCAGGGGGGCGATAAACAAGGACACAAATGAAAGAGAATTTGAGGGAGGTGAATTTCAAAGTGAGAATGTCGGTGTTTGGAATGGAGGTAGTGACCAAGTTTGTGAAGTTGAATTGGGAGCGGATGATAGCAGCAACACCCCCACCCCTTCTGCCCATCACCCTGTTGGACTGTTAGATGTAGTAGCCCAAGGGGATGGCAGCGAGGATGTCGGGGGTGGAGTCATCTGTTAGCCAAGTCTCGGAAAGGAGAAGAATATCAATATTACTGTTGTCTAGCAGTTGGAAGACTTTAAGTTGATGCTTGGATAGCGAGCGAGTAATTAGGTAGACAACAGAGATAAGATGGGATGCTGGTGGGCCGTCCACAAATGACAGGGAGACAGAGTTGTTACAGGAAATGGGAGTGGGCCTGTCTGGGAGACTAGGGTGGGAGCAGTAAGATTTCAAAATGCCGCAAGTTTGAGCGATACCGGCGGCGCGGGGATCAAGGGGCCCAGGGCGTTGGAGGGAATAAAGGTCATGGAAGGAATACGTGGTGCGACGGACATAATGCGTGGCCGCTGGACGCGGCGGGCCGCAGACGGGCGCAGACGGGCTTAACTTAGGCGCAACTTCGGCGCGAAGTTGGCGCTTCCGCCAGGCCGCCATTTTATACAGATAGTGAAGTGAGCCACTAGACCGCTAACCTGCAAGGTGGAGAGGCAGGGCGGAAGTGATGTAAGGGGCAGGAAGTGGCGCTCGGTTGAACGACCCTCCGCACAAACGGCACAATGCCGGGGCGTAACGGGGTCAAGAGCGTGAGGAAGCAGGTAAGAAATTTGCCAAGCACTGTGCCCAGTAACACATACAAAAAACACTTTTACACTAGTAAATTCAATTTTAAAACACAGCTAGTAATCAGCTTGATGAATAGTCAATTAAAATCGGCAGCAGCACGAGCACACACCCGCAGCCTAAGTCGCCGCGTTTGTCTAAAGGAGGGAGCAGTTGTCACGCTAGAAATAGAAAAAGTACTGCAACCACTAGGCCGCTAACCTGCAAGGTGGAGAGGCAGGGCGGAAGTGGTGTTAGGGGCAGGAAGTGGCACTCGGTTGAACGACCCTCCGCACAAACGGCACAATGCCGGGGCGGAACGGGGTCAAGAGCGTGAGGAAGCAGGTAAGAAAGTTGCCAAGCACTGTGCCCAGTAACACATAACAAAAAACACTTTTACACTAGTAAATTCAATTTTAAAACATAGCTAGTAATCAGCTTGATGAAATAGTCAATTAAAATCGGCAGTAGCACGAGCACACACCCGCAGCCTAAGTCGCCGCGTTTGTCTAAAGGAGGGAGCAGTTGTCACGCTAGAAATAGAAAAGGTACTGCAGCCACTAGACCGCTAACCTGCAAGGTGGAGAGGCAGGGCGGAAGTGGGGTAAGGGGCAGGAAGTGGCGCTCGGTTGAACGACCCTCCGCACAAACGGCACAATGCCGGGGCGGAACGGGGTCAAGAGCGTGCGGAAACAGGTAAGAAAGTTGCCAATCACTGTGCCCAGTAACACATAACAAAAAACACTTTTACACTAGTAAATTTAATTTTAAAACACAGTTAGTAATCAGCTTGATGAAACCGTCAATTAAAATCGGCAGCAGCACGAGCACACATCCGCAGCCTAAGTCGCCGCGTTTGCGTTTGATAAAAGCGTGGTTAGCATAACAAAGCAGCGTAGTTGGCAACTCGTAGGAACATATACAGAACCAGCAAAGTGGAAAGAACATAGCAGCGGCCAGCCACAAGATAGCAGCACGTTTACAGTCGTCCTGCCGGATGGTTAACGGCACGTCTGTGCATCCGGCTTCCTGAGGCGGCAGAATCCAGTGAACATGGTGGAACGTCACAAAGATACTAGGAGACATAAGGAGGTAAGGGAATGACGCTCCCATTCATTTTCAAACCACTAAGAGGCAGTTGAACAGAAATTGTAAAACGCTACCTGAGAAAAGTTAAAACGATAGAATGCCTCACCTCACAAGTTTAAAACAGGCATGTGGGCATTTACTCCGGTATCCAGCAGCACAGCACGTAGCATCTAGTAGTGCAGTGTGTCACCATACAATTAAGCAGAAGTGCGCAGCTGTTGCACAGTTGACAGGAACCACCATCGCTGGTCATGAAATGCAGACCAATGCAATTCTCACGCTCCAAGCACATAAATGTAAAATTAGCACAGCTCAAACACCAATATTTTATCCTTCTGTGCAGTTTCTCATTGCAGTGCCCAAACATGTGCCAAACAACTGAATATGTACAACTGTTGTAAGCAAGCTGACTGCTTTACTAAATGCTGAGCTGTGCCTACTCCTGCAATCCTCACACCACAGTGGGAGCAGTGAAAAACACTTCACTGAGACCATTTTGCCAACATGTAGACCCACATCGTCCCTGTGTGGTACCTGTGAATTACTTTCACTGAGTAAGTCTATAACTCACATCTTGAACAGCCACCATTCCTTTACGCTGTAGATACATCCATACGGCAGATACAAAAGGAAGAGGTAGGGTGAAACTTAGTCCAGACATACCCTAACATAAAGACCATACCTGTGGTCAAATCCATGGAGCAAGTTTAGGCTGGTCAAACACAGTAGTTGGGGCCGTTCAATGACATGGACACTGGTGGGGCTGGCTTGCCTGTTGCTCCAACCAAGACGCTCTTTACCTTTTTATGGTTAATATCTTCCATCAAGGTTCTCATGTTTCTTTTGATCTCTTGGTTTCTATTGTCTTGATTTCTCCTAGTTTCTGTTACATCCTTGTTGAAGACACTTGAGTCCAGATCCCATCCTCGTCGTCAAAATAAATGTTGTACCCTGCACACAGAGCCACTAGTAGCCTTGTAATGTTATTATAAGTCTTCTTTATTGGTTCCAGTTCAGGGTAGTATCAATCTCAGTTCAGCCATGTACCAGCTCCTACATCTCCTACACCAGCCCCACCAGGAGCAGCCTGCTAGCTGCTCAGCCCATCTCCAACTGTCACCACTCATCCACACAGGCACCCAGGCATTCCAATCCAATCCAATCCAAAAATTCTTTATTTTGGTCTATTAGACCATAAAAGATACAATAAAAACATTCAACATTAAAAACATTAAAAACATTAAAAAGAACATTCCCTTGTACAAAGAACATTACATAAAAATTAAGTTCCTTGGAAGACTATTCATGAGAGGGAATACATTCCAGTTCATGTCAATGCTCAGTCTTTTAAAAGTTTATTCCTTATCTGTCACATGGCCATTATGTATTTGGCAACTGCAAAGACTATGTATGGCAGAGTGCTAGTTTTCAGTATTCTATAGGAATTCAAATGGCTTCGTATGCCCAAATTCCTACATAATGGCACAAGCCAGTATTTCCTTGGTCTATTGTAGGCTGGGCAGAAAAACAAGACATGAATTTCCTCCTCATCATGATTACTACACCCCGGACAGATTTTGTCGTCACTCTTTGTCCATTTGCAGGTAAAAGTTTTAATGGGCAAAATGCCTAACCTCCATTGGATGAATGGTTTTCGTGCTAAAATGGGGAAAATAGTGTCCAAGAAACCTTCAAATGATAAGAATTTTTGGAATTCAAAAAGCGATCTGTTAAGATGCCGTTATTGGGTGCGGACACCTGAGTACGTAAACTTTTTTCCTTATGTATTTCCACCAGTCTTTTGCGGGAGACCCTTTGGCAACCTTGTTCGGGAACCTCCCATAACTCCTGAAGTCTCAGACGATACAGTTCTTTCTTAATGAAGACCAACCAGGGAATTTTATCACGCTTGTTCAAGTTCATTACATGGATGAGGTCTGGCCTGTAATGAGCAAGCTTGCTTGTGGACCAAAGCCTGTGCCAGAATCTTAAGGGCTTTAATTCCAGATCCTCAGCTATAGAAGGGAGACCTACATTTAATCTCAAGGGGAGCAAGGGTGTGCCACGGGGGAGAGCTAGGAGACGTCTGAGGAAATTATTTTCTACACTAAGAAGTTCTTTCCCTGCTTTATGCCCCCATAGCTCACTACCATAAGTAGCGGCCGCTTTGGCTTGAGTTTTATACATTTCTTTTGCCGGGCTAATCGGTTTGAAGGTAGAAGTGTTTGCAACCTTCAAAATTGCATCAGACAATTGACATAGCTTTAGCCGGGATCTTGCTATTTGGGGGTCCCAGGATAGATTCTCATGTAGGGTTACACCCAAATACTGGAAGGTTTTAACCCTTTCCAGTCTTGCTGTGCCCAAGGATGGGTTAGGTCTAGTTTTAGGGGAGGGGTTGAATATCATGAAATTAGTCTTCTCTGTATTGATCTCAAGACCATTTTGTCTACAGAAAAGACCAAATCCATCTAGGATCCGCTGGATCCCCATCAGTGATTTGGAAAGCAGGAGGGTATCATCGGCGAACATAATAGCCGGTACCCTCCTGCCTGCCAGGAAGGGAGCGTCGTTGTCCCTAACATTGTCAAGATGGGATATGACACTGTTAACATAGAGGCAAAACAGGGTTGGCGCCAAAACGCAACCCTGTCTTACCCCTCTAAGGACTTGGAACCTGGATGACGACGCTCCATCCCTCCCACACCTAACCTGTGCAAAATTACTGGTGTGGAGCCTAACTATGGCGTGTACCAGATGGGTAGGAACACCCAACTCCTTTAGGACCTCCCACAATTTCTTGCGGGGAACCAGGTCAAAGGCTGACCTCAGGTCCACGAACACCATGTACAGCCTCCCCCCCTCTATCCTCACAGTTTTCCAGTAGAGGAGAACGAGGCGGAAGATCTGGTCCATGGTGGACGTGTTCTTCCTGATGCCAGCCTGGAGGGGACTCAGTATTTCATTTTCCTCCATCTAATCCAGAAGGTGGTCCAAGAGAAGGCGGGAAAATAGTTTTTGGGGGACATCTATGAGGCTGATCGGCCTGTAGTTGGCTGGGAGAAGAGGAGAGCCCTTTTTGAAAATAGGCACTATCTCCGCCCCCAGCCAAGTACAGGGGATCTCCATACCTCCCGCGATGGAATTAAACAAAATGAGGCGGTACGGGCCCCATATCTCTGGATGGTATCTGAAAAGATCACCAGGCAATCTATCCAGTCCCGGGGCCTTCCCCTTCGCCAACCTCTCTATTGCACTGACCACCTCACCGAGGGTAAATTCTAATCCGGCTACAGGGTTGGACGTAACATCCAGGTCTACATCATTGGCAAATTCAGAGATATCTTGGTACAATTTGCCAAAGTGTTCTTCCCAAACGGAAGATGCAATGTTTGACTCCACTGCAGCTTTTGGTTCTCCTGTGCCTGTGTTTACCAAAGACCAAAATTTTCTAGGGTCCCTTGCTTCTAGCGCCATGGAGAGATCCTGCCATCTGTTCCAATCCCATTCCGACCTTGCCACTGCCATGGCTTCCCTATATTTCTGCCTAAGCTCAGCGACCTTACCCTTTTCAGAACCTGCTTTTATCGTAGCTATCAACTCTGTCTTGATCTTTCTACAGGTAGAGTTATACCAGGTTGAAGTTCGAGTCTTTTTCTTCCGTGGAACTACCACAGGAAAAAAAACATCACCAAGAGCTCCCACTAGGTCTACATGGATTTGGGCAACTTTCTCATTGTAGTTTGGTGGTCTGGGCTGATTAATTAGTACATTTAGTTAATTTAGCTTAGTGAGTGCTAATTCATAGATTTTAGTTATACTCTCTTCTGAATTAACCAATTTCCCCCATTTTACCCTACGTCTATTGGAGCTAAGAACCAAGTTCCCCAGATCTTCACTAGGATTATCAGGTAGTGAACCAACCACAGGTGCTGGATGCACCATATCTAATAAAAGTGCATTGTGGTCGCTGTCTGTTCTTACGATTACCCTAAAATCCTGTACCTTAGACCACAGACCAATATCCACAAAGATATAGTCCAGCCTCGATTCATGGTCCTTCCTGTTGAAGGTACACGATGAAGGGGTATCAGAAGGAGTGCGTCCATTACATGCCCTTAGCGCAAAATTTAATGTTAGGGACATAATTTGCACTGCAAGAGGGGACCAGGATTTAGGATGGGGGGATTGACATGGCGCTACACCCCAAAAATCATCTTCAGCAGTAAGGGCACCCTCCCGTAAACCTTCCAGTGGTTCAAAGTGGCAGTTGAAGTCTCCGCCCATCACTATCTTACAATCAGTGGGGAGTTGGCCCAAGAATAACGAAAGATCTTCTAATGTGGGTGACTCCATAGACACACTGACTGGGCGAGAGTAGACATTAATAATTGCCAGATTTAACACATTAGGCCACTTAAGTAGAACACACTATGTCTTGCGAGAACGTCGGTACATTCTCAGCATTACACCCAATGTGACTAGCTACCCAGACCGCCAAACCACCCGAGGGCCTCCCTTTACCACTCCACCTGGCTTTAATTTCGAAAACTGCATACCCTGCTTTGCACAAGGGTTCCCTGGCCCATGTCTCTTGGAAAAGACAGATATCGCTACTACCAACTAGCGAGTCCCAGTCATTTGTATGTAGTTTATTAACAATACCCGCCACATTCCATGAGAGGATCTTGAAGGTTTCGGCTGGAGGTTTTAATCCCAGCCCCCCAGTTTTCTCTGGTTCAATTTCCGGTGGTGAAACTGCTGGCCCTTGCAATGATGTTTCCAAGAGGGATAAGGCAGTGGGTGTTAAGTTAGGACCAGTCGGAACTACAGGAGTTGGGCTGTGACCAAGTAAATTACAAGGTAAGTTACTTACTCGGTCCGGGAAACAAGGAAGAGTTGGGCCTTCCTGGGGGGATTGATCAATTTCTCGAGTAATAACACCAGTATCGCCTACAGATTCACTGACGATACTTTGGGTACATCGCAAGGATGCACCCTTTCGAAGTCAATCGACCTGATCAAGGCAGCTGAATCTGTTAGGATGTTCATAGGTGCCATAATTTATTTATTTATTTATTTTTTGCACTTATAATGCGCGCAGATACCCACAAAGGGTTTCCCGGCGCAACAGATGTGAGAGCTGAAAAAACAACCGAAAACGCAGAAAAACAACCCATTTGAAGCCTGCAATTATTTGTCAAAGAGCCAGGTTTTTACACCTTTCTTGAAACTGGTGAGATTTACCTCCTTACGCAGGGCCAAAGGCAAAGAGTTCCAAAGAACTGGTCCCAGATGGGAGAAAGACTTTCCCCCCATACGGGCCAGTTTAAATCTAGGAACCACAAAGTTGGCTCCATTTGAAGAACGGAGGTTTCGTTCAGGAACGTAGGGCCTAACCAGATTCTGCAGGTACTTTGGTGCAGTCCCTGCCTTGATCCTAAACATGTAGGTCAATGCTTTAAACCGAACCCGGTTCTCAACCCTAAGCCAGTGAAGATCCTTTAGGTGCTTTGAGATCCTGGCTGTCCTAGGGATCTTACAAAGCAGCCTGGCGGCGGAATTTTGGACCAATTGGAGCCGCCTGATCACAGCTAAATTGGAGCCCAGGTATAAGATGTTACCGTAGTCAAGCCTAGATGTAATCAGTGCATTGACTACGGTCTTCTGGGTATCCATAGGCAGCATCCAAATGATCTTCCGTAACCATTTCAGGATGGTGAAGCACATGCCAGCTACTTTGTTTACCTGCTGTTTCATTGATAAAGAGTCATCAATGCATACCCCTAAGTTTCTGACTTGAGTGGCCGGACAGGGAAAAGCACCCAGGGAGGGCGGCCAATGAGTATCCTGCCATAGATCTCTCTTTTTCCCTAGGAGAAGAATCTCAGTCTTCTCCCCATTAAGCTTCAGCTGATTAGTTGACATCCAGCTGAAGACTTCCTGCAGGCCTGTTTTCAACGCAGAGGGGGATGAAGGCTTTGCGTTGGTAAGGGAAAAAATAATCTGCGAATCATCCGCATAAGACATAAGTTCTAGACCAACTCGCTCGGCTAAATCAGCGAGTGGGCGGAGATACAGATTAAAAAACAACGGGCTCAGAATTGAGCCCTGAGGCACACCATGTGGAGACAGAAAGGTGTCTGACTGAGCTTGCGAGGACGAGATCTGAAACGTCCGGTTGCTCAAGTAGGACGCGGTCCAATCAAGCGCTTTCCCTCCGACACCATCGTCACTCAGCCTAGCAAGTAGTCTGTTGTGTGAGATGGTGTCGAAGGCCGCACTAAGATCAAGTAAGACAAGAGCAACCGTTTGCCCCTCATCCAAAAGTCCCCTAATCTTTTCGGTAACTCCCAAGAGGGCGGACTCGGTGGAGTGGCCGGCCCTAAAACCTGACTGAGTAAAATGGAGTAGATTATTGTTCTCAGTATACATTGAGAGTACACCGTGAATGTGCTTCTCTAAGATCTTAGAGAACGCAGGCAACAGGGAAATTGGGCGGTAGTTGGCCAACACCTCAGGATCAGCCGCCGGTTTTTTCAATAGCGGGCTGACCATGGCATGCTTCCACGCCGCTGGAACAGTTGCCAGATGGATGGAGGCATTTAATGTATCAGCAATCGTCCCCAGAGCTGGGTCGTCCAGCTGCCTCAGGATGTTGATGGGGAGAGGATCACAGGGAGAGCCTGATTTAATGGACGCAACTAAGGATTTCAGAATGTCCAAGGAAATGAGTGGCCAGGAGTCAAGCCGTGGTCCTATTTGATTTGCCAAGCGTGGGGACGGAACTTCCCCATCGTCTCTCATCAGAGGATTAATATTGGCAATAATCTTCTCTATCTTTTCCACAAAATACGTGGCAAGATTTTGGCATTTTTGGGGGGTCAAGGGAGGTGTGGCAGCCATAGAATTTGCTCCGGCCAATTCCTTAACAGTGTTAAAGAGAGTCCGTGCTTTGTTTGCGGCTGTGTTGATAGTCTCAGTTATGTAACAAGCCTTAGCTCTAGTGCAGGCTCTATGGTAGAGGTTTCTGGCACTACGATAAATTTCCTTTGTTAAAGGATCGTAATGTTGTCGCCACTTCCGCTCTAATGCCTTACACTTGGTTTTTTCTAGTTGTAATTCAGCATTGTACCAAGGGGCTGGGGGGCGATGAACATTGCCTCTGCACTTAGTAGCGGGCAAGCAGATGTCGACTGCTCTCTCCAGCCAGGTATGGGCTTCATGCGCTATCGTTTCCATATCGGTGCCCAAGACGGGGGGGTGAATCTTTAGTGCACTCTGCAGCTCGGACAGATCTAACCTTTTCCAATTTCTCATAAGAATTGGGGGCCGAGCAGAAAGTGACGGCTTAGGGTCAGTAGGGGAAATGCTAAAAAGGGTTAAAAAGTGGTCCGACCAACAGATAGGGTCGGTTTTCAACCATTTTAGTTCGTGTAAGTTGGATATTATGGGGTCCAGCAAATGGCCGGCTTGGTGAGTGGGACCCTCATTCCGCAATGTCATATTAAGAGTGTTCAAATCTTCCAGAAGGTTAACAACCGTGCTATTTGATGTATCCTCCAGATGGAGATTTAAATCACCCAGTAAGGTCAGATTTTGGGCATTCAGAAAATAAGGTGAAATGACATTGGCCAAATTCGCAGCCCAAATATTACTGCCTCCAGGAGGGCGATAAATTAAAAAACCAGAAAAGGTAAAATTAGGGTTCAGTGCAATTTTAAAAAATGCTGCTTCACATCCTGGGATGTTAACCGCTTGGAAAACACAATTGAATTCCCTCTTAAAAATTACAGCAATCCCCCCTCCAACCTGTCTTTCCCTATCGACTCTAGCGATAGCATAATTAGAGGGTAGTGCGGCCGCTACATCTGGACCAGCACCATCGTGCAACCATGTCTCTGTAAGGAAAACCGCACATGGTTTTTCTTCTATTAAAAGATGGTAAATGTCTGCTTTATGTTGAGGCAATGATCTGCAGTTGACAGTATAAAATGTAAAAGAACGAGTGTTCTGAGCCACTGTTGGAGACGGTATCCTACGTTTGTGTTTCACATCTGGGTAGGGCTGATAATTCGATAAAGCAAAAGCACAATGATGACAGCTTTGGGAGCCCGCTAATACAGGAGTTAAAGTAGAGCATTTACTATTTGTACAAGGGCGCAGAGCCTTTAGTTGGCCCGCCGAGAGCATACCTCTGACAGCGTTTCCTGCCCCATGCCCCGACCTGGCCCGGACGGGCACAGACGGGCTGGTCTTTGGCTCGTCTTCGGCGCAGTCGATGGCGCCTACCCTGCGTGCCATCGCTGCGCGCTGGGGCTGACGAGTAGCTAAATACCCTCAAGAAGCGGAGGTCTAGAGCGCTAACCGCTCGACGCTCCGTGAGGTGCCGCCCCTGTCCCGCCCTCGACAACCGCGATTGGCTAGAGTGCCGGTTGCCTTAGAACTAGGCGGAAACAGTTCACGGGACACAATTAGGGTCACAGGTGAGTGCAAGTGAGTGCTCGTTTTTAACAGAGTGCTATTAAAAACATCCTACAAATTCTATAACAGTTCTAGCAATTTTTAAAATTAGAGCTTCTGCTCAAATACACAGCGCGAAGTGCATAAAAATTATTCCCAGCCTCTGAACACGGGCTGCGTTTAAATGAATTCGGTGCTCAGCGCCCAGCGGGGAGTAGCTGCCACCAAACTCGGACCGCCACCATAAGCAGGAGTAACATTACGGGTGGGCCTGTATCTTGACCCATCAACAGCAAAGCCAACCCTTGTCCAACCATCGTCCCTCCTTATGGACAAATCACGTGCATTGGGGTAGAAATATGACAGGGGGACCAATTCTATGGTGGTATTTCTTGAACCCCCAAGCCAATTACTGATGTAGGTAGCAACATGGGGACTCTTGAAGCTTACAATTATGCAATCCCCCACACTTTTTTTGGCAGTGTACCCAACCCATGGGACCCTTCTAACCATAAGAACCTCTCCTCTAAGATTAGGTGGTAAGGACCTTTGAATATTTAACCAGCTAATGACCTTATTATGCAAGGAATCATAAGATTCTACCGCGTCGCTGGAAAGCTCTGGTAACCCCATCAGAATCACAGTATAGGCTGCCGCCTCTGGAGGCAGGTTAACTGCTTTTCGCCGGTTATTAGAACTAGCTAACCGGTTTGGGCAGTTAGCTGTTTCATTCGATGGTCTTTCCTGACCAAGTGAGGTGGCCGGGGCGGGTAACTTCGACCTCCTTACAGTTGGTACCGGAGGCACTAGCCTAGGGAGGGGTACAGGGGCAGGCTGTGGCACCGTAGCTGTAGTCATAATTTCCCCAGAGGGAGCTATTGGTGGGGTAGGAACCATAACAGTTGTGAAAACAGCGGAATTAGATGTTCTAACATTATCCCCATGGGCTCTATGTGTGCTTTCTCTTGGCCCTAGCTGGTCACCACCACTACCACCTAGTCTTTCTATAGCTAAAAGTCTAGCCTCTATAGAATCTAATTTAAGGGAGAGAGGATCCAGAAGGCTTTTGTTGATACCAGTGAGTGAGCAAATAATGTGCTCTGAGGTATTAGGGGCTACCCCGCCAAAAATGAAAGGGGCAGTGTGAGTGGGTGTGGGAGTGGAAGGTGGAGTACTTGCCATTTCCAAATCGTCCCCCATTACGGATGTACCAAGGGGAACCAGGCTATCCTCGGTAATGTTCACTCTGGGATCAACTTTAGCCCTTTTGGCAACTTTGGGCTTCCTAGATCTTTTCCTTGTCAATGCAGCATCTTCTCTGTGGCCCAAATATTCAATTAATATAGGATCACCCCCCTGAGCCCTAGATGGTACTATCTCAGCAGTGGGGGAGGGTTCCAGCTCCCCAGTGTTGCGTAGTGAATCTCTGTCCCTATGGGAGTTGGATGGTGTCCTTAGCTGTTGGAGGACTGACTCTATGGTTTGGTCAATGCTGTCCATAAGTGATAAATGCGTTGCATCAAGAAGTAGTGATGTCCTGGCATTGGATGATAATTCCGGTGAAGCCAGATGCGAATTTTCTATACCCTCCGTGATTTGCTTTTCCAGCACAGTAAGGCCCTTGTTAACCACAATGTTTGCCCTAGCTAAAAAGTTATCCAAAGTACCTGATGCCATCGAAGTAGCCTTACTTCTTGTTTCTCTAGTGGTCATATTATTGTCCCCTCGCTAAGATGCAAAGAAGCAGAACAGTAAAAGTACCTGAAGGATGAGCGTTAGGGGGATAGCCCAGTCCGGTCTCTAACGGCCTCAAACGGCCCGCCCTTTGCCCGGGCTTAGCCCCGAGCTTGGACCCCCGCGCGTCCCGCGTGCGCGTTATTCTTTTTAAAGGATAAAAAACTGGAAGGGGGTGGGGCGAAGGGGCGGAGCGAGAAGAGAACCCAGGTGCGGCCGATAAGCTGGAACTTGGCCCCCTGGTCCTCGCAGTCCCGCTGCACGCCCGTGCGGTGTCCTCACTCCGTGTTCACAGAGTCAATTTTGCAACCAGCAATCTCCCAGGGCTTGAATAGGGCAAATAGCGTCTCTAGCCTCGAGCGGCTCGCGCGGAACGGGGGCCGCGAGGCGCTGAGAAGGGGCGGAGCGAGAAGAGAACCCAGGTGCGGCCGATAAGCTGGAACTTGGCCCCCTGGTCCTCGCAGTCCCGCTGCACGCCCGTGCGGTGTCCTCACTCCGTGTTCCAAGAGTCAATTTTGCAATCAGCAATCTCCTAGGGCTTGAATAGGGAAACAGCGTCTCTAGCCTCGAGCGGCACCCCATTCCATTCATCACAGTCACACCAACATTCCATTGCCATCTCTCACTCAGGCTGAGCAGCTAGGAGGACCTAGGCTGATTACATATAAATGTAATACTTAGGATATAACACTTTAGCAATAAAGATCTCTACTTGATGCAATTTTGCACCACTTACACAGTCTGAAAATACCTACTAGTTAATATTTTGGATCAGCTAAAGTCATGTTGTTATTACCAGGAAGCTACTATGACACAGGTACAATTTTAGGCTAGCATGAAGACTAAACCAGAAATAGTCTGGTGCAAGCTCAAAAGAATACCTTTGTTGAAACCAGGCTACATGTTTATTTAAGTTAGAACACATTTTAAAAAGCAACAGAAAGGGATGAATTCACAAAGGTAGATATAGAAGTGTGTATTTACTCACATGTACATTTATTAGTACACTTAGGTGTAACAACACTTTTTTGCTATTCACGATTACAAAGTTTAGATTTATAGTCAGAAGCATAGTTACATGTCTCCAACCCTCCAGGGACTTTCTAAAACAGGATGTACAAGTTTAATGTTCCTACTAGTAACTTTGCACACATGGACGGAGATCTCCGCGTATGTCATGAGTAACATAACATGTGATGTCCTAAGCAGCGCATGATGGGCACAAGTTATAATCAGCTCAGTGGTTGTTTTTTACATGTTAGTGTTTGTGTCATTTCAATAGCTAACTATGACACCACTTTTAAACTTTGGTTTCCTTAGGGAAGTTCTAGGTTTTTGTTTAACATAAACTAAAATCGTATTATCGTACCTAACTATAACATCACATTAACTTTTGTTTTTTCAGTTCATTTCGAAGTTTTTTGTTTATCATATTCACCCAACTTTGGTAATGAGCACAGATTTTGGCTGCGCACAGCGGTTAGTCACCACCGTAGGGCATGAGCTCTGACCAGGTCCTGTGTCCAGTGCCCATGAGTCTCCAACTACCCATTGCACATGAGCACAATCTGCATGTTCACAGCGCTCCCAAGCGGGCACTATGGACGTGGAGGTCACGTCCAAGCACGGGAAGCTGAACCAGCAACTGTTGTGTGCTGCCCCTGTGCCCATCCCTTGTCACACCCCCTGGGTCAGAGTAGGTGACTTTCCAGTACTGCTAGAGGTTTTGATCAATGCACAATTAGATCAGCTGAGCTTAAGATTGTGAATATGAAGAGAAAAGACATTTTGAGAGACAAATCACACAAGCAGGACAAGTCCTACAAAGAATGAATGTTAACTGATTACAATAAGCTGTCTGGGGTACTGATGAGAAGCATGCGCAAACACTAACATCTTATATGCCGACTGCACCTTAAGGAAGTTCATTACAAACAGACCAGAGATAACCTTTAGATGAGGAAAGAAACTAAAATCACATTTAAGCCCCAGTTTTCATCTACATAAGAAATCGACACACTGGCTCAGTGAACACACAATTGGTTTCTTCAAATGTGGCCACTGTGGGATGTGTAGATGGGCGGAGGACGAAAAAAAGAACTTCATGGGAGAGGATGAAGTAACATATGAAATACGTCAGAACATGAATTGCAATACAAAGTATGTAGTGTACATTATTGAATGCAAATGCAAACGTATTTATGTTTGGAGCACAAAAGGAACTCTCAAAGAGAGAATGAGCGGGCATCTTAGAGCTTTCAAACATGAAGTTCCTAGATATCCAATGGCTATTCATGCTGCAAATTGCGAGGCACAAAAACAACATAAACGCCTCAGCTTATATGGTATAGATCACACAGACCTCAACCCTAGGGGTGGTAACAGAGAGCTGGCACTAAGGCGTAAGGAGGCAATGTAGATACTACGTTTTAAGGCTGTGGAACGGGGCTTGAATACAGACCAGGAACTACGATATTGTTTAGGAGAATGGTGTTGATTTTAATATTCAATTACATTTTTCTCAGGAAAGTTATTAACATGTTGTCTGTATCATATAAAACATATTACTGGATCTTGGAATCCTATGTATGTAAAGAGGAATAGTGTCCTATAATGCAATCTTTTCATTCTAGGAAACAATGTGATGAACATGTCATGAAATGCCATGCACTCTGGGGATTATTTAGTGTGACAATGGAATACATATAAGAATATTAATTCAATTGGATGAATCAGGAAATTCTTCATGTAAGATTTTTTTAGCATAATGAATGTTCTATTGAAACAATTTGGAACACACTACATTTAAAAATTGATCGGGATATACAGTAAGTTGAATTCTCATGGGATGTGGCATTTAACACTAATGAAGTTGAAGTAGCAACGGAATTCCATAAGCTTACAAGGTGAAATAGATGATGTACTCGACACCGTCTGCCACCACACACTACCTACACGCCTCCAAGACTTAGGGATCCGGGAGAAGGCCTAGGACTGGACCACCTCCTTCCTCTCTGGCAGAACTCAGAGAGTCCGCCTCTCCCCGTTCCGGTCCAATGCCTCCGAGATCATCTGTGGCGTCCCACAGGGAACGTCCCTCAGCCCCACGCTGTTCAACGTTTACATGGCATCACTAGCACGCATCGCCCGACAGCACGACCTCAACATAATCTCCTACGCCGACGACACGCAGCTGATCCTCTCCCTCACCAAGGACCCTCTCACCGCCAAATCCCACCTCCACCAGGGAATGAAGGCCGTCGCCGACTTGATGAAGGAGACCCGACTTAAGCTGAACTCAGACAAGACGGAGATCCTCATCCTCGGGTCCAACCCCTCAACATGGGATGACTCCTGGTGGCCAGCATCACTGGGTACCCCCAGCCCCTTCCGACCACGCAAGCAACCTGGGAGTCATCCTAGACTCGAAACTCACCATGACCAAACAAGTCAACGCAGTCTCCTCCACCTGCTTCAACACCCTCCGCATGCTCCGCAAGATCTACAGATGGACAAACACGAGGAAAACAGTCACCCAGGCCCTAGTCAGTAGCAGACTCGACTACGGAATCGCCCTCTACGCCGGAGCCTCGTCCAAGCTCATCAACAGACTACAAAGCATCCAGAACGCCTCTGCACGCCTGATCCTCGACGTCCCGCGCCGCGACCACATAACCCCCCACCTGAGGAACTTACACTGGCTCCCCGTCGACAGAAGGATCTCCTTCAAACTCCTGATCCACGCACACAAGGCACTCCACAAAACTGGCCCAGCCTACCTCAACAGCTGACTCTCCTTTTACGTACCCAACAGGATACTCCGCTCCGCTGACCACGCCCTGGCAACGGTCCCGCGCATCCATAGAACCACCTCCGCAGGCAGATCCTTCTCCCACCGCTCCGCCAAGACTGGGAACACCCTCCCCCTCTACCTACGACAAACCGAAGACCTACTGACCTTCATGAGACAACTCAAGACCTGGCTTTTTGACCAGTAGCAGCATATCTCCCCCCCCCCCCCCAGCGCCTTGAAACCCTTGCGGGTAAGTAGCACGCTTTACAAATTAACTGATTGATTGATTGATTGATTGAACGCACGTAGAAAATAGATTAGGAAAAAATTCAAATGGGCATTTAATGGATACTAACACACTGCAGTATAAAGCGGTGACACAGTGAGTAATTTAACAAATAATTGGACTTAAGTATGAGGAAGTGGTTTATATTGAATTCAAGTTGACAAATATATAGAGTTTTAAAATTAGTGAACAATAAAAACACAAAGAAGAGGGCAGCCCAGAGTCGAATGATTTCCTTGCACTAAGCGTGGCTAAAGTTGAGTTGGAATAGAATGGATATCAATGAAATGAAAATTATAAAAGGTAATAACACACTTGAGTAGAACGATAGTGTCATTATAAACAACAGCAAAACATGGATGGCAAGTATCGGTAGATACGGAACATCACAGGTGCACGTTATAGTCTTTGATTAGACCGTTTGGTTAAAAGTGAATTGGGGTCAAAGGTAGTAGTTCTGCGACGACGGATGTCGGGACTCACACACGTCACTGGGATCGTGCAAGTGTACTCGCATGTGGGTGAGTTTAAATGTAAATTGATCTAACAGAATAGACAACATAATATTAGGATGGACGTGGATTAATGGGCGACAGTTTATTGACCTGATCCCACTTTGCAGAAGAAACATATTAGGAAGGAGACTTGTCGAACACACACTGAGATCTTGGAATAGACGTGGTAACTTAAAGGTTACAATTCGAGTGCATCTCCAATTAACCGGAGACGGGTAAGATTTGGCAATTGCATTTGCGTTGAATTGTTGGACTCCTAGATAATACAGATTTAATAATCCCTTGTCATTGTCCATAGGTAAAAATAATGGACAGTCCATTAACATTACACGGGACTGTGAAGGACGTAGAACCGGTGATAAGGCAGGCGACCACTCACTGTGTTTTTGGATTATTTAATGTTTGGCTACAAACACATAATAGACAAGGTGACGTTTATCAAATTATTAAATTGCAGGATTGATAGAACAGGAAGTGAGAACCTAGAAAGGTATGTTTTAACATAAGCAGAGTTACGTTATTGGGGTGATACACTGGTGTATAAAATCACATATGACAAATGGAATTTGGTGCCACATCCTATCCGATCCGATCCACATCAGAACAGTGGGATTACACAAATGGCTAATCAAAGTGAATTAAAATGTTGTGGACAGTAATGTTGGTATAATCGTTCAATATGTCAGCATGGAGTCACACAATTGTGCATGGATATGACAGCAATGTCTAATCTGATAAAAATAAGATAGTTTAAATAACAATGACGTTATGATTATATATGTGTGAGCATGGGTTTCCGCATGCGTGCACAATGAAACATGATATGGTAGAACACAATGTTCACTGGTGCAGCGGGCTGTAATATGTAAGCACACTGCAACCAGAATAGTGTTATTTATTATGTCTTTTAACCCTGAAGTAGTGGGTTAGTACTGGCTGAAAGAAGACAGAAATAAAGAAAAACAAGAAATACTGATTGTGTTTTATAATTACCTGCAATTGTAGTTTTTTTTTTCTTCAGAGTGTGTGCTCAGGGACTTGGTTTCACTATTGATAGCGTTCATGTTTTGATCCCATTAGGAGGGTACAGGGTGAATCCCTCCTCCCTAGAGTACCTCAATAGATCTACATATGATTCAAACATAGTACGATATAGCTGAGCGCCAAGATTTCACCCTATATCGATTCACCCCTGATGACAATTGTAAAGAAATTATCTGAGTGGCAATGGAGTAAGTTGCGGTAAATGGGACTGGGCTTAGCTGCCACCTTGGGAAACCCACCAAACCCAGGCATTCCTGAAAACTAGACACCTGGGCAATGTGGGTTGGTGTGACTCGCATGGATTCCACAAAGATTTCTTGCCCACAACTATTTCTAGTCCTTTTAAACATACATTATACTTCAAAAGACTAAAATCCCACACCTTGTTTAACCCTCGTGTTTCATGCCTACATAAGCATCTCAATGATCATTTACTATTACATGCTCTTAAGGAAAAGTTTGAAATTCAACACCTTCCAAGAAAATGGTGTTTAGGAATGTTTAACTTCTGTTTTCAAGACAAAATGTTAGTGTTCTAGTTGTTCATTAGAACACTGTGGTGAAGCTGCAGCTGGTCACTTGGGAGTTAACTAATAGGCAGCTGCTGGTATTGCAAGTATATGTTTCAGTCTATATGTCCGAATGTTTTACTGAAATGAAAGAGGAAGATATCTAAGATCTCCTAGGGATGTGATATAATTTTAGCTTCCCAGAGCACAAACCACAAGTTCTATGACAAAAAGAAACCCGTCCCCCATTTTGTTAATTTCTAAAAGAAATTATTTAGGTTTTACAGCCTTGATTCCATTAAGATGGCTTGAGGCGTGCAGCACATTTGTCATAAATACAGAATGTTTTAACTCGTTCATGACCACCCCAAGCACCTCTTTATTTATTTTATTATTTATTTATTTATTTTAAGAACTTGTAGAGCGCGACTGTCACCATTACAGGCATCCTGGCGCTAATAGAATCCAAACCCAGATAGAAAAACGAAGCAGCAGTTTAAATGTAAATTACTCAAAAATGGCTGAACGGAATTATACCAAATAAAAAAAAGCATGCTTTCCAAGTAAAGTTCTAGCTTTCTGCCATATTTTGTGTAATTGCGTTTAGATGTGTTTTTTTGTAACTGCTTTAAAAGTTTTCTATGGGAACTAACATGGGAAACCAATGTTTTGGAGCCTACCCTTTTTCTTGGTTGCAATTCTGTTCACTAGTTTTTGAGAAATGAAGGTTCAAATTCTTTATACAATTAACGCTACGGAGGTTACGAGGACTTAACAGAACAAAAAATAAGATCTGATGGGCTGCCACCACATCAACAAATGTGTGGGACCAGTCATTTTAGATGCAAAAACAACAGTTCAGCCCTAATCAGCCAGGATAGCTTGATTTCAGTGGCATGGAGAGCACGGGACTCGCGTCTGAGCATACCCTTCCCACTCGGGGTGATAGATGCAAAAACAACAGTTGATGGACAGAATGCAGAACAATGTCATACATTCACCCCGGTACAGAGACCTGGGCCTCAATCCATCTTTTTTTGTTCACCATGCCATTCCCGTTTGAACCCAGCCATATGCAAATCAGTCTTGACCCTGTGCCCCATGCGAACAGTCCATCTTGAACTGCCAAGCCAGGTCCTCCCTGGACTGGAAACAAGCATCCTAGGACCGGTTTCGGGCTTTCATTCATTTTAGGACTCAGTCCCCTGTCTTGAAAAAATATGTAAAAAAACATATAGGAGGCAGGATAGGGATTCCCTTCCCCCCCTAAGACTGGTGGGGGGCTAAAACCTTAATGTTTTTGAAGATGGCGGATATATTTTATAGGGAAGGGGATAGATGGCCCCCTCCCGAGCTGATTTTGAGGCTCCGGGGCCTCATCAACTGTAATGGGGAAGGGGGCAAGCAGCACCCCCTACCAAAGTTGTCTACGGACTCCAGGGAAACAATTTTAGTAAAATTGGAAGGGAGGCACGTGTGCACACGGCGCGCGTGAATACAGCTCCTCTCCCTGACCCAATTTTAGGCCCCGTGACTCTGTCTCCCGGGGCCAATTGTTTTTTGGGGAGTGAGAAAGGCATAAGGCCCTCCTTTCCTAGCCTAATCTAAGCACTAGGAACCCCAGGCCCCAGCGAGTCCTTTTTTGGGGAAGGGGGCATTGTGCTCATTTTACGAGCCGTTGACCAATACGGAGGACCCCATCCCCCTGGGGCCCGATGACTGCTGCAGTGTATCAAGAATCCCATCCCCTGGGACCCTGCTATGTTCTCGGCCTGGAGAGTGCGGGCAGGGAATATAAACGTTATCCGCTGCCGAAGGGAACACAACTTTGCTCCTGCCGGGAGCAGAGAAAAATGCAGCTCCCACGCCTGGGTGAGAGCAAAGTAAAAGAGCTATCTGGGGAACTCTCGCAAAATCCCGCCGCAGCCCCCAATGATTTTGGCTGTTGCAAGTACGCCAGGTCAGGCACCCACTTTCAAAAAATTATCGAATCTCGCCGGCACCTCCTATCAGTGCCGGATGGGAAGCTGGCAGGGGCCACAGTGTCTCCTTCCATGGTCCTAACTTTAAAAAGAACATGGGGTAACACCAAGTATTTTTTCAATGTTGTGGAAAGCTGCATGGAGCGTAGCAGCAATCCAGAAACACAAAAAAACACAGGAAGTCTCCTGGGCTATTGAATCTATGACTCCAGGCCAACATGGAATATTGCCAGCATTGCTGGCAAAAGGGAGTCGGAGGATTGGGAAGTGTATGTGGTACCTGAGCACATCGTCTGCTTGCAGGAAACATGGTCACTCAAAAGTATTGAGCAGTATAGATATGTAGTTTTTAATTCACCCGCCACCCATTAAAAAAAAATGGGAGGCCTAAGGGGGGCTTGGTGACATTTGTTTCCACGAGTTTCGATCCCCGAATTAAGAAGAGCTTTCTACAGTCCCCTGATTATCAGTTTGTCTCGTTCACGCTGGGCTCAAATTTGGTCGTTAGAGTTATACATTTCATCAAGAGTGGAGGTGGCTAAGGCACTTGAAATAGATTTGGAAACTTATATTGACCAGAACTCTTTCAGAATTTGGGCAGGAGATTTTAACATCCCAGAATGTCAAACTACGTCCAAAAGAGTATGTGAGTATCATGATCTCGAGGGAAATACCCTGGTACACTTCTTACACAGTCCATATGGTTTAGCGCTTAGTAACCGGATGTTAAAATGAAACCTGATAGTAGCCAAACACAGTGTGTCTATTGACCCGTGTCGCTTAACTACATTCATGGGGAAAGGCGGTGGTTGTAATATTGACCACACTCTTATTACTTATTCCAAAAAGGGAACAATCCTAGATCTACGAGCAGGGCCTAACTGAATTAGTGACCATAACCCAGCGATCCTAAATTTGGATCTCAACCTTCCAACGAATCGGGGCTCAGAGAAAATTGTCAACATTGTCCCTGTAGGGCAGAACAGTGTCAGGATTACATGAGCAGGTGTTAATCCCGCTGATCGCATATAGAATTTGGTGGCTAAGAACTTGGACCAACTATTAATTGGGCTGGAGCCTGAAAACAAGCACAGGGAGGACGGGATGCCCATGTATTAATATCCAACTCTATCAACCAATTACTTACAACAAGGGTTAAATCTCATGAGAAGGAAAGGTGTGGGTGGTTTGACGGGAATGCACAAAGGCTAGGACTAGGATGATCAAAATTCTAAACCAATACCCTAGGGATAAGGAGGCAGTTCGGACAGCTAGAATAAACTATAATAATGCTATAATGACCAGGAATAAATTCCTACAGGGGAGGCTTGGGTGAACGTGGTGCTGGCCACTGAAACCAAAGACAGTGTTCTGTTTTGGAGAACTGTTAAGGCCTACCTTTTTTCAAAAGGAACAGACCCTGATTTGGAATCTGCAGTCACCCCCAATCCAATGGGCACACCATTTGGCTACATAGGTCTGACTAAGAAGAGGGGGATCTATGGGGTTAGGTAGGCGAGCTATCCACCAGTATAACATTTACCGTAGAGGAGGTAGTTAGGCCTGGTCAATCGCACTAATTATACCTAATTTTATGAAGGGTTCTAGAAACGACCCAAAATGTTATAGGCACATTTCACTTAATTCTTAAGGGCTGTATGGGCTTAGATATGATGAACAGTATAAAAATGGTTACATAACATAAAACACACCTTGCTGGGACTGGACCAGGCAGAGGGGATATGTGGTCTCATCCAGAGGATATTTTAAGATATTCCAAACAAATATAAGAGAGCATGTGCTGGAAGTCTGCCATAGGAAGAGGAAACATGTAAATCTCCCTAAGGTTATAGTAGGACTGAACAGAGTATGGAAGGAGGAGTTAGGATGCAAATTGTACCTTATGATAGTTAATATTGCACAGAACAGGTATCTCTTAACCTGTTTCCATCTTGTTATTTTCCAGCATTTGACTGCTTTTACAAAAAATGAGAGCTAGGGCACATTTACTAGGAAATGTCCCTGTGATAACCAATCAGATCAGTCCACTCACCATAGAGCACTTTAAACAAAAATTGTATTTGACCCCCAGGGTATCCCTTCTTAAACCACTCTTTTTACAAAAAAGAAGTATTTATCACCAGGTGGCTTTTACATTTTTGTATGAATTAGGGGACGCTAGAGTATGCTACAGAGTCGCTCTGTTCTTGAAAATAATCTATATTAGAGCTTTTTTAGATGATTCAGGAAATTGCAAAAATTGATAAGGGTTAATGTATTAATCGTAGCTAATTGGTTTTGCTACTGGTGACTCCATTGTGGCTTCATGGTTATATGTAGACAATCGTCATAAGAGTTGCATTTTAACCTTGCAGATATAAATCGATATGGTGTATTTATGCATGACATTTGCACATTATTTTATTGTTTTTACAATTTAGGTTTTATATTAACTGCCTTGGCATCGTGTGAATTTTGGTTTTAAGAGATCGATATTTTAATCATATTGTAACCATTTATTGTAATATTTTGTGCTTTTATGGCTCAGTGATTTTGTGCAGAATACAGCTTGATGATGATGATGATGACTCCAGGACAACTCACCATATTTTCTAAAGCACTCAGAGCTGGAGCTGTAGGCTCTTCAGATGGAGTGTAAAGCCATGTTTAAAGTTTTTTGTTTAATTTGTTATTAAAAATAATTTGAGAATCACTATTATTAAACATTGCCATGTGAGAATTTATGAAAAATACACTTTAATGTTAGTTATTGGTGACTTTTTGGCAAAACCAATAGGCCTACTGTATATATGTTGATGTGCAGAGCCTTTGTTTGAGCACAGTGCCCTTGATAGAGCCTATTGGTATTTTGAGCCTTTGACAAAGCTAGTAGGTCTGCCTTACTTAAATTGAGAGCTTTTATGTTGTTACATAACATAGTCAGCGCTGCCGTGGTAGCAGTGGTTGGGAGCAGGGGCTGGCCGCAGGCTAGGTGTGCACAGCGGGGATTTGGGAACCCAACCCTACGCCATGCAAAGAGATGTACATCATACTTTTCGTTAAAAAAACAAATGAAATTCTCGGGGAAAAAACAAGGTTAAAGTGACATTGTAGTTAGAAATTGTGATAATATGTTACATTACATTTAAAAAAAACTTAAAACATAAAGGTTAAAAGGACACTATAGTTATGTAAATGCCAGTTAAAATGACCATTGTAAATTAACAAATCCAGTAAAATTCACTAGTTATAGTTCTTTCAAGGAACTATAACTCATGCCCTAAAGTAACCATAACTTGCACCCCACCATTCACGCTTCTTAAATCACATATTACATCACTCATGACAAGTTACATGACATCACTGCAACATCTGAAATTACATAATTTTTAACAACATTGGATGGCGGGGGTGTAACTTACAGTTACTTTAGGGCACAAGTTATAGTTATTTGAGATAACTTTAACAGGTGAACTGCAGTGAGTTTGTTTGTTTAAAACTGTATGTTTTACCTGACATTTTCACAATATGGGTGATGAAATATGTGATGTCATCAACAATGCATTGTGGGGGCGGGAGTTATAGTTAGCTCAACTAACTATAACAGCCGAATCTCTCTGGTTTTGTACGAGTGAAATGTCCAACTAACTATAATGTCCCTGAAACCCGTGGTTTTTTTCTGTGAATTTCTACTGTTTCTTAAATGCTAATTTCTAACTATAACGCCCATGAAACCTATGGCAAGGCGGGAGCCGTGCTCCCGCGCTGCTATAGCAAACAGAAATGTCCAGTGGATAAGCAACCCGGGACATTGCAAGAGCGGGGCCCGCGGTCCCCTTCCCTTAGTGTTTACAGCCCCAGGGAGGTGGTGGTCCCTGGGGGTCCCCAACCGACCCGCATATTTAAATAAAGTGTACCCTGGGGAGGTGGTGGTCCCTGGGGCAGTGTGGGAAGGGGCAGGAGCCCCCAACACTAATTTAAATTATTGAAGCCCCAGGAAGGTGTCAGTCCCCAGGGCTTGGGGGGCCCACAAGGACCCCCTGCCCTGAAATTAAGTGTGCTTCTCGGAGGTGGTGGTCCCCGGGGACTATCAGAGGCGCTGCTGGGACAGACTTGTTTCCTGATCAACATCCCCATTTTTGGTGGGTGATTGTTTCTACCTTATGGACTCTAGATTTATTCAATGGGTATTAGGGTGTATAGAGTCGGTAACTGTGTTTTAGTAACACAAGACATTGTTCTTCTACTTCATATGTCTTTAACTTCTATACTTGCAACTCCAATCTTTTATGGAGCATATCACTATTTTGGTTCGAGGGCCCGTAGCACTCTGTATTTCTGATTCTCATTCATTAAGTCTACTGCACCGGGTGTCCTTTTGATCTCTTCTCATATAGGTTCAGTTACTGCGTTAGTTTGAGTCATTTTGTATGAAATCACCAATGTTTGTAACTATAGGGTATATTTTTTATCTTCCATCATTGTATTAGATTGACTATATTCACACTATTATGATAGGTCATTTTAACTTTTTTGTATTATGTGATTATCAATATATCACAATATTGTATATAGCACATTGATTCTGTCATTCCAGCCTTGAAAAAGTCCGAGTACAGACGAAACACGTGTCGGCTAATCGTGTGCTGGGGAAATCTTTTGGAAACTTATAAAAGAGACAAGGAATTACTACGGATGACCATATATGATTATTTTGAATGCAACATGCATTGTGTGTCTAATTGTATCATTCTCATGTTGTAGAGACTAACTAGTTTTAGGGTATCTATCTAACATATGTCAGTACTGTTTTCGGATATTAGAAAGGTATTTAGTTGGTAGAGGTGTGCTGCCATAGCTTCTTTTTTGTGTGTTAAGTCCCCGGGACAGTGTGGGGAGGGGCAGGAACTCCCCCACGTCTATAATTTATTTGGAGCCCCGGGGAGGTGGCGGTCCCCGGGGGGCCCGCGAGGCTCCCCAACCTCTATTAAAATAAAGCCCCAGGAAGGTGGCGGTCCCCGGGGCAGCATGGGGGGAGGAGCCCCCCACACATTTGATTTATAAATAAGCCTCGTGGAGGTGGCGGTCCTCTGGGCTGAATGCCCCCGGGCCCCGCACATTATGGATGAAGCCCATGGGAGGTGGCGGTCCCCGGTGCTGCGGGGGCCTCCGCCGGACCCCGCTAATCAATTAGGCATTGCCCTCGTGACCTGGCCCACCCGGGGTCTTTAGGAAATGAAGCATGGGTGCCAGTGCTTTTTCTTTTTTCGCCCGGATTCGCGCACCCAGTGCGAATTCGGCCGATTTTCTTTATTAAAAAAATGCTTTTTTGGGCCGACCCCCTGAGCAGGCCTAGGGGGGTCAGGGTGTTTCTACCCTGTCCACTTTTCTTGTTTTTTTTACCTCTTTTTAACTGATTTCTTGAGACTCGGTTTTACCGAGTCACAAGATGGCTGCCAAAACATTCTGGTTTGGAGTGTTGGCAGCCAATCAGGATTAAGCTTGTGCTCGGGAGGGTTCACAAATCCTCCTCTGTGCTCAGAAATCGATATTTTTATTTTTGGAATTTCTCAGCAACTACAGAACAGATTTACACCATTTTTTTAAAAAAAAGGCGCTACTGTTTTGCCAAATTTGGTGTCATTCCGTTCAGCAGTTCGGGCTGTAGTATGTTCTAAAATTCCTATGGAAATTAACATGGAGAAAATGCATTTTGGGACCCCCCTTTTTCTCGAATCACTCCGAAACTTTCAAGACAGGAGCTGACTGAGTGAACCATTAGTTTGAAAAATTTCGCGAAGAATTGTCAAACGGCGCCAAAGATATTGCCAAAAGAAAAATCGCTTTTTGAATAGAAACAAGGTCCAAACCATAACTACCTACTGTGTATGTATATGTATATGTATATATATATATATATATATATATATATATACTAGCGGCCCATCCCGACGTTGTCCGGGTATGAAAATTAATGTCTGCAGCTCCGGGTATGAAAATGAATGTCTGCAGCAAGCTGTTTGTAGGAAGGTGGATACTTGACTATGGTTACCCCAGATTTTATGCCTTGCGTTTAGCTGGTTTTCGACTTAGTTGGCCTGGGATCCTGCTAATCAGGGCCCCAGGCTATCTACTCTCTCTATAAAATGGACTCCATATACCCTAGGTACATAACTAATTGGATATTGAGTCACCTTATCAGCCCCTGTATAGTGTACTATAGGTACCCAAGGCAAAGGTGCACCCAAGGCCTACCAGGGGCCGCAGCATATTGTTTGCCACCCCTGGCTGGCCATCCAAACTGACACAACTGGCTGATCACTCAGCTGAGGCAAGGTCGTGTAATCATCCCTTGCTTAGGTATAGTATTCCTATATCTAACCTTATAATCTAGACACATATGCACCTATAAGTCACTCCTATGGCAGGTCCTAACAATCCTGGAGGCAGAGTGCTTGGTTTTATGTGAGATGGTGCTCTAGCATGAGCTGAGCCGGACTGCAGCTTTCGGAACCATGTCCTTATAGCTGTTCTAGGATATTGCCATACCATATACTCTTAAATGATTTGATTTGATTTGATGATTTGTAAAGCGCGCCAATTCCCGCGGGCGTCTTGGCGCTATGATAAATCCTTCCATTCCTTGAGCGGTGTCTAAAGTTATGCAGAGAATAGCCATGTTTTTACTTCCTTTCTGAAGGATTCTAAAGATGGGCAGGTTTTTATGGCAAGAGGAAGCTGATTCCAGGTGCGTGCTGCGTGTACAAGGAAGCTTCTACCGCCACAGCTTGCTCGTCTAAATCTGGGAACGGTAATTAGTTTCAGTTGGCTGGATCTCAGAGATCTCGTTGGTTCATATTGTTTCAGATGATATCTCAAAAATTGTGGCCCTTTTCCCTGAAATGCCTTATAGGTCAGGCATAGTGCTTTAAATTTCACCCTCTTTGCAATTGGCAGCCAATGCAAAGTCTTTAGTTTATGGCTAATCGGCTCGAATTTAGGTATGCCTAGAACCAGTCTGGCTGCTGCATTTTGTAGACGTTGTAATTTGTCTATAACTTTTGTCCTAGCTCCGGCATATAGACCGTTTCCGTAATCCAGTCTCGCCAAAGCTAATGCTGTTACTACTGTTTTACGTGAATCCTGTGGTAGATATGGAAGTAATTTTTTTATCATTTTTAGAATATACCAGACAACTTACTGTCTTGGGCTTCAAATGATAAATTCTTGTCAAGAGTGAAGCCCAAATTCTTCACTTTTTCAGATAATCCTGGGCATCTACCTAAGTCCTTGGGCCACCAGGTGGGGGACCAGATGTTTGTGTCACCCCCTAGTATCATCACTTCACTCTTATCTCCGTTGAGCTTTAGGCAATTTCTTTCCATCCATTGACTGTGTCATACAACATTGGAAATTTTCCGCTGTTTCCTTTACATCCTTATTGATGGTCACTACAATTTGAGTGTCGTCAGCGTAGGATATTGGGGTAAAGCCACAGTTTCTTATTATTTCAGCAAGGGGGGCAACGTATAGGTTAAAAAGGGTAGGACTCAGAGAGGATCCCTGCGGGACCCCCCATGGTAGATAAAAAGATTTGGATTTTGCTCCTCCTACTTCTACTGAAAAAGTTCTGTTGGCTAGATAGGATTCAATGAGGGTACATGCTGAGTCATGTATTTCTGCTGCTTTTAGGCGATTTATAAGAATCTCATGACTGATCGTATCGAAGGCCGCCGATAGGTCGAGTAGTATCAGGGCGGGCTTCGCTCCGTTGTCCATCACTTTCCTGAGTTCCTCCACTGCTGTAATTAGAGCAGTTTCTGTTCCGTGTCCTTCGCGGAAACCAAACTGAGAATAGTCCAGCCAATTACCATCCATCAGATAGCGAGATAGTTGTTTGTTTAAGAGTTTCTCTAATATTTTAGCGGCGAAAGGAATCCTGGCTATTGGTCTGTAATTACTTGGTTCTTCACAGTCCAAATTTGATTTTTTGAGTAATGGTCTGATTGATATCTTTTCCAGTCCTCCGGAAAGGGGCTAGTTTCAAGTATTTGGCAGAATAATTTTTCTAATACCACGCTTAATTGTTCTGAACAGACTTGCATTGTTTTGGGTGGACAAGGGTCTGTTGGGCTACCTGAGTTAATGGTGAGTAATTCTTTCTGAATTTGATCCTTTGTAGGGGAGGTAAATTGGAACAGTGTAGGATGGTCTGACTGTTCCACTAAGATTGCTGATTGTGAGGTGGCCTGATCTGGCTGATTATCCCTTTCTATATTATGGTTTTTAAAAGAATCATAAACTGAGGAAACTTTTTTACGAAAAATTTGCCTAGAGTGTTACAGAATTCTGATGACATTTCTTCTAAGGTATTATTTTCAATTTTTGAAAGTTTTTTAACAGTGGAGAAGAGAGCTTTACTGGAGTTTTTTGAATCATTAATTTTTTGGATGAAGTATTTGCTTTTCTCTGATGTTATTAATTTTTTATTACTAGCTAAAATTGCTTTATATTCTTTTTTTTGCTGTACGTCGTAATTGGCTCTCCACTTTTTTTCTGCTCTTCTACACAATTGTTTTTGTTCCTTCAAAGCTTCTGAGAACTATGGTTGTGAAGGGGTCTTTCTTTTCAAAGTAACTTTCTTTTGTGGAACTGTAAGTTGGACTGCATTCTCCAGCCACTTATTGAGTTGTTTACATGCTTTATTGCTGTCTGTATCTAGAGTTGGATACGACGAGCATAGGGTGTCCATAAATGCCTGGGGCTGGATTTTGGACCAGTCATATGTGGTTTTTTTTATGGCTTCGACCGGTCTTCCTGTATCTTGTGTAGTTTCTAAAAAGAATGAGACCATCTTGTGGTCTGACCACGGGACCATTAGCGTGTCAATTTTATTTATCTTCTGGCATGATGTAAAAATACCATCCAGAGTATGGCCGGCGCAGTGCGTATCTAAATGTACTTTTTGTTTTAAGTCAAAATTTTCCATTTCATCTATAAATGAAATTACCTTGGGGTCAGATGTTTTTTCTAGGTGTATATTAAAGTCTCCTAGAATTTTATAGTCCATATTCGTCACACTTGATTCTAGAAATGGATTTAGCAGCTCAATTAAAGGCGTTTTGGCATTGGGTGGTCTATAAATCAATAAGCCATTAAATGTATAATTGTTGGTAATTTTTATTTGAATAGTTAGCGTTTCACAATCTGGGTTGCTTCCTTTGTCTGTACTTTTGATCTTAAATTCCTCCTTAGCTATGATCGCTAATCCTCCTCCGCGTTTCAATTTTTTCTATCGGCTTAAATGCATTATAATCCTCGCGGTTATTGCTAACTTTGGTTTGGCTTTATCAAAACATGTCGTGTAAGGTGTCATACGCTTTGGAATACTACCCCCTCGCCAGTTCTGGCGACGGTGGTAGCATTCCACCCTTCTAGAGGGAGAAGACATGTTACTTCCATTAATCCCGGTTAAAGTTAACCAGAGCCTCAGCATCACAAAATGGATGCTGCTGCCACAGACACAAGTCTAACCTCCTGCTGCTGGGAGCCCTTCCAGCGAGGGAGGCTTGGACAATAGGTTTCCTGACACAGGGAGGTGCTAGCACCACCCCAGACAGGAGATAGTGGATTGGGGCAGGGAGGGCTGAATGAAATGAGACACTGCCTGGGGCACACAAGGTGTCCCATGCATAGTCCAGTTCAAACCGGTGCTGGGGCACTCCAGCCCCAGCTCTGGCGCAAGACTGGACAAAGGGAAAGGGGTGTAACCACCCCCTTCCTGGGTCCCACCCATAGGAGGGACCTAGCAGGTAATCCAGCCCCTTGATTTGGAATAAAGGTAGGAGCTGTGTCCTTAGACTTTAGATCATCCTGACTCAAACTTTGATACGAAACTCTGGACTCTTCGACATCCTACTCGACGTAGAATACTGAAGAATCTCCCTTGCGGTCAATGAGTGACCACCCTGTGCAAGCAGGCACCATCAAGCGTTTAACGGTTTGCTCTGTTGTTGCTCCCGCCGGAACTCGAACGACAGAGACCGACAAGAACCGGACTTCAAAACATCCAACAGCCCGATCCACAGCCACAGCATAGCTGAGACCCGTGGAGGCGACGTGAGATGTGGGACCGGCCATCTTGGAAAGCCAGCGAAGTGCTTTCTGTGCAGCTCCTGAGGCACCCTCGAAGCTGTGCATTGGGGATTGAGAAGCCCCAGCCCCGAGCATCAATTGCACCGAAGATCACCTCTCCACACTCACCGAGTGCTGCATGGGGCCCTTTTGCATTTTCCTGCTCGACGCGTCTGTCCGGTCACTTGCCCGTTGGCTAGTGGCCTCTGTGACGACGAACCTTCGAATTTTCAATGCTGGTCTGGTTGCTCCAGACTGGCTCTTGCTCCCCTGAAAAGGAGCAACCCATCAGACCTTGCTGGTCTGATCCAGAAGCCATCTTCCATTCCTGCGTGGGTTGCATTTGCCAAGGCCTGTTGACTCCGAATCGAGATCCGACACCACCGACAGCGAGAGCCTTCGTGGGACAGTCCGTGCCAAGCGCCTGATCATCGTCGACACCTCCTGATCCACGTGGCAGCGGAGACAAGCTTCACGACATCACCTGATCGCAACCAGACATCGCCTGGTTCCTTCCTGGTTCCTTCCTGGTCACTGGCTAGTGACCCAGACTCTGTCCCCTCTGCTTTCAGGTACTCTACATCTTCGATCCACCCTTAGATCCAACCGGACTCTTCTCTCCTGGTCGCCTGCAGCATCTTTTTTCCAAGGCTCCATAGAACTCCACGAGGAAACTCGACACACTTTGACACTTATGCACCCGCTTCCTGTGGGTAAGGTAACGCGAGTACTGCGGTGCTCCTGTAGAGATTTACATCCCTAGTGTCCTAGTTTTAAGTGGTTAAGTTCTAGTCCAGTTGGAAGACTTCTAAATCTGCAAGTTTCTAACTGTACGCACCCATTGACTTCTATTGGTGCACGTGTGTGCATTTAGACACTGCACCCGCATCCTGTGGGCCTCCTACGTCCTAACTGCTGTTAGTCCAGGGTAGCCCCAGCAATTCCCAGGGCCCTAGGCCTTACCTTTGTTAGTGATGTGGTTCTTGTACCACTATTTTAGTATATGGTTTTAAGGGCCACCAGGGCCTATCCATATTTGTGCAACTTTTGTATGTTATATTAAGTTACTTGTTATACGCTTGTGCTCCTGTGCTCATAAAGAGTTAGGGGATCTATTTAGAAATAAATACATATATATTTTGAATATATAACCTGTGTGGTGTCCTTTCATTTGGTATTAAAAGGTTTGCATATGGTAAAACAGCTGGCTTCACATGCCCTCTTGAGTTTAGCCTAAGACTGCTTTGTCCATGCTACCACTAGGATAGCTGGTCTATAAGGTTGACTTTACAACCATCACCATAAGGGTTGTTTGGACTGGTGCAAGGTGCTCACTAGAATAGTGAGCATCATATACCAGGCCAACTTCTCACATTGGTGTGCAGCGGTTGGGATTTGAGCTTGCTGTTGTTTTACCATTGTAATCTTTGATATAATTTGAAAGATCACATTAGGTACCATAGGTACATATAACAAAGCTTAAAATACTTAAGTTCTACTGAACTTAGTTGTTGTAGAGGAAAGGGCCTAGCACACCCGGACTGCAACTCCTAGAGAGGTTCTAGTAGGTAAACACTCAGTGTAGGTAGGTGCACACACCACACCTCACTAGTCATGTCTGGCACAGGTGAACCCTCTGCTTCTCTACCTGTGGTAAGTGACCTTCCCAAGGCACCCTCAGATATGAGATGCTCAACTTCCGAGAGTCGAGGTGTGTGCGTGGGGGTGTGGCGGACCGGAATACCAAGCGCGGAGGCCGTATATAGTGGGCAATGTTTGATTTATTTCCGTATGGTTGCTCAAAACAGGGTGATTAGCAAGAGTCAATGATCCAGAAATGAAAGGCACGGCTCCGCGGGAGGGGTCCAGGTCCGGTACCGATGTCAGCGGGCTCTCCGGGTCTTCTACTCTTGGGGATGTCCTCGGAGGTACCGGGAGAAAACAAAGAAAAGAAAGGAGCCGTTAGTCCTGCCGGACTTCTCTCGTCAAATCCCTGTTACCGGCACCGGGAAGTGTGAGGGGTAAGAAGACGAAAGTGAGGAGGGGTCGGAAGGGTCAGGATAGGGACGGACACAAGCAGGGTATCGAGAAGCAGTAGGGGTGTAGGGTGGTGGGACGTGAGGATTAAAGGGTTTATTTACAAAGTGGAGGAGTGCTTTACAAATTTTACACAGTGCTCCGAGTGACGACGTGAGCCTAAAGGGTAGTTCAAATATACAGAAAGGAATTATTTACACTGCACCTAATGTGCTATCAGAGGGGTTCCGTGTCACTCACCCGCTCCGCCGCAACTCTCCAAGTTGAGTTGCGGCCGCTCCCCAGCAACCTCCGGTGGACTCCACCAATCTTCGGACCAGTCTTCTTCCTCTTCGGTCGCCGTCTCCTTCGCCTCTCCGGTCGGGGTCTCCTGCCACAAGCTCAATCCGACGTCGGACTGTTTCCTGGTTCCGGCATTTCTAGTGTCCCGGTCACGTGAGGGGGAGGTACTTCCGGGGTCAGGTGGTAGTGCTTCCGTGTTTCCGCCGTTCCGGATTGGGTCCTGGAACAGAGGACAGAGGGTTGGACATTTGGTGGGTTGGGTTGCTACTATGGACGCTCTGGCCGGATTCTCTGTCGTACGGGAAGGACTGCAATACCGTGGTGTGTGACGGGTAGGTGGGGCCGCCGTATCACACGAGGTCATTGTGCACCTCCAGGAAGTTGAAACAGGGTTCCAACCCTACCTTCCAACACCTGATAGAAGTCCTAGAGGCAGGCGATCTTGAGAAGGCCTCTAAACCAGGTCACATAGATAACACAGGTGAAGGTGTCCCCTCCACAGAAGAGGAGTCCATAACCCCAGAAGTTGGTGAGGAAGTGGAAGAAGATTCAGATGGAGATGATAACCAGGTCCAAGTCAGGAGGCTTAGCCAGGCTAACCTAAGTTTACATGGGAATGGAGAAGAGTTTCACCTTTCCAGACCCAATAGTAGACTTCTCCCAGGCAATAGAAGGGAAAGATCTCCTTCCAGGGAGTCTCTCCTCTCTAATGCCTCAAGGGGTTCTCAAAGGGGAATGACTCCCCCCCAGACAAGAGAACATGAGGCTAGGATGAGAGCTGTCCAACTTCAGATAGAGAAAGAGGAAACAGCCCTGGCCCAAGCTAAACTTGCTTTAGCAAGGGAGCAAAAATTAATTGGATTAGATTCCACTAGTGGCAGCAATATCCTTAAGGATAGAGACAGGTCCTATGATACTAGAAACCGGAGTAAGATTGTGCCCCCCTACAAAGATGGGGATGACTTCCACAAGTGGATTACTGCTATGGAGTGGGCCTGCATGGTACAGCAGGTTCCCCAAAGTCAGTGGGCAGCAATCTTGTGGTTCTCCTTTTCAGAAAAAGGAAGAGAAACTCCTCACTGTTAGACATGAGGATGCTAAAAACTACACTGTCCTGAAGAGTGCTCTAATTGATGGGTTTGGATTAACCACTGAGCAATACAGGTTGTTGTTCAGAGATACCCAAAAGGCTCAGACTCAGGACTGGACTGATTTTGTAGATTGTGCTACTAAGGCTCTGGAAGGTTGGTAACTAAAATGAAGTATACTTGTAAATGAAGTATACTTGTAAAGCGCACTGTTACTCCATCTCGGAGTGTCCTGGCGCTGTATACTGATGGGGAACCCGTCCTGGCTTTCCCTGTGAGAAGGTCCCTTCCTGGGCATCTCCAAGGTGAGACCAGGTATCCCCGGCGTTGAAGGGGCCGTTGTGAAGATTAAGCAAGCTATTGCCCAGAGTTGCAGAGTGGAGCCCAAGGTTAGAGTAGGCGCTGAGGCGAGAATTATCGAGTCCGCGGACATTGACCCAAGACCCTGCCGCGTTGGGAATTGAACCCTGGTCCCGGGCCGATCTCAGCTTCCTGGTCTGCCGCCCCTAACCACTGAGCCACACTTCTCTGGGCAGCAAAGTACATGACTATACAGGATTGTATAATTTGATTATGAGGGAGCAGATCCTTAGTAATTGTCAAACCCAGCTTTTACACCAGCACCTGGTGGACTCAGATCTAACCTCTCCACAAGAATTGGGTAAGAGGGCAGACAAATGGGTCAGGACCAGGATTAGGCCTAAAAATCAGGGTGGTGACCAAAAGAAGGATAATACCAAGACTCAAGAGAAGGGTGGGGATAAATCAAAAGACAAGTCCTCCACATGGCCCCAAAACGCCAATGGTGGGGGTGGGTCCCAAAACACCTCCTCTGTCAAGAAACCTTATTGCCATGTCTGTAAACAGCCTGGCCACTGGAAGGCTGATAGCAGTTGCCCAAGGAAAAAAATAAGGAAAATATTCCTCCAAGTAAGACTCCAACACTTCCTGTTACAATTAGTAGTAATCCCCAAGGTGGTGGGAGTGCCCCCAAGAATTTGGCTGGGTTTACTTTTAAAACTCAGGTGGACTCTGGCCTAACCAGGTCCCCTACAGCAGCTACTCTTGTCTGTGAGGCTGGCATGGGGTTTGGCAACTTCACTGCTTGTCCCAACACTTTGAGCAAGTACAGACAGGAGCCCCTCATCAATGGTCAGAAAATTGAGGCCTATAGAGACACACGGGCTAGCATCACTATGGTGACTGAGAGTCTAGTCCCCTCATCTTTTGCCACCCCTGGGTGACCATCCAAACTGACAACTGGCTGATCACTCAGCTGGAGCAAGGTCGTGTAATCACCCCTTGCTTAGGTATAGTATTCCTATATCTAACCTTATAATCTAGACACATATGCACCTATAAGTCACTCCTATGGCAGGCCTTAACAATCCTGGAGGCAGAGTGCTTGGTTTTATGTGAGATGGTGCTCTAGCATGAGCTGAGCCTGTCTGCAGCTTTCGGAACCATGCCCTTATAGCTGTTCTAGGATATTGCCAAACCATATACCTTTAAATGCATTATAATCATCGCGGTTATTGCTAACTTTGGTTTTGCTTTATCAAAACATGTCGTGTAAGGTGTCATACGCTTTGGAATACTACCCCCTCGCCAGTTCTGGCGACGGGGGTAGCATTCCACCCTTCTAGAGGGAGAAGACATGTTACTTCCATTAATCCCGGTTCAAGTTAACCAGAGCTTCAGCATCACAAAATGGATGCTGCTGCCACAGACACAAGTCTGACCTCCTGCTGCTGGGAGCCCTTCCAGCGAGGGAGGCTTGGACAATAGGTTTCCTGTCACAGGGAGGTGCTAGCACCACCCCAGACAGGAGATAGTGGATTGGGGCAGGGAGGGCTGAATGAAATGAGACACTGCCTGGGGCACACAAGGTGTCCCATGCATAGTTCAGTTCAAACCAGTGCTGGGGCACTCCAGCCCCAGCTCTGGCGCGAAACTGGACAAAGGGAAAGGGGTGTAACCACCTCCTTCCTGGGTCCCACCCATAGGAGGGACCTAGCAGGTAATCCAGCCTCTTGATTTGGAATAAAGGTAGGAGCTGTGTCCTTAGACTTTAGATCATCCTGACTGAAACTTTGATGCGAAACTCTGGACCCTTCGACATCCTACTCGACGTAGAAGACTGAAGAATCTCCCTTGTGGTCAAGGAGTGACCACCCTGGGCAAGCAGGCACCATCAAGCGCTCAACGGTTTGCTTTGTTGTTGCTCCCGCCGGAGCTCGAACGACAGAGACCGACAAGAACAGGACTTCCAGACATCCAACAGCCCGATCCACAGCCACAGCAAAGATGAGACCGTTGGAGGCGACGTGAGACGTGGAACCGGCCATCTTGGAAAGCCAGCGAAGTGCTTTCTGTGCAGCTCCTGAGGCACCCTCGAAGCTGGCATTGGGGATTGAGAAGCCCCAGCCCCGAGCATCAATTGCACCGAAGATCACCTCTCCACACAAACCGAGTGCTGCGTGGGGCCCTTTTGCATTTTCCTGCTCGACGTGTCTGTCCGGTCACTTGCTCGTTGGCTAGTGCCCTCTGTGACGAAGAACCTTCGAATTTTCAGCGCTGGTCTGGTAGCTCCAGACTGGCCCTTGCTCCCCTGAAAAGGAGCAGCCCATTAGACCTTGCTGGTCTGATCCAGAAGCCATCTTCAATTCCTGCGTGGGTTGCATTTGCCAAGGCCGGTTGACTCCGAATCGAGAACCGACACCGCTGACAGCGAGAGCCTTCGTGAGACAGTCCGTGCCCAGTTCCTGGTCGTCGTCGACACCTCCTGGTCCACGTGGCAGCGGAGACAAGCTTCACGACATCACCTGATCACAGCCCGACAACGCCTGGTTCCTACCTGGTCACTGGCTAGTGACCCAGACTCTGTCCCCTCTGCTTTCAGGTACTCTACATCTTCGATCCACCCTTGGATCCAACCGGACTCCTCTCTCCTGGTCGCCTACAGCATCTTTTCTCCAAGGCTCCATAGAACTCCACGACAAAACCCGACACTTTGACACCTATGCACCCGCTTCCTGTGGGTGAGGTAACGCGAGTACTGCGGTGCTCCTGTAGAGATTTACATCCCTAGTGTCCTAGTTTTAAGTGGTTAAGTTCTAGTCCAGTCGGAAGACTTCCAAATCTGCAACTTTCTAACTTTACGCACCCATTGACTTCTATTGGTGCACACGTGTGCATTTAGACACTGTACCCGCATCCTGTGGGCCTCCTACGTCCTAACTGCTGTTAGTCCAGGGTAACCCCAGCGATTCCCAAGGCCCTAGACCTTACCATTGTTCGTGACGTGGTTCTTATACCACTATTTTAGTATATGGTTTTAAGGGCAACCAGGGCCTATCAATATTTGTGCAACTTTTGTATGTTATATTAAGTTACTTGTTATACGCTTGTGCTCCTGTGCTCATAAAGAGTTAAGGGGATCTATTTAGAAATAAATACATATATATTTTGAATATATAACCTGTGTGGTGTCCTTTCACTTGGTATTAAAAGGTTTGCATATGGTAAAACAGCTGGCTTCACATGCCCTCTTGAGTTTAGCCTACGACTGCTTTTGTCCATGCTACCACTAGGATAGCTGGTCTATAAGGTTGACTTTACAACCATCACCATAAGGGTTGTTTGGACTGGTGCAAGGTGCTCACTAGAATAGTGAACATCATATACCAGGCCAACTTCTCACACTGTTTACCGTGTGTGCGTGCTCCAAATGTGTCCAGCCACTGTCAGAAAGCGCCCCAGCGATATGTGCCTCTGCATCCGCTGATGACGGCGCCAACGTTCACCGTGTGGGCCTGCTTTCTGGCCTCACAGTTTGCTATTGCGGCACAGCCGTCCTGCTGTGCACATCTTCGTACTTCCACAGACTTCAACAACACACGCCGCGTCGACGTTATCTGACTGCGTACTAAGACGCCACACATTTTCTACGTGTTGGACGCTATTCTCACGCTTTACAACGCTGAACGCACACGCCCACCTCAACAATCCTGAACGCACACTCCCACCTCAGAGCTGGTGCTACATTCACCGGACTACTTTGTCCCACAACGTTCTTTGTCCCTTCCAAACTACATTTTGCGCTGGTGTATAGCCTATGTCCATCTGCTTTGCCTCGGCTTTCCAATGCTGTATGCGGTGTTCCGGTTAGCGCTGTGGTTCTGGAGTTTACCCGCCTCAAAGGTTTGGTCTCTCTCTTTAGATTATTAGTATGGATATATATATATATATCTGCTCCAGAAGCCCCCCTCCCACACCAGGGAAGGAAGCGGACGCACTCGCGTGGAAAGTTGTAAATGATTAGTTTATTGCACAAACAGGACGCGTTTCGGCGGAAGTGCCTTTTTCCCCTGTCAACCTGGTTTGCAAGAGTTGCCGCCATTTAAGGCATTAAAAAAAATAATCACACACTTTTTCTGTGAATTCATCAACATAAAGAGCGGACAAAAACATTGTCGTTTCTTTAGCGGCTATTTTGAAGTGGTTTGCTATATCATTAAAAACAAAAACATTTCACAGTGAATTAATTAAATAATAAACTATTATGCCGCAATACATGATTTAAAGTCCTTCGCATATAGTTTATGAAAAAATTATTATGTGAACAATTGAGCCCTGTATGGGCAATACCGCTATATTCATGGTATATATATATTACCTACTGGCGGTCGCCAGTAGGTAGGTATAGTTAGGACCTAGTTTCCATAAGAAATCCGTAACATTCTATTGGGAATAACTTTGGCGCCGGTTGATGAATCTTCGCGAATTTCTCAAAGAAGATGGCCCGCTCCGCTCCTTCCCTGAAAGTTTTGGGGGGATTCGTCAAGTGGGGGCTGAGAAAAAAGGGGGGGCCAAAACGTGTTTTCCCCATGTTATTTTCCATAGGACCTTTAGACACGGCTACAGCCCGAACGGCTGAACGGAATTACAAGAAATTTGGCAAAATGGTAGAGTCTGATTCGCAGATCACGCTTTTGCTTAAATGGTGTAAATCCCTCCAGTAGTTCCTGAGAAAATCAAAAGAGAAGAAATATATATATCTATAAGCGTGCACCGTGCGCCCACCGAACGCGTAATCCGCGATTTAAAAAAAACAACATTTTTTGGTCACTGGGGGTCCTTGTGGGACCCCCTGAGCAGGCCTAGGTGGTCAGGGTGCTTCTACCCTGCCCCCTTTTTGAGTTCAACACGTTTGTTTTTCTGCTTTCTTGTGCCTCAGTCTACCGAGGCACAAGATGGCTGCCAACAATTTCTGTTTTGGAGAGTTGACAGACAGTGGCAGCCAATCAGCACGAGCTGCATGCTCATTGGCTTTCAACACTTCAAACCAGGAAGTGTTGGCAGCCATCTTGTGCTCGGTAGACCGAGGCACAAGAAATCAGAAAAACAAACGTGTAGAACACAAAAAGGGGGCAGGGTAGAAACACCCTGACCCCCTAGGCCTGCCCAGGTGGTCCCACAAGGACCCCCAAGGCCCAAAAAATGTTTTTTTAAAAACCAGTCTTTTTTTTTCAAATTACCCCCCGGGGGACCAAATCGCGGGGGGCATAGTGATAAAGAATTGTGGGGGGCCCCAATCCCCCCCCACACTGCCCGGGTACCGCCGTCCCCCGGGGCACAGCAACGCAGCCCCCTGGCGCATACTGGAGACTTCTGGTGGGCTAGTTGGGCCCCAGGGACCCCCAGTATGCAAGGGGCATTAGTTCCCCCACTGCAAACGCGCCAAGGGCCTGCATTGCAGAGAGGTGTAAAAAGGGGCATAGCCTCATTACACCTCTCTGTAATGCAGCCCCCTGGGGAATACTGGAGGGTCCTGGTGGGCTAGTTGGCCCCCAGGGACCCCCAGTATGCAAGGGGAATTAGTTCCCCCTCTGCTAACGCGCCCGGGGGCTGCGTTGCAGAGAGGTTTAAAAAAGGGTGCGGCCTCATTACACCTCTCTGCAATGCAGCCCCCTGGCGCATACTGGAGGTTCCAGGTGGGCTAGTTGGCCCCCAGGGACCCCCAGTATGCAAGGGGAATTAGTTTCCCTTCTGCAAACGCACCAGGGGGCTGTGGTGCAGAGAGGTGTAAAAAGGGGCATAGCCTCATTACACCTCTCTGCAATGCAGCCCCATGGCGCATACTGGAGGTTCCAGGTGGGCTGGTTGGCCCCCATGGACCCCTACTATGCAAGGGGAATTAGTTCCCTCTCTGCAAAGGCCCGCGGGGGCTGCGCTGCAGAGAGGTGTAAAAAAGGGTGTGGCCTCATTACACCTCTCTGCAATTCAGCCACCTGGGGAATACTGGAGGGTCCTGGTGGGCTAGTTGGCCCCCAGGGACCCCCAGTATGCAAGGGGAATTAGTTCCCCCTCTGCAAACGCGCCCAGGGGGCTGCGTTGCAGAGAGGTGTAAAAACATTTTTTTTTCAATTTATATTAAAAATATGTAATGTAATTTAAAAAATAAAATATCTAAAAATAATTTAAAATAATGTAGTAAATCAGTATAAAACATAACAATTAATACATTTAAAGATTATCATTTACAAAACCATTGAAATTCACTGAAAAAACCATAGGTTTCAGCCAAGTTATAGTTAGGAATTAGCATTTAAAAAACCTTGCAAATTCACTGAAAAAACCATAGGTTTCAGGCCTGATATAGTTAGGAATTAGCATTTAAAAAACCTTTGAAATTCACTGAAAAAAACATAGGTTTCAGGCCTGATATAGTTAGGAATTAGCATTTAAAAAACCTTGTAAATTCACTGAAAAAACTATAGATTTTAGGGGTGTTATAGTTAGCTGGACATTTCACTCATACAAAACCATTGAAATTCCTCCGATATAGTTAGTTGTACTAACTATATCTCGCGTGCCCGCAATCCACTGCTGATGATGTCACATATTACATCATTCATGACATGGTCAGTGACATCACTGATGACATATCAAATGACATCACTGATGACATCATCCACGTGACGATACACCTCATCATACACTAGTATAACCTTTCGTCACTCACTGTAAAATACAGAGTAACATATTTAAATCCATTGACACACCGATACAAGTTTCTAAAAATCCACTCAGTGATTCCTAGATCTATACACACATCTAATCACTTACCTACAGATTCACTCATACATGCAGTCAATGATCAATAGAACACTATCAAATATACTTATACACCTATATCGACATTACACACCAGCACACATCCTATTTACTTATAAAGTCATCCTATTCACTTATGCAAACAATGGATCATACTTACATTTACTTAGCTATACACTTGTACAAACACCACTTTATCTATTCATATAGATAGTAAATTATACTTAGTTGGTTATAAAATCACTATTACAAGTATACAGTTATCTATACAGTCACGCATACAATCAATGAGTCCTAAATATACTTATTTATAAACAACAACTGACATACATTGCCTTTTATTTTTCTACTTTGTTGGACATGTACCATTAAGAGAGATATTTGGTCATCACCACACCCATATAGATATTCACTCACCCAAACAACTGTTATAACATTTAGTCTTAACGTCATATACCTACTAAATCAACTATTCACACATCTTTGGGCAGTCGCACACCTCCCACCGACCCACACACACATTCACTCTCCCATACAAATACTCAGTTAACTAATCAATAACTAATATAGACTTTCAAATAGCTAGTAACCAACTGGAGAAGTAGTTTTTACAACAACTGACAAAGTGATACAGATGTTCACACAGTTTAGTCACTATCCAATATATTTAGAGAGGCACTTTAAATTAGTCAAGTAAACAGTCAATCACACTGCTACTAAATCCTCCATCCAGATATTTATATTTATATATCCACTCATTCTTCAATGCAAATTGCTATATATATAATACATATTTAAATAAAGCAAACCACATTCACTGGATGATGTCATCAGTGATGTCATTTGAGATGTCATCTGTGATGTCACTGACCATGTCATGAATGATGTAATATGTGACATCATCAGCAGTGGATTGCGGGCGCGCGAGATATAGTTAGTACAGCTGTGGAAAAGTAAATTTTGCCATGTTCTGTGTCCCTACGTGTCCTCCATCTTATGTTATGTGTGCATGATTAATATGCATATGTATTCCCCCTGTTCGATTTAAGATGCAATTATAGTTGTGTCCATCTCTAGTATGCCAGTTTCCAGTTCTCGTGAAAGCTACGAATATTAGGCCTATGTAAAGCTACGTTGCCACGTTTCTCAGTGTGCACGTTATTTCATTGTAAAGTCCCCGTTTCTAGGCCTCAAAAGGGCCCGGACATCAGATTCAGCTCCTGTCTCCTGAACCCTCGCTGAGGAGCGATACAGCCCCCACCTGTATCCTCGACCCTTCACTTACTTCCTGCCTCGCAGTGCCCGGCTCGGCCTGGCTCTGCCTCCGAGTCTGCCAAGAGTATGTTATGATTCTAGTTATCAGTCCAGCCCTCCTTCTCTGCATTCCTAAGCTACTGAATCGCATCAATAGTTTCCGTCATTGTCTAGCCTTTACGTCTCCATGTAAGAGAAATACTGTATTAATGGTCATTTAATATTCTTCATCACGCACTACATGTAGAATAATGCATGCTCCAGTCTTAGAGTCTGTTAGCCTCTCCCCTCCTGACTCTTAGTTTATATCAACATGTCCTCTAAACATTAGATACTAGATAGGGTTTAGGTACATGTCGCCCTGACTCTCCAGACTTCAGTCTCTGCTCCTAGCACAGAGTTCATAGCCCCCAGCTTCTCCTAGTAACACGTCATTGTCAGTTTGCGCGCACCATTAGGTTAGAGGTCCCGGCTCCTTAGGTAGCCCCCTCCATGTTTCCGCCCCATTTATGACATATTCTGTTACGTCTACATCACATGTCCATGTATACGCCTCTTGTTACACCCACTTTCACTCTTATCTTTCGCGACTGCTATTGACCACACCCACTGCTCCGCCTATTGTATTCGCTGTAATGCAACTGTTTTAGTATATATGCTTGTGTACTGTTATTAAAGTTAGCGCGCTCATCCCATATCCAGCCCCGGCAGCTGCCGGGCCCTGTCATCCTATTCCTGTGCAGGTTGTCCTGTTCCTGTCCTTTATGCTGTATTAAACCTGCAAACTCCTACTACCTCGAATCTTGACTCTTATTTATTGAGCTATCTGTTATTCATTTATCCATTCAAAAATAGAGGTATTATTTATTTATTTACCACATAATGGCGCCCGAATAGGGACTTGCCCTTTCCCCACGCGCCGGCGAAGCCACGCCGGCCCCCTGACCCTCTGCAGCCGTGACGGAACTCTTCTGCGCACCGGCAGATATTTCTGCTTCAAGTATCCCTCAGGCCCACGGAGGAGACGGAGGTGGCGGTCCAGCATCCAGACGAGGCGGTGGAGGAACGCGGCGAGTCCCGACCAGAGCCCAAGCCGAGAGTCCAAGGTCCGAGGTATCCGGAGGCCCACCCGTAACAGAAGTCCGAAGTTCGTCCGTCCGGCGTCGAAGCAGTCCAGTCCAGTCCGAGGCCTTCCGTTCTTGCTGCCCGGTGAGTACCATTGCTGGGGTAGTATCTAGACAGGGTCAATCTAATTGACTCTGGTCCGTGGGTTGGTGGTACACAGACCCAAAACGAAGTGTCCACTTTGGTGGATGCGGGTCCTAACGTGTCTCTTTATGAGACCGGTGAGTTATGTACTGTTTTAGCAGTACATCTAGTTTCTGTTCTAGTCAGTTCTGTTCCTCGAGAAAATTCATGTATTCTGTTTTCAGTATTCCAGGTAGTATTCTGTTCGAACTGTTATTTTAAATGTTTTTCATGTATTGTAATGTCGTGGTATGAATGTGGAGTATTTATCGTGTTCATTGTGTATTGTAATTGCGTATTGTGTCTAGGTTACAGTTCAGTCATGCCCTTATTTTCTAAACTACGTCAGTTAAAAACCAGAAAAGGTCTGCTAGAAGCAGCAGTTCCTGTCCCGCCTAGGGACAGTCCAGGTCATTTTATGTATCAAAAGCATGGCATAAGTGCCATATTATATCTAGATTTATGGGTAGAGTATACCAAACAGTTAGAGGAAAAGTATAGATGGCCTGTATCAGGCACATGGAATGCCGAGTGCATCATGCGAGTAGAAGAAGCATTATGGAAAAAGAAAGCCAGACAGTCACAGAAAGATGCCATCGAGTTATGGCGCAAAGAATCTCATAAGAGAACCGAAAAAGAAATCAGAAAGTCAGAATTAAGTAGAGAATCTTTAGAACGAGCCCAAGAAAGGGAATTAATCGAGATAGGTGAACGAGTCAAAACCGAACAGTCAGACAGACAGAGGCATGCCCTTATTAAGGGTATGTATCCTCTTCTTGCCGAGGGCTTGCCAAAAGCGACCCCGGAGGCATCCAGTAATTTTCCGCCACCATTAGTTCCGACTAAGCTACGTCACAAACCGACCGCAGCTGATATTTTCATCTCGTCCTATTTGGACGACACAGTCCCGGAATATGCAAATCCTGTTCCGCCAGTCCCTGTAAATCAGGCAATTCCTGCTCCCCCAGACACCGGGGCACCCTTTGCAGTACCCGCTACGGTACCCCCGGTCCAGCCTATATTACAATTTCCCACCGCACCGGTACGACGAGTATCAGTCGACGATTCCAGTTTAGGGGCCGCAGGAGGAGGTCCTCCTGGTACCCCGCCACCACACCAACGTAGAACGTTGGCCGAGTTACATGAATGTGCGTTACAACGTACGCCCAAATTTAAGTCCGTTGCAGATATCCGACGAGCTCTTACTGAATGCCGCTATGATCCGGTTGCAGGTGATGATAGTACAGTAATATATTCCATCCGTGTAAGACGGGTGACCGGGTATTTAGACACCCTACCAGATATGAAAGGAGATCTAGACAGAATATATCGTTTCATCCGTACAGGGGATGATCCAGAAAGTATTGGCGAAGCCATGTCTCAAAGGAAAGCTGAGATCCAGCTCATGATATTAAAGTTTCTGATTAATTGTCTAATAAGAGAACAAGACTACCCGACTAAAGATCCGGCCGAAATGAGAATCCTGACAAGGTGGAGTGATAATATAGCCGAGGGTAAGCACAAGACTATCAGTAGTATAGAGAGTATGTACAAGAAAATCCGTAAAGAAATAATAAAGTTACACGAACAATGTAAAGCAGCACAAGTAAGCGAGAAAGAAAATGACTCTACCGAAGAGGTAGACGACGAGAATCCCACTAGAATAGTGTATGTAGGAAAATCTAGATTTCCAGATCGCCATTTATGTCTAGAACACAAGACAGTTTTTCATCATCCAGCACCAGAACAAGGTTCTCTAGAACAAGTATTTCAAGCTACCGATCACATTTTGAAATCACGAATCGGTTACAGTGAGTTAAGTACTATGCATGAACAAGAACTAGTCCGATCAGCAGTCCGATGGATTACTGATTCTACCACTTTTCCTGACGAAATAGTGGCACAAATGTTTCTGAAATTGCCCCCAGCCGAGCAACGACTGGTGGGTATGTATATGATCCAGCACCTCATTACTCTGTATGAGGGTCAACATTCTGATCCAGGTCCGTTACACGATGTCCTGAACGAGTTACTCCAGTATAGATGGAAAGGTTTAGGTACCGATTTAATTAGTGTCATTCTAGAACAGCGCCACAAATATAGTATGTTCTTGAACCCGCATTTTGTTCATGTCTCACCTCCAGAAAGTAAACCGTTTTATATAGATAGACAGAATCCGTTACGAGAAGTACACCCAGTCAGGACAACAGATGGTGAAATGCAACGAGTATTTGTTTACACCCCGATTACAAAGATGGAACTCTTAGAGATGAAGAAATTAATTCCTTGTCACGACAAAGATCCAGCAGGGTTCCACCGAGAATTAAAAGACATGCTCCGTATGGGAGAATACACGTATCCAGATATAATTAAAATGTTAAAGGTCCTGTTGCCCGCAGGGGTATACGAGAAACTCAAGGAAAAAGAATGGGAGGTGGGAGAGAAAAAGATCGATTGGGCAGTTCTCGAAGCTGAAGATAAGATACGAGTACCAGGTACCGGTCTTGGAGAGAAATGTAAAGAATTACCAGAACTGTTAATACAAGTTTTGCCCAGATTATTAGCCACTAAAAAGGAAGACTGGGATGCAATCTCAGCCTGTAAACAGAAACAAGACGAAGACACTAGTGATTTTTATTCTAGATTTGAAAAATGTTTTATTATAAACAGTGGCCTCAAGACAAGTAGCGAGTCATACCCTCATCTTTTTGTTACTAAATTAGTCGAGAATTCAAGTCCCCAAGTAAAGAATCGAGTTTTGAAAGTCGAAAGTACCTGGCAAGCTAATACTCCGTCCCAGATGTTACAGATGCTCCAGTACCACCAGAATAGAATCAGAGAAGAGCAAGATCATGAAAGAAAACGTATGAAAGACACGAAAATGAAAGTACTAGTTGCACAATCTGTTCCTCAAGACAGTCAGAAGAGGGGTCCGAATCAAGCAAGTCATCCTGCAGTTCCCGTTAAAGGGACATGCAATTATTGTAAACAGCCAGGTCATTTTATAAACGAGTGTGCAGTTCTGAAACACAATATAGCTACCGGTAAGACTAAAGAAAGACCACGTCCGCCTAGACAAGAACAAGTTTCACAGACCTCTCAGCCACAGAATGCACAACAGACAGTTACAGCACCGCAGCCTATTGCTGCAACACAGCATGTTACACAGCAGATGTACCAGTATGCACAGTCTGAGTATCCAGAGTATCAGCCATATTCATGAAACAGCCTAGAGAGGGAGGTAGGCTTGCCTCTCATCGAGATACCTGTAGATCAAGAGGGTCCCTATGTTCATAGTCAAGTACTAGGGAAAGACAGAAAGTTTCTGATTGATACAGGGGCAAGTAGGACGACTATCAGTCACGCCGAAGTTCCAGGGGCTCCGCTCTCAGGCTCTAGAAATGTTTCCCTTGGATTTTCAGGAAAGCCTATTGTAAACGAGATATCTAAGCCAGTTACTCTAGAAGTAGGTCCATTGTCCCGAACTACTGATATATTACTTACGAAGTCATGTCCAGAAAATCTGTTAGGTATTAAAACACTGAAAGAATTAGGTGCAGTTATTTGCTGTTCGCCCGAGGGAATACGACTGTTTCTACGTGACTTCAAGGGTCACTATGTATTACGAGATTTTGATCCGAGATTGTCTAATGTCCCGCAGCATCTATGGGCGCAAGGTCCAACTGATGTTGGTTATATGCAAATCACACCCCATCGTGTGACTCTCAAGCCAGGTGTAGTCCTGCCACGAATCAGACAGTACAGATTGCCACCTGAGGCTGTAGCAGCCTTATCCAAAATCATTGACGAGCTCATCGCTCAAGGAGTAGTTGTAGAAACTGACTCCAATGTATGTAATTCTCCGATCATTCCAGTCATGAAACGTACTGATCCAAATGCACCCCCAGTATATCGATTAGTGATTGACCTTCGAGAACTTAATAAATGTATTATTCCCCAGTACCCAGTTGTCCCAGATATCTCTTCCCTATTGACAGCCATTGATTCCGAAGCCTCATTTTTCACAGTCATAGACCTCAAGAACGCGTTTTTCAGTGTCCCCATTCATCCAGACAGCCAGTTTCTTTTCGGATTTTGTTTAAATGGAAGGAGCTATATGTTCACACGAGCTCCTCAAGGTTTCACAGAAAGCCCTAGTATTTATAGTCAAGCACTTAAGAGACAACTAGACAATATTCACATGCCAACTGACACTGCCCTGCTCCAGTATGTCGATGATCTACTGATCACAGCCCGTTCTGAACGTGCTTGCGAGCGAGCATCACTTACAGTCTTGTATTTCCTTGCCGAGATGGGGCACAAGGTGTCCCCTTCGAAGCTTCAATTCTGTGTCCAGCAAGTGATCTACTTGGGCCACTTACTGTCCAAGTGGGGTAGGCAGTTGACACCAGACCGTATCCAGTTAATAGCGAGTCTTCCTCAGCCCAAGACACAGAAGGAGGTACGTGCTTTTATCGGCCTTACTTCTTATTGCAGACAATGGATTCCTCAGTATGCATTTCTAGCTAAGCCACTGATACAGTTAACGACACAGGAGGCAGCCGTATCGACTGTCCTCCCTTGGACATCTGAACATACACTTAGTTTCAATGAGTTAAAGAAAGCTTTATGCCAAGCTCCAGTTCTAGCTACACCGAACTACAGTAAGCCTTTTACACTTTTCGTCACAGAACGCGAAGGTACAGCATTATCTGTTCTCACACAAGATCAAGCAGGACAATACAAGCCATGTGCTTATTTTTCGAGCACACTAGATCCTGTAGCCCAGGCTCTGCCTGCGTGCCTCAAGTCAGTTGCAGCCACAGCACTAGCTATCAGACAAAGTGATTCCATAGTATTGGGACACTCCTTGACAGTACAAGTTCCACACTCCGTGGAAGTTCTTTTAAACCGAACACAAACTCAGCACTTGACAATTGCACGTTTAACAGGTTATGAACTGACACTGTTCCAGCCACACATAGAAATCAGACGCTGCAACGTTCTAAATCCTGCTACACTGTTACCGTCAGTTAATTCGAATCCTGCCACACACGACTGTGTGGAAGTAGTTAACATTATGACAAAGCCAAGACAAGATCTGACAGATATTCCATTACCAGATCCCGACCTGACACTTTATGTGGATGGTTCATGTATGAGAACAAGTACAGGAGAACTAGTAGCCGCGTATGCAGTGACTACTGACACCGAAGTTATTGAAACACACCGTATTGACACCCTGTCTGCTCAAGCAGCAGAGCTAGTTGCTCTGACTCAAGCCTGCATACACGCTAAGAACCTGAAAGTTAATGTTTACACAGATTCACGCTACGCATTTGGAGTCGTACACGACTTTGGAGTGCTCTGGCAGGAGAGAGGTTTCATGACTTCTCATGGAACCAAGATTCAGCATGGTCTCCTTATTCAGGCTCTGTTAGATGCCATACACTTACCGACATCTATTGCTATCATGAAGTGCAAGGCACACACTAAAGTTACTGACATTATTTCCCAAGGTAATGATCTAGCAGATCGCACAGCCAAGCTTACAGCACAGACTCCAGACATTTCAGTTAATCCGACACAGACACATACTCCAGATCTGACTACCTGTATGACAGTTAAGGACCCTACTCAAGATGTCATAGATATCCAGTTACATGCTACTCCCGAAGAAATTAAGAAATGGTCCGAACAAGGAGGGGTCCAGACAGATCAGGGATGGGTAACGAAGGGTAGAGCCACATGGTTTCTCCCCGACTCTATGGTTCAAGTCATTATCAATACCGCACATAGTCCAGCACATTTAGGAGAAAAAGCTATGTTAGACAGTATCCAGAACATTTGGTTCAACAAGCATTTACGAGCTGCAGCCAAGCAGAAAGTCCGTACCTGTATGATATGTTGTCAGTTTAATCCAGGTAAAAGTGTCCCGGTGGAACAAGGTGGATTCCAGCCCCCTGACCACCCTTTTGAAGTCCTCCAGATGGATTATATTCAGATGGAGCGATGTCGAGGTTTCAAGTATGTCCTTGTAGTTGTATGCGCTTTGTCCAGGTGGACAGAGGCATATCCAGTCCCAGATTACACAGCCGCGACCACTGCCAAGCAGTTGGTTCGTGAATTCTTCCCCCGTTATGGACTCCCTAGAGTCGTATATTCTGATAACGGCCAGCCATTCTCATCCGAGCTTATGAAACACATTTCCCTGTTGTTAGGGTACCAGTGGAAGTTCCATTGTGTACGCCATCCTGAAGCAGCTGGTCTAGTAGAGAGACATAATCAGACCCTGAAAATCCGTATTGCCAAGATTTGTAAAGAGAAAGGTGTGGACTGGCTAGTAGCTCTGCCAGTCGCTTTATTTTATATGCGCATGGTCGCACATTCCAGATCAGGTCTGTCCCCGTATGAGGTCGTATTCGGCCACCCCCCTAACATGTGGGGTACACCTAGACCTCGAAGTATTACAGATGTTTCAAGTAATATGCTGACAGATTACCTAGCTTCCTTGATGTCTGCCCTCAACTCTTGTCGTTCACAGGTTGCCGCCGCATTTCCAGACAATACCGAGGTGGCACCGCATGACATCGTTCCCGGATGCATGGTTCTCGTGAGGAACTTTGATCGTTCAAGTCCGCTGGAGCCTCGCTGGAAGGAACCCCGACAGGTCCTCCTGGCCACCCGTACTGCCGTCAAGCTGGAAGGCAGGAAGGGCTGGGTCCACCTGTCACATGTGAAAAGATTTTTTGGACTAAAGCCTGTTTCAAAGAACATTTCCGAGGATCTTAAAGACTGCCAAAGTACTATTCTTAAGGACTGCCCCGCAAAAGACAATGATATTGAACCCTCCCCGTTAGAGAAAACTCCGCAACAGGAGTATAAGCTCAAATTAAGGTCTAGTAAAATAAGTCAGCCAGTTTGATTGTCTAAGTCCTCCCCTAGGTGAAACGGTTAGACCGGTTTCTGACATGTATAAAATAGACCCCCATAGTGAGAGAGTTAGTCAAAACTCAATCCGATGTATCGTTTTTCTAAGTTTCATATTGTTTTTCAGCCTTATGATTACCTGCACATGTTATGCATTTTATTTGTATTTTCCAGTTTCTCATGTAAATAAGTCTGCTAATGCTACAGTAGAACACACGTTTAGTGATCTGCCTCCTCATGAACTCTCATATCGTCTCGCTATGCGAAATAATTCTTTTATCCGTATGTTACATTATTCACACCAGACCAGCAATGCCACTAATTGTTCGGTGTGTGGTCGACTCCCCCCTTTCCAGACACCGAAGGGAGTTCTGCCACTCTTTCCTTATCCATTTTCACATAATGGTTCGTGTGGAGCATGGTCCACGTTAACGTCATCCTCAACAGATATGTCTTTTCTTAACAGTACATGTTTTCCAGACAAGCAAGGTCTTCCCCACAGAACAGGGTTAGATCTAGAAAATGAAGTTTATAATTTAGGTAATTATTCTTCGAATTTTATGGTCCTGAATGTTCAGTCTGATTCTACTCCAGACCTACCTACTATATCAGTATTACCAGTTAAAGGCGAATTATGTGTCCGAAATAATGGTTCCGTACATGTAGGCCATAGTGATTGTACTACTATTGTCAAGTATAGTGACAGTAGGAAATCTATTTTCAAAGCTTCACGTCATTCTTATTTTGTTTGTGGTCAGACCGCATATGTTCGTTTGCCCCTCGATTGGGAGGGAACCTGTTACATTGCCTTCCTACTGCCACCAGTTTTCCTAGCCCCACCTGACTATCATAGGAATTCCCACCTAGTACATACTAGACACAAGAGAGACCTCCCGATTGTCGATTATACTGAAACTGCTCTAGAACAATACATAGATATCAATAAAGGTGTCTTCCCTTATTTAGGTACTGTTGTGAATAGTAAACTGATACGTAGATTAACCAGAACCCTTGAAGCAGTAGTGATTGAGACTACTTCTGCTCTAAGTAACTTAACCGAAGAGCAATCCTTTATGAGAATTGTCGTGCTCCAGAATCGTCTCGTCCTTGACGTCATACTGGCCGATAGGGGCGGGGCATGTAGAGTCATCGGATCTAGTTGCTGCATTTTCATTCCTAATAACGCGCAGTCTGTTTATTCAGCCATAACCAGACTCCATAAAATTGCCCATATATTACACCAAGATCCAGGCACTTGGACATGGTCCGGTTGGTTCTGGAATATAATTTCCGCCTGGGGATGGAAAGTATTGTCTTTCCTAGGTATTGCAGTAGCGATCATATTCAGTTGCTGCCTCTGTATACAATGTGGCCCTGCGATTTGTGGCATTTGTGCTACCTCTTGTATTCCTAGTCCCAAGTCCCGTTCTAAATCCCGTTCCAAGAAAATTCGAGACGAGCAAATGATACTGTATGAAATGGTAGATGGTATCATGAATATTGATGTTTCCTGATGGAAACGTAGTGACAAGGAGGGAATGTGGAAAAGTAAATTTTGCCATGTTCTGTGTCCCTACGTGTCCTCCATCTTATGTTATGTGTGCATGATTAATATGCATATGTATTCCCCCTGTTCGATTTAAGATGCCATTATAGTTGTGTCCATCTCTAGTATGCCAGTTTCCAGTTCTCGTGAAAGCTACGAATATTAGGCCTATGTAAAGCTACGTTGCCACGTTTCTCAGTGTGCACGTTATTTCATTGTAAAGTCCCCGTTTCTAGGCCTCAAAAGGGCCCGGACATCAGATTCAGCTCCTGTCTCCTGAACCCTCGCTGAGGAGCGATACAGCCCCCACCTGTATCCTCGACCCTTCACTTACTTCCTGCCTCGCAGTGCCCGGCTCGGCCTGGCTCTGCCTCCGAGTCTGCCAAGGGTATGTTATGATTCTAGTTATCAGTCCAGCCCTCCTTCTCTGCATTCCTAAGCTACTGAATCGCATCAATAGTTTCCGTCATTGTCTAGCCTTTACGTCTCCATGTAAGAGAAATACTGTATTAATGGTCATTTAATATTCTTCATCACGCACTACATGTAGAATAATGCATGCTCCAGTCTTAGAGTCTGTTAGCCTCTCCCCTCCTGACTCTTAGTTTATATCAACATGTCCTCTAAACATTAGATACTAGATAGGATTTAGGTACATGTCGCCCTGACTCTCCAGACTTCAGTCTCTGCTCCTAGCACAGAGTTCATAGCCCCCAGCTTCTCCTAGTAACACGTCATTGTCAGTTTGCGCGCACCATTAGGTTAGAGGTCCCGGCTCCTTAGGTAGCCCCCTCCATGTTTCCGCCCCATTTATGACATATTCTGTTACGTCTACATCACATGTCCATGTATACGCCTCTTGTTACACCCACTTTCACTCTTATCTTTCGCGACTGCTATTGACCACACCCACTGCTCCGCCTATTGTATTCGCTGTAATGCAACTGTTTTAGTATATATGCTTGTGTACTGTTATTAAAGTTAGCGCGCTCATCCCATATCCAGCCCCGGCAGCTGCCGGGCCCTGTCATCCTATTCCTGTGCAGGTTGTCCTGTTCCTGTCTTTTATGCTGTATTAAACCTGCAAACTCCTACTACCTCGAATCTTGACTCTTATTTATTGAGCTATCTGTTATTCATTTATCCATTCAAAAATAGAGGTATTATTTATTTATTTACCACACAGCTAACTATATCGGAGGAATTTCAATAGTTTTGTATGAGTGAAATGTCCAGCTAACTATAAAACCCCTAAAATCTATAGTTTTTTCAGTGAATTTACAAGGTTTTTTAAATGCTAATTCCTAACTATATCAGGCCTGAAACCTATGTTTTTTTCAGTGAATTTCAAAGGTTTTTTAAATGCTAATTCCTAACTATATCAGGCCTGAAACCTATGATTTTTTCAGTGAAAAAAAATAAATATATATATATATATATATATATATATATATATATATATATATATATATACTTTTTACCTGAATGATAATGAAAACAACATAACACTCACCTTGGAGTTCAGTAAAGAGTGTATCTTTTTTTAAGATTTGGAGTTATATTTCAAGAATGGACACCTAGATTCAAAATTGCATAGGAAGTCTACAGCAGCTAACTCTTTTTTACATGCAGAATCAGGGCATTTGAAGAGACAAATAGACAATACTCCAGATGGTGAATTATTACGTGCAAAACATAACTGCATTGAACAATAGAATATGAGAATACAGCCAACGACATTACACAAAGGTTTGTCCAATGGGGCAATGTCTTGGGTAGTATAGATGGCTCTAAGAGAAGGGACCAGAAAGTAAAGAGAGAAGACCTACTGAAGGACAAAAGCAAGGATAAATCTGGAGAAGACAATACAATAAGGTACATTACTACATATAGTGAAGAGAATAGTAGAGTGTATAGTAATTTACATAAACACTGGCCTGTGCTGACACTTGATAAGGATATCAATAAAATACTACCTGCAAAACCATCAATCGTTTATAAACAGCACCAACACTTAGGAGCATATTGAGCCCTAGTGATCTATAAAATATGAGGTTCCCATCACAAGTAGAGAAATGACAATTATTGGCAACATTGAGACTGATATTCAATTAACCAGGAGAGGAAAATTGAAGTTTATAAAAAAGACCAGGAAGACCATAAGATATAAATATAAAAGGTACTGTTTGTTTTTTCAGTGCAACCCAATTTCTCTCCAGCAACTTTAGGTGCCGAGTGTTTCGGTTCTGAAGTCATCTTTTTGATGCAAAGTCTGGTCGCTTTTTTGGATGAGAAGATTTTGGTTCTGTAGATATGGTAGCGTCTGCTTTAGATTGTCTCCGTGCAGAAAGTCGAGTTGATTCCGAGTCCGATGTGGAGTGTTTTGTTTTGAGGAGTTGTGATTTAGGCTGTTTCTTC